>NC_087270.1:33551777-34751777 GCF_015220805.1 Pogoniulus pusillus
CACAGCCTCAGGCTGCGCCAGGGGAGATTTAGGCTGGAGGTGAGGAGAAAGTTCTTCACTGAGAGAGTCATTGGACACTGGAATGGGCTGCCCGGGGAGGTGGTGGAGTCGCCGTCCCTGGAGCTGTTCAAGGCAGGATTGGACGTGGCACTTGGTGCCATGGTCTAGCCTTGAGCTCTGTGGTAAAGGGTTGGACTTGATGATCTGTGAGGTCTCTTCCAACTTTAGTGATACTGTGATACTGTGATAGATGTTAGGAAGAAGTTCTTTACAGCGAGGGTGGTGAGACACTGGAACAGGTTGCCCAAGGAGGTTGTGGCTGCTCCCTCCCTGAAGGTGTTCAAGGCCAAGTTGGATGAGGCCTTGAGTAACTTGTTCTAGTTAGAGGTATCCCTGCCTATGGTGAGGGGTTGGAACTGGATGAGCTTTGAGGTCCCTTCCAACCTAAACCATTCTATGATTCTATGAAAGGGATTTTCACCTTACCTTGCCAATGAGGGTATACTTATGCCTACTTGCAGTGCTCTAAATCATACTCACTTCTGACCCATGCACTGGACTTGATCCTAATGAGTACAGAGTTCCACTGATTCAGTGAAATAGAGTGCGAGCTGTTCTCAAGAGCCCTCACAAGTGGCGCATAATTCTTTGACAATGCATTGAAGAATTCATAGGAGCATAAAAAAGGAAAGCAAAGAATCCTTTGATCAATTGGACTGAAAAGAAGTTTAAAATAAATAATAATTTAAAAGTCTGTTTTGTGATTCAATTAGAATATGGTAGTTTTGAACATGTAAGTTAAAGAAAGAGCCCCAGAAGGCTATTTTTCCCTTAAAAAAAGATGAAGTCAATGAGACTTGTATTCATATAGCAGAAATCAGCTGTTAGAATTTTGCTTTAAACATTAAATTTCATTTCTCCATGTTTATTGCTATATTCCTCATAGAATCATAGAACCAACCAGGTTGGAAGAGACCTCCAAGATCATCCAGTCCAACCTAGCACCCAGCCCCAGCCAATCAAATAGACCATGGCACTAAGTGCCTCATCCAATCTCTTCTTGAACACTTCCAGGGACATCGACTCCACCACCTCCCTGGGCAGCCCATTCCAATGCCAATCACTCTCTCTGGGAAGAGCTTCCTCCTAACATCCAGACTAGACCTCCCCTGGCACAACCTGAGACTGTGTCCCCCTGTTCTGCTGCTGGTTGCCTGGCAGAAGAGACCAACCTGGCTTCATATAACTTAAAGTTTCAAACATCAGGTATTCGATGCAATATACCACGATACATTTTAACAAGAATAAAACTCATATCAATTAAACTTTGATTAAAAATAAACACTTGCCAGTGACACCAGAGATGGCTTCCCTTTTTTATGAATTGACACTCAGCCCTCATCTGAGAACAAAGGCTCCCTGTGGCTGGAATAAAAAAAGGGAAAACAGTAGTGGTACAGAGTCTCCTATCTAAATCAATGAAAACTCTTGCATGACTGCTAATTCTTCTTGCATCAACTAACAGTGTGCATTCACTAAATCCATACATGTGATAATGTTCTTTCAGAGCACATGAAAGGATATTCTTATTAATCTTTTCTTTTTGACAGTTCCATGACAGACACATCATTTTGGATTAAAACATTTATTTTAATTACAAGAAAGAAGAGCTGGCTGAGCAACAGGACCACCATAAAATCCCTACTATTTGTTAAAGTCATTTACAAACTCCTAAAGTAACACTAGTAAGTGGAAGCACTTGATGCTAAGGGATTTAAACCATACAGTAAAGAAACTTTATGGGCAGATCATTAATCTCTCGCTGCAAAGAGTTAGACCTGATTTCATGCCAAGTGTTTGACTGAAGAGTTTGCCAAACAGCGAAAGTTAAGTCATAGGAGAAATACGTATTAAAATAAGTCCATTTAAATTTTACATCTACTGGGAGAATAGGCAAACACCATCACATTTTTTACCTAATCTGAAAATGCAATTCCTAATCTAATTTAAAAAAAAATCTAATAAAAATTGGCATAAATTTGCAATAAAATTAATTAATGACTTGTGTAGTGCATTATGTTTTCATTTCCAACTTGTTAAAGCAGCAAGTTTCAGCACTCGTTGGCATGGGTTACATTTCTCTCACTTTTCTCAGTAGTTGTGTGTGGGCACATAAACATGTTTCCACCTAGAAAGTAACAGCCTGTAGTTGAAAATCATATACCTTCTATTAGTAACAAAACCTGACAATCAGTAACTCACCACAGCATTGCGAAGAGGAAGAAAAGTATTATCTGCTTCATGTTTAAAGAGACATCAATATTTTATGGCATTAGAAGCTTGACAGAAGATGGAAAAATTCCTGCTGCCCACTCTCTGTCTTGCCCTGGTTCCCTGCAGAGGTGAAATGGGGAGAAATGGCTGTTTCCCATGAGAAGCTATCTGCAATGGCTGCCTCCTGGACTTGACATCCCTTGGAGTAGAATGTTGCATGCAGAGTGTGCTAGTTTGAAGCTGGCTAGAATGTTTTGGTGAGAAGAACTAGATTACAGGCTGTAAAAGGAACGCAATGGTGATGTCTACTTCGCTCATAGGCTTGCTGAGATGTATAGGAACAAGAAACAAAAACAAACATAATCACTCTCACTTGGGCTGCTGACTGAGCTGCATCTTACTCTCTAACCTCACCCTCCATTTTGGACTAAGCCACTTTGCTTCCTGACCCCCTGGCCAAACCTCCATTCTTCCTTGGGACTGGGGTAAGGTTGAGAAGGGTAGGGGGAAGGTGCAGGGGTGGTTGAGAGCCCCTCCTGGGGACTCAGGTTTCTGGGAGGGCTGTTGTGTTTCTATATTACCTTTTACCTTGTATATTTCTGTATATAACTGTATACACTGTAAATATCTGCTTGTATATTGTGCTAGCTGTAAATACAGGCCTCATTGATATTTCCAGAGCTGGCTGAGTCTAGTCTGGGGGATTTCCAAAGTGTGGGGGGGTGGGGAACACCCAAACTGTCAAACAGAGCATCTGAAAACAGCTCAGGTCTGTACCAGCACAGAAACAGGGCGCAGGCAAGTGCATTTCAGGGTCAGGGCAAAAGCTGCCTGATGGGGCATTCTGTCCACGTCATATCTCATCCTGGGATGGACAGATGTACAAAGACCTGCATCCACACAACTCAATTGTTTCATCACTGCAACTTTGGCTGCACCCAACACGTTTTTGAGACCAGTTCCTGGGCTTTGCTATATCCCAAATCATGCCTGGAGATTGTTTGACAGAGTACTGTTGGGCACAGGCCAACATCTTGAGAAACACCATGCAATTCCTAGCCCCACACATTCACACCAGTTAATGAAGTGTAGCAAGACATTAACTGTAAGTTCACATCTTGCCAAGAGCATTGGAAGGGATTGCACTCAGGGATCCAGAAAGTTAGTACCCATTCACCTGTCTGAGAATCACAGCTGATGGCCACTGAACCTTATGTGAGGCTGTATGCATACAGCGGTGTTTCAAAGACTAGAGAAAGAAAATGCAAGTTCACCAGCTAACAGGAAGGGCATGGCACTATGAAAGCAGATGCAAGACTTACAGCAGAAAAATAAAATCTCCAGTTTCTAGTTCTGCTTCTTGTAAATTACTTTGACCAATAAAAAAAAAGAGAATGGTTAGAATAATATTTTAGCACTAGCAAATTGGGAATATATGGTGCCAGGTATAGGGATAGGAATAATTGGCATGTACAACTCAGGTTGAATTAAAAAAAAATGAACTCATCTAAATTTAATTAGATTATTTACAGATGGTTGCTTTCATTTTATTACAAATAATTTACATGTGTAATATCTACTTAAAGGAACTGCTATGCCAAAACAGTTGCCCTTTTCTGATAAGGAGTGATGAAAAGGTCCATTCCCACCAATATACACTATCACAGCATCACAGTATCACAGTATCACAGTATCACAGTATCACCAAGGTTGGAAGAGACCTCACAGATCATCAAGTCCAACCCTTTACCACAGAGCTCAAAGCTAGACCATGGCACCAAGTGCCACATCCAATCTTGCCTTGAACACCTCCAGGGACGGCGACTCCACCACCTCCCCGGGCAGCCCATTCCAGTGTCCAATGACTCTCTCAGTCAAGAACTTTCTCCTCACCTCCAGCCTAAATCTCCCCTGGCGTAGCTTGAGGCTGTGTCCTCTCGTTCTGGTGCTGGCCACCTGAGAGAAGAGAGCAACCTCCTCCTGGCCACAACCACCCTTCAGGTAGTTGTAGACAGCAATGAGGTCTCCCCTGAGCCTCCTCTTCTCCAGGCTAACCAATCCCAGCTCCCTCAGCCTCTCCTCGTAGGGCTGTGCTCAAGGCCTCTCCCCAGCCTCGTCGCCCTTCTCTGGACACACTCAAGCATCTCAATGTCCCTCCTAAACTGGGGGGCCCAGAACTGAACACAGCACTCAACAACAGAGTCTTACAAGAATTATATCTTGTCTCAGAAGGTTACACAGGAACCTACTGTTTGTTTTTTTTTAAATTCTATTTTATATATATTTTGGTGCCCATTTCTCAAAGCACTTTATAAAGCTGTTGTAGGAATCATATTTGCTTGGCTTTTTTATTATGCAATAAGCGCACTTGAGATATATTCTAGAATCATAGAGTGGTTTAGTTTGGAAAGGACCTCAAAGATCATGTAGTTCCAACCCCCCCACCATAGGAGGGACACCTCCCACTAGAACAAGTCTCTCAAGGCCTCCTCCAACCTGGCCTTGAACACCTCCAGGGAGGGAGCAGCCACAACCTCCTTGGGCAACCTGTTCCAGTGTCTCACCACCCTCACTGTAGAGAACTTCTTCCTAACATCTGGTTTAAATCTCCCCTCTGCCAGTTTAAACCCATTACTCCTCCTCCCATCATTACAAGACCTTCTAAATAGTCTCTCCCCAGCCTTCCCTTAGGCCCCCTTCAGATACTGCAAGGCCACTCACTCCAAGGTCTCCTCTAAGCCTTCTCTTCTCCAGGTTGAGTCGTCCCAACTCTCATAGCCTGTCCTCATAGGTGACAATTGAGTATTCATTATGCTTGACTTCAGTAGTCTAAAAGTTTAGCTTAATTTTGTTGTCAGACAGAGAAAAAGAGGCCATGATAAACCTGTGATGCCTGTGATAAAAGCAATGATAAAGCTGTGATTCCTGTGATAAACTGTGCCTAATTTTTGTATCCTTTTTTCTTTCCTCTTCATGTATACCATGAGCTTCTCTGTTCTATGTGCTATGAAAACACAGTAAAGGACATGGTAGCTTCCCTGGCAAGCTTCTCCTTTAAGGAGAGAACCTCTGGTGGCCTAGCTATGCTTGATGCTGTAATCACTTGGATTAGTTTTGCTATGGGTTCATCTTGGATTTTGACAGAGCTAATCGAAGTATTATGCTCTGGGAAATTTCTCTATGTTATGGCTAATCTGTTAAGACACATTCAGCTGGCACCACAGGGCCATGCAGTGCCATTGAAACACATGGAATATCTGAGAGATACAAGACAGGGACTGCTGCTGCATTCAACTGGAAACACGGGTGAGATACCATAGGCTGTACTGATGGATTGCAATGAGTTGTGTGTAAGCCCTTTTATGGGAGATTCCAGTCTCAAACTGAGTTCCAACCTGAGTGCTTTGCTGCTTTGAATAAAAATCACTCCAACACAATGCTGATTTGAGACACAGTATCAAAACTCAAGATGGAATAGGCAACATGGTTCCAGAGTGCATGCAGAGTGTAGTTACTGGAACTTGTTTGTATATGCCATTTCCCTTTAAAGATTTCAAAGGTCTTAGAAATCATGAGCAGCACCTTAAATGTGCAGACTCTACATCTATGTATGGAAAATTTGGGTTGAACATTTCCTCCAGAAGCCATAAAGATGTGCAGTGCCTTTAAGGAGAAGTTCTGCTGGCAGAGTAGCCCTTTATCATGAAGAAGTTGTCTACAGTGTTGATGTGTGAGTGGGGAGAAAAAAGGACTGATATCTCGTCATAAACAGTTGGGTGAGAAACTGTGATTCTCTCTGAAGCTTTCTATGAGGAAGCAAGGGCCAGTGGAGGAAAGTGTGCTCATGTCCCAGAGGAACAATCATAGAATCATTGAATCAACCAGGTTGGAAGAGACCTCCAAGATCATCAAATCTAACCTAGCACCCAGCCCTAGCCAGTCAACTAGACCATGGCACTAAGTGCCTCAGACAGGCTTTTCTTCAACACCTCCAGGGATGGTGACTCCACCACCTCCCTGGGCAGCCCATTCCAATGCCAATCACTCTCTCTGGGAAGAACTTCCTCCTAACATCCAGCCTAGACCTCCCCTGGCACAACTTGAGACTGTGTCCCCTTGTTCTGTTGCTGGTTGCCTGGCAGGAGACCAACCCCCACCTGGCTACAGCCTCTCTTCAGGTAGTTGTAGACAGCAGTGAGGTCACCCTTGAGCCTCCTCTTCTCCAGGCTAAACACCCTCAGCTCCCTCAGCCTCTCCTCATAGGATTTGTGCTCCAGGCCCCTCACCAGCTTTGTTGCCCTTCTCTGCACACATTCCAGCACCTCAACATCTCTCTTGAATTGAGGAGCCCAGAACTGGACACAGTGCTCAAGGTGTAATGTAAAAATAAAACTAATCATCAGTTCAAAAATCATAAGTGGTACCTGCCAGAGCCAACCTGAGGTTAGAAATGAGGATTTTTAAACTTCTGGGGTTTGAGCTCTGCAGGGAGGATTCAATAGTATCACATTATCAAGTTTTTTTTCCTGAAATCAAGGAAGTGAAAAGCAGAGAGACAGAGAAAGAGAGAGGGGCGGGGTGGGGGGGGGGGGGGTGGTGGGCTGGAATTCTTCCCTGGACATTATTTGTTTCTGGGTTCTGCAGCTTTAAGAATGGAATGAAGTAAAATGCAGCACTGGAAAATGGAAACGAGGGAGTGAAAGAAGGCAGCACGGGAGCACAAAACTGAAAAAAACAGCTGGAAGCTGTAGGAAGAAGGATAAGAGAGAGAAATAAATCCATGAAGGATCAGGTATGAAAAAGAAAATAAAGTCCTCAGGGTTAATCCAGAGCCACAAAGTAGCTTTGCTATGTTATTACATACTTTTTTGGGTTTGGGTTTTTTTTTGGTACAAGTATCACTCAAACCATCTCTTTAATGGGATACAACAGCTGCACGCCAGGGCACAGTGACAGCTAAAAAACAGCTGAGGAGAAGAAGGATTTGATACTTGCTGCAGGATGAACTTTATGAGTTTATGATATAATGAGCTGATCTGAGTCAGACTGTGACTAGGATGCTGCAGTTAAGTCTTTTAATCTTGCAAAAAGAATACCATTAGCTACATAAGTACCTAGGGAAAACCCTGTGGCCTTTGCATCAACATTGCTTTCTCCTGTTGTTTTTCTCTACATATTCTTCCAAGTAGAACTGATCTCAGGCAAGGCCATCAACCTTGCAAGGCATGACAGGATTGTATAAAATGTGGTGCACCTCCTTAAAAAAAAATCTAAATTGGATTGCAGCTTAAAAGTTGGAAGAGACCTCCAAGACCATCCAGTCCAACCTAGCACCCAGCCCTAGCCAGTCAACTAGACCATGGCACTAAGTGCCCCATCCAGGCTTTTCTTCAACACCTCCAGGGAAGGCATCTCCACCACCTCCCTGGGCAGCCCATTCCAATGCCAATCACTCTCTCTGGGAAGAACTTCCTCCTAACATCCAGCCTAGACCTCTCCTGGCATAACTTGGGACTGTGTCCCCTGTGTTCTGTTGCTGGTTGTGGAAGAGACCAACCCCAACCTGGCTACAGCCTCCATTCAGGTATTTGTAGACAGCAATGAGGTCAGCCCTGAGACTCCTTCTCTCCAGGCTAAACAACCCCATCTCCCTCAGCCTCTCCTCACAGGGCTGTATTCCAGGCCTCTTGAACACATAGCCTGACTTTAAGCTAGCATTTACTACTGATAATAGGGTAAATATGCAATTGAAAGTGCACTGTGAAATCACAGACCACTGGGATCCTTAGCAACCTTGCAGGTCTTTGGACAGGCACTGTGAGCCTTGTGCTGCTGCCAGATATATGTGTAGTTATGCCTTCAGGTACTGAACTATTTCAATTAATATTCTGCTTAGTTTTGGGGTTTTACAGACTTCCTAATACTTGAATTAAATGTTTTAGTTAAATATTAAGGTGGTTCTCAACTTCTGTCATAAACATTATTTCCTTATTATTGTTTCAACATCCAACAAATGAGAAGATATTGTCAGAAGAGGAAGGGGGTAGGAAGGACCAACCCTGAATCCATCTTTAGGCTTTGTAGCCTGCCAGGCTATATAATGGCTTTGTGAACATTGAGACAATTTTAAAACGCCTCAAAGAAGAACAGTTTAAGTCATGAGATCATTCATAGATAAAAGTACATTTTAAACAAACATGTTTTCCTGACAAATATTAGTATGAGGCAATTAGCAGCCCTTCTTTTTACAGTTCCCATAGAAAATAGGCACACACTGATTCACTTCCAAGCTGCTGCTGATAAAATACAAAGTCAGAGGAAAACAAAGCAGACAGGGACAATGTTGTCAATCTAAACAAATGAATACATCCCACTGACAATTCAGTTTGTTAGTGAGATTCTAAATAGTCAAAGAGGCAGACTTGTAGGGAAAGTAAGTTTCCTGCTGAACTCTGGCATGCAGTAAGGAGTCATGTTTAACACATCAAAACATTTTCAGTAGCCAAAATTACAAAAGCATTCTCATTCATAAATAGCAAAAAGGCTTTATTAAACATTTCTTTTCTGATTATTAAACTGCTGAAGTACAATGTTACACCTTTAGAAGTGCAAACCAAAATCGCAGAATCATAGAATCAACCAGGTTGGAAGACACCTCTGAGATCATCCAGTCCAACCTAGCACCCAGCCCTGTCCAGTCAACTAGAGCATGGTACTAAGTGCCTCATCCAGGCTTTTCTTCAACACCTCCAGGGAGTTGACTCCACCACCTCCCTGGGCAGCCCATTCCAATGGCAAATCACTCTCTCTGGGAAAAACTTTCTTCTAACATAAAGCCTATGGCTCCCCTGGCACAATTGAGACTGTGTCCCCTTGTTCTGTTGCTGGTTGGACTGGATGATCTTGGAGGTCTCTTCCAACCTGGTTGATTCTATGACTTTATGATTCTAGTACTGAACAAGAGAACATCTGTAATGCCATTTAATCCACTCAACATGAAACAAAAGGGTGGTATTCTTCATTTCCAGCTCTAACCATATAAAAGTTATGTCTCAGACTAAGCTATCGACCTTAAACTGTCTCTGTGGTCAGTAGAGAGAAGTAGCCATTTCACACGAGAATTCATCTGACCTTTCTTAGATACATATTTTAAGATGAGATGAACAGCCCTCTAAGGATTTAAAATGAAATAAACTGCCATCTAGAAACCTGATATCTATATCTAACCTAATCACCTGAGGCTTCTTCGGCAGTCAGTGGAGAGAAATAGGCTTCCTTGCATGACCTTCATCGTCCCCAAGGAGCCTAACCTCCTGCAATATGCCTCAGTCAGGCTGCAGCACTGGGGCAGTAGGCTAAAATCATTGAATAACTGCATTCAGTACAACTCTGTAACTCATCTGTCAAAGACTGGAGCCCCATGTTCTCGCTGCTCAGGCCTGACAATTTATTCTCTAATTTCACCAGGGCATCACAGTGCCTTGCCCATGCTATTCCAAATGCTCCGGCACACACTGTAATAACGATATAACAAAGGATCAGTGAAAACCCTCAGTAAATAAAGAGCTGGGAAAAATCCCATCTCTATTTTGTACTAGATTAAAACTTAATGTTACAGTAGTGTGGTTCTGAATTAATCACATCAACTTCAGTGCAGTTATTGTGGCCCGGAGCCATTAGGAGAGCACAAAAGTGGTGTATGTCTTTCTTCAGCTAATGGCAGCTGTTTAGCTCATCTTTGATCACACTCATTTTTTTA
Source organism: Pogoniulus pusillus (assembly GCF_015220805.1). NCBI lineage: Eukaryota > Metazoa > Chordata > Aves > Piciformes > Lybiidae > Pogoniulus > Pogoniulus pusillus. Next base: position 33,561,811 of record NC_087270.1, read on the forward strand.
CAGCTAAGCTTTTTGGTCACACTGTCTTTGCAGAGAGAGATTTCCCAAACAATACCCATGTTCACATGCCAGCAAAGGTATTTGTGCGTGTGGATTATCTGGCTTTTGCTCCTCCTGCACTTACACACTTTTGTATAGGTTTGGTTTTGTTTACAGGGAGCATAAGCAACAGCTCATGACATAACTGAGCAGCTGCACACGAGAGCTAACATTGGTGCAAAGCGTTCAGCCTTAGTGGATAGGAAGAGCTATGGCATCTTAGGCCAAAACAAAAGGCTGGCAGCTAATTTAATCCAACCCCAAACAGCAGACACGCTTAGGAAATAGCATCAAGAGAGGCTGTGCCTGTGGCAATGCATAGCAAGAATACACTTCCAGCTTCCAGCACTTTGTGCCTCAAAGACTTCCTGAGATGCCATGAATGTAGAGCAGTTAACATCCTTAAAAGGATTTTTTTCCATGTTATTCCAGCAACAGATGCCTAGAGCCTGGGGAAGGATTCCAGGCCAGCAGGAGAGCACCTGAAGTGCAACACAAAGGGATTGCACCCAGTAAACAGGTCTCAACAGGGGGCCGACCTAAAAACCTCTATGCTAATGCCCATAGCATGTGGTGGGAAGAAGAGGAGCTAGAGAAGGGTGAAGAAACTTATGAGAGGCCTGGGAACACAGCCCTGTAAGGACAAGCTGAGGGAGATGGGGGTGTGCAGCCTGGAGAAGAGGAGGCTCAGGGCAGACCTCATTGCTGTCTACAACTACCTGAAGGGAGGATGTAGCCAGGTGGGGGTTGGTCTCTTCTCCCAGGCAACCAGCAATAGAAGAAGGGGACACAGTCCCAAGTTGTGCTGGGGGAGGTCTAGGCTGGATGTCAGGAGGAAGTTCTTCCCAGAGAGAGTGATTGGCATTGGAATGGGCTGCCCAGGGAGGTAGGGGAGATGCCTTCCCTGGAGGTGTTGAAGAAAAGCCTGGATGAGGCACTTAGTGTCATGGTCTAGTTGACTGGTTAGGGCTGGGTGCTAGGTTGGACTAGATGATCTTGGAGGTCTCTTCCAACCTGGTTGATTCTATGATTCTATGCTTGCAAGGCTACTGTGTTATTGTTGTCACACACTTGTGGTGGGACCGTTTCTATAACTGGAGTGCTGAAATGGAAGGTTACAAGCTCTTTAAGAAGGACAGGCAAAGGACATGAGGACAGGGTGCCATTCATTATGCCAGTGACCAGCTGGAAACTGACAATAAAACACTTCCTTTTAAGTTTAAGAAATTGTTATTTGGCAAGTACTAATTTTAATCCTCTCCAGGTCACCACAGCAAAGGTGCTTTTCTATAGAAGTTCCAGAAGGCAGGAAACATAAAACATTATGCAAATATTTGGAAAGGATAGCAAAAAAACTATTGTACTGGTAAGCTTCAGTGTCAGGTTGGCATTGAACTCAGGTAAAAGAAACAATATCTCCCAGCTGATACAGGGCTCAGGAAAAAGCTAAAGGAAGGAAATATAAATTATGCAAGTCTGGGACAGTACACAGAAAATAAATTCTGTCAAACTTGCAACATATTTTTGTGGGTTATGATTCTATTGAGTCAGACAATTGTATTAATCTTCCCTCTTACACTTTCAATTTTATATTACTTTAAATTTTATTAGATAGAATCATAGAATCAACCAGGTTGGAAGAGACCTCCAAGATCATCAAATCCAACCCATCCCCCAGTCCTATCCAGTCAACTAAACCATGGCACTAAGTGCCTCATCCAGGCTTTTCTTGAACACCGATAAATTGAGATATGGAATTGCTCTTGAGTGTGTTTTACTTAACATTTTACTAGAGATCTGGGACCAACTGCAAAACAATCACAGTTAAAGTTTGTAGGTGATTATTGCAATAGTCATAAGTCATGAGGAGTTCAGGTACGTGGCATACAGTTTGGAAGACTGCAAATTCCATTTTAAAATTGTGAAGCTATCAGGTAGTGACAGGACTAGGGGGAATGGAGCAAAGCTGGAGATAGGTAGGTTCAGACTGGATGTGAAAAGGAAGTTCTTCAGCCTGAGAGTGGTGAGAGCCTGGAACGGGTTGCCCAGGGAGGTGGTTGAGGCCCCAATCCCTGGAGGTGTTTAAGGCTAGGCTGGATGAGGCTGTGGGCAGCCTGCTCTAGGGTAGGGTGTCCCTGCCCATGTCAGGGTGGTTGGAGTTCCAACCACTAGATGAGTCTTGTGGTCCCTACCAACCTTGACTGATTCTATTCTAAGTGTGAATAATCATACTGACCAAAGGTCCCTTGTGTCAGTGTTTCCAAGAGGACCAATACAATATTTCTAATTAGAAAGCATCTTGAATATTCATAAGCCAGCAACTGACCTTCATGCAACTGCTCCTGCAGTATTTTGTGTAGTTCTTTTGTTGTTGTTTAAAAGTTTTTTGAAAGACTGAAGAGATTTAGACAAGAACCACTAAAAAAGCTCTCCTTGTATCAAAAGATACCAGAAGCTCAGTTTGAAAGGCAAAGCTAAGGGATAGTAAAGTTTATAAGCACACAAAATAAAACTTTGATAGGGATCTCTTTGGTCCAAGACATAACAAAATACAGTGGCTGAAAGCTGAAGCTACAAGATCTAAGGCTAGACACAAAGGACGAATTTTTAACTGCAGTTATCCAGTGGAACAACTCACAAATGCTTTCAGTCAGGAACAAATGCTTTCCAAAAGATTTTATACTCAAGTTGAAACTGATAATATATAGGTCAGCCTAGATAACTACAGTGATCCCTTGTGACTTCATAATCATAGAATCATAGAAGCAACCAGGTTGGAAGAGACCTCCAAGATCATCCAGTCCAACCTAGTACCCAGCCCTAGCCAGTCAACTAGACCATGGCACTAAGTGCCTCATCCAGGCTTTTCTTCAACACCTCCAGGGATGGTGACTCCACCACCTCCCTGGGCAGCCCATTCCAATGCAAATCACTCTCTCTGGGAAAAACTTCCTCCTAACATCCAGCCTAGACCTCCCCCTGGCACAACCTGAGACTGTGTCCCCTTGTTCTATTGCTGGTTGCCTGGGAGAATCTTTAGCTCTATGAATCGAAGCACACCCTGAAGATAAAATCTGAAAACAAACAAGAAATAAACAACTTATGAATGCTTTTAAATACCATGCAGTTCACAGAAACTAGAATTACTTCAGAAATAATTCTGAAACAAGGGGGAAAATTAAAAAGAATCATTCTTTAATAACTCATTATTAAATAAAACATTTTGCTCTGGATTTTTTTTCCCACTGGAAATCTAATAGTACCCATTGAACATAACTAAGAGTTAAGAGAGGAAAGCAGAAAACACTCCAGTGACTTTTTATTTTTTCACATGGTTTCTGGCATTTACATTTTGAATGTCATGTGATTTTCCCTAATCACTGTCAAAGTAAAGCTGTCTGGATACAGGCAACTTATATGAATGTGAAGACATTGTCTGAATCCTCTCGAAAAGTTCTGTATTTGACACCATCTGTTGATCACTAGAAAGATGAGCTACGCTTTTTCTAACACAGAAGGAGTTTTTCCCCTTCTATTTTTTCTATTTTAGACCTATTTTCATTAATACTACATCTTGGTTTAAATAAGACTGATCTCCTTTAGGGGCACAAAGGAAGGAATGATGTTTTTTTGAAACTCCAGATAAACGGCAATCCTTACATAATGAAGGGCATTTCCTCTTTGGAGATCACCACTGAATCAGGACATTCAGACAAACTCACCACTAAGCTGTTCCCTGGGGCTAGGCTCAGTTTGTCCAGAGCTATGCTTATTACATGTGCTTTGGTCAGCAGATATGCAGCCACAGACAATAGCTTCTTTCTGCAAACAATGGCCAGTATTAAGAATGTCATCAGATATAATGGCTGCGAGAGGGACAATTCTGCTTTCTTATGAATGCTTTCATAATGGAGCAGTGAAAGTGTGTGTGTGTGTGCGTGTCTGTGTGTGCATCTGTGTGTCTGTATGTCTGGGTGTGTTTTAAGAAAGCCTGCTAGTCTGAGAAGAGCTGCTCCATGAAAGGTGCCATTTATAGTGCTCTTGCAGTCCCATAGAATGGAAACATTAGGTAATAGTAAAATCCCCGAGCTAGACTTACTAAATTCTGAAAACTTACTCACATTACCATGCTTTATAGGGCTTTAGGGACTTCGTAACAACAATCTGTGCAACTGCAGACTTTGTTTAATGAAAAAATAAATAGAAAGAGTTACCCAAAAAATTAGCCTAAAGACTGGTATTCCCTTGTTAGTCCCTTCTAATAATTTTCACTATGCCTCCATTTGCACTGTCTAGAAAATAAAAGGCTTATTCATGCACAAAACGCAGATCTGCCTTCTCGGTGAGAAATTTTGTAGCATTTCTGTTGTAGAATCAACTGTAGCAGCTCAAGGTCTTTTTCTGAAAGAGAAGAGGAAAAAAACCCACCCTGCTATCTGGATATTGCATTACTTTCAGGAGATTTCTTCACTGTTGTGTAATTTGTCTGACAGTTGCCACAGGGCTTACATGCCACTTTAGTTACCCTACCGATTTTTAAGGGAGGGATGTGCATGTGGAAATTAGGGGAGCATTCATTTTTTTTTTTCTCCCTAATTTCATCACATTACATGCGCTGTGGTTTCAGATAAATCACACTGCTACGCTGTTTTGCTTTCCCCCTCTTTGCAGAGATTTGTGGATTCACTTCGGTTTGCTTTTAAGCAGCCGCTATTTGCATCAACATCCCAACTAACTGGGCTAGGCCAATGTGTCCTCTAAATGGTGCCCTCTCAGCAGCTGTCCTCAATGCTGTCATGAATTTGTTTGGGTTTTTCTTTATCAGGAGGTGTCAGAGCCAAAGCTCCTGAATGTCTCACTTTCCATACAAGGCTTCTTGTGTGTTTTAAATGAAACAGATACAACAAAGAAAGCAATGTGAATTTATGCAGCTCCAGTGTGGGAGAAACAAAGAAGTTGGTTGAAAAGGCAGGCAGAAATATATCAGCCTTGCAATCTCAAGTGACCCTCAGGCAGGTACAGGGTACAGCACCATTTGCCTTCTGGCTTTAGTGCAGACAAGAATTCAAAAGAGCAGCCTTTTTCTGACCCCAGATATGAGCATCTGGCAAGAAGAGAATCCTTCACAATTTTGCAGTTTACAAAGACACAAACTAGCCTGGATTACAAATTGGAAGCACTCATCACAGCTGAAAGTGTATTTTCTCGCCACTGGGATAGCAGAAAATGGAGAGACAGGCATGCAGTTGGGGGAGGTGAGGTAAAGAGTGCTTTTTCTCTGCCCTTGAAACCTACGATGCAAATATTTATACATGAGACTCAGAGAAATCTTGGGTCATCCTTCTCTCCTGTCTAAAAACATACTCATCTGAAAAAGAGAGCTCCCGACAGCGCCTAAGCTTGAAAACATGCTGATGTCAGAATTTTGTTCTATTTACAAACCTTCAGCAAAGAGCAGCCAACTACCTGCTTATCATAAACCTTTTCTCCCTTCTCCCTCCCTTCATCCTCTCCTCTGAAACTCCTACAATTTCCAGTACAGAATGCCAATGCACAAGTAGGTTATTCTGTGTATGAAAGCAGTGCTTGTGAAAGATTTGAATGCACAGTCCTGGAGACCCACATCCTCGGCAGTATAGCAAGGGTAAAAAAGATACATCATGGATAGCAGCACTGTCAGCTTTCTTGCTCTGACTTACTGGCTTCACTGAGCTTGAAGGAACACCCACTGGGGTAAAAGAATCATTCATCCTTTATAGCCAGGTTGTTGCCCTAACTGCTAATATTGCCATATAGGCTTCTAATTAGGGCCAGTTATGGTTATGGCTTTTTGCAGCGCTGACAGATATGAATTGTTCACCCAAAGCTTACCCTGAAGGCTGGGCCACTTATAAAAGCTGTCAGATGTAACAATATACTCAACTGTGGTAGATTTACACCTACCTAAAGATGAAATGAGAGAGAATAGAGCTGAAAAAAAAGCCCTCCAGAGATTGTTTGATCCATCTACCTACACCAGAAGATCACAACGACTTTGGGTTTGGGAGATATTTGTCTATCTAGGTCTTCTCTAACAGCGACTCCAGAGCCTTGACAGGCAGCTCATTCCAGTGTTTCATAAGAACATCCAAATAAGTGTTTAGGTAATGTTTAACCTAATCTACCCCCATACTTCCCTTCTTCTTTGCAAAGCCCTGCAACACAAGAGGTGAACAAGTATCTCCAGTTTATAAGTCTGTCTTTCTCCAAACATGACATCATTCTCTGATCATTTAAATATCCTCTTTGGATGCTTTTCAATCGGGTTGTATTTTCCTGTAGCACATGCACAAAACAGATTGGATACTATTACAGATGAGATATGGCAAACTTGAAGAACATGAGAGGATAACCACACTGTCATACAGGTGATGTTCCTGCCTATACACAACCCAGGCTATGTTTATGGGAATGCAAAAGCATGACATGTGTCTTATAAATCAAAATGCTCATTACTGTCAGTTCATTTCTTCTTCCTCCTCCTCTTCTTCTTCTTCTTCTTCTTCTTCTTCTTCTTCTTCTTCTTCTTCTTCTTCTTCTTCTTCTTCTTCTTCTTCTTCTTCTTCTCCTTCTCCTTCTCCTTCTCCTTCTCCTTCTCCTTCTCCTTCTCCTTCTCCTTCTCCTTCTTCTTCATTATTTTTTTTCATTCTTTGTTCTTCTCCCCCCCCCCCACACAAAAAAAAAAAGGATACTTTAGGCATGCTCCAAAATCTCTGCAGAAACACTAAGAACCTTCAGCTGTTCTTCAGTAATGATATTAAAAAGAACAATAAAGAAAAGACAAAAAGAAACCTTCATAAGACTTATTTCTCACCATCTACCAATGAGTGGGATATGAGTAAGTTTCCCTTTAGCAGTATATTTATTTACCAGTATAGGACTGATCTTTGCTGTTTTCTTTCACCATCTAATCCTTGCCTTGCTCTTGTGATAGAAAATCTACAGGTCATCCAGAAAAAGATTGTGCTACTTAAAACACCATGCAACAGTAAAAATATCTACAGGTTTGAAGCCTGACTGTTTTTTTCTTAAACCTGATCTCTGAATACACTCAAATTGGGTTAAAACTCTTATTTTCAAGACAGCAAATATCTCTGATCTTGTATATTAATCTGGAACTTTTGCATATCAGAATGCCCCAAACATACATCTGTCAAACAGATTATTTCTGTGACTGAGATAAGAGGTATGGATATGACGTTGAGAAAAGGCTGCATCGTGGGACAAATTCCCTGAGTTTTTGGCACTATAATTCTCAGAGACTTGGTATATGTTTAAATTGCTTTATCTTGGCATAATGAATAATTTCAGCAGAAGTCATATTAGCTCCCTTACTTGAAAACCACAGAAGAATCTCTCTATACAACAGTTACAAATCACATCATTCATATTTGTTTTTTAATCTCCTGTGTAAATAAATATCCACAGGTATACAAATACATATGGAGAGAGGCATCAAATTACATCTTAGCCATAGTGTAGCACTTAATCATATCCCATGCATTCTGCTGGGATGAAAAAGTTTCTTTGTATGTCCTTTGGGAATTGCACTGTTTAAATATTTGTACCTAGTAAGAAAATGTTGAAGAAATGTAAAAATAGGCATTGCATTTGCTGAGGTTCTTGTGTTAAAAACCAAACCAAACCAGAACCACACCACCACTGACAAAACCTATCACACAAAAAAAATCCTCTGTAAAAAGTAGCCTATAATAGCCTAGATTCTCCTTTAGAATGAGAAGTACACTTGTAACACTGTCAAATTATATTAGCTCTACATCATATTCAGATCAGATTCCTGATGAAAGAAAGGCCCACATTTTGCCATCAGTGCTGAGCAGTGTCCTTCCTCGTGATTTGTTCCACTGAAATGACTATCTGGAAAGTGTTAACATAGTGGTGACTGGAGGGAAACAGTTTACCTTTGTATTGATTCCTTCACAATGTTATCATTAAACTTAGATTACATTAAGTTTATAGAATTAAGACTATACAAGCTTAGGATATGAAGATACTCGTTATTTTTCACAATATTTATCCATAATCTTACATTTTCTATGGAATTATAGCTTAAAATAGTACAAAGATACATGGCATTTATGGCTTAGGAAGACCTTTGGTCTTTGGCCCTAAAAGGTCTTTATGAAGAGGTCCATGGTGGATTCATTTTTGACAGCACAGTGACAGAGTCATCCATAAAAAGATATTGACAGTGACCAAGCCAGTGGACATTTCAGGTCAAAATGTCAGCAGTTGTCTGTTTCAGCTGTCATACTGGTCTGAGAAAGTTGGATTTAAGGTTTTCTTGACTCATATTTGGATTTCTTGCCTTGTAGGGTTATGTCATTAGCTCCCTGGAATGCCTTTCAGTTTCTTCCTTGAAAAATGCTAAATAAGTTCTCAATTTACCTACTGCCTGAATAAGAATAGAAAAACAACAGACAGCTGTGAGGCATCTGCGTGTCACACAAACACTGCTGGCACAGTTCCTGCATTCAAGAGATCAGCAAGAGCCTAGTAAATAAGCTTTCTTCACTAAAGGCCACTTTTGTCCATGATCATTGGAGCTGTGCTTTACTCATACATCCTCTGAATTCCTCTTTTCTTTCATAATCACACATGCCTAGCAAGATGGCTGATTCTATTCTACAGTCCTGGGCCGTGTAATTATGTGAGTAATTGGCAGACAAGATGTTGTGAATACCTGAATCCCAGGTTAATTGAAACTAACACCTGCCTGAACTGTGCTGTTGTAATAGATGCAATAATACAACAAGATCAGGCCCTATTGAGTTGCATAATCTTTTCAAGACAGAGTTTTTGATCTCTCTTCTTTGATTTGAGGGAGGTGGTAAACTAAAGCATTATGCCTTTGTTGAAGCTTATAAAAGATGACTCTGAGGCTGAAAAATTAAAATCCTTCCAGTAAATCTGTATTGAGAAAAACCAGTGAGCATACATCTTTTTCATCTTTCATTCAGGAAAGAAACAACAGATACAGCTGTCAGTGCAACTGTAGTTAGTAACACTACAGTTCACCATAGGGTAACCCAAGTCATTGTTCAGGTAGTACAAAACTGCAGACTTTGAATTGATGAGACTCAGTGGCACTGAAATTCCCCACTAGTATCAACAAACTGAACAAGTGTCCCAACATCATGCGGGAGGGATTATTCATGTATTCTTGGGCTGAGGTTTGTTTTCTGCTGTCTTGTCCTTTGTACTGTCATATCTTCCAGGCAATTGGGTTTGGTGTTTCCTGTGTTACTATCTCATTGACAAAGTGATGATAATGGTACATCCTCACAGCACAGACAGACAAGCAGACTTTCTGTCAGAAGAGCAGAGGTGATATTAAGATAAAGACTTCCAAGCCACAAAAAGACCTTAGTGACACGTGTGCTTCACTTGATGAAACCTCACAAGCAACCTCTCTCCTGTTACTGAAACTATGGCAATCTTACTTCTTTAAAATCAAATCATATAGACTATTATAAATGTAGGTTTTATCTGACATAATTATACTCTTGGAAGTAGTTAAGTTCAAACATACCTCTGTTGTAAGAAAATACTGTATCAGAGCAGAATATCAAGGTAGTTTGTCAGTAGAATCTGATGTATTTAGGAACAAAATAATATTGTGTGCTTGATGGGGGCAGATGTGACTGAGTTGGAAGGCAGAAGAGCTCTGCAGCGGGACGTTGACCGCCTGGACAGATGGGCAGAGTCCAATGGGATGGGGTTCAATGGCTCCAAGTGCAGGGTGCTGCACTTTGGCTACAACAACCCCATGGAGAGATACAGGCTAGGGTCAGAGTGGCTGGAGAGCAGCCAGACAGAGAGGGATCTGGGGGTACTGATTGATACCCGCCTGAACATGAGCCAGCAGTGTGCCCAGGTGGCCAAGAGAGCCAATGGCATCCTGGCCTGCATCAGGAATGGTGTGGTCAGCAGGAGCAGGGAGGTCATTCTGCCCCTGTACTCTGCACTGGTTAGACCACACCTTGAGTACTGTGTTCAGTTCTGGGCCCCCCAGTTTAGAAGGGACACTGAGATGCTTGAGCGTGTCCAGAGAAGGGCAACGAGGCTGGTGAGAGGCCTTGAGCACAGCCCTACGAGGAGAGGCTGAGGGAGCTGGGATTGGTTAGCCTGGAGAAGAGGAGGCTCAGGGGTGACCTTATTGCTGTCTACAACTACCTGAGGGGTGGTTGTGGCCAGGAGGAGGTTGCTCTCTTCTCTCAGGTGGCCAGCACCAGAACAAGAGGACACAGCCTCAGGCTGCACCAGGGGAGATTTAGGCTTGAGGTGAGGAGAAAGTTCTTCACTGAGAGAGTCATTGGACACTGGAATGGGCTGCCCGGGGAGGTGGTGGAGTCGCCGTCCCTGGAGCTGTTCAAGGCAGGATTGGACGTGGCACTTGGTGCCATGGTCTAGCCTTGAGCTCTGTGGTAAAGGGTTGGACTTGATGATCTGTGAGGTCTCTTCCAACCCTGATGATACTGTGATACTGTGATACTGTGATAGTAAATGCAGAAGACTTAGGACAGAAGGCCTTATTTTTCTAAGTTAAACAAGATATGATATTTCTGATTGAATAAATGCTCGTTTTAGTTACAGTGCTGCAAACCGTATAAAGCTATCATGCTCTTTGTGAAGCAAAAGTGAAAAGAAAAACGTGTTAAAAAGTCAAAATGTAGCCAGAAGATTTGGGATTTTCAAAAGCCCACGATCCTCAGGTTACTTACACAAGTAATCTTATTACAGACTTGTCTGGGAACTGCTTGACCACCCCAGTTGCTTCTGAAAATCACAATCATTTTATTTGTCTCAGGACTAACAGAGGAAAAAAAAAAGATTTCAGGAATGAGAAGATTTTACTGTAATAACCTGAAGCAAATGGAAGAACAAAATGCCTGCTTTAGGAATCAGGAGAGGCACAATCACAACAGTAAAGAGCAAGAAAGGGAAGTGAGGAAGTGAGATTTTACTGTAATAACCTGAAGCAAATGGAAGAACAAAATGCCTGCTTTAGGAATTAGGAGAGGCACAATCACAACAGTAAAGAGCAAGAAAGGGAAGTGAGGAAGTGAGATTTTACTGTAATAACCTGAAGCAAATAGAAGAACAAAATGCCTGATTTAGGAATCAGGAGAGGCACAATCACAACAGTAAAGAGCAAGAAAGGGAAGTGAGGAAGTGAGATTTTACTGTAATAACCTGAAGCAAATAGAAGAACAAAATGCCTGCTTTAGGAATCAGGAGAGGCACAATCACAATAGTAAAGAGCAAGAAAGGGAAGTGAGGAAGTGGGAGTTGGGAAAGAGGAGTTCCAAAATTTCAGGCTCACATTGGCCTCAATTTAAATATAACATTTGAAAAAAAACCAAAACAACAACAAAGACAATTTGCCTGGTACCTTTTCATTTTGATATGAAAAACCTGATAATCTTTTAAACAGAAACATGGAGCTAAATGTAGGATATTGTGTCTCTCTCTGGGAGTCATGTAACTACAGAAAGGCTGTAATAAAAGTAACAAGAATATTTCATGATGGAAGATCAATGTGGTTTTAGCAGCTGGACAGTAATCCTGAACATGTTTACCAGCTTAGTGCTTTCAAAATCTCTTTCAGTACAAGGGTATATCCTCTATATGTTTTACTGCATCATTTTTTTTTCAGTTAACAAGGCCTGATTTCTTTTTTTTCAAGCCAAGTACTGTCTGAATAGCTTCCCTAACATCTTTCTTTGGCTTGGGTCTACAGATCTCACCTCTCTCCCACTGATGTTGGGAGGAAACTCTCTTAGCAGACATCCTGATTCTGTCTAGTTTCCAGCATCTCACAGTGTAACATCCATTCCAGTTGTGAAGAGTTATACCTTAATATATTCCTATTTGTGAGCACGAGGTCCAGTAGAGACATTCTCAGTACTTTTTAAAGGTGTTTTTTTCTGCTAGAATATTGCCAAATCAGAATGTCTATTCCAATGTTAAACTTGTGGATATGAAGCATGTCAAATAAATAGCAAATGAAATGAAAGTTGTGTATGAATATATGAACATAGGGTTGGTAGGACTCACAGTTAAAAATGATAGACATCCTCTCTAGGTAGGATTTCACTGAGATGTAAGTATGGTGCATAAATTCTGTCTTACCAAGAGTACTGTCCTCTCACATCATCACCTTTCCTCTAGTAAAGACAGAAATGCAGTCATCATTTCCATCACACATCTTCTGACAGAAAACATAGGGAGCAGTAGAAGCAAAGTACTGTAGTATATATTAGACTAAGATCCAGACAAAATTCTAAGGTGATTCTCTGCAAGACTGCAAAAGCTAAGGTGACAGGTTGGGGGGCAGGGCAAGGACGGAGGAGAAAGACATTGCACTGCTGGGAGAGAGACATAGCTATGTTTTAGTCAAATCTGACCTACTTTAATGAAATCAGGTCATCTGTGAGCTCTTCATTACCCCCAGACTAAACAGTACAAAACACAGCAGCCAATGTCTCTGTCTTTTCAGAGTACCACTAATTCTCATTACAACATTGTTATGTATTCCTTAATATATATTGACTTAGTCATCTCGCCACACCAAAGCTGGTAAACAGCACTGGGGGAAGGAAGTAAAGTAAGCACAATTACAGACAAAAAAAACCACCTAACAACCAAATTTACAGAAAATGTGCAGGGTAAACATAGCCATGCCTCCAGAATGTGTCCTAAAGGCAATATGAAAACAAAAGGAGGCACAACTGTCTCACAACATTAGCCATGACTGATGGAGCTCACCTATCACACCAGTAAACTCTTAACTGTCACCAGCAGCAGTAGCAGACAAAGTGAAGACTGGAGTCAAGCGGAAGATGGTACTGTAGCTTACACTCAAATTCTGATCAGTGTGCAGTCTTCTATAAACCAGAAAGGTGACAGCCCCATGACAAAATATACATACTGGTGAAGCTTTAGGTGATGCCTGTGTCTGCATTTTAGTTCATACTGAGACATGACTGCATCCAGTTCTGGAGTCCCCATTACAAGAAGGATGTGGAGATGCTAGAATGTGTCCAGAGAAGGGTCACAAGGATGATCAGAGAGCTGGGGCAGCTCTCCTGTGAGAACAGACTTGAAAGAATTGGGGCTGTTGAGTCTGGAGAAGAGGAGGCTCCCAGGTGACCTTCTTGTGGCCTTTCAGTATCTGAAGGAGGCCTCCAAAAAGCTAAGGAGGGACTTTTTAGGCTCTCAGGGAGTGACAAGACTAGGGGGAATGGAATAAAGCTGGAGATCGGGAGGTTCAGACTGGAGGTGAGGAGGAAGTTGTTGAGCATGAGAGTGGTGAGAGTCTGGAATGGGTTGCCCAGGGAGGTGGTTGAGGCCCCATCCCTGGAGGTGTTTAAGGCCAGGCTGGATGGGGCTCTGGCCAGCCTGATGTAGGGTAGGGTGTCCCTGGCCATGTCAGGAGAGTTGGAACTAGATGAACTTTGTGGTCCCTTCTAACCCTGACTGATTCTATGATTCCATGATTCTAAGATTGTTTATATGTTTGTGCAAATATGAATCCCCACACCTGTATTTTATCATGTCACTTGTTCATATACTGATACGTCAGTGCTTGACAGCAATGTACATTGAGATGTATGCACTACTTTTAGAGCAAGAAATATATATATATACACAAGTGTATCTCCATATATATATATATAAAATAATGTTTGAATATATGTGTAAATGCATATTTAGCAATGGACACATCCCTGTGAGCAGCATATTAAATCTACATTACTCACAGTACATGCATGTGAATAGGAGGTGTGTATGAAAGGCCACAGCATACCAGAAAATCACAGAACCATAGAATTGTTTTGGTTGGAAAAGGCCTCTAAGATCATTGAGTCCAACCATCAGCCTCTCTTATTAAAAGAATTAATATGGTTTATTCCTATTGTTTTTCACATAAATGAAATCTTTAACATTTATGTTCAACAACAGTTAGAAGAGTATTTATTTAAGTTCATTTTATTTTGGAGATTGAAGTCTCCACTCAGTTACTATCTATGTAAGTATATCTGTTGTCACGTGAGATCTAGAATCTGGTGCCATAAGGAATGACACCCAGCTCCTGTTGCTATTCCAGTAAGCCACAAGTCATCATAGGTCCCACGCTACACTTGCAGCCTTGTGCAGACATCTCTGAGACATTAGCTCAACTCAAAAGGCACTATAATATATAGGAGACTGCAGTGGGCCTTTGCATTCCTTTGTATGTAGATATCTATCATTAAAACATTTTCACTGCATCTCACTGATTTTCTGTCTTTTCTAATCCACGTTCAAACAGCAAATCTATTTGGTTCTTAGTATGGAACTATCTTGATTCCACTCCTGTCTCATTGTCACCTATTTGTGGGTAGTTGAGTGTACTCCACCTGGCCCAGTGCAAGGGTCTAAGGTGTAGGAGTCCACTTTGTGTCAGTGCTTAGGAGAGAAGCATTTAGTTGAAATAAAAACCGACTGAGCTGACAGCCCAGACATCACATTTCTGAGGTCATGCCAAACTTTCTTTGGTAATGTCAAGATAATTTAGATGGTTCTTGCCACTTTTACCTTTACCCATTTGTTCCTGTTCCTATTCTTTCCTCTGCCTTATAGAATCATAGAATCAACCAGGTTGGAAGAGATCTCCAAGATCATCCAGGCCAACCTAGCACCCAGCCCTGTTCAATCAATTAGACCATGGCACTAAGTGCCTCATCTAGTCTTTTTTTGAACACCTCCAGAGATGGCAACTCCACCACCTCCCTGGGCATCCCATTCCAATGGCAAATCACTCTCTCTCTCTGGGAAAAACTTCCTCCTAACAGCCTAGACCTCCCCTGACACAACTTGAGACTGTGTCCCCTTGTTCTGTTGCTGCTTGCCTGGCAGAAGAGATCAACCCCACCTGGCTACAGCTTCCCGTCAGGTAGTTACAGACAGCAATGAGGTCTGCCCTCAGCCTCCTCTTCTCCAGGCTAAACACCCCCAGCTCACTCAGCCTCTCCCCATAGGGCTCTGTTCCAGGCCTCTAATCAGCTTTGTCTCTCTTCTCTGGACATGTTTCAGTATCTCAACATCTCTCTTGAATTAAGGAGCCCAGAATTGGACACAGTAGTCAAGGTGTGGCCTGACCAGTGTTGAGTACAGGGGAAGAATAACCTCCCTTGTCCTACTGGCCACACTGTTCCTGATTATGTTGAAAAAACAATTCACAGCTATTTGGAGAACCAATGGTCCACATCTGGGCTAAGTGTTCAATTCTCATTAAAACAAATATTACACACATAAATACACCTCAAGTTCTGAACATTCACAGTATCACAGTATCACAGTATCATCAGGGTTGGAAGAGACCTCACAGATCATCAAGTCCAAGTCATTGCATTTTTAAATCATTATTTGGATGGCTGGAACTAGAGGGAGGGGTAATTCTCAGTTCATCTGACTGTGATAGATTCAATGTTATTGACTATGGTAAAATAGAGTAGCCATATTTTGATTTCTTACATCTGGAGAGTTACTCCCTTTTATCTTCTATTTACTTACAGCCTCTGCTGCTACCCAAACTGCTCATTTGTTGTCATTCTTGTTAGCTGAAACATCTACGTCACCTATACAGCGGCTTTCAATTGCCAGAGAAACAGGACTGAGAGAAGCAAAGAAAGAATGAAACATACAGGAGCAGATAACATCCTACCTACTGTTAAGAGAGGACATGTGAGAACAGATGAAATACTGCAAAAATATGCATCATTTAGGAAACCTGAAAACCCTTGAATAAGGATCATGAACGACTCGGTGCAGACAAAGGTCCTTAGTGTCCTTTCGGAGAGATGAGGATAGATACTGCTGAGTCTCCTTTATAAGCTGCAGCTCTCTCTCCTCCGAAGGAGATGGGGGGAGGGTAGCAGAGGAGAAGGTAGGGTAGGACAGTAATTCGTATCTGTAAACCACAGCTTTAGGCAGCATACTTGATGGTGGGATTTTGTCTGACAAATATTGACAGGGCGCTAATGTTGCTAAGCTAGCAGCGCCCTGCTGAAGGGCTGGAATGTGAGCGGCACACAAAAGCATGCCTACGGGACAACACAGAGACCCCTGCACTAGCAGCACCTCTCAGCGCTACCACATGCATCAAAGGAGAGGGCTTGCTTTATTTTCTTTTTTCCCTTCCAGTTGGAAAAGTCTATCCTCTGTTTTCGTTGTGGCTGCTGCTGTATTTTTTTCTGTGGAATGAGCCAATGAGCAGGACTGAGTGGTTTTCCCCTTGGAGGAAGCAAAGGCTGAATGTCATTCTTCTTTGACATGGGGGAAATGCCTAACACTGTTAATTCCTGCAGGAACAGATCACACACTTGCTCCTGCATGTGCTGTAGCTCCAAAACAGACTGTGTCTGGATCCACGTTGTACCCAGACTTGTATTCCCATCTTTTGTCACCTTGTTTATAGGGGAATTTTACCCCTGCAGCTTATGAGGTCAGTAGCAGCATTTTTTCATGTTACCAGGAAAAAAAAATGATGCAAGATAACAGTTGGTGTCTAAATATCCTATGTAAATCTCCACCTAGTAACTCAGTATATGCAATGATCTGCTTTCATTCACTGTGGCTGGAACCTGAGATGCACTTTCCCTGCACTGTGGCTGACATAAAACACAGCACAGAGTCAGACTACTTCTGTCTATACTTTTCCATTAGATGTTTTAGCCTTTAGGTGTTGTCTCAAAAGAAACATTTTTATTTCATTTTGTGTATGATTTTGAAGTAAACAATGGGGGAAAAGAGTGGGATTTTAGCACTGAGTGAAACCATTATTGGTTGTTGTCTGGTTGGGTTTTTTTTTCTGAGAAGCTTTTTGGCTTACATTCCCGTGTCATATTGCAATGACAAGCCCCTTTGGGCCACAGAAAGGTTAATCCAACACTAGTGTGATGGTTTGGGTGTTACCCACCCCCCACACTCTTATGAAATCACCCAGACTAGACTCATATGACTGGAAGTTAAGGAATGAAGCTTTATATTTACAGCTTAACACAATATACAAGCAGATATTTAGAATATCTACAGTTATATACAGAAATATGCAAGGTAAAAAGTAATACAGAAACACAACAGCCCTCCCAGAAACCAGAGTCCCCAGGAGGGGCTCCCAACCACCCTTCTGCCTTCTTTCCACCCCTCTATGTTTTCCCAGAGGTTGCCTCACATGCAAGGTGAATTTGGAGGATCAGACAGAGGGGTTAGAAAGCAGGATTAGTTACACAGAAAGCAGGCCAGGGAGAAAAGTACAGGCATCAGCTGTGACAGAGACCCACACTGGGTTGTCTGTGTTTATGTTCTTGGTTTTATATATCTCAGTAAGCCTATGAGTGAAGTAGACACCAGCATTGTTTCCTTTTCACAGCCTATCATCTAATTTCTTTCACTAAAATATTCCATCTAGCTTCAAACTAGCACTACTGGAAAGTGAACAGAAAAATGCCCAACGATTTCCAACAGCCATAATTTGCAGCTAGGCTAGCTCAAATTTTCTCTATAACTTCCAGGAACATTTCATTGTGAAACTTCACATCTGCAGAGATCCAGCATGGTTTATGGCATCTCCACAGAATGCAGTTCAGACCATGTAATAACACTTGAAATTGCAGAATGGAAAATACAATAGTCTTCAGTTATATCCTCTGTCAAATTAATCATGGACTGTTGATTCAGAGATAACAAATGTAAGAGCTCTTTTTTTGTTTTTGGTTTGGTTTTGTTTCATTTTCATTTTGCCATAACTCAAATTACGTTGGTGCATCTTTGTAAAAGCCAGTAATATTTTTTTCCACTAAGGAGAATAGACAACACTGCATACATAATTCTATTCACAGCAAAGGGCAGATAAAACAAAAGAACCACTTACAGTTTGAAGTTAATAATCTGGCTCTGGCCAACTTGATCTGATGATCCTGGTGGTCCTTTCCAACCACAGCAATTCATAGTGATTAGATGCTGTGCTGAAGGATTTGGTGTAGTCAAGGACTTGTCAGTGTGAAACTAATGATTGGACTCGATTATCTTGAAGGTCTTTTCCAATCTAAGAAATTATGTGATTCTGTGATCTAGGGTAGGGTGTCCCTGCCCATGACAAAGGAGCTGGAACTAGATGATCCTTGTGGTCCCTTCCAACCCTGACTGATTCTATGATTCTAATCTTAACTCTATAAACTCGAAACAACAGTGTTTGATTATATGATACATGGAAAACAATATAGCAACAAATGTCCTGACACATGAAATGGTCAAAACGAAACATGGAAATAACCTGGGGAAAAAACAGCTGATTCAGATTATCTGTGACTTTCTCAGCTTGTTCCTCAGATTTTCAGACTGGTATAACATAGGCTAGGTTTTAATAGCTAGGTTTTTCACAGAATCATAGAATCAATCAGGGTTAGAAGGGACCACAAGGCTCATCTAATTCCAGCTCTGCCGTGCCATGGGCAGGGACACTTTACCCTACATCAGGCTGGCCAGAGCCTCATCCAGCCTGGCCTTAAACACCTCCAGGGATGGGGCCTCAATCACCTCCCTGGGCAACCCATTCCACGCTGTAACCACTCTCAGGCTGAAGAACTTCCTTTTCACATCCAGTCTGAACCTACCTATCTCCAGCTTTGCTCCATTCCCCCTAGTCCTGTCACTACCTGAGAGCCTCAAAAGTCCCTCCCCAGCTTTTTTGTAGGACCTCAACTTGTTCAAATCTCCTCTAGGTTTTGTCTGACATATTTATAGCTTTATATATGCACTGATTAAAAACTTTGATGGGATTTTCCTTTAAGCAATGATATATGCTAGCAACAGTACCAAGCATATGTATGGAGTTCATGTATACTCACAGCATTTACAGCGTGTCTAATTCTCAGCAGTAATGTGTAAACTTTTTCATGTATCATCACTGTGGACTAGGTTTGCAATCCATCCAACAGCTTCCATGAAATGACCTTTATGTAATTCCTATAGCCAACAAGAGAGAAGACCCTAAGATACTGCAGAACAATACAATGGTTGATATGATTTCCTACAGGAGAATGGAGGCAACAGAAGCTGGGAGGGAAGAAATGCCAAACCCATGTGGACATAGGCAAGCATTATTTATAATGGCAACTTTTGCCCAAGAAAAGGAGTCTCTCTGAGCTCTGGAACAATGGAGAAGGCCTTCAGAGCTCCAGATATAGCTTAGAACATGAACCATAGAACCAGCCTGGACAGGCTGGAGAGGAGGGCACAAGCCAACCTCAGGAGGTTCAACAAGGTCCTGCATCTGAGTGGAGGCAATTCCAAGCACAAATACAGGCTGGGCAGTGACAGGCTGGAGAGCAGCCCTGAGAAGAGGGACTTCAGGGTGCTGGTGGACAAGAAGCTCAACAGGAGCCAGCAGTGTGCACTTGCAGCCCAGAAAGCCAAGCAGAGCCTGGGCTGCATCAGGAGAAGTGTGGCCAGCAGGTCAAGGAAGGTGATTGTTCCCCACTACTCCACTCTGCTGAGACCCCACCTGCAGTACTGCATCCAGTTCTGGACCCCTATTATAGGAGGGATGTGGAGATGCTGGACCATGTCCAAAGAAGGGCCACAAGGTTGATCAGAGGGCGGAGCAGCTCTGCTATGAGGACAGACTGAAAGAGTTGGGGCTGTTCAGTCTGGAGAAGAGGAGGCTCCCAGGTGACCTTCTTGTGGCCATCCAGTATCTGAAGGGGGCCTCCAAAAAAGATGGGGAGGGACTTTTTAGGCTCTCAGGGAGTGACAGGCCTAGGGGGAATGAAGCAAAGGTGGAGGTGGATATGAAAAGGAATTTCTTCAGCATGAGAGTGGTGAGAGCCTGGAATGGATTGCCCAGAGAGTGGTTGAGGCCCCATCCCTGGAGGTGTTTAAGGCCAGGCTGTATGAGGCTCTGGCCAGACTGATGTAGGGTAGGTTGTCCGTGCCCATGTCAGGAGGGTTGGAACTAGATGACTCTTGTGGCCCCTTCTAACCCTGACTGATTCTATGATTCACAGATGCTATTAATTGCTTCTGAAGGATACTCTTTCTATTGACCTTATGCTACAGTTAGCTACAGTTAGCTTCCACCAGTATTTCAGTTTATACAGAACTACCTTGCAATGAAACACTTCAGTCTTCTTCAACAAACTAAAATATCTTGACCTGGACATATCTCTCCCCAAACCAAATATTTCATTATGATTTTGCTGACATGAACATTTTATATCAAGATGGGAGTTTTTGTTTTCCAAATTAAAAATGGCAATAAATAAGAATCCAACATAGGTATCTTCCTAATGGAAGCATACATTATTTCCTAAAAGCTTTTCTAGACTTTTTTTCCTGTCTGAATGTTTCTGATAAATACACAGTAACAGTCTATATACATATACTCATGTATACACAAGGGTATATCTGTTAGATGCATTTAGTCACTCTTTGGAAGGATATCAACAATCAGCTAGACGATAGATCAGGACTCTTATTTCAGATAGCTGAAAAAGAAGTTAAAATATGGTAAAGTTTGGGGGAAAAATCATAGGAAAAAAAAAAAGCACAAAAAAGACCTCTTGTTTTCTTGGTATGTAAAGAAAACCCTAAATAAACTATTTGTGAACCCAGTAATGAAAGTCAACACTTAAATCTGTGTGAGTTCTCCCAATGTCTATTTATTTTTCTGTCTCCAAATATTAAATGCAAACTCCAATACAAAGCCAAGAATTAGGTTCCATACGTGGAAAAGCCTTGGTGATTGTAAAAAATAGTGCTGTGGTGTCTCTAGTTGGGAGGTTTGGAAGAATGGGAGCTAGGGGGGAAAAAAAAGAAACTGTTCCACTTCATCTAGCAGTGCTGCAATACATCACTCCAATTAAATCCCAGCCAATAAGCAAAGGGACGTGTTAAGTAAAATTCATGAGCTTTGAATGCATGTGAATGAATATGCCAATCAGAATCAATGCCACCCATTCATCTGGTGTAACACCATGGTGATGACAATGAGCTTGAAACCAGTCTTTGTTGTCATCAGCTGTGCAGTAGTTGCCACAGCCCCAGCCTGGATCAAATGTGTGGGACATTTAAATCTTCAGCATGGCACCAACACACAGAACATCTTATTCATGCCAAAAAAAAAAGGAGCTGTAATCAGCCTCTGAGTAAATAATTCAGGATCAGTTCCTTAAGGGGCACAAATTGGCTTCTTTTAAAATTATTAAAAGGCTGTTCCTCTCCTTGCTTGACTTCAGTATGCAGACACAATCAGAGTTTTGTGGAGGATACTTGTCACTTCAGAAAATCTGTTGTTATATTAATGTCTGTAGCTGAGACTTCTGTGGGCCTTAGCTGATAGCGCAGTAGGAATATCTTTGGGGAGACCCTGCATCTCAGCCCTTTTGAGTGCTGCGGTGGCAGATGGCTAGCTCTCACTGCTTTTACAATAACCATTTCATTTGTGATGCTTGACCTGAATTCCATTCCTTGTTTAAAAGTGTGTCTCAGTTCTCAAATGGTATTTCACAGAATTGCCATTTCCATAGCGTTTCCACATGCTGTTCTCCAAGTAACACGCTTGCCCGTAAAATAGGGTGGAAGAAAGAATAGGGAATGAAGTGTCACAATTGACAACGTTTAATCCAAGAACATGTATCCAAATACCGATGACAGCTTCATTTTTATTGGGTTTAAATTATACTACCAAGATTTTCTCTTATGTCAGCTCGTATCCTTTACAGATCACTTGTAGTTTTCGTGCTTTGCGCTACACGTTACAGTTCTCTTTCTTCCATTGTGTTCTCTGTAGTTATAACATTGTAAATGTGAAATGCTATGCTAGAGAAACAAGCCTGTGAGTGGTGACACACACTCAACTTCTTTGAATAAATTAAGCATGCATGCTTTCAGTAACAGATCCACCCATTAATCAGTGTGTTTCAAAAGATGTGACAACCGCTCTGTAGAACCGATATTGCCCAAATTTACCAACGCATATCACTCGCTGATGAATACTTTCTCTGCACGTTTCTCATGATATTTTTCAGTTTCTGGATAGGAAACTTAAGAGGAAGAACAAGTGATCTTAAGGAACATTATTTGGAAAAGAGGTTCTTTCTGAGGTTTCTGCTGCAGCCAATTAAAATGTCAAGCAGAGGGAGCTGAAGACATCATCCGAGTAAGCATTTGATTAAGAAATATTTAACATGATGCCTAAATTTGACAAGAAAAACATGCCTCCTTTGGTTGTTCCACCTCATTCTCTGGGACTGAGTCTGCAAGGATTAAGTTCATAGGAGGAACAAATGTGAGGACCACAAGGGGCTAACAGAAACAATTCAGCAGAAATGATGCTGTCTGGTCATTAAGATTCTCTACAGCCTGTGCTGTGACCCTTCTATTATCAATCTAATCTTTTCCTACTGCAAGGGACCTGATCTTTTCCTACTGGAATTCTGCAATACTTTTTCTTTTCTTTTCTTTTCTTTTCTCTTTCTTTTTCCTTTCCTTTCCTTTCCTTTCCTTTCCTTTCCTTTCCTTTCCTTTCCTTTCCTTTCCTTTCCTTTCCTTTCCTTTCCTTTCCTTTCTTTTTCCTTTCCTTTCCTTTCCTTTCCTTTCCTTTCCTTTCCTTTCCTTTCCTTTCCTTTCCTTTCCTTTCCTTTCCTTTCCTTTCCTTTCCTTTCCTTTCCTTTCCTTTCCTTTCCTTTCCTTTCCTTTCCTTTCCTTTCCTTTCCTTTCCTTTCCTTTCCTTTCCTTTCCTTTCCTTCCTTTTCCTTTCTTTCCTTTTCCTTTCTTTTCTTTTCCTTTCTTTTCTTTTCTTTTCTTTTCTTTTCTTTTTTCTTTTCTTTTCTTTTCTTTTCTTTTCTTTTCTTTTCTTTTCTTTTCTTTTCTTTTCTTTTCTTTTCTCTTCTCTTCTTTTCTTTTCTTTTCTCTTCTTTTCTTTTCTTTTTTTTTCTTTTTTTTTCTTTTCTTTTTTTAATAAAAATGTTAAAAATTTGCCTTTCCTGATTTTTTTTTTTTCAGCACTTTAAAGTAACCCACAGCATTTTTGATGCAAGTTCATGCTACAGGCCCAAGTGAGAGAAAACTATGGGACAGGTAGTGAAGACAGATCTCACCCTGTAGCAAAAGACATTTTTCTTTAGACTCAGAGTGACTGACAGATTATTTCCAGCTGCAACTATACCCAGACTTTATGGCACTGTGTAGTCATTAATAACTCAAATTAAGCAAATTATGTATTTCTGAACATATATACATCTAGTTCTTCTCAGAGAGGGTGATGAATGTTTGTTTTCAAAATCTACCACAGGAACATTACACTGGATATGGGATAACATGAAAGCATGAGAATATGCTCTGTTGAGACTCCAGTCCTTTAGGGGTTTTTTAGATGTGACTCTGTTCAAAGACTAAGAAAGGTCTCTGTTGTCCCAGTGGGTACAAGGTAAAAAGAATGCCAGAGCCATGAGTCTTCTCTTGTCTATCCTCAGGTATGCAAAATGAAAAATTGACAAAAGTTCATATCTTAGGAAGCAATAAATGTATTTCTCAAGCTGTTCTTCACAAGGCACAATTATGCCTTTACTGCCAAATTACAAATGATTTAACTCGATTGAAGAGAATGCAGGTACTTATCCTCACGACAGGATTTCCACTTCAATGCAGAATTTATGTTTAAGAGTATGCAGCAACAGTTCATAAACTGGGAAATCTCTTGGAAAGGCTCCTGGTCTCCTTACTTGCAACAAGTTATCACAACACGTCTGTGGAAAATATTTTCTCCCACCAGTTACTTAGGGTACAGAATCTCAGCCCAATGCTTCTTACACCTGAATGACAGCAGCACGATTGGCATGCAACTATCAACTCAGAACAAACTCCACATCACCTGGATTGCTGCATTGCTCTCAGCTCTAAAACACAAGCTGAAACAGCCTTCTTAGAGCTGTTGTCTGTTTTATTCCATCAAATCAATGTCAAGTTGTGGCTTCTTATCATCAAGAGAGTCATTGGGCTCACAGTAGGTAAATTACTGTATGAAGTGTCCAGAGAAGGGTGACAAAGCAAGTGAGAGGTCTGGAACACAAAGCCTATGAGGAGAGGCTGAGGGAGATGGGGTTGTTTAGCCTGGAGAAGAGGAGGCTCAGGGGTGACCTCATTGCAGTCTACAACTACCTGAAGGGAGGCTGTAGCCAGTTGGGGGTTGGTCTCTTCTGCCAAGCAACCAGCAACAGAACAAGGGGACACAGTCTCAAGTTGTGCCAGGGAAAGTCTAGGCTGGATGTTAGGAGGAAGTTCTTCCCAGAGAGAGTGATTTGCCATTGGAATGGGCTGCCCAGGGAGGTGGTGGAGTCGCCATCTCTGAAGGTGTTGAAAAAAAGCCTGGATGAGGCACTTGGTGCCATGGTCTAGTTGATTGGACAGGGCTGGGTGATAGGTAGGACTGGATGATCCTGGTGGTCTCCTCCAACCTGGATGATTCTATGATTCTAAGTCTCTGGTCAAGAGCTTTTCTTTCTTGAAATAGTACTTGAAAAATGTTTTTGTAATCTATAAAGCTTTTCCAGAACTGAATCCTTTATGCTATGCTATGTTCTGTCTGAAACAACAGAAGTATAAATTTCATTTATACTTAAGTGGACCAATGGGAAATCAGTCACAAATTTTGGTGCTTCTTGTCTGTTGCTATGATTTAAATTCCCTTCCAGTGAGCTAAACACTTTTTTGTGTTTTAAATTATTTGGCTAATTAGGTAGTTAAAAGGATTCACTCTTTCTACAAACATGTAGAAAAACTGCACAAATTCATGCAGAGGCCTCTAATATTTCTAGATCACAGGATCACAGGATGTCAGGGGTTGGAAGGGACCCAAAAAGAATATCGAGTCCAACTCCTCTGCCAGAGCAGAACCACACAATCTAGCTCAGGTCACAGAGGAAAACATCTAGATGGGCCTTGAAAGTTTCCAGAGAAGGAGACTCCATAAACTCTCTGGGGAGCCTGTTCAGTGCTCTGTGACCCTTACAGTATAGAAGTTCCCCCTTGTGTTGAGCTAGAACTTCCTGTGCTGCAGCTTCCATCCATTGCTCCTTGTCCTATCACAGGGAGCAAGTGAGCAGAGCCTGTCCCCCTACTCCTGATCCCCAGCCCTCAGATATTTATAAACATTTATTAAATCCTCTCTTAGCCTTCTCTTCTCCAGACTAAAAACCCCCATGTCCCTCAGCCTCTCCTCATAAGGCAGTGCTCCAGTCCCCTAAATCATCCTCATTGCCTTCCACTGGACCCTATCCAGCAGATCCCTGTCCCTCTTAGACTGGGGAGCCCAAAACTGAATCCAGTACTCAAGACGGAGTCTCACCAGGGCAGAGTAGAGGTCACTATTTTTACACTCCACCTTATTTCCTGACAGGTGGTCAAAGAACTGCCACTGCATTTAATAAAACAGGTTTCACACAAAACTTACTCAGAAGTTGCTTGATGAATATGCAGAGGCAAACTGAAACCAGAACAAAATCAAAACCAGACCAAAACAAAGCAAGAATGCTACCACTCTAAGAGCCCACAATAGCTACTCAAACTTGTCATAATCATATCATGTTTCTCTTCAACAACTCCTAAACCAAAGGCGAATTTCCTGTTCTGGCTGTTGACTCATTCATACTTGGGCTAACTTGCAAGAAAAATATGTAGGAAAGAGTTGACCACATATATGTTATTCGGATATCTGTAGGTTGGAATTAATTAGAAATCCCAAATTCATGTCTGTCTGCTAATTAGCCACAAATTTGACTAACTGTGGACAAGAAGCTCAACATGAGTCAGCAGTGTGCACTTGCAGCCCAGAAAGCCAAGCAGAGCCTGGGCTGCATCAGAAGTGTGACCAGCAGGTTGAAAGAGGTGATTCTCCCACTCTACTCTGCTCTGCTGAGACCCCACCTGCAGTACTACACCCAGTTCTGGAGTCCCTATTACAAGAAGGATGTGGAGATGCTGGAGCATGTCCAGAGAAGGGTCACGAGGATGCTCAGAGGGCTGGAGCAGCTCTGCTATGAGGACAGATAAAGAGATGGGGCTGTTCAGTCTGGAGAAGAGAAGGCTGTGAGGTGATCTTCTTGTGGCTTTCCAGTATCTGAAGGGGGCCTCCAAATAAGCTGGGGAGGGACTTTTTAGGCGCTCAGGGAGTGACAGGACTAGGGGGAATAGAGCAAAGCTGGAGATGGGGAGATTCAGATTGGAGGTGTGGAGGAAGTTGTTGAGCATGAGAGTGGTGAGAGGCTGGAATGGGTTGCCCAGGGAGGTGGTTTAAGGCCAGGCTGGCTGAGGCTCTGGCCAGCCTGCTCTAGGGTATTGTGTCCGTGCCCATGTCAGGGGGGCTGGAACTAGATGATCCTTGTGGTCCCTTCCACTGATCCTGGCTGATTCTATGATTCTATGACTAAATCTGACATTTTCCAAAAGTTTCTAAAGGCTCTGTAAAGATTTATACCGATTTTTTAAAGCTTAGCTCCTGTTGTAGCTTTTGGTATTTTGAAAAAGAACTGCACCTGAAGCTGCAACTGAAGGGTGATGCATTTACGCTTAGCATGGACTCTTGTTTTAGTAGTAGATTGAATGTGACACATCTAAGAGCTACAGCTGGAATATTCCTGTAATGGGGAGTTCAGTCACAAAGCGTGTTCACATCCCTGTGTCCCTTTGGATCAGAAATAGACTTTATTAGATCAGAAGATTTAAAGTCAGTGCTCCTTACAACCACAATCACATGAATGGCAAAAAATAATAATTAAAAGAGAGATTTAAAAAGGAGAAAATAAAATTGCATTACTTAAAAAAATATCCAAAGTCACCAATTCTTTCAGATTTAGGGGGCTGCTCATGGGTTAACTTAAGACGTAAGCAAGTAAGTGCCAATTAATTAGAATCCGTGACAGTTTTCAGTACCATCTCTTTGATCTTTCAGAAGTAGCTGACAACAAAGCACACATGCTAACAATGCTTTAGCTTCACTCAAGTGATCAGCAAAACATGCTCAGCTCATTTAAATAACAGAAGCCGGTAAAATACAGCTATCTTTTACAGCATTAAGTAAAGATTTGAATTCAGACGACAGCTTCTGGCATTTGCAGAACAGATAACTTGGAGCCATTGGCATCAGATGGATAACTCAAAAATGACCGAAGCCACAAGCCAGAGGCTAGAATAGATTCCTCAATAACTCCCCTGATCAACCATTGGTATTCTGGCTACTTAACCGCAGATATAGCATAGCTCTGTGCAGAGTGTCACACAAACAGCTAGGCAGAAAGACACACTGTGGAGAGCTCGCAAACAGAAGATGCATTTGTTTCAGCTATATCAAAATTCAGAGGAGGCACAGAGCAACAAAAAGAAGTGATGTGTACTGTCTAGGATGTAGATTTTTTTTGTATGCAGAGATATCACACCTTTTTGAGCCAGAGTGCTGGATTTTTTTCTCGATGTGTGTATAATTTCGAGACTTACTGAAGTGTTTCAGAAAGCGTTTCAAATACAGCCAACAATACAGAGTGGCATGAACAGTCTTCAAAGTTCAGATTTTAGAATGGTATGGTTATTTACTCACAATACCAAAAAAAAAGTCACTAAACATCGTCATACTTCATAGAATCAACCAGATTGGAAGAGACTTCCAAGATCATCCAGTCCAATCTATCACCCAGCCCTGTCACTTCAACCAAGATAAGGCATTGCCTTCCTTGTGCATTTTCTTCCTGATTGCTCCAACTATTTTGACTCAGTGGGATATGTAATTCTCTTCCAAGGAGGCAAACTGCTGAGAAGCAGCAGAAATTTCACTATGTTGATATTCTAGTTCAGTTCAGAGCTTGCTCAAACGTGGAGTTAAATCCCACCTCTAATTAACAATTTAAATTGAAGCCATACCGAAGTGTTCTGCCAGAGTCAAGGCTCAGAGAAGAAAACAGCAGACAGGCATTTTGAGTTTCTCAGGTATTGTGGATCAAATGGGAGGGAGGAATACAGCATCACTGCTCCCTGCAATTGGGTGCTGCAGAGGCAATGGTCCTCGGCCTCTGCTGGCTCTCATACTATTCCCTGGATTTGTGTCTGTGTCAGTGTTAGTTCAGCTGACTTGACAGCAGAGATTAGCAAATTCCAGTGTTTAAGTCTGAGCACTGGCACTGTTTAATTCACCAGTACAGACTTAGCTCACATGCATCCATGCTCCCAGTGTTAAAAGCTCTTGAAACTCACAGGCTATTTTTTGTCATCCAAAACTTTTAAGACTCTAAATAAGGTCTAATTATTTGTGTTTTTCCCACTCCTAGGGAAAAATGATGTTCTCCAGGATAAAAAGCCCTCTGAGATTTGAATGGCAGAAAGGTGTTATGGTTTTCTGCTTAATTGTGTTTTCTTCTGCTGTTTCTTGCATGATCCAGCATGTCCCAGAAACAAACACCCTCCTATTCTCAGACAGAGGCCTGTAACTCACAGACCATGAGCCCTCTCCACAACCCCCCCTCTTTTTGTTTTGGGAACTGGCTAAAACTCTACATTACAAACATGATTTATCATATCCTCCCTCACTCCAAGAGAGTTCCAAGGACAGAAAGCAGCTGCTCCTGGGTTCAGCCATTCCTTGTAATATGAGAGACTGCATCACTCCTGAGCAGTGCCTCATCCCATCCTGGCTGCAGTCTGTGCTGGAAGCCCTTCTGTGATCATGTGCAGCACATGTCATGCTGGACACATGTGCAGGAGAAATGTTGGGTCTACAAGGACTGTCAGTACATCAAGTTGAGCTCATGCAGGCTTCAGAAACAAGTGCAGCCTCCATATCATGGTGTGAGAGCCCTGAGCACTGGCAATTAGCTGGCCACTTGAAAACAGGTTCTGAGAGGAGAGAACTTTGGGAAAATGATGGTAACACTGAAGGTGACTGAGAGAAGGATAGGAAAAAAACTGAGAAAACCTCCTCTTTGCAACCCTTCTGAGGAGCTTCTGAGCCCTCCTCCTTCCCTCAGGAAACAGCTTTTGCACAAGGCTTTGCCTGGACCCTGCCCGAGCCACCCTGGCTCACCCTGCTGTCCTGCCTAGCTATGCCTTCCCACTTGAGTTCAAGCAAGTTCAGACAGTTTTTGTAAAGGGATAGTTCTTTTGAAGACAAATAATCTTTCTGCATGTTCTCCTGTGGCCTGGGAAGTGAAAGACAGAGGTCATCTTTTCTATACAGAGCATGAGTGACCATGTCAGGCCAAAATAAAAGTTCATTTTGCCCAGCATTCCATTCTCATGTCTACAACTACCCTGAAGGGATGTTGTAGCCAGGTGGCGGGTGGCCTCTTCTCCCAGGCAAGCACCAATAGAACAAGGGGACACAGTCTCAAGTTGTGCCAGGGAAGGTATAGGCTGGATGTTGGGAGGAAGTTCTTTCCAGAGAGTGATTGGCATTGGAATGGGCTGCCCAGGAAGGTGGTGGAGTCACCATCCCTGGAGGTGTTCAAGAAAAGCCTGGATGAGACACTTAGTGCCATGGTCTAGTTGTTTGGACAGGGCTGGGTGCTAGGTTGGACTGGATGATCTTGGAGGTCCCTTCTAATATGGTTGATTCTATGATTCTATGATTGTAAACTTAGCCTAAGCAAAAGGAATTTAAATGGAGTCCTTTTACATTGGATTAGCCAAGTTATAATTTAACTTAAACTGTTGTAGCATTGTAGATGCAGGTGAAGCAAATGTGTAACTGAGAGAACATGGCCCCAGGTGCAAGGTAAAATACCCAGTTAATCACAGTAACAAGATTACTTCTGCATCTCTCAGCCATAACACAGATTCATCTATCAGCTCTCATACTTAAACCAAAACATCAAAGTTTTTCAGTCACAGAATATAAGATACAACCTTAAACCTACTCATCAGCAATAGACCAAGGAGTCGTTCTAAAAACATTGTGATCATTCACTTAAAGAAATATGGAAGTGGAACACATCCTACCAGTGCAAGCAAATTTTCCCTTCCCTCAAAATGATGCATTTATTAATTATTAATTTCAAAATCTGGCAGTATGAAGACTGAAGCTTATTGCAGTACTCCTGTGTTGCATTCCAGTCTTCCCCAAGAAAACTCTTTTGTTTACTGTTAACACATGTAACAATCCACATGAATACACCAACATTGATGAAGCAGCACAGCACAGGCTAATTCCCACTTCAGAGACCTGCCACATCAATTAAGAGATGGTTTTATGCTTTCATTCTTAAACTTGAAATGCCATGCTGGAAAACTAAGCATTGTCATCATCACATTAACATTCGATTCAGCTTTTCCTGGCCCTTTTACCATGCCTTAAGGTCATTTACAGCACTAATAATAACAGTGCTAGACACTTGGCCCAGCCAATGTTCAGCTAAATCTAGGCTACAGAACCTACTGTTCTTTAGGACCACAAGCAATTCAGATTTCCCTGTCCTGAAAAGACATTTAAAAGAAATTGTCTTTATACTCAGGAGTCAGCATTAAAACTGAACTGCTGTGCTTCTAGTGAAGCACCTAAATTAATTTTTCATTTATGATAAAATCATTCTTGCTTTCCCTGCCTGCTACTAAGTTCATGTATGTAGGTGTTAAGAAATGTAAATGTCTTAATCTCAAGGATTTGGGCTCAAAACAAATCCAGAAAAATATTACTTTTTAAATGTATTTGAAGCATAGAATCATGGAATCAACTAGGTTGGAAGAGACCTCCAAGATCATCCACTCCAACCTGTTACCCAGCCCTATCCAGTCAACTAGACCATGGCACTAAGTGCTTCATCCAGTCTTTTCTTCAACACCTCCAGAGATGGAGACTCCATCACCTCGCTGGGCAGCCCATTCCAATGGCAAATCACTCTCTCTGGCAAGAAGTTCCTCCTAACATCCAGCCTTGACTTCCCCCGGCACAACTTGAGACTGTGTCCCCTTAAGACATCATTTTTCAGTAAGTTCATGCATATTTTCATTTTGTTTCTGTGAACATTCAAATGAGCAGTTTGACAGAAATAATACCAAGAATTCAAAGACATTACATTTTTAGGGACAACAGTTTATGGGAAACTTAGGTTCTGAAGTTATGTTCACTCTATAAGCATGAAGCATCACACATTCACCTTTGCATTCATATGACACAAATACAGTTCCAAATATCAGACACTGAAAATTTATAACAAGCTACTAAAGAACTTCTAGGACTTGCTAGATGAAAATCATTCCTAGAATTTTCAGTCAGTGTTAATTCTATCAAGTTACCTTGACAAAATCTGTGAACAGAAAAAGGATTTGGGTACCTTTCTATAAGTGTGTTGGGTTTATTTCTGACACGTCCATAATTCTTCAACTGAGATTGGCTTTTTTACTTGCCTGTACTTATATAGTGTAGTGTAGGATTTGGATGTTTTTTGATTACTGCTATCATGACTACAGCTCACTTGTTAATTAAGAAAGCACTTCTTATAAAACAACTGACTCTAGAAAATAATTTGGACCTCACAGAACAAGTCTCTGCTACAATAGAAACGAACAAGGGGACAGTTTCAAGTTGTGCCGGGGGAAGTCTAGGCTGGATGTGAGGAGGAAGTTCTTCCCAGAGAGAGTGATTGGCATTGGAATGGGCTGCCCAGGGAGGTGGTGGAGTCACCATCCCTGGAGGTGTTCAAGAAAAGCCTGGATGAGGCACTTAGTGCCATGGTCTAGATGACTGGATAGGGCTGGGTGCTAGGTTGGCCTGGATGATCTTGGAGGTCTCTTCCAACCTAGTTGATTCTATGATTCTATGATTCTTGAACCCTGGTCCAAAACTAAAACACATGCACATCTTTGCATTTGGAACTGGGAAAAGGGAAAGGAAGTCACTGAGGAAGTGGAAAAGCTGAAGTGATGCCACAGTCAGTGAAAGGCTGGTCATTACACACCACACTGTAGATAGTGCAACTTAGTTCATCTTATTGTAGGTGCATACATCATGGATGGTACTCACTAGATCTCCACCAAAAGAAGAAAACCCAAAGGTAATCAGCTGAGAAGTATATACTGCTCTTCCAGAGACTACAAATTGAGATGAATGTTACCCATCTTAATTCACATTCTCTTTCAAATACAGAAATTTGTACTAATTTCACTACAGGACCAACATGCTGAGACAGCTGGAGATTTGTCAGCTGGGGAATATGGTCACTGCTGGTGTACAATGTGTGGACAATGAATCTGTTATCTTTATGTAACAAGATGCATGTCTTGGGTACACCAGCCTTGGTATCAATAAATAACAGAATGGGTGCAGAAGACTAGGTTCTGGATAATTTCCTGGAACTAGAAAAACAAATATGTACAGGAAAAGACAATATGACCAGGAGAATCCTGATAAATGATAGCCAGCAAGGTCATATTTTTGAGTAGCATTTAAAAAGACAGCTGTTTCTCCATAACATATATTCTGGCAAGGCTTTTCTCAGTGCTGCTGCCTCCATCTATTCTTTTCTTAACTTCAGTGAGAAAAACGAGACACATTCATATCTTGTGAATGGTTTGCTCAGAATTGGCCAAGTTAGTTTTTAAAATAGAGAACATCAGATTTGCCTTACAAACAGAACCCTTAGAAACCTTGGTGGAAATAGGGTGCTTCCTATTTGTGTCTCTTGAAAAGCTAGTAGTCCAGCAGATGAGGCTGAAGGTAAACTAAGCAGCTGCTAACAGCTTTGCTGTGGACATGAAAAATTAACAGTTTCTCACATCAGTGATTGTGAGTCATACTCTTAATTCTCTATTTGCATTTGCTCAGCTGATATAGTATGAACATTACTTTCATATCACATTAATATATTGCTACATCACTGATCAAATATAGCTGTTCACACTGACAGAACTATCTGTGCTACATAAAACTATAGAACATCCCATTAAATAATCCTGGTTTGGCCTAAGTGATTTCTTTTTCAGGAGTCCAAATATTAAGAAGGGAGAAAAAGTACCATACATAATCAAGAAGAGATACAGCATATTCTGAGAAACAGGATGATTTAGTAGCTAAGCTACTTACATAAAAGAATGATTAAATAGCTCTGAGCACTGCTACCTCAAAGAGAGAGACCTTAACAGGGAACATAACGGAGGTCTGAGAGTTCAAAGTAGCTGTAGAGAGTTAGAGTTTTTCTGATGTGTTCTTTCCAACAGAAGAACTAGGTGTCCATTAACCAAAGTGAAATGTTTCTTAGAGTGGTTCATAAATAACTAAAAAAGCAAGGCTCTCAGACTCACTCAGAGTTTAGACCCTGGACAGAAAACCAGAACTCTTACTAAACAAGCATATCGTGTCCTTCTTCATTCCATCCATGCTCCATGTGCCTAACCCACAGAGGGTTATCCGTGAGTGTTCTGAGTAATATTAGGATGACATACATTTGTGTAACAAGGAGAGTAGAAGTCTGCATTCAGATGGCAGTATCCTGGGATGGACAACCCAATTTCCAATCTTGACAGCATTCACATGATATGACTGGCAGAAGACAAAAAGTTAATTTCAACAAGTTAACCTGTGAGGAATTTGCCATATAAGACATTGAACATTTTGTTTCTGCTCAGGGCAAGTACATCCTTTAAATATTAAATATATTCTTTCACAGAGGTTGTAAGTGGCAAACTGTATAGTCTGGCTTTCACCACAAGTTTAATTACTTATCTATCTCTTTGGCTACAAAAGCTCTTAGACAACTCTTGATCTTTTCCTATGCTCTTGTCTTCAGAAAATCTTAGTTCCTTGCCTCCCAGCAGCTTCCTTGCATTATCTGTAATGAATGAAGCAGTTTTCTATTTCTAAATCAGGAAAGACCAGCTCTTCTTCAAAGGTTACAGTTACAACTTCTATTTCCCCTAGGCTCTGACTAGCCAAAGAATATTTTACACCTTTTAGCTCAACCAAATCTTGCACAGACAACAACCAGCAAGAAAACGAAAGATGTGCTAAAAACTTTGTAAATTGCTGGGGAAACAACAGTGAATTAAACACATTCTGAGACACTACACAATACACAACCAAATAGCTTAAGAATTACAACTGGAGTAAAGTACATGAGCAACATACAATACCTGCATTCTGTTCAGAAAACCACTTGAGTAAATGTATACAGTCATTTTAACATACTGTGCACCTAACAGAAATGGCCATTCTCACTTACTACTACAGCTGCAGTAGACAGTGTTTTGCCTGCAAGCACCAAAGAAATAAGAACCTATGATGCTAATTATGCCAAGGGATACAAAGCCATTAAACTATTTCTGGTAGACTCAGCCTATACTATTCAGTGCAATTATGTAAAACAGTGAAATGGTAATTAGTGACAAAGCTTGGTACATGTGAGCCTTACAATATGACTCACGTATCCAGAGATAAGATTTCATTAGTCGGTAATTGACCATTAAAGCATGAAATTTTTGCAACACTTCCACCTCACTTAGATTACTCCTGACACTTCACTATCAAAACTTTGTTCCTGAAGCTCTAATGCTATGTCAGAAAAGCTACAGCAAGAGTTTTCATATCTGTCAACCAGATCAAGTTTAAGGTTAAAACAATACACAGTGATGTCAGATTCAAAAATGTTTTTATGCAGCCATACGGAAATGGTATGGATGGGCTTGTTCACTTTAAACAAGAAGGAAATCTGACAAATAGTTGAAATCTAAAGAGTTTGGGAAATGAAACAGATGGAAAAAGACTAGCAAAAGGGAGGGGGGGGGAAAAGAGGAAAGGAAGGGGTGAAATAGAAGAAAAAAAGGAAGGCAAAGAAGGGGGCAGGGAAGGGGGAAAGCAGGCAGGCAAGCAGGAAGGAAAGAAAAGAAAGAAGAGAAGAAGGAAGAGTTTCATTAATTTCTATATCTATATGACACATTGGAAGACCAAAATCTTGAACTAATTCAGTGTTGGTGGATGAGAGGCTCAACATGAGCCAGCAGTGTGCACTTGCAGCCCACAGGGCTAACCGGATCCAGGGCTGCATCAGGAGAAGTGTGGCCAGCAGGGAGAGGGAGGTGATTCTCCCACTCTACTCCGCTCTGGTGAGACCTGCAGTACTGCATCCAGTTCTGGAGCCCCTATTACAAGAAGGATGTGGACGTGCTGGAGCATGTCCAGAGCAGGGCCACGAGGATGATCAAAGGGCTGGAGCTTGTGTTCTTGTCTGGAGTGGCATTTTATTGAAAACTTAAAATAAAAGAAAAAAAATGACAACTGAGGTGAACATAAAGGGGAGGCAAAGGTACTACAAACAATCAAGAGGTATTTATTAACAGAAGGTGCAATAAATAATTTCATAATTAATACAGGGTTTCCAACCTGATTAGCTTGGTATTCAGGACAGACAAAACAGTCTCTTAGTAATGCTTTTCAGAGAGCAGATATATAAATCTACACTTGCTACAGAAGAAAGAAGTATATATATATATATATATATATATATATATATATATATATATATGTAGAAGTAAAAAAAAAAATATTAATAGTAATAATACAACACCAAAACCAGAAAGAAGTGTACATATCTGGGCTCCTCAATTCAAGAGAGATGTTGAGGTGCTGAAACGTGTCCAGAGAAGGGCGAAAAAGCTGGTGAAAGGCCTGGAACACAAACCCTATGAGGAGAGGCTGAGGGAGCTAGGAGTGTTTAGCCTGGAGAAGAGGAGGCCCAGGGCAAACCTCACTGCTGTCTACAACTACCTGAAGGGAGGTTGTAGCCAGGTGGGGTTGGTCTCTTCTGCCAGGCAATCAGCAACAGAACAAGGGGACACAGTCTCAAGTTGTGCTGGGGGAAGTCTAGGCTGGATGTTAGGAGGAATTTCTTCCCAGAGAGAGTGATTTGCATTGAAATGGGCTGCCCAGGGAGGTGGTGGAGTCACCATCCCTGGAAGTGTTCAAGAAAAGCCTGGATGAGACACTTAGTGCCATGGTCTAGTTGATTGGATAGGGCTGGGTGCTAGGTTAGACTGGCTGATCTTGGAGGTCTCTTCCAACCTGATTGATTCTATGATTCTATGATTCTCTATATATGTAGAAATACAAGGAGACAAACA
Source organism: Pogoniulus pusillus (assembly GCF_015220805.1). Lineage (NCBI taxonomy): Eukaryota > Metazoa > Chordata > Aves > Piciformes > Lybiidae > Pogoniulus > Pogoniulus pusillus. The sequence continues at coordinate 33,598,045 of NC_087270.1, forward strand.
AACCAACCCTAAGAAACCCACCAGATTTCTTTGGTGCTTTTCAAACAAAACTGTAGAACATACCAGATGATTCATGTGTGCAACTGAAAAGAAATTGATAAATGACAGACAATCGGAGGAAGCATTTTTACTGACACCTGACAAGGACTGGCTTTAGCACTGTATCATTAAAAAATCTTCAATAGTGCTCTCAAAAAGAAAACAGCATGTTGATAAATCAATGACTGATTCTGCATTAGGAGGTACATGCTAGTGCAGAAGAATGATGCATAAGCCTACACAGACTCACAAACTTGAGTGACTTTGATAAATACATGTTAGCACTTCTCAGGGAAAAGAATCAGAAACACAAAATATTCAGTGGGAACAGAAAACTGAAAAATAATGCTGTCAACAAGCTAGTGAACAGCAATTATATGCGAAATTTCATTACACAAGTCATGAAAATGCTGCGGTTTGGCACGGCACGCAGAGATGCCTGATCACAGAATACAGAGCTTCCACATGGCTCTGTTGGATTTTTCACTACTAAAAGGAAACTGAGGACACTATGAAGTGTTTTGTTAAAATGTAGTGCTGGGTTTTAGCACTAATGTGCAGTCTTCATAGAATCATAGAACCATAGAATCAACCAGGTTGAAAGAGACCTCGAAGATCATCCAGTCCAACCTAGCACCCTATGCAGTCAACTAGACCATGGCACTAAGTGCCTCTTCCAGTCTTTTCTTGAAGATCTCCAGGGACGGTGCTTCCACCACCTCCCTGGGCAGCCCATTCCAATGGGAAATCAAGAAATCATAGTAAAAACTACTTATCAAATTTTAAAGGCTGTTTAGTGACCAGCAGCGTTTGAGGGTCACTTAAACTCTTCTGCAGGCCACCTGCTGTGCCTCTGTTAGTAATTCAGCAAGACCAGGGTGCATGTCTGTAGTAGTCCACATCACAGCCACAGCATTGTCTCTGTAATGTAGGCTGTAACATCAGCATTTGCCAGCCCACACTGAGACATAATACAGGAGTTAATATGGCCCAGGGACCATTCCAAATAGAGATCTTTAATATAGTCAACATAGTTTGGGAAGGAATGAGATTTTAGCTGTATGGGTAAGAACTATGCCATGCCCAGATTAGCCTCAGGGCCAGAGCAGTTCATGGAGTGTTTTATTATTTAGTATATATCCAGGCATGTGCTCAAAGTTCTTCTGGCATTTCCCCATTTCTTGCTTCTTGTCAGCAAATGTATTTCTCCCTCTGTCCCTACCTTGTCTTATGCCATGTCCCTACTTGCTTATGCCATGCAGATTTTGCTTATGACAAAACAGTGATGCTAAGTCTTTGTAAACAATTACTTATTGGTTTGTTTCTTCACTTAACTTAATCAGACTTTGCACCCACAAATTAATAAGTTCACTATCCTCCTTCACACAAATCCATCACTTCCAAAACCAGTGGAATTTCAAGCAGTGATCTATCAAAGTCCCCTTCTGGCAGAAGGATGGATGCAGGCATAGATAATATGCCTCTTTATCAGATATTTTCAGTCACCAAATCAAATCAAATTTGATCCCAAACAATTTAGAGTTATTCTATATCCCTGTCTATGCCCCACTTTCTTCTAACTATTGGGAGGGATGAGAGTGGATGGTTGCTTCCTGTGAACACCTAGAGAATTCCTGCTGTTTTCTGCAGAAATTCTTGGCTGTGATAAACAAGTCCAGAATATTTGGGTTTCACTCTGCAATGTCTGTTGTAATCCCTTTGCCTGTGAAACTGTATTATACTTTAGCATCCTAGTACATTGATTATCCTTTGGCTTAAACTTAACTGTATTCATAATGCAAACCTTACAAACAGTTTCACTGGCAAGAGGCTGTTATTATGGAAGTTGCCTTTCTTGAAATACAGATATCTGTTTTAATTGAGCCAGCATTAGCAGTTGAATCTTTTTCTGACAAAAATAAAGATTTAACTTTTTATTTTTTTGCATACCAACCCACCCTATTAAAATAAATAACTGGAAGCACACTTTTTTTTTCTGCTTTACTGAAATAAAAGTATTTTCCAGCAATAGAACAAGGGGACACAGTCTCAAGTTGTGCCAGGGTAGGTATAGGCTGGATGTTAGGAGGAAGTTCTTCCCAGAGAGAGTGATTGGCATTGGAATGGGCTGCCCAGGGAGGTGGTGGAGACATCGTCCCTGGGGGTGTTCAAGAAAAGACTGGATGAGGCACTTAGTGCCATGGTCTAGTTGACTGGATAGGGCTGGGTGATAGGTTGGCCTGGATGATCTTCAAGGTCTCTTCCTACCTGGCTGATTCTATGATTCTGTGATTCTATGCTGTGCTAAGAGCCAAAAGCATCTGATAAATCTGCAATGCACTGATTATTTCTAACATAGCTACTTTTTAAAGGTAGGTTTTCACTTCAGAAAGAGAAGATCCTTCAGGAAAGTGGCATATTCTCTACGACTGCTTTCCCAATCTGACCTGCATGGGAGATTTTTCCAAAGAGAAAACTGTGCTACAAGGAGAAAAAAGACAAATGTGTTTGTCTTGAGGAGAGAGGTCCTCTTTTCTACCAGGAATTCATTTATTCTTCCTCAAACTACTACACTGTCACCTGAGTTCATGCCTTTGAATGAAAGCAGTCCATACAAAATTGTGAAATATGATTTTTTTTTTTCACAGATCTGCTGCAACCTGGGGAAAAAAAAAGTAGCTTGGAAAAAGTCAACTTGATGGAGGAATGGTTTTGAACAATAATATCTGGAAAGTAATTGTTCTCTCTGCTCACACCATATTATAACATAGAACATCTGGTGTAACTTTAATTTTAAAATATTCATAATTTCCCATATTATTTTATTAATTAAGAACCAGCCTATAAGCACATTGTGGTACAAACTTGTATTTCCTTGAACATACTTTTCCTGCCTTATACATTCAAGATCTATGAGCCACAGGTTCTTGTTCTCATTTTAATCCTCTAGTACCAGAAGAATCTCTAAGCAATCACTCTTACACCAGTTGACTTGTGAAGACTAAAAACGGCAGAGGAGAAGGGAGCAGAGCTCCCCACTTCTGCCACATATTCTCTAGTTTCTGAAGGCTAGGGATACAGTCTGTGGATCAGCGCATCCTTCTTCTGCCATCCCCTCCTGCCACCCTCCTCCCCCCTACCAGGAAACACTTGAACTGTCAGGGGAGGGTATATAAAATTAGGGTGTCATTTCTGAAAGCACTGCAGGATTTGGCTCAGTTCTGCTCCCACTGAAATGAAAGCTAAAACTCTTGTTGACATCAAGAAGAAACAATAACCTCCTCGGCAGAAGCTAACACACAGCATATTTCAAAACCCCAGCTCACCACAAGTTACACACATCACTGAAAAGCTCAAGACTTGAGGCATTTCTTTCACCACATTCATATTCTTCCACTGCTATATATGTCTTGCAAATGGGACTGCAGTCATTCATGTTTGTAGCTATAACAGTACTCAGCAGCTGAAGAGTAGGGCAGTAACAGGTAAGATCAAAGGGCTTAAATAGCCTCTGCGGTCAGAATGACAAAATGCTTACAGCCTCGAATAGGATGTAGTCATTAGACTGGGGAAATGAACGATTTTGCTGAATGGGCACAATGGTAACTGATTTGGAGTGAAACAATGGGCCTTCACCTCATTGTAAGATCAGGAAGATTTGCAAGGTACACAGGAACACTGCAGCTTAGTTTTGAAGTTAATATGGGATGAATAAAACAATGGGAGAAATGATCCAAGCAGGGCAACATTAGAGCAGGAACACTGATGGGGTCAGGGTATTTTGACCTTTAGGGTTAACCAGATCAAAGGGTTTGCTGATTAGCAAACTTGCTTTTTTTTTCTTCTTCTTAATTACCGTAAAATTGGCATCTCCACGGTCGTTCTTTTAGTTACCTTTGCAGGTAGACCTTCTCTGTATGAAGCAGAAAAAATAATTCATGACAAGCTCTTTGTAATTTGAGAAGAGAAGGTGCATCTACCAAGGGAAAGCAAGCCTGTGGAATATATTTTCTGAAAGGTGATACTGATTCCTCCTATAGCATAAATGCCTAATCAAGTGCCCACTGCAGTCAGTGGGAAAGCTGCTTAAGAACTTCAGGGAAATTTACCTGAGCTTTAAAAGAAGTTCCCTAGCTTCATTTTGTAACTAGGACTCTTTTGTTGTTTTTACTCTATAAATGTCTGAGAAAATACAGTCATCGTTTTGACTGCAAATATGCTGCCATAATAATAGGAGAGAAGAGGGATAAGAAGATGCATTTTTACAAATAAATGTAGTGTTTCTTCTGTATTTGTTAAGTGTTTCCCAGTAAGTGCACTTTAGCAAGCAGATATGCTTCTTAAGATGTCCAATGGAGGGCCATGGAGATTAGAGGACTGCAGTATCTTTTTTTTGAGAAGATGTTTGAGGAAATGATGCAAAGTGTCCAGGGAAAGGTGATGAAACTGGAACTAGAGAAGCCTGGAACACAGCCCTATGAGGAGAGGCTGAGGGAGCTGGGATTGTTTAGCCTGGAGGAGGCCCAGGGGTGACTTCATTGCTGTCTACAACTACCTGAAGGGAGGTTGTAGACAGGTGGGAGTTGGTCTCTTCTGCCAGGCAACCAGCAATAGAACAAAGGGACACAGTCTCAAGTTGTGCCAGGGGAGGTACAGGCTGGATGTTAGGGGGAAGTTCTTGCCAGAGAGAGTGATTGGCATTAGAATGGGCTGCCCAGGGAGGTGGTGGAGTCACCGTCCCTGGAGGTGTTGAAGAAAAGCCTGGATGAGGCACTTAGTGCCATGGTCTAGTTGATTGGCTGGGGCTGGTGCTAGGTTGGACTGGCTGATCTTGGAGGTCTCTTCCAACCTGGTTGGTTCTATGATTCTGTGTTGGGAGACTTGGGGCTCTTTAGGCTGGAAAAGAGAAGATTGAGAGGGGATCTTATAAAGGCATATAAATATTTAAAGTTGGAGGTCATGAGGATGGAGCTGAGCTCATTTCAGTGCTGGTCAGTGACAGGATAAGGGGTGATGGAGCACTGGAGCAGGTTTCCTAGAGACATGTGGAATGTCCTTCTCTGGAGACTTTCAAAATCCACCTGGACATGTTCCCGTGCAACAGATGCATTTGCATTAGCTGGAAGGTTGGACTGGATGATCTCCAGAGGTCTCTTCTAATCCCTATGATGCTGAATTTTGTGATTTCATATGTATACTACAGGTATCTACCTCTACGAGTTCTAGAATGTTTTGTGAACTCAGCTCAAAGTCATCTGCAAGAAAACATGAGTTTACAATATGCTTCCATTGAGAGGATTAGAACAAATTCAACATCCCAGATGACATAAAAAGATGCTCTGAACTGGTCAGTATATATACACACTAAGAGTTATCATAGCCTTTTTACATTAAACTGAATAAAGCAGATGTTTTTCCAAAGAAGCCAGGAGAACTTCTCTGTATATGTAGATGAGTGTCTCATAAATGTTAATATATTATTTCATATATTCTATGTCCTGAAGTAAGAAAGTTAAGCAATTTCTGATGTAAAGGAAGAAAACTGAACATGGAAGTAGAATTTCTATTGTAACTGCACTGGGCACCTCATTGCTTTGAGTGAGGTCAAGGTTTCACTTAAGGACATTGGGTAGAAGCTTTTGTTTCATTTAATTTCAATTTAAATAATTTAATGTCTAAAATCTAAGCCTCAAAGTTTAAATACTGGTTCTAGCTTTTACTAGTGACAAAAAAACTTCTGGGGAAGCCAAGTCTTTAAATGTTTATGGCACTTGATTGCTTTTGATAAACATTTGCTTTAAAATAATTTCTACATTAACTCTGTGAGACTTGCTAAAGACACTGCTGTAGACCAAACCAACTCAGATATACCATTATAGGGGAAGCACCCAGGAGGACACTTCTTCTGGACACTCCTCCTAAACACTGTCCTCCTGCTCAGGAGGACAGTGGTTAGGACATTCTTGGAGATCCTGTGATTGCTTTGAAAGATTTTGGCAAGCAGCCTTTATGGAAAATATCTGCAACTCCCTCAGACTGGCATCATTTCAGACCTCATAGACCAAGAAGGCATTCAAAGCAAAACCCAGCTCCTGAAGGGATAATTTATATGGAAATTTTGCAGTGTTTGGTATTTAGGAACCTGGATTCTATCCATTTTTACCTTATTATTTTTTTTCCTAATTTGCCCAGAAGGCTTATGAAATGCATTATAAACCCTACATTTAAGAACAGATACTCTTATGTTCTCCAATAGTCATACTGTCACTTAAGTGTATGGATCCCAAGATCTCTGCAACTGTACTCATCCTTCTTCTAGGATTTATAAGGTAGCTCTATATAAAAGGAACAACAAACTCATAGAAAAGATCAAGTTAAACGTGTAACTCAGGCTCCAGCTTGGCACCCACTGGGTTATATCCTAAATCTGCTAGAACATACCTGGTGAGCAGCTGGAGACTACTGCTGAGTTATCAGAGACCTCCCACATGGTTACTCTGTTGGATCTACCTCTACACCCTGTACATGAAGTGTCATGAAAGGGGAATTCCAGTGATTAGAGGGAGGAGGTGGAGGCCTGCTTAGGGAAAGGACCATATGACTTATGGTGCAGGCACATCGGGTTAAGAAAGCACAATGTTGTTGAGTGATGACCAAATGTAAATCCCTTACAAATAAGAATATTAAAGTATTGGTGCATGGAAATATTTCAGGTTGTTTTTTTTTTTTCCCTTTAAAGATGCAATTTTATGTAAAAAATTGACAATTTATTGATTTCAAAGGATGGAGATGCTAAACACAGTAACCAAGTAACAGATTAAAGGAATCCTTGGCATAGCATACAAAATCTAAGGCAAAGTATTTGAGACAGAAAAAGATCTTTCTTTTCCCTGCAGTCCCATGTATGATTACAGTTTCCACTTCTGCTTGCTTCTGGAAGCAATGCTTGAGACAAAAGTAGTATTAGGGCAGCAATGCAAATCTCAGGCCCATGACTACTGAAAAGACAGCAGAGGAAATGGTCACTCCAAGCTCTGTGCTTTGTCCCAGGAGAAGCTGGTCCGGTGTAAAGACTCAAGAAACAACCACTATGTAGCCTCAAGGTGAGTGCAAGAGGATGCAGGGAGGAAGCACCCACAGCTGCAGTAATCAAACCCCTGGAAAAGCCTCTCCACTGCCGCCCTTTTCATCCTGCCTCAGGCCTCAGCCCCACATTCTACAGGAGACACAGCCTTGAAAATCAGGCCCCTGTAAAGAGCTCATGCTAAGCAGTCAAAATCAATTAGCACTCTCAAAGTAGGATGAATGATAATGGATGGAGAATTGCCTTGGTACTCAGGAGACTGGGATTCAATTCTTACCTCTCTTTAGACTTCCTCTGTGACCTTGGGTAAACCTATCTGTTGCTCTTTTTCTCTAAATGATGTTTTATATATTTTTACCTCACAGAGCTTCACAAGGGTGGTTTTTTTTTTTTTAATCCTTTCATTGCAAAGTACTCAAATTCTACGGTTCATGAATCTATAGAGTTTTGAAAGACTAGAATGGAGTTTTGAAAACGTGATGCTGTGTGATTTTCTCCTCCAGACACAACTGAAATAGTTATAATATCTTTTGGACTTGTGTGACTACTTTATAAAATGAATTATAAAGAAATATTTAAAGATGCAATGAAATAAGATGGGTATAATAATTCTATTTTCATCCAAAATCTCTAATAAGGGACCAGAAGAGAATTTAATAGCTTTATTTCTTTTTTTTTTTTCATTGAGACAATGAACAGCCCAGACAACTAATCCTCTTTTCTTTTAGAATCAGGAATTGATTCACAGGTCTTGATGAAATCACAAGGGCACAAACAGGAAGGAAAACATGGAACCACACACCAGGAGAGTGAACACTTCCAAAGGCAAAAATGGTATTTAACCATACTTGAGAACCCATAGAAGATAATCAGCTTTGAAAAATCACCTTCTGCTCACATGTGATGTTTGTCAAGGCACCTACTATAGTGGTAACTAAATATTGACACCTTCCATACGTGTTCTACATGAGGTAACACCTTTCTGGATTTTGTGGCCAGTAAGGCTCAGATGTTTTCTAGGAAAAAAGAGTTCCATAAATTCATGACAAACTCTTATAGCAATGTTTTCAATCTAAAAGTATCTAACTATATTAGAAGGCACCTACACATGCATACATATAAATACACAGACACTTCCAAATCCACATATACACAGAGGAAATGCACTAAATTCACCGTTTGTGTCTTCACACTCTTAGTCGAAGGGAAATTTCTTGCTGCTTAACCTTTCGGTTTGTTTTATTTTAAGACAGTTACACTTTTCTTTATACTTTAAAAATTAGGGTGTTTTTTCTTCCCCCTATCCTTGTTTCATGCAGATGATGAACCCTTTGAAATGTGCTTGCTCTTGTTGCCCACTAGAAGGAGAGGGGTGAATGCCACATATCTAATTGTGTGTCTCCACAGAAACTTTCCTCTAATTCCTGGTTGCTAACCCACATTCTTTAAGTCCTCTGGCCTCTTTCCCAACACTCCTCCTCTGTCTCACAAAGAAAAGAATTTGCTTTTTTTCCCCCCTATCCAAGGTCTTTTCTCATTTCAAAGCAGGCTACTTGAATGACTATTCAGTGTGTGCAGAATGAGGTCTCTCAACAACACTATGCTATAGTAAAAGCCGTGTGTGCTTATAAAGGCTGCTTGAAGGCAGCCCTACCCCACAGTGGCCCAGGCGGCATACACAGCACCCTGACCTAGCCATCTGTATGCAAATCTCCACAGACTAAGTAAACTTTCATAAAAATGTTCTGGCCCCTTTTTCTGTGTGTTTAGCAATTATTAGTGCACATTGGTCCTTTGTGTTATATTACTATGCTTTGTGTGCAGAGGAGACTCCCTGGCACCTGCGCTTGTAGGTGGCAGATGGCAGTTCTTGGCAGCAATACGGAAGTTTTCCTGAATGCAGCTAAGCCACAAACTGGCATCTTTTATTTCTTTATGCGTGTACTGAGGAGAAAGGATTAGTGGTAGATTACCAGTAGCCTATCAAGGTATTTAACGGGGGAGGGGGGAAGAGGGGGGTAAAAATCTAGTGAATGTTTTGAAAAAAGCAGAGAAAAAAACACCCAGAAGATTGTACAGCAATAACTTGCATTAAAATTGCCAACAATAGCTGTTAACTAATTCAGTCTCTTGCACACAGAGGTTACAATTTTACCTTTCTCAGGAGTATGAAAAATTGATTCCTTGCTGCTAAATTCACATCCGGAGTACTTACTATGCTTTGCTCCTGCGTGCTTATGTGGAGGTTTAACCTGACTGCAATGTTATTGACAAAGTGTCTGTGATCATAAAGGATCACAAGGTGTCCAACAACCCCATAACACAAAAGCAATCAAAATGCAGCTGGCTCTGGGGTGTGGAGAGCCATTAAATCAACCACTGCTGCTCAGAGTGCTGCATGGCATGGGTGGAAAAGAGAAATGTTGGCTAATAACATCTACTTGTGAATACTTTAAGGCAGGAGTGGTTTCTGCCTGAAATGAGACACTAAACAAATCAAAAAATCAATGAAGTGCATATAAAACTTCTAGATGCTAAAAGAGGGCATACATTATCAATGAGTATGAGCTAGGAATTGTGGGCCAAATAAAATAAAGGAGAGAATGATACCTATGGAAAGAAACAGCTGTAAGGATGAGGACATGGGAAGCTATTCTTGGTTGCTTTCTGTTAGCTCCTGAGGTAGAAGGCCAGCTGTGATTTCTAAGAATGAGTGTTTCTATGGCTTATATCATCTTCCTCAGTAACCATGTTTGGGGCCTACCAACAGCATCTTAAAAGAACATCTTTCTGCATGTTTCAATTTTATAGCATGTTTCCATGGTACATGAATTTTGCCTTTTAAATATTTTTTAATAAATGCTATCATTCTCTTTCACTACATCCTGTGTTAGACTTCACACAGAGGCATAATACTCAAGGGAGAAATAGTCTGCTATGGATAGAGCATTTCTGACCCCATTAGGTGTGCAAAAGAGAGAGTATTTGAACCACAGACCTCAGAGCACAGGGAAAATACTGTCTCGTTCCAAGGTAAGCCAGGGAGACTGTACCACAGCAGTGCAACCTTAGGTGGCCTTTCTAGAGCAAAGATATGGAGAAAAAAAGACGAGGAAAATAAAGGACAGGCACAGAAAGGGGAGGGAAAAAGTAAAGACCAAAATATTAATTAAAAAAATCACCAAACCCCCAAATTAATAAAAACATGCAGAGAAAGAAATATAATTAAGGGAAAACAATGACAGAACTGACAATATTGTACTCAGACATAGGAAAGAATAATGGGGCTCACCCCAAAAAGGAATAGAATTGATTCTTGTTGGAATAGTATAACCACACACAGAGTCTACCCATGCAAAAATCACTTGAGGTGGACACTGTAACTCTTAACTGGACTGACCTTTGGAAGAGGTAAGGAAGTCCAACACCTACCAGTACTAGCCAATACAGAGCATACTGCTACATGTTATATGATAAAACTTCATGGTTGTGCAGATACCTTCAAACATCCCATTCAGGAACACTCCTAACCTTGTTCTATATTTATTTCAATAGTGCCTTGTGGCTAATATTGCTGCTCTGTGTTTCTCACGTTTCTGAAGACATATACAGTCCCAAAAATGCAGGCATGTCACTGCAAAGGCGCAGCACTCATCTTTCTGTTTCCTCCATCCACTGACAAAAAAAATGCCTCTTAAATTTGTTAATTTATCTTTCCAAATATCTGTCTAACTATGGGAAATCACATGGTCTTGAAAACACTGGGGCAACATTCCAACCATGTTCATTATGGAAAAGGCTGAGGAATAAGCAAAAAAGAAAAAAAGTATTTTACAATTAGACTAAAAGGAGATAAATTTATTGATTCAGCCTATCTGCTACAGTGAAATACACAATATCTTGAACAATTGCTTTGAGTTCCCATGTACAGGCAATATTTGTTTTTTCCAGAAGCTAAATTAAAGAATGCAAAACTTATTTCAAGGGCATGTAGTAGTGTGAAGACTATAAAAGGAAGTTATCCATCCTGCAGAAAGTGTTGGTTTTATTGCAGTTCTGTTCATTCTTAATGACAGAGCAGACAGGATAGTAAATGCTGACACTACCTCTCAGAGAATTACTTACTATTTTTGGAATAAAAGTTATTTGACTTATATTTTAGAAATATTAAATAGAAGACACAGTAATTATACATACAAATATATTCACATATGTATACACACTTGTTTATAAAAAGGCCTTTTGGTGTAGCATTTAAAAGGAATTTAGTTGAAGAACTTTACAAATGACAGCCCTAAGGCACTAGTAGAAATTGAGGAGTTTGTGACCCCTGCTAGACTGAGCCATTATCAATGTAACATGCTGGAAAGCATGTGTCCAGACTCAGAAGTGCCTCAGGTGCATCATTCTTTGTCAGACATATGGCAGAGATATTGAGCTTACACCATCTGAAAACTTTTTGGTTATTAATTCTCCCTCCTTGTAACAATTGTCTTATGCATCTGTCAGAAACTACAGCAAGACTAAAAGAGTTTTATTTCTTTTTCCATTTATTTTCTTTTCAGTAGTAAGAGGGCAAAGTGATTTCACAGAGCACAGAACTGTATTCACCAAGGACCAGTGCTCACCATTGTTGTCTGAATGCGATGCTCTAGAAGTTAATAAGAAACCAGGCAGACAGTCTCCTCTGGAAGATTGAAAAGGCATCTGCTTCTCTCCAGTGGATAACAGGGCATCTAGCCACTTGAGTTTACTAAGCATTTAAACTGTAAATTCAAGTAAGGTGCCAAATCAAAGCCAATTTAAAGACATTCAATGGGCACTAACATGTCACTTCAAATTTTTATTTCTCCAAAGACACAGAAACTGAAATTCTGCTAGTTCTTTTGACAAACTGTTCTACATGTTTGTTTACATCACTTTGGTTTCTTTTCAGAAGATGCCTACAGTTCTGTTGCATCAATCCTTCCTCCTCTTTGAGCTGATGAACCTATGGTTTCTGTAACTCGTAGATACAGAAGGAAAAAGCACATTTCAAGGTACCAAAACCACATGCCACTCATTACAATTATAATTTCTAACACCACACAATGCTTGATGCTCTACATAGGCCTATTCAAAGGCACTGCTTTTTCCATGCTCACCTCCTTCACTTCTGTTGTTTAACAGACTGTGGAGGCATTTGAGATGAACACTGGATCATACACAAAGACACAGGCTAGCAGTGTCATCTGTGGTGATCAGCCAAGATTTCAGTCTTGTCCCCTATTCTGAAATGTATGAAACTGTACTGAAAAGCATATTATTTTTTCTGAATTAATGGCTGGAAGCTGTTGGTGTTACAGAAATAAGGTTATTAATGATGGATTGAGGGTTAAATCAGTAAAAAAGTAGTTCCATGTAAAAGACACTGTTGCATCATTTGAACTATACCACTACAAAGGAAAGGACCTTTTTCTTAATTGGAAAGATGCAAATGTATACAAATTGCACTACATAAACTCATCACAGCACACACTGCCCCAGGAAATGACTGGCAACATCCCTACTGATAAGCTGAACCTTGACAGAGCTCATTCTTTGGCCCAGAGATCAATTGGTGTGGTCTGCTCAAGACTATGCTATCAAATTTTCTTAGTTTCTAAAACAAGGAAGCCACATCCAAACTAGCCATTTGGGAGTGGTCCCTGGCTTGCTCAAACTCCTGAACTTTGCCTGGGAATTGTTTCTGGGACACTGTTAACTTGCCTTGATCAAAGTTGTGCCAGAGAATGTTTTTCAGCAGAACTAGCTGCTGATCTTCTGTAATAACTCTGGCTCTTGTTAGTTTGTTCACTAGTACAGGTATAACCAACAAGGTTACAATAAGGACTGATTTTTTTACATGCATTTATTCCTTTTTCTTTTCACAACATAAGGAAATCAAAGAACAGTATTTTATGTGTTAGAGATCAGCACTCACCAGAATTACCTGAACACAATTCTTTCATATAACTCAATATATCCTATATAAAAACATACATTTATCTATATATCTATGTATATATATATTGATAATAAAAAATTTTGAGGGGTCAGTGCTCCAATGAGTTCTTTGGGGACCAGGGAATGCACTCACACATGGGTACCCCTACTCTGGGCACAGTTTCAATACTTTATTATAGCTTAAACACTAAAACCATACTGAGAAAGCTATACTGGAAACCACAATACTTACGGCTCACATGCTACAGCCATAGAGGGAAGGGCATATGGGAGAAACTACAGTGATGAACAAGAGATGACAAATAATCCCATGTAGCTCTACTGATCAAAGAGCAGGCTATACTCACCCTGTCCCACTGCCCAGCAAAGCTCTTGAGATGTGTAGATAGCAGAGCTGGTCAGATGCCTTCTTGAAAGGTAGGCATCCCCACCGTGGACCAGCACCTGTTACACTGGTGAGAATGGTGCTGCTCACAGCTCAGCCACCTATGCTCTTGGTTTATATGTGTTCAGAATTCTGTGATGTGTGGCCAGTAGGTCCCAGAAGGCCGAACCAAGGAGAACCAAGTTCCTCCCTTATTTTGCAATTTGTTACATAACTACTTTCCCTACTGCTCATGCACATTGTTGGCTTCAGTGGTTGTGTGACCCCCTAGCGAGGGGAGCCTTCATCATCTTCAGCTCCCTCTGCAGCTGGCTGTCCTCTGTGGAGCCGTTCAAGGTCACTGCTGGCTCCACATACCACTTAGCCAACACTGCATTCTGGCCTCTGATTAAGGGATGATTCTTGCAGGCTCTGTTTTCCTTAGTTTTATCACTTCAGAGCTTGCAGACCCTGTTCTTCCCAGGTCTTATCGCTGGTAACCTTGCAACTATTGGCCTGTTGCCTTAAGTATGATCAGCTACATAACAATTCTTTCCTCTTACAGTCAGTTAATTTCACACTTGGAAGACAGTCTTAATCTGTAAGAGGCCAGGTAAAGATATGATAGTAGGACAGAGTCTCCTTGTATCATCATCTGATGTTGACAGTTGCTGGACTGGATGAACCTTAGATCTTATCTCATGCAGTAATGCTGGTGTTTAGAAAAATCTGTCCAGGTTCAAGGAAATGTATTGTTTCAGTCATCCAAACATACATACACAAATCCACAATATGAAAATATTCATTTTTTATGGTTTCATTTTCCACTTCAATCCATCATTTTAGATATCCTTTATATTGAATATTCAAAAAAAAATGAGTCAATACAGTAAGGCAAATGATGCTTCATCCCTTAGGTTTGACTGCAAAATTCTGTTCCTAAATGATCTGGAGCTCATAAGAGTTCATTACTGAAGATTAGCTTGATCTGTGTCCTAATTCTGTGAGTTGTTCAATAGACTTAGGCTATTTGAGACTTTAGTAAATGTTTTGAAGCACTTCACGCACAATGTCTAAGGTAGGTCTCCTTTCAATTTAAGCAATGCATCCTCATGAATTAGCACAGCAGCAGGCTCACTTAAATACTGCTGCAACCATTGCAGTCTTTCCACTGACTTTGTGAGGTTTGTTTCAGACTCTATCTAATCTCATGCAGATATTATCTGATGAGAAAATGGGTGTGTGTTTCAAAGCACTCCCACTCGGTAAAAGATATGGGAGTGGGATGAAAAAACTGCAGGAAAAAATAATGGGAACATTTATATGGGGAAATTACCTCAAAAACTAATCATAAGTTAGAAGTCAGTATCTCATCAAAGATGTGAAACCCATCCAAATCTTGATTGAATAATTTTTGATCCAGGCTATCAAGATGCTTCATTCTTTTCATGAAATAGTCAGTACTGTCAAGTCTTGCTGAACTCAGGTAAATCACAAAGCAGTCAGCACCTTGCAGGGCTGAAGGAAAGTACCTTTTGAAGGAAGACACCACCTCACAAGTATGCTTATGCAGAAGCTTATTGCTATTTTCACAGTTTCAGCTGGAATGGGTGAGATTTGACACATCTTACTGTAACCACTGAGAAGTTAAGGAACTCTTTGTGTCAAAAGAGGCATCTGCATCTCAGAGAGACTTCTTGCAGCTCTCTTAGACATCTGCTTTTGTATGAGATGAACTGCCTTCTGGTGGTGCCCATCTCTCATCATTGCCTGCTGGGAAACCCTAGAAGATTTGCTTGGAATATACATGTAACTGAAGTTAACTGAAATGGGTTACTGTCAGAGAATACGAGCACTTTCCTGCAATCATGTAAATGACTGCCCACAGGGTTGACAGGACTATTGATTTCCAAGCCACTACCATTCATGATTTTTACTGTGGACCTGGCCTACCTCTGTAAATTCAATGAGAGATGCATCAAGTATTATGCCGAAAGCAGAGCTCCAGAAACTTTAAAGAATTCCTGTCCTGAGAATCTCCTTTTGTGCCAGGGGAATTCCATTAGACAACAAAAATCAAAAACAAACCCCACCAAAAAAAAAATCCAAACCCGCAGCCATAAACATCAACTTCCTGCAGAACAAGTGAAAACATAATGGCCTAGGAGTGCACATCCAGGAAGAAAATTTAACTAAAAGCAGTGAATGGAGAGGAAATTTCTGGAGAAAAGATCACAAAGGGGAATGAAATTAGAGAAAAAGATGAATGATTCACTTTGCCCCTTTTTACAACAAACACAAACAAATCTTGTGCCACAGTATGCTCCAAAACACATGTAGTGTGCAACAAAACTTAAAAAACAGTTTATGGGTTATAATGTGTGAGAGATTTTTAAATGTTGCTTGGTATTCATTAATTGTGAGGAATTCACTTTACTGGCCTTGAGATACATTGAAGGCAACTGGAGGATATTAATGGCAAAGCTCATATTCATTAGAAGTTTGTGGTATTTAGTGTTTTGAACAATCATGGTCTAAGGTTGATTTTGCAGGCTGTCTTAGTCACTATCTTCAGTCAAGGCTCTTGTGTAAATGGGGTTTGTTCTATCCCGACAGTGTGCCTATTGTAACTTAGGGCCACCTGTTAGACAGCATGAAGTGTTGCCTAAAAAACTACACAATAAGCAGATTGTTTGTTACAGTTGTGCACAGACAACTGTATTAGTGTTCTTCACACCATATGTCTATATAAACAGAGCTGCAGTGAGCTATTCACCAAAGACTTAAACACTGATGAAGAAGCTTCTCTTAAAAGATCCAGGGCTCTGGTTCACCTGGCAGGCTTACATCAGGATTTCAAATTCTTGGCTTCAAATAAATATTTCTTCAGAAGTTTCTGCAAGAAGTTTTATGCTAGAAGCAAAAAACACCCAAACCCCTCAAATACCACCCCAAAACAAAGAAACAAAAACAAACAAACCAAAACATTAATGCAAACAAACAAACAAAACAATAAACCATCTCATATCAACATATCATATCAAACTCCACATTTGGTAGCTTTAGTAGTTCAGTGAAAAAGGAAGGCAAAGGAATTTGGACTCACAGCAGTAGTTTGACTACCTTCTGAAGTAAGAACAGTATTACACCATTTTATAATACAGGCTGTAATTGTTGTTGTTATTACTGTATACACCATCATCCATGTGTAAAGACTAAGACTAAATCTGAAGTCTCATAAGATTAATTTGTGAGCTCAGCCATATCCAGGGCCTTTTCTGTCTTGGTGAGACTACCTTGGACAGCCTCTTTTATTCATTTCACTTTTTCACAGGAATAGATTCTGTGGGAGGGCAAGAAATAAAAATGTCTCTTAGTTTAATGCAAAGAAAAATGTTACAGTAAAAACAAGCAACAGACTCCATCTGGAACACAAATCCTATGAGGAGAGGCTGAGGGGGTTGGGGTTGTTTATCCTGGAGAAGAGGAGGCTCAGGGGTGACCTCACTGCTGTCTACAACTACCTGAAGGGAGGCTGTAGCCAGGTGAGGGTTGGTCTCTTCTACCAGGCAAGCAGCAACAGAACAAGGGGACACAGTCTCAAGTTGTGCTGGGGGAGGTCTAGGCTGGATGTTAGGAGGAAGTTGTTGGTAGAGAGAGTGACTGGTATTGGAATGGGCTGCCCAGGGAGGTGGTGGAGTTGCCGTACCTGGAAGTGTTGAAGAAAAGCCTGGATGAGGCACTTATTGCCATGGTCTGGTTGACTGGATGGGGCTGGGGGATAGGTTGGCCTGGATGATCTTGGTGGTCTCTTCCAACCTGATTAATTCTATGATTCTATGATAGCCACGGTAGAATAGAAAGTAGGGTAGAAATTGCACTAGTCTTTGAACAAGGTTCCTGCAAGGATAATCAATTCCATAAACCCAGATCTCAGCAGTAACTGTGTGATTATGATCATAAAAGGCATAATAAAGCCTAACAAGCTCTGTAACACAGCTGCCTAACAATACTGGAGTATATATGAGGAGGCATTCATTAATATCTATTTCTCCTATCACACTGGTAGCAAAGAGGCGTGGTGCAGAAGTCAAAATACACAAACTTTTCTCATTTATTTATTTTGCTTAAATCTTTCAGTTTGGCCATTCAGAGGTTTTGACAAAAAAAAAAAAACAAAAAACACCTAAAAAAGAAAAAGAAAGAATAAAGAAAAGGAAACAAAACCACATACTTTCCTAGAAAGTCAAAGAGATTTTTGTGATTAGCCAGGTTTTCTTGGATTTGTCTTCACCTGACTGAAATTTTATCAGTTTCTTAATCAGCCTGCATGTCACTGGTTCAACACCAATCCTTTCAAGTTGTTAAATGACACAGGTCTTCTGTTATTTAGGTTCCAAATGTCCTGAATCAAAGCCTGTATCAATGATGGCTTGACAATACTCTTAGCATGCACATTGTATTGAGAGCTTCCTGGCTGCTCCTTTAATGTACATATACACCATTATTTGTTCAGTTCCTTCTGGGATCAAGTTTATTAAACAAAGAACAAAAAAGTAAGTAAAATAAACCAAGAAAATATCAGACCAAAGGTGCATTTCCTTAACACTGTCTACTTTCTTCTGTGTCATTAGGAATTAGTTTCTTAGAGGTATTGCAGAGGTTTCTCAAGACTGTGAAGCAATGCTGCTAACCTGTGTCTAACATCTACCCTGCATTCAGCAACTGTCCTGTTGTTGCAATCACTGGACTATTACAAGACTGAACTCTTTTGGCCAGGAAAGTAGTTGTTTGCTTCTGGTTTATTTCTGCTTTGCTTTTTATGTGCTGGCTGCCTAGACATATGCTAAAGCTCTAAAAATGAAGATCTGAATGATGCTAACGATGCATCTAAACAGTTTCCTGAAATCAGATTTACAGATACCTCCTTCTATAGCACTACCCTGTTTGTTTGGGGCACTGACTCAGTAGGAGTCAGTTAACAACTTCTGTGCTATGCGAGTTTGCTGCAATTAAGTAATTATTTAATTGACTATGAGGCCAGTAGCATTAGGGAAGTGATCATGTCCCTGTACTTGACATCGGTGAGGCTGCCCTTCAAATACTGTGTTCAGTTTCAGGTTTCTCACTATGAAAAGGACACTGAGATGCTGGAGCACATCCAAAGAAAGGCAGCAAAGCTGGTGAAGGACCTAGAGAACAAGTCTTATGAGAAGCAGCTGAGGGAACTGGGGTGGCTTAGTCAGGAGAAAAGGAGGCTGAGGGGAGATCTTACCTCTCTCTATGACTATGTGAAAGGAGGTTGTATCAAGGAGAGCATTGGTCTAATCTCACAAGTAACATGCAATAGGGCAAGGGGAAATGGCCTTGGGTTGTACTGGAGAAAGTTTAGATTGTACATACAAAAAAAATCTTCACCAAAAGGGTTGCAAAGCATTGGCATATGATGCCCAGAGAAGAGTTTGAGTCACTTTCCCTGGGGATACTTAAAAGACACATTGATCTGGTAATCAGCAACATGGGGTAGTGGTAGACTTGGCAGTGTTAGCTTGATGCTTGGACTCAAGGATATCACAGGTCTTTTCCTCTCATCCTCAATGATTCTATGATTCTGTGACTATTGTATGATTTAGAAGAACTTGCAGAAAAATAACCTGCTAAAACTGAAGTAATTTATCTCTTAAGGACTTAGAATCCCATCTGCAAAATACAAACAGATTGCTTTACTGTATTAAAAAAGAAAATTTAAACACCCAATAAACAGCAAAAAACCCAAATTTGAATTTTTATTGGGATCTTGAAACATTGGAAAATTATATCAAAATTTTCCAACATGTGATAACAGTAAGAATTGTCTTGCCCTATGGTCTATCTGGCCACAGTAGAGCACTGTACCACAGGACTAAGGTGATAAACAAATGACTTTATCGTAAAAATATCATTTGAATTCACATCTACAATTAAAACAATACACATTTCCCCCAGATAAGAGACAGAGGAAATGGAGTGGAAATACAGAACAGACAGTGGAAATTAATGCAGTTTTCAGTTTTTCCAACTATTTCCTATTATTGTCACATTTAAAAATGTTTAATAACTACTTACTAGAAATCCTAGGACTTCTAAAAAACGTTATGGCAGACTTCTGATGCCTTTTTAGGACTGTTTCTTAGCAAAATTGATTATAGTTACCAAAAAAAAAAAACCAAAACCAAACCAAACCAAAACAAAAAAAAACTATAACTGCCTTATAAGTGTAGGGACAGAGAGTGAAAATTAATAATATGACCATGAATTTTTCATGAGACATTTGGCTGAAGACTGAAATGAAAGGCTGGTGAAGAGCCTGGAACACAAATCCCATGAGGAGAGGCTGAGGGAGCTGGGGGTGTTTAGCTTGGAGGAGGCTCAGGGGGGACCTCACTGCTCTCTACAACTACCTGAAGGGAGGTTGTAGCCAGGTGGGGGTTGGTCTCTTCTCCCAGGCAAGCAGCAACAGAACAAGGGGACACAGTCTCAAGTTGTGCCAGGGGAAGTATAGGCTGGATGTTAAGAGGAAGTTCTTGCCAGAGAGAGTGATTGGCATTGGAATGGGCTGCCCAGGGAGGTGGTGGAGTCACCGTCCCTGGAGGTGTTCAAGAAAACACCTGGATGAGACACTTAGTGCCATGGTCTAGTTGATTGGATAGGGCTGGGTGCTAGGTAGGACTGGATGATCTTGGAGGGCTCTTCCAACCTGGCTGATTCTATAATAATCATAGAATCATAGAATCAACCAGGTTGGAAGAGACCTCCAAGATCATCCAGGCCAACCTATCACCCTGCCCTAACCAATCAACTAGACCATGGCACTAAGTGCCTCATCCAGGCTTTTCTTGAAGACCCCCAGGGACGGTGCCTCCACCACCTCCCTCATTCTATTATTCTATAATAATATCTGTATTTAACTCCAGGACTTCTTGTTTTATACTTTTGACCCATTTGCAACACTACTTCTATAATCTAGGCTTTTTAGGGAAAGCTCCATGATGTGCTACTGGTAATTAGGTGATGCTGCTCATTTCCATGGCTTTGTGCTATTACATCCACGTTAACACTAGGAAGGCTTTCTATTCCTGGGGCTGGCCATTCAAACTGTGAAGGAAAATACTGAATAAGGGACATACTGATCTTAAAGTGGTCAAGTATACTGAAGGACTTGAAGGCATTTTTATTGACATGCCTCTATTTAGCAGATTTTAAGTGAATACTGTCTGCCTGACAGGAAATTTCCCTGCCATTTTGCTTTTAAAAGATTCCTCATTATTTTTGGCTTGTGCTAGTCTGCATTTTAATTAACAAGAGCTAGCTCCTGGGTTGGTGTAAGTATCATTGCTCCACAGGATTGCACTTGACTTACACCATCTCAGGATCTGATCCATATTTTCTAACTTTGTGACATGATTTAGGCCAAGTTATACCCTATAAATCTATTCTCAGTCATTGTTTTCCGCCTCTCATGTTTCCAGTAGGGAAGCTTGTATTCAGGCTTCACAGCCAGGCAACAAAAGGCTTCCCCTGGGTACTACACTATGGTTTTAAAAACTGAAGCACACAGGCAGTGGATGCAGCAACATTAAACCGCAACATTCATTACCCTGGATGAAGGGACGGGGGAAGAGGTCAGCTCCGGCAGTAATCTCTTGCTGTAAATTTGCTAGAGGAACAACATGCCGGTAAAAGTATGCATTCAACAGTACTGTCGGCACCGGGACACTCGTGGCCTTCATCCCGGTGTGCAGTATCGATAGCGTTGAACCCAGTTCAAGGAGAGGACTTTGCAACACACCCCACGAGGTCAGCGGCGGCAGGGCCCAGCTGCGGCAGGGCCCAGCTGCCCTCCACGCATACGTGTACATAGGTGCGCGCCCAAAGGCCACGCGTGGTGGCCCCTGGGGAGCTTACAGCAGCGTCCACCGGCCCCCGCCCCGCGCGTGGGTTACGATCCCTGGCGGCATGGTGGACAGCGGCCCTGGCTGACAGATTTTTCGGCTCCTCGCAGGCAGGTTGGCCGGGTGCCTGACAATCCACTGGGACTGACACATTTTGGGCAGAGCGGCGGCACGCAGGGAGCCATGTGGCCGATGTTAGTAAACATTATCCCGCACAGTCTGGAGTGCCACTGCCGGCAGCGGGAGCGGGAGCGGCTGGCGGCGCGCAGGGCCCGGCCGGGGCAGCCGAGCTGCCCGGGGACGCCAGCCAAGCCCCGTCATCCAGCAGCTGCTCCCGTCTCCGCGGCAACGGCCAGGAACAATGGCCTGGAAAGTCAGACGGGGGCCTGTATGGAGAGGGTCTTATGGAGGGGGAGTGACCTATGGAGGGCTGGGAGCATCCAGCTCGGCACACACACCCGCCCGCCCCACAAAAAAAAGAGTACACCCTGAAATACACAAAAAGCCATAGGAAAGTTCCTTTCAAGAACATTCTGCCTCACCATCCACGTATTCAGGCTCCATTTTGATTGCACCTCCCCATAGACTCAGGTGTAGGGGAAGTTTTACCAGTAAAGACTGGTTGGCATAGCTGTAGAATAATCATAGTAATCAATGTACATGTCTTGGGTTTTCTCTTGTCACACATTTAGATCTGGGTCTGTGTGATGGAGATTAGACTTTGCTTTTTACCTCATCGCTCTGGGAGATGTCCCAAGCTGAGGACAGTCCTCTCAGTTTTACACCAAAATTTCCAGCTTTCAGCTTCATCATGCTTTCAATCGTAACCCTTCTTCCCACAGGCAACAAAAATAAAGGCCTGGTTAAACCCTCTTGACAAGTAACTGGGCTATCTTGAGTTTGCTTCCCTAAGGAAAGCAAAGACAGCCTCCCTCATGCACTTGCAGTAGGAAGAATTCTCCCACTTGTACAGATACACACAAACAGGGAAATCTTTGTAAGAGGAGTGGACGCAGTCATAAACTTGGAAAAAACACAGCTGCAGTCTCTATACACAAATATAAAACCCCATCCTCTCCTAGCAAGTCAAATATTAATTTACTGAAGTATTTTCCTATCACGTTGAAGTATTTTCCTGTGTCGTTGTACCCGGATTGACAAACCACACTTGTCATTCAGACAGCAAGTGAAGATTCTGGGGAAACTCTATAGAGAAAACCAGCACTTCACTGAAATACAATTCAAGTCTTCTACCCCCTATCAGCTACAGAATCTTCAGAAAGTAGAGTTTTTTACAACATAGTCCTATTTCTATACAAAATTAGGCCTTTGGGACCGATGTCTCTTGTTGTATGAGTCTTCTGTGGACTTAAAATTTTCAGGGGCAAATTGGTTCTTACTACACAACAAAGTAACATTCATGCTTTCCTCAGACCTCTTGGGAATCTGTTACTCAGCAGAAATCCATATCCTCGTATAATTATGTTGAATTTCCAAGTGTCAGTAAAGGAATTTTTGTGTCATAAAGGACCATAGAATCATAGAATCAACCAGGTTGGAAGAGACCTCCAAGATCATCTAGTCCAACCTATCACCCAGCCCTAACCAATCAACTAGACCAATGTCCTTGTGTGATGATAAAGCACCTTATGGAATTGTCTCATGTTTTATTTCTTCTGGAGTGTGTGTGCCTGTGTGTGTGCAAGACGAGTTTAACCCAAGGATTAGGGGGAGCAACTAAGAAAAGTCTCTCTAAATGCCAGGTGTATAATCTGCATTGGTAATATGTCATATGTAGTCTTCTGAAGATCTGAATGCAAAGCTAGAGCTTTTGAGTTAGACACAATGTATGTGCAATGAATATTTTTTATGATCACAATTTATAAAATGTAGTAATGCTCTCAGGAATGTACTGAACTAAAAAAAAAAAAAGTTTAATGTGTGCAGAAAGAGTGTTCTAATTAAGAGATACCATATACATGTCACCTCGGGGAAGCTTTCAATCAAGAAAGTAATTAATTGACTTCGTGTGCATTTTGCATCTGAGACCCAGTTCTGAAAGGGAAAGAAAGAAGGTGAGATGTTACA
Organism: Pogoniulus pusillus; assembly: GCF_015220805.1. Classification (NCBI taxonomy): domain Eukaryota; kingdom Metazoa; phylum Chordata; class Aves; order Piciformes; family Lybiidae; genus Pogoniulus; species Pogoniulus pusillus. Next base: position 33,621,536 of record NC_087270.1, read on the forward strand.
GCCTTGTCTGGCTTCATTCCTATTGCATAAAAGAGCCAAAAGAATGAGGAAGAGACTCCCAGGATAAGGCAGGGGCAAGAGACAGAGAAGCAAAACCGGAGGCTGGATTTTGTACCTGACTGTACATGAGCTGGAACCTAGATATATAGGTATAGTTATATATAGATACATATGTATACAAACAAAAGCTGTGCTGGTAGACATCTAAATTTGGAAGGGTCTGTTTGCTGTAAAAATAACTCAAAGACTGAAATCAAAAGACTTTTTGCCCATTAGAGCATGAATATGTATTGGTTATATTTATAACAATAGTTTCAGTGGGCTGTCTCTGGACCTAAGTTGAACTGGCACCATACACACTTATACATAGCTGTGCTGCTACAGCTAAGTCCCCTTACCTCACAGCTCCAAGTGGCCACATCCAGCCTCATTATCAGGCATGCTCCCTGGCCTGTGCTAACCCCCAGCTGTTCCTGGTCGTGTCAAAGCCCTGCCTGTATAACAGAGGGGGCAATCATAGATGACTGCCAAAGTCTGTGCCCTAGGCCTATTTCACTTACTCGCTCGTAGATAATCTGAAAGATCCAAACACTAAATCAATAGACTTTGATGAGAACTGGGACAGGTTCAATTGATCTTTCCCTGCTTACTTTTTCTAATTACATTCTTTATTTCCACATGTCTAATTATTTATAGTACAATAGCAACATTACTAAGAGAAATAAAAAGGAAGTGGGATTAAGAATTTCAAAACAAAAACAATCTTGCATTTTTGAAAATGTATAAACCAGACTTTTCTGTTGAGGCCCAATTCCTACTCTCTATACCTAGACAACAAGTTTATTGTATCCAGGGCTGAGTCCATGGAAACACGTCTGGGCTTCATGTCTTAGCTGAACAGCTAAGACGCTACTGGTAAACATGCAACTTTAGTGCAGAAAATTGAGGCTGAATCACAGTCTGAAGAAGGTTTACAAAAGCTATTTTGTTTATTTGAAATAAAATTGGGGAAAAAAGTCAACAAGAGAGGAGGAGGGAAGATTTTGGCACAGGATTAGGGACCAGTAGCTTCCACTTTGAAGTCAATACTGTATTCTTCAATAGCTCTGCATAAGTTGTTTCATTGTTCTACCTCACCTGCTTACCTCAGTGCAGCAGGGAGTAGAAAGCTTCATGGAGCATTTAGCAGTCTGAAATACCAAGGAAGAGTACTCCTACCTCCAATGCAGTCAGTAGAGTGTCACATATTTACTAGAGGCCTAAAGCCTAGTACAAGAGGCCTTGAAAGTGTTCTTCTGCTTGGGTACAGGGGTATACACATAAAAAAATTGTTGCAAACTCTGCTCTGCATCACATATTTAGGCAGGCAAAAATAACAAAATTGCATCTCTCAGGGAAACAGCTCATTCTCATTTAGGTCCTGATTCATAATCCAGCAAAGCAAAAATCATTCCTGCTGTTTCACTGGTTGATTTACAGGTACTTGGTATTACTTTTGTTATTATCCAATTGTTATTCCTTCTTTTAGAAGGAGAGTCTTTCTACTCCCTTACTCTGCCTCATTGCACTCTCTTACTCTGTCTACATGTAATACACCTGGTAACAAAGCACAATAAAAATAAACATATACTGAATTGGCTCTACTTAGAGTAGAAAACGGATGGGATATTTTCCAGCATGTTTGAAAAATCAATACATTTCCCTTGTAATACCTAATAGTTAACATTATTCTCATCTCACAGTTTATACTAGAAATAGACATTAGCTCACAAGCCTTTGTGAAGCATCTGCAGCACTGTGAGGTGAATCTCAGCTTCACAAGTCCTGAATTGCACATCCTGCACTGAGGGAAGTGCATCCAGATTTACTTTTTTTTTTTTCTCCTAAGTTCCATTGCTGCTGTGAAGTCTGCAATATCAGTACTTAGTTTAAATCAAGCAATTTGGAATGACATTTCCAGCTTATGTTTTCTTATTTATTTTCATTTACGTTCTTCCTCTGCAAAACTGTATTCAGTATAAGATGAGAGTAAAATTGTAAGGCTAACCTAATTACATCTGCATTACACTTGTATGAACAGTGCAGATACTGAACATTAGGCAAATTACTAATACAACAATGCAGCAGTTCTTTCTGTGGCACAAGATTTCTCTGGGAATGCTATTTTATTGTATTTCATTTAGTGCTTGTTTGTTTAAGGGGGAAGAACAGACATTGCTGTATTTCAGTTTGATTCAGCAAGAATTCTGGCCTCGGTCCAGCAAATCATTTAAAGCATGTGCTTAAATGTAATGAAAAGAAATTTAATGTAATGAAATGAAATTTAAGTTCATAGTACTACCTATGTATTTAACATACAGAATGGTCTTAAGTGCTTTATACAGAGCAGGACCAGAATGATGAAAAACCTTTAATATAAGGCCCATGCATTTTTACACACACAATTTAAAAAACCCTAATACAGTTAAAAAAGACATTTTCCACTGCCTATACTATGAAAACACTGTGCAGTTTCCCCCTCACCCTTACTCCCCCAACCCAAAAGCCAGCTAACCTTTCTTGATCTGACAATCTGACAGCTATATCCTGTGTAACTGCTAGTCTGACCCTTTTAAAAAATATCCTATTAAGTGGAAGCTTTGCCTAAGCAAGGTATGCAGAAATGAGTCACAGGGAGTATATGGAATTTTCTCAGGACTTAAGGCTGTGCCTGTTGTAGCTAAAGGCTAAATCTCCAGTGGAACTCAGTACTGTTCCTCTGAATACATTCACTTTCCATACCTATCTCTGTTTAAGTGGGAAACAGAAAACCAACATGAAAGTCATGCTGAAACACACCACAAAGAAAGGTGTGTCCTTAACTTGGGTTACTTAATCCAGGTTGGATAATTTATGATGATGTTGTGCAGCAATTTAAACCAAGCTAACCACTGGCTGCCAGGGAGGGTGGAACATCAGCTAACAGTTAGATGTGCAACAGCCACTGCCCCAACTTTGACCAGCAACCAAGACAGTCAAGTTAACTGGAGTTAGTGAACAACGGAACATGAAATGCTAACAGTTCTTAAAGCAACCACTGCTTTAATCTGTATCTGTAAAGATATTACTTAGGTTTTTTGAGGTTTTGCAATCTACACAAACGCCAGGAGAAGCTTTTCAGAGACAGAAACAAGGCAGAGGTGCTGTCCACACTAAAGGAAAATACATTTCCTTCCTCAGAAGGCTTGCATTCCCTGTGCTGTATTTCCTCTGTAAAGACTCTAAGCTCTTAGCCAAAAGAAAATATAACAAACAAAACCCCCAAACACAAACAAAACAAAAGACAAACAAGCTGGCTTTACTATTTATGTTAAAAAAAGAAAGCAAACAACAACAACGTGTTTTGTTTTGCAGGTTAGATGACTAGGGATTTATTTGCTTGTATGTTTGATTGTTTCTGTGTTTGTTTTTGCCAAATGCAGAAACGAGCTTCTTGATTTACTCTGCAGTAAACCAATCGCTTCTCAACAGGGCATTGAAACCTCTAGGTTTCATTCATTAACAAAATAATACATATAAGTTTCTCGGTTTTGTTTTTTTGAAAGCCAGCATGGCTGCTTTGACCTGCTCAAAAGTCTTAAAATTCTGGGTTAGATTTTTCTCTACTACAATAAAGTGTACCAGTGTGTCTAAAATAATACATTAGTTTTTCTGCGGCTTCATTTTTTTTTGCCACTTCCAGATACTGTTTGTCAGAACTAATTTTTAAATGGCTATTGTTTTGCATTCCTAGCACATCTCAAAAAACACGAGGAAACAATTACACTTTTGATAAAAGAAGAGAGCATAAGCTAAAAATACATATTTTCTCAGCTATCCTCATGCCTTCATGCTAGAGAAAATGTATTTTTTAAGCTTCTCATTTACTTAGAATAGAGTTAAAGAATGTCCCAATGCATTTTACACCATATTGAAGGAGTTGAGTGCCTTTGGCCCAGTTTCTGTGGCATTCACTCATAAAGAAGTGGGCAGAAAGAAGGCACAGACATACATAGGTATATATGAAGAGATGTGGGCCTTGATTGTTAAATTTTATCTGAAAATTTATTGGCATTTTGATCATAAAAGTGGGCACAGATTCACTCTTCTTGTACTCTGCTGTGTTTATATTTCATTTCTGAATGCTGACTTCAGCACCAGGTTTCTCTGCACACCAGAGATGTGGTCTCTGGGAATAGAGGGAAGAGGGTTGTAAGATGTGGATTTTATACATGATCATGTAAAATTGTCCAAGGAGTCTGTCCCTATCCAGGATGCTGTATAGAAGAAAACAGGCATTATAAGCCCCAAGGCACTCCTCTGTGCCTCCTTGTGCAGAAAGTCTATCCCTAAGGCTTACAGGAATGCCCACAACCAGGAGAAAGGATTAGCCCAGCATTGAAAGGCTGCAGTGTTAGCAAATGGAAAACACATTAGAAATGTGTGTTAACCCCAACTGGAAAATCTAAGGAAATCATTTTGCTTCCAGTGAACAAAACTTTCCATAGAACCTGTGCTGATTTACATTCAGGTATCTACATTTGGACCTCTACCTTATCTCTCTGGATGAGGCTTCAAGTTTGATTCAACAAAAGGGTGAATTGAAACAATGTTATAGGTGGTTTGTACGTGGAATTTTGCCCTCTTTTGTAAGAGCTATAGAATTTCCTGTCTGAAAATTGTCTGTTCATTTTCATCTTCTCATCTCTAATTACATTTATTACATTCCAGGCAACCAGAAATAAACTAAATTCTATGCTAACCTGAAAGCTAAAAGTAGAGGATGAGAATCAGGGAAGAGAATTTGTTTAGTTTTGATCTATGGTAGATCAAAACCAAACCAAATCTTCGGGGTGTAAGAAAACTACTGGCACTTCAGATCTTTTCACTGAACTAATGCTAAAATATCTTAATACTTAAGTAGAAAAAAATGGCTAGGTTTCTATCTATCTTTCCCTCCCTGGCAGTTTTCTGTAGGTCAGCATCAGTCTCTCTGGTCTGGTGCAGCCCAGGAAATTGCAGATATTTTCAGCTGTGTCAAATTCTGCATATGCAAGTTAGGAGGTTCAAAGGGAAGTTTAATTGACACTAATCCTCATCTTGACTTTTGCTCACCTCCTCCTCTTTTCCCACTAAGACTTCCCACCTTCCCACCTCAAAGCCACAGAAGCTTTACAATTTTTCTTATAAAAATATATATATTTAACCCTTTGGCAATCTCTTAATGCCCTTTTATTAAATCCCTTAACTCCTTTTATTAAGTCCAAGGTAATTAAAATGATTATAAACCTCTCTTGAGAGATTATACCCTTTAATCACAGTGCATATTTGCTGAGATATAAGTAACATTTGTGGTAAATCTAATGTAAGAATACTTCTGTCAAAGATGTTTAATAATTTTTTTTAAACTAAGATCTTGATAAAGGAGGTTTAGAGCATTAAAAATCATATCTACATGTGGTCACAATGAAACACTGAAGGACTTCAAACACTTCTCCACATATACAATGGCACAGTTATAATCAGGTTTCTCAATTTATTTCAACTTCAGCTCCTCGGCTTGTATAATCTGTCCTAATGGCATTGACTCCTAAGGTGCTAGATTATAACAGCTCAGTTTTCTGGGCAACCAGAAGAAATGTACAAGTAAAATCCCCTGAGTCATTCTTTTCTAGCCAATGAAAGAAAAAATCAAGGACTTTTGTTCTGGAGGGAGCTTGGATTTCCTTTGTGACTCTCAAACCATACACTTGTCCCATCAGCAGCAACACTAAGATGAATGGCCCACCTTGAAAATACATATGAGTGGAAACAGGTGAAACGGTCACAAGTGACATGGAAAAGGCTGAGGTTCTCAACGACTTCTTTACCTCAGTCTTCACTGCAAAGGCCTCCAGCCGTACTCCTGGAGTGATGGAAGATAATGGCAGGGATTGGAAGAGCTGCCCATCATAAGTGAAGATCAGGTTTGCGGTCACCTGAAGAACCTGAAAGTGTTCAAGTCCATGGGACCTGATGGGATACACCCATGGGTGCTGAGCGAACTGGCAGATGAGGTTGCTAAACCTCTGTTATATTCCAGAAGTCATGGCAGTTCGGTGAAGTTCCCACTGACTGGAAAAAGGGAAACATAACTCCCATTTTCAAAAAGGGTAGGAAGGAGGAGCCAGGGAACTCCAGGCCAGTCAGTCTCACCTCTGTGCCTGGTAAGATCATGGGGCAGATCCTCCTAGAGGCACTACTGAGACAGAAGAATAGTGAGGAGGTGATTGGCTACAATCAGCTTGGCTTCATCAAGGGCAAATCCTGCCTGACAAACCTGGTGGCCTTCTGTGAACAGGTCACAACATTAATAGATGAGAGGTGAGCAACTGATGTCATTTACCTGGACCTGAGCAAAGCCTTTGACACAGCCTGCACCACATCCTGGCCTCCAAGCTGGCGAAACATGGGTTTGATGGGTGGACCACGAGATGGATAAAGAACTGGCTTGATGGCTGCACCCAAAGAGTGGCTGTCAACGGGTCCAAGTGGAGGACAGTGACAAGTGGATCCTTGTGGTCCCTTCCAACCCTGACTGATTCCATGATTCTAATAATTTAGATGTTAGATGCTGTTCATTGGGACAACAGGACTCCTGTCATCATTTTGCAATGATTGATGTGGGACCTTACAGGAAAACAGTCTAACCTCAGCTCCAGACAGATGTAGAAGACACTTGTTTTTCCAAAATGCATGCAGTACAGAAGATAGATATCAGATAGAAAGCAGTAAAAACTTAAAGCAGAAAAATGAGGTTGGGAAATCAGACACATAGAATAAATAAGAAAAAAGAAAATTCTTACTTTACCATATAATAAAAATGGCCTCCACTTACCTAAATGATGATAGAAGAACTAATGCTCTTTTTTAAAATTGAAGTTGTTGGGGTTTTTTTTGTGTGTGTGTGTGTGACCAACTGATATGTCACAAATAAGGCAGCTTTAGTAGTATATATGGAGTCTAACCATGATTACATCCACAAAATGTAATACAATGGTTCAGAGATCAGGAACAAATAGGACATAATTCAGTTATAATTTTACATCTGCTATGCCTGCACACCCATCCATTTCATAATGGAATTTAAAAATGTTTGTCATTAATTGTACTTTTTTTATATATTGGCATTATTTAGATGTGACATATCATGGACATAAATACAGGAAACAAAATACCCAGTTTTTATTATCTTCAAAGGATCAAGTGTGCAATCCTGTTACTTTGTTAAAATATGATTGTGACTTTATTTATCAGGGTTCATGGATCAACACCTATGTAATTCCTTGTGTTCATGCAGCAGGTATGTTAATCTACATATATAGCACACATGTAGAGAATCACAGCTCAGAGATGAAGAATTCATCTTATCTTCCCTGAGACAACTGTTGATCTATCTGATATATATACATATGTCTATGTAATCTCACTGAAAGAAGGATGTGGTCAGTCAGTGCAACAAGTCACAGATCTGGAGGCAATGGAAATTGCCACCTCATGTAACCTAACAGCAAAATATCTGGTTTACTGTGGCCAAGCCTCCTTGCAGGGTCAGCACAAGCAGGCAACTAAAACTAGCTTATGGTGCCAGACTGCAAAAGGTAGCCCAGCTTAAATGAAAGCTTTTCTGAACACAGAGCAAGGACTGTGTCTTCAGGTAACTGCTCAGACAAGCCGCTAGTCTGCTTGTCAGTGCTCTGGTGCTAACCAAGAAGTGCCAAGGCAAAAATTGCAGTGCTGACCCTGCAGTCACCTTATCCATGTTTTACACCATTACATTCCTGTGAGATTTCTGAAAGCACTGTATGTCCTGTCTCTACTGAAATCTTGCTTAAAGGGGTTGTTGTGACACCTGAAATAAAATTAAAAGCTTGATTGGTTTGGGCTCAAGACATCACATGCCATTTTGGTAGAAATGGGAAGAGAAAAAGAAAAGGCAAAAAAGGAAATGGGGAATGAAAGTAAGGAAAAGAATGTAACTCATGTAAATCCTGAAGCATTTGCCAAGAATGTGATAACAATACACTACATGCCATTAAATACATGATATCAGATGTAAAACTTTAATTAAATCTTCTGATTTAAACTAGACACAAGCCAGGAAATTCAGGCTTAAGAATGGGATCTTTTTAAAGTAATTTTTAAAATGCTGATTTATCAGTATACTTACCAGGAACAAATGTGCCCTCTGCAAATTATACACGTCAAGAAATCTCAAGCAGTTCTGCCAAGACCTGATGATAAGTTGCTGTAACCCCAGCTTGGGAGTTTGAGAAATGCACTTTCCTTTGCACTCATGAGAACAGGTGACCTAGCAATAATGATATCATTAACACATTTCAACTTTTTAAGATCTCCTTCTGGTGTTTCACTTCATAGTAGTTTGTGGAGGAATCATTTCATTTTGTTGTTTCGAGCCTCTTGTATTCTTAGTGGTATTGTAAAGAAAATAAACAGAGAAGTGGAAGGAGACCATACATCCTCTGGGATACATGATTTGAGAGGAAACCTTCCAATTACATCAGCAGTTCTGTCTTGTATGACAAAGGACTTGGGAATTTTTATAGCAGATCATATGAGATTGCAATTAATCGAATTCAGTTCTCTGTGAACTGGCAATACTTGGGTTTTAATAAGCAGTTAGTACATACTTGCAACATTTTCTAACAGACTCTTTACAATTCTTATGAAAATGTACATATCTGTATCTAAAAAAAGAGGAAGAAAAAGAAAGCCTCATTATTTCATAGAATCATAGAATCATAGAATCAGCCAGGTTGGAAGAGACCTCCAAGGTCATCCAGTCCAACCTAGCACCCAGCCCTAGCCAGTCAACTAGACCATGGCACTAAGTGCCTCATCCAGGCTTTTCTTCAACACCTCCAGAGACTGTGACTCCACCACCTCCCTGAGCAGCCCATTCCAATGGGAAATCACTCTTTCTGGGAAGAACTTTCTCCTAACATCCAGTCTATACTTCCCCCGGCACAACTTGAGACTGTCTCCTCTTGTTCTATTGCTGGTCGCCTGGGAGAAGAGGCCAACCCCCACCTGGCTACAATGCCCCTTCAGGTAGTTGTAGACAGCAATGAGGTCTGCCCCTGAGCCTCCTCTTCTCCAGGCTAAACAACCCCAGCTCCCTCAGCCTCTCCTCATAGGATTTGTGTTCCAGGCCCTTCACCAGCTTTGTCGCCCTTCTCTGGACACATTCCAGCATCTCAACATCTCTCTTGAATTGAGGGGCCCAGAACTGGACATAGCACTCAAGGCGTGGCGTGACCAGTGCTGAGTACAGGGGAAGAATAACCTCCCTTGTCCTACTGGCCACACTGTTCCTGATTTGACTGAGTCCTTATGGACTCTTCATCCTAGAGACATGCAAAAGGATTTTATTACTGTTGTGGCTTTGTTTCTGTCCTTCTATATGTATCCCTGCAGGTACCAATTCTTTAGAAAATGTTACTAAATTAATTGTTTACCTCTGCTTTTCAAAAGCCATCTTTCCTGCACCTCTCAATTCTTTTCGTTGTGTAAATATAGAACTGAAACCCACTATCTTTAACAGCTGTAACTCAATAACCTTTTACAACTGACAATTTGCTTCCTAGAGCAATGATATGAAAATAAACCTAGTAATTCCTGAAAGCTATTTAAAAGAAGTAAAAGAGAAACCCAAAGTACTGGTAGTACAGCACATAGCAGCAAACGGTACAGCACACGGGAGATAAGAACTCTATGGGGCCAGATCCTCTTTTCGTTGACATCAGTTGGACATTTATCACTGAATTCGAAAGGATCGTGCCAGGAGGCTTTCAAATAGAATTTGTGTTGAATATCCAAACAAATCTGAGTATTTGACACCTTGATTATACTCTAAATGCTTGGATAGCACAACAGTACACGACAGAACTAGGTTATCTCAAGAGAAAGAAGTAATTGCTGTCTTCAGTATCTAACGGGAGGTTACAGAGGAGGTGGAGCCAGACTCTTCTGGGGGGAGGGAGGGTTAAACACAGAAAGACAGGAGGCAATGGGCAGGAGTTGCATCAAGGAGAATTCCACAAAGACAACAGGAAAATTTGTTTCAGTCATGGTAGTACAAAAGATAATATAATGGATGCTTTAAAAGCCTTCCCTCTTTTTCACGATGACTTATGTGACTTGAAAACAGTACCACGGTTCAACAAAAAACTGCTAATAAAGTAGGTTTTGAAAATTGTTGTTTGTGGTGACTAGTAAAATTAAATGTACCCTGTGATTGTCTACACCAACTGTCTCTGCTTAGGCTTTTTGTTTTTTCACTGTACTAAAAAGTGGGAGAACTAAGTTCTAGTCCACATTAAAGGAATGAAAACAATTCTTTGCAGTCCTCAAGTCTAAATTTAGAAAACACTGTCTGTTCAGGACAGGTCTTCAAATGGTATGAACTTGTATAGGCCTAGATGAATCCAAACAGCGTAACACAAGTTTGTGCCTTTTGAAGATCTGCATTTACTGCACTTCCAAGTACAGTTCTGAGTTCTTGGTACAGAAGCTTGATGGGGCTTAAGCTACGGGTACACCAGCAACCTATATGGACAGATAGCACATCAATCACTTCGGTGATTCTGCCCCCATACTACTCTTACTCTGTTACCTCTTGACAAATATTAATGTTCTATACCTCCATCATGAAGCATGCCATTTCCTTTGTGGATGAAGCAGGGGCAGACATCCCAGACTGCAAGTTAATCCTTAACTACTGAACATTTGGCCACTAATCTGTACCTTCTTTTTCAGCCTCAGTGTAGGGAAAGAAAATGCCAGATATACCTATACAGACCAGAAAATGAAACAAAAATAACCAAACTTATGTCTTGCTCCTGTCACACCAATGCCATCACACCCATTAAGACAACCATCTGCCAAGTTCTGTTGCTCATTTGACACATGCTTCATAGCTCTGTATCTTCCCTGGGATTTTTAATTTTACTAATTTAGAGGAAATAACAACAGGAACTTCAGCAAAAACAAGAAATGTTTGTAACATAACTAAGAGCAGCAGTCAAGTAACATGTTTAATACAAGTAGTTCATTTTCTGTGCTGTCCCAAGTGTACATTCATCATTTACTTCTCCACTTGCATAGCACATTGAGGCTAGTCCCTTAGCAGAAGGGCATTAGCCTTACTTCTGCTCTCTCACAATTCCTTGTGTACAGTGGATGTTCCAGAAGTCTTCACAAGACAAAGGTGAGTTTTCCCATCAACTGTGGCACGTTCAGTCCCCCGGGATGACCTTGACATCATGACAGACAATTGGAAGAATGGGATAATTGTTCTTACTACAATCACTCTTTAACCACAAATGATAATGTCCTGCCTAGTGAACTTTTCCTAGTGTCAAGTAGAGTTGGACAATTTTAAGTGGCCCGGATACGAGACCACAGTTTTGTATTTCATGAACACTGCAAAGTTAAAGATTTTATTTAAAAGAACTTCATTTAGAAGAAAAATAGTAAATGGCACATCATGTAATTGCTATTTATTTTCATAAACATGAGGTATTTCAAAGTGCTATAGGACGCAGCACTAAATGTACATCGCTGGAAGAAATTAAACACAGAACTTTGCAGTAACCCAGTTCTATGCACCAAACATTAACAAATACATTAACTGGAAGAAACAGGCTAGGAAAAGGCATATATAGTAAATTTCTTTACAAAAGTTTCTTAGTTCAAAAAAGTGATAAAGTAATATCTACTCAAAACTTTCACAACTCATTTTCATACGAAAATATAAGTATCAAATTTAGTTATGTATCAGCATCATACTAAAGTATACAGGCAATGTAAGAATTAGTACAGTACATAACAGAGATTAACAATATATTTGTATACAAAAACATGCTCCTCAAACATTGAGGTATTACAGTACTTAGGTATGAACTTCCAGTCTAATACCGGTAGCAAAAGCCACCTCTCATAACCCAAGACATGTACAAAAGGCAAGTGTGTAGATGGTATTTACAGAAAATTCCCACAGGGGCACAAAATGCCAACCCCTAAAGTAACATCTGTTAGAACTTAAGCACCATAAAATTTAGGAATGGACATTTCAAAACTCAACTAGATGTCACCAGCAGCTCCAAATTCTTACAACAATTTGAAAAAAAAAAATCCCCACCATCTACAGTTCTTAAGAAGAAAAACAAAGGCAGTCCATTCTTGTTTGGTAGTCTTGAAATAAACTCCTTTCAAGAACATCCATTTGCTCTGTACCCGGATTAACAGTTTGTTGATTACTTCAGGGACTGGATTGAAAGTAAAACCAACATTCTTAACGTCAAAAAACACAATTTTTTTTTTTAAAGAATCAAAAATGTGCAAAGTGGCAATGACTGTCCTGGTCAGCCAAAAAAAAAAAAGAAAAAGAAAAAGAAAAAAAGAAAAAAGACCAAAAAAAGTTTAGCAAGTCCGTTTGTATTCTATTTTCTTTAGCAACTGTTGTTGTCTGGCTTGTAATTTTTCCTTTTCTAGCAATAACTTCTGCTCCTCTTCCTGAAGTGAATGAACATACTCAGTGGCTTTTTTCAAGATCACAACTTTTGCAGCTTTCTCATTTTTAACCAGTTCTGGAACATGGTCCCTTAATGTGAGGAAGCTGGAACGTAGATCATTACGCCGTTGACGCTCCAGGATATTATGGTTGCGCCGGCGTTCACTATCCTCCGAATCAGAGTTTCGAGGACTTGAACTCTTAGACTTTGGTTGGATTGTGGGCTTTACTGGACGGGGCACCTCAGTTTTTAACTTTTTCTGTGGTGGAGCATCTTCAGTCTCCATGTATGGAGAAGGAGCGGCATAATTATGTTGCTGGTGAATTGGTGCACAGCGCTTTAAAATGAGTTCATTCTGCTGTGTCCTGACTGCTGGAAGAGTGGTATTTTTAGGACGCACTGTAACAGCAAGCGTGGTAACAGCCTTATTGGAGGAGGAGCGTCTTTTCTCCACTGTCACAACATCTATTTCTTCTTCTTCATCCTCTTCCTCCTCATCTTCATCATCTTTTGGAAAAGGAAAACAAAACAAATATTACTCTCACAGACAATATTCTGACCAATTGTCAACCCAGATGTATTTATTGAAAAAATATGTACAGTAAAAGCAGCAATGGAAAATAACTGGTGGTAAAATCAGGGTGTGCCCACAATCTGTAGACAGATACAGATCTTGAAAAGTATGTAATATATATAAAATGTCTGAGGAACAGTGATTTCTTAAAGTTTATTTAAAGTTTAATGATTTTTTTTAACACTGCCAATTTTCAGTCAAAGCAGGTCTATCACCCACATAATCAGAGGGTCAGAAAAGAGGTTTTAGATAGAATATATGTATTCTGAATGGAATAGTAGAGCTGCAGTACAAAAGGCATGCACAGTGCCACAACACTGCCCTTGCTTGATGGAAAAGCAGCCGGAAAACTAAACAATCGCTGGGTTTGTTCTGAGGCAGAAGGTGAAGCTGCTCCAGCCGGGGACCCTTTAAGCCGGCGCTTGGTGCACTGCCAAGAAGACAGCTGTTGGAAGTGCTTCCTCACCCAAAGCTGTCAAACCAGACATTAAAGGGACTGCAGACTTTGAATCTCGGAACAGATCACCAAGTTTATGGCGATGGTCATACAGACCAGCTCATCTACACACACGAAATCACATTTCGGCTCGAGTGGACTTCTCTGCAGGCACAGGATATGTTTCTGGGCATTTTAAACTCTGTCAGTGAAGGGGTAAGCGCTGCTCTGAGAGGCGAACAGCCTGCTCCGGCCTTCCCAAATCATGCCTCAGAGGACACACGGTCATCTCCTACGAACCTTGTATCCATGGTATCAGTGGCAGCCCGCTCTGCCCACCAGAAGGCCGCTCGTTCCCCCGGCACAGCCCCTAGTATGTGGCAAGCCAGCCACAAAGGGCAGAAAAAGGTAAGGACGCCTCATGGGGTGCCTTCAGCACCGCGCAGCCCACGGGCTGAGCCTGCTGCCCGGCGGGGCTCAAGCCCCGCCGCTCCCCACAACCTGCTGCCGTTGGGACGGGAGGCCGGGAGCCGACTGCCCCCGGCTCTGGTGCCCCCATGGGGCCCTCACAGAGGGGGGCCCTCCGCTGCCGCCGCGCCTGCTGCCGCCTGCCGGCCACCCTGCGCCCCGCCCCGCCTGGCTCTGCACCTCAGTGCCGCCTAGGGGGACCAACTGGGGCGCAGCTGCCCCTACCTGGCCCCCGGGGGGCGAGGAGCAATCTACGTCCGGAGGCAGCGCCTTCACCCTCCCACCCTGAGGTCCCAGATACGAGGAGGCCGCGTACGGCGAGTGCTTACCCGAGTCGCTGAGGGTGTCGTCCCCGGAGCTGCTACTGGCCCGGCTGTCTGTGGCGGGGCGCGGCGGGCGTCCCCGCGGAACCGCGCCGCCCGCCGCTGCCACAGTCACCACTGTGCCAGCGCGGCCCGCTGCCGTCTCCCGCTTATTGACGGGAAAAGGGAACACCACGGCTGGGTCCACGCACTCGGGCACATTGCTGGCTAGTCCCCCGCGGCCGCTGGCAACGGCGGTACTGCCCGCGGCGGCGGCTGTCGCCCCTGGGGGCGGCGGTGGGGGGACAGTTGCGGCAGACGCCTTGCTCTGCAGCTTCTCGCTGACCGCCCGCTCCAGCTTCTCGCGGGCAGAGAAGCCGCTCCACATGCAGTCCTGGATGATGATGGAGTTGAGGTTGTTGGTTACGCTGAGGCCTGTCTCGAAGAAGTCCCCTCCGTCCGAGCCGCCCCACAGGTCGGCTTCGGGGGGCAGCAGGAGCAGCTCGGACGCCCAGTCCAGGGGGTCGGCGGGGCGGCAGCCACCCAGGGCCGCCCCTCCCCACGGTACCGAGGCTCCCCCCGGGGGGTGCTCCTGGAGCCCGGCCCGGCTGGGAGACAGAGGAGGGGTGGGCAGCAGCTCAAACTTTTTCCAGATGTCCTCTCCGGGAGGAGCGGAGTCCGGTCCGCACAAATAAAAATCATCTTCGTCCGGGTAGAAACAAGGCTGTAAAGAGTCGAACTCGAGGTCTGGGTTTTTACTGACCATTCCTGGCATTACGGGTCACTTCTTGCTGATCCCTGCGCGTCGAGCAAGGGTTCTAGAGACAGGTTTTACGGGTATTTCCAGCAAGGGGATGAAGAGAGACTCTCACAAGACCTGAAACTAAACCAAAAATAAAAATAATAAAAAAGAAATAATAATAAAAAAAAACCCAAACACAATTAAACCACGAAGAAACAAACAGACACGAACGTGACTCCCTTCCTCTTAACCGGAGAGAAAAAAAAAACAACAACCCATCATCAATAGCGAGAAAAAGGGAGTCTTTTTCAAGTTCTGAAAAAATGCATCTGACACACCTTTCCTCCCAAGATAAAGAAAGGCGATCAGGTAGTGCGGGAACATGGAAAGCTTTCCGCCTGCCCCGGCGCTCGGCGAGGACACAAAACCAGCCGACAAGGTACAGCGAGGATGCAAAGCACCTCTGCGCTTCTGCATATAGCACTCGCCGGCTCTCCCCAAACTGCTTCAAACGCTCAAACCAGCAGAATAACTGTAGGCAGATGCAAAGCTTTGATACCGTAATCTCTCCAGAAGGCCTTCTAATATGCCAGCAAAAGTAGAGGAAGTTTACTCCTTTTGTCATCTGAGAGGCAGTGCAAAGGGGAGAGGAGAAGGATGCAAAGAAGGGGGCGGAGGGGCTCTTTGCAACTTCGCAAATCGCCAGTTCATTCACTCAAAGCGAGCCAGAGAAATCCGCACAAAACACAAGGGGGGGGGGAGGGGGCGGGCGAGGAGGAGGGGAAATCCAGCAGCAACAGAAATTATCGACCTTATGTAATCATCTCACGCACAAAAATGCATTAAAGCCACCCCGGCGCCACCAACAAAGCCTCCTGATTTGCCAAGAAGGTACGGGAAGTTTTTCTTCCCCCTTCTTTTTCCAGTTTTAAGACAGGAGCAACAGAGAGACTACTGCAGGGGCAACTTGCAGCGTTTTGCTACTTTCCCGCAATCAAACCTGCACACCCCAGCCTCACCTCTGCAGAACGCATATTGCTGCCCTTACCTCGGCCGGACCCCCACTCACTAGCCACGAACAGTCAACCACAGCCCCATTTCTCTGCTGAAAATTCAGTTGCATCAGACATTAAAAAAAAAAAAAGACAAAAAAAAACCCGCCACCAAAAAACTTTTAAGTCCAAAAAGAACATTCAGCGTCTCCCTTCAGCTCCGTTAAGGTAACGCTAAGGGAAATCGTTTTGTTGGGTTCACAGCAGCTGACGCTGAAACGGAGACCGAAAGGGGAAAAAAAAATCCATTAAAAGCCTTATGATGAAATGCAAAGAAACCAGTCTGGCTCAGCTGCTCTCCCCCTGCCCCGCCCCCTGATCACTTCCAGTATTGTACATTTTTCTACTCGTGAAATATATTAAGCCGTTTAAAATGCAAAGCAGTAAAGAGGCACCTACAAAACACAAGCGATCTCAATGCGTCAGACCCGAAACAAAATAAATATATCCTCCAGGATTTTCTTCTGCTCAATGAAAAACCCATTCGCGCCCTGCAATGCCCCTGCTCTTCCTTTCCCTTCCCATCCTCCCTAGTTTAGCAACTCGAATGCGATGTGGAATTGTATTTATTTGATTGGGTTTTTGTCCTGCAGCACAGACCCTGCAGCTTCCTCTTCTTACCTCCTTGGTGATGGTAGTGGGTGTTGCAAGGGGGAGGGGGCGGGGGGAAGGGGAATTAAAAGAAAAAGAAGGCCGGGAAGAAAAAAAAAGGGCAGCAGATGATCTTGTATGTTGCACTTTGCTGAGCGCCAACCCCCCTGGCCCCCTCGGCTGGCCCAAGCCTCCACATTCACCCTTTGCTTGCAGACAGATGACTGTCACTGGCTGGCTTTGAAGCTGTTGGATATATTAACCCTACCCACCCCCACTCCCCCAAAAAGAATAATACTAACAAAAAAAAAAAAAAAAAAAGAGGCTGACACACCCGGGGAGAATTTAAAGAAAAATAAATAAAAAGGGCAGAAGAGAAAAGCGAAGGCTGCCTAACTCCACCTCCCTGATTTCCATACAGGCAGGGAGGTGCCTGGCATTTGGCGCCAAAAGCCCTATTCGCTCTTTATTCTCTGCGTGCAGAATGAGGTCCCGCTCCCGGTTCGGGAGCACCAGGGGCGGGGCGGGAGGACGCCCGGCTGCCGCGGGGGGCCGCGGCCGTAGAGGGGGGGGCTACTCCGTGCTCTGCGCTGGTCAGCGAACACCGTCGCGGCCGCTACTCCTTTGTGTCGCTCCCTCGCTACGCCATCCCGGCCCCCCAGCTCGGGGTAAACGTCCCCTGCGAGTCGCCGCTCAGGAGAGCGGTGACACCTCCTCACCCGCGCCCGCGATCTCCCGAGGAAAACACCCAGGGCAGTAAAAAAATATAAAGGAAGTTGCTGGACGAGGCAGTCTTTTCTTCGACCACGGGCTTCGCAAACAATTAGCAATAGCCACCTTACAGTGACCGCCTCCCCTTAGGCGTCCCCTTGCACGCCAGCTGGCTGACCCAGGCGGGATGCCGGGCCGCTGGCCAGGCCGCGCTGCCCCGCGCACACCGCCGCGGCGCAGCCCCGCGGAACCAGACACGGACACTCGGCTGAAGCAGCCGCGGCCCGCCCACCGTTCCGCTGCCGACGGCGACACCTTGCGGAGGGTCGGCAGGAGCGGCGGCGCGGCGATCGCCCTGAGCCCCCACGCATATTCCCGGCGGCGGAGCACCCACCGCTCTCTCGCCTCCTTTCCCTGCGGGCGCGGGGGCTGCGGCGGGGCCGGCCGCGGGATGGGACGCGATAGGACGGGACCGCGGCGCTCTCCTCGGCGGTGCGCGGCGGCGCTTGCGATCCTGATCCTGGTGCGGCCGCCGCTTGGGGCGGTGCCTCCGCGCTCATAGGCTGCAGGTTGAGGCGGGGACTTGGGCGTCGCTCGCAGGAAGGCTGGTGGCGGCGGGCGGCCGCTTTGTGTGCGGCGGCGGAGCGGGCGGGGCGCTGCCCCGCCTCTCTACTCGCCTCTAGACGTTGGAAGGTTGATGAAGGCGCGAAGCTGGGGGTCTGGGCGCAGTCCGGGGTGTTCAAAATCTTCGGCTTCCGGTGGCAAAGTGGGGAGAAAGGGAGATCAGCATTGATGGAAGCAACTAAGGAGAAGGGGACTCCTGATAGGGAATAAAAACTGAGGCTTACATGGATAGCCCATGTGCTGTTATACTTGGTCCTTTATAGGGAATTCTGGGCCGTCCGTGCTAGAGGGTCTTGCTGCTGCGAGTGTGGTGATCCTCTTTCAACTTCCATGTCACACTTCAGAGTCGAAAACGTGAAGGAACCACCAAACTTTCAGTGTCCTGAGATGATCTCAAAAGCTGGTGTCCTGGGCAGCAGCATGACTGGCAGTGCACCCTGGGCAGGCCTGGCATTGGCATGGAGCTGCTAGAGGCAGCCTGATGGCAG
This sequence comes from Pogoniulus pusillus, assembly GCF_015220805.1. Lineage (NCBI taxonomy): Eukaryota > Metazoa > Chordata > Aves > Piciformes > Lybiidae > Pogoniulus > Pogoniulus pusillus. The sequence goes on from NC_087270.1 coordinate 33,640,117, forward strand.
TGGTTGGCCTGCCTCCATTACCCATGTAGGCCAGGCTGGTTTGATTTGGTGACCAAAAGTGACAACTGCTTTGAAATGGCTCTGGCCAAGGGAGCCAGTTTTTAGTAGAGTGCTCCCCAAGGTCAGTCTTATTTATTTTCCCCCTTAGCACAGAGGTGGCTTGTTGCAGTTTTGTGGAAGAACCTTCTGGTGGCCCTGTCTGAAGGCAGAGCAGGCCACCTGGGAATCAAATCCTCTGTATCAAAGCTTCTGAACCAGCACAATTCAAACAGGGAGTGCTGAAGGTGACTTTTAGGTACCCTGCTGTTAGTTGTAACATAACTAGGAGGTAACAGCTGGCTTCAGTCAGCTGTGGAAGGGACAGCACACCGTAAAGCACTGGACGAACTCCTGCTGGCGAGATATTTGAGATCAGGCTTGCCTGAACTTTTGTGTTTTGTGATTCAAGACAGGGGAATTCATTGATTAGATAATGTGTGTTTGGTACTTTGAAGATGTGAAGTTTTCTGAGAGTGCTGAGCTTTATGTATGTTTAGTTTCTGTTGGGATGATTTGGCTGGACAAAAAAAAGGTGTGGGTAGTTAGGATTTTTTTTCTCTCACATTTCAGTAGCCTTGAACAGGTTGCAGCTTGTGTGCAGACATGAACAGTTAGTGTATATGTCACCAAATGTGTGAACAATTTATTTATGCTCATCGGTTGAGGACCTTTCTCAGTTTAAACAATTATCCACAATTTTCTGCTTTAAAGTGCTTCTTTTTGTCCTCTATATTTCCTTGATTGTTTTTGTATATGCAAATATTCATATGCCTATACCTTAAGAGATGGACGTGGGCTGCTATCTGATTTATTTAAATCCATTGCAAATTCTCACCTGACTTAATTTTGTCAGCAGCCTTTTTAGATTTTGGGGTGGTTTTTTTTTTTTGTGTGTGGTTTTCTTTTTTGGAGATGGAAAGCACCAACTCTGTTTAGATGGAAAGACTTCTTCAAAACCTGGATTTTTTGCTTTATCTTCTACTGTTAAAAAGGGCATGGAAAACGTGAAAGCTTTGGGAAGACTGAAAAAATGCTGGCACTTAGTTTGGGCTATTTTATCAACAGTTACTTTTTTTTTGTTTGTCCCTTTGGTCCCTAAAATGACTTGTATCAAGAAGCTTCAAGGCAAATGGAAACCTGAAATTGCTTGGTAGTTACTGTGAATTTATTATTGGATCATTTAACTGGAGAAACTTCAAAATTATGATATGCTGATACTAGAACTGGGTTTCATAATAGCTGAGTTGTACAGCCAATGTTTTAAGGCATTGTAAGAATTCACTATCCAGAAAAGAAGTGTGTAAAAGGGTAAAAGCTTATTTGTTGGTAAGAATTTAAGTAGATCTTGTGGTCCTGACCAAGCACTGTGCTGAGAGCTTAGACATGCACACCTGGACATAATACATGAGTAAGTTACTGCTGTTCACAGCTACTGAACATTTTTCATTTCATCGTTATTGATTCATTAAGTAATGTTGTGTAAAGGAAATTTCTCTGGCCACACATACCTCGCTTTCACCCTTACTTCTGAGAAGATCAAAAGAAACAGGACAGTATTACTTGGTATGTGTGCAGTTGTTTTCCTCAGAGCCACCCAAGCTTCAGTACGTTTCTGGGTTTTCTTTTCTAGTCAAAAGTAGTGTATATACCCTCATGACTCAATGTTCAATTGTAAAAATGGTTTATAAAGGGTTTCATCAGTCGAGAAGGAGGTGCACTTGGCAAAAGCATGGCAGAATTGGAATGATTTATTCCTTTTCTGTCTCAACCAGCAGAAATGGTACGTGGACCTTTCTGTGTAGGACTAGAAAGGATGTAAATACGAATACTCGTAGATTCAGGATTTAATTTTTATCTTAAGCAAGCATCTGATACAATACCTATTAAGTAGTAGTAGTAACATTTTCACGTAGATTAAGCATTTGGAGGTAGCTGTTAATGTTAACAGTTAACAAAAACTGCCAAATTTAAAGCAGCAGATTTATTCCTGCTTGTCCTCAGGAAACTTGATAGGTAGTTGTACTGATCCCTGCTGTGTAGCTCCTGAATGTGTGTAATGTAAAATACTTCTCTTGACACTCTCCCTGAAGGTAGAGCCTGGTATGATTTTTACCATCATTCAGGTGAGAATATCACTCTGGCTGCTAAGAGCAGAGGAGATAATGGATTTAACCAGGTAACTGCAGCTGAATGCTCCCTCCTCAAGTGTTCCTAGATATATCAGATACTATCTTTCAATAATCAGTGAAAAGAAAAAGAGTTTTCTTCCTTCCATACATTTTTCTGTACGTTTGGTTTCTTCAAAAGGAGTTCATCAGACTGGCATTTGTGTACTAATCTTCTCCCTCAGCTTCCTTTCTAGCTGCTCAGAAAGCATTGGATGATTTTCATTAAAACCAGAAGGGCTAGAAATATATTTTTTAGTTTTGGCAGAAGCTAATAACAGTTGCTTAGGAAAACATCCTACTTGCAACAGATTTTTCAAACCCTATATAAGGCTAGATAAACATCTAAGCATTTGGTATCTTACGGTTGTATTCTGAAGCACAAAAAAATGATTGTAGAGAATACCTCACTACTTCTCTTAGGCTGCCACAAGAAGCATTATTAATACAAAATCTGAGGATAAATCCACTGTAAGAATATTGTAACCCCCCACACATTATTGCAGTAATTGCTTCCTCCTAAATGCATGAAAATATACCCTAGTTGTAAAATCACTTACAAGCATTTGTTGTGCTTGCAAGCATTCCTTTATGTGAGTAGGAAGGCATAACTTTTCTAAATTTAATCGTTGCAGAAGTGTCTGCTGCTAAGTGACATGCAGGATCAGTAACATAACATTAGAGTTGAGTTGCTCTTGTGTTATGTTCCTGTTCTTATAACTACTTATGACACAATGGCTGCATTTGGTATTCACATGCATTTCTGGACAACAGCTGTAGCAGATTATGTTTCCTGTAACAGGTAAGCATCCCAGTGAAAAATGACTTGAAAGCATGTCATCGGAGCAATGCTAAACATGTTTTGTATTAGAATAATTTGGCTTTTGCAAAAATTTAACAAGTACAGCTGATTTTTCACTTTTTGAAAAAAAATATGGTGAATGTAATACATGTTCAGCACACTGAAATACTAAACTGTATTTACAATGCTGCAAATAAACAGTAACTGTCATCTACTAGTAACTCTGAAGATACCAACAATGCAAATTGATACTGTCCTTCAGCCACAGCAAATGTGGTAGAATGCTTGCAGAGGTCGATGTCTTTACAAAGTGATCTCATCATAGGTAGTTTGTTTTTCTTTGGAAGTCTGGAGTTTGAGCCTACGCCGTCAGTAACTGATCCAGTGCCTGTTAAAGCCAGGGAAAACCCCAATGGTAAATTAATGTAATGGAGCCCAGGAGTCATCCTTATATTCTGCAGTTTGTAAGCAAGCAGATAAGAGAATGGCACTGAAGGGCGGCTTCCTGTTTCTCTAGACCTGCTGCAGATAATGGGTGAGAAGAGGGCTGGTGAGATCTGACGGTTTCAAGGTAATGACCCAATGCCAGCTCATCAGGAAGATTCCTTGATCTCAATTAGTACATTTCTTTGCTTTAAAATGTTCTAAATGCTACAGCAAGAAACACTGGGCTGCAAGAAACACCGGAAGATCCTTGGAGTTGTTTACATGGCTTGTGAAATGGACTATTTATATAGTTTGTCCCTGATCCCTTACCTCTTCTGCCTGTCCCCTCCTGCTTTGCCCTAACATTTTATTTCAAACATGTGCTTAAGTGTTTTAACTTCTTTTTAGCAATTAGCTATTTGGGCATTTTATGCAGGCTTACTTTACTCTCTGGTTTTGAAAGTTTGTACAAAACATTTCACTGGTTGCAAAGCCTTTTAAAGTATTAATTATCATGAAGTATTTTACCAGGTAATTCACTGAGACAAATGTGAAATGTGCAGTTGGGAAGGTAAAATTATAACCAGTCACATAAACCTGTCTTCATTAGCTCCCTTTCAAATATCTCCAAATGTTACCAATAGAGAAAGACATCCACAGAGAGTGGTTTGAAGCGTGAATTCTTTAGTTTTCAATTGAAATCTGCTGCATGTTTGAGAGGAAGGCTTTCATTTCCTGCATCTGAGATTCATTTTATATGCAGGCTAACAGGAAGATTAGGCTTTATGGACTATTAGTGACTAGATAGAATGGTGTTGGTGACTAGAACATAAAAAAGTGGGGGAAAAAATATAGACTTAAGTGAGTGAATAAGGGGATGCCTCAAACTATATTCTCAGCTGGTGTCAGTTGATAGGGCTTCCTTCCACTGGGACAGTGCCAGATGAGACCAGCAACGGATCTGTCCTGTCATTGTTCCAACTTTGGTTCTGGGCCACAATTTGAAAGTAGTTTTCTGAATTGTTTAGTTTGTTCTTATTTTATGTGCAACAGATAAAGCCATTACTGATAACCTATGGAACATTCTTCAAAGCTTTGCCATAGAAGTCATTAATGGCAAAGGAAATGCTTAACACTTATTGCAGTAATGACAGTATCTTTGGAAACATTAAAGGCCTTTATGGAGTTTTGATTTTTTTTTTTATTATTATTGCCATTCCAGCTTTAGTAAATCAGCATGTCAAAGTTTTGTTTATTTTTGTGTCACAGAAATAATAGATATGTCTCTGGCTGTAAGCAGAAAAATATGATGGACTATGCTACAATCTGGATATCTTGCCATTTCTTCCTTCTGCTTGCCTTTCATAGTCTCCCAGAGAGAGCTGGCTGCATCCTTAATGTCACTGAATCTAATTCTCATGGGCTTCTGTGAAACTCTCAGCCCCCTTGCCAAATCATGGACACTTGAGCCCTGAAGGAGGTGTTCACCTCCTGGTAAAACAAATGATTGCTAAAGATCAGAAACTAGACTCAACAGACACAGATTTGCATCTGTTTTGGCAACTCCTACAATCTATTTATATGTTTAGCATATTCATGTGTAATTCCAGGCAAAGGCAAGATGATTTTGTATGAACCACAGTCTGTAAATCAAAAAATTCCTTTAATGTGAACCATGATCAATAAGAGGGTGGAAGAGATGTCTCATTTTGATCATTGTACATAATCATTGTAAAATTGTTTGACAAATTACAGACTTTCAGAAGTAGGGAGTTTTAGAAGCAAGTTCAACAACAACTGTGGTTTATGTAATTGATTTCTGTTCAGTTAATAATAAATCATGTATCACACTGATCATGTTTAACATTGGATTCCTGTTATTTGCAATGTTCTACTTTGAATGTTTCAGGCCTCATCAGTGTTTTAATTTTGGTCTTGGCTGTCCTTGTGTCTTAAAGATTTTATGTTGCCACATACTCTAAACTGTCTGAACACATGTTATAAGAGCTAGATCTGTCAACTTCTCAGTAAAACTATCTCTCATGGCATTATAAAGGCAGTTTTGCCTGCCTCCCTCCTAAGTACCTAAAGTGACAGGAAGTAAAAAGAGAGAAAACCTGAATGAGAAGCATGCAATATGTAGCAAGCCAGAAAAAAAAATACAAGACAGGAAGTAGGACAGCATGTTAGTCTTGTAGCCAACCAGAAGAAGGTATGAATGAGAGAAGAAAAAGCTGCATGCAGTTTTGGCTGAATGGTATTATAAAGCTTCATAACAAAACAATTTTCCTTAAAATTTCTCACTTGGTTTTAGGAAAAATGAATTATTTGGTGTGTTTTCATGACTTGATTTGGATAACTTGAAATGCCAAGGCAGAAAAAGGTTAAAACCAATGTAATTGCAGCCCTTAACAAAAGTTTTAAAATGGTAGTGTGCGCATATGTATTTGTGCATGTGTTTTATAATCCAGCTTACACTGTAGGAAGTGTTTAAATGTTTGCTTCAGAAATATAAAAAAGCCCAAACCAAAACTCTGAATCCTTGTCTAGACTCTATTTTTTTTTTTTGTCTTTTTAAAATATATGTTTATCTGCAATATTATTTTAGCTAGCTGTTTTTACATACAATTTATAGAGTATGTCTACATGGGGCAGTAGATCATGAAGACCATTCCCAGCTCACCTAGAGTGTACTGATAAGTAAGTGAAGCACACTGCACTATCAGTAGCTCAAGTACTAATAGATATATAAAACTGTATTTGCCAGGCCCACTGCTCAGGATAGTAAGTTTCAGTAACCTGGGCTCAGGATCAGTTTGAAACTACTGTAGTGTGTTTCCTTTTGGTGCTAGCTTAACCAGTGCCAGCCTTGCAACCACATCATGCACATCATGCTGTGTAGATGCCCCATGTGATAAGCAAGGGTGGTGTCTGTTGTAAGCTGGTAAAAGAAAATAAATACATAATCTTCTTCACTGTATATTCTATTTTTCTTATTAATCTTCATACTCACCTTTGAGGTCTGTGAACCTGTCAAATCATATGCAGCAGAATTGGACCAGAAGTAAACGGTGATAGTTTTAAGTTTGGATGAAATGTAATATGGAAGAGCATGTTGTAGGGCTTTGATGCTACATTTAATTCAGCCTTTTGACCTATAGCAGACAATGGGCAAGGTCGTGGTCACTTTCATGTTATCTTTTACTTTTCCTCACTTGTAAAATGAGGGTAATGCTGGTTAAACTCTGTAAAGTGTTTCGAGACTTAAGGAAAATGGAGTCTTGCTAATTAAGCTAATATAAACCTACTAGATTTGTGATTTGCAGTACATTTCTACTAATATGGTGGGGAACAATACTATACAATGAAGGTAGAATTACTTTACTATGTGAAAAGCAAGGCAAAATGCTGGAATGAGGCAGAAGAATTCATTTCACCTTAAGGGATATCTACAGTGCAGTTGTGCAACTGAGTTAGTCATTGTAGCCCTTCTAGTCAATGAAGAACATTTGCCACAATCCCTTTGACTGTCTTTAGATGTCTGCTTTAAGATGAGATGAATAATGCTTTATGAATAATGCTCACTACATAATTTAATCTTACCTCCAGCAACTCTGCATTGGCTGTGGCTGCTTTTGTGTAACTAAAGCAGTGCTTTCATGAAGTCCTTTATTGAGACTAATTTGGACAGGCAATTCAATACTTTTAATGGTGATTGTATTTCTCACACACACACTCTCTTTTCTTCTCACCTATCTTATATTAACCTTCAAAATAGCTAACGAAGTATGTAAAGAGCAGTTGAAACCAGTGCTCATGGAATATCAGCATGTTTGAAAACAAGCGCTGAGTGTTGGTCAGTAACTGCTGTAAAAAGTGAAAGGTAAATTTGGCATACAGCAGTGCAATGCTGAAGTGGTGATTAGTCTCTTGACAAATAGATGAGCCTGACTTAGGCAGCTGTCAGGACAGTTGTAAACGCATTTTGCTATATTCTGTTTACATTACTTTGGATTTGAACTGAAGTTAGGCTAATTTACATAGAAAGATGTGGCACTGCTTAACAAGGTTATAAAAATGTGTGCTCTGTTTCTGCACCTCCTGAGATGTAATAACATTTCTACCTCCTCTGTGGATTGTGCCACTGCAGTAATTTACTTGTTAGCTGTAATGTGAATACAAGGTTGTTCAATATATTTACAAAAATATATGTTTTGATCTTTTTGGAACTAGGATATTATTACATACAGAGAGTAACTATATTTTAAGACTGTGTTATTTGTGCAAGCTTGTTCTCATGAAGTTCCTGCATACACACAAATGCTGTCATTTTTTCTTGGAACTGGGTTGGGAATCTGGGTTAAAAATAAAGGTGGATAGTGAAATGTGATGTGTATGTACATTCCTTGTCCCACTATGCTGATAACCTTGTATCTGATATTTTTTGAGAAAACATGAAAAGATAATGAATAAGCCTTTGTGCACATCCCATGGCTCAGAGAAGAAAAGAGGCTCTTCTGAGATTTGTATATTGTTAGAGGTGAACACTGGAAAAAACCTCTCTGCTTGTCCTGCCTTGTGAGAAGCGAGACTTGAAAGAACTTTCACTTCTTTTACTGATTTGAAAACATATTTGACCTCTGAGAAAGGAAGCCAGGGAGAGTGCTGAATAAGTTGATTTACCATCTCTTGAAAAATACCTCCTTTACTGGTTCTGTGCCAGAACCTGAAGTGCTGCAGTGACAGCAGCCAAAAGGGAGTGGGGATTTGGATGGAGATAAAGGGAAAGATTAAAAAAAGAAGTCTAAACCTATATTTAATTCAATGGTTTTATTATCTGAAGCTGTCCACTTCCAGGAGTTCTGCAGACTTTTCATTTAGTGAACGAATTTAGCCCTGTGTTACAGTGACAAATGCTTCTGGGAAATACTCGTGTTACATTAATGCTACAGTGAGAAAGTACAAACTGAATTAGATATAAAAGGTATGACTTTTTACATCTGTGATGCATGTGGATTATGGAGGCAATGATGACCTCTGAAAGCGGAAGCTATGTGTCTCAGCTGTTGAAAAGCAGGTTTTGGAATGACACCCTAGGAACAGCTGCTGCTGAATGCACAGGGTTGTGAGGGGTGCAGTGTGATTATCAGTAAAATACCCAATTCTTCTTTATTCCAAGAAAAAAGGGAGATTTATTAGTGTTTCTGATGGTTTTACTACAAAACATTGCTACTTGCATGTGTGATTCTAAGATTTTAATTCACATTGTCATAGATTACTGTCATCTGGCTGACTGCAGTGAACTATACTGATTTAAACCACTTGAGACTCTTCCACAATCATGGCATAATTATTTGCTTGAATTGTGCTCCTGTACTTTAAACCTTCTGGGACAGAGAGCTCCTAAGTCTTAAGAAAAGTGGTTTCAGTGCTCTTAGGAAGCAAGTGTTTTGCCCTAAGTAGCAGAATTCGGCAACATACATCCTAATATATGGCTGGTAGTCAGGCATTGCAGAACTGGATTTATCCATACCTAGGTAACCCTTGTCATTACGTGTTGCCTTTGGAAATTTTGACATTGGGAGAACTGTATGCTTCTTATAACTCTGCTTGAATTTTCGTAGAAACATAGAATCAACCAGGTTGGAAGAGACCTCTGAGGTCATCCATCCTAACCTATCACCCAGCCCTGTCCAGTCAACTAGACCATGGCACTAAGTGCTTCATCCAGTCTTTTCTTCAACACCTCTAGGGACACTGACTCCATCACCTCCCTGGGCAGCCCATTCCAAAGGCAAATCACTCTCTCTGGGAAGAACTTCCTCCTAACATCCAGCCTAGACCTCCCTCAGCACGACTTGAGACTGTGTCCCCTTGTTCTGTTGCTGGTTGTCTGGGATAAGAGACTAACCCCCACCTGGCTACAACCATTTTTTTGCATCCACCTTTTTTCCCACTCCTTCACAGAAATGCTTAATTGATGGTTAAGGGCTCATAAGGTAAACTTGTAATGCTGTATTATATGTTCACTCTTTCCAAACCTTTTTATCCTGCCGTTATAGTCTCATGCAAGGCACGTGGTGAGTGCATCCTCATTCTAGATTTTCTGAAGTCACTTCAAAGCTGCAACTGAGCCAAGTAGACAAAGATGGACTGAGAAGCCTAAATAGTGTCGCCAGCAGTTTTGAGCAGTCCATAAGAGTGTGCATAATGACAATGCTGGAAAGAAAGCTGTCACCCATACCATCAGAGCAGTCACAGCAAGAGGAAGCAACTGTTTTTAATCAAAGTGGGAAGTGAAGCATGGCAAAAGTGAAGGCTTTGGAATAGTGTGAGGACTTGAGAAAAGCTGAAGGCAGAGAGGCTTGGCATAAGGAGATTTTGAGTGGCTTGCTTGCTTTAATTAGGAGCAATGTATTTAGAATTCAGCACATTGATGGAGAATAATTCCCTTACAGAGAATTTACTAAGAATCTGAGTCCTTTCTTTTTGTTGTTATTTAAGACTATGGGTGCATGGGGTTGTCATCAGAAAGATGTTTATTCAGGTTAGGAAAGATGTTCATGAAATATGTAGTTACATAGTAATTATGTCATCAGGCACACTGGTAGAAAAATCTCCTCAGTGAAGAGGAATTTCCTTTACACCTGATGATAACATTTTTCAAAATAAAATATGTCAAAGCTTAGAAGTTTATCTTGGCAGAACATCATACCATTAAAACAAGATTGAATGTATCCTGTCCAAATCTCTTGCTTCTTGTAATGGTGCCTAAGGCTACAGTCCTCCAGATGTTGATACTACCAGCATTTATTTATATATTGTGTGAAAAAAACCCCTCTTGTTACCACAGACACTTTTACAGTAGAAATTCTACTTCTTCTTCTTTTTTTTTTTCCCAGAGCAGTTTGTCTGATGTAATGGGAAAAAAATGTGATGAGAAAAAAAAATGTTGCTTTGTTATGTTTTCCCCTTCAGCATAATTTAGTCTGAGCAATAAGAAAGAGGAAGGATGGGGCAGCAGCTTTTTTATGGCCCTTGCTTCCCAGTGCAGGTTAAGATTGCTTAAATAGCAATCCATAAATAGCTTCAAAATGCCTTGGTCCTGGGGGTAAACAAAAGGTGCTGCAGTGGAAATGGTAGTGAAAGGGCAAGGGAAACTTTTCATTAACAGTGGCCAGATATCAGCATTAAACTTCAGCATTAAACATCAGCCTTATTTACACTGAGTTAGTTCACAGTGCTTTAGCCTTAGAGGGCCTTAAAACAAGTGAGAATGGGAATAATTTCCTCTAAGTTTTGATAATTAACACAACTACTCCCACAGGAGATCAAGAGATCCTCTTAGCTTTGTGGGTACCAAAGGCAGCTTACAGCCTTGCTGAGGCTTTATGAATGAAAAGCAGGATCAAGTGATCAAGGGATGACAGACATGCAGAAGCAGGACACTGAGAAGATAAGTACATCTTTCTTGCTGTGCATTATTAGGAAAGCCATGTATAGTTTAGCACGAGGGAGCAGGCTTCAACTGGAATTAGTGATTTTTTTAAAGAAAAAATGGATCACCACATGTGGATCTACATTAAGATTGCTTTGTCCTGCTCTTGCTCACAGTTTAGTAATCTCAGCTTTACATGTTTTGTTGGGTTGGTAGCTGAGGTTTGAATATGGTAGAAAGATTCATGATGCAGCTGCATAGACGAATTTTTCAAGCCTACTGCTGCTATTTCTTTTCTGTAGACTGAATCAAAGCTTGTAATTGAGCATCAGCCTGAAGAAAGGCATGGAGGATTGGTAATAATTTCTAGATCAGATGGTCAGCTTGCCATCCTCCAACAAACAGAACTTGGGGATGACTTTGTTGAACCATTAGTAAGAGCTCCAATGAAAGAAACGAAAAAACTCACCAAGCAGAATGTAAATGTGGTTTTGTGGTAGTGAGATACGTATAAGAAGAAACAAAAGTGTGAAGTTCCATGCTGAGTCTTCCATACAAATAACTTACAAAAGCAAATGATTTTCCCAGGTACTGTTTACCCCTGCATGGTGCTTCTGCGTGGGAACATCTGATTAGGAAAGATACATGGGATTGTGATGTGTGCAGGGTTGATTTACAGGCTATACTTAGTCAGAATGAGAGGGCTCAATCTTCTAAACATCACTTTAGATTGTGATTTTTATACAGTGTCTGTAATATCATCAGAGATGGTATATTCCACAAACGTGTACACATATCAATGCTGCATAATGTCATACACTCAGTTTTGTTCTTGCACATGAAGTGATTTCTGTTCAATCATGGCATCCCATGGCATGGATGGATGCTTGTTAGTAGAACAAGTAACATAATTCCTGAATTAGAGAGGTCATAGATAGGGCAATGGGACTGGAGACCCAAAGCTGGAAAATGTATGAACATAGTTTAATCAGTCATACTAAATTCCACTGTGGCATATTTCCTCAACAAATTAGTTAGAAGGATTCTGGATTTTGTCATTGGAAAAGAAAACAATCTTTTGTTCTGAAAAAAAATTCTTTAAATATTGTGCCTGAAAGTTTTGGGATATTGGTTTTTTTTGTTGTTGTTTTTGTTTTTGTTTTAATTTTCACAAGAGTTTACAATAGTTTCTGCTTTAATGTTTAAAACCTTACATTAAGATTTCCGGCTGCTGTCTACAGCTACCTGAAGGGAGACTGTAGCCGGGTGGGGTTTGGTCTCTTCTGCCAGGCAACCAGCAACAGAACAAGGGGACACAGTCTCAAGTTGTGCTGGGGGAAGTCTAGGCTGGATGTTAGGAGGAAGTTCTTCCCAGAGAGAGTGATTTGCCATTGGAATGGGCTGTCCAGGGAGGTGGTGGAGGCACCACCCATGGAGGTGTTGAAGAAAAGCCTGGATGAGGCACTCAGTGCCATGGTCTAGTTGATTGGTTAGGGCTGGGTGCTAGCTTGGACTGGATGATGTTGGAGGTCTCTTCCAACGTGGTTGATTCTGTGATTCTATGATCTTTTTCCCTAGATTTTAGCAGAGCTTTGTTGTGCAGCCTTGACCAAATGACATGCTCCTTCGGTGTCTCACTTGCACTGTATTCAGGTACCAAGTTCTCCAGTGCTGTCCTAAATTCCAGTGTGCACATCACAATGTGATGTTCATGTCAGATAGAAGTTTTAAGAATGACAATAATTTAAAGAAGTAGCAATTATTTGGAGTTTGGCTAAGCATTGTTATCCAGCATTACCTCTGAAGAGCCATTACAACAGCTATTGGAAGAATGCACATGCAAACCGTAGGCAAGCAGTGCGGGCTTTGGCTGGACAGTGTGTTTAGATGAGCAATCACACTCGAAAAGTATGATTCATGTTCTGATTGTATTCAAGCAAGGGAGAGCAAATGTGAAAGAGTGCCAGGTGATACTCTTCTAGATAGTAAGTGTAGTTGTTTCATTTCCTAGATGACTATGTAGGATTTGTAAGTTACGCAACATTAGCTACTGCTTGAGTAGGTTGAAGCTAAAGTTGGAAGCCAATTTAGAACTGCGTCAGTGTGACCATTCTTATGCATTCCATGCAACTCCTGCACTGCCTCCTCCTTCCCTACAGAGGAAGAATAAGAAAGGCATGTTCCATTGCTGTGTGGTGATTATGTAATAATTAAGAACAGTGTGCTTGTTGAGTTGTCCTCTTGGTACATTCAAACTGAAATTCCTCCTCTATTAGAGTGCTTGCTCTTTTTGAGAAGTGCCTTGCAGAGCTTTATAGCTTATAAGCGTTACGGTGACGCACCACTCTGAAATGCAACTGTAGTGTGCTTCATGTGTTGAAGAACTAATGTATTGTACTTTTTTTCTCGAGTACATGCCTAATGGAGTTTTTTAAAGTTCAGAACTAATTCACCAAGTTCAATAATTAGTGATATGTTAAAAATATGATTCCTCTAAATGGCATTAAAAGTTGGCCTGTTTCCATCCACATCATTTAAATAGGTATTAATTTAAAGCCAACTGTTTCTTTCTTCCTGCATTTCAGTAGATTTCTTTCTTTCTCCTGAGGATTAAATATGTCGCCTGTAGGTTTATCAGCCCTGACTTTTTATATGTGACTACACTCACTGTGATCTCCCAATTCATCAATCAAATGGAAACCATAGTCTGGGGAAGTGTTTTAGAGAGCCTCTCTGGAATAGCACACAATATTTCTATATTAAGGGTACACTATGCCATAAAGCAACCTTTATACTAATTTTGGCTTATAAATATCATTTGTTAACACAAGTGCTGAAGCAATTTAGGAAGTAATGTTAACATTATGTCCTACCAGGACAGCAGTTATCTTTCTATGTAGGCAAAGCAACAGGAAATCAAAACTTTGCTTTTATACTTCATTAGTTATCATTATCATGTTTTAGGGCCTCTTCTTATATCAGTATTTACAGGTACATATGTCTTTTTTAATGAGCATACTAAAAATAAATTAGGAAATTAATAATGTGGCTTTTCACTCTTTAGAAAAAATATTTGGTTTAGAAAATGAGGAATTGTTTCAGCAGCATATGTCCCAACAATGCGGCTTACAAATGGCAGATGCAGATGAATAACATTGTGTTTTGGCATTAGATTATGAAAGTAGAATGGAGATGAAAGCAATTAGCAATTAACTGCAGTGTAGAGGAATATCACTTCTGATAATGTCAGACATTTAAATCTGAATTAAGTCCCAACATAGTCCTGAGATATCCTAAAATCCTTAAAGAAATATTTTAGCTTGTTTTTCGTTTGCCCATTGATCTTCCTTGAGGTGCACTTTCTGAGTTTCTGTCATAATTATGAGATAAAAAAAGTGATATAGAGACTTATCAAAGTCATAAGATGTCAGAAGCATGAATTTTAAGCAGATTACAAAGTATCATGAAATACCATAGACCTGTGAGACTTCATAATACTGTGATTAAGTGTTGTCTGATGTAATTTTTATAATCTTTGCAATGGCTTTTGACTGCGTTTGAAAACTGGAATTCTACACTGAAAAGGTTCATGTACAGTAAAATGTCCTATTTTAGTAAGGTTTAAGGATGTATGTATTTCTTAATACATAATTTGGGTTCTATTAATATGACAGCTCAGAAAGTTCTGTGCTGTAATACTGAGATGATAGCAAGCATTACTTGTGCTGCAGATTTAATTGGTTCATTTGGCATGTATAACTCCCCCTAACTTAGCTATAAACTATTGGAATGTTTTCTATTGAAATTAAATGGTTTTTATCATTACATTTCTTGACTTCTTGAGATTTGATTTCAGGATGTTGTTCTTTACCTAGCAACAGATTGTATTTAAGTGCTGGGCTACACTGATAATGGGTAGTCAAGTGTTAGAGAGGGAAAATTACATCTGCCTTTTGTCCACTTGATTCTCATACTAAATTTGTTCAATTGGTGCTGCTTGTGTAATGCTGGAACCAGTAAAGAAAGATGTGCTTCTAGCCATGAGAGAGATTTCCCTACCACTGTGGCTGGGTATGTCATTCCAAAGAAGACTGGGAGCCTTTCACACCAATTCTGTTTAATAAGCCAAGAAGGTATCGTGGCTGTCAAAGTGAAGGTGGAAAGAAACCCAGAACAAGAACTAAGTATCTGCTTCCTGTGCATTTATGGTAGACCATTTCCAGGACCACTAAGGTATGTTCAGTTTTGGATCTTGGTAAGAATCCAGCAAATGCCAGGTGTATTTTCTTAGCTTCACTTCAATGAATATTTCTAGGTTTTGGCTGGTTTCTGAATGAGCTTGTTCAGGAAGGAGGGATTTGATAAGCTTTTTGGTTGGTTTGAAATCATTAAGGATTACAGAGTCAACCTTTATTGCTAGTCAAACTAGCTTGGGCTTGAAAGATAAAACAAGTTTCTTACCTTTAAAGCCATTTCTGTTGAAAAGGCCTTCTGTTCATAATTCTTTCACAAATCAGTGCAAGCATGAATAAACACAGAGGATGGTTTAGATTGTCGTTATTTAAGTTTCATTTGCAAAAGCAAATTACCTCACCATGAAGTGTATACTTAAGATGAACCAGATGGAATTATCTTTGGAGTTCTGCTGGTCCAGAATCCATTATTTTGCTTGCATTCACATCTTTTATTTGTAGTAACTGCAGTTCTTCCAAGCCATAAATCACATCAGCGCCAGTGTTGAATGATAATCAAGGATTTGATGTCTCATTATGCTCAAAAATCCATCTTAAAGAAACATTGAAGTTCCAAAGATATTTCACTTTTAAAAATAACTATGTATTCCTAGTTCAGCTGTTGTCTGTTTGTATCATGGACTCTCTTGGTGGCAACACATCCTATTTTTACTTTCAAGTCCCAGGCTTACACACTGCAAAGGATGTCCTCCCCCAGAACCACTGTCAGTGTTATAAAATGCAAAATGTTGCTCAGAACGATTGCAGAATTGGAAAGAGGCAGAATATTGCTAGAAGGAAAAGATCTTGTGCTCAAGTAAGTCAGAAAATATTCTAAAAAATTAATTATATGCCAGTACTCCTGCTTAGCAAGTCAATTTTAAGTAGATTTTTCAAAAGTAGGGAGGAATTACATATTCTACATTTTTGAGGTCCCACGATGCTTTTGGTCCTCGACTTAAATAAAAGTACTAAGCACTACAGCTGCAACTGGAGTCGATATTTGTACCATGTAAAATGTCATTTAGAAGTGAATGCATATGTAACAAAATGGACATTCAGAATTACTGATCTTTTGATTGCTTTGGCATTCTTCCATAAAAAGAGGGAACAATAATAATTATTATTCACAGAAGGGGTGTGAGAATAATTCATTAACTCGCCTTAATTCAAAGTTCTGAGGTGCTATCATCATATTTAAGAGCTTAGGAGAAGCCCAAAATAATTCAGAGTTTAAATGGTGTGCATACTAAGTGTGGGCCAGGGAAACTCAGTTGTGTGCCATGTGGTAATGAGCAGAGGAGCAAATACTGCTTTACCTGGAAGAATGTAATCAGTGCCTTGAATGTTTTTGTTCATATCCTAAAGCATCTAGTGCAAGACAACATGCCAAAAACATGCTGGCTGTATCTTTTGCCTATGTTTTGGTTTTACAGATGCTTGGTTAGGCATGTTTTTAAGCTCATTTTAAGCACAGTATAACTTGAAATACAATTTTACTCATACTAAAATTAATCTACAAACAGATCCATATTCTTAAATGAATAAATACTGCATCGCTATATGATTGGATTGAGGTAAATGTCTAAACTGTTTCCTACTTCTAGTTAGCTATAACACTTTTGTAGGACTTGTTGATCATCCTCTTGCCAGGAGGTGAGTACAGAGAAACAACTGGTTTACAGCTGGATGCATCTGGTCACAGCCAGGAAAGCACAGCAACAGAATAAACAATTCCATTTTCGACAGCTGCATTTGCAGTTACAGTCTACTGAATCAAATAAATGCAGCTTTCCAAGTATAATTTCTGAGCTAGAAACATAAATTTAGAAACATTTAGAAGTCATGAGAAAAAAAAAATCCTTATTTTGCCATCCTTTCCCTCTCATTTTAATTTCCATATTTGCATTAAACATTGGAAATACCTACTAATTGACAGCATGCTTAACAGTTTGAATTATTGTGTGTGTTTTGTACCTTGATGTACATCTATTTGTTACAATTTCTAAAGAGTCTGTACTCTCCTCTTCACATCTAGGAACACTTGAGTGCTGCTAGGCATTTCTGGATATCCATCCAGGACCTTGCTGTAGGTTTTTATTGTCTCTGGAAAGTCACCAGATACAATATTGATGGTTAGCAGTAGAACATTTCATTAAAGAATAAATTGGATTTGGAACAGAATTATGTAATGGATTGCCTGAATATGCTCCTGAAAGCAAGCCAGAAAAGAGGACATGGTTGTATTATTTGAAGACATCATACCTGGGGCCAAAAACATGTGTATTTTTTCTCCACCAAGATGTCAGCAGTCTCAGATGCTGAGATTAAAGGAAGTTAAATTGACCAAGAATATAAGAATAGAATCATAGAATGATAGAATGGTCTGGGTTGAAAGGGACTTCTGAAGGTCATCTAGTCCAACCCCCTCAGCAGTAAGCAGGGGCATCCTTAACTGCTGCCCAGAGCCCTGTTGAGCCTCACTTTGAGTATCTCCAGGGATAGGGCTCCAACCACCTTCCTTGGCAAGCTGTTCCAATGTTATAATACTTCTGCTGCTAGATGATAATTCAAAATCTCAAGCAATTTAATCTGCAAAGAATAGTGAACCTAAGGATGAATGTTCATGACAGGTAAAGGAAAGGTATTGTTTCTACATCTCTGCCAGTGGTAAATGGTCAGAAAAGATGCTCATCATGGACTGACATCTGCATATGCTTATGTGCTCTGAAGTGATTTCAAAGCTGTGTATGTCAGAGTAAGTGCTGAACAAGTTCTTGGTGCAAAAAAATCGGGACATGTCCAACTGCAGGACTGTGATCTGGTAGGGTGGTCTCTCCATGTCAGTGCTGTCATCACTGTGAACTCCTGGCTCCATCTCCCTTGTGCACCAATCCCGCTCTTGTTGCTGCCTGAGAGGCTGTGTCCAGCAGAGCCCATGATCTGAATTATTTTTAATAATATTTGGTGTATGGTATGAAATAACTAGCAGATAGGTACATCATAGGTTCTAATGTCTAGGTTAACTGATGTTAATATGCACTTTTTCTGTTGTCAAAGACTGGAAGCCCCAGAAGTAGTCCATAGCCCGACCAAAATAGGCTCTGTATGACAGAGTGAAAAGGCAAACTATTCTAGACAACTTGGACTGTAAATATAAACAAAGTGTAGAAAACCCCCACTCACAACTGGACAATGGATTGATGACTGAAAGATCCTATTAATTGCAAGACAACACTTGGGATGAGCTACACTGTCTGGGAAAGCATTGATTTGTCAGAGATGTGTAGTGTCCCACACTTTCACTCCGCTTAGTTAAGGGATTCAGACCATCTCACAGTGCAGCTCAGTCTGAATTAGTAGAATTTACTGTGAAATTGAACCAGAGTTACAAGAGAACTGACTCAGTCTTTATAGCCATGTCAGTCCATATTACCTGCCTGTCTTGGAAAGCATTAAGGTGTCACCAACAAGAAAATCTGTGAAGACCACATTTCTAATAGATTGGTAAATTGAGTTTGGGTGAGATTCTGGCAAATCAAAAAGCCTTTTGATCCACATGCCACTGTAGGTGCTGTTACTGTCATGTAGTGCTTTTAGTTGCACTACACAAAGAGCTATTTCAAAAAATAGACAGACAAAAGTTTATCTAAGTTACCAAAGAACCTTAACAGTTTCTTCAACCTGTTCTTATCTTCTGGGTAAATAAAAAACTGCCTAATTGTCTATTTATTTGAGAAAATAAAAAGCTGTCTTCAAATTCATTAGAACTACTTGATCTATTTTTTTATAGTGTTCAGGACTTTACTTTCTCTCATAAAATGAAAGAAAAAACATTAGGGGTATGACTTAATAATCCTGTATTTAACCTACGTTGATTATAGTTAGCATTTTTGTCTCAATAAGCACAAGAGAAGTGAGCCCAAACTTCGTATTATATGATGCTAACATCAATTCTGAGTCTTTTAGCAACAATCTCTTTTCTGTTTTTAATTGATGTGAACCAATACATTAATAAAGAAATAAATTTCATTCACAAGCAAAAACCATACTCACATGTTAGGTCCTCATACATGTGTGGGGTCGGGAAAGCCAAGAGACGACTCAATATGAGGCAGCTTGCATGGCGATCCAACTCTTTATTGAGAGCATCAGGCTTCAAGTTCCAAGGCATATACTTTTCAGTTAGGGTGAGTAAAGTGAGTGCACTCAGCATGCAACATGGTGCTGTTAACTGGCATTTGGTGCATCTAAATATTGGAATATGCATAATCCTCCTTAGTTGCAGTTACTGCTATAGCATTTAGCACACCTAAATATTGGAATTTGCATATTCCTTCTATTTCCCTCCTAATCTGGACACAGTCCCACAGAAGCTGTTTATCAGAAGGCTCAAGGATGAATTCCTTTGAGCTTCTTCACATACAGCACTGTGGTTTACTGCAGTTCCAATACTCAGACCTCACACCCAAGGGCTTGATTGTACAAGCTTCTAGGGGCTCGTGCCCCTCATTTTTCAGCCAGTTCCCAACATACATGCATAGCAGTGCATCTTCAACAGAGCATGTAATGTGGCATTTTGTTTACTTATTTATTTGAACTTTGATGTGTAAAAAGTGTCATGCCATGCCAGGGCCAGAAGAGCCAGTGGTTTCCTAACTGTGGTTGTCACACAGCTAGATGGACAGCCAGGTGTATTTTGAAAATTAACAATAGTAAAGTCAGTACTTAAGAATAAGCTGTTTAACTTCACACTCACCTCTGCGTATCTATGGCTTTGGTTCATGGTGCTTGAAAACATCTCTTAGAGTCTGTGCTCGTGTGGGCCTAGCTAGAATATTTTAGTGAGAAGAATTAGATTATAGGCTGTAAAAAGGAAACAGTAGTGATGTCTGCTTCACTCAGAAGCTTGCTGAGATGTACAAAACCAAGAAACATAAATAATACAGTTGCTGTATGTTTCTGGCTGCTTTTACTTTTCTCCCTAACCTGCTGTCTCTGTAACTAATCCTTCTGCTTTCTAACCCCCCATGCCAATCCTCCAAACTTGCCTTGAACATAAGGCAAAGTCTGGCATAAGAGGGATGGAAAGGTGGTTGGGAGCCCCTCCTGGGGACTCTGGTTTTAGGGAGGGGTGTCGTGTTTCTGCATTACTTTTCAGCTTGTATGTTTCTGTGTATAGCTGTATATATCATAAATATCTGCTTGTATATTGTGCTAAGCTGTAAATATAAAGCTTTCATTCTTTAATTTCCAGTGGCTGAGTCTAGTCTGGGAGATTTTCTTAAGTGTGAGGGGGTGGGTAACACCCAAACCATCACAGAGTCCAGCTACCAAACCACTGCATTATTCATTTAACCTAAAGAAATACTCATTTAACCTAAAGAAGTATAAGCCCAGCCCAGAGCTGAACCACCACAGGCCTTCAGCTCAGCTAGACTGGAAAAAAAAGGTGAGGACAGTGGTCATGCCTTGAGGCAGCATTTCAATGTGTAATTTCACCACCCAAATTAGAAGAGCATGCCCCCATGCCATAAAATATTTGTAATTAAACATATACATATTTTTACCATAAGCTATTATTATTTATTGATTGAAGTAATTCTTCTGCAGAGCTATGATAAATAAATGGTTAAAAAAAAAAAAAACCTGTTTAACCCTGTGAGTAAATGAAAAATTCACAAATTAGAGTCCTGCTATTTGTGAGTAAGAGACTACATATACCCTTTTCTGGTGTTCCAAGAAAGTAGATCAATGCAAGGGATGTTACCCAGAGCCGCATGGCTTTGATGATAGTTAAATCTAAGCTCACTGTCATCACACAACAGCTCCTGATGTCAAACACTGTAACTGCTTGAAGAAAAACTTTTCAGAGAAATGATATTATTAGAAAAAGTTCTTTCTGGTTCCATTAGTCTGCTGACCATTGTATTCTTTCCACTCAAAGTGTAACTCTGTCAGCACTGAATCTGGTCCTCATCCGAATACAGGGGGTGGAGATTGTTAAATACCAGCCATCTGTTTGCTCCTTAAAGGAATGCTGGTCAGCTACTGAAGTCACTGTCAGTGGCAGGTAAAGGAATGTGGAAGAATGCTTAGAAAAAAATCCATAAAATGCATCTCTTGTTTCCTTATCTCTTATCTCACAGCAGCAAGGCAATTAGCATCACCCCTGCAATTATTTGCTGGCAAATCGTTTCATTAGTATTTCCTGCCGCGGACAGAACAAATTGTCATTATTCTCCTAACCTCCATTTCTTTTTATCTAGCTAAATAAATGTAGTGTGGCCTCAAAAGGTACCTTTACAAAATATGAACTACACTCTGCCATACAGTTAGCTTCTGAGTCTTTCTGATTTTTTTTTATCATATTAAAAAAAATACTTTTAAAAGGTGATTCAGTGTCAAAGTTGTTAATAAAATATTTTCTTTGCTTTTTTTTCTCCATTGCTGTGAGTTTTGTTTTGTTTTGTTTTGTTTTGTTTTGTTTTGTTTGAAAGCAGCAATAGGAGAAAACAGTAGTCAAATTAAAGTGCAAGATGCATCTGAGCAGCATCCTGGTAGCATTTTGGAAAGCAGTAGAGATGACATGAAGGTCTTGCTTTCTTAATCCAGGTAAAATCCAAATCACAGCTTTGCATGCAATCTTATTGCATTATCTGTGCAATTTTCTATGGCTTATTTAGTCTGTGATGACCTTGAGCAGTAATATCTGTTTCCACTACAGCATTCACTAGTTTTGAAGATAAAATTATAAGAAATCTGAGGCCAGCCTGGGGAAAAAAAAAAAGTTTTAATGTGGGTAAGTTTGAGATTAGAGCCATTAGCTCTTAAATGGATGCTGCCTCAAAGAGCAGCGGAGCATTGCAGTACCACTATGCAAGCTGTCATTACAATGTGAAAAAGCCAGACGATCCCACTAGGAATGGGGCACGTTGCTCTTCAAGTGCAGCAGGACTGCTTATGGAAAAGGCATACTGCTGTCAAACTGGTGGACACCGCATGTGGAAGTCAGCAGACATGAAAAAAGTTAGTGCTGAAAAGAATTGATATGTAGGCTTTCAGCTAATGTATGTTGGCACAGTGCCATGAAGCTATGTAGGTTTATTAAATGTAAGAGCTGCTGCTTATGTGTAAATTAAGACTGCCACCTGGCTGGTTTCCAGCTGTCTTGCCTGGTTTTATTCTGAACTTGCTGGCTGCTGTGGAGCTACTGTACAGATTGGTCTGGACAGTCTCAGCAGACATATTTTTGGAAGGTGGCAGACCTTTTCTGTGTTGGAGGTGATTTTACCTGTGCTTTCACAAAAAAAAGTGCTGCTGGAGTCACAGAGGTGACTATTCTGAAACTGTAATGGGAGTGATCACCCTGACCAAAAAAAAAAATATAGGTCATTTAAAACAAAATATACTTTACTACAGGTTAGCTTTATCTAAATAAAATGATGGTAAAAAAAGCACACAACCTGTTTCCTTTTATAGCCTTTTTGAATGATAACAGTTACAAAGACAGATGTAGATAATACAGTATAACAGAAATGTGACACTTACTGCACTACAGACCAACAGAAGGTAGTAGATAGAAGTTTCAATGTCTAGGAAACTTATAAGTATGCCTCTTTGTTAGTTCTTTCTTGGCTTCTGTTTTCTGTCTGGCTCTAGATAAACTTTCTGTGCTTAATTAATTTACTAAAAATAGCCATTTTCTTTGTTTTTCAAGAGAAGGTGGTCAAAACAGTGTGTTTCCAAGCCAGTCAACATCCTTTCTTCTGCAGGGGCCAGTACAAGCCAAATCAGACAAGATCACATGCCCAGGTGCTATATGTGTTAGTTAATTTCATGTCTGAAAGTGTCTGAAGAATTATTTTATGATCTCACTCAACTGCCATTTTTAAGAGACAAGTGACACTTCCAAAGTTTAGGTGATTGCTTGTATTTATCCTCATATGTTTTGTATTCTCATTGTGTATGGAAATGTATGGCTGAGGTGTATTTGGTCAGTGGACCTCCTTAGCTGTCCTTGTGTTTGTGAAGTTGTACAGCCTATCTTCTGGCTTTGAAATAGTCTTCACAACCTGTACCAGCCTGCAAAACATTTGCATTCTGCTGTGTAGATGAGGGGAAAAAATGTCAACATTAATTGCAAGTAAGCCTCCAACCATTTTTTTCCCCCTCATATCTAATAGTATCCGGATGTTCTACGTCTGCTAGAAGCAACTCACTATCACCTAATACTTAGAATATATGTATAAACAGAGAGGTCTTGTTTACATGCCAAATGCTTGCACTCACCCTGCTGTCCAGTGTTGGAAATAGAGTTGTGTGGCTGTGAGTGATTCCAATCCTTTGCAGGCATTTTTGTTCTGCAGAACATCATAGATGGTCCTAACACAGCAGGGGAAATGAGGATGAGTATCATGGGCAAATTAAAAGAAAATATGAATGCTGTTTTCCAGGTCTGACTAAGACTTGGTCCTAAGCACAATCCAAGTGTTTAGAAAGGCCACGGACAGAAAAAAAATATCTAGTTTGTGCTTCTCTTAATAGTGGGTTCAACATTAGGTTGAACACATCACCATATACTGTTCTCATTGCAATAATTTTGGAACAAAAAAGAGAGGAAATTTGGTGAGACATCCACCTAGCTTTCAGCACCAAGTTATTGTGTTTGGATAAGCTTTTAAATTAGCAAGTACTTATTATAATCTTGTATCTAACAATTCATGCAACAAGTATGGCAATGTAAAGATGAGACAGATATGCCATGCAAAGATTTCCTAGCAATTCAGATGACATCAAATTTGTCACCTTTATAATATCTTGCTTTGATGTCTCTGGAATTTTTGCATGTAGGAAAAATGTCTTTAAGATACTGAAGTTTATGAAACAACTTTGCCTTCAGGGACACCAGCAGTTCACAATCTGGAATATATCAGCACCCCCTACTCCCTCCAACAGTTACAAACTTTTTAAGGTTTTGCAATATTAAGACAGTCCAAACCCACAAATTGTCTTAAAAGTGTATGCTCACTGTTTATGCCTGTGGAAATTATCTGGAAAGATAATTGCAGCTAATGGATTTTAAATGCTCTGTAACTTCTGAACACGCTTAATATATATGATGAGTTTTAGTCTTCCATCACTGAAACGCTTGCAATATAGCTGAGCTATAAACACTCAACTGTTATCAGAAAACATTCTCAGAGCTCTTTTAGATACCAGGGGAGTCACAGCTCCTTGTGTGAGGAGATTGATATCCATGCTTGCAGTTCAGCATACATGGGGTGTGTTTTTTTCCTTCTTTCTGTTGGACAAATGCTTGATTATGAACTCCTACGGCTGCAAGAAGCTGAATGAGCTTGGTCATAGCAACAACACTCTGAATCCAGGAGGGGAAACATGTATTAGGATATTTCCCTCCTCCATTTCCTATTATGACAGTATCAACATTTCTACTAACCAAATCAAAGGGAAGTTTGTAACTGGTCTAGTTGATTGGATAGGGCTGGGTGCTAGGTTGGACTGGATGACCTCGGAGGTCTCTTCCAACCTGGTTGATTCTCTGATTCTATGAAAGAAAGGGACCCAGTGTTTTCTTCTTACCTGGCCTGTTACTTCAGTGTGAAAGAACAATCATAGAATCATAGAATCAACCAGGTTGGAAGAGACCTCCAAGATCATCCAGTCCAACCTAGCACCCAGTCCTATCCAATCAACTAGACCATGGCACTAAGTGCCTCAGCCAGTCTTTTCTTGAACACCTCCAGGGGTGGTGCCTCCACCACCTCCCTGGACAGCCCATTCCAATAGCAAATCACTCTCTCTGTGAAGAACTTCCTCCTAACATCCAGCCTATACTTCCCCGGGCACAACTTGAGACTGTGTCCCCTTGTTCTGTTGCTGGTTGCCTGGCAGAAGAGACCAACCCCCGCAATGTCATTCTGGTTTGTCCCCAAGAGATTGCACATATTGCTAATCAGATACTCTCTGTGCAATGTAATTGTGTAATGCACATGCCTCAGTGCCCCTATTTAAATGCCTAATATTTACTTTGGAAGGTCTTTACCACTTGAGATCATCCAGTCTTTCCTATTTTCTTTCAAAGTATCTTTTAATTGCCTTTCTAATAAGTCTACACTTTTCATGTGCTTTTGACAGTGGATTGTGTAGAAAGTACAGTAGAAGACAGCTGGGACTTTGGAAAGTAAGCAAATACAGGGAGAAGGGAGAAAAGTTTGTGCAGTAGAAGTTTTATCAAGGCACAAGGCTGTTTTCCAATGGGACAAAGGGCTGTAAAAGTAGGATACTCTGAGTGACAGCTGGAGGATCACATCTCCTCACTAGAATGTAAATGCAGGACAGGACACACTAAATTGATGTGTTGAAGAAAACTGAGAGTCAGAGTTGAATACTAATGCTAAGAATCTGGATGAAAAGCTGTAAGAAATGGAATTTCTAATGGTGAAGCACTTGGACATGTACAAACTAGTAATGATAAGATAAATACAGAATTGCTTTATGTATGTATATATATATGTCTATGTGCTAGTTTGAGCCTAGCTGGGATGGGACATTTTAGTGAGAGAAATTAGATTATAGGTTGTGAAAAGGAAACAATGGTGATATCTACTTCACTCATAGGCTTGCTGAGATGTATAATAACGAGAACACAAACATAGATAACACAATTGCTGTGTGTCTCTGTCTGCATGCACTCTTCTCCCTAACCTGCTGTCTGTGTAACTAATCCTGCTGTCTAACCCCCCATGCCAATCCTCCAACCTCGCCTTTAACATAAGGCAAAGTCTGGGATAAAAGGGATGGAAAGGTGGTTGGGACCCCCTCCTCGGGACTCTGGTTTCTGGGGGGGGCTGTTGTGTTTCTGTAGTAGTTTTTAACTTGTATATTTCTGTCTATAGCTGTAGATATTGTAAATACCTGCTTGTATATTGTGCTAAGCTGTGAATATAAAGCTTCATTCTTAATTTCCAGCTCAGCTGAGTCTAGTCTGGGTGATTTCATGAGACGGGGGGGCGGGTAACACCAAAACCATCACAATGTGTGTGTGTATATATTCTGCATTTGGGAAGATAATTTATGTGTTTGGTTGAGAAGGATTAAGTTCTTTATCACATCAGCCAATGGGGGAAAAAAAAAAAGAAAAGAAAAAGGATTTGATAAATCTTATTTTAAAACCAATCTTTTTGAAATATTCTTTTTATATCAAAGAGACCTTAAAGAATTGTTTCCTCATATGCCTCACCTGATCATAGAATCAACCAGGTTGGAAGAGACCTCCAAGATCATCCAGTCCAACCTAGCACCCAGCCCTAGCCAATCAACTAGACCATGGCACTAAGTGCCTCATCCAGTCTTTTCTTGAAGACCCCCAGGGACGGTGCCTCCACCACCTCCCTGGGCAGCCCATTCCAATGGGAAATCACTCTCTCTGGGAAGAACTTCTTCCTAACATCCAGCCTATACCTACCCTGGCACAACTTGAGACTGTGTCCCCTTGTTCTATTGCTGATGTTATTTACTTTCAATGTCCAGAAAAAAATGTGACAACTTCATGAAACTGCTGAAGTGTTAGTGTAGTACTAGTGCACATTAGAGACAAATAGGGATACTGAAGTAACCACAGGCTGGTACAAATCCAGGGGGGAACGGGGCAAGAGGACTGACATGGGATTCAGCTAAAAAGGAGTGAAAATTGAAGAAGGTAACTGATTAAGAACATTTTCTGTAGATTGTTTTTTCTCAAAGAATTTGCTATGATACTTTGGCAAGATTATGATTATTTCACAAAACAATTGTGGAGCTATATTTGGACTCCTGTAAGGTGAATGACTTCATGCTGCCTGACACTATTATTCAACATACAGCACAATAACAATAAAGCATAATGCCAGATTAAGAGATGGCTAACTCACAGATGACAAAAATATCTGTCAATGCAGAATCATCATGCAGGTGTCTATATTTATGCATTAGATGCCTTTTTTCAGCATGTTTATCCATGTCTTGGAAGTTGACAACATCACTACTGTTGAGATTTCCATCAGATATAATAAAGGGTGCCCTGAAAATTACTGAGGTGAGCAGTAAAGTCAGAAAAAGCAATTGAAACTGCTTAGGAAGCTGACTTATGCCATCCTATTATGGCCTTCCAGTATCTGAAGGGGGCCTACAAAAAGCTGGTGAGGGACTTTTTAGGATATCAGGGAGTGACAGGACTAAGGGGAATGGAGCAAAGCTGGAGGTGGGGAGATTCAGACTGGAGGTGAGGAGGAAGTTGTTGAGCATGAGAGTGGTGAGAGGTTGGAATAGGTTGCCCAGGGAGGTGGTTGAGACCCCATCCCTGGAGGTGTTTAAGGCCAGGCTGGCTGTGGCTGTGTCCAGCCTGCTCTAGGATAGGGTGTCCCTGGCCACAGCAGGGGGGTTGGAGCCGGATGATCCTTGTGGTCCCTTCCAACCCTGACTGATTCTATGATTCTGTTCTAAGTACTTATAGATATCTGAAAATGTTCTCATATTTCTCACTCAGATTCTCTGATCCCTCTGCATCTCATCTTTGGGTTCTCTTACTGTATGAAAGCAGTTCTGATGGTAAATATCATGGGTTCCTTGTGTTTACAAATACACCAATCTGCTCTGGACATGATTATTTGGCTACATCTGTAAAAAAAAAAACCCAACCCAAACCAAACCAAACAAAAAAAAAACAACCAAAAACCCAAAAAAACCCCCCCAAAAAAACCACAAACCCCAAAATCAAACAAAACCAAAAACAAACAAAACCCCAAGCCCACAAGCAACCAAAAAACAAAACAGAACTCACCCACTCTCTCTAACTGAGGGCAACTATCATGGTGTGGAAGCTTCCATCGTGTTACGTCTTCTTTCACTGCAGGATGGTCTCATCTAAACTGCCCTTTGGGTGTCTAGCTCCTAGCCTGTTTTCTGGTGTAATGGCAAGGTCAAAATACTGGCAGAGACTACACAGTGCTTTGACAGTTGTGCATGGATGAGTTCCAGGGATAGAACCTTTCCTTGGGTTTGCAGTATATATTGGTGAGGATACAACCTTTCTGTGCAAACAGAAGTCCTGCTTTCTCCCTCTGACAGTTTTTTAATTGTATACTGATCTGACAAATCAAATTCAGTGTGGATGAAACAAAACATATAATTCCCTGCCTATTATCATCACTTCTAACAAATGTGTCTTCAGAGGTATTGGTTTTCCTGATTTCTACTATCATTGCTTGTCATGGAGAATAATCTGAACCTTGCCTGCAAGCCTAGACACTCCCTCAAGCCTTGTACCCTGCCTTGATCTATAAATAGCCCTATGCATCTAACACTCATAATGCAAAAATTAACAATATAAATAATTGATAATTTTTAAAAGAACAAAATAAATAATTACTTATAAAGAGAAAGCTATCTGGGAGCAAGGAATTTCATGTGCACCTTGGAATGCAGAAAACATTTGGAGCAGAAGGAGAGTCATTTAATAGAATCTGTGGTATGGATTTACAAACCATAACTAACATATGGTTGGTTAAACATAAACTTTTTAAAAAGATGTGAGGATAGATAAGCATGGAATAGAGGCAGGGAATTGATTTTTATCTCTGCAAGTGACTCAATCTAGCTACCCACCCATTTCCTTTCCCCTTAAGAAAAAATGCAGTGTATGTGTACTTTGTGTACATACAAAGGTGTTTAAGGCCAGGCTGGATGAGGCTCTGGCCAGCCTGCTCTAGGCTAGGGTGTCCCTGGCCATGGCAGGGGGGTTGGAACTAGGTGATCCATGTGGTCCCTTCCAACCCTGACTGATTCTATGATTTTGATGGTCATATTTGCAGAAGGTGTGAAGAAGAATTGGAAGCAGTAAGGAAAATAATCATCACAATATCAAAGAACTGAATAAAATGCCATAAACCAGTCTGTCTGTCAAAGCTGAATGGATAAAAAGTGGAAATACCTTCACGTTACCTGATACTGAATGAAAAGTGCACTTGCCCTTGACAACAGCTAAAAGGTGAATAGGAGGAATCTGTTCCAACCTGAAAAATAAATATTAGAATGGAAAGGAATGTTGTTGAAATGCTTCCTTAGTTTGTATTTAACTGTTACTGCTTTTAACTACCTGAAGGGGCATTGTAGCCAGGTGGGGGGCAGCCTCTTCTCCCAGGCAACCAGCAATAGAACAAGGGGACACAGTCTCAAGTTGTGCCAGGGTAGGTATAGGCTGGATATTAGGAAGAAGTTCTTCACAGAGAGAGTGATTTCCCATTGGAATGGGCTGCCCAGGGAGGTGGTGGAGGCACCGCCCCTGGAGGTGTTCAAGAAAAGCCTGGCTGAGGCACTTAGTGCCATGGTCTAGTTGATTGGTTAGGGCTGAGTGCTAGGTTGGACTGGATGATGTTGGAGGTCTCTTCCAACCTGGTTGATTCTATGATTCTATGATTCTATACACTAGAATATTTTTTTTTTCACTCAAAGTACTTCATATTACATAGGTTGCTTGGGTAGCCAACTAGGAAAACAGTGGTACTTTTATCACTGGTCAGTCATGTAAAGTGAGGGCAGAAATACAGCACAGCCTTGAGTATTGATGATTTGTTGGAATTAGGGCCTGAATAACTTTATGTGGTACATTACTTTTACCTGAAGCCTGTCTCTCC
The DNA here is from genome assembly GCF_015220805.1 of Pogoniulus pusillus. Classification (NCBI taxonomy): domain Eukaryota; kingdom Metazoa; phylum Chordata; class Aves; order Piciformes; family Lybiidae; genus Pogoniulus; species Pogoniulus pusillus. Next base: position 33,669,912 of record NC_087270.1, read on the forward strand.
TATTTGGTTATCCTTCCAGGTGTCAAATGTGTGTAAAACACATGAAAAGCATATGCTGTGTTAAAAGATTGCTGATGACCTAGAATGTAAAGCTGCTGTGTCAGTTTCTTTGTTCTGTAACTCCATTTAGTGCAACTGAATTGAACAAAATTTCACCAGTGATTAAATCTGGCTCAAGCTGTATATTTGCTAAACAATGTGGAGCAAGGAGAAAATAACTCTTCCTGAAGCTATATATTAAAATATCAATACATATCATATAGAAAACTGCCTACTGAGTCATTAAGAATCACAGAATTGCAAAGTCATTGAATTTTAGGTGTTAGAAGTGATCTCTAGAGATCACGGAGCCCAATCACTCTGAAAAGCAGGACCACTTAGGGCAGGTCACACAGGAATGCATCCAGGCAGGTTTTGAAGATCTCTAGAGAAGGAGACTTCACAACCTCTCTGGGCAGCCTGTTTGAGTGCTCTGTCACCCTCACAGTAAAAAAGCTTTTTCTCATGTTGAGATGGAATTTCCTGTGATTGATTTTACATCCACTGACCCTTGTCCTATCACTGGGTCTCACTGAAGAAAGTCTGGCTCCAACCTCCTGACCTCCTTCATATATTTGTAGAACTTCTAGAACAGTGCTCTGTGAACATGCACTACAAAAATGAGGGACTTGGGGCTGTTTCATTTAGTTTGAGATTTTTTTGTGTGGGTTTGTTTGGGGTTTTTTTTGTTGTTATTGTTGTTGGTTTGTTCTTTTCTTCTTGTTGTTGTGTTGGGTTTGGGTTTGGGGTTTTTTTGGGTTTGGGTTTGTTTTTTTTTTTGAGAAGTCCCCTGCATCATGATAACAAGTGCAGTTATTAACAACCACTAGATAATATCACACAGTCACCATAGTATACACACAGCCCTATGAGCAGAGGCTGAGGGAGCTGGGATTGTTTAGCCTGGAGAAGAGGAGGCTCAGGGGTGATCTTATTGCTGTCTACAACTACCTGAAGGGTGGTTGTGGCCAGGAGGAGGTTGCTCTCTTCTCTCAGGTGGCCAGCACCAGAACGAGAGGACACAGCCTCAGGCTGCGCCAGGGGAGATTTAGGCTGGAGGTGAGGAGAAAGTTCTTCACTGAGAGAGTCATTGGACACTGGAATGGGCTGCCCGGGGAGGTGGTGGAGTCGCTGTCCCTGGAGCTGTTCAAGGCAAGGTTGGACGTGGCACTTGGTGCCATGGTCTAGCCTTGAGCTCTGTGGTAAAGGGTTGGACTTGATGATCTGTGATGTCTCTTCCAACCCTGATGATACTGTGATACTGTATCAGACATATATATTCCACCAAAAAAAAAAATCACCTCAAGGCTGTTTTTTTTTTTCCCATTTTAAAAATAGGCATAAAAAATTAAAATCTGCATTGATTTTATCCATTGATTCTGCCCTTTATACCACCTGCCCAGGTCTTTGAGGAACAAATATTCCCTACTTTCTTACTGAGAATAGGTAAAGCTGGGCAGGATCCTAAGAACATCCCAGAGATAAAGGGGATGAAGCCTGGCTTTCATTTGGCTTGCACTGAGTGTATGTAATTGATGTGGAGGGGAAATTAATTGATGTGAGATGATATTTTCTGAAATTACTATTGTTTATTAATTTTGCTATTCAGAACTCTCACCACCCTCAACCACTGATTTTACAGTATCAGTATCACAGCATCACAGTATTACCAAGGTTGGAAGAGACCTCACAGATCATCAAGTCCAACATTTTAATCATATTTTGGTTCTTGCACAGTTATGGAAACATTCTATGGCTAATACCTACATCTAATACAACCAGCAAAATACATAAACATTAATTGAACTGGAAGAGACTATTCCTGAGGTCCATGCCACTTGCAGTCAAATACGCTGTCTGCCCAGTAGCTGGGCCCAAGCTCTTTCTGCTCTATGGTAGAAGGCAGCAGAGAATTACAAAGAGACACTGAGCATTTACTCACAGATTATTATTATTACCCTCACAGGGGCTGGCCACAGTCCAGACAGTGCCCAAATGCTTTCAGGGGACTCTGTCTTGTTGGACATTGAGGCTTGAATCTTCCCAGCTTCTGGGGAAAGGATGCAGACAATCTCTGACTTCTTCTCCTGGCTTCTTCTGAATGATCTGTGTATATGTCCAGGGATTCTAGGCAGGACCTTCAGGTGCAGAGGCAGATGTGGTGCAGTCTCAGCATGATGTCAGCTGGCCACACAGGCCAATCGCGTGCAGACATCCAGGGTCTGCTCCTGGTAACTTGTGGCAGTGGAGTTTAGCAGGCAAGCAATGAGGCAGTGTGCAATAGCAGCAGGGCTGGGCATAGCAGAGAGCAGGGCAAAGAGCAGGGAAGCAGAGCAGGGAAGCAAAGCAAGGAAGCAAAAGCAGGTTGTTCACCTGCATATCTCCTTTTATCAATGTGGGCTGAGATGAATTGCCCTTTGGACACAGAATAGCCAATCAGGATGGCAGTTAGCCAAACCTTACCATGTTAGGCAAAGCCACAGGCTCACTCTTCCCTCATTTGGGAAAAGCACAGGCCTTGCACTATGCAGGCACAAGCTAAGTGTGTGTACCTTACACCACAGGACCCTGGGCAGGCCAGGCTCAGTGGCTCCAGGTCCTTTTGTGTTCGTTTCCACGCTTGCCTCTCTGGTGGAACAGAGAAACGTGCCTAGGCAAGGCAGGGCATGTACAAGCCTATTTGGGACCTATCAGGGCTACCACAACAGTAATGCACATTCACACTGGAAGAATGAAGGGAGATGTGAACTTGGATGAACTCTACTGAAGTCAAGGTCTGTGGGGCCAGTATTTTACCCTTAAAGAGTGGCTCTATTGATTCACAGAATGACGAGGATTTCTCCCTGCATATTGTCATGAGTGTTGAATAGTCTTCAGCTTCAGAAGAACTGAATATTAGATCTCAATCAGCACTGTAAAAAGCTTTGTTCTATTCGCATTGTCTGGCAGCAGCAAATGCAAATTTGTTTGTTGAAACCCATTCCAGGGCATTGTAACTGTCCTTATTTAGGCAGTGTTTGAAAGGGAGAAATATAGAATTCATGGCACCCTTTATAAATTGGCTGACCAAGACTAATGACAAATGCTTGCAAATGAGGATTAAAACCTGAGCTGTCACTGAGATAATTAGTTTATTCCGGCACACTGAAAGGCTGTGGTTGTGATGATGATGAGTGCCATCTGATGAGTAAAGAGTTACACTGCAGCTCATGCTCCTCTGCCTCGGTCCTTCAGTATAGACCTTACTTAGCCATCTATGATACTGATTTTCAGAAAACAAATGAATAAAGGAGTTGTTTTAACTCTGCTATTTTCTGGATCTTTTCAGATGTTGATTGACAGTCTCCATTTGGCTAGAGTAGCATCCAAGACCACAGATGTCAAAGGGAAATATTTGCAAGTTCTGTTCCCTCTCTTCAAGCAATTATTTTTAGTTTCTGATGATCAGGCAACCACAGTCAGATGTCCATAAACAGATTCCTAATGCACAGGCTGACAGCAGATTGGCCATATTGCAAAACAAACTGTACCCTCTGACAATAGGTTCCATATTCTGGATTTTCTTTCTACCAGCATTTCTGGTCTCAACATGTGAAGAGAGTTGTGGAGGCTGCCCAGGGAAGTGGTGGAGTCACCGTCCCTGGAGTTGTTCAAGAGAAGCCTGGATGAGGCACTTAGTGCCATGGTCTAGTTGACTGGCTAGGGCTGGGTGCTAGGTTGGACTGGATGATCTTGGAGGTCTCTTCCAACCTAGTTGATTCTATGATTCTATGAAAAGAAGGAGGACAAAACTAGGTAGCTCTTCTGCATTTGCATAACACAGAGCACAGCATAATCTGTAGCTAGTTGGGAATGGTGGTCAGCTAGTGTGGTGGTTTGGCTGTTATCTCGCCCCCCCCCCCCCCCCCCCCCCACTTTTAGAAGCACCCAGCTAACTCAGCTGGACTCTGGGAATATAAATGAAGCTATTTATTTACAGCTAGCACAATATACAGGCAGATATTTACAGTATATACAGTTATAGACAGAAATACACAAGGTAAAAGTAATACAGAAACACAACTCCCCTTCCAGAAACCTGAGTCCCCAGGAGGGGCTCTCAACCACCCCTGCACCTTCCCCCTGCCTCTCTCAACCTTACCCCAGTCTTAAAGAAGAAAAGAGGTTCAGCCAAGAGGTTAAGAAGCAAGGTTAGTGAGTGAGGTTAGGGAGGTGCAGCTGAGTCCGAAGCCAGACAGAAAATGAAGACAAAATGGCGAGAGTGCTATCTAATGTTTTCCCTTCCTGTTCCCATACATCTCAGCGAGACTGTGAGGGAAGTTGACATCACCATTGTTTTCCTTTTCACAGCTAATTTTCTACTTTTTCTCACCAAAACATTCTAGCCTGCTTCAAACTAGCACAGCTAGTCGGGGTCCTGGTGGTCCTTTCCAAGCATAGCGATTCTTAGTGATTAGATGTTGTGCTGAGGGATTTGGTTTAGTCAAGGACTTGTCAGTGTGAAACTAATGATTGGACTCGATGATCTTGAAGGTTTTTTCCAATCTAAGAAATTCTGTGATTCTGTGAATGTATTCAGATAGGCAGTGAGTTGACTGAAGCTGTGGTCACACTAGATAATCTGTAACTAGCAATGTTAAGTAGTTCAGTCTGAATATTTTTATCAATCTATAAGAATAAAATACTGAAAGCCAATGCCATTCTGGGGTGTATTAGAAGGTGTGTGGTTAGTAAGTCGAGGGAAGTTCTCCTTCCCCTCTACTCTACCTTGGTGAGACCTCATCTGGAATATTGTGTCCAGTTCTGGGCCCCCCCAGTTCAAGAAGGACAGGGAGCTGCTTGAGAGAGTCCAGCACAGAGTCACAAAAATGATTAAGGAAGTTGAACATCTTCCTTATGAAGAGAGCCTGAGGGAGCTGGGGTTTTTTAGCTTGGAATGAGGGAGACTAAGAGCTGACCTCATTCATGTTTATAAATATGTAAAGGTGAGTGCCAGGAGGATGGAGCCAGCCTCTTCTCAGTGACGCCCAGTGACAGGAAAAGGAACAGTGGGTGGAAGTTGAGGCACAGGAGGTCCCATGTGAACCTGAGGAAGAATTTTTTCATTGGGAGGGTGACAGAGCACTGGAAACAGCTGCCCAGAGAAGTTGTGGATTCTCCCTCTCTGGAGATACTCAAGAACTGTCTGGATGCATTCCAGTGTGATCTGCTCTAGGTGATCCTGATGTGGCAGGGGGTCTGGACAAGATGATCTTTCAAGGTCCCTTCCAGCCCCTGACATTCTATGATTAGACCTATAATCTCTAGAAGAAGTCTTACCATGTGTCTTATTCCTAAATAATAATAAATAATACTAAATAAATAATAAGAAATTAAGAGAACTATGAGGGGAAAAAATGTGCAGTCCTGATGAAAACAGCATCATTGCTTAATAGAATAGCAACTGGCTTTGAATGTGTCAAATACTATTTTACTCCTAATTACCTAATTTTGCTTCTAATTACCTTCAATTTATTTAGGTTCCTAAATTAACTTTCTGTATTATTACACTGATTTCCAAGTCTTTTGCAGTGACTGGGTTTCTTATGGCAAACCCTGAGGTACACAGTTCATTCATTCTATAAGAACAGAAAAATAAACCCAGTATAGGAAAAAATGGTTCTGAGGGGAAAAAAAGAAGAAGTTAGTATGAAGATGACAACTCCAGTTAGGAAGAAAATTAATAAAGGTGGATCATGAGAACTAAAGCACTGACAGTCCTGTAGTTAGAAATTAAACTCTTCGTGATAAGTGAAGTCAACACAAGCTTATTGTGAGAGACAGACCTGTATCAGGAACAGTGTGGCCAATAGGACAAGGGAGGGTATTCTGTGCCTGTACTCAGCACTGGTCAGGCCACACCTTGAGTACTGTGTCCAGTTCTGGGCCCCTCAATTCAAGAGAGATGTTGAGATGCTGGAACGTATGCAGAGAAGGGCAACGAAGCTGGTGAAGGGCCTGGAACACAAATCCTATGAGGAGAGACTGAAGGAGCTGGGGGTGTTTAGAAGAGGAGGCTCAGGGGTGACCTCATTGCTGTCTACAACTACCTGAAGGGAGGCTGTAGCCAGGTGGGGGTTAGTCTCTTCTCCCAGGCAACCAGCAATAGAACAGGGGGACACAGTCTCAAGTTGTGCCAGGGGAAGTATAGGCTGGATGTTAGGAGAAAGTTGTTGCCAGAGAGAGTGATTGGCATTGGAATGGGCTGCCCAGGGAGGTGGTGGAGTCACCGTCCCCAGAGGTGTTCAAGCAATGCCTGGCTGAGGCACTTAGGGCCATGATCTAGTTGATTGGATAGGGCTGGGTGCTAGGTTGGACTGGATGATCTTGGAGGTTGCTTCCAAACTGGTTGATTCTACGATTCTATGGTTTGCAACACACAAATCTAATGGAAACAGTTTTACCAAATGAATACATTTACAAGTCATACAGGAACTGAAATTCATCCACTTCAAAAGAAATACAAATCCACAGAACAAGAATCATCCATAGAACAAGAATCAAAGTGTGAATAATACTGGAGATGGGATTTACTTGCATTACCCAGGTAAACACAATGTAACACAAAATTGTCAAGTGGAAAGGCTGGCAGATGTTGTTCATGACCTAAAACTTGCCACTCCAAAAAAGGTAAAGTTGCAAACAGACAGCATGCATTTTGTTGCTTTTCTGGTGTAAGCCTCAGTGAAAGGAAGAAGTAGGAATGGTTTCAAATTTGGGACTCTTATCACGCATACACTGTGTTTGTGGGATATCTGCTGATGTCACTAGGGTATGAGAAGGCAAAGTATCACCACATCATACAAATGTAGTGATATTTTTTTGGGGGGGAAGAGAGATTTGTACCACAGATAAGAGATCTGCATTACAGCCAAGTGAAGGAAACTTTGTTCTTGGTCTCTAATAAACTTCCTGTCACATGTATCACGCCTGGTCTCAGTAATTTTGCTCTTAGCCAACTTCCTTCTTTCATAGTTAGTGAAGTGGCTGTAGCTGGGTAACAGAGGTTAGTTGTTTTCTAAATGTCAGTTTTAGCAAGGTGCAAATGATTAGAGAAGACAAAGATTGCAATACATACATATAATACTTTGATGTGTGAAGATTAAATATTTTATGATATGAATAATTTCCTGATGCCTCAAATGTGTGGTTTGGGTTTTTTTTTCCCCTTTCTGTATTTTTTTGAAAAGTAGCTAGTTGTGTTACCACATTAGTGAGGATGAAAGCAAAGGCATTTTGCCTGTGAACTCAGTCACACCTCTCCACAACTCCTTTCATTTAAGTTAATGGCTTACCACATGACTCCCTGTTTATGCAGCGTGATGTACTTTTGATACATTAAATGTTTGCATAGAAGCATGCACTCCTGTTTATGGGAGATACCATCAGTGTCCTCTTGCTGGGAGCAAGTTTTATCACCAGGAAATTACAGTCCTGTTAGCCTGACCTCAGTGCCAGGCAAGGTCATGGAACAGGTCGTCTTGAGTGCCATCACAAAGCACCTACAGGATGGCCAAGGGATCAGGCCCAGCCAGTATGGGTTTAGGAAGGTCAGGTCCTGCCTGACCAACCTGAGCTCCTTTTATGATCAGGTTATGATTCTATGTAGTCTACCTGGACTTCAGCAAGGCCTTTGACACTGTCTGCCATAACAAGCTCCTGGCAAAGCTGGCAGCTCATGGCTTGGACAGATTCACTCTGATATGGGTCAAGAACTGGCTCAAGAGCCAGGCCCAAAGAGTGGTGGTGAATGGTGCCACATCCAGTTGGCAGCTGTCACTAGTGGTGTTCCCCAGGGATCAGTGCTGGGCCCAGTCCTGTTCAGTATCTTTATTGATGACCTGGATGAGGGGATTGAGTCCAGCATCAGTAAGTTTGCAGATGACACCAAGCTAGGAGCAGGTGTGGATCTGTTGGAGGGTAGGAGAGCCCTGCAGAGGGACCTGGACAGGCTGGATGGGTGGGCAGAGGCCAATGGGATGAGATTTAACAAGGCCAAGAGCAGGGTTCTGTACTTTGGTCACCGCAACCCCAAGCAGTGCTGCAGGCTGGGGACTGAGTGGCTGGAGAGCAGCCAGGCAGAAAGGGACCTGGGGGTGCTGGTAGATAGCAGGCTGAAGATGAGCCAGCAGTGTGCCCAGGTGGCCAAGAGAGCCAATGGCATCCTGGCCTGCATCAGGAGCAGTGTGGCCAGTAGGACAAGGGAGGTTATTCTTCCCATGTACTCAGCACTGGTCAGGCCACACCTTGAGTGCTGTGTCCAGTTCTGGGCTCCTCAGTTAAAGAGAGATGTTGAGGTGCTGGAATGTGTCCAGAGAAGGGCAACAAAGCTGGTGAGAGGCCTGGAACGCAGCCCTGTGAGGAGAGGCTGAGGGAGGTTGGTTCTATGATTCTATGATATAAACCTGCCATGAGCTTTTCCTTGCAAGCTTCATTCTTAGAATTTGGCATCAGCTTTTTCAGGTTTAATTTCAGTAGTAAAGGTGGTTTTGTAGTTACTGCCATAGCACACTGCTTTTGGACACCTGCTGATGTGACGCTGTGTTGTGTGGGCAGCTATCTAAAAGGCTCTGGCAGCACTTGTATTGTGACTTCCTCTAGCAGTAGATGTGCTAAACTGTGACATTATGAAAACACACAAGCTAGATCAGGTCACACCAGATCGGTATTAGGACAAGAGGTTTCCAAGCAAAAAAAATGCTATTGATGTAATCAAACATTTATCCAATATATGATGATACCTTTTAAATTCAGAAGGAGAGTAGATTCACATAAAGCCTGAGTCTTTAATTGCTGAGATTTAAGCCTGGAAATTCTACAGCTTGGCTAATTCCATGACAGTGTATGTGGAACTGGAAGTAAAGACAGCTTGGTTACAAGTGGCTGTCAGACGTGGCTTGCACTATCATCAGGAGTTAAGCAGAGATGGACGAGTGTCATCAGCTGCACATTTTTAGTCAAGGAATTAAATACCCAGATAATTACTGGTTTTACCTTTTAAATTATAAAAGAGTGGAAATAAGAAACAACCAAATGGAAAAAAAAAATATTGCAGTAATTAGCAAATTACTTTTTAAATTGCTTATTCATAAGTAAATGGATCTGCTGCATTGACTTTTTCCCCTTCCCTCCTCAGGTTTGTCTCTAGGGCAAACATTTCTTCAGCTACACACCTGGCTTAGAAGAAATCTCCCATTTCAAACTCTACTTGTTGTGACAGTGCCTGGTATGATGATCCTATTGCAGAGCCAGAGGTGTGACAAGGTAAATTGCAGCTGATAAAAAAGCTAACCCTTCCGGATCATACTGCTGCTTCAAAGCAATTTTATCTCAGTTCTAGGGAAAAGGGTGTAGTTCGTCTGTAGAAGCTGGGAAAATCAGCCCACTTTAATTCTCTGTCCAGGATTAGACTGTTTTGTTAAAGTTTACAGTAAGATATGCTAGCACTGGTATTTGGGGCTAGGTTGCATGTCTATATGGCTACCCTTGTGGAGGGCTGATGCAGGGCTCAGACCTTAACACTGTGGGGGGAATGTGTCTTTTGAGCTGCAATTCTTAGCACTCCGAGTTCTGTTTAGTATGTGCTATAAAGACAATGTCTTAAGCTACAGCTTAAGTCTAACACCTGTAACAACATAAATATGAATCTAAAAGGTCCTGAAAGAGAGAAAAAAAAAGAGCTTCAATGCCACATTCCTTTTCACTGGAAATCAATCCCTCCCTTTCTAGTGTTAATTATTTTACATCAGTCTTGCATTTCTTTTTTCCACAGAAAGGATATGAGAAAGGTTACAAATATATGTCACCTACTGTGAAGAATTCTCTTGTTAAAGGTCTACAGGCTATGGTATTTCAATGATGTCATCACTGAATATTTTTCCCCAGTCAAGAGCTAAACCTAATCATAGAATCAGTCAGGGTTGGAAGGGACCCCAAGGATCATCTAGTTGCAACCCCCCTGCCATGCCCAGGGACACTCTATCCTAGAGCAGGCTGCCCAAAGCCTCATCCAGCCTGGCCTTAAACACCTCCAGGGATGGGGCTTCAACCACCTCCCTGGGCAACCCATTCCAGGCTCTCACCACTCTCATGCTCAACAAGTTCCTCCTCACGTCCAGTCTGAATCTCCCCACCTCCAGCTTTGCTCCATTCCCCCCAGTCTTGTCACTCACTCCCTGATATCTTGAAGTCCCTCCCCAGCTTTTTTTGTAGGTCCTCTTCAGACACTGGAAGGCCACAATAAGGTCACCTTGGAGCCTCCTCTTCTCCAGACTGACCAGCCCCAACTCTTTCAGTCTGTCCTTACAGCAGAGCTAGGGCTGGGTGCTAGGTTGGACTGGATAATGTTGGAGGTCTCTTCCAACCTGGTTGATTCTATGAATCCAGCCAGTCACCAGCCAGTTCCAGCCTGGGCTTCCCCAGTCAGTACGGGCACAGAAAAGGGCACCCTTTGCTGTTGCCCTTCAAGCCTGCAAGGGAGGGGAAAGCAGTTTCATGCCTTTTTCTTCCCCCATTCAAACCTCCTGAGACAGAGTGGGGGAAGAAGGGATTTGGAGTGCCCCACAGGAGAAGGTAATGGCTCTTTCTCACAGGAACTGAAGACTGAAAAGGTTCCACCATTTTATAGACTATTTTCCCAATCTGAAAGTTTTGACAGGGCGCCAGTTCTGAATACTTGTTTTAGGGCTTTTATATCTACAAAATCTGTTCTTCCTGTGGAAGAAGTGAAAATGAAATCATAAGAAAAGATTTTAATCTGAAAAAGACATGAGCACAAGTTAAACAATTTAGTATTTTTCTTTTGATTACCTCTCATTTGCCACTGAGCTGTGAATTTGCTGTTTCATTAGACCAGACATGAACAAAGGCAAACCTAATTAAGGGTTGCTACCTTTCCACATCACTGGGGCCTGAAATCCATCATATCTCTATTCCCTTTTAGATAGTGCATTGTGAAGAACTGATCAGTGTTTTTATTTCAAGGCCCAGAATATTGTGTGCCAGGTCATATGCTGAAAGAAGTTTGGCATAGATGTGATAATTACGCTTCAGCAGCAAGCTACTCCATCCTCATTTTGGTTATCTCCTAGAACTAAAACCAGAACTCAGTCTTACTGCAACAATTACATTTTCCTATCAAAGAAAGAAAGAGCAGATCTCTGAAGGAGAATTCCTCTGAGTGAGGTGCATAGGTTGAAAATCAGGTTAGTCCCCAGGCTTGGGGTGAATGTGCCCTCTTGTTAAATCCCAGCTGAGGAAACAGCCTTGATATAACCAAAGAATGCTCCCTCTGCCATGCACAGAACATGAAACCCACTCAAAGACATACTTCTGAGATGAGACTAAACAGTATCTGCACTAGGAGGATAGCCCTGTCAGACGAAAGACCTCTCTCAGAAGCATGATCCATAGTACATTGAATTAATTAGCTCCGAGCCCAACTATGACAGGCAGTTTCATATGTAAGTATAATCCATACTCAAGATTATACACACACATACATTTCTATAGATATATATATATAGAGAGAGAGATTTTCAAGTATGGTACATACATGGATGTACATGTTTACAGATAGACACTGGGTTTCAATTTCCAGTCTTTGGCACATGCAGGCAAACTGTGATCTTGCATACATTTCAACTTGTGTGTTCAACTCTCTACTAGGCTTGAGTCAGGAGAAACAGTGATTGGAATATTTTCAGTGGACCATTTCTATTACCAGGCTTCTTGTCCAACTCTAACAGGTATGTCAAAGGAAAGCAAGAGGTAAGCCACTTGTAATTAAGTAGGTTTACAGGAGGCAGAAAACTGTCAGTAGCTCTTCCTTGTGTGTCTCTCAAAGAGACCTACTTTTAACTGATACCTGGTTACTGAAGCAATGTCTTGCTGCTTTCAGGGAAAAATAAATGTGGTAGTTTAAGAAGAAAAAAGAAATTGGGAATTAAATTTGCTAGGATGCAAAATATATGGTTTATAATTTTGCATGTATAGAGGTAAATAATGTTATGGTTTGTTTTCATTTTTCACCACTAAGCAGAGCTGTACCTCATTTTCATGTATATATGCAACATAGTTTTATTTCAGTACAGCTCATAGTAGGCACAGTTTGCTGGTGAATCAGACCAGCAGAACTCTTTATATGTTTATGCAGTTATTTAAGCTTAAAGTAAGAATGAAGACAGGGCAGAAGTCAATTTCAGTGCTTTTTACTCAGTTGCCCAAAGTTGCCAGCGTCCCAGAAGCAGCCTTATGCATCATAAACATTAGTGACTTATAAAGCATCATCTCTGTCAAAAAAAAGAAGACCCAGGGGGAATCTCATTAATGCTTATAAATACTTAAATGATGGGTGTCAGGAGAATGGGACCAGTCTTTTCTCAGTGGTGCCCAGTGACAGGACAAGGGGGAATGGGCACAAACTTTGACATAAGAAGTTCAATCTAAACATGAGGAGAAATTTCCTTAATTTAAGGATGATGGAGCACTGAAAGAGCTGCCCAGAGAGGTGGTGGAGTCTCAATATGTAGAGACATTCAAAACCCACCTGGATATGTTCCTGTGTGATTTTCTCTAGATGAACCTGGCTTGGCAGGGAAGTTGAATTAGATGATCTCCAGAGGTCTCTTCCTACTGTTTGTGATTCTGTGATTTAGTATTTGATGCCAGACTTACTAGATGCACTTGAGCGTAGCAAACCCAAGAAGTCAGAAACATCAGAAGCATTTAGAGAGACAAGGACTTACTGGAAAGAATACAACATCAGGCTACAAAGATAATTAGGGAACTGGAGGTTGGCCTTCCAGTATCTGAAGGGGGCCTACAAAAAAGCTGAGGAGGGACTTCTTAAGCTCTCAGGGAGTGACAGGACTAGGGGGGATGGAGCAAAGCTGGAGGTGGGGAGATTCAGACTGGAGGTGAGGAGGAAGCTGTTCAGCATGAGAGTGGTGAGAGGCTGGAATGGGTTGCCCAAGGAGGTGGTTGAGGCCCCATCCCTGGAGGTGTTTAAGGCCAGGCTGGTCTAGGGTAGGGTGTCCTTGGCTATGTCAGGGAGATTGGAACTAGATGATCCTTGTGGTCCCTTCCAACCCTGACTGATTCTATGATTCTATGATTCTGTCTCTCTTACAGGAAAAGGCTGAGAGTCTTGAAGCTTTAAAAAACATGTCAGGGATTGTTACAGCAGCCTATGATACAATAAAAAATATTTCAAATTACAGTAAAAACCATTAATTAATCATGTCTACTCCAAGTGGAATAAGAAAAAGACATGCATCTTCTTTCTCACTTATAACCTGTTAAGCACTGGGCCTCAACAAGTTTCATTAGCTTGGGATAAACATCACATCATATGGTCGGATCGTTTCTTCTCAGTCTGGAAGAGGACAAAGGCAAGCTTATACTTCCCAAAGAATGTGGTATAAGCTTGCCCAGTTTCCCTCAAAAGAATGCCAGATATGGTCAGGTCTATATGCAAAAGGTTTTGAGGGTAGGATACAAATAAGCCTCAAGATGATCAGTCTTAATCCAGTGTCAGAGTGAGATTTTTTTTGGTCTGTTTATGCCTTTTAAGAAGAGGGTTAAGTTAAATTGAAAAAGCTATACTTAAAGCAGAGCAAAGCTGTTTACATTGGGGATTATACCAGTGTAGCTTCACCTAGACAGCTATATCAACACGGTGGATAAAATGTAGACAAAGTCTACACTTCTGTGATAAAGCTATAGGATAGAGAGGAGGAAGGACAAGAATAACAACAATAACTTGTTGTTTGTATTTCACAAGCTCTCAAAAACTTTTCATTTTTTAAATATTTTTTTCTCTCTTTCCTTTTTCTGTGTGAAAGACTCAGCCAGACAATAAGGGTGAAATAATTCTACCAGGGCTTAGGAAACTATGGTGGTGACTATATGAAAATAATGCCAAATTCAGGAAATAAACAGGCTGAAATAAACAGAAAATCAACGTTTCTCAAATCTCTTCCTTTTCAAACAAATCTTTCATAACAACCATATGCAAAAATAGTTCAGACTGAAATGTTACTTAGAGGTAAGTCAGGGTAGCTTCAATGGCACAGCCTTTTCTTTCCTGGAAAGCATTCCCTCCTTCACTCACCAGCAAAGTCAGGCATGCCACATGTTGTTACACATGTTATCTTAGTCTGGACAAGAGCATAGGATTTATGAGTCTTCAAATAGGGGCTTAAAAGTTTGAGGAAAACAGCTTTTTTAGGTTTTGGCAAAGATGATGCCTGCTGGCTGGCTCTCAGGATTTCCTCTGTCAAGTGATCCATGAAGCAGTGCTGGCATCAGCTGCACAGGAAACTGAGTATACCTGGACCCTCAAAGGGAGGTCAAGTACCTCACTGACAGCCTACAGCAGGCATGAATAAAAGAGAGGGAATGCAAAAAGGAAAAGCAAGAAAGCACTCTCAAAGTAAAATGGGTGGAGTTCAAAATAACATGTCCATCACATTCACACCCATGAGCTGGCCCTGTGAAGACAGAAGCAAATCAGCACTGCTGGGACTGGAAATCTTGTTTCACCTCAGCCTTTGAGCACAACCTGTATGTCTGAAAAGCACAGCGTTATTGTTTGTTGTCTGTGTTGCCCTGTCTACTGCTGAAATGAAGTGCTTCCTAAATGTATTCAAATATATTCAAAGCAGATATAATGGGGGGACATGGCTTACAGAACCCTACAACAATGATTTCCCACCGGTGACATTCATCACAATAACAGAGAGTTGGTACTTCACAGCTGAGCCCGTTTTCACAGTCCTCCTGTCCCAAGCAGAGCTCACTCGGGCGTGTAGCCTTGCTGAAAGGAACAAGACTAACTGCTTTTGGTTGCTGTGCAAAATAAAGGCTGCAAGTGTCAAGATCTTAGGACATGATCAGCTGAGGTACTGACTGATCCTGACTCCTGCTGAACTCAACCGGGCATTAGGCAAGTCTTTGGATTTGCCCTTTGTTAATAGGAGCATGTGTGCTTGGCCGTGGTGGTCTCTGCTCCCCTTTTTCAGAGTGGGGCAGCCCAGTCTCTGGCCACTGAGTGAAGCTGTGGGTGAAAAGGTTTATAATGGCTGGAATTCTGGCACTTTTGCAGGATAGATCATGAATTCTAAGGTCTGGAAACTTGTGTTTGAAAACCAGCACAGAAAAAGCCATTTTATTCAGTAAGGGTGCATCCTGGCATCCATCTGATGGATGTTCTGAAGTGGAATATGAATTCATCCTGTCCCCACCATCTGCCCAAGTCCTGTTTCATTTTCCTCGTTAAGTTCCAATGAAAAATATCAACAGAAAGTGAGGTTTTCTTTACCAAGACAGATCATGTGTTGGTTTATACTAAAAATCATGAGTTTATACTAAAAATCATTCTGGGAGAATGCAGCTGCAGCATAGTGAATGGTAGCCATTTGAACTCTCCGAGATAAACTGCTCCAAAACTTGATAAGGGCTCTTGAACTATGTTCATACTACACACAGGACTTATCTGGTAATTGGATAAATCTTATTTTATGCCCAATTACAAAGTAAAGGGAATACAGGAGATGAATTCAAGATACAAAAGAGTGATTTGGGAGCAGATGGAAATCTGAGCAAGTATAGAGTTAGGGATTTCTCTCCTGTGGGTTTTGTATGATCATAGAAAATTCTTCTGAAGAAAGATCCAAGTTAAGGAGAAACTGCATAATTAGCTAGGCAAAGCAGAAAGAGAAAATACACAGCTAATTACTGTATATACTGTATATGGCTACTGTTGGTAGCTATCTAGGGTAGTGCCTTGAGAAGCAACTGACCATTGAGACACTATTGCACTGAACAAATACATAGACAGAGCCCTCTCTGTAAACAACTAACGCCTGAAAGAATGAATTGCACAAGTATAGAAGGATATAAATGTATATTTTTAACGTAGAATGCTGGAGTGCAGTCAAGATTCAAACCCATTGTTTCTCAGTGGTTTGGATAAGGTTATCTTTCATTGCTATGGAGATACAATTGTACAGCTTTTAGCTTAATTCAGAGCAAAATGTGGAGGAAATGGCTCTAGCCTTGACATTATTGCCATCCTCAAAAGCCCATTTAGTTTGTTATTCACTTCCTTTCTGAAACACTTTGTCACTATTTTTGTTTGAAACCCTATACTACATGAATTAAATTTATTTCACCCCACAATTTGAATCTCATGCATCTTTATGACCATGGGAAGTGTCTGTAAATCTGCCCTAGAGTAATTCTGCACACCCCACCCCAAATGTCTGCATTGTCTGAGAGGAACTACCCTCTGGATGAGATTATCATGGTCCGTAAGTACAGTGTAAGCCTGTATTACTAGGTTAGTTTATAATGCTTATTTCTGGAGACCTAAAATGGAAGGAAATCAATTTCCATAAATGTGCTGCAAGTTTTTCTGGCACACCTTGCAACCCCTAAACCTCGTGAAAGAAATGTTTAATTGAATCTGTTAAAGGGAAAGCAATGCCTAACAAAAACACTATGACAAACAGTTTGATCTTTGTGAAACCTGGTGGGGAGTTTATGACTTGTACTGAGCTGTTAGGAAATATTCTGATTCTGTAGTGACAGGTAGCAGAATAAAATGTGGTGACACCTGAGGTTGGACTGGATGATCTCGTCCAACAAAATATGTTCTGTGATTCTGTGAGATGAAAGACAGGCAGCTTGTATTAAGTGTCTACTGCACCAACTAAAGTATATATGTAAAACAAATGGTGCCAATTTCAGTGGCAGTGAGGCTGAGCTGGGTTATTCTGACTAGATCTGTGCCTGCTGTTTCCTCTTACTCTCCAAAACAGAGTGGCCATGCGGAAAATTGATGTTCCTCACCCATGCTGACCTCTGAACTGTGTCCAGCAGTTACTTGGTAAAGCGATAGCTGGTGCAGGCCAAAGTTGCACCAGAAACTACTCTAGCGATTTTTTGGGTAGGGATGATTGAATTCCAATGCCCAGCACTGTTTCCTGGCCATGTTTAATTTGTTAGTGTAGGGATAGCCTTAAGGTACAATTCATCTCCTTCCAATATAGACATCAAATGTAGATAAATGTTTCTCAAGCTGTGATCTGTGAACCATTTGGTGATCTGTAAGACATCACAAGGTGATTTCACAATTGGTTTGAAATAACTTCAAAAGCTTTAAATATAGATGCACACACACATATATTTCCAGGCATGCAAGCAAGAAAACAACATGGGGAAAAATAAAAGTAGACTCCTCCCAGAGTAGCTGAATTTTATTCAGCTATAAATTAAAACCATCATGGCAACTCTGGACTAGGTGATCGTTGGCATCATTTCAAAAAGGTTATCTGGAAATGGGGTTAAAATGAGTTGAGGGACAGCAGGCTAGATGACCCCTTGGTGTCCAGTCTAACCAATGGCTGTGTTCTGCTTGAAAGGATGTGCTGGTGCATTGCCTTGGGTGGGAGCTGGTCCTATAGTTCTATGAAATCCAGGTAGTCAGGTGCAGACTCAGGTAGAAGCAGGATGTAGATGGGAATGAGTCAGATCATCAGAGCATTGAGCTAGGAATGAACAGTTCACTGGTATTATTATAGTTCTGCTGGTTTAAGTATGTATTGTATCAAACCCTCACTCTTTATTTATTGTTTTAGTTGTGGCACTCTTGATGCTGGTTCTATTCCTTGTTCCATGCTCTGTGATTATCCCAAGTTTCTTATCCACGACTCTGTCCTCCTTCTGCACTGAGACTGTTGCCTCTGTGAGATCTCTGCTGCCCTTCTCCCCTTCCCTGATCAAGTTCTGCTGTAGAACAGAATATGGGATCTGGGAGATGATCAGTGGAGATCTTCAGTCCAAAGACAGGAATGAGAAACAGAGTTCTTACATTTTAGGACAGTAAATTGAAAGAAGAAAGTCCTGGGATAACAGGTGATAGACAAGATTTCAGAGGATGGGGTCGGGTTTATAGCTGGAAACTTGGAGCATTTCTGTACTGCTGTCTAATCACAGACCACCATATACACGTCCTAGTCCCCAGCAAGATCCACCTGTAGCCAGGTGGCGTTGGTCTCTTCTGCCAGGCAACCAGCAACAGAACAAGGGGGCACAGTCTCAAATTGTGCCAGAGGAGGTCTAGGCTGGATGTTAGGAGGAAGTTTTTCACAGAAAAAGAATGGGCTGCCCAGGGAGGTAGTGGAGTTGCTGTCCCTGGAGGTGTTTAAGAAAAGCCTGGCTGAGGCACTTAGTGCTATGGTCTAGTTGACTGGATACGGCTGGGTGCTAGGTTGGACTGGATGATCTTGGAGGTCTCTTCCAACCTGGTTGATTCTATGATTCTGTGATCTGGGTGAAGGGTGGAAGTTAGTGAGGGGAGAAAGACATTCATCATCTTCCAAGATACTGATGCTGTCTCCCAGGTTAGAAAAAAGGAAAAAACTCTTGGTTCAGTAGTATCTCAATACTTTTTAAGGTCACTACTGGGAAAAGTTTAAATCAGGTCACTTCAGGTTAAATTTAGATTCAGCAGACTTACTTTCTGTGAGACATCCCTGATACACCCATGTACCACATTTCTCCAGTCTGCACTGCTAAGTTTGTGAGAGGCTCACTTAGACACCCCAGTTTATATGAATTAATTCTTTTGTGGTCTGTTCCAATGTCATCTGAAATTTCTATCAACTAATTTGGCCATCAACCAGTCTGTGCCACATAATAGAATTTTGCACAAAAAGGATTTTTCAGTGTGTTAGGAATGTCATGTTTTAATCAATGTCTCTTTGAATGTTAAATCAAATGAAGGCTGTAAGTGAGAGACTATAAATGTGCAGAGAGAGTTACCATGGAAACCAGAGCAGTATCAGCTGGGTACCCCACACTGATAGCATGGTGCAGCACAGACTTGTGCACAAGTCAGAGGCCTCCAAAAGCATTTTCAGGAATTAGATCAAGATTTTTTTTAATGCTTGAAGCAGGGAGCTGGGTGCTCATTTGGGGGGCAATTATTGGGCCAGCCACAGGGTTACAATGGTAGGGGGGCAGCAGGGTGACAGCTGACAGTCACCCATAGAGCCAGCATGTCTGATTTGGTATACTCCTTACACACAACTTTTTCAGCCTGACTTGCTTAGTGTTATAGCTAAATTTGGTGAAGTCTTAGGCCTCAAGTTGTGAACTTTCACCTAGTCAAGTAAAAGAAGGCTAAAGAGCCTGTTCAAGCCTAAAGATAAGGAAGCCACATTCATTAACAGAGGCTGCAACCACAGAGCTGAGAAATAGTCCACCTAGAGACAATGAAGGGACCCAATGAAGATCAGAAAGACCCCAAATGCTAATATTACTACCAGTTCAAACTGCTCCATGGTGAGTAGAGGAGTTAGATTGTAAGAGTGTAATTGCTTGGAGTTTTTTTGTTGAAGGTGCCTCTCTGGGGGCACACAGGTAAGCTGTAGTGCTCTTAATAAAAGTACTTTTATAGAGGAATCTATCTTTTGGCTTACTGATTTAACCTGGAGGAGAAACCCAGAGAAGAATCCCATTCCAGTGGCTGCTGTGCATATTTTCCATAACATACAGGAGGACCCTCACTGGTACAATCATCCTCTTACATCCTCTTAGCCACAGGCTGGACAGTCCTGACTGCAGCTAGAGGAGATGGTTTCAGAAAATAAAACAGTTTAGAGTTCCTACTAAGGTCTGGACTTGCAGTCCCCTGAAGCTGCAGCTTCTGAGCTGTCTGGCTTAATCCTCATCTAAGAAAAAGTGTTTAGGACCTTCAGAATAGAGAACAGAGACCTTATCATCCAGAAGATCCTTGTGACATGAGAAAGGCCATTCTGGCCACCCAAAGGGTACCTCAGGCCACTGCAATGAGCACTGGTAACAACCCGGATGCTGTCTGCCCTCGCTGTGTGTTTCAGTACTCATTCACTGATACTTATTACAGAGTATTAGCTCCTCAGGAGCCTGCACCACTCTGTTCCTAGGCATCCATGAAGTGTCCACTGAAGGACACAGAGGATATGGAGAGCAAAGCCAAATACCCAGAAAGAAAACACAATTGTTCATTTCCCCTCCTTATTCTGAACAATGAAGTAATAGGACACCTTTCTAGGTTATTAAAGAGGTTTTCAAAGTGTCACTTATTTATTGTCTTTTCTGTTTCATTTCCTTATTGCAGCTTCTCATGGCTCAGTAAAGAAAAAATATATTGAAACCAGTTTGAGACAGGGATCTATTTTCAGTGCTGCATGATCTCAGTTCCTGCATAAATCTTGTAGTCACTTTTGTGCTGTATGTGCAGTAATAATAGCCAGGACTATCTACTAAGTGTTGCCTATTACATGTGCTCATTCCCCCCTCGATGCTCCTGGGCTTCACTAAGCTCTTTTATTCAGTCCCTAATAGTGAATGCAATCCCAGCTTCAAAAACAAAATAGTTGTTATTGCAACTTCCACAAATAGTGGACACATTACTTTCTTTAAGACATGTGGAGTATTTAAAACATTTCACCTCAGAGGGAAATGAGCCTTCCACTTCCAAGTGTGTAAAGCAGCAGAGTGAAAGTGGGCATATTTCAAACAGACGTGAATGCTCTCTCAAGCTCTCTCTCTCTCTCTCTCTCTCTCTCTCTCTTGGCTCTCAGCCACAATTTTAAAGCAATTTGCCCTAATCTGCCATATGGTTTTCTTTCTTTGCATTTTATAAAACTGCAGGGCTAAGTGACTGTGCCTCTTCCATAGCACTGACACAAGCCTGATTTAATTTAGGCTTCCATATTAACATACCAACTAAATCAGTGCTGCAGCCTACCAAGGAAACTTCAGTGCTGTACACAACCAGAGCGGTAATTAGTTTCTAAGTGATACTAGCCTACAGCCCTTGCACTGCTTCTTCCTTATGATTATTCCTTCTAGAGGTCAGCCCAAAAGAACACCAAGCCTACTCAAACAGCATGTGACCCCCCATTCCCTTCCCCGGATCAAATCAGGCCTCCAGTAAGACATTCTTCAAGCCTGAAATCACTTCCAAGCAGCAGACGTTCTTAGTAAATCTGATTCATCATGTGGAAGATCTATACGCCTGCTGTATGAAAAGCAGCTCTGACTGAGATTTCCAGCAAGCCCTGCCAGTGAATCCTTTTATTCAAGGAGTCCATGCAGTATACTTTTATATCACAGATGGCTCCAGGACTCGGAAACAATTTCCTTAAATAGGCTTTCACACCAGGCTTGTCTACACATTTTACTTTGGAATTTTTAGCCTGTAACAAGAATGTGACATGGTTCACTAAACATACACTCTGTATGCGTTTTAAACACACAAGTTGCCCCCACAAGTTGCAGTAGGTCTGCTCCTCTGCCTGATGTGCATGTACACTCATCTGCACATTGTTTATTCACTTTGCTGGATCAGTTGTCATGTGCATTGCAGAGTACGAGCTAATGTCAGTTCTTAGCAGCATGTTTGGTCTTTGTCATGGGCACAGCTTAGTTCAGTAAAGTAGAATATAGCCATCAACCCATGAGGGAGGTATTAATGCAGCCTTCCCTCTTCCACAAGAGGCCAGTGTGCCTGTATTCAGACTGGGAGACAGTTCTAAAGGCAAATTCTTCTCTTCAGACTTAAAAGTTCTGAAGGCAAGGGTTACTTTCAATCCTAGCAAGAGAAAAAGTCAACTCTTTAACAGTTACCCAAAAAAGTCTGGATTCCTGTACAAGAATGCACTTACTCTGTTTGGCTGACTTTGAAGTGGAGGCTTCCCTGCTTTCAGACTGGGTGACTTTATAAAAACCTTTTACTTACCATTTTCTCAGCCCTCCACAGTCATTCTTTCTTTGTCAGCTGTTATATTTTCATACAATCCAGAAATTATTTACCAGATCTCAGAACGTTTGTGGCAATTTAATTTTCCTTTTGTTCCTGTATTCACCTTTGATTAAAAGCAGAAGTTAATATTGTGTTTCCCAGAGTCTGTTCATTCCCTTTGATGATAAAAAAAAACCCCAATACACAGGGGAAAAAAAAAGTTGTTGTTAAAATTATTGGTACATAGGACACATGTAAATCATAGAATGATAGAATAGAATCATAGAATCAACCAGGTTGGAAGAGACCTCCAAGATCATCCAGTCCAACTTAGCACCCAGCCCTATCCAGTCATGCCTAGACCATGGCACCAAGTGCCTCACCCAGTGTTTTCTTGAACACCTACTCATCCTAAAGAGTGCTTCTCTACAAATAACTGAAGGACTAAACATACTCTGGCTGCCCTGCATGCAGACAGCACAGCACAGTGTGTCGTCCCGTGGGGATCTGAGCCCCATCTGGGTTCACTGCCCAGGTGGATAGTTTGTTCAGCCCAGCTCAGGTTGCTTCCCTAAACTCTTTTGGGACTTAAAACCCAATCTTTGGAAATCAGAATATCTCTGATTTCTACTTTTTTGCAGAATGGAAATTTCAATGAAGGTAACTGAGAATAAATGTTTCTAAGTAGCTTATCTTTGCTGATATTTTGACATTGAAAATGTGCCAAAAAGAGGTTGCTCAGAAGGGCAAAGATGACTTCCTGGGGACAAACCAATACTATAAATTACTTAATAAATATTAAAAAATATATATCTAGTGAGGAAATCTATGAAAAAGCCAAAAAAAGCTCAGCCTGTCAGCTTTTGATTGAAAGCTTTAGTCAGCTTTTGATTGAAAACTCAAGTACTCAAGAAACTTTCTCAACGGGCATATACCTGGTCAGTTATATTATGCTCTAAATCCATAGTTCTGTGTCCAAAATGTCCTCAAGACAAGGAGTACACTGAAATCTTCATTTCCTGGCAGAGTGCTTCAAGGGCCTGGGCTTTGATACTGATGAAGGGCAAGAGTTACTGCCTCACACAACACTTTAACCTTGCTCACTGAGTCTTTGCAGTAAGAATGTATAAAGAGGGACTCCCCAGACATGAAAACCATAGAATCATAGAATCAAACAAGGTTGGAAGAGACCTCCAAGATCATCCAGTCCAGCCTAGCACCCAGCCCTAGCCAGTCAACTAGACCATGGCACTAAGTGCCTCAGCCAGTCTTTTCCTGAACAGTTCCAGGGACAGTGACTCCACCACCTCCCTGGGCAGCCCATTCCAATGCCAATCACTCTCCTAACATCCAGCCTATACTTCCCCCGGCACAACTTGAGACTGTGTCCTCTTGTTCTGTTGCTGGTTGTCTGAGAGAAGAGACCAACCCCCACCTGGCTACAGCCTCCCTTCAGGTAGTTGTAGACAGCAATGAGGTCACCCCTGAGCCTCTTCTTGTCCAGGATAAATACCCCCAGCTCCCTCAGCCTCTCCTCATAGGGTGTGTGTTCCAGGCCCTACACCAGCCTCCTCGCCCTTCTCTGCACACATTCCAGCACCTCAGCATCTCTCTTGAATTGAGGGGCCCAGAACTGGACACAGTACTCGAGGTGCATCCTGACCAGTGTTGAGTACAGGGGAAGAATAACCTCCCTTGTCCTACTGGCCACACTGTTCCTGATCCATCCAGGAACCTGTGTTCTAGTAAGGAGCAAGGCTATGGAGGTGTTGCTGCTCTGGGGCTTTGCCTTTGCTCTGGGCATGTGAACAGAAGCTCACCATGCAGGAGTATGGTGCCTCTGCAGTAAAGTATGCTACAGAACAGACTTGGAAGAGGCAGTGAGTGTCTATGTCACATAACAGTTGTTGTGTACTGGTCTCTAAAATGCTGCTCCCCTAATTAAATAGGTCCATAGCTCTCAGCAAAGTGCTGTACATATTTACCAAGCTGAGCTATCATTGTGCAGTTCTGCACAGACACAGCTGCAAATCCCTTCTGAAACGATTTCGTCTCCTGTGCAATTCCACGGTTGACCCCTGCAGAGGCAGCAGTACATAGCTGCACATAAAGTGAAAACATACACAAACTCCTCACTGACTAGGCAGGGAACACCACACTCTAAATTATCCTGAGGTAAATTGGCACCTACATGATAGACACAAACCCAATGAACTAGGTCATCTATTTTTGTACATATATTGTGAGGCTGGAGAGAATAAGCCAGACCAGGGCTACTTCATGTGTTTATAATGCTCTTCACTGACCAAGGAGCAAGTTCCTGCACTGGAGGAGTCATCTTCCCTGCCATTTCACTGCTGTCACTCCTACTGGCATAGCCTGACCCAGGACAAAAGCTGTCCTCAAGACAGCCCTTCAAGTCCTAGCCCTCAGGCACTTCAGGGACCATCCTCTGTAGCCTATATGCCTCAGGTTGTTCTCACTACACTCTCATGTGCTACTATCCCAGCAGACTCTGCATCTTTGAAACCCTCTGCATGCCATCATGCCACATCACA
Organism: Pogoniulus pusillus; assembly: GCF_015220805.1. Lineage (NCBI taxonomy): Eukaryota > Metazoa > Chordata > Aves > Piciformes > Lybiidae > Pogoniulus > Pogoniulus pusillus. Next base: position 33,694,344 of record NC_087270.1, read on the forward strand.
GCGTGCTGTACAAATGCTGGTTTCATGGTACAAAACAAGCACGGTACTGGGTTTTTTCTTCAAGTGCTTTTAATGGATAAAACACACTAGCCATAGTGTTACTTCACAGGGCTCAGAGGAGACTCAGGGCCAAGGTCTGCAGACTATGAACAAAACTAGAGAATGCCACTTTCTAAAACATGGTGTGGATGGATGCAGACAGTCTTGGTAATTTGATGTCTTAGAATCATAGAATCAACCAGGCTGGAAGAGACCTCCAAGATCATCCAGTCCAACCTAGCACCCAGCCCTATCCAGTCATCTAGACCATGGCACCAAGTGCCTCAGCCAGGCTTTTCTTCAGCACCTCCAGGGTCGGTGACTCCAGCACCTCCCTGGGCAGCCCATTCCAATGCCAATCACTCTCTCTCTGACAAGAACTTCCTCCTAACATCCAGCCTATACTTCCCTTGGCACAACTTGAGACTGTGTCCCCTTGTTCTGCTGCTGGTTGCCTGGGAGAAGAGACCAACCCCCACCTGGCTACAACCTCCCTTCAGGTAGTTGTAGACAGCAATGAGGTCACCCCTGAGCCTCATCTTCTCCAGGCTAAGCAGATGCCAAGCTCCTGCCAGACTGGTGTAATATATGTTAACTGGGAATGAGAACCAGCTTACAACTTAATTAATAGGTTAATTAGTATAACACAGATCTTTAAAGCCCTACTGAAGAAGATACTTCTTTCCCTTTACATTTTAGAAATAGAACACCGATGCTCTTGTCTGAGAGGAAATGCAAAATCCCAGGAAAACACACCTGAGCCAAAGCAGTGCAAATAGGCTATCATTTGTCAGTCAGGGCCCAAATGTTAACCCTCCAAATTGTATGAATTTCAGTTCCAAGACCATGTGGGTATTTTTCAGTTTGATACAATGATAGGCATACTGAACAATCAGTAAAATCAGTGGAGGCTGGTGGCAAGTAGAGTCTCTTAAAGATCAGTACTGTGACCAGTCTTGTTTAACATCTTTGTTGGTGACATGGACTGTGGCATTGAGTGCACCCTCACCAAGGTCACTGACAACACCAAGCTATGTGGTGCAGCTGATACACTGGAGGGAAGGGACCTTGACGGGCTGAGCAGCTGGGCCCATGACAACCTCATGAAGTTCAACAAGACCAAGTACAGAGTCCTGCTTCTGCATTGGGGCAATCCCAGGCACTGATATAGGCTGGGTAGTGACCGGCTTGAAAGCAGCCCTGAAGAAAAAGACTTGGAGATGCTGGTAGATGAGAAGCTCAACATGAGCCAGCAGTGTGCGCTTGAAGCCCAGAAAGCCAACCATATCCTGGACTGCATCAAGAGAAGTGTGGCCAGCAGGCTGAGAGAGGTGATTCTCCCCTCTACACTGCTCTTGTGAGACCCCACCTGGAGTACTTCATCCAGTTGTGGAATCCCTATTACAAGGAAGATACTGATGTGCTGGAATGTGTCCAGAAAAGGGCCATGAGGATGATCAGAGGGCAGGTGCAGCTCTCCTATGAAGACAGGCTGAGAGAGTTGGGGTTCAGTTTGGACAAGAGAAGATTCCAAGGAGATCTTATTGTGACCTTCCAGTGTCTGAAGAGGGCCTTCAGGAAAGCTGATGAGGGATTTTTTAGAGTGTTGGGCAGTGATAGGACTAGGGGCAAGGGATCCAAGCTAGAGGAGAGTAGATTTAGATTAGATGTTAGGAAGAAGTTATTCACCATAAGGGTAGTGAGATACTGGAACAGGTTGTCCAAAAAGGTGGTGGAAGCCCCATCCCTGGAAGTTTTTAAGGCCAGGCTGGATGTGGCTCTGGGCAACCTGATCTAGTGGAACGTGCCCCTGCCCATGGCAGGGTGGTTGGAACTAGATGATCCTTGAGATCCCTTCCAGCTGTGATAATTCTGTGATTTACCACAGAGGGGCTAGGTCATAACTATTCCTATATGCTGCAAGAAATGAACTTGAACCGAGTCCATGAAGAGTAAACAACCTTGGAATAACCTGACATTTAACAGAATTATTGAACTTAGCTTTTATCAATTTATTAGTCCAAAGGGGCAAGCAAAACCCAAAGATTAAAGTCTCAAACCTATCACAGGGGAAGTTTCTATGTAATGATCCTGAGATGACTAAACAGGATGTGATCCTTCCCTCACCAAGGAATCTTGACCTTACATTTCCCCTCCAATATGAAGTTCTCTGCCATCTGGCTGTACTTAATTTTGATCTGAGTTTTCTTCAGTCACACCTGTTGGAGCAGATTCTTTTTTCATTAGGTATTTAAATATGCTGTAAGTCAAAAAGAACACACTGTGCACAAGAGCTGGGCCTGGGGACTTGCCTAGCACACATCCCTGAAGAGCAAGATGATGCATGCTATAGCCTTCTGCTGAGATGTGCATTCAGCACCCCTCAAAAAAGAGGAAAGTCAGAGGACCAAATTTGAGAGAGCTTCAAAACCAACAGATGAAAAGTAGCTGATTCCTTATCCAGCATTTTTGCTAATGAAACACATGAAAGTTGTTGTTTTTCCAGCCAAAACTATTTCATGAATTTGACCTAAATTTGTTAATAGTTTTGGGAAAACCAGAATTGCATTTTTCCTCAAATAAACTATTCATCAGTAAGAAAATTACTGCTCTTGTCACAGATCACCAGCTGCTTACCCATTCAAAAAAAGGAGAAAAAAAGGCATTTTAAAATCAAAAGAAAATCAAAATCAAAAGTCTTAGAGTAGCTCTTCATAGTCACAGAAGGCATGTAAAAAGAATAAAGTAAAAACAACAGAAGAAAAAAAAAAACAACCCAGGGAATCAAAAGAAACATAGATCAGTATGAGATAATTGAAAAACTCAAGAGGTTATTCAACTCAACAGTTGTCTTTCAGAAAATGGAAATTCAACCCAAATGAAGCCACAAAATACATGTAAACTACAGCTTGTAAAAATGGGTCTTGAGAATAAAGACTGGGTTGTGAAACACATGAACTTAAGCAAGTTCTATTATCTCAAACACATTCTGCACAACAGAGTTGTAGAGGGCTAAGAAGGAATGTGAACAGCAAGCAGAAGAGTGAAGAACAAAAGACAAATTATGCAAATGTATCAGTTTTGGGAAGCTGAGATTGCTGCATCCCCAACAAGTTGAATAACAATGTTTAAATACAACTTTCTTTTTGAAGAAAGCATCATTTTTGGAGCAGCCCTTCCAAATGCTTTCCCATCTGTCTGTACAAATGTGAGAATGAGGAGGTTATGCTGCAAGCTTTAAAAAAAATTTAAATCTTATTTGTCCATACTGGGAAGCACAAAGCAGGTAAAAGATCACATCAGTCACTGCATTCAAAGTGAGCATAGCCCCAAATACCCTTTCTTTTCTTAATTCCACTTTGCATTCTAAGAGGAAAGTGCTTCCAATTTAGGATTGACAAATTGCCATTGGAATGGGCTGCCCAGGAAGGTGGTGGAGTTGCCATCCCTGGAGGTGTTGAAGAAAAGACTGGATGAGGCACTTAGTGACATGGTCTAGTTGACTGGATAGGGCTGGGTGCTAGGTTGGACTGGATGGTGTTGGAGGTCTCTTCCAACCTGGTTGATTCCATGGTTTTATGAATTCTATGGTTCCATGAATTTTCATTTGAAAGAAGAACAGAGCAAAACATGTCAGATAGAACTCTGTCCTGCATGGTTATCTATAAAAATGAACTGTACCTGAAAAAGGATTCAGCAACCAGGAGATGTCATTTCCATTAACACAAGCTCTTAATACAAGACATATCTGAAAATACAGGCTCTTTGTTTAGCTGTGCATTAAAAATTAAGAGAGGTTTTTAACTTCATGCGACAGCATGGGACTCTGTGCAGTGATGTTCCTCCAGGGTGGCGTTAGCAAGGAGCATGCAATTTGTGCCATAGAAGCCTGACAGAAGTAATTCCAAGCAGTAAGGCTGTCACCTTCCACATCCTATCACTAGGAAGGAAACATTGCTTCAGCTGCTGAAGTGAGATTTGAACTCTGAATGTCTGCCTTCTGTATTGTGACTGCATTCCAGTGTGATTTTAAACTAATTCCAGTGGAAGTGACTGGATATGTCAGTGTATCAAACTAGGAGGTGTAGTCAGAAGTCAGCAGGACCAATTCTTCTGCTTCTGCTTCTATTATTCTTGGTGCAGTTGAGATCAAAAAGAGATCAGGAGATCTGTCAGAAAAGGAGTTGTGAGATCTTCCAAAGTAGGCTAAGGAAATCTTACAAGCAATGTTGGGATCAAAATAATAAGGTATATGAAAGTGTTCACACAACTGGAGTACCATGGTTTTAGGGCTAAACTGTATCATTACAGACCTTTGATACAACATCCAATAAGAGAGGCACAAGCTGAGTGAGGTAGAGGCTCCAAGCTATCTACATTTTCCTCAGTCTTTTCAACATCTGTATCATTCTCTTAGGTAGAATAGATTGGGGCTTATGATTCACTGATATCTATTCCCTAGAAAAACTGAGTGGAGAGGAAAGAAAGAAGATTTTGTGGTTTTAAGAGGTGACAAGGTATGAAGAATATTAAGAATATTTTCTCTGAAATATGTACTTTCTGCTGGTGGTATTTAACTTTGCCCATCTGCCCCAGATTTCCAGATGTTCACTGGTTCCTCTGGAGCAGCAAATCTAACCAGATTTCTTTCTAAGCATCCCCCAAAATTCCAGAGAAACAGTGACTCTAGGCAAATCAGCTATATATGTGTGTCTGGAACACATCACATGTACCACGTATGCACTGAGCAGATGGCCTTTACTGCACGATAAATCTGAAGTCCTCCTAATGCATCAGATTTACTATCCATATGCAGAGCAGCTTTGCAGAGCACAGCTGATGTGGCCAGTGCTTCCTGGGATGATCAGTGCTTCTGAATGCTCTCCAAACAGCCACAGCACATGCTGCTGTCTAGGATATCCCTGCCAAAAATACAGCAGTCTCCCTTTGGTACAGATAGTGGAGGGTAGACAGTAGTTTGTTAGAAAGATCCTTATGCTGCAGAGGCAAAGACAGAGGCCAACTGGAAAAGAGATAGAAGTGGTAATAACTGCATTGGTTTTGGCTTTGCCTTGGCTCTGCAGATGGGAGCAGCCTGGTGCTCAACCAAGTCCCATGCCCTCCCACCCATGTGTGCCTAGAATCTTTGCTGCTGTCTGGCACTCTGTGTGGGGTGAGGCTGTGCTGAGGTGTCCCTGTAAGCCTGTTGCTGCACTTCTCCAGGGGTTCCTCCTGCCCACTCTCTATGCTCCTCCATCAATGGCCTCAGGAACTCATCACCTTCATAGCCATTCAGTGCCCAATGCCTCCCTCTATTTTGATTCAAATCTCTAGAATACTGACTAGATTTGCTGTTGGATATTTCCTCCTGCCCCAGTGACAAGAGTTTGTCCAGAAGAGTGCGTTTACTTTTTGTTTCAGCATATTGCCCAGTTCTATGAATCCATAGACTTCATCTCCAGAACTGTGCACGTCAGTAGGAAGAACTCCTCTTTAGAGCTGGAAGGCTTGCTTCATGTCAATAAAGACAATATTATCACATTAGATGTTGCAGTGAAACTCTCTATGATTTCATGCTGGCTTCCAGAATAAATTCCTACCAGGCACTCATTCCTCTCTTCATGCTCACCATCAATTTGCTTCTGCTGCTGTCAGGCAGCACCATGCTCGACGAAAGTCTTCCTCCTTTCTGTGAGTAAGTAATGGCTATATGCAATCTGGCATATCTTGGGTATAAAGAAACTGGGAGAGTGCTTCTTTCATTGTTTAGGTAAACGTTTCCTCTTTGATCCAACATCTGTCCTTTCTGCTGCTCACATTGCAAATCCATGCAGACCTAGCAGAGGGATGGGAGACATTTATAGAGCTTCCTGTTGTGGAGTAATTTTGGGAGCATCATTTTCCCCTGCTCACTATTTGCCATCATCAGCAACAATCCAACCCTTTGTGTTTTCAATGGGAAGCCAATTCTTTATCTTGCCCTTTCCTTCTAGGCCTCCCTGAAGGCTATAGAAAGAACCAACATGAATAACGAAGCAATGAAATCATAAACCAGTCCCATTTACTGTTATCTTTCCAAGAACAGTGGAGGCATTAAAGTTCTGAAACCTTTTTTTCTTGAAGCAAAGATTGCAGCTAGAACAGGAAATGGCACAACATAAATTCAATTTGTGACAATTATTATAACATGAAAGGGAAATAGTATAAATCACTGATGTCAAGCAGTCTGTTCATTGGCTAGATCTGCCCCCTCTGAGCTATTTATCTAGTTCCTGTGACAGACTCAGCTTTTGCTCCACACGTGCTTGCAGGTTTTTTTAAAGCATGTTTCACATTTTTATGCTTCTGAAAAAAGAGCTTCTGAATGTGCACTGAGTAGAAGCTGGTGGAAGCTCATGCATACTTGTCTTTTTTTTAAGCTATAGAACATAAACTACATTTGAAGAGGCAGAGTCTGCCCCTGTTCATTCCAGTGGATATTAACACTTGATCTGAACTGATAATTTTTGTGCTTGATGTCAAAGTGTTTACCAGAAATTGATTTTAAGGAAAGATGAAGATATAAGTGGAAGGTGTTTATGATTCATCCCCTCTGCTCTGCTGAGACCCCACCTGGAGTACTGCATCCAGTTCTGGAGCCCCTATTACACTGTATAATTTTTTTTTTTTCACATATAAATTGAATTTCTATTGAAAACTAAGACTCTAAAGTATTTTTATACTGTTCAGTAGAAATGTGCTAGTTTGAAGCAAAATAAATCTAAAATAAATAGCTTCATTTATATTCCCAGAGGCCGTCTGAGTTAGCTGGGGCAATTCCAAAAGTGTGGGGGGGTGGGTAAGAGCCCAAACCATCACAAGAAATCTGTATGATGGTTTACAGGTTGGTTACAAATCAGTAATTCTTCTCATGTGTGAACCTGGACAGACTGGAGAGGTGGGCACAAGCCAACCTCATAAGGTTCAACAAGACCAAGTGCAAGGTCCTGCAGCTAGGTTGAGACAATCTCAAGCACAAATACAGTCTGGGCAGTGACTGGCTGGAGAGCAACCCTGAGGAGAGGGACTTGGGAGTGCTGGTGGCTAAGAAGCTCAACATGAGCCAGCAGTGCGCACTTGTGGCCCAGAAAGCCAAGCAGAGTCTGGCCTGCATCAAGAGAAGTGTGGCCAGCAGGGCAATGGAGGTGATTCTCCCCCTCTACTCTGCTCTGGTGACTCCACCTGGAGTAATGCATCCAGTTCTGGAGCCCCTCTTTCAAGAGGGATGTAGAGATGCTGCAGTGTGTCCAGAGAAGGGCCATGGGGAATGATCAGAGGGCTGGAGCAGCTCTGCTATGAGGACAGACTGAAAGAGTTGGGGCTGTTCAGTCTGGAGAAGAGGAGGCTCCCAGGTGACCTTCTTGTGGCCATCCAGTATCTGAAGGGGGCCTCCAAAAAAGCTGGGGAGGGACTTTTTAGGCTCTCAGGGAGTGACAGGACTAGGGGGGATGGAGTGAAGCTGGAGATGGGTAGGTTCAGACTGGAGGTGAGAAGGAAGCTGTTCAGCATGAGAACTTGGAATGGGTTGCCCAGAGAGGTGTTTGAGGCCCCTTCCCTGAACATGTTTAAGGCCAGGTTGGATGGGGCTGTGGCCAGCCTTCTCTAGGGTATTGTGTCCCTGCCCATGGCAAGGGCGTTGGAACTGGCTGATCCTTGTGGTCCCTTCCAACCCTGACTGATCCTATGATTCTCTGATATGTTCAGATATGTAACTCTATTGTCAGGCAGTTAACAATAACTAATATTCAATCTATGTATTGTGTCATCCTGAGAAATAGTTTTTCTGGTCTCAGCCCCTAGCCTAAAAGCTGGGAAAACTAAACTAGCATCTCTTAAAAATCTGAACTTCCTCCAGTCACATGAACACAGGAATCTTTACTCAGGAGAAGAAACAGTTGAGCTGGGAAAGCAGACCTGCACAACATGTATTAAGCTGTGCTGGTTTGAGGCTAGTTGGAATATTTTAATGAGAGAAATTAGATCATTGGTTGTAAACAGAGTAAAAAACCAATCACCTGATTCAGTCCCCATTCAGTGACATGATAATAGTTCATTTAATGCTGATCCTTTTCACTGCAAGCTGTACTGTTTTGGCCATGCTGATCTGTCCATGCCATCATTCCCAGTGGACAGTTTGACTTACAGATGCTTTGCAAAGCCCAACTCCCAAGGTCTTGTCCTTGCAACCCTGTAAATCCCACTGGTGTATTTCTCCACAAACCCAGCATGTTGGGTCATTGCCACAGGAGTAAACTGGGGCTGATAGGGATCCTCCCAAAGCACTGGAAACAAGTCCTTGCCTCATATAAGGTTGTGCCTTTTCAAAAACCCTTTTAGGATCAGACCCTTCCAAAATCCAAACCTGGACTTGTGGGATGGATAGATTACACAAATAAAATTTATTATACAAATATTTAGGGGGTTTTCAGGAGTATAAAACTTTCTACTTCTCTGAAACTTCAGAACTTGGATTTAATTTATATGGGTGCCACAGACATGTTCTTTGCTGTGAGGGTAATGGAACAACGTCCCAGATTCATAGAATCAGAGAGAAAATCAGATAATTAGTAAGGTTGAAAAAGATCTTTAAGATCATCCAGTTGAACCCTTAACCCACCATTGCCAGGTCACCACCAAACCATGACCCTCAGCACTACAGCTCCATCAGTTTTAAACCCCTCCAGGATGGAGACTCCACCACTGCCCTGGACATCCTGGGCCACAGCTTGACAACCCTTTTCATGATGAAAATATTCCTCATGGCCAACCTAAACCTTCTCTGGTGCAACTTAAGTCTATTTCCTCTCATCCTGTTGCTTGTCCCTTGGAAGAAGAGACCCAGTCCCACCTTCTTTGAGGTCTCTTCCAACTTAAACCATTCTGTGATTCTATTCTATGGTTCTATTCTTCCAAGCTCCTTTCAGGGAGCTGTAGAGAGTGAGATCTCTCCTAGCCTCCTTTTCTCCAGGCTGAACACTCCCAGTGTTCACCCTCAGCTGCCCCTCCCAAGGCTGGGGTGCTCTAGATCCTGCAGCACCTTCACTGCCCAGTCTAATGACCTTTTCTTCATATCCTGAGAAGATTCAGTAATTCTTCATCTCCTGGAGTCAGAAACCTCTCCAAACTCCAAATGGAGCAGGTTGGCCAAGGACATGGTTGGGGCCCCATCCCTGGGGATATTCAAAGTGAGACTCAACAGGGCTCTGGGCAACCTGATCTAGTTGAGGATGCTCCTGCTTACCACAGAGAGTGTTGGACTGGATGACCTTTGGAGGTGCCTTCTGACCCAGACCATTCTATCATTCTATGATTCTCTGATTCTGTGATTCTACATTGCAGCAATTTCAAGCAGGAGAATTGTAAGCATATTAATTAATATTATGCATTATTTGTTCTTCAAATTTATAATAGTGCTAATATTTTCTCACACTAATCTCCCCAAGTTATGGCAGTGGGGTGGTTAAAGTATCTCACTGCAGATCCAGAAAACCCCTAGTTATATTAGTTTAGCAGAAACTAGGTCATTTGGTAGGGATCAGATAGATAAATGAGTGTTAAGCATGTCTTTCTTTAACTTGTTTACTTCAAGCATAGTGATTTTAATGGATCATTTAGGCTCTGGAATTATGAAGGAAGATATTAATAAAGCTTTTTTTCTTATTATTTAATAATGAGGAAGCTGCCTCAAAAGCCAGATCCAACTGTATTGAAAACTAGGCTTGAGGTTCCCTCCATTACAATTTCAAGGTGTGTTTTACCTGGAAAACCCCACAGTAGAATTCTGTCATCCCAAAAGATGTTGTTTCTCCTTTGAAATTTTGTGTTCAGCCCCTTGAAACCTGTTGACAAAAAATGCTATTGGAAATTGAAGCTATGGAGCTGCCTCGTAAGTTACGCTCCTTGTAGCCAATTGGAGGGTTAAATCAATAGGTCTATTCAAGTAAGTAAACGTTCACTTCACTGTTCTCTCAAGAGTGTTTTCTCAGAATAGCTCACAGTTACAGAGGAGAAAGTCCCTGCTGAAATAAATCCTGCTGTGGTGAAATTCAGGGCTGGCTGATGTCAAGGAGAAGCCTGCCATTGGCTATAAAAGGCCAGGATTTCACACCAACACCCTCCCTTGAGGAGATGGCATCATTGTCATTTATTTACGAGATGCCATTAGTTTGCTAGGCACATCAGATGTGCTTCTTGGTTGGTGCAAAGCCACAGTGCTCCATTAATTCCTGTCCTGCTCTCATTCTCCTGGGTGCAGTTCTTGCTGCCTGGAACAGCTGGTGCAGCTGTGGGAATGATGGCAAAATTAAGACCTTAGTGCTAAATTTTCACACGTCCTCATGATCCTCCCTGCTAAGTCAGAGCTTTTAAGGAACACAAAACAGCTCTCAAGAGACACTCTATTTATTTATTTGCATTTTCATAAAACAAAAAAATCTGTGCTGGGATCCTGTGCCAGCACTTACAACCACCCACTGAATGGACGTTACAGTAATGCACTCTGACCACTGTCAAACCTTGATAAAATTCCTATTAGAAACATGTAATGTGAAAAACAAATCGATATCATAGTCTGTCTCAGCCCTAATTGCATTGCTTCCATTCCTCTATCCTTTTACTAGCAGAAATTATGTCAGTTAAGGGGCAGAGGATTGAATTTCAGCAGTGATGGCTGTGTGATATTGCTGAGTGTTCTTCATGGAGATGGAGTCAAGCTAGAACAAGATGGTGACTTGCATCTGCCCCACTCTTGGATATTAACCTATTGTGAACAAATTACATTATTTCTTCTATCTCCACCTGCTTGTGCTTTAGTTTGGCTGAGTATAAGGCAATATCAGAGTGAATTTCTTGCTGAGCTTTTGTATTGGATTTTACACTGCTGAATTGCTGCCTGGAGCTTTTAATTATTAATATCAAACAGACAAACAGGTGTGGCATTTGCAGAAGTTGATTTTTTTTTCAGAGTGAAAGCAAATCTCCACTAGTAAAGAAGTCTATATTATAGAACCTTTATGCAAACCTTTAGCTAAAAATAGAGTGAATGTTGCAGACACTTATCACACAGGTACCACATGAGCCAAAGCTAGGATTTTTTTCCCTGTTCTTTAAAATATGAAGTGTAGTTTCAGGATCAAATTTCTTTAATTCTAATGCTATGCAACATTATCTAGATCCATCTCAGTATAATGAAAGCTACCTCCTCACCTTGGTTCTACTTGGTCTGGTGGACAATTTGCTCAGGGTAAAATTCAGTCTTTATAGTTCACAAAATTAGAGGACTGCTCCTCAGCTGAAATCTCAGTGTACTGAAGTGCAATTATAATTAGCTATAAGGTAGAATGTGTAGTGAGATGTAGTAATGATTTCACACCTAGAGCAAGTAAGCAGTGACTAAAAATGAGAAGCCCAAATCTGAGATAAAGACAAGAAATTAATTTTTCCTCAAAGCAGGACACATCCAACAGAAGTTCTTCCCAGAGAGAGTGATTTGCCTTTGGAATGGGCTGCCCAGGGAGGTGGTGGAGTCACTGTCCCTGGAGGTGTTCAAGAGAAGACTGGATGAGGCACTTAGTGCCATGGTCTAGTAGATTGGACAGGGCTGGGTGCTAGGTTGGACTGGATGGTGTTGGAGGTCTCTTCCAACCTTGTTGATTCTATGATTCTATGACTCTACATCTGTCTTCTGGTCCCATGGGGACATGGCAGTGTGTTAGAATGTTCAGTGTCTGATGTGCAAGGAGAATTTGGGCTTGGAGTCTAGTTAGTCTTGCCTCTTACTTGTGTTTTCTTCAGGACAAATTCTATTTTCCCATTAGGAACCAGATGAAATTGATCCAAGTAATTTTTCTTAGCCATTGAACCTCCACCATATCTACAGAAAATCTCAACTGTTATTTCATAACCAGGATTTAAGCAACCCAGAAGAAAAAAAAACCCCATGTTTTCATTATTCTCTTCTCTAGTTCTGACTGCTTAATTAATCATTTTTCCTACCTCTTAACCCAAATTATTCCTTGCTTTAACTGTCAGATTAAATGGTGCTACCAAGGATACCATTTCATAGAGTTATGAAGTTATAAAGAGGCTCACCTTTTCTAGTCTACTCCATACTAGAAGCCATAGGACCCCTTAACTAATTTCTAGCTCAAACCAAATAGGGCATTGTTTTTGATATAACCCTAATTTTAACATTTCTAGTGTTTTAGAATCCATTCTTTTTCTCTGCAATTCTTCCTCTGACCCCTCAAGGCAAGAAGTGGACATTTAATTTTAGTTGTGGCTTTTTTTTTTCCCAAGCTTTGGCTTCCAGCCCCTTACATCTGCTAGACTGGAGAACTCTAGGAACAAATTTTTATCCTTTGAGCAGGTACTTCACGTACCCTCCATCTTCTATCAGATATGCAAAGTAGGTTAAGCTCCTTACTATGTGGCATTTCAGATAATCCTTTCATTATTCTTTGACTGGTCCCTTAAGCTATTCATCAGGGAAAATCCTGAAACTCTGTATTATTCATGAACTAGAACTGAACACAGTATTTCAGCAGCCATCATGTCAGTGCCAAATACAAAATATTACCTGCGTGCTCTATGTGCTGCTTTTTAAAGATCAAAGCAATCACATTTCTTTAATGGAAGAATGAAAAATTGCTCTTAACACATTTGGTTGAGGTAAGCCAAATTATTACATTTTGTTCTAAATGGATGCTTAAATGCTTTATATAAAATGGCAGGGGAATCGACCAAAGTGCTGATACTTACCTCAGAATATCCTAAAGACCAGGACTAAGGCAGCTCTACATAGAAGAATCATAGAATCATAGAATCAACCAGGTTAGAAGAGACCTCCAAGATCACCCAGTCCAACCTAGCACCCAGCCCTAGCCAATGAACCAGACCATGGCACTAAGTGCCTCATCCAGGCTTTTCTTGAACACCTCCAGGAATGGCAACTCCACTGTCTTCCTGGGCAGCCCATTCCAATGCCAATCACTCTCTCTGGGAAGAACTTCCTCCTAACATCCAGCCTATACCTCCTCGGCACAATTTGAGACTGTGTCCCCTTGTTATGCTGCTGGGTGCCTGGGAGAAGAGACCAACCCCCTCCTGGCTACAACTTCCAGACAGCAGATGTGGTTTTAAATGACTGCTACATAGTTTAACTAGAAATTACTTTCTGGACTAACATAGGTTTAGAAGCTGATGAACATCTGCAAAGTTGTCTTCCTCTGTGATTCTGCCACTGAATGAAGTGCTGAACTCTCTTGTGCTGAGAGTCAGACTCTCCTCATGGTGTTTATGGTATTTCCCCTGCTCAGCATCCTACCTTCTGAGTACTGAATGCACACTGCACCTCAACTGTTCCCCTGGGTGCCCAGATTCACGTCTATTCAAGCTGCTTTGAGCTATGGATTAAAGACAAGCTCCAGATAACAAGGTAAAAATCTCACGCTAAACCCAAGCCAGCCTGTGGCTTTTTTGGAATAGCCAGGAATATTCCAGCACATAGGCAAACAGAAAACTCTACCAGGCTCTCTTGTAGAAGTCCTGATTTCATGTGCAGCAAGACACTACAGGCTGTGTAGAGAGATGAGTTAAAGGCATCCTTTTGCCAGATTTGTGTCATATTGGAAAGGTGGAACAGTTGCTTTAACCTAGTTTCTGGCCTGATATCTAGGCTGCACAGGCTGTGAGGTCCACCCTTCACATCTCTGTATTGCTTCATGCTTTGGGTTAAGTAGTCCTGCTAATTCGAAGTTATAAATTCCAAGAGAGAGCAGGCATTGCTAACTGGAACCCTGCAGATCTGTGGTCTATTCATGCATCTAGCCATAAACCACAGGCCCTAATGCTCAGTCACCTTAAAAAGTGCTTTTTAGGAGAAAGACCCAGAAGACCTATAACAATACCTTGCAGGGCAGAGTGAAGACAAGAATGCAATTGTGTCTCCTAGATTCTCTTGACTCAGATGCAAATTACATACGGGTAATAAGAACTACAACTTACATGAAAGTGACTTCCTCTGTCTGACTTTAATTGCTTTATGGAGATGGATTGGCTGGGAACCTCACTGCTTCTTCAGTAATAACCATTGGATTTATCCAAGATTTGCTGCTTTAAATAGAGTTTGTGAGTGTCTGAGCAGATCTTGAGTTCTCTGCCACGAGAGTCATGCAGATCTTTGTGTTTATGTATGTTAACAACTCCCAAGCTACCTAGCTAATCATCCATGGGCAGCTATGGAAGCATGGAGTGTGGCATTAATGTTCACAGAATGATCTTTGCTACCCATCTCACAATGTGCTACCACAGCTGTGTTGCCTACTACACCCACCACAGCTACACTCATGCATTTGAGGTGCCACAAGTACAGTTTTGGCTTCAGCACAGACATTGTCTCAGGTGTTTGGGCTTTTTTTTTTTGCATAGCTAAAGGAAGCATTGATGGCCTGATTTTTTTTGTTGTCATTTGCAACAAACCATCAACAGAGGTAAATAAATGTCGCTCTATTTAATTCAGGGCAACAAATCTTCAGCAGGAGGATTCAAAAGGTAAGGGGGGGGGGATTTCTTTTGAAGATAGTGATAGGAGCCAATGATAAAGGGCATGAAAGGCCCTGCAGTAATACTGTTAATCTCTTTGCTGCCATTGTAGGATTGCTCTATTATAAGCACATTATTGTACCCATATTCATTTAGTTTAAAACAAAATTAGTTTAATTGAAGAAAAAATAAAGATTACTTCATATCCCTTAAATGTAGCATTTCTGACCCTCCTTTAATGTATTTATATGTTGTTTAGAGTATGAGTCTTTAAAGATTCAATTTTAATTCAGTTTCCATCTGGTGAGCAGCAGAAAGGAAGACCTCTCATCTTTGCTGAAAGGGAAGAAAACTCCATAAACTCCTGGAAGTGTTAACATTAGAAGAGAGTCAGGAGCAGGATAAGAGGTTTGGAATTCCTTTACAAGTAATGTGAGTCACTTGCTTTAAGTTCAATGATCATGGTGGCTATGCTACAGATCAGTAAGAGTCACTGTAGGTTATTGTAGCTGTGAAACTAATCAGAGGTGTTTCACGACTGCACAGTTGGCTTCCTCTTCATTGTTGTGTATAACCTCTTCTCCATGGCAGAAGCAATCCACTGCAAAACACAATGTGAAAACTCCTAGCTACAAACAGTTGAAAAAGTTTAGCTTGTCTTCTCAGGAAGTGACAAAGTAGTCTTGGTCTCTTAGGGCTTGAGAACAAACTATTGAATTGTCTTGGTTAACTTAATTACTCAAATTTGACTCAATTTGTCTTTATCGTTCCATAATATAGTTAGAGACTTCACTAAGATTCCCTCCTTAGGCATTATTTTGATAGGCTTTCTATTTCCATGAAGTAAATAAGAATTCCAGAGAAGGATACTGAGTAGGACAGTAATCCAAAAGGAAGAAATTAAAAAAAATACAGAAACAATAGATGAAATTAAGAACTTTAAGGACAATAACAAGCTTCCTTAATTTTGGTGAGGCTAGGATTTCACCCTGTCAACAGTAAGCTTCTTTACAGCCTTCACTTCAACTGAAAAGGCATAGACTCATAGAATCATAGAATCAACCAGGTTGGAAGAGACCTCCAACATCATCCAGTCCAACCTATCACCCAGCCCTATCCAATCAACTAGACCATGGCACTAAGTGCCTCATCCAGTCTTTTCTTGAAGACCCCCAGGGACGGTGCCTCCACCACCTCCCTGGGCAGCCCATTCCAATGGGAAATCACTCCTACTGTGAAGAACTTCTTCCTAACATCCAGCCTATACCTACCCTGGCACAACTTGAGACCGTGTCCCCTTGTTCTATTACTGGTTACCTGGGAGAAGAGGCCACCCCCCACCTGGCTACAATGTCCCTTCAGGTAGTTGTAGACAGTAATAAGATCACCCCTGAGCCTCCTCTTCTCCAGGCTAGACAGGCCCAGCTCCCTCAACCTCTCCTCATAGGATTTGTGCTCCAGGCCCCTCACCAGCTTTGTTGCCCTTCTCTGGACACGTTCCAGCACCTCAACATCTCTCTTGAATTGAGGGGCCCAGAACTGGACACAGCACTCAAGGTGTGGTCTGACCAGTGCTGAGTACAGGGGAAGAATAACCTCCCTTGTCCTACTGGCCACACTGTTCCTGATGCAGGCCAGGATGCCATTGGCTCTCTTGGCCACCTGGGCACACTGCTGGCTCATCTTCAGCTTACTATCTATCAGTACCCCCAGGTCCCTTTCCTCCTGACTGCTCTCCAGCCACTCAGTCCCCAGCCTATAGCACTGCTTGAATCAGAATGCAGAATTAGGATACTTGTGGAGTTAGGAGATATTACAGTACGTACTCAAGCATGCATGGTGGGACACAGAAAGCTGCCAGCTCTAGAGAATGCTAAATCCATAATGAAATTTTCTGGAAGAGAGAAATCATCAGCAAATCTCAAAGGGACAATTTCTGCAAGGCTGAATGTGTTCAGTACTCCTACTGAATTAAAAAGTTCAAGTTAGAGAGGGTTTGGGGTTTGATTGCAAGGGACAGAGTGGTGGTGGTATATATCAGTGAGAATAATTTAACCCTTGGAAGCCTAAAGGTGTAGCAAATCATTAGTCTTACAGCTCTTGAGGTGTTCTAATGTATGCATCAGACTTGAAATTGTGGTTGTAACAAAGGTATTGTGGTGGTATTTAACAGTGAGAATAATTTAACCCTTGGAAGCCTAAAGGTGTAGCAAATCATTAGTCTTACAGCTCTTGAGGTGTTCTAATGTATGCATCAGACTTGAAATTGTGGTTGTAACAAAGGTATTGTGGTGGTATTTAATAGTGAGAATAATTTAACCCTTGGAAGCCTAAAAGTGTAGCAAATTCTTAGTCTTACAGTTCTTGAGGTGTTCCAACATATGCATCAGACTTGAAATTGTGGTTGTAACAAAGGTATTGTGGTGGTATTTAATAGTGAGAATAATTTAACCCTTGGAAGCCTAAAGGTGTAGCAAATTCTTAGTCTTACGGTTCTTGAGGTGTTCCAACATATGCATCAGACTTGAAATTGTGGTTGTAACAAAGGAGTTGTCGGTTAAAGGTGCATGCAGTGAGTCATACAGGAGACCAGAGCAGGTAATTGAAATAATTGTTTGAAATTACTCATCTGGCGTCTCACTGGGAAGGACAAAATCTGTAACTGATCTCATCTAAATATAGCTGCATGCAATTTAGTTATTTTGATTAAATTAATCATCCTCATTCCTAAAGAGTCAATGAAGAGAGATAGTGAGGTGAGGTGTCTTAAGAAGGTGTTGGTTCCTCTGCGCTGACTGAGGTCTCTTCCAACCCAGATGATACTGTGTGTGTGTGTGATACTGTGTGATACTGTGTGTGACTCTACAGGAAGATCAGGATGGCTGAATTACATTGATTAACTTGTAAGTGGCAAAATTAATTCAATCATCTCTGCTTATGTCTAATGAATCCTTTCACCCTTTTCAGTTACAGAACGGTGATTTTTCTTCTCAGTCCCTCCTGTCTAGGTCTGTTGGGACTCTCTGGGTTTACTCCTGACTTATTCAGTTAAAACAGAACCTCTCCTTCTGCATTTGCTGAAAGGGCTGAAGTTTTTCATCTATGCATACAAAATGCAGTGGATTTATACAACCAGGATAAGAGACTAGACAGATATAAACTACTAAGATGTTTGATTTACTTGCATAGAGTTCTAATACCTACTTTTTTTTTTCTTCTGTTTAAAATGTTATACTACTTATAAAATAAAAATAGGAAGACTAGACCTAAACAGTATACACTGACTTCAGCAGAGGAACTGATTTGTGTCATAGAATCATAGAATCAACCAGGTTGGAAGTGACCTCCAAGATCATCCACACAGTATCACAGTATCACAGTATCATCAGGGTTGGAAGAGACCTCACAGATCATCAAGTCCAACCCTTTACCACAGAGCTCAAGGCTAGACCATGGCACCAAGTGCCACATCCAATCCTGCCTTGAACAGCTCCAGGGACGGCGACTCCACCACCTCCCCGGGCAGCCCATTCCAGTGTCCAATGACTCTCTCAGTGAAGAACTTTCTCCTCACCTCCAGCCTAAATTTCCCCTGGCGCAGCCTGAGGCTGTGTCCTCTTGTTCTGGAGCTGGCCACCTGAGAGAAGAGAGCAACCTTCTCCTGGCCACAACCACCCTTCAGGTAGTTGTAGACAGCAATAAGGTCACCCCTGAGCCTCCTCTTCTCCAGGCTAAACAATCCCAGCTCCCTCAGCCTCTCCTTGTAGGGCTGTGCTCGAGGCCTCTCACCAGCCTCGTCGCCCTTCTCTGGACACGCTCAAGCATCTCAATGTCCCTCCTAAACTGGGGGGCCCAGAACTGAACACAGTACTCAAGGTGTGGTCTAACCAGTGCAGAGCACAGGGGCAGAATGACCTCCCTGCTCCTGCTGACCACACCATTCCTGATGCAGGCCAGGATGCCACTGGCTCTCTTGGCCACCTGAGCACACTGCTGGCTCATGTTCAGGAAGGTATCAATCAGCACCCCCAGATCCCTTTCTGTTTGGCTGCTCTCCAGCCACTCTGACCCCAGCCTGTATCTCTGCATGGGGTTGTTGTGGCCAAAGTGCAGCACCTGGCACTTGGAGCTATCCAGTCCAACCTATCCCCCAGCCCTCTCCAGTCAACTAGACCATGGCACTAAGTGCCTCATCCATTCTTTTCTTGAAAACCTCCAGGGATGGTGCTGTCAATTCCATAGCTGCCAGAAAAAGGAACAGCGTTATTTTTGATGGGCACATCCTTTCAGAAGGGCCATTTTTTTTCTCTTCCACAACCATCTACTTCTAGAATTACTCTACATTGCATGAAAGGATAATTAATTTTGCAACACCTGTCCTACATTAGCAAATGGCCATCTCTTGCAGCTAATTTGAACAAATTTGGGGTACCTGATGAAGTGTAAAATCTGTGTTGTACGATTTGTTACAGATCATGGAAGAACTGTTGGCTTTTGTCCTTAGATATCTGATTTGCAAAAGAAGATGCAGTACTGTTAAGCAGCTCCAGGTCTTCCATTTCCTGCTTTTCAATGATCTTGAGTTTGTACTTAATGGCAGTAGTTGGGTACACAGAACTGCTCAGAAAAGCAAGGTTTAACACTGTATTCTGTCTCAATGGTGGAGAACTCAACCCTGTGGGTGACTAGTTCTCCAAGGACCAGTGCTGGGCCCAGTCCTGTGCTGTTCAATATCTTTATTGATGATCCTGGACCAGGGGAATGAGTAATATCAGTAAGTTTGCAGATGACACCAAGCTAGGAACAGGTGTCGATCTGTTGGAGGGTAGGAGAGCCCTGCAGAGGGACCTGGACAGGCTGGATGGGTGGGCAGAGGCCAATGGGATGAGATGTAACAAGGTCAAGTGCAAGGTTCTATACTTTGGCCACAACAACCCCAAGCAGTGCTGCAGGCTGGGGACAGAGTGGCTGGAGAGCAGCTAGGAAGAAAGGGACTTGAGTGTACTGGTAGATAGTAGCTGAACATGAGCCAGCAGTGTGCCCAGGTGGCCAGGAGCAGCCATGGCATCCTGGCCTGTATCAGGAACAGTGTGGCCACTAGGATAAGGAAGGTTATTCTTCCCCTGTACTCAACACTGGTCAGGACACACCTTGAGTACTGTGTCCAGGTCTGGGCTCCTCAATTCAAGAGAGATGTTGAGGTACTGGAACGTGTCCAGAGAAGGGCGATGAAGCTGGTGAGGGGCCTGGAACACAGCCCTGTGAGGAGAGGCTGAGGGAGCTGGGGGTGTTTAGCCTGGAGAAGAGGGGGCTCAGGGGTGACCTCATTGCTGTCTACAACTACCTGAAGGGAACTTGTAGCCAGGTGGGGGTTGGTCTCTTCTGCCAGACAATCAGCCACAGAACAAGGGGACACAGTCTCAAGCAGTGCCAGGGGAGGTCTAGGCTGGATGTTAGGGGGGGAAGTTGTTCCCAGAGAGAGAGATTGGTGTTAGAATGGGCTGCCCAGGGAGGTGGTGGAGTCATCATCCCTGGAAGTGTTCAAGAAAAGACTGGATGAGGCACTTAGTGCCATGGTTTAGTTGACTGGATAGGGCTGGTACTAGGTTGTACTGGATGATCTTGGAGGTCGCTTCCAAACTGGTTGATTCTATGATTCTGTGATGATTCTGTGTTTCTCTTAAAAGCACACAAAAAAAAAAATACTTGCAGGCCTACAGGTCTAGCAGTAAAGTAAATCAACACCAAGACTCTGCTTTTGAATCCAATTAGCATGGTCTGCCCACATCCATCCTGTTAAGGTATCCTAGTTTCCAAAGCAGTTTGGTTTCACACTGACTATTTGGCAGATTCCCATCCTCAGCTTTCCCCTGCAGTGCTTTGAGAGAGGACCGAGCAGACACAGGCAGTGGTGAACCAAGCCTGGTTGTATTTAGTACCGTGGATGTAACCTTAAAGTATACATCATCTGTTACCCTAATTCCACAGATTTCAAAAGCTTTAGACCAGAAGGAAACTTGCCCTAAGCTGTGCATTCTTGCAGCATGCTCATTATCACATTTGCCTTTGACTTGCACAGCTGTAAATCCATGGAAACCAGAGTAATTCAGGGATGAATCAGGTTCATTATCTCCTTGTGTTTGTACAGCACTTAGCACAATGGTGCCCTGATCCTGTTGGGAATTCATGTTATTTTAGGACAATCAGAGCTTTCATTCGTTAAAATAAAGTATATTTTTAGCCAGAGATAGCTTCAATGGCAATGTACAGGGCATGTGAAGGGGGTGTGAATGAAGAAGGCAAAAATGACTCCCCACCATATGATTCTGAGCACATGTATCATATGCCCAAGAGCTTATCTCCTCTCCCGCTCAGTAAGGTTGTGAAAATATGACCAGTGGGGTTCCCGAAAGCCCAAACAGAAGACAAAAGGCACAAACTCTGATCATTATTGCTTTGTTTTTAAAGGTCACATCACTTTTAGGCTGCTCAAGATGTGAAGCCCATTGTCTGATTTTGGACCATTTGCTGTTAACATTGGTATGTTTAGTGCCTTTGCCGAAACTGGATGCCATGCCATTGCATTGCTTTCCCTGGAAAGTTAGATCACAAAGATGTGATTTGCTCAACACTACTTTTTTTCTGCTGTGCAAATAAAATGAAGCAGGAACACTTGAAAAAGCAAGCACTATGCTTGCTCCACGTTCAGAGGGGCTTGTTTCAGCTCTTTTATGAAATCTTGTTAAGACCAGTAGGTCTTATAAATTCTAATGAGATACATCTGTGGAACATATATAAAGACATTGCACATGTCTTACAAAATATTTTCTACATAAAGGACTCAAGCGTGTGAAATTGTTATTCAAAGCAGAGGTAAGTCCTAGGAAAAGACAGAAAAAAAGCAGCAGTTACAGATCATAATCCAATCAGGACTTTCTGCAGGTTCCTCTGACTTAATACATGTTCCAGCTTTTAAGTTATTTTCACAGGCGTAAATGGGGAAGATTGAATATCAGCTGTCATTAATCTCGGTGTCCTGACATGACAAAATCACCATTACTCCCAGCAAATGTGAGCTGATGCTCACAGCTCAGAAGCATTAGAAGCACGTATTTTTACAACCAAAACTTACAAGCAGCTCTTGCTAGAGTTGTAACCAGGTCTAAAAGCTGCCATGTGAAACTAGGGAGCTGACTTTTCAGTCCTAACTTCCTCACTAGGAAAACATACATGCAAAGATTAAGCTATTTCAAAGCCACCAGCTTGTTTTCCTTCAAGGCAATTTATTATCTCACTGAAACATAATCTTAAAAATCCTTGCAGTGAAAAGCTTATTTTATTTAACATTTGAAAGCCCTGTACTGAGTCTGTTCTTTGTTTCTTAAGCAATCCTACTAATGCTGCTTTACTTACTAAGTAACAGAACAACATTTTGTTTGATGTGGAGGTAAAACTCTTTTGAGTGTGACTGCTAGGGAAAGCTCTGACATTTCCATAGCTCTAAGAAACATTCATTTCCTTCCAGAACTGAGTTGCTTGTGCCTGTCCCTTCAGTGCAAATGCAAACTGTGCAGGTGTGCTGACAAAGGAGCACTGTGTCAGAGCTACCTGACATGTATGTGGCCTTTCCTTGTTACCCATGTATTTGTTCTGGCGTATCTGGAGTGCTAAAGCCTAACAGCCTGGCTTCAATGTTCCCATGGCTGTGTCACAATCCACAAGTCATTGAAGGCTTTCTCATTTTAAGGCAAGGATGTTTGTGGTTTAGTGCACCCACCGAAAAATGGTGGTAGTGCTACTTCTTCCCAAGCATGGTGACAGGCAGTGTGTTTCACTGACATGCCCGGGAGCTCGTCTCCAGCTTATCTGTCTGAGATTCTGTTAGTTCAGACCTTTCACAAGCAAGGAGAGAAGATGTAAGTTGCTTTCAATTAATTGTCCCAGTTGCATCTTTTGAGATTCCACCTGAAAACTTGTCCTTGCAGCCCATAATAGGTAGATAGATAATTTTTGTATCACTGGCAATGTAAGTTGCCCTAAGGTGCTTCAAGGCTGCTTTTCAGCCTAGTAAAGTAGTTAATCATCTGTGCTTTATAAAATTATGCTATTCAGATGCCTTAACTGAAGTAATTAAAAGTAATGTCTCTAGGTTTGGACTCATACTGTAGGCTTCTTTTATAATTAGTACAAGGGAGTGAGTTTTGTTGAATAGGACTTGAAATCTTTTCCTCTGCAGTGAGTTACTTTGTGAATAGGACTTGAAATCTTTTCCTCTGCAATGAGTTATTTTGTGGAGATGCCACACTTCAGCCCTTCTGCTGACATGAATTTGGTGAGGAGGAAAAAAAAAACACTATTTCTTGAAAAATGTTTTCATTTCTGTTACTACTGATGCTGCAAAAAAAGAAGTATAATGAATTTGTATAAGCCATCTAAATTCAACACAAGAACAGAAGACAGAAATCTCACTCAGAAACCTCACATTTAGACAGATGGGAGATACAACTCATTCCCTCTGTCCCAGGCACTCTCAAACACATCGGCTGGGAGACGAATGACAGGGTGATACCCATTAGCACCAGCAGCCCTCTTCCTGAGGCAGAGCTGCTGGAGATCAGAGCACAGCTTCACCAGCTGGCACAGTACATCAAGCTGGAAGAGATGTGCTGTCTTTAGAAACTCAAAGGACACCAAGCCAAGACTCATTCCACTGCAGCTCAGAAACTGAGCACAGGTTTTATACCCTCCAGATAGAAGTAGACCACATGGAACCATAGAATCAACCAGGTTGGAAGAGACCTCCAAGATCATCCAGTCCAACCAGGATAGATTCCTCAGTGGACTAAACAGCAGTCAGAGCACAGATCTTCTGTATTATCCGGGACTCATGGAAGAACTACTAGGTTAAAGAGGTATAATTCCTCCAAAATACATTCTGTCAGTAAATGTTAACATAAAGTTTTGTAAAACTGAAAATTAAGCTGGTTAATATCAAAGGAAGCTAATCAGCAAATTCCTGTTATTAACAAAACCCATCACATAAATACTACCAAAAAATAGAAGAGCTTTATTCTGCTTCTTCCTCAGCCTGAGTGTATTCAGCCATCTTCTTCATTTTATAGAAGAATTCTCCAGTTATGAAAGCAATTATTTGTCCCTGCCCATGGCAGAGGGGTTGGAACTAGATGATCCTTGTGGTCTTTTCCAACCCTGACTGACTCTGTGATTCTGATTCTAAGCTATAACCTAGTGCTGGTGGCCTATCATCCTCCTTATTTTTGAGGTTGGGTAACTCTTCTGTAAAAATAAAACTGGTGAAGGTGAGAGAATAGGCTCAATTAGTGTGATAGTCTGTCACTGAAAAGCAAAATCAGCACTGGACACTGGTCTGGTTACTGCTTATGCATGCCTTGTGGCATAAAAATAGAAAATAATTCTGAAAGCAAAACTAGGCTGAGGTCCTGAGAATAGCTTTTTCAGCTTGTAGGTGAGAATTCAGTTCTGAAGGCTTCTAAGAATTAAAGCTCAGCCCTATAATAGGATGTCTTCTCTTTCTTTTCAGTCTTCACAGGGAGATCTGTCAAGGCTAAAGAATCTTTCATAAATAATTCCAGATTCTTTTGCTGCTTTCAAGTGTTAGCTTTAGCTTTGTATCTCAAAACAGATCAAGACTGTGTTGAAATATGTCCCCATACAGGGCAAATGTGTGCATTTTCCCAGATTCACAGATTGCATTGGGCTGGAAGGGTCCGTCAAAGATCATCTTTGCCCAACTCCACTGCAGTAAGCAGGGAAACCTCCAACTAGATCAGGATGCCCAGGGTCATATCAAGTCTGATTTGAGTCTCTCAAAGGATGGGGCCTCGATAACATCCCTGGCAACCTGTTTCAGTATTTTACCACTCTCATTGTAAAGAGCTTCCTCCATATGTCCAAACTAAATCTACCCTGCTCTAGTTTAAAACCGTTGCCCCTCACAACATGCTGGGTTTCCTTTTTCTGTTTCAGTAACATGCAAGGAATGCATCTGTTGAATTCAACTGAGAGCTTTGGAGAAATCTTTGAGTGACCTGCATACACTGTTACTTTTACTAGCTAGTTTCTTCTATTCTTCACCTCTCTTTTTTCTTTATTGGAAAAGTGTACTTATGTTACTGTACAGACTATCTACTGTGTTCTGGGTAGGTCTAGCCACATATGCAGTCGAAGTGAAAAGTAGAAGGGGAAGGTAACACTGGCTCAAGAAAATATATATTAAGTCAAATCTCTTAATTGAAGATTTCTTTCTGTGTGATATTCTATTGCAATAATGTTCATAGAATCATAGAATCAGCCACGCTGGAAGAGACCTCCAAGGTCATCCAGTCCAACCTAGCACCGAGCCCTAACCATTCAACTAGACCATGGCACTAAGTGCTTCATCCAGTCTTTTCTTGAACACCTCCAGGGGGGATGACTCCACCACCTCCCTGGGCAGCCCATTTCAATGTCAATCACTCTCTCTGTCAAGAACTTCCTCCTAACATCCAGCCTAGACCTCCCCTGGCACAGCTTGAGACTGCTTCCTCTTTTTCTGTTGCTGGTTGTCTGGCAGAAGAGACCAACCCCCTCCTGGCTACAGCCTCCCTTCAGGTAGTTGTAGACAGCAATGAAGTCTGCCCTGAGCCTGCTGTTCTCCAGACTAAACAACCTCATCTCCCTCAGCCTCTCCTTGCAGGGCTGTCTTCCAGACCTCTCACCAGCTTCATCACCCTTCTCTGGACATGTTCCAATAGACCAGTGCTGAGTACAGGGAAAGAATATGTCAGTAAAGCTAAGAACTCCTCAAGGAAATGTGAGAGCTTTAAAGGTAAATAGAACCTTAAAAAACAAATAAACAAACAAAAAAAACCCTGAAAATGTTTGAGGTTAAAAGAAGAAAATAAAGTAACCCATTATCATTTTGCGTTAGGAAAGTAATTCTGTAGTTGGCTGCATGTATCTCCCATTCACCTCTGAGTCATTTCCATAGATCTGCTAAGAAAACGGTGCCCTAAATATATAACTGGTAGGAAAAAAAAAATCTAAACTTTCCTATATGAAGAAATAGTGAAATTTTGTATTGCAGCTAAATCCAAGAGGTTAATGATTTTAAATGACTGCTTTTCAAGATGAAACTAAAACCCTGCACAATATGTCTAGAAATACGAACTGGTGTAGAATCACCACTGAAGACAGTAGGAGGCATGTCATAGAATCATAGAATCAACCAGTTTGGAAGAGACCTCCAAGATCATCCAGTCCAAAATAGCACCCAGCACTATCCAGTCAACTAGACCATGGCACTAAGTGCCTCATCCAGGAATTTCTTAAACACCTCCAGGGGGAATGACTCCACCACCTCCCTGGGCAGCCCATTCCAATGCCAATCACTCTCTCTAGGAAGAACTTCACCCTAACATCCAGCCTATACTTCCCCCTGGCACAACTTGAGACTGTGTCCCCTCATTCTGTTGCTGGTTGCCTGGGAGAAGAGACCAACCCCCACCTGGCTACAGCCTCCATTCAGGTAGTTGTAGACAGCAATGAGGTCACTCCTGAGCCTCCTCTTCTCCAGGCTAATCACCCCCAACTCCCTCACCCTCTCCTCACAGGGCTGTATTCCAGGCCCCTCACCAGCTTTGTCACCCTTCTCTGGACATGTTCCAGCACCTCAACATCTCTCTTGAATTGAGGGGCACAGAACTTGACACAGAGGTATATGTCAGAGGTATATGATTTCTAAGTATGGTGCTACTGTGTCTTCTAGGGAACCTGATGCTTTTGGACAACACGAAGGCTGAAGAGGAAAAGAGCCCAGTGTCATGTAACAGGAAATCTGAACATTTATTAGATACAGTGTGGTTACAATGAGGATTTTCATACCAACAGACTTAATGCCACTATTATTGAAGCTAGATGGAATGTTTATCATCGTGCCAGTGGGATCATAACCTGTTTCCTCTTCTTTAGGCACAGAAGGTAAAAAATGTTGGTTGTTTCCTTCAGATGAGTCCTTTACACTGAAGATTCCACAGAAACTGAAAAAAAACCCCAACCACACTGAAGATGACACTTGTTAAAAGTTAGCAAAATGGTATTGACATTCACAGAGATACACCAAACCCATGGGCTTGCATCAGAAGTGCTTTGAGTGGGTTTTCCTACGCGTGGCACTGTGAAGGCAGAGAGGTCACAAGCCTTCCTCTTGCCCACAGCTATGACATTCTTGCATTCAGCATTCAATAACTCTTTTGTTCCCACATCACTGACAACAGTGACGTTGAAATAGTTTTGTTGCTTACATCTCCAAATGTGAATGGGCTTCTAGTTGTCCTGAGAAGATCGTAGCATTAATCCAGTAACCATGCCATGAAATTGCTACATTTAATCTTTTAGTTTGGCTTGAGTATAATGGTTGTTTGACATCCCGAATACAGGCAGAGTTGTTATGATGTCACAGCAAAGGATTCGTCACAACCCACAGCTGATGAAGAGATAGGAGATCAAACACGTTCTGGAGCAAGTACGCACAATCATACCCACGTGTGTGTATACACGTCACTACCCAAGCATGCAAATATCTGTGCACGTCAGATAGCACATTAAATAGCAAGCCTTCTTTTAGAAAGTATTGCCATACTCTGATGACCATGACCAAATCCATGGAATGAGGAGATGTAAAAAGGTTGTTACCCATTTATTTGGGCCCCCCAGTTTAGGAGGGACATTGAGATGCTTGATCCTGTCCAGAGAAGGGTGACGAGGCTGGTGAGAGGCCTTGAGCACAGCCCTAAGAGGAGAGGCTGAGGGAGCTGGGATTGGTTAGCCTGGAGAAGAGGAGGCTCAGAGGTGACCTTATTGCTGTCTACAACTACCTGAGGGGTGGTTGTGGCCAGGGGGAGGTTGCTCTCTTCTCTCAGTGGCCAGCACCAGAACGAGAGGACACAGCCTCAGGCTGCACCAGGGGAAATTTAGGCTGGAGGTGAGGAGAAAGTTCTTCCCTGAGAGAGTCATTGGACACTGGAATGGGCTGCCTGGGGAGGTGGTGGAGTCGCCGTCCCTGGAGCTGTTCAAGGCAGGATTGGACGTGGCACTTGGTGCCATGGTCTAGCCTTGAGCTCTGTGGTAAAGGGTTGGACTTGATGATCTGTGAGGTCTCTTCCAACCTTGGTGATTGTAGACAGCAATGAGGTCAGCCCTGAGTCTCCTCTTCTCCAGGCTGCACACCCCCAGCTCCCTCAGCCTCTCCTCATAGGGTTTGTGTTCCAGGCCCCTCACCAGCTTTGTCGCCCTTCTCTGGACACGTTCCAGCACCTCAACATCTCTCTTGAATTGAGGGGCCCAGAACTGGACACAGTATTCTTCTCTGATTGCAAACTGTAAATGGAGCTAGAATAATCCAAAGTACAGAGAAATGCCCCATGGCATGTTCAGGGGGTCCTATAGGCAGAGTAGTGCTTGTGCCTCTTTAGCTACCTGCAGCCTTAGTGTATGAGGTAAGCTTGCTCTAAACAACTGCAAAAATGCATCTTTACCTCATTAAGTGAGAAGCATAACTTTGGTGATTATATGCCTAGTATGGAATTCATCATTTATTTATGCAATAGGTGTAGTGAGTGACAGAAACAAGAACTTTACTGGGCAATTGTGCACTCTGCATTAGTGGTACATATAATTTTGGACCAGCTTGGTTCTTTGTACAACATATTCCAGCTAGGAACAGATTGAGCTGTTCTTTGAATCGTTTCTGAGCAGGGAGTACAGAGTGAGGTTATGATGACTTTTCTTTATGCTGTAGCTGAGTTCACTTGAGGTAAAACTTGCTGAAAACTGAGGGTTTATAAAGGTACTGAGCACTACCTATGATCCAGCAGGCTTAAAGTGAAAACAGCTATGTGGACTGTTTGTCTCTCATTTAAGCAATCAACACACAGAGTTTTCTGGCACCATAACGGTTTGTTTTCAGTTGTATATCCCAGACATGCTTTACATCTAAATGTTAATCTTGCTTTGTATACAGACTGCTCTGGATGAGTATCATAGTAGGAAATACTCGAGAAACAGAACATGAAGCTGGTCATAGGAGGTTGTCCTCTTATTTCTGAATTTGTGTAAGACTTGGAACTGGTTTTGTCAGTCTTGAAGGGAGAGGGAGTGTATATAGCTGTGAAGCAGAGGACATAGCTATTTTGGTTGTTCTCAGTAAGCAGTGCAAGCTGGAGGTAGAAACTATTGTAACAAGGGATACATTTGGGTCCAAGGCAAACAAGGAAAGGGTTATGAATTACAATATGACTTAAACCTGTTTCAAACACATAGGTATTACTACTTTTATGACTCTTCTGCATATTCATTGTGCTAGTTTGAGCCTAGCTGGGATATTTTAGTGAGAGGAATTAGATGATAGGCTGTGAAAAGGAAAAAGTGGTGATGTCTGCTTCACTCATAGGCTTGCCAAGATATATAAACAAGAACACAAACATAGAGGAGGAAGTTCTTCCCAGAGAGAGTGATTTGCCATTGGAATGGGCTGCCCAGGGAGGTGGTGGAGGCACCATCCCTGGAGGTGTTCAAGCAAAGCCTGGATGAGGCACTTAGTGCCATGGTCTAGTTGACTGGCTAGGGCTGGGTGCTAGGTTGGCCTGGATGATCTTGGAGGTCTCTTCCAACCTGGTTGATTCTATAACAGAGTTGCTCTTTGGCTCTGGCTACCTCCCTCCTCTCTCTCTAAACTGCCATCTGTGTAACTAACCTGCTTCCTAACCTCCCTGGCAGATCCTCCAAACTTACCTTGAATGTAAGACAAAGTCTGGGATAAGGTAGAGGGATGGAAAGAGGGTGGAAGGGTGGTTGTGAGCGCCTCCTGGGGACTCTGGTTTCTGGGAGGGCTGTTGTATTCGTTTCTTACCTTTTTAACTTGTATATAGCTGTATGTATTGTAAATATCTGCTTGTATATTGTGTTAAGCTGTAAATATAAAGCTTCATTCCTTAATTTCCAGCCACTGAGTCTAGTCTGGGTAATTTTCTTAAGGAATGGGAGGTGTGGGGTGGGTGTGTAACACCCAAACCATCACATTCATGCAGTCTGAACTTCTTGAAATGGATTTATTTATAAAGACAAATTAAAAATTGCAAGACTTCAGGTCTGCACAGCTGTAAGGTTTTAACTTTCCCCTCTTTGGAGTACTAGTTCTATTTTTCTTCAGTTGGTTGTTTTTTTTTGTGTTTTGGGTTTTTTTTTTTTTGGAGTGGCGCAGGGTGAGAGTGAGCATTACAAAAGTCTCCCTGAAGCTACTGAGAACCAAAGTTGAAGTCGTAATTGCAGTTTAATGAAACCAATTTTAAACATTCCTTTTATCTCTGCTGGGATGTTTATTGTCACAGTTCAAGTTTTCTTATTTTTTTCTCTTTAGCAAAATTCAAGCCATTTGCTAACCTGTTCATGCTAAATGTCACGCTGTAAAATAAGTAGCTTTGACAAATCTGCCCCTACTTTACTATTCCAGCATGTTAAAAATATCACAGTCACATTCCTGCTTTTTGAAATGGAAAAGGTGACTGTCATTTGTCATTTTTGCTGAAAAACACCATTGTGTCTCTTGTAGGAATTCTGGAGAAGCTCTGAATTTCAGTTGATACCTTACACAAAACAAACTCCCCATTGCTGAGCAAGTGTCCATAGAATTTCTGTGCACTGGGCCCAGGTAGCAAACACAAATAGAAAACTGAGATGGGATTTCAGTAGCGATCACTTGAATTCCAGGGAGCTTTTCCAGAGAAAGACTGAAGTTTCAAACGACCCCCACCTACCTGCTGATGAACCAGACAGTGTACAAGCACTGAGACGTTTGTGTAGAAACCCAAATAAAAGCTAGTACTACTTTTTAATGTGACATTTTGGGTAACAAGTAGCTACCTAAATTTATTTGGGGTACACAAATGGAAGGATAATCATGCCTCCCAAGGAATCCAGTCTGGTACTTGTGCTCTGAGAGAGTGAAGTAAGACCCAAAGACCTGGGACTCACTAAAAGGTAAAGGCAGCAACCATGGCAACTTCTGACCAAGACATTATCACAAGAAGAAATGAACATGCATCTTTTGTTTATTAGTCTGATGTTGGATTATACAATTAGAATCAGGGATGGAAGTCTCACCTGCCTGAATCTGAAGAGGTACAAATATACTTCCCATCTTGCAAGAACATAAACTAGGACAGAAGACACGGAATAAATAGCCTAGGGAGTTCACATCCTGATGGTTGAAGCAATACCAAGAAGCCAAGTGAGTAGAATTCAGGTTTCAGAGAGAAGCAGCAACCATTTCAGCTTAGAGATGTGGAAAGGGACCTTTTTTTTTTTTTTTTACCAGGCTAATATTCCTATTTAGGTTAGCCTGTTTAGCTGGTCAATATTCCTGCAGGTGTTTTTGTCAGGGGAAAAATTCTGACTAGCCAAAAATTATACTTGAGCCAGCAGTGTGCACTTGCAGCCCAGAATGCCATCCAGATCCTGGGCTGCATCAGGAGAAGTGTGGCCAGCAGGTGAAGGGAGGTGATTCTCCCCCTCTACTCTGCTCTGCTGAGACCCTGCTTGGAGTACTTCGTCCAGATCTGGAGCCCCTATTACAAGAAGGATGTGGACATGCTGGAGTGAGTCCAGAGAAGGGCCACAAGGATGGTCAGAGAGCTGGAGCAGCTCTGCTGTAAGGACAGACTGAAAGAGTTGGGGCTGTCCATTCTGCAGAAGTGGAGGCTCCCAGGTGACCTTCTTGTGGCCTTTCAGTATCTGAAGGGGACCTACAAAAAAGCTGGGGAGGGACTTTTTAGGGTATCAGGGAGTGACAGGACTAGGGGGAATGGAGCAAAGCTGGAGGTGGGGAGATTCAGACTGGAGGTGAGAAGGAAGTTTTTGAGCATGAGAGTGGTGAGAGCCTGGACTGGGTTGCCCACGGAGGTGGTTGAGGCCCCATCCCTGGAGGTGTTTACAGCCAGGTTGGATGGGGCTCTGGCCAGCCTGCTCTAGGGTAGGGTGTCCCTGCTGATGGAAGGGGGTTGGAACTAGATGATCCTTGTGGTCCCTTCCAACGCTGACTGATTCTATGATTCTATGATACTTTCCTTTTTTTTTTTTTTTCAGATAGAAATAATACAAGAGCTATCCAGAGTGTAACATTAGTTTATGAGTTCATATTACAAAGATGATTTCTACACAATATGAAAATTGATAATTTATAACTCCAAGTGGTAAAATGTTTATCTAGTTATTATCCAGCTTTTAAAATACCTAAACCACATAAGGATTCACATAGATCTTAAAAATATTAGTAATAAAATCACATATACAAAATTGCAATGAAGTTTTAATATCTCTCTCTTTTTTTTTTTTTTAAGTTTCTGGTTTTCAGCTCATTAAAGTCAGTTAGAGTCATAGAATCAACCAGGTTGGAAGAGACCTCCAAGATCATCCAGTCCAACCTAGCACCCAGCCCTGGCCAATAAACTAGACCATGGCACTAAGTGCCTCATCCAGGCTTTTCTTCAACACCTCCAGGGACAGTTACTCCACCACCTCTCAGGGCAGCCCATTCCAATGGCAAATCACTCTCTCTGTTCTTCAACCCTCAACTGATTTTAAAACACAGCTTTCTTCCCTGAACATTGTATTGGCCATACAGTGAATACTGTGATACTGCAGCTTCATTTCAAGTTTTACAGTTGAGCTGGCAGCCAGTCAGCATGTGCCCCTGTGCCCTCATTTGAAATAAACTGCAGCCTGTGGCTCCTCCAGGTAGATTCTGCCAATTTAAGTGTGAAAAATTATAAGAGACAAGCTCTGTCTTCTGAAGTACTGATGCAAAAGGTAGCAATATTGCATGACCCTAGGGATGGTTGGATGGCTGCTTTGTACTGTGAAAGAGTTGAAAGAAATAGCTAGACTTTGGGGAGTTTTATGTCTCTGAGGTAGAATATGAAGAACCTGATGAGGAAGTTATGGTTCAAAGGAAGGTTACAAAAATAACAGCAGCCATCCTAAACTTATCTAAAAGATTTACAAGAAGTCTGCTACAGTGTGTGGGTTTCGACCTCCAGGAACACTAAGCTTTATTCATCTTGTGCTGGGTAACAAAACACTTTTACTGCATTAAATCAGCTTCAGTTTTGTGCTCGTGCTTATGGGACTGGGACCAGAGGTTTAGATTATAAAAAAACAGTTGTCAGATGTGAAGTATAATTGAGACAGTTTTGGTCCCAGGTCCTGAGGACCAGGGATTGAAGTTTTTTTGATTTCTTAGTAGAGAAGGTGAGGAAGGAGATATTTTTCCCTCTTTTAATCTGAGCAATCAAAATGCCCCAATATGCATTACATAAGCAGATCTACCATCTACCACAAATTTGGCTCTTGTTTAAGATTTAAGCACATAGCTTAAAAAAGCTTCCATAGGTTTGAAACTATTCCTCAGTGCTTGCTGTCGATTTAACTAACCTCCCAGTGTTGTGCTTCCAGGTGCTGCACATAGAGCAAAGTTCACTGACTGCTTAGGTTCCCTTGTGAAATAGTTTTAGAATCATAGAATACATCTGGTTGGAAGAGACCCAAAAGATCATCCAGTCCAACCCTTGACCTAGCACTGAAGAGTCAACACTAAACCATGTGCCTAACCACCAGGTCCACGTGTTGCTTAAACACCTCCAGGGACTCCACTAACTGCCCTAGGTAGACCGTTCCTATGTTTGACAACCCTCTCTGTGAAGAAGTATTTCCTAACATCCATCCTTAGCCTCCCCTGGCATAGCTTGCAACCATGTCCTCTTGCTTGTAATCCCCCTCCTGGATTCCTACCTCCCTTCAGCTAGTTGTAGAGAGAGATTAGGTCTCACATCAGTCTCTCTTCCTCAGCTCCTTCAAACAGTCCTCATAGGTCATGTGTTCCAGGCTGCTCATGAGCCTCACTGCCTTTCTTTGGATATGCTCTAGCACCTCAATATCCTTCCCATAGTGAGGAGCCCAGAACTGAACATAGTACTCCAGGTGTGGTCTCACCAGTGCTGAATAAATATATGATACTCATACAGTTATTTTAGTGGGTTGTTATTAAAGAACTTGGATTTGTACCCAATGATATACAATCTAAGACAAAGTTTGTTCTAAGAGCTTGCTGTCTCCATGTAAAACTAGACACAAGTAGATATAAGTGGGTGGGATGGCAGAGATGATGATTAACCTGCAAAGCATAAGACACTGAGCACTTCTTTGCAGTTCACTGATCTATAGAGTCAAGTGTGACCTCTGTAGTCAGGCTTTGTCTTTAAGAGCCACCAGTATAAATCAATAGGCAACAGCAGTTGCATGATGTGATTCAGCTCAGAAAATATCCCCACATTATTGCATCAGGGCTGTGTTGAAATAATAAAGAAGCAACATCTCAGATGTTCACCTTTCTCAGGTGACTTCTACCTTGGACAGACAGGTCTTCTGAAACTGTGTTAGACTGGCAAATATCTGAGAGGGTCTGTGTAGTTGCTTTCTAAAGGTCTGGTGGGGGTAGAAGAGTATGATTTCTTTCTGACCAGTCTTAGTAATTAGCAGGCATAGTTATTCAGCAGCAACTGCAAACCTGCTGAAGTCCCTAAGAGCTAGAATAATCTCACTTCACACCCTCAATCTTGTCAATTATAAGGACTGTAGTTGTCAAACTTAGACAAAACATGTAGGTGGGATTTAGGCAACTGAGCCTAGGTGACATGAATCCAGCCTAGGATCTGTCTTGAATATTCCTAAAAATGTTGCATAATTTTTTAAGCCAGTCTCCGTTCTTAGCTTACCTTGCAAGATGATCTTCCTTGTTCTTTGCAACCAGCAGAAGATACCACAGAAAGTCTTTCTGGGGCTTTCTCTCCACTGTAAAACAAACAACTACCTGAACAACAATTACTTGAAGGGACATTGTGGAGAGGCTCAAGCTAGTCTCTTCTCACAGTTAGTTGGAGACAGAACAAGTGAGAATGGCCTCAATCTGAGACTGGGGAGGTTTAGATTGGTCATTAGGAAAAAGTTTTTCATAGAGAGAGTGGTCAGGCACTGGAATGAGCTGCCCAGGGAGGTGGTGGAGTTACCAACTCTGGATGTGTTTAAGTGTTTGGATGTGTTGCTTAGGGATATGGTTTAAGGTGAATCTTGTAGAGTAGGGTTATAGGCTGGACTTGTGATCCTGAGGGTCTTTTCCAACCTGAATGTTTCAGTGATTCTGTGAAAAAGACCCCTTATTGCAGTTTGGTTCAATACAGAAAGGTACAATACATGCACCTGAACTACCCGCAAAAGATCTGCTGATTTGAACAGTAACTGGGATGTTAGGAGCTTGGTTTCAGTCCCTGTTTGATCTTAGTCTTCCAGTATCAATGTCAGCAGTTTATATGTGACACATCTGTGCTGTTGTGGTAGGCCTGATAGGCCGAAATAGGGCTTATCCATGCCCTGGCTTGTCCAGACATGTTTCCTTACTCCCCCTCCTTCTGTGCTGGGGGAAGCAACTGCAGGAAAGGAAAACAAAAGCCCTGGTTTCACCTAATCTGGTCAAGCTTGGCAAAGTGCCATTCTGATTGGCTAATCTATGTCCAGAGCTCCGTTAGTCTCAGGCAGATATTGATAAAAGGGATGAGCAGTTAGCCACTGTGCTGCTTCTGCCTCACTGCATCCTGAATTTGCCTGGAAACTCCATGCCCTGGAGAGCTTACCAGCAACAGGCTTTAAATGCCTGCACACAATTGGCCTGCATAGTCAGCATGACATTGTGCCAAGACTGCACATCACATTGCATCCTGCCTGCCCCTCTGCAAGGCTTCTGCTGAATTGGGAGTCAAGAGCAGTCAGGTCAGAGACTATGCAATAGACTCCCAACTTCCTGAGAAAAGAGCCTGGGAAATTCCAACAGCAACCCCTCCACATGCTTTGGGCTCTGTCTGATAAAATTTTATGAGTAAATACTTAAAAGCCTCTTCTAATTCACTAATTGCCTTCTGCCATAAGCAGAAAGGAGCTTCTTGTGTCCTCTAGTGGAGAAGCGGAATAATTAACCGCAAGAATCTTCTCTTCCAGGATAATGTTTGCGGTTGCCACTTTAAGAAATGAGTGCTCTAGTTCTGCCTGTTCCCTGTGTGTGTAAATTTACAAACTGTGTGTTTTTAGAATCATAGAATGACAGAATTCACCAGGTTGGAAGAGATCTCCCAGATCATCCAGTCCAACCTAGCATCCAGCCCTGTCAACTAGACCATGGCACTAAGTGCCTCGGCCAATATTTTTTTTCACACCTCCAGGGACAG
Source organism: Pogoniulus pusillus (assembly GCF_015220805.1). NCBI lineage: Eukaryota > Metazoa > Chordata > Aves > Piciformes > Lybiidae > Pogoniulus > Pogoniulus pusillus. The sequence continues at coordinate 33,730,310 of NC_087270.1, forward strand.
TGACTCCACCACCTCCCTGGGCAGCCCATTCCAATGGCAAATCACTCTCTCAGGCAAGAACTTCCTCCTAACATCCAGCCTATACCTCCCCCAGCACAGCTTGAGCCTGTGTCCCTTTGTTCGGTTGCTGGTTGCCTGGAAGAAGACAGCAACACCCATCTGGCTACAGTCTCCCTTCAGGTAGTTGTAGACAGCAATGAGGTCCCCCCTGAGCCTCCTCTTCTCCAGGCTAAACAACCTCAGCTCCCTCAGCCTCTCCTCACAGGACTGTGTCCTAGACCCCTCACCAGCTCTGTCACCCTCAGTTGGCAGTACTAGACTTTTACCGATGATTCTCACCCATTTCTACAGGCCTGCCAGAATAATTTGCCAAAAGGTTTGTGCAAACCATTTTCTACCTGCATATTCCCTAATTTAACTCATTATTATAGAATATATTGACTTTACAGTGCCTATATATGTAGTATAACTCCAGAAATAGGTAGAAAAAAAATAGTTATCCACTAGCAGGACACCATGTACTCACCAGCTTCATCGCCCTTCTCTGGACACACTCCAGTACCTCAACTTCTCTCTTGAATTGAGGAGCCCAGAACTGGACACAGAACTCACAGTATCACAGTATCACCAAGGTTGGAAGAGACCTCATAGATCATCAAGTCCAACCCTTTGCCACAGAGCTCAAGGCTAGACCATGGCACCAAGTGCCACGTCCAATCCTGCCTTGAACAGCTCCAGGGACGGCGACTCCATCACCTCCCCAGGCAGCCCATTCCAGTGTCCAATGACTCTCTCAGTGAAGAACTTTCTCCTCACCTCCAGCCTAAATCTCCCCTGGCACAGCCTGAGGCTGTGTCCTCTTGTTCTGGCGCTGGCCACCTGAGAGAAGAGAGCAACCTCCTCCTGGCCACAACCACCCCTCAGGTAGTTGTAGACAGTAATGAGGTCACCCCTGAGCCTCCTCTTCTCCAGGCTAAACAATCCCAGCTCCCTCAGCCTCTCCTCACAGGGCTTGTGCTCGAGGCCTCTCACCAGCCTCGTTGCCCTTCTCTGGACACGCTCAAGTCGTGGCCTGCCCAGTGCTGAGTACAAGGGAAGAATAACCTCCCTTGTCTTACTGGCCACACTGTTCCTGATACAGGCCAGTTTTTAAACCTTGTGACAAAGTTTTCTGGTGAGTTTTAATGTGAATAAACAGTTTTCATACTTATTAACAATCATTGCCTGGATATCAAAATTTATACAGATTATTAAGTTTGCATAATCCATCACAGTGCTGAGAAAGAGATTGCAAGAGTTCACCCATTGTGAAAATAGGTCCTGATAAATTTGAATATAGTCATAAAATCATAGAATCATAGAATCAACCAGGTTGGAAGAGACTCGAAGATCATCCAGTCCAACCTTGCTCCCAGCCCTAGCCAATCAACCAGACCATGCACTAAGTGCCTCATCCAGGCTTTGCTTCAACACCTCCAGAGATGGTGACTCCACCACCTCCCGGGGCAGCCCATTCCAATGGCAAATCACTCTCTCTGAGAAGAGCTTCCTCCTAACACCCAGCCTATACTTCCCCCGGCACAACTTTAGACATTAGAAGTTTGCTCTGAATATACTAAACCCAGGACACTGCAATTCATATTTATTTATTTGTATTTATATTGGTATTTAATTCATGTGATTATGTGCTAGAGCTTGTATTGCTTGGTGGTACAGAAGGATTGTGGGCAACTGTGGGAAGAAATTTATTTCCTGTAGAAACTGCAGTAGGTTGGGAAAAAGATGTGTAAGGCAAAGAGGCACAATGTGTAAGAGGAAATTTATGATAGAATCACATCTCTATTTATATATCAGTGTATATATAGAGAAACACTACAAATGTATCTTTCTTAAAGCAAGAAAATCAACTTCAACGTATGTCATCAGAAAGAAATTCCTGTTATGTACATTTAGTAAATGAAATAGCTGCTGTAGGATGATTTACTCCAGCTCTGCCCAGTCACCAGTTTTGTCTTTGTCGCTACAACAAGCTTCAGAAATTTGGAATCAGATGAGCAAGAACATTTTTTTTACCAAAAGATTTTTGAGAGGTACCTGGAGAATTTACTAATGAAAAACAGATTTAAGGCATTTGGCTTGTCCTGATTTAATTCAGAATTTGCAAATAGCATTGTCACTTTTGAGAATAAATAACCTCATGTGGAAATTCATAACCTACCAAAAGACATTGCAAAGCTTTAGAGGTGCTAACTCAGCAGCAGGACTCAAGTGCTGCAGTACCACCTGCGCTAGGCATATGCCCAAAAGCATCTTCCCAGTTCACCCAGGAAGGCAATCAGCAAACTGTGCCCCGGTGCCCCAGAACAACATAACTGTCAGTCTGAATGCTGCCTCTTTACAAGTGTCTAGTCTAAAGAAAAGAAGACTGGGAGGAACATAGCTGTAAAAGCAAGCGGATTAACAATCAGCTCTTCATGCCCATTAATAGGTAATGGATGGATCTTGTGAGGAGGGAACTGAAGATGGGCAGTAGGAAACATTTCTGCAATGGGCAGAAGGTTGAGGGAATAGTTGCATTGTGATTCCACAGTTCTCTCAGGCAAACAGGAGAGATTGTTGAGATACTGTGTCCAGAGAAAGGCGACAAAGCTGGTGAGAGGCCTGGAACACAAACCCTATGAAGAGAGGCTGAGGGAGCTGAGGGTGTGCAGCCTGAAGAAGAGAAGGCTTCAGGGGTGGCTTGAAGGGAGGCTGTAGCCAGGTGGGGGTTGGTCTCTTCTGCCAGGCAACCAGCAACAGAACAAGGGGACACAGTCTCAAGTTGTGCCAGGGGAGGTCTAGGCTGGATGTTAGGAGGAAGTTCTTCTTGGAGAGAGATTTCCCATTGGAATGGGCTGCCCAGGGAGGTGGTGGAGAAAAGCCTGGCTGAGGCACTTAGTGCCATGGTCTAGTTGTTTGGACAGGGCTGGGTGCTAGGTTGGACTGGATGATCTTGGAGGTCTCTTCCAACCTTGTTAATTGTATGATTCTATGATTTTTGAAGGAAGGAGTGTTTGTCAGGATCAGCACAGTTTTAACTAACACTGCCCTGATGTCCCAGCCATAATGCCATATGCATTACAGGTTTTTTGCTCACACTTTCAGCTGGGTAAAATTTTCTTCTTTCTTCTTTACTCTTTCTTTCTAATATTGTTGGGAAATCATTATTTTTTTTCTAGAATGTTTGAAGCCAACCATTTTAACATTTGATTAACATTTTTTAAGTTATATGCTGGGTTGCAAATCCTTTTTTCTCCCTTTTTTTTTTTTTAAGATGGAAGTAGTCAGCCAAAGAAACTACATGAGACTAGATTTTGGTTTTTTTTAAAGCTGAGCATTTTTGGTGTAGTGGACACTGTTCATTGCCTAAAGAATCTAAGTCATTAACCCATGTAATTATTTTTATCATCAACTATTGCAGTACACGTTGTTTTCCTTGACTTTATTTGAAGCCTGGGATAAATCTCAGATCACTCTTTCTCTTGCTTCATACCAGCAGAGGTCTATGTGAGGCATAGGGAGCAAGGGAGGGGCAAGGGAGCTTTACTCCGCTCTCCTCAGACCCCACCTGCAGTACTGTATGCAGTTCTGGAGCCCCCAACAAAAGAAGGACATTGAACTGTTGGAGCGAGTCCAGAGGAGGGCCACAAAGATGCTCTGAGGGCTGGAGCAGCTCTGCTATGAGGACAGGCTACAAGAGTTAGGGCTTTTCAGCCTGAAGAAGAGAAGGCTTCGAGGAGACCTTATAGCGGCCTTCCAGTATCTGAAGGGACCTACCGGAAGGCTGGGGAGGGACTATTTACAAGGTCTTGTAATAACAGGACAAGGGGGAATGTGTTTAAACTTGAAGAGGGGAGATTCAAACTAGATGTTAGGAAGAAGTTCTTTCCAGTGAGGGTGGTGAGGTTGCCCAGGAAGGTTGCGGAGGTGTTCAAGGCCAGGTTGGATGAGGCTTGTTCTAGCGGGAGATGTCCCTGCCTGTTGCATGGGGTTGGAAGTGGATGACCCTTGAGGTGCCTTCCAACCTAAACCATTCTACAATTCTACATCCAAGGAACAGAAAACATGAGTTTTTTTTAAAAAGAATGAACTTTGCTGAGTAACTTCATCCAGAAAAATGTCTAAGAAATGTGTCAGTATTACTTCATCAGTCATGTATGATCTTACAACCTCACAGAAGATACTTGACCAAAAAGAGATTTTGCAAAATCTTCAGTTTCTGATAGTAAGGAAGTAAAAAAAATTGTCTCTTACAGAAGACTGATTGCAAGTAGCTAAGCAACATCTTCTGTACCAACATTTACTTTGTGTCCAGTTCTGGGCCCCTGTGTCCAGTTCTGGGCTCTTCAATTCAAGAAAGATGTTGAGGTGCTGGAACATGTCCAGAGAAGGGCAACAAAGCTGGTGAGGGGCCTGGAGCACAAATCCTATGAGGAGAGGTTGAGGGAGCTGGGCCTGTTTAGCCTGGAGAAGAGGAGGCTCAGGGGTGATCTTATTACTGTCTACAACTACCTGAAGGGGCATTGTAGCCAGGTGGGGGGTGGCCTCTTCTCCCAGGTAACCAGCAATAGAACAAGGGGACACAGTCTCAAATTGTGCCAGGCTAGGTATAGGCTGGATATTAGGAAGAAGTTCTTCCCAGAGAGAGTGATTTCCCATTGGAACGGGCTGCCCAGGGAGGTGGTGGAGGCACCGTCCCTGGGGGTCTTCAAGAAAAGCCTGGATGAGGCACTTAGTGCCATGGTCTAGTTGATTGGTTAGGGCTGGGTGCTAGGTTGGACTGGATGATGTTGGAGGTCTCTTCCAACCTGGTTGATTCTATGATTCCATGATTCTATTGAAATTACATTAGTCAATTAGGCACACAAAAGCCTCTTATCTTATACCTAAAGCTAATATGTGAAAAATTACAGAACTATATGAGCAAAATGTAGATACAGATCCAAAGTATATTTATGGTGACATCATGTGAACACTTCCTATTTATCATTGTAGAATTGTTACTGCTTAAAGTTCCAAAAATAAGAGAAAATCTGTGGCAATAGGAAGACCTCTTCTTTCTAAAGTAGTTCACTTCAGGTCTGAAAAAACTTAAAGTAATGGAGTCTCAGATCTGAAGTGAAATTATTGTAGCAGAGCCATTAATTTTAAAGTTTTAGCACTGTCTTTAAGTGAAGAAAGTGAATAAAACTTTTAGATGCATGTTTATTTTTAATTGAATGAGTAGCCAAAACTTACTTTTCATGGTTAAGCTGTTTCTTTATTTAATTACTTTCTGAAATTGTTGATATTTTATTGCTACTTCCATAAAAAGAAACTTTCCACAACAACCTGAAATGCCAGTGAAGAAGTAGCTGTGGGCTTCTGCCGCATTCAGGCTGCCCAGGGAGGTGGTGGAGGCACCGTCCCTGGGGGTGTTCAAGAAAAGACTGGATGAGGCACTTAGTACCATGGTCTATTTGATTGGATAGGGCTGGGTGCTAGGTTGGACTGGATGATCTTGGAGGTCTCTTCCAACCTGGTTGATTCTATGATTCTTCAGAATGGTGGAATGACCACCATAAGAAGTGTTCATGTCCTGAGAGTGAACTCAGAGCAAAACTTTTGGTAGTTCTGATGTGGAATTTCACAGAATCAGACTCACAGAACTGTAAAGGTTGGAAGGGACCTCCAGAGATCATAGAGTCCAACCCCCCCCTGCCAAAGCAGAATCACCTAGGGTAGTTCACACAGGGATGCATCCAGGTGGGTTTTGAAAGTCTCAGAGGAAGGAAACTCCACAAATTTGTCTCATATCATCTCATCCATAGTGCAAGAAAAATTGTTCTGGTTACAGCTTCCTTCAACTGTAAAATAGTTTTTTTTCTGAATAGCAGTAGAGAATTTTTAAACATCTTTTTTTTTTTCTTCTTTATACTAGTCCACAAAACTTCATCAGCCAAGAAATGAAGTAACTTTCCCTTCATCCTGTGGGGATAATTCAGTCTCCTTGACTACCAGAGCACATTTGAAAAGAAGATCCTGAGCAGAGAAAGAAAAATGTTCTGAAAGTGATAGAACCCTTCAAAGGATCTTATCTAGTGAAATTACCTTCTCAGGAAAGTGTCTCTCACTAGCAAGACAAGCAGCTTGAAATAAATCAACACAATTAATTTGTAGCTATAAGCCATACCAAACATTTTACATCTCCCCATAGCTGATGCCTTCTTTTTTACCTCTTATCCCTATAAAAATAGTAAACTGTTTAAACATTTTATTGATATTTTCTCTTGTATCCCCAGGGAAAGAAATTCAGGGAGAACGGGGCTGCACTAAAGAAAAACATATAGAACAAAACCATGATTTCCTTCAGTCACTGCACATCTACAGGGAAGAGTGATTTGTGGAAACATGGAGATGGAGGAGTAATGGATTTCTCTGTCAAAATGATGAGTGAAAGAAAGAAGTAATTACCATTAATGCACTTCAATTATGGCTCAATGGTTTTTTAGCTGTATGTTCCCATTTAATTTTCATTTAAAACAAAACAGTTGCCACAGACCTGGAGCTAAAAACAGAAATCCCTTTCAGCTACTGGCAAATTAGCAAGTAATGTTCTTATTATATAAGCAGAGGGAAGATTGGCTTCTTCCAGGCGAACACGGGAAGTACTTGTTTGTTTCAGGCACTATTCTTTCTCCCCCTCAAACTCACAGATGAATTTTATTTCCAATGTTATAATCAACTAAGCATGATAATACACTTTTTTTTTCCTGGTTCCTATTTAGCTTTCAAAGCTCTCACAGGATTTCTGTCATGGATCAGTGGCACCTTCCAGGAGGGAGTGAGGTCAGTGGACATCCTTGCTATACAGGAAGGTGTGTTGTATTAGAAAAGGGAAATGTTTTCAAATCCCCAGATCCTAAGCTACTAAAAATAAACTAATGAGCCTTAAATTAACTCTTCATTATTTTTTTTTCTCCACAGCTTTTTCAAGCCAAAAGAAAAGTATTTATTATCTGGGAGTGACATGCAGGAAATTAGGCTTATAAATTGTGTTTCAGTGATTATAATTTCCAACTTTCCTTAATTCTAGTGTTAATATGAATATGTTGTAGAGAGCATGTTTCAACTTCAGTAGTTCTTTTTCCAACTGGAACTCATTGCACCATATGAAATATTTATGATAGAGGAGTTGAAAAAAAAAATTAGTGATATAGAAGTCACTTTTTTATCTCTTTTAGACTATCTGCCTGGAATAGTTTTGAACTGATGTTTGCTTTCAGTGCTACCTCTCAATCCTTCCAATAGCCAAATTGAGCTTGAGAAATTACCTTTACATTTGAAATGTTAAAGCTGGGATATCAGCAAATAAAATTTTATGTAAGAATGTGAATGGATATCCTTACTGGGACTTCCCTGGATCTCAGTGGAGGCATTTGTACAGAAAGATTAGCCTTGACTGATTTGCACCAGTCCCTTTTACCCACTGAATTTTTCTCCCTGTTGCAGACTGAAGGACAAATTTAGAGTAATCCTTGTATGCTTACAAGACCTGTATAAGCTTTATTTACTGCTTATTAGGGATGAAGGTAATTTAAGATTGGCCATGTTTGAACCGTGTACGCTGCACAGAGACTCTGCTATGGTCTGGAGTAAATCAGCAAGCATTGCTACAGTCTGGAGTAAATCAGCAAGCATTTCTCCACATGATGCCTTTGTTTATGGCTTGCCTGTCCCAGCAGGCACTTTGGATATAGCCTTCTAGTTGAGGGAAGGATGACAGAATGAGAATTGGAGTTGTGCCATTCAGCTGACTTCAGGGACCAAGGGTGGACTCTTGCCCATTTTGTTCACCTGAATGTGTAAGAGGTTAAACAGCATCAAATGTTTTTTTTTTTCAATGCATTCACCTATGACATGTGCCATAAAACATCTTTGGGACCCTTTTAGCTTGTTGAGATGTACAAAGAGCTGCCCAGGGAGGTGGTGGAGTCGCCATCTCTGGAGGTGTTCAAGAAAGGACTGGATGAGACACTTGGTGCCATGGTCTAGTTGACTGGCTAGGGCTGGGTGATAAGTTGGACTGGATGATCTTGGAGGTCTCTTCCAACCTGGTTGATTCTATGATTCTATGATTCTAAGAGAGTGCTACCAAAGTCACTGCTTTTGCTGGCCCAAGCACTCAAAACTGTGAGTTTACAAACAGGCTATCTATGGATAAGCTCACCACCAGCAAAAAAACCAAACCAAACCAAACCAAACCTTCAGATGAGCTGATATCTCCCCTTCACTGTTATGTTTTGGGGTAGCTGTTAGCAAGTTGTGTATCACAAACCAGCCTACCAACTAAAAAATAAGTAAAAGAGATGATCCACAGACAGAGGAGGACTCTAGCAATCACGTTCAGTGCTGGGAGAAGTTTCAAAGTAAAGCAAGATGCAAACTAATACACCCAAAATCTTACTATAGCTAGCAAATAGCTACAAACCCCACTCTGTCCTCAGATAAGCTTCAAATAAAAAACAAACAAACAAACAAAACCCAGATTTTTTTTTCACCTAAGGACTTTGCACTTTCTTACAGAAATTCAGATAGGTGGGGGTGAATATGACACGAGCAAGATATCCAGGAGTGTTTGTAAAATATGCTAATCGTGGTGAATATGAACAGGTTATGCCTTAGGCTAAGTACCCAGCACTCTTGAAAAGTCTTTGCCTTTAAAATATAGTCATTAATAACCGAGTTCCCATCTCATCACAGGAACACTGAAATGAAAGGACTGTGAAGCAGTGTCTGCAGAACTACATGTACTGTCTCAAATCCTTTCAAATAATTTTAACTGCAGGCACAGAAGAGAGTCTGCAACTCCTAAATGACAGAACACAGTATTGAACCATTTACAATGACATGATCTTGATAGAGTGGGTGAGATGATCCCATTGTTTCCCTGTGAAGACTTGTCTGCCTTTTTTTTTTCCAACTCTCCACAAAAGACTTGCAAGTTTCTTCCTCCACCTGCAAAGTTCTGGGAGGAAGCTGTCAATATTTCATACTAAGTTCAAACGTGCCATGATTTTATCCTAAAGTTTATTTACATTTCTTGATTACCCTTGTTCTGGCTCATTTCCTTTGTTTCATTCTTGCCAGAAAACTGTGCTAGAAGTGCTTGTCAGTTATTAATAAATTGAGTCAAACAGTAGCAAGTGTAGTTCAACAATTTTGGCAAATATTAATGAATGTAATTGTCATTGTTAGGAGAATTGTTTGGGCGTTTTTTTCAGCTCAAACACAAATTCCAGCCCTTTAACATCTGTTTTTTCTTCTATTAAGACACACAAGAAAACGGATAAAAGGAAAATGAGATTTAAAGATTCATTCTCAGCAAAAGGTGCAGATACTCCATCATTGGATGGATTAAAAAAAAAACCCCAAACTTTTAAAAACATGAAAGTAATCAACAAGTTTTGTTTGGCTGTTGAGCAATTTTTTCATGAAGTTATGAATGATGGAATCAGAAATAATCAGTATAAGTCATCCTTCGATTGGCTTCTGTGAGAAACTTCAGAATAATAAAGAAAAGACAAGATCAATACCAGGTGAAGAAATTCTAGTGATGGGCACTCTGCTGCTGTTGATGAATTGTTCCATTTAGATATAGTGATATTCTTTATTGTTTAAAACAATATGATTTCTATTCTGAATGTGCTCTGCATCAATTACAGACTTCGTGTTGGTTTTAAACCTTCTTTTATAGCTCTTTGGGTGTCTAAGTCATCACTTAATCTTTGCCATTTAGAATGATTTTAATTTTTAACAATAAAACATAGTTTTCAGTCTCGGGTTTTGTTTGAATTTTGCACTTGCATTTTAAACTCTAAGTTCAAGAGAAAAAGAAAGAGCAGGCAACAGCATTGCACAGGTAATAGACAAACAGAGCAGAACCTCCCTCTTCCCATAATTATACATGTAGGGATCACCTCTGCTCTGTTTTGCCTTAATCTGTTGCAGTATTAAATAATGCTGTCGTTTATGAAAATAATACTGTAAATTCAGGAAATCAAACACTTTTCTACCCCTCTTCTTAGACTGCAAAGATTTCCTTTCTAAACCAGCATAGGACTACTTTCTCTTTGTAAAGCCAGATTTTTCTAAGTATCCATATCCCATTCTCGATGAAAAGAAGGGAAAGAAGTAAAACATTTATTTTTCTATTGGTAATTTAACTCCTTTTAGAAGCTTTTACTGAAATACTTATAACCTATTTCAAGATATTTAACTGAACAAAGACTCCTTTTTATTAAGCCTCCATAGCTTACTTTTCCCCTTGGAAGACACTGTGAGCATGTTAGGTTTTAATTTATTCATTGTATTCATTAATTGTTTTCTTGTTAAGTTCACAGATATTATCCATACTAATAAAAAAGGTTTTAAACCTTCCCTTAAATATGAAAATATGCATTTGGCAAGTAAGCCCGGGCTGGGCTAGGATTTTCAGCTTGTTTGCAGTAGTAAGTTAAACATTGACAGGTGGATTTCTTAACACTGAAATGTGTTTTAGCCTGTTACACTCTAAGAGCAATCAGTGATTTTGTCTGGGCAAACTATCCACCTCCTGGAAGTTAGAATAGGCCCAAAGACCATACCCAGTAAGTATGATAGATGTGACAAGAGTATTTAAAAGGACAAGAGGTTTTAATCATATGGATGTAGACCACTCTGTGCCATTTGGAGAAATTCATAGACCTACTCAGGTGAATAACTATGCCTTAGCAAGGGCTAAATGCTCACAATTGCCACTGCTATGTCAGGAATGCATTTGAACATCTGAGACTGTCTGTGCTTGCACCCAGTGACACAGCCTAAGTACACATTGGAGTATCCTTTTAACAGGACTTCTCAAATTACATTTCTGACTTTTACAATGTCAGCTATGCACTTAGAGAGAAGCCTGCTCTGTGCCTTTTGGAATAATCCATTGAACCTTCAAGTGTTCTTAAGTAGCATTGGTTGACAGTTCCAACAGCAATTTCTAGATCTCAACCAAATGACTTATCAAAGTAGTATTTAGCTAAAAAATTCATTCTCTGTGAGTTAGCAAAACATCTAGTTTGTGTATCTAAAGATTCCAAAGCTAACCACCATAGCTGCTCTTCAGTGTCATGTATTCATAAACTGGAGGCAGTTTAACATATGATACTTCAGGGGAGGAAACTAAAGTCTATTCTATTCTATTCTATTCTATTCTATTCTATTCTATTCTATTTAATTAATTAATATCTTGTAGCCATAAAACATAAATTCTCAGGTTTCCATGTTTGAAGGGGAGGGGTAAATGACTTCAAGAAAATGAAACATGTATTTTTCAAGGTGGGTAGTGACATTCTCTGTTATCATTAATATGCTTTTTAGGGTCTTCCTAGACCCCCACACTCTCAACAGTAAGACTTTCTTAAACATGCTCAGGCAATGGTAATGATAGCTGTGACTAATATAGGATGATCCTTCCTGACTACACACCAGTTCTGATGGAAATTAATGCATCAGCAGAAGACAGCATATTTTTAGTTAGGAAACATATTTTTTTCTATCAGAGTCTCTGTGGAAAAAGACTGGACAAGGCACTTAGTGCCATGGTCTAGTTGATTGGATAGGGCTGGGTGATAGTTTGGACTGGATGATCTTGGAGGTCTCTTCCAACCTGGTCCATTCTATGATTCTATGAAAGAAGGGGAACTCACATCCAGCCTAGCCCTGTGTAAAGAACTTCCTACCTACCCTTTCTGTCCACACAAATCCCTATACCCACAGATGCTGTGAGAAAGAGCTGAATGCCAGGATTCTTCTTTTCACAGGAGTCTGGTAGATCCAGCAGTCACAAAGAGGAGAGCCTTGAGATGGCACTTGTTTGGCTACCTGTAAAACTGTGCAGGACATTCACAAGTGAGAAGATAATCTGGCCTCCCTTCTTAGTTGTTGGTGAGACACAGAAATTTGTAGGGGGCACTACATTTTAACAAAGACTTCTCTGATTTCTAAATGAGAAACATGAATCTCATTCCATGCTTCTTTATGTTCCTAAGTGTCTAAGTGCTGATCACATAGAATCATAGAATCAACCAGGTTGGAAGAGACCTCCAAGATCATCCAGTCCAACCTATCACCCAGCCCTAGCCAGTCAACTAGACCATGGCACTAAGTGCCTCATCCAGGCTTTTCTTGAACACCTCCAGGGACGGTGACTCCACCACCTCCCTGGGCAGACCATTCCAATGGCAAATCACTCTCTCTGGGAAGAACTTCCTCCTAACATCCAGCCTATACTTCCCCTGGCACAACATGAATGTCTATATGTGAGGTATCCCCAAATAGGTGAGGTGAGATGAACCCCATCATTCGCATAGGGATTGCAGAATCGTGAGCAGGTTAAAAAAGTAGTTTGTGGATTTGTATTTGTTTTGCTTTATTATGTTTGCCCCCCTCTGCTTCAAAAAAGCAATGAAGCAGTGATGGTGTGCAGCCTTTACACAACTGGGAATGAGAATGCAATTGATCATTCTGTTTCATGCAGTTTATTTTGAGAAAGCATTTGAAAATAAACAGTTTCTGGAATACTGGAAAAAAAAAACCAACCCAAAATCCAGAGCTTGGTGTCTGATTATTTCATGCCATATGATGGACTTTGAAAGAACTCCACTAAAGCTTTAGCAGGACATTCGCTTACATGGATGTTGGAGAATTAAATCAGCTCAATGACAGGCAAGAAAAGAGAGATGAAAAAGAGGAGAGATTGTCTTTCCCAGATGCAGGAAAGCCTCATTTGAAGCTCACATATTGTTACATGCCTGAGGAAAGAAGGCTTGACACAGGAGTGACAATTTTGATGTGTGATAAGGGGTAGACTCATAAAAGGAATTTTTCTTAGAATTAAATCTTTCACTGACACACCAACTTCTTTCCCTCAGGTGGAATTAATAAGATGTCTATCCAGGTACATATTTTCATTATTTTTTTACAGGAACTTCAGAATTTTTAGATCTCTTCTTAGCTAATAGGCTTGGTTCAAATTCACACCAAAGTTTAAAGGCTTGGGGGAGTAATGGAAAATAAAGAGAACAATAGACAAGCAGACACACATAGCCCATGGCATTATTTTACCCCTGTTTCCACAGATAAACAGGTTTCAAATTCCTGAACTGAAAGGAGGCAAAATCTGTGGAATTAACTAACTTATTCTAATGAATGTAGAAATGAAAAATCTATTTTACATGTTTCAGAAATCTAAAGGGAAAAAATGAAAAATGCTACATAAATTCCTGGGATGGTGGGGTTTTTTTTGTTTGATTGAGGTTTTTTTGTAAGAGCAGCTTCATGGTCTGGATGAAGCTGGTGAGGGGCCTGGAACACAGCCCTGTGAGAAGAGACTGAGAGAGATGAGGTTGTTTAGCCTGGAGAAAAGGAGGCTCAGAAGTGATCTTATTGCTGTCTACAACTACTTGAAGGGAGGTTATAGTCAAGTGGGGGTTGATCTCTTCTCCCAGGCAACCAACAACAGAACAAGGGGGCACAGTCTCAAGTTGTGCCAGAGGGATGGATGTTAAGGGGAAGTTATTCACAGAGGGAGTGATTTGCCATTGGAATGGGCTGCCCAGGGAGGTGGTGGAGCCACTGTCCCTAGAGGAGTTCAAGCAAAGCCTGGATGAGGCACTAAGTGCCATGGTCTATTTGATTGGATAGGGCTGTACAATAGGTTGAACCGGATGATCTTGGAGGTCTCTTCCAACCTGGTTGATTCTATGATTCTGTGATCCTATCCAAGGAAATAAATACGGACTGAGTTCTGTAAGATTTCTAGCTCAGACATAAAAAAATTCAGAACAGAGAAACAAGTGGAAGCTCTGAGTGCAGAGGTGAGCATTGTGGGGATAGGCCATATAATGGCAACGATGGATAAGCTAATTTAATTTCATTGGAGCATCAAGAGTTTTATATCTGGAAGCACAGCTTGTACCTTCCTCTTGCTGCTTCTGCCACTTCAGCTGCCCCTGCTGCTGTCTTCTCCCACTGCTGTTTTGGCTGCTGCTGCTTTTGCTGCTTTGCCACTGCTGACCCCTTCCCTATCTTCCTTAAGGTTATTATATTTCTGTAGTAGTTTATTCTCCTTATACTGTTATATTTAGTTTAAACTATAAGAAATACAATTCCATTTTTCCTTACTTTCCAAAAATCTATGTTTTACTGAGTTTATTCTACCTACAGAGGGATCCACCCTAACCCAGGACAGAAAGCAAAAGGCAAAAGAGATACTTCCTCTCCCAGAAGAAAAAACAAACAAACAACAAAACCAAACACCACAACCACAACTCAAACCATCCCAAAATCAAAGCACTCAGAAAGTGTTTGAATATATTTGGGCCATATGTGTCATCAGAAAAGACTGGAATAAAATCGTGTTGAAACAGTCTCATTTTTCTCCTGTTTAAATCTCTGCACGAGTGCTTTAAGGTCATTATTTTCTCACGGGTTAAATTAGGCACCTGTAAAGTTTCATTAACGGAAATATTGTCTCTAATTTAGCTTGAAAGAAAGTGATTTCTTACAATGTATGAAAAGTTAGCGCTTTATTAATTGCCAACTAAGTGTAAAGTACAACGTAATGGAACACCTGAGCTTTAAGTGTGTCAAATTCCTTTCCAAAAAGGCATTAACCCCCTTGTTAGCAATGAATATAATTTAAATTCTGACATTTATCTGGGAGTTGGAGGCAAAGGTAGCAGCAGTGCACAGGTCTTCCTCTTGGCTGTCTAAAACTCAGTCATGTTCTCGGCACACTTTGAAGGAAGTAGTTTTCGTGTTGCATCTATTAGAAAGAAAGCAAGATCTCAAGATAAAAATTGTCTTCCAGCAGCTTTTCTTCATGGTGAGCACTCCAGAGATTACTCTTGGAATAATTTTCACTCGTTCTCAGTTCTCCTGGTTCTGTTTGAAAGAATCCCTTGCCTTTTATGACTTGTATTTTTTACCATTAATGTATGCCAGTTGACATCTCCTTGCAGTCTCTGTTCTGTTAAGAGGCATCCAGCACTACTGAAACATTTGTTACCATTAATGTATGCCAGTGTCCTGGAGTGCTGTATACCCCTAAATTCCTCTCCCTCTGTGGTTTGAATGGGAGAGGAAAAGGCGTGAAAAGACCTGTTTGCCCCCCTGCCCTGCAGGTGTGAAGGGGGGGGGAGCAAGGGACCCTTCCGGCACAGGGGTGCCCATGCAGTGCCCGCGCTGGGATCGGGCTGGGATTGGCTGTGGTCTTTGCGCCTAGGAAGTGGTAACTCTGCTCTTTGTCTAGGAAGAGTATAAATATTGGGGGACTCCCCGCCTGGAGGTTCCCGCCTTAGAGTTTGTCTCCCACCTTAGAGTTCATGCCCACCTTAGAGTTCATGCCCACCTTAGAGTTTGTGCCCACGTTAGAGTTCATGCCTGCCTTAGAGTTCGTCTCCCACCTTAGAGTTTGTGCCTGCCTTAGAGTTCTTCTCCCGCCTTAGAGTTCATCTCCTGCCTTAGAGCTCGTGCCCGCCTTAGAGTTCTCCCCCACCTGGATAGATTCTGCAGAAGGAGCCCCTGGCGCTCTGCTCGGAAGGAGGCTTCCCACCATTAGCACCCTTCATGCAGGCTCAATAAGCCTTAATGACCCTCGGACAGCCTCTGAAAGAGAGCGAGGGGACAAGCAGCTGGACCACTCTTCTTTCAGCCAGCCTGGCTCACCTGTGAGTAACTGGCTCAGCTTTATTATTAACGGGGAACGCTATCATTTAATAGCTCAACAAGCCTTTTCCAACTTCTGACTTCCAAAACAGTCAAATTGCCTATGGTATCCTTGTAGATCTTCTCAACCTAACTGAATCTGCTAATTAAAACTAAGTTAATTTCTGTATCTAGTTTTGGGGGCAGGTTTTTGGGAAAATAGAATAACTCTATTTTTATACAAACTCCTGACTCAGCTGCATTAATTCCCTGCCTCCACAACAGCCAGTTGATATCTTCTTACAGTCTCTGTTCCTTTAAGAGGCACCCAGCACTATTGAAACAAAAGGTATTAAAAATATTATTCTCAGGTGTAAGTTATACTTAGTATATGATGAGTTACCATTTGTAGTTAACTCAAATGTGCCACTTAGGCAATATTTAGATTCAATCTGAGTCAGTGTTGCAAGCTTAGAAGCAGTGAACTCTAAAATACAAGATGTTGAGGTGCTGGAACATGTCCAGAGAAGGGCAACAAAGCTGGTGAGGGGCCTGGAGCACAAATCCTATGAGGAGAGGCTGAGGGAGCTGGGCCTGTTTAGCCTGGAGAAGAGGAGGCTCAGGGGTGATCTTATTACTGTCTACAACTATCTGAAGGGGCATTGTAGCCAGGTGGGGGGTGGCCTCTTCTCCCAGGCAACCTGCAATAGAACAAGGGGACACAGTCTCAAGTTGTGCCAGGGTAGGTATTGGCTGGATGTTAGGAAGAAGTTCTTCACAGAGAGAGTGATTTCCCATTGGAATGGGCTGCCCAGGGAGGTGGTGGAGGCACCATCCCTGGGGGTCTTCAAGAAAAGACTGGATGAGGCACTTAGTGCCATGGTCTAGTTGACTGGATAGGGCTGGGTGCTAGGTTGGACTGGATGATCTTGGAGGTCTCTTCCAACCTGGTTGATTCTATGATTCCATGATTCATTAGTGATTTCCAAAGATAAATCCTGCTCCACTATTCTGAAAGTCTTGGCTAAGATGAAGACAGATGTAGACTTTAAAAAGGATGCTTGTGTTGCACACAGCTCCAAGATTTCATTTCTGTTGTGTTTTTTCTTCCTCTTCAAGAAATTTGTGTTATTCTTTGCAAGTTTTTCCACAAAAACAAACGAATCACAGCTTCCTCCTTCTACAAAACAAAACCAGACAGTGTCAAGCCACAGCCCAGCATGTGAGCAGCCCAACAATAATAAAGTATGCATGTGATGGAGCAAAACTGCTGATAAGAAAAATATTTTCAGTGACTAACTTGAATTTAACAGCTCGATCCTGTTCCATTGAAATCAATATTGACACACCCATTCACACACACACAAATAATAAAGACTAAGTGGTGGTTTGATTACAATGGAGAGACAAAAATGCTAAGCTTAAAAGGCTCCTTATTTTTAAGAGAGAAACCACAATAGCCTTTTTGGACATCAACAGCTGTAAGTTTAGTGTTGATAGATTCAAATGAAGAGCACATTCCTAGAA
This sequence comes from Pogoniulus pusillus, assembly GCF_015220805.1. Classification (NCBI taxonomy): domain Eukaryota; kingdom Metazoa; phylum Chordata; class Aves; order Piciformes; family Lybiidae; genus Pogoniulus; species Pogoniulus pusillus. The sequence goes on from NC_087270.1 coordinate 33,747,596, forward strand.
GTGAGGATGTTGGTAGAATCTGGGACAGACTTCCAGAGGAAGAATTACATTGTCTGATATTTGAAGAGTTTAGCTTGAGCTTGGATAGTCTTCTCGATGTTAGGATTTAGCTAGCATAGACAACTTGTAGGTAAAATTGGGGTACAAGTTGTCTTAAACTTATTACCTGATGCTGAGGCAGTAGTTTGTGGAGAGGATAAAAGGTCTGTAAAATCCTCTAGTTTGGACAAGGTTCCATGTTATTCCTATATCTGTGGAAGGAAGCAAATGGTCCCTTCTTGTCTTCTGTTCCTCAGTTGCAGGTTCTATTTTATTAAGCCAGGAGAGATAAAGGTCTCTTTCAACACACACCTATGATTCAGTAAAGTGGAGATAAGGACCAGCGATATTAGTTACTATAATAACATTTGAACAATGCTCTTTCAACCATATTCCAGGCCACTATCACATTAGTGAGTGCATGGTAGTAATTGTCCTCGTTGGCCCACCAAATGCATGGTATAGTTCTCAGTTAAGGAGACATGCTGATGTTAAGCCATTACTGAGTTTCTATGTCCTGTTAAGTAAGGCATCTGGAAAACAGTGAAGTTCACCCAGAGGGCAATACATTCCATATAACTTACACACCATTCTCTGAAAGTGCTTGTTCTTCACCATTGATTGTAGGAGGAGCTTAAACAACTAACTATGAATACTGCCTGAATTTCATATTTGTAATTCCAAGTGAGATAAATCTCGTAGCCAGAGTAATGGTGTTAAGTGCAGACAGTCTGATTCTGCCAAATGCTGGCAGTCTCTCCAAAGTCACAACAGGAGGGAAGGAAATCCTTAGGAAATAGTTTGGGATGTAAGGCTGTATTTAAACAAATAGTATAAACTCTCTCACTGATGTCAAAAGAACTATATGTTCTCTGAAGCAACTTTTTTTTCCCCCTTTAAATAGTAGTATCCCACCCCAAGTGTCTCAAAGGAATAAAAGAAATATAATTAAGCAATTATATGATATGTTACCACAAGCAAAATGTTCCCTCTTGAACAACCAGTTTAAGCTAGGGGCATCACATTGCTTTCCTTCCATTATTATCTTAAAGTGTGTGTGAAAATACAAAGAACACTCTAGATAATAATATTATCAAAACCTTTCTTAAAATCATCAGTGGTATTTGCTTTGATGATCTCCTAGGGTGAACAATACATCACCCAGCTAAATGTTCCATTACAATAAATACACTCCTGTTCTTTTTATATAATATAGTTGTTGTTTGGTTTTTTTTCAGATGTCATTACTTAGGTTATCTTTTCAAGTTTTTGTGCATTAGAAAGTCTATCTGCTAAGCAGAGAATTTGCCCTAGAATAAATCCCTTTCATTTTACATAGTCCCAGTAATATCACCCCAGTTGCTGTCATCTCTTTGTCAAACACCATCACATTTCTAGTCCTTTTGTGTATTTCTATTACTCCTTATGATCCACGTTTTCCTTCCTAATGAGACTTAATTTGAGTTCACAAAAGTATCTGAAAACTTTTCAGAAATCCCACTCACATTTCTCTGTGTTTCTGTATTTTGGAGCAGACATTTTTGTGGTGGTAGCCACATACTCCCCTATTAGCCTACCCTTTGCATCCTATCTCAAAAGCCACGAGCCTTTTAAGTGCATGTCTGAATAGAGAAAACAATATTTTAGTCACTACAGTTACCTCAGACAGCAACAGATGAATTGTTAACAACAGCTTATTTCTTGGTTGTTTCATCAGTTAGAGTTTTCTCTAAGGTCTACTGTAAGGTGTTGTATGTGTTTAGATATTACGTACAGGCAAGTGGCTAAATCTGAATTTCTTAATCAACAGACCGGGGGAGGTCTAGGCTGGATGTCAGGAGGAATTTCTTCCCAGAGAGAGTGATTTGCAATTGGAATGAGCTGCCCAGGGAGGTGGTGGAGTTGGCATCCCTGAAAGTGTTCAAGAAAAGAGCTAATTTAATTCTCCAACATCCATGTAAGAGAATGTCCTGCTAAACCTTTAGTGGAGTTCTTTCAAAGTCAATCATATGGCATGAAATAATCAGACACCAAGCTCTCGATTTTCGGTTGTTGTTTTTTTTTTCCCAGTATTCCAGAAACTGTTTATTTTCAAATACTTTCTCAAAATAAACTGCATGAAACAGAATGATCAATTGCATTCTCATTCCCAGTAGTGTAAAAGCTGAAAGCTGCACACCATCACTGCTTCATCGTTTTTTTGAAGCGGGGGGGGGGGGGAGGGGGGGGGGGGGGGGCGCAAACATAACAAAGCAAAACAAATACAAATCCACAAACTACTTTTTTAACCTGCTCACGATTCTGCAGTCCCTATGCGAATGATGGGGTTCATCTCACCTCACCTATTTGGGGATACCTCACATATAGACATACATGTTGTGCCAGGGGAAGTATAGGCTGGATGTTAGGAAGAAGTTCTTCCCAGAGAGAGTGATTTGCCATTGGAATGGTCTGCCCAGGGAGGTGGTGGAGTCACCGTCCCTGGAGGTGTTGAAGCAAAGCCTGGCTGAGGCACTTAGTGCCATGGTCTAGTTGACTGGCTAGGGCTGGGTGCTAAGTTGGACTGAATGATCTTGGAGGTCTTTTCAACCTGGTTGATTCTATGATTCTAAGCACATGATTCTATGATCTCACATTGGGAAAACTGAGGTTTGCCAACATTAAATGAAGCTGAAATATGATTGTTATGAACCTGAAAGTATTTGCAAAATTTGGCTACATTTAACCGACTCATTTTCTGTTGAGATTTTCCCTCTGGGGGAAACAGCCAGAGGAAGAGCATTTGCCGAGGAAACAAAAGGAGATTCAGCTATGTTTTTTTCAGGAAAGAATTTGATTCCCTGCCTTCTTGCTTGTTAAAGCTTAGTTTAGACAGAGCCTGGTGGTTACTCAGGTAAGTTTCTTTCATTCATTCTAGGCTAGATTTCTTCTTCATATAGCTGGGTATTTTTTGGACAATACAGGCATTGATTCTAGTCAGGAATGTGAACAGGCAACGACTTGTTTTGTAGAGAGCCAGTCAGGCTAAGGAGTCGTTACTACTTCTTTTAATGCTTGGCACAATAGCATTTTGCTGTTCCGTGCAAAAAGCAGCATGTCCAACAAAAGGAATTGAAGCTGTAAGGCTTGTAGCTTGCAGGATGGAAGGATGTCACATTCCCCAGTGAATGCTCTGACTGCTCAGCGATGAGGTAAGAGGGATTAGCAGACTTTCAGAAATCTAGCCCCTCTTCTTGACTTCCCTCCTCACCCCCAACAAACATTTCACTGGATGTGAACGCAATATTCTACTTAACATACCATGAAGGAATGTAGTTTTAATGTTTTCTTTTTGTAATAAGCAATTTAAAAACACTTTGGGTTTAATTTTAGTTGCTTAGGTTTTGTTCAGATTAATTAAAAACATCTAGAACTGGGTTGTCTTTTTTTGTTTTTGTTTTTGTTTTTGTTTTACCAGATGGATTCACCTTTGAATACACTGCTGAAAGACTTGACCATTTAGCTGTCCAAATCCTCTCTCATGGATCTGACATGCAAATTAAACAAAAAGTTGACTCTCTGAAATGTCAATTCCTGACACCACCCCCCCCCCCCCCTCCTTTTTTCTTCTTTAAACAGTCGCTGTTCAATTTCTTCAAGCATAGCTTTCTTGCAGCTTGGCTGTGAAAATTGACCTACTAAGCTGTCATACACATGTGCACACTCTCTTGTAGAATGACAAGCAAGATAGGATGATCAGGGGGCTGGAGCACCTCTGCTATGAGGACAGACTGAAAGAGTTGAGGCTGTTCAGTCTGCAGAAGAGGAGGCTCCCAGGTGACCTTCTTGTGGCCTTTCAGTATCTGAAGGGGGCCTACAAAAAAGCTGGGGAGGGACTTTTTAGGTTCTATGGGGCTGACAGGACTAGGGGGAATGGAGTGAAGCTGGAGATGGGTAGATTCAGACTGGAGGTGAGGAGGAAGCTGTTCAGCATGAGAGTGGTGAGAGCCTGGAATGGGTTGCCCACGGAGGTGGTTGAGGCCACATGCCTGGAGGTGTTTAAAGCCAGGCTGGATGGGGCTGTGGGCAGCCTGCTCTAGGGTAGGGTGTCCCTGCCCATGGCAGGGGGTTGGAACGGGATGGTTCTTGTGGTCCCTTCCAACCCTGACTGACTCTATGATGCTAAGAGAAATGTTTCTTTGATTTCCACAGGACTATCAGCTAACTGATGGATTTCATATAATTAAAACAAATCAATTCACAGCATTCCACACCAAGATTATAAAATAAAAAAAATAGACGGGTAGGATCCAAACAATTAGGCACAACTAAGTGCCCAATTCTTCTTACTCAGGTTTCCTGAGTCTTCAGTGTGAGCAAGGAGCGTATCACTGGGTTTGAAAGCCTTCAGAGAGAGAGACTATCCAAATAAGATTCTTGCAGCAGAGTCAGTCTTAGCTATTCAACATGTTGATGACATGAAATCAGTAACAGTGCTTTGTATTTGAACGCAGGAGTTGTCTGCAGAAGACAACTGAGAAATACCCTTCAGCTAGTTTGGTTAGGCAAAATATGAGTGCTCTTAGCTCAGCCATTCCCAGCTGTGGAGGTCCAAAACAGGAATTCCCCTTGGTTGATATACGAAAGGGAAAACTTTATCACTTGTTCCTTCTAAGAGAAAACCATTTCCCAAATGCCCGTTACGGAAATGATCGAATCATCATGTTTTCTTAAGGTCCTTTGGAGAAATCTATTTTGGGAAAAATTATGCTTGAAACATATAGTGAGAAAAATATTTCAGTCTGAAGGATCTGTTCCAAGTGGCACTCACACCATCTGGTTTGAGCAGCCTACCTAACTTGCTTCATTATTAACAGATACAGAATCTGGATAGGAGCTCTCAAAACCCAGCATACCTAGGAAAGTGAAGCACATTAATGGTATTTTTCATGAGCAATGAGAACTTTACATATGTCAAGGTCCAGAGGACAGAGATTAACAATATCCCTGTTCAGAGGAGCAAGATCTGTTCTTATGGATTTCTGTGTTGTGAAATTAAGTTGCAAATGAGACCATATATCACCTCAAAACTATTTATTGAATGATAAAGTTGGATAAAACAGAGGGAGAGAGAGAGAGAAGGGGGGGAGAGAGATATAAAGAGAATGATGGAGAATAAGAGAAGAAACAGAGAAGGAAAAGAGCTGAGCTCATATTACCCTCAGTTGCAGATGGGGGAGAGAGATGGATGGGTGTGCGGCCCAGGGATGATCTTCTGTGTAGTTCGTCAGGGGTTCTTCTGGTGGTGGCACAGCTCTGGTAGTCTGGTGGAGGTCCACCCTTGGTAGTCTGGTAGAAGTGCACTCTCACAACATATTTATTTTTAAACTGTTTACAACCCTCATGTTTAGATGATGAACAAATGACAGATTTGGTATCGAAGGAAATGGAAAAACTCCCTTTGACTTCAGTTGGGTCCTACTCTGTCTAGTGAGTTAGATGTAAAGGGGAGGGTAAAGGAGACTAGAGGAAGTATGGAAATGTTGGGTTGATTAGTTCCAGTTATCTTAATTTGAAAATGCAGAACTTCTTTCCCACCCATCTTGTCTGCCATTCTTTCTAACCACAACAGCCGTGTATACTTATTAAATAATTTTGGAGCAGTAAATAATGCATACAGTATGTCAAAAGTCCATAGAAGTCACTCTAAAAAGTTAAGCTGATCTCCAGGAACATTGGACTAGATCCAAAATCCTTAAGGGAAAGTAGTATAAATGAAGTAGAATCATTGTATATTTGTTTTCATGGGGAAAGAGGGAAAGGAAAGCGGGAAGGATAAAGGGAAGGGAAAAGGCAAGTGCTGTAAAGAAGTTGTTGATGCTGTTTTTCTTTTACAAACAGCTCCACACAAGAGAAATACTTGGTGAAGCACTAGGGTGCTTCAACATTTGCTGACATTCAAAGAGAGGAAAAGAAGACTCCTGCTGCAGTATTCGTACTGACCATTTAAAGCTTCAGCTGCACAAGGAAATAGAAATGTTGAGGTAAAAGAGGGGATCAGAGTAAAGAAAATTAAGAAATCAGAGACCCTATATGGGCAAAGATAGTCTTTTGTGTAAAGCTGTGTCATGGAGAGATATTTCAGCGTGGAAGGAGGTGTTGAGTGGTGTGCTTGAGGCAACAATATGATACAGAAGCTGTTTCTATTTATATGGAACTATTTCAGTGCCTGCAGGACTGGAATAGTCATCCTGGGTTACTAAGGGCTGCTGACCCGGAAACGTATGAAAGGCATTTCTGTTTGCCCAGTCCTTTGGAGAGGTTACTCAAATTAGTTGGCATCTTTCTGAAACAAGCAGCAGTTGTGTGTGCAAGTTGGGAGAAAATACCACATTTCCATCACTGCTTACTTTCTCATGGGAAGAAAGTGTGTGAACGGATCAGAAAGGCAGCAGAGCCTTTGCATCTGTGTCAGAGCAAACGAAAGCTGGCAGTCAGGTGGCTCTTCTTACAAAAGGAACAAGTCGAGTAAGGCAATTGCTGTTTAATATTTCCAACAGGATGTTTGAAGGGAGCATTTAATTATCCTGCCAACATCTATTCAAATAAACATGAGGGATTTAGAACATTTTTAGGAGTTGCAGGCTTAAAAGGAATGCCAAGCATTCTGGGGCACTAAACCTCTTAGACCTCCTCTGTAATGTAGCATAGTGGCATGTTTCCACTGACATTTTGCCTTTTACATGAGATGAGTCCTGCCCTAAAGAACACACCAGTGATGTATCCTCCAAAGCAGCTTACCTCTTCTTTCACCTTCCTAAATCCTGCCTTGAAGATTTAGCGAAGAAGTAGTGTTTTCAGTAGGGCACACTAGGAGAAGAGCTGAGTGCATGTTTTCATTTTCAGTTAGGACTCTTTTAAAGCTAAGTCACTGTTGAGAAATATTCTGAGCATTTTCATGGATTAAATCAGGCTGCAAAATGCCACACTTGTTGCAACTGTCAACTGGAAGTGGCTGTATGACACCTTTTTGAGGAGGTTTAATATTTGTTTCCTTTACACACATAAATGTGTGTGTAGATTTTAGCTTTAAAAACTTCAAATGAAAAGTAAATGCAGTGAATTGTTACTGATCTTATATCTGTTATGCTTTGTTTTCTAATTTTTTATAGTCTTTCCCTGTTGCCTTTCACATCTCTTTGGACTTTGATATAAGGCCAGGCTGGATGAGGCTGTGGCCAGCCTGATCTAGGCTAGGGAATCCCTGCCCATGGCAGGGGGGTTGGAACTAGATGATCCTTGTGGTCCCTTCTAACCCTGACTGATTCTATGATTTGCCAGGTCTTTTCACGGATGAGAAATTATAAGTTACACTCATTCAAAGGGACTTTGACAGTTAATGGAGATCTAAAATATCTCTCACCTTCTCCAGAAATTCAGTGAAGGTATAATTTAAGAGCATGGTTGATCTCAATGGGAGAGGAGAAAAGAAAAAAGAATAAGAAGAGCAGAAGAGTGAAGACCAGAAAGAGTCTTGGAAATGAGATAATTCTAATGTCTTCTGCTGTTGTGATGCCTCTGCATTATGTGAAGAAATAGAACATGGAGCTATATAGGGTGGTGCCTGAGTACACCTGTCCTGAGTTCTCTGGTAGATATTAAGGGTCTTTTTCTAAAAATCAAGTAGCCTCAAGATGTCTTATGGTTGTTTATTACAGTTCCCTAAACAATAGATTAGGAAAATGAAGGGCAACTAAGGAAAACTATTTTAAAGGAACTGCAAAGGAGTATAGACCTCTGTAAAACTGCGTAGCTTAAACACAAGCTCAAATCTGAGCACCCATTCAAATGTTCCTCTGAACGCTGTATGTTTTTCCCTGAGTATGTGTTTTAAGACACCACTAATCAGAGTTCTCTGATTAGCTCTGCAACAAGGGAAATTTTTCAGGCATTATGTTGATGGGTCTTACACCACCCGGGGAGGTGGTGGAGTTGCCGTCCCTGGGGCAGTTCAAGGCAGGACTGGACGTGGCACTTGGTGCCATGGTCTAGCCTTGAGCTCTGTGGTAAAGGGTTGGACTTGATGATCTGTGAGGTCTCTTCCAACCCTGATGATACTGTGATACATGTCCCCATAATATACATCTCTCAAGTATTGGTTAGTTTTATGCCTACCTACCCACCTACTTAGCTATGTAGGATGAATGATATATGATGTTGTTTATTGTGGAAGGTCTTTGTAGGATTTGTATTAGTTTCAAAAGATTGCAAGTAGGTGAGGTCTATTATTAATGAGTGGAAAGTTTTGCCAGGCAGGAATTCACTTGTTCTATATCCTTGAAAAGTCCCATTATATATGAGTTAATAGGAACCATAGCCTTGAAATCATACACATTTTCCCATTTGAAAAGGGTGTTTCTAGCACCTTTTTAACTCTTTTATTACTGAGTTACCATACAATGCTGAAACTAAGAACGTAGTTTGTATTTGTGTGTGTGTGTGTGTTCTTTGAATGCAGCATGTGGTTTGAGTTTTAAAGCTTATTTCCTTTCAGCCTAATGAGCCTCTGAAAGTGATTAAATAGAAGAAAGACAGGTTAAGCCAATGACATTTTACCAGAGGAAACACTATCAAGTCTAGTGCCTGAAAAACTTGTTGTATGAACATACAAGATTTCTCACAATAAATTGCTTTCTTATGGCTAGGCTAGTAATCAGAACCTGAAGACACTACATGTTTGTCCATCAGAGTTAAGACAAATGCAAACAGTGGTACAAAAAAATGTTCTTGTGTGCCATGCTTGGTTATCTGTTGTGTCTTTTGTCTCAAACTCCTTTCTAGCTGGCTGACTGCTTTTGGTTTTGTGCTGAATCCAATGAACCACTTTTAAGCACAAGGAAATTCTACCCCAAATCAAACCCTCAGTTGTTGTTTTGAAGACTTTTTTTTTTTAAAGGAAAGGGATTAAGTTTACTCAGAGTACTTTAGCATTATATCCATAGTCTACAGATTAAAATTAATTCACAAGCAGTTCACATTTTGTGAAGATGTAGAGATGCAATGGGTGGGCAGCAGCTAAGGAAACCATTTTGCCTTTCCAAGTGCTGCGTGTGCCACATATATCTTGGTAGGGAAACAATGGTTTAAAGAGTTCATAGAATCATAGAATCAACCAGGTTGGAAGAGACCTCCAAGATCATCCAGTCCAGCCTATCACCCAGCCCTAGCCAATCAACTAGACCATGGCACTAAGTGCCTCACCTAGTCTTTTCTTGAACACCTCCAGGGATGGTGACTCCACGACCTTCCTGGGCAGCCCATTCCAATGCCAATCACTCTCTCTGTCAAAAACTTCCTCCTAACATCCAGCCTAGACCTCCCCCAGCACAACTTGAGACTGTATCCCCTTGTTCTGTTGCTGGTTGCCTGGGAGAAGAGACCAACCCCCTCCTGGCTACAGCCTCCCTTCAGGTAGTTGTAGACCACCTTTTGGTAGTTGTACTTGAATGGGATATCACAAGATGGATAGATAACAGTTCATGTATCTCTGTGTTGTACAAAGGCCTTGATGCATCACCACACTGTTCATGGCACTTTAAATGTCTCTGGCAGCAGAAGAGTGGCTCAAAGAACAGCTGAAGAAGTGAAGAACAGTGTAGTGGCACTGACCAGGACAACAAGCAATTCTGTTGACAACACATTGTCCACCCTTAGGCTGTTTTGAATGTGTTTGTGTCTCAGAGTTATGCCCATTGTGTGATTGTTCTTTATTAGGTAAAACCTGCCATGTCCTGACACACAGATATAATCAAAATACAGAAAAATGTAGGCAGACAGTAAACCAGATACACAAATGGCTGACATTTAATTTTTTTCCTATCTATATCACCTCTAAAAACAATGTCTAAGGAATAAAGAAATGAGCTTTAAAAGCTGTACCCAAAGGAGCCTCTGGTGTCTCTTAGTGAGCTATGTAGGTAAGTAACAGCTGTCTAAATTTGGAAACTTCACTCTTCAGATGTCTGCCTAGGAGAAAGATGCATGGCCATACCGTTCTTGAGCTTGCTGGAGACCACTGTGCTCTTGTTGAGGGACTAGGAGTAATGTTAACCTCATTTATCTTTGCCTTGTAAAGGGCAAACATTTGGTTTAAGAGGTCACTTGGAAGTTTTCAGCAGAGAAAGATGGCTCTCTCCAGTGCAAACGTCACCATATTCTAAAAAACAAGACTTAAGTTGCCATTTAGAGCTCACTTTCTCTCTTTAATGCTTGTGCACTCTACATTCCAATAATCTGTATTTTGCTTTACATGCCAAAAGTTAAGCAAGATTAATCCTAACCCCTGCTGACCAACTTCTCATTTTTAAAATGTTATTTCATAAGTTTCAATTGACACAGATGAAATATCACCCTTTCAAATCTCCTATCACTTACCCACAGTAATGTAGCTTTCATTTCTTTTTTTCCTCTAAATTATCTTTTACTGACAAATACTTTAATTCATAACTACATCAAGCTGCTTAAAATAAAAGCATAGCAAGTAAGTCAACCGAATATATAGCAAGTATAGCAAGTCATAACCAAATTAGGAGAGGCCCTTGCATGATGCCAAGTAGAATGCTTGCCAAGGACATGAATAACAAGATAGCATTACTTTCACACTATTGTATCCTCATTATATATACACCTTGTTCAATCATACTACATCTGTTATTGCACGTCACTATATACAAGCAGAGTAAAAAGTATTTGAAACAAAAGAACAGCCAAGTACTGCAAAGGTGGAATGTCCAAATCCCCAACTCTGACTCCTGTTTTCCTGTTTAACTTGTTCTTATCAAAGATATTAAGGAAATCTCTAAACTTGTCCTTGTTGAAAAGAAATGTGAAGCTTTCCTCTAAAATTCAATCCCTTACATCCAAAGTAAAGTCTTGATTCTTCCCTCCTGAAGGGAGGCTGTAGCCAGGTGGGGGTTGGTCTCTTCTCCCAGACAACCAGCAACAGAACAAGGGGACACAGTCTCAAGTTGTGCTGGGGGAAGTATAGCCTGGATATTAGGAGGAAGTTCTTCCTAGAGAGAGTGATTTGCCACTGGAATGGGCTGCCCAGAGAGGTGGTGGAGTCGGCATCCCTGGAGATGATGAAGAAAAGCCTGGATGAGGCACTTAGTGCCATGGTCTAATTGACTGGATAGGGCTGGGGGATAGGTTGGACTGGATCATCTTGGAGGTCTCTTCCAACTTGGTTGATTCTATGATTCTATGGTTCTAAGAGTATTGTTTAGAATCATCTAAACATGAAAGAATTCATGTCTGTAGCCCTTTCCTTATGTCAAACATAAACTTAAATCTATGATTGTAACCAATAAAATGTACTGCCCTTTGCTGACACACAACAATATATGATACATTCCCTATCAAGATTTTGTCTACAGGTTAAGACACTTGTTTTTAATTTCTCTGTGAACCAGTACACGCATAAAAATGTTGACACCGAACTGCTGGTGATGATATCCCTGTTCTGCTCTCCACAAGCATGCTCTAATGCATATACTACTGTAATTTTCAAGCTGTAGTTCCCTGCTAGATCAATTATCTGGGGAAAGGAAAAGAAAGGAAAGGAAAGGAAAGGAAAGGAAAGGAAAGGAAAGGAAAGGAAAGGAAAGGAAAGGAAAGGAAAGGAAAGGAAAGGAAAGGAAAGGAAAGGAAAGGAAAGGAAAGGAAAGGAAAGGAAAGGAAAGGAAAGGAAAGGAAAGGAAAGGAAAGGAAAGGAAAGGAAAGGAAAGGAAAGGAAAGGAAAGGAAAGGAAAGGAAAGGAAAGGAAAGGAAAGGAAAGGAAAGGAAAGGAAAGGAAAGGAAAGGAAGAGAGGAAGGGTGGAAGGGAAGGAAGGAAGGAAGGAAGGAAGGAAGGAAGGAAGGAAGGAAGGAAGGAAGGAAGGAAGGAAGGGGAAGACAGCTGGGCAGCTTACAGGTATAAATATTTCAAGTCCAGAATGAAGAAAAGGTTAAATTCTTCAGAAAATTTAATAATATGTAAGGATTTGTAGTGGATCTAAGATTTTGGCAACTTTGCAAGCCCTAAATATTAAAGGAGATGCCACCTTCAGGTTATTGAAGACAGTTCTGTAGGCAAATTATTTGGCAATTCCCTTTGGAAAAGGTTTTGTATCTTCCTATGGGGCAATTGCTTATGATACTGTCATCTGAAGGATAAATCAGGATAAACAATATGAAAGGATGTTCTACCAGAAGTGAGTGCTTGTCTGGTGAGTTTTCCAAAGCTGGCAGAGCTGTGGTGCCGTTCCTGGCCTGTTTCTCAAGTTGTGCTTTCATGTACAGGGAACAGGAAAAGAGTTCCAATGTGATTACAGTCATGGACATGGGAACTTCAGGTGAAGTGTTGGTCTGGATATGCTGAAGTTGATGAGTGTTAATTCATTGCCTCTAGTGCAGGTCTGATATTGCATGTGGTGTTAATGGTTGTTTACCCCTGCTAGCACGGGTACATGTGGATTTCCAAACAAGTCTTGCACAACAGCTATCTCAACAGGGAAAAAAATGTGGAGTTTCACGGTTGTACTATTTTCTCTATAGGAATCAAGTTCCCTCTGATAGTTCATAGGGGTTTATTCACCCTCTCCTCTCCCTCACACTTGTAATAGAAGACAAATTACACAAATATCTCCTGATCACATTCCACATATTCCTGTCAGCAGGAGAAGTAGAATTTAAAAGAGCCTGGATACCAAGGGTGGTCAAAACTGCCATTTCCAGGATTCAGGGATGATGGAAAGAACCCCCTGCTTGTTCTCCAGGGTGACCTTCCATCTGAGCTCTCGGGTTATCACAGATCCATCTGTAAACAAAGGATAGAAGGTTCCCTGGGCAGCATCAGGATCACACTCAGTGTGACACTGTGTTTGAATGTTCAAAGAATCCCTCTCTCCTTGCTTTCTTTTCCAGGCTTAATAAAGGAACTGTTAGAACCTATGTAGCCTGATAAGATGACAAGACAGTCTTTTAGTGTTATTGATTGTATACAAGAGGTGGAATGATTAATTATTTCCTATAATGCACCCTGAATTGGTTTCATCTTTTTGAGAGATGTTCTTGAAATGCCTCATATGAATTCAGTTCTTAAACTTCCTGCTGGAAAGACAAGGATCTTCACTGGGCCAAAGGGCTAGGTTAAGACAAATGTCTTCTACCTGATAACAGAAGGGAGAGAACTCTCAGATGCATGACCCAAGAGGAATAACGATGTATAGTATATAAAATAAACCTTGGATTGTCATCATGAGAGCGCTGTCAAAAGGAACCAAGAGAACAAATTGTGTGCCTCTGAAGGCACTCCACATGTAGTAAACTTCAACCTTTCACCACCTTCCTTTATGTGTGGTGGTGGCACAGCTGATTGCCTGGTGGTTTTTTTTTCCTCACTAAAGTGAAAAATAATTTTACTACTCAGTGAAAGTCCTACTAGGAGGCCACAAGCATAGTATCAATGAGAGGCTGCTTTGTGCAATATATGTGATACTGTTTGCAACCACCTTTCCTGTGCCTGTGCCTGTTCCTCTATCTGTCATATTCAGTCATAGCAAAATGGCTTAGAAACTTAGAATCATAGAATCAACCAGGTTGGAAGAGACCTCCAAGATCATCCAGTCCAACCTAGCACCCAGCCCTAGCCAGTCAACTGGACCATGGCACTAAGTGCTTCATCCAGTCTTTTCTTCAACACCTCCAGGGATGGTGACTCCATCACCTCCCTGGACAGCCCATTCCAATGGGAAATCACTCTCTTTGTGAAGAACTTCTTCCTAACATCCAGTCTATACTTCCCCCAGCACAACTTGAGACTGTGCCCCTTGTTCTGTTGCTGGTTGCCTGGCAGAAGAGACCAACCCCCGCCTGGCTACAACCTCCCTTCAGGTAGTTGTAGACAGTAATGAGGTCCCCCCTGAACCTCCTCTTCTCCAGGCTAAACACCCCCTGCTCCCTCAGCCTCTCATAATATTCCTGAGGAATAATATCTTCTATATGTATTTTGTGTGAAATAACCCAAGTTTTTGCAATAAAGCAGATCAAAACAGGATCCCAAAAGAGTGACATTTTTATAGAATCATTCTCTGGGCATCAGCTATGACCCAAATCTGCTATTTGACTACTTTGAAAAGCATTTGATATCAGTGGATAATCTAATGGAACTACGTGTAACTCTAGTTCAGATTTAAATGTTTAAGGCATTAGATATTGAAGTGGAGTTGCTTGCTTGCTTTGGTATAAGTGATCTTTGGACAGGGATTTGCAAGGTGTGAGGACTATCTGTTTTCTTTTTAAGAAACTTGCCTTCTGCCTTCTTGCCATTACTGTTTCACCTATTCTGAAGCTAGTTTTGAAACCTCATAGCTTGAGTGAAAAATCTCTGAGGTACGGAAAGGCAAAGCATAAGCCTCAAACAGAGACTATAAACACAGTTTATAGTGTGTTTGGCTGCTGTTATGATTTTAGAAATTGGAGGTTAGTTGTGATTATTCACTGCTTAAAATAGTATTTGAGGAGCTTTTAGTAGGTTTGGAAAAAAAGCAGTAGGACAAACTGAGAAGTTGCTGTTAGGCTCAAAGAGCAGCTAGGAACCCAGGCAATAGGTAAGACTGCAGATTGGTCCAGACTGAGCTGTTGACTGAGCTCAGGCACAGTGAATAAGTCCCAAAAACATACTTCAGAATGCAACTATAATTGTGGTTTTTTTTCCTCCCTTAGAAACCAGCATGAGAATTGCAAATCTCATTTTCACTAAGGCCTTCCTAGTCCCCTTTTTGCTTAAATGAATAAGGTTGGTTTTCCCTGACAAACAGTAGAAGGATGCTTTGGTGTAAGTGTAAATCAGGCCAGGAAGATGCTTTCTGTTACATGCAAAGGTATGTTTTAGGAAACCTTTTCATAGGCTGCACTCCCAAATGTATTTTAGTTGTTTTAATGATTGCTTATTCCAAATTCTCTGCATGATGAATGTTTCATTTATGTGTTGCTCAGATGTTAGGGAGGTTATCTGGGACCTTCAGAGACTTGATCAGAGTTTGCTGATGAAAGCCTGACTCTGTTGTCTAAATCTGTCACCTCCCTGACTTTACCACCATGGTTGAAACTGCCAGCACTGGGTCGTCTGTAATGAGATTGCTTTGTGGTTTCTTTGTCAAGCTTGTTTTTATTGACCCACCCAATGCAAGGCACTGCCTCTCACAGGTCGACCCAAGGTATTGTATACCAGTGAATGTATCATGACAGAAGAAAACAAACACTGGGGGAGGAGGAAGTCCTGATAACTTTCACAGCCCAGATGGAAACCCAGGCTCTTTGTACTCCCATTAAGTGTTGGCAATGTGCAGTGGGGGTGTGAGCACTGAGCTGTAATCCTCCTTTCCAGACACTTTCTCATTGTGACTGTCATTCTACAACTTGGATTAATGTACTTGTAGACATAGTTCTTTCTGAAATGGAGTTTGGCATAACTTATTATCCAAGCATATTATATTTGGTAATTTTCCTGTTGTTTTTTACCTTTCTATTGCTTTTATGTTTTGTTTTGGTAGTTTTGAGTTTTGCATTGGCACAACATTTTGTTCTTCACTAAAAGCATGGAATTCTGGTTTATGAAGCAGGAAACTGCAACATTTCTCAACTAACCAATTACAAATACATTACAAATACAAACTGTCCTGGACCTTTCAATATCTCTTTCACAACAGAAAATGAAAACTGAAAAAAAAAAAATTAGTTTCCAAGTATTGATCCAAGAGAACAATTAGGGTTAGGAGGAATGTAAGGAGAATAAAAGAAGAGGTATCATATCCATGATACTTCAGCACCTTCCTAGAGGCACTCAATGAAGTGAAGTCAAACATTCTCACTCCTAATCCCTAAATCATTGTTTGATTTACTGGTTCATCCCTGTGCCAAGTTAAGTTAATATTTGTGTAAAGAATTACTGTAACTGTTGTCAAATCTTCCAATGGGAATCATTTTTTGTTAGTCTAGTATTGGTAATCTTTTCTCATTAGTGAAGTAAACCTTAATGTTACGATTGTGTTAAAACATTATCATCTTCCCCCTGTTTTTTCTGAGAGAGATATAGTGGTTTAAAGACTAGAAGTGTTGAGGACCATTATGGGTTTGTTAAGATCTGGACTCAGTACCTATCAAAAAGAGTGAATCAGGATAGGTCAGTCGTAGTTGCAGCATAGAGTTGAAGGTATTGAGATAGCTGTTGGGTGGAAGCACTGCTTTTGACCAGAAAGAGCTAGGCAGGATGTCTCCCCTTAATGCCAAATACGAAGCATTTAAGCACTGCCTCAGTGACAGCTCACAGACAATGGAGGAGCTTCAGTGACAAACTGACATTTTGAGCTGTGCACAATAAGTAGAATTGACCGTGAAAATGATCAGAGGAAGAGGAGTGTAGATATGGGAGTGCAAGGAAATGAAAGGAGGTGAATTTTATTCCCCTTGTTCAAAATGTTGCAGGGGAGTCACAACATCTATGGAAGAGTAAGCTTAGGCACCAGGGACATCACAGTGTGCAATGATGACACATGTATGGATTCTGTATGTAAAAGAAAGTACCCATGTGGCCAAGAACTCCACTTTCAATACTAATTCCTCTTTGGTAGCAAAGGCAAAAATGAGACAAGAAACTATACCAATGCACAGAAAACACTGAGATGTGTTTGGTCTCAGGGAAGTTTGTGAAAACAGAGAAGAATACTCAAAGCCAGATGTAGTTTTGTGTCTATATAGGGTACAGCTGATTTCTTCTGGCTGATTTTATGCTACTTTCAATAATGTTTTCAACTTGCTAAACCTCCTCTCATCTGTGTTTACCACAACATTTTTCTTGTCTTGTTCACTATTGAGTAGTGAGCTAGTAACCTGGGGAGGTGTGGCTGGAGAGCTGCCTGGCAGAAAGGGATCTCGGGGTTGTAATAGACAGGAGCTGAGTACGGGCCAGCAGTGTGGCCAGGTGGCCAAGAAGACCAATGGCATCCTGGCTTGCATTAAAAATGCTGTGCCCGTCAGGAGTAGAGAGATGATTGTCCCCTTGGACTCAGCTTCGGTGAGGCCACATCTTGAGTATTGTGCTCAGTTTTGGGCACTGTAATACAAGAGAGATGTGGAGGTGCTGGAGCAGGTCCAGAGGAGGGCAATGAAGCTGGTGAAGGGCCTAGAGAATAAACCTTATGAGGAGCGACTGAGGGAGCTGAGGCTGTTCAGTTTGAAAAAGAGGAGGCTGAGGGGAGACCTCATTGCTGTCTACAGCTACCCGAAGGGACATTGTGGAGAGGCTGCTGCTGGTCTCTTCTCGCAGGTAATTGGAGACAGAACAAGAGGGAATGGCCTCAAGCTGAGGCTGGGTATGCTTAAATTGGACATTAGGAAAAAGTTTTTCACAGAGAGAGTTGTCAGGCACTGGAATGAGCTGCCCAGGGAGGTGGTGGAGTCACCAACCCTTGACGTGTTTAAGGGTCGTTTGGATATGCTGCTTAGGGCTATGATTTAAGTTGAATATTGTAGAGTAGGGTTATAGGTTGAATTTGGTGACCCTGAGGGTCTTTTCCAACCTGTGTTTTGCTGTGATTCTGTGTTCCAGCCCATAAACTGCTTGCAACTTAGCTCCATTTATATTATTTGCCCGAGCTCAAAGGCTCCTTTGGCCACAGAGATTCACCTATCAGAATGGCCTTTGGAAAACTGACCAGATTAGGTGAACCAAGGGCTTGCTCACTGTTATTTGGGCAAGACACCAACAAGTACCTGAACACCTCTGGGTACCTGTTTATCACTTTGGGAGGGGACATAATGGCCCAAGCCTTTGTTTTCCTCTTGCCCTTGCTTCCCCCACCAGTGGAAGGGTGGAGCAAGCCAGGATATCTAATAGGCCTATTAGCCTTCCAGGACAAGAAGCAGGAAAGATTAATTTGATTATACAGCAAAAGGCCAGGAAAAAAACAGACACTGACTCTGGTAGGTATACTCTCACGCTGTCTTATCTATGTTTGTGTTCTTGCTTTTATATGTCTCAGCAAGCCTGTGAGTGAAGTAGACATCACCATCGTTTCTTTTTCACAGCCTATCATCTAATTTCTCTCATTAAAATGTTCCATTCAGCCTCAAACCAGGACAATCCTGAATCAAGCTAATTTTTCTTAGTGAAGGAAAACACAATTTGTAGTATAGTTAAGATGAAAAGTCATTCAACTAGTCTGTTTTTTCCTATGGGGAACAACCTTTTGTTCTTCTAATTATTACAGCAGTAGTATCACTGAAAGCATAGATGAATTGACACTTGGGTGGCATATTAATTAGCTGTTGACAGGTGGTGGGAAATACAATGCACCACAGTTCAGCAGGTGCAGAAAAGTTGGCATGGCCTCTGTATCTTAGACTGCCTGTATAACTTTTGTGTTAGTAATAGTCTTTATACACAGAATGAAACACAAGGAAAGGGCTGTCTAATTTATATACTCTCCCTTCTGCACAATTTTGTGGAAATTGGGGCTTCTTGAAATTGAATATGCTAATCGATGGACCACTCAACTGATCTCAGGTTTCTTGTTTTAAATAGGGGGGAGGGTGTCCCTGCCCATGGCAGGGGGGTTGGAACTAGATGATCTTTGTGATCCCTTACAACCCTGACTGATTCTATCAGTCCATGCAATAGACAGGACAAACCCAATAGTATAATCATAGTATCATAGTATCATCAGGGTTGGAAGAGACCTCACAGATCATCAAGTCCAACCCTTTACCACAGAGCTCAAGGCTAGACCATGGCACCAAGTGCCACGTCCAACCTTGCCTTGAACAGTTCCAGGGACGGCGACTCCACCACCTCCCCGGGCAGCCCATTCCAGTGTCCATAATCATATATGGAAAAATGCATATAAGTCCCATATATTTTTCCAGTTACTCCAAAATTACTAATAAATATATTTAAAAAAATACACTGAGAAAAGCTAAATATATTCACCAAAATTTTGTTGGAAAAGATCTCTAAGGTCATTGACTCCAAAACACAGCCCAAAGTCTGCACCTTCAGCGAGGGTGCTTCCACCACCTCCCTGGGCAACCTTGAAATCAGACAAATGAATTACCCAACAAGTTAGATCATAGGCATGGCTCTGCACTAATCTTGAGAGAAACTAGTCTTTTCTAGAGCAACAAGATAATAGCATATCTGTGTTCTGTTGGACATTGATGGCAATATATTCCTGGATGTCACTCAGGTACTTTGAAAACTGTATCTTAAAGTCCTGACACAGTCATTCTGACCCTTTCAGTGCTTTACTAGAAATGAAATGCTTCTCTGTGATAAGGACAAGACCAGTTTTAACATAAAGTTTCTTCATTTCCATGCTTCAGATTGCACTGACTTGTAGAAGTGTGTTGATATTTTCCTTGATGTCTTTAGGTTATATTCTTTGTGACTCCTGCTAATTTACTAAAGCACCCTCCACCATTGGTTTCACCATGTGAAAAATGAGGGAAATAAATCTTGTTATTTTCCTGCAGTGATTTGTCTCTTAAGTGTGAGGGATCAAGAAACAGTTAATTAATAGTAGCTGATTACTATTTGCTTAGATTTATGAAACCACAAGATGACCAGGCATCTGAAACTGAAGCAGACTTTTCCTTAGGTATTCATTCTCATGCAGATTTTTGTAGCAGCTCAAGCAGTATGTATTCATTTCTCATGCTCCAGGGTACAGGTCGTCTTGAGTGCCATCACAAAGCACCTACAGGATGGCCAAGGGATCAGGCCCAGACAGCATGGGTTTAGGAGGGGCAAGTCCTGCCTGACCAACCTGATCTCCTTTTATGATCAGGTTACCTGCCTGGTGAATGTGGGACAGGCTGTGGATGTAGTCTACCTGGACATGCAGTTGGCAGCCACTTGATAGTGGTGTCTCCAAAGGATCAGTGCTGGGCCCAGTCCTGTTCAATATCATTATTGATGATCCTGGACCAGGGGAATGAGTCACATCAATATGTTTGCAGATGACACCAAGCTAGGAGCAGGTGTCGATCTGTTGGAGGGTAGGAGAGCCCTGCAGAGGGACCTGGACAGGCTGGATGGGTGGGCAGAGGCCAATGGGATGAGATGTAACAAGGCCAAGTGCAAGATTATACACTTTGGCTACAACAACCCCAAGCAGTGCTACAGGCTGTGGACAGAGTTGCTGGAGAGCAGCCAGGCAGAAAGGGACCTGGGGAGTACTGGTAGAGAGTAGCTGAAGATGAGCCAGCAGTGTGCCCAGGTGGCCAAGAGAGCCAATGGCATCCTGGCCTGCATCAAGAACAGTGTGGCCAGTAGGACAAGGGAGATTATTTTTCACCTATACTCAGCACTGGTCAGGCCACACCTTGAGTACTGTGTCCAGTTCTGGGCTCCTCAATTAAAGAGAGATGTTGAGGTGCTGGAACGTGTCCAGAGAAGGGCAACAAAGCTGGTGAGAGGCCTGGAACACAAACCCTATGGGGAGAGGCTGAGGGAGCTGGGGGTGATTAGCCTGGAGAAGAGGAGGCTCAGGGGGGACCTCATTGCTGTCCACAACTACCTGAAGGGAGGCTGTAACCAGGTGGGGGTTGGTCTCTTCTCCCAGAAGACCAGCAACAGAACAAGGGGACACAGTCTCAAGTTGTGCCAGAGGAGGTCTAGGCTGGATGTTAGGAGGAAGTTCTTCCCAGAGAGAGTGATTGACATTGGAATGGTCTGCCCAGGGAGGTGGTGGAGTCACCATCCCTGGAGGTGTTGAAGAAAAGACTGGATGAGACGTTTAGTGCCATGGTCTAATTGATTGGCTGGGACTGGGTGCTAGGTTGGACTGGCTGATCTTGGAGATCTCTTCCAACCTGCTTGATTCTCTGTTTCTATGATATTTTGGACTTTATAAATCCTTGCTACTCATGTAGAAGTCCCAATCAAATTGAAAAAAAGAGATTAATAAGGTCAAAACTTCTCACATTTCCCACTGCTATTTATTGCAATTCCTCCCCCTCATAAAAAAACAGGTAGAAACTTTCTCCAGAAATGTGATGTCAAGTATCATGCTGATTTCACCAGAAAACTGCATTTGGATGCATTTTTTGGATGCATTTGGTCTTGCAAAACATTATTTCTGGTGCACGATTTTGCCCTTTCCTGGTTTCAGGAGTATTTACTGATGAACTGCCCAGTTCTTGAAGCAAAAGATTTGTGATTGTGACAGATTTTCATTGTGCAGAGTAATCATGGTTGATCCCTTTTCTTCTCCTGGTTTCTTTTTTTCTGAGTGGGAATGCACTGATTTGGTTCTGCTGATTTATGTGCTACTTTGTTCTTTATCTGTTCACACCTCGCCAGTAAAATAACATCATGCTATCATTTCCAGGGTTCACAGGACCCTGTCAGCACTTAGCAGTCAAAGGTCAACCAACTTCACAACTCATGGTTAAATAGGTTTAAAAATCTCACCTAGTACTAACCCTCCAATACATCAAATCAAGAAAAATGGTACTGGCATCACCAATAAAATAGCATCACCATACAGCAGGCTATTTTTGCTGTAGCACACTGGCCATACAGTTAGTGAGACATGGACTGTCCTTGAGATGCTCAGTTCTAGGAGTGGACAATGAAACTTTTGTTCCTTATTGCCACTGATTTATGTTCTGCTTTGTTCTTTATCTGCTTATAAGTACCCAGGAGAGCCATCCACATCTTGCTATCTTCCTTTTATCTGCTGAGCTGTCTGTGACCAGTTCATCTTTCTTTGACGTTATCTTTTTGCCCTGTAAGCCCTTCAGTGTATGTTTGCTACACTCATTTGCAAGTTCAGAGAACTCTGGCAACACATAATAGTCAAGCACCAACAAACATGCCTGAAAAGGTAGAAATAAATCCATCTGATTTCCCTTAGTGAGTACTCTTATCTTTGTTTTTCTGCAATAGACCTGCCTAAAGATGGCAAATATTTGACTGCGTGAAAGACAGTAACTTCACTAGGGATGCAATTTGCAGATACCTCTGATATTTCTATTCCAAATTGATGCTGTTAAGCTGAAAAAAAAATATTACAACTATAAAATAATCTATGTGGAATTTTAGATGTTATGGCATCCAGAGAATGTTTTCCTCTCGTTCTGATTGCTAAAAAGTTTTTAATCTAAGAAGTACAGTGTTTAAGTGTTGCTCCTACCTATACAAACATCATTTGCCTTTTAAACTTAAAAAAAAAAAAATCTTGGTAAGAGAGACACAGAAGTGTGGGAAACAAAAGAAAAAGTATTGCACAGTCATCTAAATAATGATAGGTTTTGAAATCCTCAATTAGTACATTAAAAAAAGTAGTATCAGAAAATGGATCACAAACAAACAAAAACCCAAAACAGCACTGAAAACCTAAGCAAACCAAAGCCAAAACCCAATCAACCAAGCCATTAAACCACCAATCAACCAGGTTTAAGGCCAGGCTTGATGAGGCTCTGGCCAGCCTGATCTAGGGTAGGGTGTCCCTGCCAGTGGCAGGGGGGTTTGGAACTAGCTGATCCTTGTGGTCTCTTCCAACCCTGACTGATTCTATGATTCTAACCAACCAACAAAGCTCCAAAACAGAAGAACAACACAAAGTTAGGAGGAAGTTTTTCCTAGAGAGAATGATTTGCCATTGGAATGGGCTGCCCAGGAAGGTGGTGGAGTCACCATCCCTGAAGGTGTTGAAGAAAAGCCTGGATGAGGCACTTAGTGCCATGGTCTGGTTGACTGTCTAGGGCTGGGTGCTAGGTTGGACTGGATGATCTTGGAGGTCTCTTCCAACCTGGCTGATTCTATGATTCTAATTCAGGTATTTTCAAGGAAAATTACATCAGACTGGAGATGAGGAGGAAGTTGTTCAGCATAAGAGTGGTGAGAGCCTGGAGTGGGTTGCCCAGAGATGTGGGTAAGGTCCCATCGCTGGAGGTGTTCAAGGCCAGGCTGGATAAGGTTGTCGGCAGCCTGATCTAGGGTAGGGTGTCCTTGGCCACAGCAGGGGGATTGGAACTAGATGATCCTTGCAGTCCCTTCCAACCCTGACTGATTCTATGATTCTATGTTTTCTATATAAATACTTAAAACAGTCCAAGTCAGAATATCCAGGTTCACTTCAATTGTCCTGAGAGATAGTCTTAATATCCACTATTGACTGAGGCTCATCTCTCCCACACATAGGCACTTAACAGCAGCCTAGGGAATCGGTCTCAGGCTGTTGCTGAATAAAACAGGAAGGGCAAAGACCAGTGAATTGAACAGAAGCCAGCCAGCTGACAGGTGAAGAGCAGCTCTGAGGTGTTCTCTTAAATCAATAACCTGCAGACAACTGACAGTATACAAATTCAGTGGATAACTTTGTGTGGCTGCAGCATTGCTGGCAGCTGAAGGCTCCCCCACAAAGGTATCCTGTGATGATATTCCACTGGATAGGTCACTAGGTGTGATGGTTTGAGTGTTCCTCAGCCCCCCACACTTTGGAAATCACCCAGACTAGACTCAGCCAGCTCTGGAAATTGAATGAAGCTTATATTTACAGCTGGCATAATATAAAGCAGATATTCACAGTATATACAGTTGTATACAGAAATATACAAGGTAAAAGGTAATACAGAAGCACAACTCCCCTCCCAGAAATCTGAGTCCCCAGGAAGGGCTCTCAACAACCCCTTCACCTTCCCCCTACCCCTCTCAACCTTACCCCAGTCCCAAGGAAGAATGGAGGTTCAGCCAGGGGGTTAGGAAGCAAAGTGCATTAGTCAAAGAAGCTAGAGAGAGGTGCAGCTCAGAGCTCCCCAGCATTAGAAGTGAGACTCCCTTATCTATGTTTGGAGTTTTGTTTTTATACATCTCAGCAAGCCTATGAGTGAGGTAGACATCAGCCTTTTCCTTCCACAGCCTATAATCTAGTTCTTCTCACCAAAACATTCTAGCTAGCTTTGAACTAGCACACTAGGTCATGATAATTCACCATGAACAGGAAATAGTATTTGTCATACAGGAAAGAGAAATCTTTGAAGAAGAGCTCTCCAGCACTACAATTTCTTGTCAATTCAAGATTAAACATTGCAAAGCAAGCAGCTTTAGGTATGCTTTCTGGCAGATCTCTCTACTGCTTAAAAATCACAGAACAAAAATCCAATTCAGGTAGCTCACAACTATGATATCATACCTGATCCTTTACCCTTCCTTCATTTCTGGATTGAGGCATATTTGTTCTTTGCTTCCTCGTAACACATTGGACTGCAATGAGCTGTCTTGGAATTTCTGTTTCCATTGTGCTCCCAGTCTTTCCTTGCACTCTCCTGTCTGTAAGTTAACCAACCTGTGAACAGCAATATTTGAATTCTAAGGCTCTGGAATATTAAGAATATGCAAAAATGTAGTGAATCTGTCTCTCCAGATTTACATGAGTGGTTTGAGAAGGCCAACAAGCCAATAAGTCAGCCTTTAAAACTCCCACAGCGTGGGAAATTCTTTTGTGACAAACATCAGCATGATGTTTGAGACACATTCAGGCTCTGTTATGAAACTTCCATTTCTCTGGGGACTGTTTGATACTTCTTAGCATTGCTAATACTCTGTAGCCTTCACTATCTGCCCAGTCATTCCCTCTGAAAATCTCCCAGTTGCTGCTGCCTTTTCTTACAGAAAATTAACTGCAAATAACTACAAAATAAAAGCAGTGCCAATCAGACTGGCACAGCAAAGTTTATCTGTGAGACACAGCAGCAGGTATTATAATAATTAAGCTTGTGATGTCCTTCTGGAAAGGATTCTGACTTAGAGAAGAGTAGATTTAGACTGGATGTTAGGAACAAATTCTCTGACATCAGGGTAGTGGATCACTGGAATAGGTTGCTCAGGTTGATGGTTGAGGCCACATTCTTGAAAGTATTTAAGATGAGGCTCAACAGGGCTCTGGGCAACCCGATCAAGTTAAAAATGCCCCTGCCAACTGCAGAGGGGGTTGGACTGGATGACCAAAGCAAACCAGTCTATGATTATGATTATCTGCATTCATACACTCATATTTGAGTGACATTTTCACTGAATCAACAGGGTTATTTTCCCAATGAGCCTAGCTATGAGAATAGCTATGTACATACAGGGACTTCTGGGCACTTAATTCAGTCATGTGAATTCCTGTGCACAGTGGGAATGACAACTTGACACTGTTATATTGGTCCTGGTTCCAGCAGCAACTGCAGAGTAACTACTCAAGCGCATTCATTAGTATCTCATATAGAAACAGGCAGTATCTGAGCTATCTGTGCTCCCTTGTCCTTTCCACCTGAATGAGCAGCCTAGGCTTGAATGTTAACATTTATTATCTGTCCTAGCCCTATAAATCTTGTCTTCATTGAAATCTATGCTTATATCTCCTTTGCCCAACAGGTTAAGATTTCAAATTGGGAATTTTGCACTGATGCAATAGAGAATGTAGGTGAGAGCCGTGCAGGGTGAAAAGTAGACATGGAGTGTATTACACTGGGAACTCTGGGAGCAGGTAAAATCATTGAATCATAGAATCAACCGGGTTGGAAGAGACCTCCAAGATCATCCAGTCCAACCTAACACCCAGCCCTAGCCAGTCAACTAGACCATGGCACTAAATGCCTCATCCAGTCCTTTCTTGAACACCTCCAGGGACGGTGACTCCACCACCTCCCTGGGCAGCCCATTCCAATGCCAATCACTGTCTCTGGCAAGAACTTCCTCCTAACATCCAGCCTAGACCTCCCCCAGCACAACTTGAGACTGTGTCCCCTTCTTCTCTTGCTTGTTGCCTGGCAGAAGAGACCAACCCCCACCTGGATACAGCCTCCTTTCTGGTAGTTGTAGACAGCAACGAGATCATCCCTGAGCCTCCTCTTCTCCAGGCTGAACACCCCCAGCTCCCTCATCCTCTCCTCATAGGGCTATGCTCCAGGCCCTTCACCAGCTTCATCTCCCTTCTCTGGACATGTTCCAGTATCTCAATATCTATCTTGAATTGAGGAGCCCAGAAC
The DNA here is from genome assembly GCF_015220805.1 of Pogoniulus pusillus. NCBI lineage: Eukaryota > Metazoa > Chordata > Aves > Piciformes > Lybiidae > Pogoniulus > Pogoniulus pusillus. The sequence goes on from NC_087270.1 coordinate 33,773,690, forward strand.
TGGACACAGAATTCCAGGGTTGATTACAGGGGAAGAATAACCTCCCTGTCCTACTGGCCACACTGTTCCTGATGCAGGCCAGGATGCCATTGGCTCTCTTGGCCACCTGGGCACACTGATGGCTCATGTTCAGCTACTCTCTACCAGTACCCCCAGGTCTTTCTTCTGGCTGCTCTCCAGCCACTCAGTCCCCAGCCTGTAGCACTGCTTGGGGTTGTTGTGGCCAAAGTGTAGACACTGCACTTGGCCTTGTTAGATCTCATCCCACTGGATGAGTGGGACAGGGTGGACATCCCTCTGTCCACCCACCCGCCTGTCTAGGTCTCTCTGCAGGACTCTCCTACCCTCCAACAGATCGACACCTGCTCCTAGCTTGGTGTCAGCTGCAAACTTACTGATGTTACTCAATCCCTCAGTCCAGATCATCAATACAGATATTGAACCAGATATCTATCTGGTGAAAGAAGTAATTACTACACTGGCAGCAAATATATAGTTCTCATTAAAAAGCAATAAAAGGATGTGAACATCCCATAAAGCTACTTAGAATACAATCTTAAAGCAAGAGATCTGTGTATAATATACATATTAATGTTTAGAACTTGCTGCAGTGATTTGTTTACATCAAGAACTTTGTCTAACAGTGAAATAATAAAAAGCCATTTGATATTCCAGCAAAACCACTTACTGGAGACTTAATCTACTAACCCAAGAGCAAAGCTATGCCATGTGCTTTACAGAGCTGGCCATGCAGGTTGAAGATTCAACACTTGCACTGATATCTTGCAAACAATGTGTATAGCAGATTTGTTTGCATTACAGAACCATTAAACAATTCTCAACATTGAGTGAATTTATATGAATCAATCTGTTCATAAACAAGATCACAGCCTTTGATATTTTATTTTGTTCTCAAACTGACCTCCTCCCTCTGTCTTGTTTATGCAGCTATGCCATTATGCAGCTATGTCATTAATGGGTGGCCAAGCACACACATATGGTGTGCTCGGTTATGTGCTGGATTATCTGAAAAACTGGGGTCATTTCTTGCTTGAATACTGTCAAATAATAATTAAAAATACTAGGAGATTTTTCCATGAAGTGGGAGGCAGAATCGTTTAACCCAGCATTCTACAACTACACAGGCCAGAAATGCTCACTACAAAGGCCCCTCAGTTGCCTTTTGAACTGCAGTCCTTAACCCCTCAGCGGCTCTGACTTTGAGAATAACCCAAAGACTGAAACCATATCACATTATCACAGTATTATCAGGGTTGGAAGAGACCTCACAGATCATCAAGTCCAACCCTTTACCACAGAGCTCAAGGCTAGACCATGGCACCAAGTGTCACGTCCAATCCTGCCTTGAACAGCCCCAGGGACGGCGACTCCACCACCTCCCCGGGCAGCCCATTCCAGTGTCCAATGACTCTCTCAGTGAAGAACTTTCTCCTCACCTCAAGCCTAAATCTCCCCTGGCACAGCCTGAGGCTGTGTCCTCTCATTCTGGTGCTGGCCACCTGAGAGAAGAGAGCAACCTCCTCCTGGCCACAACCACCCCTCAGGTAGTTGTAGACAGCAATAAGGTCACCCCTGAGCCTCCTCTTCTCCAGGCTAACCAATCCCAGCTCCCTCAGCCTCTCCTCGTAGGGCTGTGCTCAAGGCCTCTCACCAGCCTCGTTGCCCTTCTCTGGACACGCTCAAGCATATGCGATTCAGCATCCCATGCAAGGCAGCTTAGAGCTAAATGTTTATGTTTACGTGTGCTTTTTCTCTTCTCTACTTCTACCAAGTGAGCAGTGGTAAATGGCAATTTAAAAAGAAAATACTTTTTTTCAAGAAAGAAAAATCAAACCCCATGCAATGCCAAAACCCAGGCATTGGTTATTCCAGGAACACATTCAGGATGTTTTGTTCTTATTGCTTGAAACAAAACCAAAGAGTGATTCCCACTTACTGCCAATATCTCTGAGAAGTGCCTCTATGACCTTCTGGCTTGTCTTAGGTTGACCATGAGCCAGCGATGTGCTCTTGTGGCTGGGAGGGCCAATGCCATTCTGGGGTGTATTAGAGGGGTTGTGGCTAGTAGGTTGAGAGAGGTTCTCCTGAGTCTCTACTCTGCCCTGGTGAGGCCACATCTGGAGTGCTGTGTTCAGTTCTGGGCCTCCCAGTTCAAGAGGGACATAGAACTGCTTGAGAGAGTCCAGCACAGAGCCACAAAGATGATGAAGGGAATTGAACATCTCTGTTATGAGGAGAGACTGAGGGAGCTGGGACTCTATAGCTTGGAGAAGAGGAGACTGAGAGATGAGCTCATCAGTGTTTATAAATATGTAAAGGGTGAGTGCCAGGAGGATGGAGCCAGGCTCCCCTTGGTGATGCCCAGTGACAGGACAAGGGACAATGGGTGGAAGCTGAAGCATAGGAAGTTTCATTTAAACATGAGGGTTTTTTTCATGGTGAGGGTGACAGAACACTGGAACAGGCTGCCCAGGGCGGGTTGTGGTGTCTCCCTCTCTGGATGTGTTCCTGTGTGGTCTGGTATAGATGATCCTGCTCTGGCAGGGGGGTTTGACTGGATGCTCTTTTGAGGTCCCTTCCAGCCCCTGACATACTGTGACTCTGTGATTCTGCCCTAGTTTTATGTTTTGCAGCATCCTAAGGTTAATGATGGCCTGTGGTGGTTTGGGAGTTACCTGCCCTCCTCACACAGTGAATTCACCCAGACTAGACTCAGCCAGCTGGAATTTAAGAAATGAAGCTTTATATTCACAGCTTAGCACAATATACAAACAGATATTTACAATATATTACAAATATTTACAGCTATATACAGAAACATGCAAGTTAAAAGTAATACAGAAACACAACAGCCATCCCAGAAATCAAAGTGCCCAGGAGGGGCTCTCATCCACCCTTCCACCTTCTTGCCACCCCACTCTCTAATCCCAGAATCTGCCTTAGGTACAAGGTGAGTTGGAAGGATCAGCAAGGGGGGTTAGAAAGAAATGATTAGTTGGGTTGCACAGATTCCAGCTCAAAGAAGTTAATATGGCAGAAGCAAGAGCAAAACACAGACACAGACTGCCTTATCTATGTTTGTGTCCTTGTTTTTATACATCTCAGCAAACCTATGAGTGAAGTAGACATCACCAGTGCTTTCTTTTTCACAGCTTATAATCTAATTTTTCTCATTAAAATATTCCAATTAGCTTCAAACCAGCACATGGCCACACTTTTTTTTCTTCCTTAGGTAACCCTAAGTTTTCAGAAAAGAGGAAGCTCTTGATATAAATGAATATATCACCTTGATATGCAGAACTTGTGGTGTGGAATTGTCTATCATTCCCATTGGAATGGGCTGCCCAGGGAGGTGGTGGAGGCACCGTCCCTGGGAGTCTTCAAGAAAAGACTGGATGAGGCACTTAGTGCCATGGTCTAGTTGACTGGATAGGGCTGGGTGATAGGCTGGACTAGATGATCTTGGAGGTCTCTTCCAACCTGGTTGATTCTATGATTCTATGATTCTAAGCTATTATTCTTGTTACTTATTGACAAAGACAAACTCCTATGGGAAAGTTGGTTTCAATATCAGTTAGGAAGTTTCCTGATGGGCAACATATATTCCTAGTAGTTCAAGATTACTTGAAAATAGTTAGAACAAGGTTAATTTATACAAGCAAGGTGAAGACAATAGTGACTCAGTAAGTTAGGATGACTATATCTGGGGAAATGTTGTGGGAAATGTTGCATAGTTGCAATCAATGAAACAGCAAGATCAACAAAACATGAGTACTGGGTCCCATGGTATGCAAATTATGGTGTACAGCCTCATGAAGAGCTCATTGTGAAGTGTAAGCTGAACATTGGCACAGCAAGTGAAAGTTAGACTGGTACTGGAATTTGGTGATCAGCAAGCGTTGCAGACAAAGCTCTGAAGGAATTGCAAGTAAGATGGACCTTATGTCAGGTGTATGAACCTGAGTAACTATGAGGTACAGTTATCTTTCTGTCAAGAATACTTAGAACTGGATCTTCTAGACCATGTTTAATTTTTTTTCTATTACAAGCCAATAGAAAAAAAATGTCTTTCTTTCCATCTATCTATCTATCCATCCATCCATCTATCCATCTCTCTGTCCATGTATCTGTCTATCTATCTATCTATCTATCCATCCATCTAGCTATCCATCTGTCTGTCTATCTACCTATCTATCCATCCACCTATCTATCCATCTATCTATCTATACATCCATCCATCTGTCTGTCTATCTATCTATCTATCTATCTATCTATCTATCTATCTATCTATCTATTGACCCATCTGTCTGTCTGTCCATCTATCTATCTATCTATCTATCTATCTATCTATCTATCTATCTATCTATGTATCCACCTATCTATCTATCCATCTATCTATCTATCTATCTATCTATCTATCTATCTATCTATCTATCTATCCATCCATCAGTCTGTCTATCTATCTATCTATCTATCTATCCATCCATACACCTATCTATCCACCTATCTATCATCCGTCTGTCTGTCTGTCTATCTATCTATCCATCTATCTATCTAATTTATTAAATAAATTAATGATTTCCCCCCCCCCCCCCCATTTGGTTTATGTCACTTTCTAGACAGAAGCAAGTGGTTTCTTTGCAAAGAAATTCTTACTCCCTAAAGGACTGCAGAAGATAAAATGAACTTTCTTTAAATGAAAGCATGTTTGGTGGCCTAGCAGGAGACCAAAAATATCCCGCTCCCACAGAAGCTGAGTAATTCAAATATGGCAAAAGTCACAACAGATAGTTCAGTAAGAGAAGAAAATTAAAATTAAATCATGTCATTAAATCCATTGATTTATAGAAAAGAAAGAAATCTCTTGGTGAATAACTTTATTGTATATGAAATTTAACCCAAATAGATTGATTTCTAAGAAAAGGCCCACCTGGGAGCAGTACATCAGATATTAACCATAAGCAGCACTGGTGTTTTAAAAATATATGTATTTCAAAATCCAAAGAATTCATTTTAAGTGCCCAGCTCCAAACTGTTATATGAATACAAAAGCTCTAATATTATTCTCTATTGCTACTGAAAGCAGAAACACTACACATGGCTTGGGTGTACAGCACCCATTCCAACCCTGAACAACCAAATGCACAGCTTCATCTGTTGTCGGCTCGTTGACGTCAGATCAGGAGTATCGTGGTTCATTTAGCCAAAAGGAATGTCAGTTGTTTCCTGAAGCAAGGGAGTTGATCAAATTTATTTTGGTGGCATTAACAGCAGGGCTGAAAGTGAGCACAGGCTTCAGCATCATGCATTTTTGCAAAACATGGCTTTGATCCACAATAGGACAATCAAGACTGAACTGGAGCGTGATTTGACATGTACACAAGGACAAAACAGATGCCTAACAGTTTACATATGGTGCGGAATTCTTTCAAGAAAATTAAAGTGAGGATGTTGTTTGCAACTCTTCAGATTCAGCAAGCAAGTGTTTTGAATCAATCAGAATTTTAAAAAAGCTTTCAGAATATTTTGTGACTGTGTTTTAATTTTCCATTTTAAATAGAAGTGAAATAGGCTTTCGCTCGCTTGATAGCGTCATTGCTTATGCTTTGAGAGGCATGAAGCTCAAACTCTGATAGATACTTTGTAGTTTATTTTCATATCCTCTCCCTTATAATAAAAGTTATTTCATAGAATCATAGAATCATAGAATCAACCAGGTTGGAAGAGACCTCCGAGATCATCCAGGCCAGCCTAGCACCCAGCCCCAGCCAATAAATTAGACCATGGCACTAAGTGCCTCATCCAGGCTTTTCTTGAATACTTCCAGGGACAGTGACTCCACCACCTCCCCGGGCAGCCCATTCCAATGTCAATCACTCTTTCTGGGAAGAACTTCCTCTTAACATCCAGCCTGTACCTCCCCCAGCACAACTTGAGACTGTGTCCCCTTGTTCTGTTGCTGGTTACCTGGGAGAAGAGACCAACCCCCACCTGGCTACAGCCTCCCTTCAGGTAGTTGTAGACAGCAATGATGTCCCCCCTGAGCCTCCACTTCTCCAGGCTGCACACCCCCAGCTCACTCAGCCTCTCCTCATAGGCTTTGTCTTCCAGGCCCCTCACCAGCTTTGTTGCCCTTCTCTGGACATGTTCCAGCACCTCAACATCTCTCTTGAATTGAGGGGCTGCCCAGGAAGGTGGTAGAGTTGCCATCCCTGGAAGTGTTGAAGAAAAGCCTGGATCAGGCACTTAGTGCCATGGTCTAGTTGACTGGATAGGGCTGCGTGCTAGGTTGGACTGGCTGATCTTGGAGGTCTCTTCCAACCTGGTTGATTCTCTGATTCTATGCTATTGGGATTGGGCCTTTATTTATGACAAGTCAGAAGTTCTGTAGGTAGCTACATAACCTTGATATGCTATACTGTAGAATATGTGAAACTATGAGTGAGATGGAATGCTGAACTGGCTAAACAAGGCAATACTTTAAGGTTACATATTTCAGTTAAAATCAGTGAGTCATTGCTGAGGTAATAGCTATTGATACCTTGCATTATTTGTCACTGACCCCTTTGAAACTGCCTCTAGAGTATTATGTTATATTAAATTATCTCCCTTTTTCAGAATCATCTAATAGGACATTAAATATATTTGTCTGGGAGCAAGAGAATATAAGAGAATGGCATGTATTTTATATGGTTTATGCAAAGAGTAGGGTTTATTCTCTTTGCAGTGCACACCAAGATTCCCTACCTTTGATAACAATTGACTTTTGGACTATTAGCCTTATAATTCCATATTTCTACAAATGCTTGTGGGAAAAGTCCTTACTTTTTCCTTTTCCAGGCAATCTTTCTGCCATTTATATTATTAAGTTCTTCCCCTCAGGAAATTCTTATTCTGCACTACACAATTCATGAGAATGAAGGCAAACCAGTTGTCTCTCTCAGCTTATTTTGCTGGCATTTGCTCAGTTATCAGGCTTCACCATTTCCTCTGTCCATTTACATTTTACTTTCAAGAAATATCCTTTGGTTCCCTAAATGTTTGAATCTGAAGTCTTTTGTTTAAATTAATAGACCAGCAGTCACTACAACCTTTCCTAATAGAGTGCCCTAGTCAAGTGAGAAATTTAACACATTTCTCAATAAATATCCTGATCTTTCTTGTGGTTAAAAACAAAAATATTAATTTCCCTTATTTTTAGTTTGAATCTGCTCCTCCTTGCTTTTTATCTGGATCTTGTCAAGTTTATCAGACTCTTCTTGCTCTTTACAGTGTTCCTGTCACCACTACCTCTAGCTGCTATTTCCCTATCTTTCAGTAATATAACACAGATAACTTGATCAAAGATAGTATCCATAAGAAGTATAGGTGTCAGTATATGACCTACTAATTGTGGATTTCCACATATATGCACTAATTTCTGCACACAAATGCATCCATGTACCCAGGGAAAAATGCACATATGTACTCAGAAGTATTGCTGAAGGTAAGAGATTGACCTTATGGCAATGCCAGCAGATCTAGCAGACATAAGGCAATGCATGTTTGCCTCCAGGATTGAAAATGTTCTTAGGTGGGGGTACTACTAAAACAAGTACCTTAATGACTGCAAAGTGTGTCACTACATGAGCATCACATTTTTTCATTACAGAGATACAGGGGCTCTGGTGAGACCCCACTTGGAGTACTACATCCATTCTGGAGCCCCCATTACAAGGAGGATGTGGAGATGCTGCAGTGTGTCCAGAGAAGGACCATGAGGATGATCAGAGGGCTGGAGCAGCTCTGCTGTGAGGACAGATTGAAAGAGTTGAGGCTGTTCAGTCTGTAGAAGAGGAGGCTCCAAGGTGACCTTATTGTGGTCTTCCAGTATATGAAGTGGGCTACAAAAAAAAAGATGAGAAAGGACTTTTTAGGCTGTCAGAGAGTGACAGGACTAGTGGAAATGGAGCAAAGCTGGAGGTGGGAAGATTCAGACTGGAGGTGAGGAGGAAGTTGTTCAGCATGAGAGTGGTGAGAGGCTGGAATGGGTTGCCCAGGGAGGTGGTTGAGACTCCATCCCTGGAGGTGTTTAAGGTCAGGTTAAATGAGGCTGTGGCCAGCCTGCTCTAGGGTAGGGTGTCCCTGCCCATGGCAGGGAGGTTGGAACTAGTGGTCCCTTCCAACCCTGACTGATTCTATGATTCTAATATAATATAATCCCAGGAGTCTCATGGCTTGTTTAGTGTTGACATCTGTCTATATAAATTGTTTTCACACTGATGGAGCTCTAGTCATTGTTTTGATATTCTGAAGATGACATGAAAAAAAAAACCCTCAATAATGTAGAAAATTTAGAACACATTGCCCTAAAATCCCCTTAATTATTAAAACTGGAGAGAGCAACATAGGAAATTGGAGTTTCTAAACACAGCTAAAAGAACTGAGAGTTGAATTCAACCAGCAGTGAATTGCACTCCCACATACATACAACCCCAGACAATAGGCTGATTCAAGACAATGAATGCACAAGGAAAAAGTCACTATTCTCTCCTTTCTTTCTGCAATGCTAATTCTTTTCCTCAAATTGAATGCCTGAAAAATAGATCCAGTGTTGAAATCCTTTCTTTCATAATTGATAGCATGCAATACACTATGACACCACTTTGACTTCATCTTGACTCTGAACATAAACTTTTTTCTAAGAAACACGTACGTTATCAAAATTCATATGAGGGGTCAATTGGTGTTCTGAATCTACCACTGTATCATGACAAAACCTCCTGAGAGATAAGAAATAAAACTTCCTAATGACACCACTGTCTTATATTAACAAATACAAGATAGTGTTGTCCCGGGGGAAGTATAGGCTTCATGTTAGAAAGAAGTTCTTGACAGAGAGAGTGATTTGCCATTGGAATGGGCTGCCCAGGGAGGTGGTGGAGTCACTGTCCCTGGAGGTGTTCAAGAAAAGACTGGATGAGGCACTTAGTGCCATGGTCTAGTTGACTGGCTAGGGCTGGGTGCTAGGTTGGACTGGATGAGCTTGGAGGTCTCTTTGAACCTTGTTGATTCTGTGATTCTATGATCTGTTACAAAAAATTAGTGTAACAAGATACTAGAATTTTTCATTCAGGGATCCTAAAATGTTTTTATATCAAGATAAATGAGTCAGCTATTAGTTTATTAATTTTAAAATCTTATATGCATAAAAGTCAAGACCAGGCAGCAATACATTGTCAGCTACAAAAAACCCAGGTTTTCTTGCAGTCTGATCTTTACACATCAGCCTTTGGTGTGCGGTGTCCTATGTAATAGACAATTAAAGCCATGTGTATTCTCTCAGTATATCTTCCAGGCTGACACATCTACCTTTTTTCCCTTGTTTATGACTGGATAGAATTAATTTCTTCTGGCTTCAACTACCTAACAGTGTGCCCAAAGCAACCACTGAGATTCCTCCTTGAGCCAGTAGGGAGAGAAGAGCACCTCCATACAATGGCTCCTCCCAGGTGACCACAGTAGGTGTGCAAAATCACAGAATTGTCAGGGTTGGAAGGGACCCCAAGGATCATTTAACCCCCCATAAAATCACAGTATGACAGTATCACAGTATTATTAGGGTTGGAAGAGACCTCACAGATCATCAAGTCCAACCCTTTACCACAGAGCTCAAGGCTAGAACATGGCACCAAGTGCCACATCCAATCCTGCCTTGAACAGCCCCAGGGACGGCGACTCCACCACCTCCCCAGGCAGCCCATTCCAGTGTCCAATGACTCTCTCAGTGAAGAACTTTCTCCTCACCTCCAGCCTAAATCTCCCCTGGTGCAGCCTGAGGCTGTGTCCTCTTGTTCTGGTGCTGGCCACCTGAGAGAAGAGAGCAACCTCCTCCTGGCCACAACCACCCCTCAGGTAGTTGTAGACAGCAATGAGGTCACCCCTGAGCCTCCTCTTCTCCAGGCTAAACAATCCCAGCTCCCTCAGCCCCTAGCCCCTGTACTCAGCACTCATGAGACCACACCTTGAGTACTGTGTCCAGTTTTGGTCACCACAGTATAGGAGGGACATTGAGGTGCTGGAGTGGGTGCAGAGAAGGGCAACAAGGCTGGTGACAGGTCTGGAAAACATGACCTATGAGGAGTGGCTGAGAGAGCTGGGGTTGTTTAGTCTGGAGAAGAGCAGGTTGAGCTACCTAAAAGGAGGTTGTAGTGAGGCTGGAGCTGGTCTCTTCTCCTGAATTACTACTGATAGGACAAGAGGATATGGCCTCAAGCTGCATCAGGGAAGGTTTAGGTTGGATGTCTGGAGAAAGTTCTTTACTCAGCAGGTGGTCAGGCACTGAAACAGGCTGCCCAGGGAGGTGGTGGAGTTGCCACCCCTGGAGGTGATTAAAAATGGAGTGTATGTGGCACTTGGGGCTAATGTCTAGTGATTAAGGATGCTGGGATGAAGGTTGGACTGGATGGTCCTGGTGGTCCTTTCCAACCATAGCAATTCATAGTGATTAGATGTTATGCTGAGGGATTTGGTTTAGTCAAGGACTTGTCAGTGTGAAACTAATGATTGGACTCGGTGATCTTGAAGGTCTTTTCCAATCTAAGAAATTCTGTGATTCTGTGATCTAGCTCCACATCCCCCCTGCCATGTTCCATGCGTGGAACAGTTTGCCTTTGGACATGCTTATCTCTTCTCACTGGTTAAGAAAAGGAGCTTTGCTTTGAGGAAGCAACTCTTTTATCTGACAGAAGTTAGATGAAAGGAATCTTAGCCATACAGACTTAATTGGCCTCTCTCTGCATCCTAATGCCACACTGGCCAGGTCTCAGTCAATGGTTCATTGTGTGAAGCTCCACCATAAACACAAAGGTCCCTGTCCTGTGAAGCTTGCATTAGCAAATTCCATCCCGTATGTGCTGTCTTGATATACATTAAGTGTTGTAACCCTATCTAGGTAGAATATTCCTAATTCTCCCTTTGGGAAGCTTAATTCATTATAATTTTTATTATCTTCTTGGCACAAAATGGGACTCAAGAAAGATGACAACACCTCTCAAGTAACTAAGCAAGGATTGGCTTTGATCTGGTGAAACAACAGCCTATTCTTCCTCACTTCAGTTTCTCAGTTTCAGCATAAGACATGGGCAGTATGTAGCAAAGGGAGGAAAGCAGCTGTAATTTAGAGAAGTGAAGGATAAATATGCAAAAATACATGTCTTTTACACATACTGACATGAATGTTTCCTTACAGGTTTTTGTTCTTAAGATTTCCAGTGGGAAAAAAATTCAGTAGTTACTCAGAGTGATAATGCAAGAATATAATTTTAGCCTAGGAAATGAAGACTGCTGCAGTTACACTGGAAAGTTAACACTGGGTGAAAAATCACCAAAGAAAACATATTAGATATAAATTGATGAAATGCCATGTTCCCCTTTTTTCCTCAACTCAAAAAATATATTCACCATATGGTCTTCTTGTAAATATTTCGGAAGTAAAGTGACTTCTGGAAGGGATTGGAGTCTGAGATATGCACAGTTATCAGCATTTTAGGAGATCCAATTTGAAACATCTGCTAACTCTTGAAAGAGTTATGCTGAAACAAAACCCAGTCCTTATTTAGGAAAGTTGTATGCTCAGAGTTTTATATTCTCCCTTTTTTTTTTCTGCAAGAGTAGTAGAAATTGGAGAGAGCTGCACAAGCATTTTGCTTCCACCTTTTCCAGGTCCAAGATTTAAAGCTTTATGGTGAGGAAAATCAAGATGACAGATGCAAAGAGACAGTAAATTACTGACACGCTCCTCTTCAATCATGCTTTGAAGTGCTAAAGAATTCAGACCAACTCGCAGCCATGAAAGCTTCGTAAGAGGCAAGCTGCAGTTTACTAGGCCAGTGGAATGTAACAGATACATTTTAAAAGAAGGTATTTTTTCAAGTCTTAGGATTTGGGACAAGGAAAAAAAAAAAACCAAAAACAAAAACAAATTGAAAACAGCAAATGTTTTTGACCTCTGTAATGCTTATGGGTTTTGTTACGCTGTTGTTATCAGTGTGCAGCTACAATCCCTACAACTTGCACTTCTTCCAACCTTCCAGACAGACTATAAATATTTAACTGCTCTTGCATGTTGATTTACATAGTACTTACTGGGTAAATAATACCTCACTTCTGAAAAATGTATGCACACATATAATGCAGTGTAAATAATTAATCAAATAGAATAGCAGCAAAATAATAACGAAGAGAAAATAGCACTTTTCATAGAATAGAATCATAGAATAGAATTGACAACATTCATAGAATCATAGAATCAGCCAGGTTGGAAGAGAGCTCCAAGATCATCCAGTTCAACCTAGCACCCAGCCCTATCCAGTCAACTAGACCATGGCACTAAGTGCCTCATCCAGGCTTTTCTTGAACCCCTCCAGGGATGGTGACTCCACCACTTCCCTGGGCAGCTCATTTCAATGCTCTCTGTCAAGAACTTCTTTCTAACATCCAGCCTATACTTTGCCCTGGCACAACTTGAGACTGTGTCCCCTCGTTCTGTTGCTGGTTGCCTGGCAGAAAAGACCAACCGCCATCTGACTACAACCTCCCTTCAGGTAGTTGTAGACAGCAATGAGGTCGCCCCTGAGCCTCCTCTTCTCCAGACTAAACAACCCCAGCTCCCTCAGCCTCTCCTCATAGGCTTTGTGTTTCAGGCCCTTCACCAGCCTTGTTGCCCTTCTCTGGACACGTTCCAGCACCTCAACATCTCTCAGAAGACCTACAACCATCTTTGGATAGATATTTTTGGGAAACCCTTGTCTTTTCATTTCTACCTTTTTTTTTTTTTTTTTTTTTTGTCTCTTCCTTTACCCTTCATCTAATGAGTTTATCATTGCTATCAGTCTAATATAAATTTCAGTCAGAATGATTTATTTCCGAGATATTTTGCACAGTGTAGGTAAAAAGCAGAGCTATTCAGCACATTTGTTGACATTTCCTGTATCTTTCTGAATGTATCACTCCTGTCTCATTTGGAATTAGTAATTCTAATATGGACTCAGATCATAGAATCATAGAATCAACCAGGTTGGAAGAGACCCAAGATCATCCAGGCCAACCTAGCACCTAGCCCTATCCAGTCAACTAGACCATGGCACTAAGTGCCTCATCCAGGCTTTTCTTCAACACCTCCAGGGACAGTGACTCCACCACCTCCCTGGGCAGCCCATTCTAATGGCTCTGCAAAGGAACTGCAAATTCCCAAAGGGAGTGAGGCTCCAACATCCTATGATCATCTTTATACTCATTTGCATCTCTCCCAAGTCAAAACCAAGGTACAAAAAAGCCACTGCTCCTTCAGGCCTCACATGCACAACAACAAGTACATAACTTCAGCCTGACGAAATCTGCATGCAATGGGATCACAGATGGAAGCAACTTTTGCCCTTTTTGGAGTAGCACTGAAGCCAGTGTGGATCTTTGCTAATACACGGCCTGTACAATTGGACCCAATTAGTGAAACTGACAGAGAATTCTCTAGTGGAGTGGTCTTACTTTAAATTAAACATAAAAGTACAAAAGTAATTATTTCTTTGCAAAAATCATTATTTCTTTTGCCACATAATATTGACATGTACATAGATATAACAGAAATGTCTGGGACAGTTATGACTCAGGAGCTGTCACATCCCTCTGTTACAAATGTAGGTAGCATGATAGAAATATCTGCCTTGAGTGTGAAGGTTTCAAAGTTCTTGTTTGAAAGGATAGCAAGTGGTCATCGAGGCCATTGTCTGGTCTGAAGAAGAAGCCTCTTTTGTAGATAAGAGGGAAACAGAATATCCATGAAAGTTCGGTACCCAACAGAAAAGAGTCACTGGAGCTCTGATACAGCCACGGAAGTAGTCTTTGTAAAGTACTTTTCTAACCATGACTGGCCCAGCCCTAGTTCTTGACAACAACCTGAGATGACATTAAGAGGGGCCTGAACTAGCTTGAGATGTGGGCCTGTGTGAACTTCATGAGGTTCAACAAGGCTAAATGGAAGGTCCTCCACCTGCCATTGGAATGGGCTGCCCAGTGAGGTGGTGGAGTCACTGTCCCTGGAAGTGTTCAAGAAAAGTCTGGATGAGGCACTTAGTGCCATGGTCTAGTTGATTGGACAGGGCTGGGTGCTAGGTTGGGCTGGATGATCTTGGAGGTCTCTTCCAACCTGGTTGATTCTATGATTCTATGGTTTGGGGCAATTCACCATATCAATCCAGGTTGACAAATTAAGAGATTGAGAAAAGCCCTGCAAAAACTGATTTTGGAATACTGGTGGATGAATGACTGGACATGAGCTGGCAACATGTTGCCAGACCAATCACATAGTGGGCTGCAGCAAAAACAAGTGTGGCCAGCAGGTTAAGGGACATGATTCTGCCTCTCAATTTTACTTTAGTGAGTGTAAAATTGCTGTGTTCAGCTCTGGATCCTCAGTGTAAGATGTGAACCTGTTGCAGTGGGTCCAGAGGAGGGCACAAAAATGATCAGAGGACTGGAGCACCTGTCATATAGAGAAAGGCTGAGAGGGTTGTCTTTCTTCAATCTGGAGAAGAGACGACTCTAGGGAAATGCTATTGCAGGCTCCCAATACTTAAAGCAGGACTATAACAAAGATATAAGTTATCTTTTTAGCAAGACTTATTGTAACAAGACAAGTGGTAATGGTTTTAGATTAAAAGATGGGAGATGATACAAGAAAAAAAAATTTTACAGTGAGGGTAGTGAAATTCTGGGCCAGGTTGACCAGAGAGGTGATAGATGCCCCATCCCTGCAAACATTCTGGTTGGATGAGTCTCTGCACAACTTCATCTAGTTAAAGATGTCCCTGCTCACCACAGAGGAGTTGAACTGGATGACCTTTAAATGACCCCTCCAATTCAAAACATTCTATGACTCTATATATTATAGTATTTTTTATATTCTACTATAAAGTGCTAAAGGCCAAGCTTAAATAATTTCATTATATGGTTAGTGAATCTGAATTTTTCTGCTTAGAAAAGGAAATCATATGGACATAATCATAAACTGAAGTCACCCTGTTCATATCTGCATTTGTATCTAAACCCTTTTCTTTTTTTTTCATACTATTTTTTTCTCTACATTGTTGCTATACAAAAGGTCTAAACAAACAATAGGGAAACTAAGCAATGGTTGTTAACTATCTGTGTACATAGTAGTGTGATATGAACAAAGTGATGACAGCTGGAAAAACGCTTTGCCATTGCTTTGTTTTCCAATCTAGTAACATGGCACTTCTTAACAAGGCATGAGAAATTCCACCATCCCCCCAACATAGAAGAAGGCTATTGCAGGGTAGTGAACAGAGCCAGTGTGGAAGGCTCCAGCATGATTTTGTAAGAGCTCCCATAAGAATAATAATGTAGCTCTGCACTGACTTTCACAATATTTCAGATCAGAATTGCTTCATCACCCAGTGGGAAGGACATCAATTACAACATCATGATACAAAGCTGAGACACTAAAAGTAGTGCCAAATTTCCTGGATCCCTGACAACCTTTTGAAACCAGAGAGGAGGCAAAATCATGTCTGCTATTCCAAAGATGAAGCTCTGGACCAATGTTGGAATGATTTTATAACCCATTACAATACTCTCAGTGAGCTGCTTTAATTCAGCTGGCATGTTCGATTTGAGTATGGGAATTTAAACAAATAAAAGTGTCCCACCAGGAGAGCAAAGACAGTTCAAGAAAAAAGGCATATCAATTTAGCCCTTATAAACAACCAAGTTGCTGGGCTTTCAGTCACTAATCATTTTAACTGCACTTTTCTAATCCATTTGGCTGGATCAGTCCAAGGGAATTACCAAAGACAGAGAGAGGCAAATGTTATTTCACAGAGTGCCTTGTAATGCACGTAATAAATACAGTACTGGAGCCTGATTGTTCACTGATGACAACACACCATGCCTTCAATATCACGACCCCTGGTGGGCTAAGGGGCATGACTCTCAAAGGGTTAATCTTTTCCACCTGTTGTTGACCACAGAGCAAGCTCTCCTGGTAAGTCTCCAACCAGGAGAATGTGGCCTCTGACCTTTGCGGTAGTGGGATGTTGCAGTAAAGGCACTCCCTAACAGTCACTGCAATTTAGCACACTCACCCCAAGTGTCTGGTGAGTGAACACAGTAGTCAAGCAAGCTGTGAATAACCAGCAAATTGTGAATTCGAAGAGCAGAGTAAAGATGAGGAACAACACCCAGAAAGTCTCAGTCAGATCTCTGCGAGGGTTACCATGAGTGCCATGTGCTAGGTTGCTGCTTTGAACTTTTCCTTATGAAAATATCTATAGATCCAAGGTGAAACAAGAAAAAGCCAAGACTATTGAAACAGAGATGAAAATTCAGCCAAAGCCAAACAGTTAAAATCCAAAGCTGCTGTTGTCCTGAGACAATACAACTGTTCTGATCTGTTAGGTACAAACATGTATAAAGCAAAAGTGCAAGCAAATCTGCACAAAGTTAGGCTCTATAGAATCATAGAATCATAGAATCAACCAGGTTGGAAGAGACCTCCAAGATCATCCAGTCCAACCTATCACCCAGCCCTAACCAATCAACTAGACCATGGCACTAAGTGCCTCATCCAGTCTTTTCTTGAAGACCCCCAGGGACGGTGCCTCCACCACCTCCCTGGGCAGCCCATTCCAATGGGAAATCACTCTCTCTGTAGATATAGATATCTATAGATATAGAGAAGATATTCTGAAGATTCAAGATATCTTCAAACAGTCCAAACTACTGTTCTTGTGACTAGTTTGGTATCTGAGTCATGCTCACATTGAAAGGAGGTTCCCAAGACAGCAGAAGTATTTTACTTATTCAGTAGCATCTCTGAAATCTGCTAAGTTTTCCAATCATTGCCCTATGCTGCTTTGCTAGCCTGTTTGAGCTTTTCTCTAACTGTAAAGAATAAACTTTTGTGAAGTTTTCTTATTAATCACAGGGAAGATCAGATTAGATTAGAAGAAAAAGAAAAAAAATGGAGAGGTTCTTTCACCAAACTGCCTACCTAGAGAAAAGTGGGAACAAGCTGCTCAGTTGTTCTCCTTATGTTATACTTTGCTTTTTTTGCATGCACAGAATTGCTTTGATACTGGCAGCTCAACTCTTTGTGTGGGCAGCTCAGGTCTCCTCCAGTGGACTTTTGCCAGGGAACTTGTTGGAAGCAAGATCAGGATCAGAGATAGGAAAACATCAGCACTGAGATTCAAGTAAGAAAACGAACCAACACCATTCAATTAACATGCTAATATGAGAAAGATTGTCATAGCATGCTTTGTTCCTAACAGCATTCTTTGATTCCCATTCTCCATCCGGCCTTTCAAAGAGGGAATTAGGTGTATTTCCTTTTGTATTTTGTGGGATCTCAATATTTGAGACTGGCTCAAATTCCAAAGCTAACCAATCAAAAGCCACACAAGTTGTTCTTGGAAAATATTTATGATCATTTATTTTATGAACAAAAATAACCTAGGAAAAATTCACTACACATTCCTTTAGAAACCTTCCAAATATTTCTGACTGCAGACAACAGTTTAGATTGGTTGAATCATTGAATGGTAGAATCAACCAGGTTGGAAGAGACCTCCAAGATCATCCAGTACAACCTAGCACCCAGTCCTAGACAGTCATCTAGACCATGGCACCAAGTGCCTCATCCAGTCTTTTCTTCAATACCTCCAGGGATGGTGACTCCACCACCTCCCTGGGCAGCCCATTCCAATGCCAATCACTCTCTCTGGGAAGAACTTCCTCCTAACATCCAGCCTAGACCTCCCCTGGCACAACTTGAGACTGTGTCCCCTTCTTCTGTTGCTGGCTGCCTGGCAGAAGAGACCAACCTCCACCTGGCTACAACCTCCCTTCAGGTACTTGTAGACAGTAATGAGGTCAGCCCTGAGCCTCCTCTTCTCTAGGCTACACAACTCCAGCTCCCTCATAGGGTTTGTGCTCCAGGCCTTTCACCAGCCTTGTTGCCCTTCTCTGGACACATTCCATAAAACCTGCTGGTGGACATTTACTTGTAGAAATGAAGTGATCAAGTTTTCTGTATGCCTGAGGTTCCAAGAAACAGAGAAAGCTTTATTTCTGCCAAGCTCTGTCAGGTTGGACTTCTCTTTAGGTTGCTGATCAACTCTGTCAACATCTCAGTGGGTGTTAAATAGAAGATTGGTCACCTATAAGTTATCTGGAGTGCTAGGGGACTTCCTGAAAGGTACATGACGAAGCAATTGGGCCTTATGTCATGCTGTGTGACTTCTGGGCATTCGTCACCAATGGACCATGCAAGTGGATTGAGGCTGCAGTTTACTTAAACACACTTCAGAATAAACATTGGAGGGTGCATGGAAGAACTATAGAGAGGAAAGAATAATACGAAGAAGATATGTTTCACTTCTGCTAAAGACTCATTATTCTGCAAGGTGTTTATTCTGTAGGGAAAAGTGAAGAGTGAAATATTGAAGTGCACTGAATGTAAGCAGAAGAAAGTCAGGATTTCCACTGATACATGTGAGTTTTGCTATGATGTCTGTAATCTAACAGAAAATATTCAAATGACAGAGTGGCAGAGAAATTTACTTCCTCTATAGAGGACAAATAGTACCTTCCTTAGACTTCAGGTATGGCATGTTAACATTTTCAACCATTCCCATTCAGATTTATGTATTACTATGTTTCAGCCTGCAAATCTACACCACTAATTCCTCACTCATGCTATAATAGTTTTAGAAAAGACTAACTGGACCACTGAATACAATTGCAGAAACTCCAAATCTACCATTAATGCACACAGAGATGGAAAGATATCAGGTGTAGCTACCAGTCCATGTCTAAAAGCAGTGTGTCTATACACCTGCAACAACTCCTAGCCTTATTTCTCTTTTAATATAGACAGAGTACTTCCAAATATGAAATGGTTTTTCAGGATTATGGATGGCTCTGTGCTTTATTACCTATAAATCAAAATTTGTTGAGAATTTTCAACACTCAAAGGAGAAAAATAATGTTTTTATGCCTTACAAAATGAAACTTTTATTCCAATGTTTACTTAGAATATTTAGTCATACTTGCTCAGTACACTCTAAACCCATATGTCCCAGCCAGACTTTTGGGAAATCACAGTATCACAGTATCACACAGTATTATTAGGATTGGAAGAGACCTCACAGATCATCAAGTCCAACCCTTTACCACAAAGCTCAAGGCTAGACCATGGCACCAAGTGCCACGTCCAACCTTGCCTTGAACAGCTCCAGGGACGGCGACTCCACCACCTCCCCGGGCAGCCCATTCCAGTGTCCAATGACTCTCTCAGTGAAGAACTTTCTCCTCAACTCAAGCCTAAATCTCCCCTGGCGCAGCCTGAGGCTGTGTCCTCTTGTTCTGGTGCTGGCCACCTGAGAGAAGAGAGCAACCTCCTCCTGGCCACAACCACCCTTCAGGTAGTTGTAGACAGCAATAAGGTCACCCCTGAGCCTCCTCTTCTCCAGGCTAAACAATCCCAGCTCCCTCAGCCTCTCCTCGTAGGGCTGTGTTCAAGGCCTCTCACCAGCCTCGTCGCCCTTCTCTGGACACGCTCAAGCATCTCAATGTCCCTCCTAAACTGGGGGGCCCAGAACTGAACACAATACTCAAGGTGTGGAGTGTAGAGTACAGGGGCAGAATGACCTCCCTGCTCCTGCTGACCAAACCATTCCTGATGCAGGCCAGGATGCCACTGGCTCTCTTGGCCACCTGGGCACACTGCTGGCTCATGTTCAGGCAGGTATCAATCAGCACCCCCAGATCCCTCTCTGTCTGGCTGCTCTCCAGCCACTCCGACCCCAGCCTGTATCTCTGCATGGGGTTGTTGTGGCCAAAGTGCAGCACCCTGCACTTGGAGCTATTGAACCCCATCCCATTGGCCTCTGCCCATCTGTCCAGGCGGTCAAGGTCCCGCTGCAGAGCCCTTCTGCCCTCCAATCCAGTCACATCTGCCCCCAGCTTAGTGTCATCTGCAAACTTGCTGGTGACTGACTCCATGCCCTCATCCAGGTCATCTATGAAAATGTTAAAGAGGATGGGGCCCAGCACAGATCCCTGAGGGACACCACTAGTGACTGGCCGCCAGCTGGATGTGGCACCATTCACCACCACTCTCTGGGTCCGGCCCTCCAGCCGGTTCCTAACCCAGCACAGAGTGTTGCCATCCAAGCCGCGGGATGCTTGTTAGCATTTGGGGTGGGGAAGTGTGAAATCAGGACACCCATGATAGTAAACATAGGACACTGATCAGTTGCTAGCTTCACACTCAGGTTTGCAGGTAATTAGCAGTTTGGTATGAAAGGGTGAAAATTCCCTCTGAAGGTTTCTTGATCACATAGACGTAAAACACATTGGTTTCCTTTCTGTTCAATGGCTTTCAAGTGTTCTGTGTGCAGAAAGTATGCATATGAGATGAAAAAACGTAGTATCAAGAGAAATAATTAGTATTTTTATGTTAAAGAAGTGGTATACAGTCAAATATGCATATTCAGCTTCCAAATTGCATTGTAATAGTAAAACATAGATTATGATAATTTCCTTTAAAAATCTCAACCACTAATTGTGATTGATGCTAAATTCATCTCATGTCAGCCTTCTGGCATATTCTAATTCCACAGAATAATCAGAATTTGCTGAAATCTCCCCTGTAGTGGTGTATCTTTTCTTTCAGTTATCTGATAATAAGACTTTATAAAAGATAGGAGGTGTTTAAGTCCAGGCTGGATGAGGCTCTGGCCAATCTAATTTAGGGTAGGGTGCCCCTGCCCATGGCAGTGGGGTTGGAACTAGATGATCCTTTTGGTCCCTTCCAACCCTGACTGATTCTATGATTCTATATGTTACATATTTATCACAGAATCATAGAATCAACCAGGTTGGAAGAGACCTCCAAGATCATCCAGTCCAACCTATCCCCCAGCTCTATCCAATCAACTAGACCATGGCACTAAGTGTCTCATCCAGGCTTTTCTTCAACACTTCCAGAGATGGTGACTCCACCACCTCCCTGGGCAGCCCATTCCAAAGGCAAATTACTCTCTCTGGCAAGAACTTCCTCCTAACATCCAGCCTAGACCTCCCCTGGCACAACTTGAGACTGTGTCCCCTTCTTCTGTTGCTGGTTGCCTGGGAGAAGAGACCAACCCCCACCTTGCTACAATGTCCCTTCAGGTAGTTGTAGACAGCAATGAGGTCACCCCTGAGCCTCCTCTTCTCCAGGCTAAACAACCCCAGCTCCCTCAGCCTCTCCTCATAGGGTCTGTGTTGCTAACAGCAACCATTGTTACCACTATTGTTGTTGTATCATTCAGACAATGTAGTGTGAGGTACATTAAATAAGGTACAAACCCAAAAATCTAATTTTGAAGCTGTGGTCTAATTGCTCCATTTTTGCCATCTTCCAGTTCTGAGCCCAGATAAAGGTAACTTTTGTGCTCCACCAACACAGCTCAGAGCCACTTGAAGACCACTGATTTCAGGTATGCCCTGAGATATGAGACAGCATGCAGGTTACTGGGTTTGTCCTCTCTTTTCTGCCACCAGCAGACAGTATTCATACAGAGTGACAAAGAGACAAGATGAATCTGTCACCTTTTTAAACACATGTTCTCTTTTCTTGCTTTAAAATGCTGGATGAGAACCTTGTATCGACAATTACTGGCATAATTTTTCTGTTCTGAGTTGTCAACTAATCTTGTAAAAACAGAATGTACCTAGACACTGTCACCTTTCCTTCTCAGTCTCACTAATCCATATCAGCACATGCTGTACTTCTACATCAAAAACTGACATTAAAAGATGCTTCAAAATGCAATAAACGATAGAAAGAAAAATCTTGCACATTTTACTGTTGAAAATGCAACAATGTGAGCTATATCACATGGCCAAGAATTTTACTGTGAATAGTTGGTGGTACACCAACATCACATTATCACAGTATCACACTATCACCAAAGTTGGAAGAGACCTCATAGATCATCAAGTCCAACCCTTTACCACAGAGCTCAAGGCCAGACCATGGCACCAAGTGCCACATCCAATCTTGCCTTGAACAGCCCCAGGGATGGCGACTCCACCACCTCCCCGGGCAGCCCATTCCAGTGTCCAATGACTCTCTCAGTGAAGAACTTTCTCCTCACCTCCAGCCTAAATTTCCCCTGGCGCAGCCTGAGGCTGTGTCCTCTCATTCTGGTGCTGGCCACCTGAGAGAAGAGAGCAACCTCCTCCTGGCCACAACCACCCCTCAGGTAGTTGTAGACAGCAATAAGGTCACCCCTGAGCCTCCTCTTCTCCAGGCTAACCAATCCCAGCTCCCTCAGCCTCTCCTCATAGGGCTTGTGCTCAAGGCCTCTCACCAGCCTCGTTGCCCTTCTCTGGACACGCTCAAGCATCTCAATGTCCCTCCTAAACTGGGGGGCCCAGAACTGAACACAGCACTCAAGGTGTGGTCTAACCAGTGCAGAGTACAGGGGCAGAATGACCTCCCTGCTCCTGCTGACCACACCATTCCTGATGCAGGCCAGGATGCCACTGGCTCTCCTGGCCACCTGGGCACACTGCTGGCTCATGTTCAGGCAGGTATCAATCAGCACCCCCAGATCCCTCTCTCTCTGGCTGCTCTCCAGCCACTCCAATCCCAGCCTGTATCTCTGCATGGAGTTGTTGTGGCCAAAGTGCAACACCCTGCACTTGGAGCTATTGAACACCATCCCATTGGTCTCTGCACATATGATGGTACATCTGGTGAAAATCTGTTACCTATGAACATCATGGGCCACCTGATTGACTTTTTCAATGCCTGACATAATTTATCCCTTGTCTTCCTTGATGCCTCAACATCTATCACAATACTAAGAAATTATGAAAAGAGAGCACTTTTTTTACTAATAACAAGAAAGAGAAGAAAGACTGAAATACTTAATGTTAAGGCAAATCTGGACACTGATTTAAAATGAACTGGTAGGGCAGGAAGAGTTGAGCAGCTGGGTAGTCTCATCTGTGATGTATGATCATCAACATGCAAACAGTGCACCATGGCATAGAATAGAGCATGAATCCTTTATGTACCTGTCATCCAAAGTAAAAATACTTACGAAATATCTATGCTGAGAAGTTTCCCCATTTGTGGATGGATTTCTTGCTAACAGAGGACATGCATTGATAACCATGAGCAACCCATGCTGCAGAGTGTCCTTAGCCCATCCCAGAGGCAGGAACTAAGACGGTGAAGCAAACCCCCCACATGCAGCTGCGAGGAGGCAGGGTCTGCTGGCCACAGGAGGCTGACCCTACAAGTTGTTTATAAAAGTTCAACCTTTCTGTACCTCACACATAACCTTAAGCTTATCTGTACCTTCCACATGTACCAATCTCAACTAAGCTAGCTATGCACACCTCACAAGTTGGCATATAAGCTGCTGTATCACTGCAATAAGGGGGATATTGGAGAACATAATTGGTGTTAGAATCGTTACTCTGGGGTGCAATGATAGCACCCATTGTATACAGCTACACTTGATTTTCTTAATATAGTATTACAGCATAGAACTTGATCCATTCTCTGCTTGTGTCCACCCAGCCTCTCAGCTGAGCCAGATCACAGTGACTGTCACTATGTCAAGCTCTTTTCACCAATTGCTCTGCTCTTCACCAATTGCTCTGTCTAACCATTACCAATGTTTTCTGAACACAGATAGATACAGGTTGCTTTGGCAGAAAGATAATGCTACAGCAAGACTTCTGTCACATCCTATTCCAGTGGGGGGGGGAGATTTCAAAAACCTGGAAATGTAAAATTTCAACTAACTAACTGACTAACTAACTATATTTATGGGTATACACTATTTGATGAGAATTGTAACTCCAAGTCCTTCCCTTAACTTCCAACATTAGGGTCAAAGTATGGTGTTTAGTATCACTAGTGTATTTATTGCTGTTACTTTTATCCAGATTATGACTTATTACTACTTCTCACACCTCAGAAAGTTTCTGGTTATGAAAAGTCTATTTTATGAGCAGATTTTTATGTTGATATTCAGTGTACACGTAACCAAAGAGATGTCTTCCCTCTCTGCACTACTGATCTTCATGGCACATGTGATACATCAGTGTCATTGATTGTATTAGGTCTGGCAGATGTGAAGTCAGTTTTCCCCATAGCAGCTCTCATAGTGCTGTGCTTTATACTGGCAGCTAGAAAGGTGCTGATAACACATCAGTGTTTTGGCTGCTGCTAAGCACTGCCGGCACAGCATCATAGCTGTCTCTCCAACATTCCCCATTCACCAGCAGGCAGGGAATGGGCAAGGTCTTAGGAGGGAACATATCCAGGACAGTTGATGAAAAGTGACCCAAGAGATAGAATCACAGAATCATAGAATCAACCAGGTTGGAAGAGACCTCCAAGATCATCCAGTCCAACCTATCCCCCAGCCCTATCCAGTCAACAACATCTGCTCAGCAATGAAAGTTAAGAGAAAGGAGGACCAGGAGGCATAGTATTTGTTATTATATCTGTCTTCCAGAACAACCATTTTGTGTACTGAAGCCAAACTTTCTGGCAAATGGCTGGACATAGCCTGCTGGTGGGAAGCAGAAAATAAATCTTTTGTTTTCCTTTGGTTCGAAACCAGTTTGTTTGTTTTCTTCGTTAAACTGTCTTTATCTTAACCCATGAGGGGTTTTTTTGTCTTGATTTTCTCCCTCCCTGTCCTGCTGGGAAAGAAAATAATAGAGCAGCTTGGCGGGTACCTGATGTCTGGGCAAGGTCAACTCACTACACTGACAGAGTGGAAGATCTATGAAGAGCACCCACAGAAGAACGAAGGACTTCAGTAGACTCTGCTTGTGAAAGATGAGATCACAGACTTTATCTGCTTTAAGGAGTATGTTATTTTTCTCTTCTTGTTATTTCTTTGTTAATTTCTTCATTAAGGACAACTGAATAATACTTAAAAAAAAATAGAGCTGGAAACTGAAATCTCAATAGCTTGGTGAGGCAGAAAAATAATGCTCCCCATCGAGGCTAAAATGTAATGAAATATTATCTGAGTATTGGTACCACTGCAGAAGAGAAAGTAAATATTGGCTATATGACTGGGGAAACCAGAATAAGCAAATGAAAAACCTAAAGCAAATATAACTCAAAAGTCTTATTAATTAATCGAATAACTGGAGGAACTTTGAGATACTTATGGTAAAAGTATTTCTTTTTTTTGTAACAAGAATGCTTATAATAGCTACAGGATCAGCAATGTTGCAGAGTCTGCATGAAAATAGAGCAACATATGTCTGGAATTTTTTGCATCAAAGCTGTGGGTAGTTCAAAGAAATGAAGACAGGCTCTATAAATACAGCTTCCACTTGTGCTTCTTAGGTATGAAATGTCACAGCTACCTGTGGCATTGTGGCAGATCAAAGCTTTCTCAACAGAGGAAAAGCCAAATCCTGTTGACTTCTATCAATTTCTCAGATTATGACAGATTTTTGCTATCAGCCAAATCTGATTCAACACTCAACTCTTCAGTATTTATTAAAGCTGCAGGCTGATCCTATCTCTCTTGCTGGGGTGAGTAATCCTAATTCCTTTAAGAACTTTTATTGATATCTTGTAAATAGGATTTGCAAAATAATCTCCAGAGCTTGGTAAGAGACTGATAATATGATTGCTTAGAAAGTGAGAATTAAACACATTATAGACAGTAGATTTGTGTGTCTTTCTGCTTTCTTTGGAATGGGTAATGAAGATGTAAATATGTTCTTTTCTGAAGGGACAATGTTTGCCATACAATGTGCAGAACTCAGGCTTATAGAAACTGCTTAGAAAACCAGTGAGGCAGAATAGAGAAGAAAACCAAATCACTTCCTGGAAATGTTTCAGCCCTCAGATGTTTTTCATAATACCTTACCATGTGATTTGTCACTGGAATGGGCTACCCAGGGAGGTGGTGGGATTGCCATCCCTGGAGGTGTTCAAAAAAAGACTGGATGAGGCACTTAGTGCCATGGTCTAGTTGACTGGATAGGGCTGGGTGATAGTCTGGACTGGACAATCTTGGAGGTATCTTCCAACCTGGTTGATTCTATGTGTCACTGTATTACAATTTCCCAGGTGGTTATCCATCTTCATATTACATTCCTAAAGTCTCTTCGTGGATCAGAGACCACAAAGGCTTAAGGGAGAAGATTTTCCTGCTCATGAATAATTTCAGTGAAAACAAAAGCATATTAATTACACTTGAAGTATTATATGAGAATGTTTAAGAACTCTACCCAGAAGAAAATATTAAAGCTAACTCATTACCTGTTGGATATTTAATGGACTTGGTAGTTAATACGTACCTACAGATAATCTTTCAAAATTGTGGTAGACGGTCTGCATCAGGATTCTCTACTATGGTCTTAGATATAAATTCCCATTCCTTCAGAGCTACATCCAGTCCAATCTATCATCATCCAGCCCTATCCAATCAGGATACATCTAATTGATGGATGTAGGCTGCAGCACAAGAGGTTCCACCTCAACACAAAGGGGAACTTCTTGACTGTAAGGGTCTCAGAGCACTGAAACAGGTTCCCCAGAGTGGCTGTGGAGTCTCCTTCTCTGGAGACTTTCAAGGACTATGCCAGTGTGACCTGAGCTAGATTGTATGATCCTGCTCTGGCAGGGGCATCAGACAAGATGATCTCTGTGGATCTCTTCTGGCCCCTAACATCTTGTGATCCTTGTGATTTGAAACTAAGGGAATTTAGCGTGTCAGTCCTGCTTAGATTCAGAAGTATCTCAAATCTGCCTTCTGAATACAATTTTCAATCTCTCTGGTTTACACTCCCTGTCAAAAATAAGGCTAATACTATCTCTATCATCTGTTCATATAAAAACATGCAAACTAGAGTTTGTTTTGTGTCTTATTAACTAAGAGATAAAACAAAGTATTATCTCTTTTAACCTAAGTAAATAATTACATTTACCAATCAGAGTCTCTTCTTTGAGGCCATAATGTTATGTTTCCCAGTCCATCAGCAAGAAATCTGTCTGAAGACAAAATAAGCCTACTTCCCTTTCACAATTGAATCATAGAATCAACCAGGTTGGAAGAGACCAAGATCATCCAGCCCAACCTAGCACCCAGCCCTAGCCAATCAACTAGACCATGGCACTAAGTGCCTCAGTCAGGTTTTTCTTGAACACCTCCAGGGACAGTGACTCCACCACCTCCCTGGGCAGCCTATTCCAATGCCAATCACTCTCTGGGAAGAACTTCTTCCTTGAGACTCCTCACAACTTCAGATTGTGTCCCCTTGTTCTGTTGCTGGTTGCCTGGCAGAAGAGACCAACCCCCACCTGGCTACAGCCTCTCTTCAGGTAGTTGTAGACAGCAGTGAGGTCACCCCTGAGCCTCCTCTTCTCCAGGCTAAACACCCCCAGCTCCCTCAGCCTCTCCTCACAGGGCTGTGTTCCAGCCCGCTCACCACTTTGTTGCCCTTCTATGAACACATTCCAGTGTCTGAATATCTCTCTTGAGTTGAGGAGCCCAGAACTGGACACAAGTTGTGGCCAGATCAGTGTTGAGTACAGGGAAGAATAACCTCCCTTGTCCTACTGGCCACACTGTTCCTCATACAGACCAGGATGCCACTGGTCTTCTTGGGCACCTGGGCACACTGCTGGCTCATCTTCAGCTACTATCTACCAGTACCCCCAGGTCTCTTTCCTCCTGACTGCTCTCCAGCCACTCAGTCCCCAGCCTATAGCACTGCTTGGGGTTGTTGTGGCCAAAGTGCAGAACCCTGCACTTGGCCTTGTTAAATAGTATAGTATCATAGTATCATAGTATCATCAGGGTTGGAAGAGACCTCACAGATCATCGAGTCCAACCCTCATCCCATTGGCCTCTGCCCACCCATCCAGCCTGTCCAGGTCCCTCTGCAGGGCTCTCCTACCTTCCAACAGATCAACACCTGCTGCTAGCTTGGTGTCATCTGCAAACTTACTGACGCTGGACTCAATGCCCTGGTCCAGTTCATCAATAAAGATATTGAACAGGACCGGGCCCAGCACTGATACCTGGGGGACACCACTAGTGACAGCTGCCAACTGGATGTGGCACCATTCACGACCACTCTCTGGGCCTGGCCCTCCAGCCAGTTATTGATCCATATCAGAATGAATCTGTCCAAGCCATGAACTGCCAGTTTTGCAAGGAGCTTGTTGTGGCAGATGCTGTCAAAGGCTTTGCTGAAGACTGCATCCACAATACTAGGTGGATTACTCCAAAGTATCATTATACACATAAAGGAAGGGAAAATAAACCTGACAGTCAGTATGGCTAACTAGTGGAGAATGAAATTTCCAAAGCAGAACTGACAGCTCACTGTAGTCAGCTGCTAAGGCACTAACACAAAATACTATTAATCCAAGTTGCCTGTGATGATCAATGACAGTGACTGTTGTATATGGATTTACTTATCCTGTATGGAAAAATAAGTAGCAATAAATGAAAATCAAAGTACTTCAATTTAACAAGTAAACACTATACTATCTGCTTCAGAAATACTAAGATCATTAGTAGCCATGACTGTGCTACATCTCAGCTTTGATTTTAGTTTTCCAGAATGCACGAAGGCAACACACAAATCAAAAAGGCTTAACTTTCAATCTGTGCTGAGCTTTCAGTCTGTGATGTGGTATCACCTTTTCCTAGTTAAAATATTGTGTTCAAACATGTGCAAACGTTGAAATACCTTACCATGAGTGCAGCAAACATCCTATTGTTTAGTTTCTGCTACTCTCACAAATTATAGAATGGCAACTAATTACAGCAGCCTTCTCTCTTGTAATAGTTCAGCTGTATTATTAAAGAATTATGGTCCACTCAGACACAAAAGTGAGTTTAGACATTTCTTGTTGAAATGGAATGCCAAGGAAAGCCTTTTAACATGGAGCTAATTTTCTGCAGTATTTACTAACAAGACATGGATCTGAGAGTTAAAATTAATAGGTGCTATTAACATTCTCTTTGCAAGTATCATATTATGCAATGACAGATGTTCTAATCTGTTACCTAGGCAATAAGACAGGATTTAACTAAATACACTAAAAAGTCTACATTTAATAAAGCCTTCAGATTTTTATCTTCTTCTCCACACTAAACACAGATATGAAAATCCACATGGACATAGACACTTCACTGCAGATATTATTGCAAACAGCCATTGTGATTCACTTTGTCAAAATGAAGGAAGATGTTTTTGAAAGAGATAGTTTGCTATCCATTAAAATACTCTTCTGTAATCCTTAGTAATTATGGTGGTTTGGGTGTTACCTGCCCCCCCCCACACACACTTTGGAAATCACTCAGACTAGACTCAGCTGGCTCTGGAAATTTGAATGCAGTTTATATCTACAGCTGAGCTAAATATACAAGCAGATATTTACAGTATATACAGTTATAGACAGAAATGTACAAGGTAAAAGGTAATACAGAAACACAACTCCCCTCCCAGAAACCTGAGTCCCCAGGAGGGGCTCCCAACCACCCTTCCACCTTCTCCCACCCCTCTCAACCTTACCCCAGTCCCAAGGAAGAATGGAGGTTCAGCCAGGGGGTTAGGAAGCAAAGTGGATTAATCAGAGAGATGGCAGAGAGGCTAGAGAGACACACAGCTCAGAGCTGAAGAAGAACGACTCCCTTATCTATGTTTGGATTTTTGTTCTTATACATCTCAGCAAGCCTGTGAGTGAAGTAGACATCACCCTTGTTTGTCTTTCACAGCCTTTAATCTAGTTCTTCTCACCAAAACATTCTAGCAAGCCTCTAACTAGCACAGTAATCTCAAAGCACAGTGTCTGCAATTACAGTTTGTGTTTGGAGTTTTTTTCTGTTTGCATCACTTCACATATATTGACATAGAATTCCACCTGTAGTTTTGTTCCCTTGTCCTTCTGTGCTACCTCTGCACCTTTTTGCCAGTAGCTTCAGTTTAGGTTGTCTTGGTGGTTTTTTTTTATATGATTAGAACACAACAGAGGATCAGATGTCAGCAGTTCTGCAAACAAGACATAGAAGTCTAAAAATGTGCATTCTAAAAGTGAGGGCTGTGTAATAAATGGGTAAAAAGGAAAAGTTCCATTTAGGTAACTTGATAGCCAAATCATAGCAGGTATAAAAATTGGTGTGTAGGCTCCAGGCAAAGCGCATCTATCAAAAATTGTTCTTTTGTTCAGGCATCTTTTGTTGAATTTACATTGTTCAGATACTGCTCTAAAGACAGGTAGACTTAACAGACTGTCTCACAGAATCACAGAAGCATTTGGGTTGGAAAAGACTCTCAGGATCACCAAGTCCAACTGATAACTCTACTCTACAAGGTTCACCTTTAAACCATATCCCCAAGCACCACAGCTAAACAACCTTTAAACACATCCAGGGTTGGTAATTCAACCACCTCCACTCTCAGTCTAGAGCATAGGTTTGAGAAAATTCCACCCATATTCCTGACATGTATGGAATGTGGACAATAGTGGTTTTGAATTTCTTTACTGAAAGGGTTATCAGGCATTGAACCTCTTTGCCCAGAGCAGTGGTGGAGAACACCATCCCTGCAGGTAGACATAAAGTCGTGTAGACATAAAGTTTAAGACTATGGTTTAGTCAATGACTTGTCAATGCTAGATTAAAGATGGATTTGATGATCTTAAAAATCTTTTCCAATGAGGCAATTCCATGATTCTGTAACAATGTGGAATCCCATTGGCATAGGAACAAAACATTTCAAGTTTATCCAAGCTCTAATTTCAATAATATCTCCCTCATATCCCTATGATTTTTTAATATGTGATTTTATTTAGATAATAGTTGCATTCCAGCACAATCCCAGAAATACCCACCAATTAGCACACCAACCACACAGCACTGTGTATCTCAGAGGAAGAAGTGTAATCAGTAAGTAAAAACAGAGAAAGAAAAGGTAAAAGGCTAAGTAAAAACAGAGGAAGGGGTTTGACTCAACGATCTCCTTGGGTCCTTTGCAACACCTAATATCCTGTGATCCTGTGACTATTCCCAGTTTACACTCATATGTAGATTTATTTATTTATTTATTTATTTAATCACTCTAATGGGTAGAGTGATTTGCCATTGGAATGGGCTGCCCAGGTTGATGATGGAGTCACCATCCCTGGAGGGGTTCAAGGAAAGCCTGGCTGAGGCACTTAGTGCCATGGTCTAGTTGACTGGATAGGGCTGGATGATCTGGGAGGTCTCTTCCAACCTGGCTGATTCTGTGATTCTATGATTAAATGTTTCTGCAGGAAATGTATATAAGCTCTTGATGCATCTGGCATTGACAACACTGCTTATTTCCTCTGTTCAGTCATGTATCATGACAGTGTCCTCTGTCTCGCCTTACAAAGGAACTGCTGAAAATACCCAATACACGTCCAGAAAAACCACTGAAAATATATGTTTCTGTTTCTTCCTTAACTTACTGTAGCTGGTTAGGTGTGCTGCTTATGCCAAGACCACTTGATTTCTTAGTTCCCAGTTCTGTGCTGCATGCAACAGCAACCCAAGAGCTTTCCTCTCATTTCCCACAGATATTTAAGACAGGCATCTCTGCGGGAGTGTTTTGGTATGTGACACCGTATGGAACCTGCAAGAACTGCCACAATAGTGAAGGCATGAATGTTTTCTCTAATTTGTCCAAGCCTTCCATGAAACTGTTAGAGACATGGAACAAGAGACCTTTCTAGCACTTTTTCCAGGAGCTCAAAAAAGCAATACCAGTGACAGGAGAGTCAGAGTTATGAACACCTATTAATTTGTCTAAGCACCAGTGGAGTCCAAATACAGGAGATGAAATAAAGTATTATCAACCACCAGAGCTTTACAAAGGTTCTCATTCAAAATTTCTGATGGGAAACTAGCAAGGAGGGAAATTGGTTTAATAAAAATGTCACACACAATTGGAGGCTTAAGTGGCAATATTTTTTTTTTCTTCTTTCACTGAAGAGATCAAATACTTGAAGAATTCAGAAATGATGCCAAAACTTTAAACTTTACATATAAGGTTTCTGTCTTGCACATTTCCAAAGTATACAAGGAATAAATGCCACTATTCTCAGTTAAGTGAAGAGCAGGTAAGGGCTTCCATGTGGATAAAGCACAGAATACCTTACCAAAACCTTCTCAAGGAAATATCACACAGGGAAAGGGGAGCAGACTTCCTCTGGAGTGCAATATATCAGGGAAACCTCTTCTTTACATTCCCAAAACATAGACTTTTTTTTTTTTGGACTCTATCCCATACATATAGTAGGAGATGAAACTTACAGATGATTAAACTATGGATGTTTTGGCTGTCTTTTTATTGTAGCCCAAAGTCATATTAAAACAATTTCATGCGTTGCCTTATGACACTTTGGATCAGAGCTCCCAGTTTGTTCCACATGAGGAATAGCATGGCCACGTTCTACTCAACATTGTACACCAGTTTGCTCAGGAGAAACAGTTATCCTGAAAAATTATATCTAGCTTGGTTCTTCTGCCACTCACAGATGACTCACACACACCATATCAACATTACGGACTCCTAAACACTTGATTCAGTGATCACCACTGCCTGCAATTCCCTTAGTGTTTGCTTTGATCCTGTGAGGTAGACATCCTCCAAAATGCTCATATTACCTAGTGGAGAACAGGTGAGAGCTGTAGCTTCATGAGCCATCAGCAAAAGAAGCATGTAGACTCAGCCTATAGTGCTGAAAGACCTCTAAAACACCCATATGATTGCTAAATTATTCATATTGATTCATCAGCATACCATGATTGCTTATAGTAGTTTGAGACATGTCTGTCTATAGCAGCTGAGAAAAAGCATGGGGCTATGTTTTGACTAGCAATAGTTGGCTCACCTTTTCATGCATAAAGTTGAGTACTGTTTAGTGACTTGAAACTACCTGTAAAAGAATTCAAGTCATCATCGTATTTCTTCAGGAGATTTAAAGATCCAGTAGAATGCTTAGCAACCTTACCTTGTACCAATTCATGACCATCCACTCTCCATTAGAATAGCTTTGTAATCATAACCTTCAAGAGGATCCTTCTTCAGGAAAAATTACTGTCATTATCATAGAATTGACCAGATTGGAAGAGACCTCCAAGATCTTCCAGTCCAACCTATCACCCAGCCCTGCCTATGCTTCTGCATTTGTCTTCAGATAGGTAAATCTTCTAACACACACAGAGTCACATTAAAAAAGCACACATTTCAAATCAGTGGATTACACCTCAGTTTCATGGAGATCCAATCCAGCAGTTCAGTCTGCATTTGGGAGTTGCTTTTTCAAGGACTGTGACCAGTATAGTAAGAGACAGGCTGGATTATGGTAAACCTAAATCAGATGGGCTAAAAGCAAGGGCCAAGTGCCCTGGCTTGCCAGCCTATAACCTTAAACATAAGTTGGTCCTATAAATACTATCATTGATGTACTCTTTCTACTACACACATACTGCTAACTGAAAGACTTCTTGGTTATGGGTACGAGTGCTGAATCCTGACCATCTAAACTATTAAAGTTTTTTAATGATTCCTAAATGGGTACTCACATGTCATGCATATGAGTCAGTGTACATGAGTTAGCATAGGTGAGCCGTCACTCCCAACAAATACTCTGGATATGGCCACCTGGCTTCAAAGGCAAAGATCACTGCCATACTGTAGCTGCTGGCCACATGCCCAGAGAGCAGGCCCAGTAATTATAATTTACTACCATGAATGTAGTCCAACTATCTCTGGCACCATGCAGCATTGTGGAGAGTGTGGAAAACCGCATGTTTTCCCTTCCTACAAAAGCCTGTCATCTGAAGTCAGGGCTGAGAGGGACAAGGAAAGGGGGGAAACAAAGAGCATGAGAAGAATAGAGAGCAGTGCAGTCATAATGTAGTGCAGGGAATGGTTTAGTGGCCACATAGCCTGAGGAATGTTTGTACTTACACCCCGCTACCAGACATTCCCCTGCTTGAATATCTCACTGTTTTTACATATGATTTCCTGCAACAGAGTGTGCTCCAGGCAGGGGGACCTAGCCAAAATGCTCACTAAGCTCAGCTCCCATGTTACTTGTGGCTGTGGAAGGCTTTCGCAGGGACTCTTAAGTAAGGTAAAATGTACAACAGTATTTGTGAGTACAGGAGAAGGCCTCCAGAAAACAACATTTGTCTCACACCTGGTCTCCTTCAAGGATTTGAGGCTGCAATCACGGTGAGAAAGAGAAGGATTTGTGAAGAAGTAACAAGTACAGAAATGTTTCAGGTGCCAGACTTTGGAATGAACATGTCAGCATGCAGTCTGGACTTTCATGGGTGTGTGAAGTCAAATCACAGTCAGAAATGTTCACCTGGCTTCACAGTACCTAGGACCACGGAGCCTTAAATTTGGTCACTGGAATATGGTTAGAAATGGTGATAGATGCTGAATTCAGCCTTGCATCTGCTCCCACACATACTAATGTTTGAGCTGCTTTGCACCCTTCCCAAGCATGTGTTACTTTGATCTGTATTGCACAGGACAGCTCCTGAAGTAAGCAACTCCTTGTCAAGGAGGATGTGAATCTTCCAAAAGGAGTTAATGCTGGTTCTATCAGATATAAAGGAGCCAGAGGAGACATCAATATGTCATGCTTCATCTCTAGACAATTCTACCACTTCTCAAGGTTTCTGACAATGAATCTCAGAGATTATGCCATGATGTAAAGAAGATAAAAACTCCCACAAACTTTTTCACCATAGGTTACTTTTTAATGCTGCATCTATTCTTCAGCCAAGAAAAGGGATAGATTTGACACTCAAATGGTAACCATAGACAGGACTGCTTTTCTATTGTACCTCCTTTTCTATCATACAAAGTAAGACTGACAACCCTGCAACTGATGTGTAACAATATGTTTCAGAGTGTCTGCGTTTCCCTCACTTTGCCTCTAGCATTGTCTTGTCTGCTAAGAGCTGCTATTTATTACAAATCAACAGGGTACATTTCAGTTCCTGTTGTCTCACTTGGTGTGACTGCATGTGAATAACTTCTTTTCTTCTAGATAATAATTCAGTTTATAAGGATTGATTTTGATGTAAGAAAGCTGTATCCTTTTTTTCCAAACATACTTTTTTTAACATTGGATTTTACAACTGAGCACTTACTAAAGAATTCACAGCATGAGTTGTTCTGTCTGACATCCTGTAACACATTTTGGTCTAAGCATAGTTACTAACCACTCTGTAGCACCAAATCAAAGTGTAGTGAATAAGATATTTAATTTAGTTCATTTATTTTAGACATCTAATTTATGTGCCTTGAGGTGTAATTTCAGGAGATTCTAGTTTTGGAGGGAAAGATGGTTTAAAAAGCTACACTGCACTTCATTACCTTCTGACCTCTGGTGACCCAACACTGGGCCAAGACTCATCCAGCCTGACCTTGAACACCTCCAGGGATGGGGCCTCAATGACCTCCCTGGACAACCCATTCCAGCCTCTCACCACTCTCATGCTCAACAACTTCCTCCTCACCTCCAGTCTGAACCTACCCATCTCCAGCTTCACTCCATTCCCCCTAGTCCTTTTCACTCTCTGAGAGCCTAGAAAGTCCCTCCCCAGCTTTTTTTGGAGGCCCCTTTCAGATACTGGAAGGTCACAAGAAGGTCACCTGGGAGCCTCCTCTTCTCCAGACTCAACAGCCCCCAACTCTTTCAGTCTGTCCTTACAGCAGAGCTGCTCCAGCCCTCTGACCATCCTTGTGGCCCTTCTCTGGACACACTCCAGCATCTCCACATCCTCCTTGTAATGGGGGCTCCAGAACTGGGTGCAGTACTTCAGGTGGGGTCTCAGCAGAGCACAGTAGAGGGGGAAAATCATCTTCCTTGACCTGCTGGCCACACTTCTAATGCAGCCCAGGATGTGTTTGGCTTTCTGGGCTGCAAGTGCACACTGCTTCTCATCCACCTGGATCATACAGCAATTTGCTAAAAGAAGAGTAGCTATATTTAACCTGGACAATTTTGCCTGTTGAGTCACTGTATAACCTTGTAAATCAAAGCACTGAATGTTGGCTCATTTAGTGCAGGAGTATGGCATGAAAGTTAGGAAGTTCTTAAGCTGGGGTTTCCCCAAAATGTGTATTGTAAAATGCCTTCCAGATGACAGAAGCCTCATTCTCTGAACTTCCCATATTTATCAGTGGATACTGATAAATATCATCAGAGGACTCAGAACACAAGTAAAACTTGTTTGTTTTCTAAAGTAAGTTGGTGGTTTAGAGAGACTAGAAAGACAGGGCCACTATCAAAGCATCTGACTGGAGCATCTATAATATACTTTAATTCTAGGCCTGTAGTGGATACTTTTAGAGTATTCCTCATGCAGTCAACAGAAAAAGCCAATAAATAACTGGTATCTACATTTAGGGAAAAAAGTTCTCACTGTGCTGCCTGCAAGGGCATGTGTCTCTCTCTGAGAGTCAGAGAAATTATATTTTATCTAAGTTACTTTTTAGACAGCTAAATTTTTTGTATGACTTACAGACTATGCACCTCCACTATGATCTTACTTCATTATCTAAACTAGGTGCTGACAATATGAGTATCTCCTATGAATACTTCTGAGGACATCAACTGGGAACAAAAATGCAGCATCCTGGAATCAGTTATGCTCTTCATTTTTTGAAAGCTGTGTAACTCCAAGTTCTTTCCAGAGAGAGTGATTTGCCATTGGAATGGGCTGCCCAGAGAGGTGGTGGAGTCACCGTCCTTAGAGGTGTTCAAGAAAAGCCTGGATGAGGCACTTAGTGCCATGGTCTAGTTGACTGGCTAGGGCTGGGTGCTAAGTTGGACTGGATGATCTTGGAGGTCTCTTCCAACCTGGTTGATTCTATGATTCTGTGATTCTGTGATCACTGCTCTGGGAGTCTTTAGCTGTTCATTTTGTGGCATCTTTACATGCCCTTTTCCCCAGAGGAATAGTACAAAAAGATGAAGCATGGCAGATTGCCTGGGCCCAGACAACTACACTCTGTACAGCTGATGTGACTGCCATGCTGTATAAAGGAAAAGTCTGATCATTTTTCCTCTGGTCCTCTAAAACATTCACTGAAAATACTTAGAAAAGAAGCTTGTAGAATTGTACCAAATAGATTCATGCATTGGAACTAATAAGGATATTAGAGCAATATGTCTTTAAGCAGTCTAAAGAACAGGCTTTTTTTCTGAAGTGGAACATAATATTGAACCTATGTGCAAAAACTCCCCACTATCTCTGTACACAGACCTTCACAGAAACCTATGAAATGCAATAGAGCTCTTTTTGGCCAATTTCACTGGTGGGGAAGAATGCAGGAAGGGTGGAACACCAGCTCTCTGATGGAGTAATTTTAGATTTTATTGTAATGCCTGCCAGTGAATATTCCACATGCAGAGATTACTAAAGCAAACTGTGAAAGGCCACAGCCTGCCCTGTAACCCTAAAAGGATGTTGGGTTTGGCTGTCTTCCAGGGCAGCAGGATGTGTGGCCTGGATTAGAACAGGAATATTCCTAACATTCATTGCTTTATAATGATGTCATGCTTGCAGCTATTGCAAGTCCTTTATGCTTTCCTCTGTAAAAGCTCTTCCAATAACACCAAACCTTCCTGGTGAGAAAATGTTTCAAAATAAGGCTGTAAGCATCACTTCTATGCAACAATAAAAGTACAGAGCTGTTAAAATTCATAGGTTTTGGAAAGAGTTACTCAGCCTCGATGGTCCAGCTGTTAGTACATCTGTGTGTCAAGTATTTTAAAATGAAGTGTGCTAGTTTGAGACTAGCTGCAGTATTTTGGTGAGAAGAATTAGATTACAGGCAGTGAAAAGGAAACAATGGTGATGTCTACTTCACTCATAGGCTTGCTGAGATGTATAAAAACAAGAACATAAACACAGATAACAGAGTGGCTCTCCATTGCAGCTGGTGCCTGTACTTTTCTCCCTGGCCTGCTTTCTGTGTAACTAATCCTTCTGCTTTCTAACCCCCCTAGCTGATACTCCAAATTCACCTTGCACGTAAGGCGAAGTCTGGGATAAGGCAGAGGGATGGAAAGCAGGTGGAAGGGTGGTTGGGAGCCCCTCCTGGGGACTCTGGTTTCTGGGAGGGCTGTTGTGTTTCTGCATCACCTTTAACTTGTGTGTTTCAGTATATATTGTAAATGTCTGCTTGTATATTGTGCTAAGATGTAAATATAAAACTTCATCTCTTAATTTCCAGCTGGCTGAGTCTAGTCTGGTTGATGTCATAAGAGTGGGGGAGTGGGTAACACCCAAAATGTCACATGAAGTCAACAATACATGATAAGTGGATATTTGAATTTTCCTGGGCTTATCAACAAGAAAATTACATTTCAGAGATCTTATTTTGCTTTACTTTATGCCATAGCTGAGAATGTAACTCAATTTTGGAAAAAAGTGAACATTTTATTTAATATTGTAATAATTTTAGTTCAGTTCCAACTGAGCATTATCAGGTAACTCTTTCTTTGGAGTAAAGGAGCTTTTTAATAAATCAACTGACTCTGCTTTTCTTACTCTGAAGACATTAACAATAGAGATCTGATATACATAAATCATAGAATAAACCAGCTTGGAAGATATATCCAAAACCATCCAGTCCAACCTAGCACCCAGCCCTATCCAATCAACTAGACCATGGCACTAAGTGCCTCAGCCAGGCTTTTCTTGAACACCTCCAGAGATGGCAACTCCACCACCTCCCTGGGCAGCCCATTCCAATGGCAAATCACTCTGTGAAGAACCTATACCTCCCCCAGCACATCTTTCAGTTTAGTGTAAGCAATACACCACACTTACACTTCTTGCACCAAGTTCTCCATGAGAGTTTCAACAGCATCAAATGATTTTTAAAAGTATACACAAAAGACCCCATGGTAACAAATGTGTAGTTTGTGCAAAAGATTGAAGGAAATTGAGGAAATGTCATTCAGATCATATGAATGAATCATAAAAATCATCAGGAAGAAGTAGAGGTAGGGCAGAACAACTGGGTGCAACAGTACAGGCCAAGAATATTTGCCCTGATGAAAGTGACTTGGGGTTACAGCAGGTGGCACAACAAATATTGCTAGCAATGTGCTCATCAAAAGACAAACTGCTTATTTGGCTACAGCTGGAGAGACAGGCAAGAAAAGTCAGTATCCTTTTCTGCTGTGCAGTGATGAGGCTGTACTTGGAATGGTCAATTGGGTTTTGGGGTATTTGGTTCAAAAATGGTTATTCAGAATTGACATTGTCCAGCAGATAGGTACCGATATGACTAAACCAATTATGTCAACAAAATTTGAAGCTTGGGTCCTTAATTCTAGCAAAAGTGGAAGTTGAGACAATCTAACCCAAGCCTACGATCTGGAAATGCAAATATGATGGAGTCAAATTTTCTTGGTGGTAGCAGATGGCAAAACAATGCACGAGAACTCCATGCTACCATTTGGAAGAGTCAGGTTGTGCCTTAGGGAAAATTAACTTGGAGACTAAGACAGCAAGAGGAAAGGTCACTTGGAGGTATTTTCTCTATCTTTAGTTTTTCCAGGACTCAACTGGACAAATTCAGGGCTAACCCTACCCAGTATGGTATCTACTTCTGCTATGAAAGAGAAAGGCTGGAGAAGACATTCAGCTGCCACTCCTTTCCAGCTTATCAGCCGTTCTGTATATATGATCAGATCTGCAGTCCTTGGGCATCATCCAGTAAGAGATGTTTTGGAGGGCAACATAGAACACTCCGATACAGACAATATGGAACACAGAATCACAGAACAAAAGGATTTGCAAGAGATCTTTGAGAATCATCTAGTCATAGAATCACAGATCAGAGAACCTTAGAGGTTGGAAAGGACCTCTGGAGATCATCGAGTCCAACTCCCCTGCCTAGCAGGATCACCTATGGTAGTTCACACAGGAATGTATCCAGGTGCATTTTGAAAGGAGACTCCACAACCTCTCTGGGCAACCTGTTCCAGTGCTCCATTACCCTCAATCCCCAACACCCCCGTTAAAGCAGATAGCACAGCATTGCATCCAGGCAGGCTTTGATAGTCTTCAGAGAAGGAGAATCCACAACCCCTGTGGACAGCCCTTTTCAATGTTCTGACACCCTCAAGGTAAAGAAGTTGTTCCTTAAATTCCTAAGGAACTTTCTGTGTTCCAGTTTATGCCCATCACCCTGTCTTGTTGCAGGGCACCCCTGTTTACAGTCTGTCGCCATCCTCTTGATGCCCACTTTTAGATATTATAAGCATTGAGTAGATTGCCTTTCAGTCTTTTTTAGGCTAGACAGCTCCAGGTTTGTTATTTTTTCTGTATCAGAGAGATACTCCAGTACCTAAATCATCTTTATAGCCCTCAATCTAATTTGGTTCAAATTGAAAGAATAATGAATTTTTAAGAATTTATTGTAAATGTACTCTGCAGAAGGAATGTTAAGATGGTGAAAACGTTTTCAGCAGCCCCCTTTCGTTTTAAACATATGAGCATTCCTGAGCAAGGGTTTCCAGGAAAGACGTCTTTAAACCTGAAATCCTGGTCTTAAACTCCCCACCAGGAATAAAAGTTTTGATTCAGCTGATTCAGGTTAAAGAGAAAACAAAGGCTTCCATTACAATCCAGACCTTAAGGAGCAGTTAGTAGCAATTAGAAAATCATTGCCACATCACAGTCCTGCTACTATGCCCTAAGGGAAAGGCTTTTGCCAGAAGACCACCGTTTCTCTGATCTTATTGCCAAAAGGACTAAGCGCTATTTTCTTATCCACATGGGAGAAAATTGTTCTGGTACATGAATGCTAAGCTTTTGTCCTTGAAGTCCAATACCTGCTTATCTGTCTAGCCAGATACTTAAAAGTTGTTCACATAATGCCACTCTGGAAGACAATAGCTTCAGGAAAGATACTGTAACTAATATAACTTTCCTCTGTTTGCATTTGTCATTGCTGGTGGAGATTTAGGAAACGGTTTAGTAAATATCACACCCAAGCTCTGTCACTGGTTCTAGACATAGACAGCTCTAAAAAACGCAGATGAAAGTAGACTTGGCCACTGAGAGGGGTAACATAGTCACATGTTTCTGATTGTCGCTTAGAGAAGCTCAGAGACAAAACAGGTTTATTCACACTTTAAAGTCCCACAATCAGAAACCTCTCCGTTTGTTTTACAATCATCTCACTCTTTACATTTCAAAATCTATCTGGAAGATAACTATCATTTAAAAAAGAAAGAATAGTATTTGTGATCATCTAGTTGCAACTATAAATGTCTTAGCTCGCCAGACTTTTATACAGACTGGAGACCACAGTCTTTATTATATTTTTTTTCCCTTTTTTTCTTCATTTTTTTTTTTCTGATGAGGAAACAAAGCATATGTGACCTCCCCAAGTCAAACAGGAAATGAGTAACTACTTCTGGAACAGAGCACAAAAACTCTCTCTTCACATAAAGTCCTGTGTTGCTCCATTCCCCTTACTTATATATCTGGAAGCATGTCTGAGTTTAAAATGCTGCTTAAAAAGTAGATGGGACTGCACTGTTATCAATTTGTTCTACATTGCATTTATCCTATTTACAAGTCATTCAAGGACTCACAGCTCAGATTTATAAGAGGACTTCTGACAAGAACACTGACACTAAGGTTACAAACAGTGAAGTTGAATGTCAAGGGGTTCTTTCCAAAATAGCATCTTGACATATTTTTGACTGAAAGGAATAGCTATATTTCTCTTGAGCTGAACAGTGAGTTAGGAGAAATTGCTGTCAGTATATTGACACAATTACTTACAAACGCTCAAGCCAGGTAACTCCTGCTTTAGGAGCTCATTTTGCACAAAAAGTTGCCAGATAAATCAACATTACTGAGGTGGAATAATATCTTTGGCCAAAGTCAAGTATCCTTCTAGAGAATATTCTGACTAAGAGATGAAGTGCACCACAGCCAGCTGCTTAGCAGAACAAAAGACATTATTGAAGCAAACTTCAACTTCCAGTGCAAGACTTGGTTGCTTTCAGCAAGTGCTATTGTATTTTGAATGGAGAAAGCAGGGCAGAGCAACTGAGTAGTGAAAAATGTATTTTACAAAGAAGTAGGGAAAAAACTCAAGGACGTCTTTCTGTACGAGTCATAAATACATTTTAAGAGTAACAAAACCATGTTGGAAAAGGAAGCAAGCAATTTGTCTAAGTATTTAGATATTTATACATCTTCTTTTGTTTTCTGGCTATTTACAGGGTCACTCCAATATACTGTCATGCTCTTCAACCTATCATTCTCTCAAAGAGAAAAAGAAATGTTGCAAATGGAAGTGAAGTCCTATTTCTGCAAGCTTTTGTCTCTGTAATCCCAAGGACAAATATTAA
Source organism: Pogoniulus pusillus (assembly GCF_015220805.1). Classification (NCBI taxonomy): domain Eukaryota; kingdom Metazoa; phylum Chordata; class Aves; order Piciformes; family Lybiidae; genus Pogoniulus; species Pogoniulus pusillus. The sequence continues at coordinate 33,816,213 of NC_087270.1, forward strand.
TTGAGGTATTCTTCTCTCTTCTTGTTCTCATTACAAAACCACTACCAATTTAGCACTGGTGAACGTTTCCAGAGCTAGAGTGGCTCAAGACTGGAGGAGAAAGGGTAGAAGATACAGTTTTTAAATGTTAGCAGACCTGCGTGGTTGGAACAGCGTCTGTCTGTGTTATGTCTGGCACTAATACATGCTATTAATCATACACCTTTGCAATCACCAAATTCACACCCTTTGTTTCCTCTCTGGACTTCTAATAGACTCCTGCTCAATTATGGATGTCGTGTTTACCCACAGAACACTGCAGCAGCCAGAAGTATGACCAAGTACACTTTGAATTTAAATGCATGAGCTTCTTAAGAGAAATAGATTTTAATTCAGATATATGCATTTATATCAGGAAATGACTACAATTTGGATTAGTGTAGACCAGGCAGCTGGTTTTATGCATACCTGACAGTGTGAGAATAGCAAGATCAGCTGCAGACTCAGAGGGATCTTAAACCTTTCTGTTAAACATTTCTGACAGCGAGATTGAGTGCACCCTCAGCAAATTTGCAGGTGATGGTGAGCTGAGAGGTGTGGTTGATAAGACTAAAGGATGGGAGTTCATCCAGAGAGACCTGGACAGGCTGAAGAATTGTGCTGAGGAGACTCTCATGAGATTCAATAAGGCAAAGCTTAAAATCCTGCACCCAGGTTGGGATAATCCTCAGTAGCAACACAAGCTGGGAGATGGTGAAATTGAGAGCAGTCCTGAAGAAAAGGACTTGGGAGTACTGGTGGATGGAAAGCTGAACATGAGCCAACAATGGGCATTTGCAGCCCAGAAGGCAAATCACACGCTGGGATGCACTGAAGGAAGTGTGCCCAGCATATCAACACAGGTGGTTCTGCCACTCTGCTCTGGTGAGACTTCACTAGAAGTACTGTGTCCAGCTACAGGATTCTCAACACTAGAAAGTCAGGCTGAAAGAATTTGGGCTATTCAGCCTGGAGAAGAGAAAGCTCCGAGGAGACCTTATAATTACATTTCAATATCTGAAGGGGACTTGCAGGAAGCCTTGAGAAGGACTGTTTGGAAGAGCTTGTAGTGATAGGACAAGGGGCAATGGTTTTAAACTGGAGCAAGGTAAATTTAGGTTGGGCATAAGGAGGAAATTCTTTTCAATGAGTGTGGTAAAATAATGAAACAGGTTGCCCAGAGATGGGGTTGAGGCCCCACCTCTGGAGAAATTGTGGTCCTGGGCAGCCTGATCTAGTCGGAGGTGTCCCTGCTCACTGCAGAGATGATAAGATGACCTATGTGAATTTGTGAATCTGTGTCTTTACTTGTGCCCTAAACTCCAGAAGTACTGCTGTGAGAGTCTGCTTTAGGCAGTTGTGAGCAGTCTGTACAGTGGGTAGTACTGTAGATTAATGCAGAACAGCTTCTTCCTTTTCATTCATTCCTCAGCTCTGTCCCTCTGCTCTCTCCTCATTCAGCCTGGGCATCTGGTCCACAAGCCAATGCTGTGTTGTTCTGTAGCTGCTTCCTGTAGCATGTGGCATTTGTGGAGTCTTTATGCATATCTGTGTATATTTTACTGCACTTTACACATTTGCATCTTTCTCTTCTCTGTCATCAGTGTTCTTTTGTAGAGCTAGATGGGAAGTAGAAGCAGGCATTTGGAAACCAGAGGTTCATTCTGTCACTCTAATAACAGTAATGTGTCCATCTTCTCCATGTTCACACTGTGATATTGGATCCAAATATTTGCCCTGCTTCATTTGCATCTGCCATAATGAAACGCAGTCATTCATCCAGGTCTCATTACCTAGAGTCTTGGAGAAACAGTGGAAAAACAATATTGAAGGAAGAGACCAGTGCAACCTTACACAGATAACTCCCTTCCAGGAGTCACTCTGTACCTATCCACAGAGCTGTTCAGCCACTGTCATTAGGTTGATAATGCTGACCTGGAATAGGTCCTCATAGCAGAATAATTCAGTTTACCAAAGCTTCTGAGAAATGCACCGCTGCTTTGAGGCCCCATGCCCATTATCGGTCACAGTCTGGATGTGGACACTAGGGTCTGCAGTCAGCTCATGAAGACATTTTTGTTTTCCAGGGAAAAAGAGGGGAAAAAAAGAAACCTTTAAACACAACCTGGCAATGAACCTATGACCTACAAGAATCTGTAGCCCATTAGCAATCAGTGACCCATCAGGTTCTCGGCTTTACAGTCCTCATTATCTCATAGTTGACTGAACTCATGCAACACCACGTTTATTTATTCATTTACTTGGAAGAAAAAGGACACTAGGACTATTTAAAAACTGGACTAACCCAGTTATTCTAAGAACCTAATTTTTCAAAGTTTGTCATTTAAAACTGAACAATATAATTAGTTAAACTTTACCTTGAAATTCTGTTTTCTCTAATGGAATTCTCATTTATTGCCTTATAAATTACCTACAGTATTTTTTCCCCACTTGTTCTTTTATTTGAAGTCTTTCTCTGGCCAGAGTAGCTACTCAGGAATATCCACTTAAAGAATGGGCTACAAGGGGATCTGTGCCGTGCCCACGTATTCTCCAGCTCAAACTTCTTCCTGAATGTAAAGCAGCAGCATAGCTCTTTGCCCTCTCTGCTCTCTGAAAAGGAAACTGTCACTTCCAACTATTTCAGAATGTTAATTCTGTAAAAGAGCCATGCAACAACCCTGCAACAATGGACAGTTTATTCTGGGTGGCTTTGGAATTGCCTCTGACTCCTGCTCATTTCCCAGTAATTACTGATAATTACACCACTCAAAACAAAATGAAACACAACAGACTCTTTCAAAGCCGTAGAAACAAAGTTTGTCCAGAAACTGACCTTCCCGTTTGGAGGTGAGAGGAAGTGTGCATGGAATTATATAGGCATGATGAGTTGCTTTCTAACTCATTTTGATAGAAATCAACAAGCATAGGCAAGAGGAAAAGCAAGACAGCAGCTTTAAGGAGCCCCAGGCAGCAAGCTACGTGCCGGCTTAGGTTTGTTCAGTGGCTTTAGTAGCTGTCAATGTTCTGTCTCGCCTGTTATCTTAATATACTGCAACAATGGCAATGATAAACAACATGCACTGAATATAAACCCTTCTTTGCTTGTTTATAGAAATAGTTTCTTTGGTCAGCATATAAATGTCTTTGAGTTCTTTTTAAGGCTCATTGCCAAAGTAAAAAGGTTGGGGGCAGGGGGACAGGACACAAAGGCTGCTGGGGAGCTGAGAAAGACCTGCCAAGTCTCACTTACACAGAATAAAACCACCAGTTTTTATGACATTTCTTCTTGTTCTGTAAACTGTTTTTACGGCATGCTTCAGCAAGGCACTCAAAATCGCACCCGCCCCAAGTTTCAATCATTCTCATTTAAATCGCCTTGGCAGGAGGAAGAGCCTTGTAACCGCTTGGGAACTGCAGCGTAAGAGTTTTGGCAGAGAGAGGCCTTGGACTCGCAATGCTGCGTTCGCATCAAGTTGACTGGATAGGGCTGGGTGCTAGGTTGGACTGGATGATCTTGGAGGTCTCTTCCAACCTCGCTGAGTCTATGATTCTATGATTCTATTAAGAGCTGTGGTGCAAACAGCCTTGGAGCTGCGATGCTGCTTTCATCGCAGGGTACACGTGCCGTGAGGGCTCCACTGGGCCTTGCCTCTCTGACATGTGGGCAGGGTCTGACGTATCTCCTTCAGTGCTGGATGTGATGGACAGAATTGGATTTCAGACAGTAGGCACAGGGCAGTGCTTATCTGCAGTGTTTGCATGCACAAGCGTTCCGTAAGCCGCTGTAGCCCAGTAGTTCCTCATATGAGGAGAGGCTGAGGGAGCTGGGCCTGTTTAGCCTGGAGAAGAGGAGGCTCAGGGGTGATCTTATTACTGTCTACAACTACCTGAAGGGGCATTGTAGCCAGGTGGGGGGTGGCCTCTTCTCCCAGGCAACCAGCAATAGAACAAGGGGACACAGTCTCAAGTTGTGCCAGGGTAGGCATAGGCTGGATATTAGGAAGAAGTTCTTCCCAGAGAGAGTGATTGGCATTGGAATGGGCTGCCCAGGGAGGTGGTGGAGGCACCGTCCCTGGGGGTGTTCAAGAAAAGCCTGGCTGAGGCACTTAGTGCCATGGTCTAGTTGACTGGACAGGGCTGGGTGCTAGGTTGGACTGGATGATCTTGGAGGTCTCTTCCAACCTGGTAGATTCTATGATTCTATGATTCTATATACCAAAAGGAATTCCCCCTCCCCCAAACTTATATACAGTTAACCCACACAAGTTCTTTGTATGCGGTTGTGAAATTATTTTACAGAATGCCTATTTATAGCAGGATTAAGGAATTTGGTAGAGGTTTGGAAAGGTTTTGGGTAGAGAGTCTTGTGGCATGAAATTGCCACGGGTAAAGTCACTGAAGGTCTTTGCTGCTCAAATCGAGGTTGCTCAGTTACTCACTAGTTGGAGTCACAGTCTCGGTGGTCCCAAATATGTGTAGTGAAAGCCATGCTGTTGATCCTTGTGGACCTGAACAGTTCAGTTCAGATATTATTGGGGCACTGTCTGAGAAGGCTCCACAGGCACGATCAGACTGGGAACAACGAGCTGAGAGTGGCGTCTGGGAGCGCCTTGGTCGATGGTTCCCCTGGATAGGTGCAAAGTACTGTGGGCTGGAAACATGCAGCGGTGGTGGCCCCAAGCGACAAAGAGGCTCGGAGCAGTGGGTGGAGGAGGGTGGCAGGAGCATTGAATTGCTCTATTTATGAGATGTAGGCAGAGATTGATGGTCCTTTGGCCACGATACTGTCCAATAAGCATCTGGCAGCAGGCCAAAACATGCCAAATAAGGTAGGGTCCACAGGTCTGGTGCCCCCAAATATGGAGAGGGCACAGGTGGGCTCACACCCTAGGTGCATGAGCTTATGCAACTTGTTTACCTCAACCTTGTAAGCAGGGCAGGCCAGACTTGAAGGTGCCAGGCTTGTTGTGCTCCTTTGTCTGCTTAATTTGTTTCCCCCTGGTTTAGATAGAAAAACACCTTTGGAGGGAAAACATGTCCAGGCAAGCATAGACTTGTAAACAAGGCTATTTGGGCCTATGTGGCCCTCCACCACAGGGACTAAGAAGATAAAACCCTACAAAAGAGAAGGGGACAGAAACTGAAGTCACCCAGGTGAAATGGGCACTCTGAAACCTCCTGCACAGCTGTTGAGGGGAAATGCTCAAAGTCACTGTGTGCCAATGATGAGGCAGAGAGGGAGGACGTTTTTAGAGGATGAGTCTCAGCATTGGGAACTATGTAACAAGGAAGTGTGTACATGCAGAAGAGGCGCAGGAAATGGGATGTTTTGAGGGAAACAGAGGGTGGAAGTTGAGAGGTAAAGAATCATAGCATCATAGAATCATAGAATCAACCAGGTTGGAAGAGACCTCCAAGATCAGCCAGTCCAACCTAGCACCCAGCCCTATCCAATCAACTAGACCATGGCACTAAGTGCCTCACCCAGTCTTTTCTTGAAGACCCCCAGGGACAGTGCCTCCACCACCTCCCTGGGCAGCCCATTCCAATGCCAATCACTCTCTCTGGGAAGAACTTCTTCCTACTATCCAGCCTATACCTACCCTGGCACAACTTGAGACTGTGTCCCCTTGTTCTATTGCTGGTTGCCTGGGAGAAGAGGCCACCTCCCACCTGGCTACAGCCTCCCTTCAGGTAGTTGTAGACAGTAATAAGATCACCCCTGAGCCTCCTCTTCTCCAGGCTAAACAGGCCCAGCTCCCTCAGCCTCTCCTCATAGGATTTGTGCTCCAGGCCCCTCACCAGCTTTGTTGCCCTTCTCTGGACATGTTCCAGCACCTCAACATCTTTCTTGAACTGAGGGGTCCAGAACTGGACACAGTAGTCAAGGAACAAGAGAAGGGGAAGAAAGTAAGAAAGCAGATAGGTGAAGAGATAAAATTAGGAAACGGCATTAACTACTATGAGATCTCTTTTTGTCAACTAAATTCAAAACTAAGCCAAAATGAACCCCACGTTTTTGACTTGTTCTTACAGTTCCATTCAAGTCACTGTTAATGTGGAATGCAAAACTGAGACTTTCCCAAGTCTCCATATTAATTAATAATTGAATTTGAGAAATTGCTGTGGAAACCCTTGAGTTCAATAGTCTGAGGGCTTCTGCAGTGATTTTAGATAAATAAACTAGGCTTAGTTTCATACCAGTTCATGATTTCCTTGAAATCACTGTTAATCTACACATAGAGACCTATGGCTTTATGTCAGATAGTCCTGATGAATAAGATGCAAATTTTGTTTGTTTGGGTGTTTTTTTAAAACAGAACTTCTTAGCAAAACTTCTTTAAATTATTAGACTACTATGAAAATATCTCACTCTTTTAAATGACAGCAGTTTAGAAAGCAAAAAAGAAAAATCCTAATATTTTTTAAAAGGGATCCAAAGCAAAATGTTATGTCTGTGACATACCTATGCTGAGCAGTGATGTTAGCCTATCCTTGCCTTTAAAAATGGTTAGTGTAGTAGTTTTGTAGACACTCACCTATCTCGAGCACAATATCCAGCCCACCAGCACTGTGAAAAGTGATTCACAGAGCATGTGGCCTTCCAGCTGAAAGGCAGTGTCTCAGATGTTGTATTTACTTCACAGTTCCTTTGCCTCCTCCGGGGTGTGTGTATACGCATATAGGAAAAACACACGATCATACTGAATCACTCCTGCTCTCTTCTCACACAGCTGAACATCCTGACACATTATAAACTCAGCTGAATGTGCGCCAGGCCACAGCAATCTGCTTTTCCTGCAGCACTGACATTTTACTACAAACTCCCTAACTGTTAAGCAGAGACTGGAAAAGGCCTACCAGGCTGTTTTCCTGACTCCTTATTTTTCTGATCACTTGTGATAACTTAACTTGGTGTTTTTATAAGCTATATATTAAGAATATGGAGTCATACTCACTTAGAATCATAGAATCAAACAGGTTGGAAGAGACCTCCAAGATCCAACCTAGCACCCAGCCCTAGCCAGTCAACTAGACCATGGCACTGAGTGCCTCATCCAGTCTTTTCTTGAAGACCCCCAGGGATGGTGCCTCCACCACCTCCCTGGGCAGACCATTCCAATGCCAATCACTCTCTCTGGGAAGAACTTTCTCCTAACATCCAGCCTAGACTTCCCCCGGCACAACTTCTGACTCTGTCCCCTTGTTCTCCTGCTGGTTGTCTGGCAGAAGAGACCAACCCCCACCTGGCTACAATGCCCCTTCAGGTAGTTGTAGACAGCAATGAGGTCACCCCTGAGCCTCCTCTTCTCCAGGCTAAACAACCCCAGCTCCCTCAGCCTCTCCTCATAGGCTTTGTGTCCCAGGCCCCTCACCAGCCTCATCGCCCTTCTCTGGACACATTCCAGCACCTCAACATCTCTCTTGAATTGAGGGGCCCAGAACTGGACACAGAATTCAAGTTGTGGCCTGAGCAGTGCTGAGTACAGGAGAAGAATAACCTCCCTTGTCCTACTGGCCACACTGTTCCTGATCGAGGCCAGGATGCCATTGGCTCTCTTGGCCACCTGGGCACACTGCTGGCTCATCTTCAGCTACTCTCTACCAGTACCCTCAGGTCACTTTCTTCCTAGCTGCTCTCCAGCCACTCTGTCCACAGCCTGTAGCGCTGCTTGGGGTTGTTGTGGCCAAAGTGTATAACCTTGCACTTGGCCTTGTTAAATCTCATCCCATTGGCCTCTGCCCACCCATCCAGCCTGTCCAGGTCCCTCTGCAGGGTTCTCCTACCTTCCAACAGATCAACACCTGCTCCTAGCTTGGTGTCATCTGCAAACTTCCTTCATGCTTACTGCAGGATGAAAAGCTTTAGGTCTATAACTTAACTTAGGGCCTTGCTACACACATTTAGTCATAAAATTTTAAGAGTAAATATGACAGTGAAACATAGGATGGAACAAATATGCTCTAGGAGGTTCTTCTATCACCCTATTGTTGCTAAGGCATAGCCACGGACAGAATTTTTCCCCATAGTGTGAACTGGTTTTGACAGCTCTAGAACAAATACAAAGGTCAAGACAAACATGAACACAACATAAATATCCTTACTCTGTTTTGTGGCAAAACACATCATTAAAATAGTGATACCTTAGCCATCTCAACTTCCTTCCAGTTTTATTTGCTTTCTTTTAACCATTAAATGTTAATGAAGCTTCAAAGGTGGAACTTAGAGCAACTGAGCACGGCTTCATGCATATAGCTCTCTAATTCAATTAGTGAAGGGCTGTCTCAAGAGGCTCAGGTTTCTGTTTAGGACACAGGTTTACAAGAAATCTTACAGTAAATCTCCACTATCACAGGTGAGCATATATAAGAGAATGTATTCCTTACAGACTGTCCATAAAGTAGGTTTAATTAAAAAAAAAAAAAAAAAAAAGTCTAGAAATTATCTCATAATATTTCACTCTGACAGGCACCCTAAAACTTCATTCCTCTTCTCACTCTCTTGTTTTCTCCTGTTGTCTTACTTGAACATATTGTGAGACTGATTCTCTCGCTCTACTCCACTCTGCTGAGACCCCACCTGGAGTACTGCATCCAGTTCTGGAGCCCCCCTTACAATAGGGATGTGGAGATGCTGCAGCGTGTCCAGAGAATGGCCATGAGGATGCTCAGAGGGCTGGAGCAGCTCTGCTGTGAGGACAGACTGAAAGAGTTGGGGCTGTGCAGGCTGCAGAAGAGGAGGCTCCCAGGTGACCTCATTGTGGCCTTCCAGTATCTGAAGAGGACCTACAAAAAAGCTGAGGAGGGACTTTTTAGGCTGTCAGGGAGTGACAGGACTAGGGGGAATGGAGCAAAGCTGGAGGTGGGGAGATTCAGACTGGAGGTGAGGAGGAAGTTGTTCAGCATGAGGGTGGTGAGAAGCTGGACTGGGTTGCCCAGGGAGGTGGTTGAGGCCCCATCCCTGGAGATGTTTAAGGTCAGGCTGGATGAGGCTGTGGGCGGCCTGCTCTAGGGTAGGGTGTCCCTGCCCATGGCAGAAGGGTTGGAACTGGATGATCCTTGTGGTCCCTTCCAACTCTGGCTGATTCTATGACTTCTTGTAAAATCAGGTAGCCTTTGGGTTTTTATCTTTTCTTTCTTCATATTGTCTAACTGACCAATCTACAAAACCCCTGGTCCAAACAAAAAGACCTATGAAATACCTTCTTTTTGACAAGATGAACAAAAGATGCACAGAAAATGTGTGTAAAGAGTTAGTATAAGGGGCCAGTATAGACTGATCCTGCTTCTCAAATACTCAGTTTCTTGTAACCAGCATTTTAAGTTTGAGTTGGAAACAAGATAGCCACTGTCATTAACTCTGCTATGAATCTGTTGTGTTCTTTGAGAATCCAGTGATAATTTTAGCTTCCACAACATCCTGTGGCCATGAATTCCACAAATATTCTCTGTCAGGAAAAGTAATATTTTGTTTTGTTTTGTTTTGATGGTTCTGGTCCCCCTAGTTCTTCTCCTAAAAATAAGAGGCAACAGTCATCCCCTAGAAATATTTTCTTTTCCAGTTTGGTAAATCCTAATCAAATAGAACCCAATCTACTGACGGCAGATAAACCCAAATCTATAGACAGAGAGACAGCAGAACAGACACCATTTTCAAGTGCTTCTTTCCAAAGCTGATTTTTTTTTTTTAAATCAAAGGACTGGAACACCTCTTCTATGAAAACAGACTGAAAGAGATGAGTTTGTTCAGCCTGGAAAAGAAGACTCCAGGGCAACCTTCTAGCTGCTTTTCAGTATCTGAAGGGGATCTACATAAAGACTGGGAAAGGACTCTTTAAAAGGGCTTGTAGATAGGACAAGAGGCAGTAGTTTCAAACTGGAGCAAGGTAGATTTAGGTTGGACATTAGAAAGAAGTTCTTTACAATGAGGGTGGTGAAATACTGGAACAGGTTGTGCTGAGATACCATAGAGGCTGAATTCCTGAAGAAAATCAAGGTCAGACTTGGTGGGGCCCTGAGCAACCTGATCATATGCATTTCCCTTCCTTCCTTCCTTCCTTCCTTCCTTCCTTCCTTCCTTCCTTCCTTCCTTCCTTCCTTCCTTCCTTCCTTCCTCCCTCCCTCCCTCCCATCCTCCCTTCCTTCCTTCCTTCCTTCCTTCCTTCCTTCCTTCCTTCCTTCCTTCCTTCCTTCCTTCCTTCCTCTAAGAATTTGTTCTAAAAAATGAGAAAAAATAATTCAGTTTTTTACAAACCAGTTTCTTTCCCCACTTCACAGAGAATTAACTTCTTTTTTTATCTACTCATATAGCTGAAAAACTTCATATTATTTGTTTTAACTTCCTTTGCAGTGACAAGATGAATCAGACTTCTGGCAAGAGTCTTTATTCTTAAATTTCCTGTTCTCCAAGTTGCAGCTTTCATTATTTTCCCACTCCTTATATAGTACTACTCTTCCTAATTAATTCTTATGTGATTGTCCATTCAATTATAAACAGAATCTTCCCTATTGGTTTCTAATCTTATTTTAAATTCCTTCTTTTTTTTTTTTTTTTTAATAATTTATACCAATCTGATTGAAAGAAATTTCAGTCAGATTCAGATTTAATTTTCTAATTTCTCTTCATCTCTTTGGTATCTCAATTTCTGGTATTTGTCCTCTCAGATAGGAACCTTGGTCTATTTTCTAACTATTCCTCAATGGAACAATCTTGATGTCACTTAATTCAATTTATTTTCTGTGGTCAGGTCTTACATAATGCACTGTATTTACCAAAGCTGATTCAAAAATAGATTTATTTGCTATACAGTCAGGAAACCAGTAAGATGTAAAACTGCCTACTAATGCATCCAAGAATAACTGGGTTCCACCAAGATTAGTTACTTAAGTTCTTCAGTTAGTTGAATTGTTGAGAAATTACTCATTTGTAGCTCATTTCATAACTGGGAAGTTATCCCACAATGGCACAATTCCCAGTGGTACTAATCACTGTGATCATTTCTAGACATTTCTGTAGCCATATACAATTCTGATAATGGAATCTGTAGCAGGTTCTTAGTACTGCTTCTAGAGAGCCTCTTTTAAAGATCCATTAAAGCAATTCTGATCCAGATTTGATGTTTCTGAGTTCTTTTTTTTTATCTTTACTGCTTTACTGAGATAGGTGGCCAGCGCCAGAACAAGAGGACACAGCCTTAGGCTGCGCCAGGGGAGATTTAGGCTCGAGGTGAGGAGAAAGTTCTTCACTGAGAGAGTCATTGGACACTGGAATGGGCTGCCCGGGGAGGTGGTGGACCTCCAAGGTCACCCAGTCCAACCTAGCACCCAGCCCTATCCAGTCAACTAGACCATGGCACTAAGTGCCTCAGCCAGGCTTTTCTTGAACACCCCCAGGGATGGTGACTCCACCATCTCCCTGGACAGCCCATTCATTTAACAAGGTTTGTGAAATCTCTCTAATAAATATTTTATTACCCAAATATAACCCTTTTATTGTCTCTTTAATTGGGGACTATTTCAATTCCTTCTAGATTTCAGTGCCTTTAGAGTTCAGTCTTTAAACTGACTGCTGAATATCAGCACTTTTTTTTTCTCTTCCAGTTAATATTCTGATGATCTACCATATTTTGCTTCATCATGACAATTTTTATCAATGCTTAATCAATGACATGATGCCTGTTGACCATCTTCAACACTGTTCTTCCTTGTCCCAAACACAGAATAGATCAGCTAACAGTAATAAATACATCTGTGAATATTCAGAGCTGTCTGGTCTGTTGAGAGGAGAAGCAGGCTGGCTGCAAGAGGGAGGATGTGAAGATCACTTATAGGAGAAGGAAACTGAAACACAAGAGGTCCCACATAAACATAAGGCAAAAAATATTCACTTTGAGGGTGACAGAGCACTGGAGCAGGCTGTCTAGAGAGGTTGTGAAGTCTCTGGACATATTCCTGTGTGATTTATTCTTGATGATCCTGCTCTAGCAAGGAGGATAGATTAGATATCTTCAGAGGTCACTTCCAACCTCTGCCATTCTGTTATTCTTTAAATGCACTGGAACAGCCTCAGCTGTATGGAAATGGAGTGGGATGAGCAAAATGGACCATGTGTCTGAAGGGGAATGAGTGTGGCACTAAGAGATAATGAGACTGATCAGAGGGGATGAAATAGGACTTAAAAGATGTACTAGAGAAGATGTGAATAGAATTACGATAAGGGGAGAAGATAAGTAGCTTGGCACAGGTGTAAATATATTTTGAATGAGATGAAGAGACACTGGGATAATGGAACTAAGCAGAAAGCTTGGATGATAATATGATTATTATTACTTTGAAAAGTTAAAATTTGGGAAGTTTTACACTGAAACTGCCAAAATTAACAAAGTATTAGGGCAGACGTGTGAAGCAAAGATTTACATATATAACCTTTGCATGCTGCTAAGAATTTAACTTATACAGTTGCACACTATGTTTCCAAGAACTGAAAGATTGCCACTATTTTATGCAGAGTCTGTACAGCTCTACAATGAAAGCTTTTCCTCTCATTTGTAGTTCATCATTTTACAACACAAAGAAAGATAAAGGTATGCATACCTATTTATTTCCTGGTGTTGGGTACAATTTCAACCTATTTTTCTGACAAGTAAAGCAAGCTTTTTCTGACTTGAGAAAAGTATGCAACAGAAGTCACAGAACCACAGAAAGTCACGATAATATTGATATATAATAATAGTCATAGAATCGTTGAGGCTGGGAAAGACCTCTGCGATCATCAAGTCCAGCCTATGACCTAACACCACAACATCAGCTAAACCATGCCACCAAGTGCTGCATCCAACCTTCTCTTAAAGACCATCAGGGATGGTGACTTCACCACCACCCTGGGCAGTCCATTCCAGTGCTAACTGACCTTTTCCATGAGGAAGTGCTTCCTAATAGCCAACTCAAAGCTCCCCCAGTGCAGCTTCAGATCATGACTTCTTGTTCTGTCACAAGTTGCCTGGGAGCAGAGCCTAACTCCTACCTGAATACAACTTCCTTTTAGGCAGTTGTAGAGAGGTCCCCTCTAAGTCTCCTCTTCTCCAGGCTGAACATCCCCAGCTCCTTCAGCCTCTCCTCATTAGACTTCCCCTCCAGCCTCCTCACCAGTCTCTTTGCTTTCCTCTGGACTCCAGAACCTCAATATCTCTCTGGCAGTGAGGGCCCAGAGCTGCACACAGTGCTCAAGATGAGGCCTCCCCAGTGCCAGTACAGGAGCTAAATGACAGCTCTAGTCCTGTTGGCCACACCATTCCTGATATAGGCTAAGATGCAAGGGCTATGCTGCTGAAGGGACATTGTAACCAGGTGGGAGTTGGTCTCTTCTCCCAGGCAACCAGCAATAGAACAAGGGGACACAGTCAGAAGTTGTGCTGGGGGAAGTCTAGGCTGAATGTTAGGAGGAAGTTCTTCCCAGAGAGAGTGATTGGCATTGGAATGGGCTGCCCAGGGAGGTGGTGGAGTCACCATCCCTGAAGGTGTTGAAGAAAATACTGGATGAGGCACTTGGTGCCATGGTCTAGTTGATTGGCTGGGGCTGGGTGCTAGGTTGAACTGGATGATCTTAGAGGTCTCTTCCAACCTGGTTGGTTCTATGAACTATATGTTAATATTATAATGAATTCCCTCATTTTCAAGATAAAATGTATGCTAGAATCAGAGAGTCAGGGAGTAAACCAAAAGATATTTCTGGATGATAAATCTAAATGTCTTCCTTTCACAAGGAAACAGTTGTGTGACAGCCATTGTTTTCTCCATAAAGTACAATATGTGTGTCTATCTTTTACATTTTGATTCATGAGAAGCTTATGTCAGTGAACAACTTAACCAAACAATGATCACTGGAGGAGATGTGTGCTACAGGAACTGTGTTTTATTACAGAGTGTTTGTACAAAAAAAAACCCAAAAAACAAAACTCCTTTTGTCCAGATTGCTACAGCCTTTTTGTTTTTAAGTTTTTACCATCACATTCCTACAAACAAATAAGATCCTCTTATGTAATTTTCTATTCTTTCATGTCCTTCTCCCTTTTTATGCCTTGTGTCTTCATCTGCTGCTTTCTGATTGCTAGGGAAGGCAGACAAGATGCCCCATTGGGAACAGATGGCTTTCTGGAAATCTACCAATGAGGACTACTCCTGGAATAGATTTCATCTGCAGGCCCCACACAGAGGTAATATATGATACCTACAAATAGATAGTGCTCCAAAGGCTTAGGAAGTTAAAAAATCTATCCTGCTGGAGTTCTTAAGCCTGTTATGACCACAACTTGCTAACAGAAAGGCAGGCATAAAAACAAATCCTATATATAGCATTCAGTTTCTTTACTTCCACAGCAGTCCCTGTGACAGGGATAGCTATGCTTAAAATGCATTGTTTCTCAAGGGCTGCCTTTCACTTCTCAAAGGTAGATTTAATACAACATTTGAAAGCAGCTACAATGTCATCCTACTTTACAAAAACTATGTGAGATGTAAGATAATACGTGAAAAGAATGTTAAATCCTTCAGAGGAGTAGGAATAAATAACATAGGAAAGAATATGTTGGAATGCAGGAAGTGTGAAGAATTGTCTTTGCCAATGTTATGTGTTCTCTTTTTTGTTCTGCACCTTTACATTCATTCATCACAGACAGGAGAGATATTATTTGCAACATTTTTATAAAAGACATATTTGTTTTGCTTTGGTTTTCCTCAATCTAAAATAAAATTAATGACAACCATATTGTATATGGCTATTCCGTGTGTCTGGATGATATTACTCTGAAGTTATGGATAGGGCTATAAAACTGAGATCAGAGATATACTGTTTATGGTAAAGAAATACAAACTACAAGTAGTAAAGTGACAACAGTACTCTATATCCTTGGGATTCTATTCTCAGCCTTGAAAAGATGTGGGGTTTACTTAATATTCCTGTTCACAAAGCAAAGTTAATATTAGGAAGATTCATAGTTTCATTTTTCATTATTTATCAAGCAAACAACAACAACAAAAAAAGTGTGGGTTGTTTGCTTGTTTGCAATTTTTTTGGGCTACAGGTAAGAGTAAAAAGGAATCCTAAAAATGCAAATAGTAGCATGCAAATACTGGAAAGAAAACATCCATGTGACCAATTTTATCATAGTTTTTAACAATCTGGACGTGCTGGTATTTTGAGAAGGAAAAATGGCTTACCTACATTTTGCCCAGATGGGTTCACAATAGGGTTACTAATGTTGTGATGACTTTTGTAAACTTCAGGAAACTTCCTTTTAACTATAAAAAGAAACTGTGTAGAGTGCTTGGAACCAAAGAAATGGCAAACATGGAAGAGTAATTATTAATTGGAGTGTTTATAGTTGTGGTAGTTTGAAGCAGGCTAGAATGTTTTGGTGAGAAGAACTAGATCATAGGCTGTGAAAGGAAAACAATGGTGATGTCTGCTTCCCTCAGAGTCTTGCTGAAGAAGAAAGGAAAACATTAGATAACACTCCTGCCATTTTGTCTTTTCTTTCTGGCTGGGCACTGACTGAGCTGCATCTCCCTAACCTCACCTGCCACTCACCTTTGCTTCTTAACCTCTTGGCTGAACCTCTATTCTTCCTTAGGACTGGAGTAAGGTTGAGAGGGGCAGGGGGAAGGTGCAGGGGTGGTTGAGAGCCCCTCCTGGGGACTCAGGTTTCTGGGAGGGGAGTTGTGTTTCTGTATTACCTTTTACCTTGTATATTTCTGTATGTAACTGTGCATACTGTAAATATCTGCTTGTATATTGTGCTAGCTGTAAATAAATAGCTTCATTTATATTCCCAGAGCCAGCTGAGACTAGTTGGGTATCCTTCTAAAGTGGGGGGGGGCAGAGTACACCCAAACCATCACAATAGTGTTTTTACAATTGTCAAGGTCCGGAGGAGCAGAGATTAACAGTATCTCTGTCCAGAGGAGCTAGACCAGTTCTTATGGATTCCGTGTTGTGAAATTAAGGTGCAAACGAGCCCAGATATCACCATGAAACTGTTTATTAAAGGATAAGGTTGGGCAAAACGGAGGGAGAGAGGGGAGAAGGGGGAGAGAGAAAGATCAGAACAGAGGGAGAGAGGGGAGAAGGGGGAGAGAGAAAGATAAAGAGATCGATGGAGAAGAAAAGAAGGAGCAGGGAAGGGGAAAAGGCTGTGAGCATATTACCCTCAGTCGCAGATGAAGGAGTGAGAGAGAGAGATGGGTGCGTGGCCCAGGGATGATCTTCTGCGGAGTTTGTCAGAGGTTCTTCAGGCGGTGTGCAGTTCTGGTGGTCGGGTGGTCTGCCCTCAGTGGTCCGGTGGAGATGTCACTGGTGGTCCGATGGAGGTGCCACGCTTTGTCTGGTGGGGATGCCACCGGTGGTGCGGTGGGAATACCACTGGTGGGGATACCACCCTTTGGCAGGCCTTTTTCCTGCCTTTTTATACAGTTTTCTGCTCAGTGTCCAGCTGCAGCCCCCCAGGGCATCTTCCTGTGCATTCTCACACATTCGCAGGGGTCCGGCGTCGCCGGGGGGAGGGCCTCCGCCCTCTCTCGGCTACACCTGTCCACACCCTGCATACACAGCCCTTGGGGGCAGCTGAGATAAGGTGGAGGCTTCCTGGGCAGTCCAGCCAGGGTGAGGTCTAGGAGTTTCAAAGGTATTGTCTGTTGATTTGCATCTCTGAGCTTTTGGACCAAGCACCGAGTCTGAGTCCCAGAAGTAACAAGATTAAGGAGGGACGATGCAATCTTTATCTTTGTTGATTAACAAGAGAGAGGATCAGACTCTCACAACAATATAAACTAGGAACAGGTATTTAGGCTATAAAGGAGAATAACTATAAAAAATCTCACATAGGAAAAGGAATATTCTTCAATTTTTGAGACAATCTTTGGATATTGTTACTTACTCAGTGTGATTCAAGTATAAAGTGATTTGGTTACTGTGAGCCATGTAGAGCCACTACAGACCATCATCTGCCATTGGAATGGGCTGCCCAGGGAGGTGGTGGAGTCACCATCCCTGGAGGTGTTCAAGAAAAGCCTGGATGAGGCACTTAGTGCCATGGTCTAGTTGACTGGATAGGGATGGGTGCTAGGTTGAACTGGATGATCTTGGAGGTCTCTTCCAACTTGGCTGCTTCTATGATACTATGATTCTATGATCAGCTTTTACAGTCAGAATTATTGCTGCAGAAAAAAGAAGGAAGACAATGAAGTGTTTTTTGTAAATATGATGAGCCAAGTATGCATGCAGTGGCACACTGTCTTGTAGAAAAACATTTCTACAAGTGGGGTCACTTTTCTATGCACCTCAGAGCAATGTGCAGATTACACTAAGAATTTCACTAAAATATCTGAAATTGTCTTTTGAATGTTTTCTTGACAAAATGTACTAGATTAGAATGTAAAAGAGTATATCACAACTTTCTGTGGATCGTTGTATCATAAATTTGTATCATAAAACCACCACCAAAGACATTAGAGATCACATATTAAAAGAAAGGCTCTTCCATGTTCTTAGATGGTTCATTCACTGCCTTTTCCAACGATAGCATTGTAGGGGTGAAAAGTGCAAGTAATTTTCCACAGATAGCTTTCTCCACAAAAGCTGTAATCAGCTGAGGCTTTTGTCAGATAAACGCTCACTTGATCAGTCATGACTTTTAGCTCTGTTGACCTTCTCTATGTTTAAGTCACCAGTCAAGAGGTAAAAGTGCTTCCTAGCAATTCGTTTCTCCAAGAAGATTATAATCTTGAAACTGAAGTAAGGCTGTGTTGCTGCATTTCCCAGTCTCTTAACAATCTTTGTCAGGAAAAGTGGACTGATGTTCCATTTCCTTTTATTACAGCTTTTGACATAGGAGGAAGTGGAATCTTTGCTCTTAACTCTTGCCTGACAGTCATGGCTTTGAGAGGAATGCAGACTTGAATACAGTAGTTAAAATTCAATTCAAGTATTACAGTTAATGTGCATTAATTTGGGCGTATTATAGAATCATAGAATCATAGAATCATCATAGAATCAACCAGGTTGGAAGAGACCTCCAAGATCATCCAGTACAACCTATCCCCCAGCCCTATCCAATCAACTAGACCATGGCACTAAGTGCCTCATCCAGTCTTTTCTTGAAGACCCCCAGGGACATATATACTCCATATATGAGAGATATATAACTGGAAGTAACAAGGACACTACCTTTAGGAATGTCACAGACGCTGTTAGGTAGAAATTGATCTAAATAACTTGCTAACAGGAAGAACTATGCAGCATTTTGTCAGTGACAAGGAATTTTTCTTCATAACGTAGAGTATCTCATCTTTCCAGAGCGTTTACACTTCCTATCTAGATTACAGATTCTGATTTTAACAACTCAGAGTTGTTGAGTCCAAACATCTGACTGTTAAGGAAGAGCTAGAGGCAAAAGTGGCCAGAAGATCTCAAAGGTTTTGTCATAGTTTATAAGTTTCATCTCAACGACAAAATGCCTCGGCTCAGATTTACCTATAGCTTACATGGCAGAATTAATCTATTCTTCATCAGCAGAGTTAGTCTATTCTTCATCTTCTTCATCGGTACTGAAAACTACAACTTCAAATGGATACTATCAATTGAAACAGGCTGTTGCCAGTGCTACTGTGTGAAATTTAAGAATAAGCATGCATAACATTAATCAAACATATGTTCTGTAGTCAAACCAGTAAAACAGATCAGTACCTTTTAGGACAGAAACAAGAAATGAAAATTGATTGTTTTCCATGGAACATTTCCAATTAGTATAAACATGATCTATTAGGTTTACTTGTCTGGTAAGATTATGCCAACAATTATTTTCAAGTATTGATTTAAAATGAACCAAGTGAAGCCAGATTGTCCTCCAGAAACCTTACAGATGTGCAGCATGCTTCAGATAAATCATACAGCAAATGGCCTGTTCCTTGGTTCCCAGAGAATAATTCTAGTTTCCCCCACCATGGAGATATTTTTATTTCATGATAAAGTATAGGTTTTCCACATCAGGTCATAGACAGAAATCTGGTCACACAAAAATATATTCATATTAATACATCTGATCCAATTATTGTCTGCACACTACAACATATGATTAACCACATGCCTCACCTGACTCAAAATTTCTTCAGTTTATTAAGTTTTATTCAATAAAGTCATTGTTCTGTCACATGGTGAGGTGCAGGTGGTATAACCTTCTTGAATTACTCTCTAAGAATCTATCCTAAGGTGCAACACTGCAGGCTTATTTAATTTTATAGTAAATTAATCTTTGCTATTAGAATAACCTTTTCTGAGCCAGTATTTAATCCAAGATTTACCTTTTTCTATTTCCATTGTATGTGCTATCCTCTTTGGATATTCTTAGTATTTAGCACTCTCTTCAGTATCTACTCCTCAAATACATATGGAGAGTTAGAAAATGCCATTTCAATTACTCTGTAACCAAGCAGCTATATCCCAAGAGTATGATCTTCCAATCTAAAACAACACTTTCATCTGCACAGCTCTTTATACATTTCCTCTTTGACCTTATTTTGTTTATTTACAGCTTTCTCCTATTTTAGAGCCCATATTATACACTCCTCACTGCTCAAGAGAATAATTTTATCTCCAATTTCTGTTACCCATTTATGCAATTCATGCTGAGTTATTTTACTGCGAGGTGTATTAACATAAATATCCTCATTTCATTTACCAGCCTACAGATCTAAATTCTACAAAGTAGCCTTATAAATAGTTTCAATAACTTCAAATAGGGAACAGGACTCTTTGCAAAGTTAGAGGAAAACTGAGTAAAAGGGAAAGCTCTCACCTAGAGATTTTATACTAAATCATTCTTACACAGTAATAGAATAGAATCATAGAATCAAACAGGTTGGAAGAGACCCCCAAGAACATGCAGTCCAACCTATCACCCAGTCCTAGCCAGTCAACTAGACCATGGCACTAAGTGCCTCAGCCAGGCTTTGCTTGAACACCTCCAGGGACGGAGACTCCACCACCTCCCTGGGCAGACCATTCCAATGCCAATCACTCTCTCTGACAAGACCTTACTCCTAACATCCAGCCTAGACTTCCCCTGGCACAACTTCTGACTATGTCCCCTTCTTCTGTTGCTGGTTGTCTGGCAGAAGAGACCAACCCTCACCTGGCTACATCCTCCCTTCAGGTACTTGTAGACAGCAATGAGGTCACACCTGAGCCTCCTCTACTCCAGGCTAAACAATCCCAGCTCCCTCAGCCTCTCCTCACAGGGTTTGTGTTCCAGGCCTCTCACCAGCTTTGTTGCCCTTCTCTGGACACATTCCAGCACCTCAACATCTCTCTTGAATTGAGGAGCCCAGAACTGGACACAGTACTCAAGGTGTAGCCTGACCAGTGTTGAGTACTGCTCTTTTACCAAGTTCTTAGAGTATCCAGGAAACTGAACCCTGGGATAAAACTGGGGGTTAGAACTAGATAATCTTTGAGGTCCCTTCTGACCTAAACCATTCTATGATTCCATGAAAATCTGATAGGTAGTTTTTTGTTTTCAGTAATCATAGAATCATAGAAACAACCAGGTTGGAAGAGACCTCCAAGATCATTCAGTCCAACCTAGCACCCAGCCCTAGCCAGTCAACTAGACCATGGCACTAAGTGCCTCATCCAGGCTTTTCTTCAACACCTCCAGGGATGGTGACTCCACCTCCCTGGGCAGCCCATTGCAATGCCAATCACTCTCTCTCCTAACATCCAGCCTGTACTTCCCCTGGCACAACTTGAGACTGTGTCCCTATTAAAAAAAAAAAAAAAAAGAAATCAAATGGAAATTACATATTGACACCATCCAAAAAAAAGGTGAGTGATGCTCTAAAATAGAATCAGTGTAAGATTTATTCTAAATAAAATAAAGTTGTAAAAAAAAACCCAAATCAAACCTCAACACAAAACTAAACTCAACACAAATAAACAAATAAAAACTAAAACCATCCAGAAAAGAAGTACTACACTCTGGTGTCAATTGTTCTGATACCCTGTATCAGGAATCCATATTATGAAGAATAAAGGGTGAGGAAGGAAGATGCATTTCCAGCTGCGAAGTTCCTAACACTGAAAGAAAAATAATTTGTTTAATTTGTTTAACAAAATGCCTTCTCCTCCCCTACTCCCTAGTGAGTAGAGCACCTGAATATCATACTTTCTCAAGGAAATCCTGCAGATATTAACTGATAGAGGAGAGTAACTTTGAGGAGTCACTTTGAGGTACCTATGTGATGGTTTGGGTGTTCCCCGCCCCCCCACACATTAGAAATCACCCAGACTAGGCTCAGCCAGCTCTGGAAATATGAATGAAGCTTATATTTACAGCTAGCACAATATACAAGCAGATATTTACAGTATATACAGTTATAGACAGAAATAGACAAGGTAAAAAGTAATACAGAAACACAACTCCCCTCCCAGAAACCTGAGTCCCCAGGAGGGGCTCCCAACCACCCCTTCACCTTCCCCCTGCCCCTCTCAACCTTACCCCAGTCCTAAGGAAGAATGGAGGTTCGGCCAAGAGGTTAAGAAGCAAAGGTGAGTGGCAGGTGAGGTTAGAGAGATGCAGCTCAGCCAGCAGCCCAAGCGAGAGTGGTGCCGAGTGTGAGTGGTTATCTAATGTTTTTATTTCTTGTTCCTATACTTCTCAGCAAGGCTGTGAGCAAAGTAGACATCAGCATTGTTTTTCTTTCCACAGCCTGCAATCTAGTTCTTCTCACCAAAACATTCTAGCCTGCTTCAAACTAGCACAACCTACAATGTTAACTGATTGCTTTCAAAGATATTGAGGCTTTAAGATGTGTATTGATGATGCTAAAGCACCTGGATCTGAGTGCAGCACAGCACTATTAGGAGTTTCTCATTCCCTGTGTCTCATTAGAGCTAAAGAAAATTTCTCTCTGAGTAAACTGGCTCTGAAATCAAATTAATTAGCATTTGTCACATATTTTGAGAAAAGCAGCTGACAAATTCCACAGAAAATAAAATACCCACATTAAAATTACCAATCATAGAATCAGACAGGGTTGGAAGTGATCACAAGGATCATCTAGTTCCAAACCTCCTGCCATGGGCAGGGACACCCTAGCCTAGATCAGGCTGCACACAGCCTCAGCCAGCCTGGTCTTAGACATCTCCAAGGATGGGGCCTTGACTGCCTCCCTGGACAACCCATTCCATCTCATGTATCTGAAAATCTTTTTAGAAGTTACTTAAATATGTTGAAAGGAAGAATCTATATGGTAAAAATATACAATGAAAATTACCAGATAGCCTTTGTTATACAGCATTACATAATTTTGGTTTACAGACATATTTTGTTGCGGCTGATAATAAGCCATACAGTGTGAATACGAATGCAAATGAAGTGCTAAATGATGAATTACACCACTCTGATTAGACATCAGAAACAACATCCTTTATCTAGACTATGAGTGCCAAAAATATTACTTAATACCACAGGAAGAGTGAAGGGAAATGGGGGGAAATGCAATGCAAGTAAGGCATTATTCAATAGCAAATAGCAAATGCAGTGTGTAGACAGTGTACACTTTTGTATCAGTGTGTTCAGAATACACCCTTGCATTGTTCTCTAGGCTCTTTTAAGATATTTTTGGAGAAAATGATGAAATACTGTATTTGATTCATTCCATATTTTCCTTTGGCTCATCAATAAAAAAACCCCTTTAAACCAGATGGAACGAAGAGGTAGCCAATACCATAGCCTCAGACTAAGTACTTAGATCCTGATCTAGTTAAACACTTAAGCATATGTTTAGCTTTAAATATGTGTCTCCCATTTTGAGATTGTGTGCTTAAAGTTAAGCATATATCCACATGCTTTGTTTATCAAAGCTGAACTGGCCTGCATTTTTTATTCTAACCACTAGCAAAAAGAGTAGGTTCATTGAAAAATTTATGCTGGAAAAGACCTATAGGATATTATGAAAAAAACCCTGAACTCTTTACTGCCATTGAAATAAGTTTTCCAGGGATGTGGTGAAGTCATTGTTCTTGGAGGTGTTTAAGAAACGTGTAGATATGGCACTTCAGGACATGATTTGATGGCCACAGTGGTCTTAGGTTGTTGGTTGATGATCTTAGAGGTCCAAATGAAACAATTCTGTAATTGAATGTAACCATTAACCTAACACTACCAAGTCTACCATTAAAACATATAATTAAGATCACATGTCTTTTAAATAATAGCACAGACAGAGACTCCTACAGATCCCTGGGCAGTCTGTTTCAAAGCTTGACAATCCTTTCCCTATTTCCAATCTGTATCTCTCCTGGCACAATCTGAGGTCACTTCCTCTTGTCTGATTGCTCGCTACTTTGGAAAAGACTAACACATATCTTGCTACAACCTCCTTTTAGGTAGTTGTAGAGAGTGATAAGGTCTCCTCTCAACTCCTTTTCTCCAGGCTAAGCAACTTCAGTTGCCTCAGCTGCTGCTCATAAGACCTGTTCTCCAGACCCTTCACCAGCTTTGTTGCTGTTCTCTGGACATGTTCCAGCACTTCAGTGTCCTTCTAGTAAGTGACACAAAACTAAACATAGTAATTGAAGTATGTCCTGACCAGTGTACAGGGGAACAAACACTTCTCTTGTACTGCTGACCATACTATTGCTAATATCAGTCAGGATACTGTTGGTCTTCTTGGTCACCTGGGCACACTGACACCTCATATTCAGCTGGCTATTGACCTGGTCTTTTTCCACCAGGCAGCTTTCCAGATCATTCTTCCCCAGGCCTGAAGCATTGCAATGATTTATTGACCCAAGTCCCATTCCCACTTGCTCCAATTGTTATAGCCCTTCCCACTGGGTTAACAATATCATGCAGAAAATCTGCTTCTATTCCTTGGTTTCTTTGTCACTAGCACTGGAGAGTAGCCATAGGCATTAGAACGAGACACAAGAAGAGGTCAGGTGTGCCAGCTAAAGCATGAGTATCCATCCAGCCCTTTCAAAGGGCTACCAATTACCACTGTGAAAATAAAGCTTTAATGCAACACAAAGCAAAACAAAAATTACCTCTAATATTGGCACTGGCTCCCCCAAGCTAACAGGAGGATCATGGAATAAAAATCTCTTTAGACACATAAGCCACCAGGTGCTAAAGGGAATGCATACAGCAAGCAGATCTGGAGGAATTAAGCTCCTTTGTTACTGTGCTGCATTTGAGAGTAGACCACTTTTTAAACCATCTTGTTGCATTTGCTTTCCTTTCATCTGTGGCCCACAGCCAAGGCTTTTGAGGAACTCAAACCGGGAACGTGGCCAACTGCTACAAAGGTTGTTAACATGGTTTCCGAATTATGTTCTTGGGTAAGGCAGATGTTTAAAATACTGCATGCAAAACACTGCTGTGAGAATGACCAGCAAAGCAAGTAACAGCACATTCCCCAGAATAGATTTTATCCATCCTGGATGTTTGGCAGCTGGTCTCTGGATGTTGTGCTAAGTGAGAAAAGGCGGGGGGGGAAGGAACAGTTTAAAGAGAATCTGAACCTCCTTGAGGCAAAGATGAAAAAGTGTATTTCCTCAAAAAAATGCCAGAAACTATTCTTCTTACTGTCCCACACTTTTCCAATGGCTCATTTTTTAATTATAGTGATTTTATGCATCCATTGTTACATTGCCTCACAGTGGAGAAAAAGAACAGAAAGCCTTTACCTAAAATTGTATTTCTTTTAAACTGAGAGAATCACAAAACAAGGAAGAACAAAACTAAAGACCTTACTGTGCCATGAACTGGACAAAAGTAGAAAATAATTTATTTCTTTCAAATTAGTTTCCTACACAAGTGAAAAAAATACACATAGCTGCTGCTTCTTCAGTTCAAACAATTGTACAGCATCACTCTTGCCTTAAGAAAGCTTCTCCTACTTGCAGCCAGTTTTTCCTACCTGCAGCAAATGCTCTTTACCTCAAGCTTTATGAAGGTTCTTGTATCTGGAGGCACCACTATATTATGTCCCCTGAGTTTCAATAGCTTTTACTGAGATCCAGGAATTGAAGATTCATCCAACTTTTCAGACAGAAATTTAGTTGTAGGAGCTATCGACTCAAATATCATGTATGTAATATGTGTAATGTAAATATGTGTATATTTAATTAGCATGCAAACCTAGTCTCATACAAAGAAAAGGCAAAGGTTGAAATATTACCTGTTCTGTTTGCAGAAAAACTGTGCCTGGCTAAACATGGTCCTGGTGCAACCTCGTCTTGAGCACTGCATTCAGTTTTGGGCTCCCCAGTTGAAGAGGGACAGGGATCTGTGGAGGAACCAACAAGGAGAGGTGCACTGCTGGACCTTGTATTAACAAATAAAGAGAGATTGGTTGAGGACATTAAGGCCGGGAACAGCTTTGGGGAGAGTGATCATGAGAAGGCTCAGGGGTAACCTCATTGCTGTCTACAACAACCTGAAGGGAGGTTGTAAACAGATGGAGGACAGTCTAGATGGGGGGGTCTCTTCTGCCAGGCAACCAGCAACAGAATGAGGCGACACAGTGTCAAGTTGTGTCGGGGGGGACTAGGCTGGATGTTAGGAGTAAGGTCTTGTCAGAGAGAGTGATTGGCATTGGAATGGGCTGCCCAGGGAGGTGGTGGAGCCACTGTCCCTGGAGGTGTTCAAGCAAAGCCTGGATGAGCCACTTAGTGCCATGGTCTAGTTAATTGGACAGAACTGGGTGATAGGTTTGACTGGGTGCTAGGTTTGACTTGGTGATCTTGGAGGTCTCTTCCACACTGGTTGATTCTATGATTCTATGGTGGAATTTAGTATTATACAGGGTAGAAGCAGGCCAACAAGTAGAATTAAAACCCTGGACTTAGGCAGAGCTAACTTTGTACTCTGCAGAGACATGCTTGCTAAGGCTCTGGAGGGTAAAGGAGCCCAAGAGAATTGGTTGATTTTTAAAGACCACGTCCTCCAAGCCCAAGCTCGGTGTGTTCCCTTGAGTAAAAAATTGGGTAGACGTGCTGGGAGACATGCATGGCTGAGCAAAGAGCACCTGAACAAAATCTCAGATGACAAAGAAACTTACAATTCATAGAAGAAGGCATTTGTCACTTGGAAGAACTAAAGAACTATAAAGAAGTCATCAGGACACACAGGAAGGCAATAAGGAAGGCCAAAGCCTTCTTGGAACTGAAACTGGCAAAGGAAGTAAAAGAGAACAAGAAGGGCTTCGTCAAATCTATCAGTAGGAAAAGGAAGAATAGGGAAGGTGTGGGGGCACTGCTGTGCAAGAAGGCAGCCCTGAGAGCTGAGCATGCAGAGAAGGCAGAATTGCTGAATGCCTTCTTTGCTTCAGTCTTTACACCTAAGGCTGAACTCCCCTATATACTCCACACCCTGGATGAAGGAGAGGAAGCCTGGAGGAGGGAATGCTCCCCACTGGTCAGTGAACACTAAGTTAGGAATCAATTACACAAATCAAACACTCACAAGTGTGAGCTCCATGGAGCCCCCATTACAAGGAGGATGTGGACGTGCTGGAGCGTGTCCAGAGCAGGGCCACGAGGATGATCAGAGGGCTGGAGCAGCTCTGCTATGAAGACAGACTGAAAGTTGCAGCTGATCAGTCTGGATAAGGGGAGGCTCCCAGATGACCGCATTGCTGCCTTCCAGTATCTGAAAGGGGCCTACAAAAATGCTGGGGAAGGACTTTTCAGGATATCAGGCAGTGACAGGACTAGGGGGATTGGAGTAAAGCTGGAGATGGGTAGGCTCAGGCTGGACATGAGGAGGAAGCTGTTGAGTATGAGAGTGGTGAGAGCCTGGAATGGGTTGCCCAGGGAGGTGGTTGAGACCCCATCCCCAGAGGTGTTTAAGGCCAGGCTGGATGAGGATGTGGGCAGCCTGCTCTAGGGCAGAGTGTCCCTTCCCATGGCAGGGGGGTTGGAACTAGATGATCCTTGTGGTCCCTTCCAACCCTGACTGATTCTATCATTCTGTGATTCTAAGTTCACGGGCTCTGATGAGATGCACCCAAGGGTGCTGAGAGAACTGGCTGATGTTATTCCTCTGTCACTCTCCATCATCTTTGTCAAATCATGGCAGACAGGAGAGGTACCTGAGGACTTAAGGAGAGCCAATGTCACTCCAGTCTTCAAAAAGGGCAAGAAAGGTGTTCCAGGGACTATAGACCAGTCAGACTGCTCTGGCAGGGAGGTTGGACTCGATGATCTCTTTGGGTCCCTTCCAACCCCTAATATCCTGTGATCCTGTGAGCATACTTCTTATTCATATAACAATTTGGCTATCACCTAAACAACCTGCTTCCATTTCAGCCTCTGCCTTGGAAATCAGTGCTCCTACCCCCTCAATTAAGAGGCAAAATTGTGGCAGAGACAGTGGGGAAATGAGGACACTGAGTACTGAGGTCGAGTGATTTTTCAACTTCTAGCCTGCAGAGTCATGGATTACTACCAAAAAGAAAACCACTGCCAATAGTCTCCATCCAGACTGAATTTTCTGCAAAAGCTGGAAGAAGGAATATTGCAGCAAGACTCCTCTCATGATACTCTCTCATATAAATGACCTGCCCTGTGTTTTTACCTGCAGATTTTTTTACAGATAATCTGCAGCTTATAAGCAAGGAAACACAGCAGTACCTGCTTCTAAATCCCCAGCAGCTAACGGAAAAGCAAAACAACAACAACAACAAAAAAAAAGGGGGAAATGGCTCAAAATCAAAACCCTTCTTCCTCAAGAAAAACCTTGTTCCCACAGAACAACAACTGGAGACTCTCTAGTGACATCTAGGCTGCACTACAGGTATATGTCATGGGCTTTTGTGGCTCAGCTGAAGGCATTCCAAAGTTGCTTTGAATTCAAGAAGGCTGTGAGGCAGACAAGATGTCCATCCAGATCTGGGTGCTGGGCATTATTCCTATGTCCCATAATTCAGACATAGTACTGAGAAACTATTAAATATTCTTCCATTGCTTTAGGTTTTATCTGGAAAGTATTTAAAGATGATAACACTGGGAATATGTACATGTGTATCAGAGACCATGTTGGGTTTATATAACCATAAAAGCATCTATTAGGATAGAAAGGGGGGAAAAAAGGCTTTTCTTTACAGCTATATACTTTGCTAACATTAGTCTTGCTACTGAAAATGAGCAATATAGGAAGACAACCTTGAAATGGACAACATCATCTACAGACCCTGAAGGTGATTAAGGATAAGAATTTGTCTCCCTTGAAAGCAGTAATATTTCATTGTTTTTCCTTTTTCTCTTCCTTCTGCAATGGCAAATTGCACATTCCCTGCCATGTCTTCTGCTGTCATCTCTTTTCCCTTAGCCAGGGATGTCCAAGGATAGGACAAGGGGTAATGGGTGCAAAGTGCAGCATAGCAGGTTCCACCTAAACATAAGGAAAAACTTTTTCACTGTGACACTGACAGAGCCCTGCAACAGGCTGCTCAGAGAGGCTGTAGAATCCTTCTCTGGAGACATTCAAAACTTGAACACATTCTTGTGTGATCTACTCTAGGTGATCCTGCTCTGGCAGAGGGACTGGACTAGATGATCTTTTGAGGTCTTTTCCAACAGCTACAGTTCTGTGATTCTGTGATTCCCTTGCATTTCCATGTCTAACAGGCTACTGTGGCTCTGGTGTACTATACTTTTCTGTTAGCATACACATTGTGGTGGCACAATGAAATTATTTTTTCCAGTTTGGTCTTCAACCACAACGAGTGTATCAGCTTTATAATTTGGTGTTTTTTTTTTTTTTTGCTTTTGGTTTGTTGATTTTTTTTTTCCATTCTAATATTTTCTTTGTTCAACCTTGCCTCTCTTGTACACAATGGAATAAGCAATGCTGATTTCTAAACTGACCTCGGAAAATTTTAGTGTGAAAATAGGATGATCAGCTTAGGACAAAAGAGAAAAAAAATCAGTCAGTCCATGCAACTTAGATTATATCTCCAGATGCTTTCTTTCAACTTTGTAAGATTAGATGAATTAATTCATGCAATTTCAGTTTCATCAATAAAAAATGAGAGAAAAGCTTCTGTAACTCCAGTGTCAAGTTCTGATGCTGCAAGAACATTTTGCACATTACTAAACTGTGGACATAGAATCATAGAATCAACCAGGTTGGAAGAGACTTCCAAGATCATCCAGTCCAACCTAGCACCCAGCCCTATCCAGTCAACTAGACCATGACACTAAGTGCCTCATGTGAAAGGACCTTGCAGATTGCCTGACTGCATTTGTAGAAGCAGTCCTTAAAAAAAGATGCAGTAAAGTGAGACAGAGGTAAGCCTCACAACCACAGAACAGTTGAATTTAGACCTCTGGAGCTTGTCTACTTCAATTGTCATGCTCAAAGCAGGGTGGCCTACAGCAGGTTATGCAGAATTTTGTATGATTGGATTTTTACTCTCCAGAGATGGAGACCTCACAGACCAATCTGTTGCAGTATCTGATCAGTCTTGTAGGAGAAAGAGGTTTTTGCTTGCATTTAAAAAAGAATTTTGTGTATTCCAACTCCTCCAAAGTCTGACTCTATCTTCTTTACACCTTCCAATCAGTCTACACATTGATAATAACCCTTTGAGCCTTCTCTTCTGCAATCTGAACAGTCTCAGCTTTGTCAGCCTCTCACACAAAAGATACTTCATGATCTTCTCATGTGTGACTTTTGTGGTCCTGCACTTAACTCACATCAGTAAATCCATATCTGTCTTGTCCTGAAGAGCCCAAAACTGCGGCATCCCAGATATGTCTCACTAGTGCAGAGCAGAGGGAAAAGATTACCTGCCTTGACTGCTGCAAGAACACACTGCTGCCATGTACTAATTTTCTTGTCCACCAGGACCTCAAGATCCTTCTCTGCAAACCTGCTTTCCAGATGGACAGCCCCAACCTATCCTGCTGCATCAAGTTAGTCCTCCTTTGGCACAGGACTTTGCATTTCCCTTAGCTGAACTTCATGAGATTCCTCTCAGCGTGTTTCTCAAGCCCATCTATGCTATCTGAAGGGTGGCACACATATGTGGTTATATCAAGCACTTCTCTCACTTTTATATCACCTGCAAACTTGCTGACAGTGCACTCTGTCCCATCATCCAGACCATTAATGAAAACGTCAAACAGAATTGGCCACAGCATCATTTCCCAGAGAATACCACTGGTGACTGTGCCACTGATTGCAGATGTTGAGTCTGGCACATTAGGCAGTTTTTGGTCTACCTGAGTGTCCTCTTATCTAGTCCAGCTTTACCAGTTTGTTTATAATGACCCTCTCAAACACAGAAATCTTAAGATTCTTAAGATGAGCAACTTCCACCACTCTCCCCTCATTTTTCAAGTCTCATTGTAGAAAGCTGCTGGATTAGTTAGATGTGAAAAGTTAGGTACGACATGGTGGAGTAGTTTGTACATGTGTATATGGTAGTGTATGCATATTTAAAATACATATTGAGATATACAAAGGTACAGAAAATACCAAAATCACAAGTTAACAATATGTTACTAAATTGCTTTGTGTCATTTATTGTGATAGGAAGGATGAAGACAGGATACTCTTCACCTCTCCCCAGGCTATGTGTGATAGGCAGGCACCATTCCAAGCCCAAACTGCCAGTAGGATGATTTCCACAAAGTTACAGCTTCATAGAATCATAGAATCAACCGAGTTGGAAGAGACATCCAAGATCATCCAGTCCAACCTAGCACCCAGCCCTAGCCAGTCAACTAGACCATGGCACTAAGTGCCTCATCCAGTCGACGTGGTGATGTGGTGAAAATATGATCAAGGTTTTGAGCATTGAGCAAAAATGTGTTTGAATCCAAGAACAATCTTCTCAACTCTTCAAAGAAGCATCACTGATGCTGTAGCATGAGCTTTGCCTCAGAGGCAGAGGCAACAGCCCTTGTGTATGTTCTCCATCACTTTTCCAGTAGACAGCCTTATAGCTCCAGTGCAGATACTGTGGTTGAAATAATCAAGGTAAAAAGAGAGAGAGCAAGAGCATTAAATAACAAAATAATC
Source organism: Pogoniulus pusillus (assembly GCF_015220805.1). Classification (NCBI taxonomy): domain Eukaryota; kingdom Metazoa; phylum Chordata; class Aves; order Piciformes; family Lybiidae; genus Pogoniulus; species Pogoniulus pusillus. The sequence continues at coordinate 33,847,322 of NC_087270.1, forward strand.
TCTACTTAACTGCACCTCCCCCTCCCCCCAAACAGAGTCACTTGGAACCTTAACACATGGAATAAGTATGCTTGTACACAGTTTCAGACACTATGATTTCTTGTTCAACAGAGTAATTTCTGTAATTCTGACACATTCTCAATTTAAAGTGTATCTACTTATAGTGTGTGTGTTGTATAAAAGTAGAAGATGAAAAGAGAAGGGTTAAGTAGAGAGTATTTTGTGCCACAAGCAAATGCGGAATAAAGGGGGGAAGTGTGGAAGGAGGTGCAGAAAGACAAGTCTGTGTCTGTCAAAACATGAGAATCAGAAATGATTAGAGTCCAAATTACAAGTCTGTCTGTCATGAGGCATGATAGATTTAAAATACAGGAGAAGGCAAATGACAGTTAAAGAACAAGCTGGAAAAACTTTTGCCAAAAAAGAAAAGCCACAGAAAAGTAGCCTGATGCAGCCAATCAAATTAAAAGAGCTCTTTTTGATGGAAAATTGCTTACTGTAAATGAAGGTAAATAACTCTCTATAGGAGAAACAGAAACAGACAACGGTACTTAATGAACACTCTGAACCTCACTGGTCACTGCATGAATCATTATCGCCATATCCAAAGCCAGATGAAGAGGTTCAGAAATTATCTGAAATATCCTGTCCACCTGGATAGAAATGGAGTGGGGAGATTCAGACTGGACGTGAGGAGGAAGTTGTTCAGCATGAGAGTGGTGAGAGCCTGGAATGGGTTGCCCAGGGAGGTGGTTGAGGCCTCATCCCTGGAGGTGTTTAAGGCCAGGCTGGATGAGGCCCTGGCCAGCCTGCTCTAGGGTAGGGTGTCCCTTGCCATGGCAGGGGGGTTGGAACTGGATGATCCTTGTGGTCCCTTCCAACCCTGACTGATTCTATGATCTTAGAGGGTGAATAGCCTGGCATCATGAAATAACCTATGCAAACTATTCATCAACCAGCAAGGAAAGAGAAAAAAAATACATTGTTCATTAAAAACCAAACAACCAAAACAACACCAACAAAAACACAACAAAAAACTCTGACCAGGATAACCAAACCCAAAGAAGACCTCACCCAAATAAAACCAACTTCCAGTGATTTTTAGGGTAAATTCTTTATTGTATGAACCTTGTTTACCCATTTGGCAACAATTCATATCTAAGGCACTTCAGTCACCTGAGGGCGATCAGATAGAAGTTGCTGTGTTGAAATTTTAAAGAAATATAAACTGTGTCATAAATTTGAATTTGGGTTCCAGTTCAGATTCTAAATGTGGAGGTTTCCATACCTAAGACTTTGTTTCATACTCACCATTAATTTCTGTTGATGTGTAAATAGGTCTGAGTGAAAGAATGTCAGGACAAGGAAGCAAAGTCAATGCTATCACCATGTACACTAAGTTTTCTATCAGCCGGTTTGTTCATCGGTCAGCAACTACCTTATGTATGTACAAATTCCTAAGACAAGGAAGCAAAGTTACTCCTTGGGGAATGTGAGGAACTACCTTTTAGGCAATGTGTCTAAGTGTACATTTTTCCTCCTTTGACGCCCCAAATGATGTGCTTCCATTCTTCCTAGACCAGCTAAAGTTCGGAATATCTTTCAGAGACAGCTTGCAGCATTCCTATCACCTTCTTGGGTCTTATCTGTGCTTGCAGTTGACACATCAGTGGATAATGGTATGTGCTGAGGTTATATCATCCAGTAAGCAGTAAGATTCAGGTTTAGCCATAGAATCAACCAGGTTGGAAGAGACCTCCAAGATCATCCAGTCCAATCTATCACCCAGCCCTATCCATTCAACTAAACCATGTCACCAAGTGCCTCATCCAGTCTTTTCTTCAACACCTCCAGGGACAGAGACTCCACCACCTCCCTGGGCAGCCCATTCCAATGGGAAATCACTCTCTCTGGGAAGAACTTCCTCCTAACATCCAACCTATACTTCCCCTGGCACAACTTGAGACTGTGTCCCCTTGTTCTATTGCTGGTTGCCTGGCAGAAGAGACCAGCCCCCACCTGGCTACAGCCTCCCTTCAGGTAGTTGTGGACAGCAATGAGGTCACCCCTGAGCTTCCTCTTCTCCAGGCTATTCAACCCCAGTTCCCTCAGCCTCTCCTCACAGGGCTGTGTTCCAGGCCCCTCACCAGCCTTGTTGCCCTTCTCTGGACACATTCCAGCACCTCAACATCTCTCTTGAATTGAGGAGCCCAGAACTGGACACAGCACTCAAGGTGTGGCCTGACCAGTGCTGAGTACAGGGGAAGAATAACCTCCCTTGTCCTACTGGCCACACTGTTAAATGAAACCAAATAAAACAGGCTAATTTTGTATTTAATGAAAGTTAGAGCAATTTAAGAGATTCTCTATTTGTATGGATTAGTAATGCCCTTCCACTGCCTCTGATATTAGCCCACCTCTATAGAGCTGAAAGTACCTGTAGCAGATATCTATTAAAGTCATACCAATTTTTATCACATATTCACACACAGCATAGAATAAAGCAATTGTGCCTCAAATTGCTTCAACTTGACAATCTCTAACACCTTGCACATAAGGAAATCCTTTAACAATGGAGTGAAGTCCAAACTAAACAGAGCAGGATTGTTTTGAAGGATGCCTCATTTCCTACTTCTGGCTCTTTACTGTTGATTATTTAAGCACTCATTTCACTTTATAAATGGAAACTGAATCACAGTTTACTGCTGGAAAATTATTGGAAATCAAAGTCCATTTGAGTCACAGGCACTGCTATTTCTTCTCTGGACAGGAAGACTGTACTCAAATGGTCCTTTCGGGAGCTCTGAATGATAAAAAGTCTGTTTCTAGCCTCTTTCAAAAAGATCTGTACAGTGTTTTCCTATTTCATTTAAGAGAAAAAATAAATGTCAGGATGTCCCTCTCCAAACATGGATGTTAGAGCAGGAAAAAGGAAAGGTGAATATACATTTTCTACTTGTCTAGACAGAGCAAAGTCTGTTTGCAAACCTGGACTAAGACAGAACCTCTAGATTCTCACTTCCCTCTTTCAAGCTTATTCATCTTTATTTATTTTGATTACATACAAAAGAAGATTAGAAAACTCAGGTCCATAGCTGAAGTATTTCTGTAAAAAAGTCATTTTAATACAAAATCCCTTTCAGCTCATCTGAAAATGGTAATGATTTCCATACAGAAGCTTAATAATAAAAATCCTCCCACCTTTGCCCTCTTGCACTAGCCTCCATTCTTCTCTAAGAGATGGAGAAAGTAGATGGGTTTCACTGGGTTTCACTGTCTGTCTTAAAAAAAACAAAGGTGCAGAGTATGTGTGATGAGTTCTAACTCCCAGAAATTGTAGAAGATTTTGATGTTCATGCAAAGCTTGTGGTGACCTCAGGGCCCTGGTGAAAGGAAAGCTGAGAGGTTTCTGTACAAGCTCCAGGATCTGGAGGTGAAGTCATGTGCAGGAAAGGAAATCATGGCTATATAAAGTAACAGAAAGAGAGAGTGCTGTTCAGAAGAGAAGGTTGGGTATACTTTTCAGATCAAACTAATTTCTGTACTAAGCCACGCTCCTATGGAGGACTTCGCCACGCATTCCGTTGTGCTGCCACTGATCCCTCAAATTGTCTAGCTGTCAGAGAGGAGAGTCATGGAGAGTTGTGCCAGGGTAGGTATAGGCTGGATGTTAGGAGGAAGTTCTTCACAGAAAGAGTGATTGACATTGGAATGGGCTGCCCAGGGAGGTGGTGGAGACACCGTCCCTGGAGGTCTTCAAGAAAAGCCTGGCTGAGGCACTTAGTGCCATGGTCTATTTGACTGGATAGGGCTGGGTGATAGATTGGACTGGATGATCTCAGAGGTCTCTTCCAACCTGGTTGATTCTATGATTCTATGAAAGAGCAATCATTCATTGGAAAAGGCTGCCCAGGGAAGTGGTAGACTCACCACCCCTGCAACTTTTTAAAGTTCAGGACACAGTTTAGTGGGCATGGTGGTGTTGAGTTGAAGGCTGGATTTAATGATCTCAAGGGTCTCTTCCAGTCTTAATGATCCTGTGAGTCTATGAATGCTCCAGAGAGAGCATTGTGCCCATGCATAATATGTAGAATCAGAGAAGGAAATGTGCTGTTCTCGGTGCAAGTTTCATTTTTGGCATTACTGCACTGCTTTTGGCTTAGAATTAAGATTTCTACATAGTAGCTTGTATGGGGATACATCTTCAATTTATGATGAAACTAGCATTGATAATACAGGAGTTTTTACTGCTGAGAAGTGCTTACAGAGCCAAGGCCTTTTCTGGTCCTTGCAGAACCCCACCAGAGACCCAGACCAACCAAAGGGAAATTCCATACCATATGGCATCCTGCGCAGCAGCAGAAGCTAGGGAAAGGAGGAGGAAGTTGGAGGGTTGGGGAGGTTGGAGTTATTACATTTGTCTTCCCAAGTGACCATTTTGAATGATGGAGCCCTGCATTCCTAGAGATGAACACCTGGCTGTCAATGGGCTGCCCAGGGAGCTGGTGGAGTCACTATCCCTTGAGGTGTTGAAGAAAAGACTGGATGAGGCACTTAGTGCCATGGTCTAGTTGACTGGATAGGGCTGGGTGCTAGGTTGGACTGAATGATCTTGGAGGTCTCTTCCAACCTGGTTGATTCTATGATTCTATACTACATTAATGCCTTATTTTGCTTTTCTGGCATGCATGACTCTTGGTTTACCTATTAAAATGTCTTTATCTCAACCCATGAGTTTTGTTTCTTGTATCCTTCCAATTCTTCCTCTAATTCTACTGGTTGGGGAGTGAGTGATTGCATGTTCCTGAGCTGCCTACCGAGGTTAAACCACCACAGTTAGTAATATCCTGTATTTTCATACCTTTAGCACAGTGCTCAGAGATCTCAAGTGACATGGAATACTTGTTTTAACATGTGCATAAACACTTTTATCATCCTCTCCCTCCACACCTCCAGTTTAGGAATTTGTTGTCAATTATCAAGGGGATTAGTTTCAAATGTCAAAAGCAGATGTGAGATTACGAGCAAAGCTTGTTCTATATTTTTTCCCTCTCTGTCTTTTAAAAAATTAAATATATATATTTCAGACACATTAGATAAAGAAATGTGAATCACTTCAAACAATTCCTGTTTTGCAAAGCTATTTAATATTCTAGACTGCTGGTCTGCAGACGGCCAAATGGAATGCTAATTATCCACTTTCTTCCCCAGCTAAAAGCTTCAGGGAGGCTGACAGAAGGAAAGGCACTAGACTGTTGAACAACAATACCATGCTTTCAGTGGGAAAGACAACTATAAAATGTTTCCTGCAGCCTAATTCTTCTAGTATCAGCTGGTCCTTTACTAGTCACTACTTGACACCAATTAATCTCTCCTCTAGAGTTTACTATCCCCTAGGGTCTTAGATGGTACTCCTTCACTTTATGCTGCATTTAAAATGGAGGTTGGGAAGAACACACTGAGTCTTGAACACAGCAGATTAATACATTTAAACTCCTCCTAATCTGATGAGTTCTCTTTCATTCCAGTCTTTCATTGCCCATCAAAGGTATTTCCAACAGTTCACTGGAATGTCTCCATCATCTTTTCCCTAAAACAAGTGATGTCTCAACTAAAAAGCTGGGCAAGGCCACCTCTTTGTGTCCATCAAGCCAAAGAAACAATGATGACAATATAATGCAATTTTTATTTATGTGCTTTCCCATTTTACTACCTCTAAATTGAATTTCCTGCTGATTCACAGAGCATAGTTCATGTTTGATGCTTTTGGAGACCATTTTATAAGTAAATTAAGGAGAAGCTAGTAATTCAGAGCTGAATCTAATCACTGGAAAGACAAGTTATCTGAGCTCATCTTTTAGGTGACAAGAACATCAAGTGGACTCCAAGCCAGTACATAGCCTTGCTGTCAGTGTTTCTCCACTGTGGGACTGTAAGAATTTATTTGAACTGAACCCTGTTGTGTCAAGTGTTTCTGCTAAGTATTCAGGCTGCATCTCAAGAGTCACAGTGATCCAATCTCATGTTCTCTGAAATGAAGAGTTCAGGATTCTGTCTCCCTTTTCTTGTTAAGATAAGTCACAAACTCAGAACAAACAAAGCCCCTAAAACCAGAAAAGGAAGAATAATTCTCCTTTGGACCATGAAATAGAACTGTTTATGGAAGAGCTCATAAAGTGTCTTGGTCAATACAAAGAAAGGTTTTGGGTTATGATTCCAGATGGGACATGATGAAATTGAGATGAGTCTTGTAAAAAAGGATTTGCTAGTACTGGTAGATGGAAAGCTGGATATGAGCCAACAGTGGGCATTTCCAGACCAGAAGGTAAATTACATGCTGGGCTGCATCAAAAGAAGCATGACCAGCAGATCAAGATAGGTGATTCTGCCACTTTGCAATGCTCTGGTGAGAACTTACCTGGAGTACTGTGTCCAGCTATGGAATCCCCAACCCTAGAAAGATGTAGACCTGCTAGAGAGGGTCCAGAGGAGGGCCATAAAGATGATCAGAGAGCTGAATAACCTCTCCTACAAAGTCAAGATGAAAGAGCTGGGGCTGTTCAGCCTGGAGCAGAGAAGGCTCTAGCAAGACCTTATAACTACATATCAATATCTTCCCTACAGGAAGGCTTGGGAAAGACTGTTTAGAAGGACTTGTAGTGATAGGATATGGGACAAGGGTTTTAAACTGGAGCAAGGTAGATTTAGGTTGTGTCATGAAGGGGTTTTGTTTGAGTTTAGGGGGGTAAATATGAGGTCAAATTTAAAAGGGTTAAAATAATTCAATAATACATACTAAAAGGAATTCCCCCTTCCCCAAACTTATATACAGTTAACCCACACAAGTTCTTTGTATGCGGTTGTGAAATTATTTTACAGAATGCCTATTTACAGCAGAATTAAGGAATTTGGTAGAGGCTTGGAAAGGTTTTGGGTAGAGAGTCTTGTGGCATGAAAGTGCCACTGGTAAAGTCACTGAAGGTCCTTGCTGCTCAAATGGAGATTGCTCAGTTACTCACTAGTTGGAGTCACAGTCTCGGTGGTCCCAAATATGTGTAGCGAAAGCCACGCTGTTGACTCTCGTGGATGTGAACAGTTCAGTTCAGATATTATTGGGGCACTGTCTGAGAAGGCTCCATGGGCATGATCAGGCTGGGAACAGCGAGCTGGGAGCGACTGTCTGGGAATGCCTTGGTCGATGGTTCCCCTGGATAGGTGCAAAGTACTGTGGGCTGGAAACATGCAGCGGTGGTGGCCCCAAGCGACGAAGAGGCTCGGAGCAGTGGGTGGAGGAGGGTGGCAGGAGCACTGAATTGCCCTATTTATGAGATGTGGGCCGAGATTGATGGTACTTTGGCCAATAAGCGTCTGTCAGCAGGCCAAAACATGCCAAATAAGGTAGGGTCCACAGGTCTGGTGCCCCCAAATATGGAGAGGGCACAGGTGGGCTCACACCCTAGGCGCATGAGCTTATGCAACTTGTTTACCTCAACCTTGCAAGCAGGGCAGGCCAGACTTGAAGGTGCCAGGCTTGTTGTGCTCCTTTGTCTGCTTAATTTGTTTTCCCCTGGTTTAGATAGAAAAACACCTTTTGGAGGGAAAACATGTCCAGGCAAGCATAGACTTGTAAACAAGGCTATTTGGGCCTATGTGGCCCTCCACCACAGGTTGGACATAAAGGGAAAGTTCTTCACAATGAGTGGTAAAATAATGGAACAGGTTGCCCAGGGATGTGGTTGAGTTCCCATCCCTGAAGACATTCAAGACCAGACTTGATGTGGCCTTGAGCAGCCTGATCTAGTTGGAGGTGTCCCTGCTGACTGCAGGGGCTTGGACAAGATAACCTCTGCCAGTCCCTTCCAGCTCAATGCAATCTGTGAATCTGTGAGAAGGGAGGGAAATGCTTTTTGTGGGAGAATTGAAAGACAGCCCTACCCTTTTGCACAGTACACTCCATTAGGGTGACAGAAATGTTCTTGAAAACACGGGCAAAGGTTGCAAAGTGAACAGTGATTCTTTCCAGTGCTTTATTACATCATTCTCTAAAGTCCATATCTCTCATTATTTTTCATTTATGTTTCCTTCTATATATTCACCTGTTCTGATAATGCTGAGCCCAGGAGGAAGCATCTGGAGTGATAGGGCCAGGAGTCTCTCCCATTCTCACAGCTGCACAGCTTATTTCACTCTGGAGCATTTTTCTCTTTCACAGAATCATAGAATCAACCAGGTTGGAAGAGACCTCCAAGATCATCCAGGCCAACCTAGCACCCAGCCCTGGCCAATCAACTAGACCATGGCACTAAGTGCCCAATCCAGGTTTCTTGTGAACACCTCCAGGGACGGCAACTCCATCACCTCCCTGGGCAGCCCATTCCAATGGCAAATCCCTCTCTCTGGGAAGAACTTCCTCCTAACATCCAGCCTAGACCTCCCCTGGCACAACTTGGGAATGTGTCCCCTTGGTCTACTGGTGGTTGCCTGGGATAAGAGACTAACCTCCACCTGGCTACAGCCTCCCTTCAGGTAGTTGTCGACAGCAATAAGGTCACCCCTGAGCCTCCTCTTCTCCAGGCTAAACAACCCCAGTTCCCTCAGCCTCTCCTCATAGGGCTGTGCTCCAGATCCCTTACCAGATTTGAGTGTCTTCATTCTTCTCTTCTGAACCTTTCCACTCTCTCTACTTCCATCAGCTGCCTTAGTTCCTAAATACAACAGAAATGCCCACTGCTCAAAGTTTTTGAATCATCTTTGCCACACATGATTCCATAGATCTCCTACTACCAATGTGCCCACTTTCATCCAGGTCTTTACACTATCAGCCCTAAGTGCTTTTTCCTCATTTACATTGATTCAGCTCTGCTGATTCTGAAAAACAAAAATATTATTTACACTTCATTTGTATGTGCTCAGTATGGAGAATTGGAACAACAGCTGAGAAACTGTTTTGTTTCCTGGCCAATATGGCACGTGTAAAGCTTGTGGAGCAGAAGCTGAAAGGCTGTGTTTTTAGTTTTGGGACCAATTTGACATCTTTTAACAATTTTTTTGGGCAGCAATTCAAAAAATTCTAATTCTTCCCCCACCCCAGACACCAATCTGGTATCTTTCTAAGTTTTTTTGACATCTTTTACCTCTGGAAATCAATAAACAAAGTCTGAAAATAATTTTCTCTGAAAAAAAATTATATATATTTATTATGAAGATCTATGATATCATTTTTGGCCAATGAATGAGTTTAAAATCCAGGCTTTTTGTCTCCCTTTGCCCATGTTATGCTACAGTTATTAACACTTTATTTTTAAATGCAATTACTTTTGAAATATGAATCTTAGAGTGGATGTGTTCCAGACACATTTCTAAGTGAATAATGAGTAAAATTTGAAGGGCAATCGCTGAGGCTACTGGGAATGTTTTAAAACCAAAATCTCAGATTGTTTTAGAATACCTGATCCTTTTGATGGATTTCTTAATAAATGTTATTCATGAAAAATAGCAAACAAAGCCTTTGTAAATGGACTTCACTGTACATCTAAAAATGCCAAGCTTACCCAGGAGAGAATAAACCAGGTTGGAAGAGACCTCGAAGATCATCCAGTCCAACCTATCACCCAGCCCTATCCAGTCAACTAGACCATGGCACCAAGTGCCTCATCCAGGCTTTTCTTCAACACCTCCAGGCACGGCAACTCCACCACCTCCCTGGGCAGCCCATTCAAATGCCAATCACTCTCTCTGTCAAGAACTTCCTCCTAACATCCAGCCTATACTTCCCCCATCACAGCTTGAGACTGTGTCCCCTCATTCCGTTGCTGGTTGCCTGGCAGAAGAGACCAACCCCCATCTAGACCGACCTCCATCTGGTTACAACCTCCCTTCAGGTAGTTGTAGACAGCAATGAGGTCACCCCTGAGCCTCCTCTTATTCAGGCTAAACAACCCCAGCTCCCTCAGCCTCTCCTCACAGGGACTGTGCTTCAGGCCTCTCACCAGCTTCATCATCCTCCTATGGACACGTTCCAGTACCTCATCATCTCTTTTGAATTCAGTTGAATCTTATGTCTCTGCAGAATGTTGGCACACTCAACAAACATAAATCCAAACAAGCTTAAGAACTGTGTGAAAGTGTCAATGGTTCTTATCTCTTCTTTTTGGCAATAAAGGAGAAAGGTAAAAGATTTTTCTAGGTCCACATAGAAGGCAAACAATAGAATCAAGGGCCAATCCAGTGCTTGAACAAAGAGAGTATGCTTTCCCTTGAAATTCAAAGCTTGGTGAATAAAACCCTCCACCTTGCAGTCTCCTGAGCTCAGGAGATGAATATATTCTCAGTTTTATATCTTAACTTGGATGAATAAACATAGAATAATGCTCTAGTGGGTCAGATCCTTTATCATGGTCAAAAAATCCCTAAGGGTGCTAGGAAGCAGTAGCGTAGCAGAGGAATAAACCTAGCTTGGAACTTGGTGAAACTCCACTCTCAATACCAGTTGCTAACAGCTCCTTTCACCACAGTGAGAGAACAGATTATAGAACCAGTCTGAAGGAGAGGGTGGTGTAGGAAGGCAGGATTGAGGGCTGCATGATTAGAGGTCCATTAAGTCCCCACATTGGAAGAAGCTGCACGAGGCTTGATATGCTTCTCCTAGGACCACTGACTTCTGATGACATAATACAGTGAAATACTTAACTTCAGCGACACCTTCCTTAAGTATCATGAGTTTTCACTGGGATTTTTGGTTAGTATCATTCGTGGATTAGGCAAAATTCTTCATAGGAACTGCATGAGTACCTTTTTTACAGACTTCTATTTGTTTAAATTTTGATTTAAGGATATTTTCATTACTTTAGAACTTACAATTTTCCAACAGAAGTTCCACTTGATCCTCAAAGCTGTATGCCAGGGCTGGTTTGTATTTATGAATTTTGTTTCTTCCTTAGTCTTTTTTTTTTCCTCTTTGTACTGCTCTACTTCAGGAATTTCATACAGAAAGATCACTCTAGTTGACTGTGATATTATTCAACTAATAAAAGGAAATTAAAAAGTGAATGTAAAAGGGATCCATAAGCAAAATCAGACTGACCTACGAATAAAGTAATTAATCTGATAAAAAGCTTTTGAAATTGCCCAGACAACTTTCTTGTGCCTTAGCTCATGCTGCATGCACGTTTGTGTGTGTGTGAGAGTGAGACAGAAAGGAGAATAAGATGCAATCATGTAGTACATTAAAAAAGCAGCAGTCAAAAGAAGGTGCAGGGCCAATTAAGGACTCTATGTTAGTTTTGTGAAGATTACAAATTATTTTATTTTGGCCTCCAGTCCTTTGCATCCTATTGTTTACTAGACAGGCTGGTAACAGGCAGATGGTTCAAACCTGTAGAACTCATCACACTAAGTCCCTTAGCTGAATCATGCATAAAATTGAATACAGATTACAGCTTTACCACTTGTGAGCTTTGTCATTTGCATGTGGTTATCTTCTTCCTTTCTATTGCTTATGCACATGGGCTATCTGACACAGTTTATGTCACACCACACATGCAGTCCTGGCATTCTAGGAGGAACTGACAAAATGAGACTTAGTTTCTTTACTGTCAAGTCTCAGTAGCCAAATTTTAAGTCCACAGATTCATTGCCTGATTTTCAGATACAACATTTCTTACCCTTCCAAGTGATTCCTGTGTATGTTGCAGCCAATAAGATCTTTGTTTCCCCTTGAGGGGAAAAAAAAAAAAGAACAAAACCAAATAACCAAAACCCACATTTGATACAACCAGATTTCTTCTGGATTTTGCCAAAAGAGCTGTGTGTAGTTCTTTGTCTGTGAATACAGCACAGTGGCTTGTTCTTTTCTTCATTAAAAAAAAGGCAAACAAAAAGAACAGATATGGAATTCTTCTCCTGAGCATTTTGTAGCAAAGAGCTGGCATTCCAATAGATCTTTTTAGATCAACTGCATGAGAAAATGTAGTCTTTCTCTCTTCATTACCGATTCAGTGGGGCAAGGATGAAATGTAACATAAAGCCAAAAGTCAGCATATTTCTGGAGAGGCAGATCATATACACCCATAGAATCATAGAAGCAGGCAGGGTTGGAAGGGATCACAAGGATCATCTAGTTCTAACCCCCCTGCCATGGGCAGGGACACCCTACTCTAGAACAGGCTGGCCAGAGCCTCATCCAGCCTGGCCTTAAACACCTCCAGTCATGGGGCCTCAACCACCTCCCTGGGCAACCCATTCCAGGCTCTCATCACTCTCATGCTGAAGAACTTCCTCCTCACGTCCAGTCTGAATCTCCCCACCTCCAGCTTTTACTCCATTCCCCCCAGTCCTGTCACTCCCTGATAGCCTAAAAAGTCCTTCCCCAGCTTTTTTGTAGACCCACTGGAGATACAATATAAAGACTGTCCTTTTTCTCTAAGTAGGTGTTTTGTTTATATTTAGGCACCCAATGTTGAAAAAAAAGAAAACCATCTAAATCAAATAATGGATGGTAAAAAGGAAGTCTTCTACTAAGATTCCATGCTTGTCCTCTTGCCGAACAAGTATTTACTATGGTATTTTTCTTCAGCCTTATAAGGTACTTTCTGCATCCAAAATAATAAAGCTTATCACTTGTGGGATGCTGTTATTCCATATTCCTCTTCTGCAAGTCACATACTAGATAGCAAGATCTCCTTTGTTGCACATGTCAGAATGAGACTATTCCCACTAGCAAATATTTAATTCTCTGTTGGCAGGAAAATCCATGGGCCTGAATCCTTTTATTTAATTAGAATAAAAGTGGCAGCATTCATCTTTAGCAAAAGTGGAGGTAAGCACACTCCTACATATGAGCAACTTGAGGGAGAGAGAAGAGGAAGAGGCTTACATCTGCAAGGTCCACTGCCACTTAATTTGAATCATGTTGTAATTGTATCCTACTTGGAGGGCATACACTGAAAGGCAAGTTTCATTATAACTGAAAAATAGTTAAGATCTGACTCATCAAATAAATCTTTGTGTCTTCACTGCTTGGAATGTGGTGCAGCAATTCTTCATCACAGCTGTAATAGCTGCTGATTTATCAGTGTCCTAGCAGGGCATAAATCCTGCCAGGCTGATTTAGCCCTTGCTGTCCTCCTTCTTTTGTTGCAGGTCTGGAAAGCTGACCTGCAAACTTTGAGCAAAGTCTTGAGAGCTAGGGGCTTAGCACCTCATGTGAGGTGTCTTGTGCAGCCCTTCGATGTGCCTGTGTGGTCAACCGAGGCACAAAGCTTTGAATTCATTGGCCAGAACCATGGTGCTAGTGCCTATTGGCCAGTTTGATTTTCAAACTGAAGTATTTAAGGGGAGGTGATTTAGAAACTGTGCCTTTCTGCGTTCAGCCTTTCTACACTGAGCCTCTCTGCCTTTTGTGGTGGAGGGGGTTTCTGCCCATATGCCAGTTGTGGCAGAGGGGAGAAATCAATTGATGTGAGAGGATATTTTATAAAAAGATATCTTTATTAACTTCAATGTTTTCAACTCTCGGCACCCCCAACCACTGAACTTTAATATTAAAAGGGTTCTTACATGATTATGAAGACGTTATGGGAATATATACACAGTGACTCAATAACTAGCAAACAGTTCAAACTATATACAGAGAGAGTTTCCCCCATGGCTTAATGCCCCTTGGGGTCTATATAATATTTGCTCAGCAAGGGTGAGCTGAAAAGCTGTTTTCTGCTTTATGGCAGAGGTAACAGAAATCACAGAGGCATTCAAGTATTTACTCACAATTCTGATCAACCAACAACCACCCTCCGGGGCTACGTCACAGCCTATACGAATGTCCAATTCTCCAGGGTCTCTGCCTGTGGGCTCTGAGGCTGGAATCCTCTGGCTTCACGGGGGAGTGGCAGTCTCTGACCTTAGGCTGCTCATTTCTTCTCTCTCCAAAGAATTCATAGGCAGGATTTTCAGGTGCAGAGGCAGGATACTGTGCAGTCTGAGCACGGGTCTAAAGCTGGCTATTCAGGCCGATCGAATGCAGACAAGTGGGTCTGCTCCTGGCAACTTGTGGCAATGGTGCACACCAGGCAATCATATAAAGGTAGGCATAAGGCTGCAAGAAAGTACACAGGCAGGCAAGCAAGCAATGTGGCAGAGCCACAAGTAATGTGAGGAAGGCTGCACGTGAGCCTGTGCACCCCTATTTATTGTGGACAGAGAGTTAATGGTCTCATTGGCCACCTGAATGACCAATCAGGTTGGCAGTCAGCCAAACCTTACCATAGTAGGCAAAATCCACAGGCCTGGACTCCAAATATAGGAATCACATGGGTCTAGCACTAGGCAGGCCCGAGCTGGGCATCCGGGGACTTACACAATCAGGTGTCCTGGGCAACTGACTTTATGGCCCCGGTCTGTTGTGCCCCTTTCTGCTCATTTACCCCTGGTGTAGGCAGAAAGATATGTCCAGCCAGAGCAGGCATAAATAAGCCTGGTTTTGGACCTACAGGCCCTCCACAACACCTTTCCTCATTCATGGCTTGTTAACTGGGAATCAAGGCGGCCACATATATGCACCTCGCACTTGCCAGCCTAGCAGAAACTCAGTTCTTCTTCCTGGCATATTTTGTAGTTTACCTCAGGATCATTATTGAGCACTTGAAAGCATCTTTGATACAGGACACTTAGTAAGGGACTAAGAAGTGTCATGAGTACATATGCTGGAGTGAATGCTAAGACTCCATAAGCATAGTTTGACTTACCCTGTATTCACATTCCTATTTTCCAAGTTCTGATTGTTTAAACTGCTAATTCTGTGTTTATAAATAGCCTCTGTCCAACTAGTTCTTGTCAACTGCAAATCCAAAGAATCTCAGGGAATTTCCCCTAATTTTAAATATTAATTACAAAACCTAATATTAATACATAAATGAATAGTCATAATTCACAACATATCATTCATTTCCAATGTAATCAGCAACATTTTTAAACATCTTTACCTAATAGCAGACATTATTTCATTCTTGCCTTGCTGAAATTACTTACAGAGTCACAAGTCTCAGTAAAGGGAGAGTCCCTTTCTCAATCATATTGAAAGGCTGAAAATCTTTAAATGAAATCTGTTAGATTCAGAATTTGTCCTCACAAATCTCTTTCCTTTTAGCTACATTTCCCCAGTAAGCAGTGTCAGCACACAGACAGACACAGTAGGACTCAGTCATCTATATTTTCTTCATTGCTGGAATAGTCTGTCCCATAGTTCTGGTCATGTGGAACACTTCAAAATGAGTCCCAGGCACAGTTTGGGGTTACCACATGATAAGGATTACTTCTGATAATGTTTTATATAAAGCTACTCTGCTCTAGAAGCAAAGAGAATTCAACTGCATGGATATGACCAGGCTATGCCAGTTGCCCTCGGGCCAGAGAGTGAGCCCTAGAGACATTTAGTTGACTACTTCCAGTAGATGCCATTTCTAGGTCCCTTATGTATGGCTTCTATGACATTCTTGTAAAATGACTGGCAGACCAGTTGCATGGACTGCAATTTTCAGTGAAGTGTTAAAGCATCAAAACCAGGTACTTAATTCAGGATACTAAAAACATATTTTGGACTAGCTTTC
Organism: Pogoniulus pusillus; assembly: GCF_015220805.1. NCBI lineage: Eukaryota > Metazoa > Chordata > Aves > Piciformes > Lybiidae > Pogoniulus > Pogoniulus pusillus. The sequence continues at coordinate 33,862,924 of NC_087270.1, forward strand.
AGTTACTAACATGTCCTATTCTGAACTGAATGTAAGGAACAGGTTCATTACTATGATGGTGAGGGAATGCTGGAAGAGGTTGCCCAGGGAGGCAGTTGAGGGCTCATCCCTAGACATTCCAAGCAAGGTTCAATGGGGCTCTGGGCAACCCCTGGTCTAGTTGAGGATGTCCCTGCTTACTGCAGAAGGGGTTGGACTAGAAGGCTTTCAGTGATCCCTTCCAACAGAGACTATTCTATTATTCTGTGATTGCTGCTCTCTGTTCTGTTTAGTTAAGTATCTTAAGTAAAAAGTGACAAAAAGAAAAGAAAATGTAACCCAGGATGGCCACTTTGTTAGCAAACTGAATTTACTTCAGTGCAACATCTTTATTAGAGTTTAGCTTTGATCTTTGACAGGCAGTGTCAGATACATCTTCCTAGGGAAATAAGGCCACCACCATCTTTAGTAGCTGACAGTAGCATACCACAGGGAGAGATTAGACTATTATCACATTAATTCCTACGCTCATTATTAGTCCACTCTGATTACACAAAACTCTTTGTAAGAGGTAAAGTTGTAACAATCTCAGTCCAGGAAGGCTACATATGAGTGCTGCTGGCAGGTGCAACCACAATATAAGAGTCTCGTGATGTGGCATCCTCTGCAGACTTTAGATGCCTCTTTATGTGAAATGAAATACAAGGGGTAGCCACATATGATGTTGAATGCTGGCCCTACAAAACAAGAACACCCCTTAAGAATATGATAAGCACACAAGATATACACACCAAAAAAACACAACAAAAGTACAATACTTTAAATATAGTATAGTTCTTCTGTTCTACAAGAGGGAAAACAGAGCACGTGCAGGCCACAGCCTTTGTCCCCTAAGTTAAACTGAGCCCAGATTTCATCAGTTGCACACATGTCAAAGGCCTGGAACACAAAGCCTATGAGGAGAGGCTGAGGGAGCTGGGGTTGTTTAGAAGTGTTTTTACACTTCCTAAGTGTCTCAGTCTCAAGCTTCTTGGTTTTTTTGCCATTAACCATCCAGCTCTCACTTCAATTTGTAAACATTTGTCACGCCTCTACCATCATCTTACTGTGTCCAGCTCTGGACTCCCCAATTCAAGAGAGATGTTGAGATACTGGAATGCATCCAGAGAAGGGCAATGAAGCTGGTGAGGGGCCTGGAACACAGCCTTGTGAGGAGAGGATGAGGGAGCTGTGGGTGTTTAACTTGGAAAAGAAGAGGCTCAGGGGTGACCTCATTGCTGTCTACAACTACCTGAAGGGAGGTGTTGGTCTCTGCCAGGCAACAAGCAACAGAACAAGGGGACACAGTCTCAAGTTGTGCCAGGGGAGGTCTAGGCTGGATGTTAGGAGGAAGTTCTTCCCAGAGAGAGTGATTGGCATTGGAATGGGCTGCCCAGGGAGGTGGTGGAGTCACTGTCCCTGGAGGTGTTTAAGAAAAGCCTGGATGAGGCACTTAGTGCCATGGTCTAGTTGACTGGATAGGGCTGGGTGATAGGTTTGACTGGCTGATCTTGGAGGTCTCTTCCAACCTGGTTGACTCCATGAATTTTAGTGTTTCTGATACGTTTCCTGAGTACAGTCTTGTGAAGCAGTAAATGCTGCAGAAGCCTAGAGTTTGTTATTTCTCTAACAATGTCTAAGTTTTCTGTGCCCACTCTGAGGTAGCCATTAAGGTACATTTTCAATATAAGATATGTAATTTCCTTCCCTAAATCTGTTTTCCAAGCAAGATAGACTGGCTGCTTTGAAAAGGGGGGTGATTTTTTTTTTTTCTTTCCAGAGGGCTTTCACTACAACAGTTCAGCCATTGACATCTCAGGCCAAGCTATCTCAGTATGATCACTGATACTATAGGGTTTACAGTAAGTGCAAGGAGTACTGTGAAGGTTTCAGGCCAAATATTAATCTACCTGACAGTAGCAGGTCTGGAAACTTTTGTTTTCACATTCCAGTGATGCCTAAATCCTTCCTACCTGCTGGGACAGCAATGATTCTCACATGATAAGGTAACTTAGAATTTAAAATTTGCATGTAAAAGTGTGTGATGGTTTGGGTGTTTCCCACTCCCCCCACACTGAAGAAAAATCACCCAGACTAGACTGAGCAGCTCTGGAAATTAAATGAAGTTTTATATCTACAGCTTAGCACAATATACAAGCAGATATTTACAATACACACAGAAATATACAAGTTAAAAAGTAATCCAGAAACACAACAGCCCTCCCAGAAAACCAGAATCCCCAGGAGGGGCTCCCAACCACTCTTCCGTCTTCCTTCCACCCCTCTACCTTACCCCAAATCTTGCCTTATATTCAAGGTAAGTTTAGAGGGTCGGCCAGGGGGATTAGGAAGCATATGGATTAGTTAGGCAGATGGCAGGTTAGAAAGAGAAGTTCAGCCCAAAGCCCACAAAGAGACTCAGAGTGACACCCTTATCTATATGTTTGTGTTCTTGTTCTTATATATCTCAGCAAGCCTATGAGTGAAGTAGACACCACCATCATTTCCTTTTCACAGCCTGTAATCTAATTCTTCTCAACAAACCATTCTAGCTAGCCTCAAACTAGCACAAAGTGCTTTCTGTCATTTTGTATACTCAGTAGTGAGCAAGAGCTGGAAACTGAGTGGTGTACATGTATTTTTTACACTGGTTCCTCCCCTGATCCACAGAACCATCAGGTTTCAGATGCAAACTTTTACTGCCAATGAAAGATATAATTTCTCTACTCTTTGGTTGAACAGCACTCATTTAATCTATGTGCACAATACTTTTCTATGGTAAAGGAATGCAGTTATAGTAGTTATATTGTTCCAAAACCCAGTTCCTCTTAAATAAAAAAAAGAGAAATAAAAACAAGCAGGTTTTATTAATACTGTGTTGTATAAGAAATGCACTACATCATTTCTTCCTGCCATGGAAATCTTCCTATACAAAGGACACTTAAGAACTTTATCCTTTTTATTTCTGGCAACTTCAAGGTCATCAATAAAAATTTTAACTAAAGGAATAGTCATTGCTTCAGCACGAAAATATAGGGTATGGTTAGCTCACAAAGCTGAAATACATTATGGGAAATGGAAAAGATATTTCCTTAGAACACAGAAATCCAGAACCAGCAGAGAACTGGTGAATATAGTATCAGCCATTCCAACGATGCTTGAAAAATGGATCAGCTTCTAATTTCTAGAGGTACAATAGAATGTGTAATATTCCTGTGCTTCATACAGGTATATGCACAGTCCTGGTTATAACACCATCAACTCTCTTTCTGTATTGACTTGTATTTTTATCATGTTCTTATAGGATGACATCTCCAGGATGTTAACCAGATTAAGATACAAAGTGGTGAAATCAGTATCAAAGACCATCTTAGCCTAATTTGATATATTTGCAAAACTCAGTGTGTAATTGTTTAGTAATTCATTCTACACCCTCTGAAAAAACACACAGCTTTGTCCTTCATAATTCTCAAACATTCTCTCACTTACTCACAATGATCTAGTGAAATCTGATGATACATTGTTTTATAATCATCTAATAACATTCTAGTATTGACAGAAGAGCTAATTTGATCTACTACATTCATTTTATGTTAATGTAAAGCTGTCAGTTTCAGGAGAGTTTCAAAATTCATTTATGAGTGAAACTCTGTCTTCATCTCTTTCATCTTCCTTAATTTGGAGATATCAGCTGATACATTCTTGTTTTAACAACATACATATTGATATGTTTGCTGAGTTGTGTGCAAGGGCAGTCTACACTACCATCAAGCTAAGGACAGGAATAGTTTTGCAGTTTATGGCCACCTTGAATTCGCCCACGATTTTTTTATTAAACATTGTCTCCAACAGCACCATTCATAAACATAATAAAACTGTATTTGAGGCATTGCATTAGAGGAATCCAGGGTACTGTTCAGAAGAGCAGTTTGGGAAAGCATTGCCTGTTTAGATAAATGAGATATCCTAAACGTGTACAGTATAATTACATCCACTAAGTTTCAACATAAAATGGAAACATCTATACCCAATAAGGTCTTTGAATTTGTCGTTGGAGGGATGTGGACTCATCTGGTCTCCTTTACACTGAGATTAAACACAGTAAGTCTGCCAAATTTTCTTCCCATTGACCATGAAGGAAGTAAAGCTGACTAGCTGAGACATAAATGTTTACATCCTTGATAGCTAAAACTAGCTGCTATATCTCCCACACCAGAAATGTCAAAAAAATACCCATCTGGTCAAGACACCAGATTGCCAGTACATTTCTAAGTGAGGGAAACAAACCTCCTGCATGGTGTGATACTTGAAATTATAATGGCAGAACAGAACACAGATGTTAGGAAAACTGAAGGTGGACAAAACTAGACTGGCTGAAAAAGAAAGAAGTACTGTTTAAAACATCTGTGATAATATGAGATATGTATCATAGCTTCTCATGTTTCTACTCTGCCTAATTTTATTTACTCTGTATAAAAAATAAAGTTGTGAGCTTTGACTAATAAACTAATGAGGCTTACCTATGAAAACTACATATTTTTGTACTAAGTGTTCCTTCATGGAACATAGGAGGAAATCGATGACACATGAGTCATAAAATCAATCAGGTTGGAAGAGACCTCCAAGGTCGCCTAGTCCAAAATAGCACCCAGCCCTATCCACTCAACTAGACCATGGCACTAAGTGCCCCATCCAGGCTTTTCTTGAACACCTCCAGAGACAGTGACTCCACTACCTCCCTGGGCAGCCCATTCCAATGCCAATCACTCTCTGGCAAGAACTTCCTCCTAACGTCCAGTCTATACTTCCCCTGGCACAGCTTAAGACTGTGTCCCCTTGTTCTGGGGGGGATAGGTTGGACTGGATGATCTTGGGGGTCTCCTCTAACCTGGTTGCTTCTAGGATTATTCATTGTAGCAGTACAGTTTGGCTGTAGTGAGCTTTAATGTCGGGTGTAACTTCTCCATGTTTACATTTCACCATAAGATAAAAGAAATTGAAAGTTGCTTAGGTTAAGCTTATTTCCTTTTGGACTTGTCCCATATTCCTATTTGTTGAAATGCAAATTTTATTCACTGGATGATAATGTTCTATGTTTGTTTCAGAGAAAAGTAGTACTCAACCTCTTTAATGTTGAACAGAGTATGTTGTAAGTTTGAAGCATCTGCATTATGTCTTGTAATTGGTTCTATGTGTTTTGTTTAAGATAATTTTTGTCAACATTGTTTTGCTTATTTATGTTCAATGAGGATTGAAACTGCTTTTAATAAAAAATTAATAAATTCAGGAAACTCACTTCATTTATAACTGTAGAAATAATTTTGAAGTCTTCATTTTAACAAACAGTCACTACAATAAAAAATAAGTTAAAGATCCTTTCATTGCTACTGTCAGACATTATGTTTCCCAGATCTGGCTACAGGTAGAGGACACAGCCTCAGGCTGCGCCAGGGGAGATTTAGGCTTGAGGTGAGGAGGAAGTTCTTCACTGAGAGAGTCATTGGACACTGGAATGGGCTGCCTGGGGAGGTGGTGGAGTCGCCGTTTCTGGGGCACTTCAAGGCAAGGTTGGACGTGGCACTTGGTGTCATGGTCTAGCCTTGAGCTCTGTGGTAAAGGGTTGGACTTGATGATCTGTGAGGTCTCTTCCAACCCTAATGATACTGTGATGTACATGTAATGGCCAAGAGTAATAGCCATGAAGTGTTTTTAACAATTTCAACAGCAATGAAGTTAATTCAATAACAATACAATGAAAACAATTAAAAAACTTAAAAGTAGTATTAACACAGTCTCACTTTTATCACTGCCTCCAACACTATTTCCCTTCCTTTTTCTTTTCAGTTATCCTTGGTTTCTTTACATATATTCCAAAATCAGTCTATACATACAGGTGGTTTGAGGTTACAGAAACTAAGTGATGAACAAGGTGAAATCAGAGGAAGGAGTATGAATTTAATTTATATTTATCTCATTGAGGATGATGTCTTAAACAACAAAATAGGGTTGGTAGTGATCTGGAAGATTGGGCTAGCATTACAGCTGGAGATCTTGGATGGCACCAACTAAAGCTGAGATTTTAGTAGGCAGCAGTGCTTACTGCTGTGTTTGAGCGGGAAAACAGCACAAGTAACATCTGCTTTCTAAGACAATTCATATCATCCTTCCTCTAAAATAAGTTATATTGAAGATTTAAAAGCTCTGGAAAAGATATAAAGATATTAGTCATTTGGCCCAACCCCTGATGAAGTCAACTATTGCCCTTAGAGGGGAACCCCGAATTCCCAGCTCTGAAAAAAGCCATGTTAGCTGCTAGTAAGCATCATTTCTGCATAGGGTAAAGGAAAGTAAGCAAGAAAAAAAAGAATTGAAGATTTGAAGTTCCAGAAATAAAAATTTTGCTTTGACATGTAAACCTAAGTGTTGTGGTAGGCCTGATAGGCCAAAAATAGGCTTATACATGCACTGACTTGCCTAAGCATGTTTTTCTGCTCTCCTTCTGTTTTGGGGAGAAGAAACAGCAGCAAAGAGGACAAAGAATCTGGAGCTACTGAGTCCAAGCACTCTAGCTTGCCCAGACTTGTTTGCACCTTGTGGTAAACAAGGTACACACACTTAGCTTGTGCCTGCCTTGTGCAAGGCCTATGCTTTTCTCAAATTTGGGCAAAGCAAGCCTATGGTTTCACCTAATATGGTCAAGCTTGGCTAACTGCCATTCTGATGGGCTCCTCTGTGTCCAAAAGCCCATGAGCCTCAGGCTGTATATCGAGTTGAGCAGGTAATGTAATGTGCTTTTGCCATTGTATTCGTGCCTGCTGTTATTGCTTACTGCCTCAGCGCATCCTGAATTGCCTGGAAACTCCACTGCCTTGAATTCACCAGGAAAAGGCTCTAAATGCCTGCATGTGATAGGTCTGCATAGCCAGTGTGACATTCTGCTGAGGCTGCACATTGCAAGACATTCTGCCTATACCTGAAAGTCTCCTGCCACGACAAGAAGTCCTGGAGATACACAGATCGTACAGAGGAGCCAAGAGATAAAGTTGGAGATTGTCTGCCTTCTTTCCCCAGAAGCCTGGGAAAAATCAGAAGTCTCAGCAGCTGACAAGACAGTAACAGAATTCCCTGAAAGCATTTTGTGCTGTCTGAGATGTATCTAGCCCTGCAAGCTGAGAGATAGTTTTGTGAGTAAATACTTAAAACCTCCTTGTAATTCTCTACTGCCTTCTGCCATAAGCAGAGAGGAGCGCCTTGAGTCCATCTAGTGGACAAGAAGTATATTGACTGCAGGAACCTTCTCTTCCAGTTCAATTGAGGTCAATTAATGTTTATATTTTTGCTAGTTACTACCAGCTCTAGTTACTCCTCTGTATGTTTCCATGGAAATAACTGATTATTATTAAAATTAGTGGTTGGGGGTGGTGAGAGTTCTGAATATCAAAATTAATAAACAGTATTAATTTTGAGAAAATATAATCTCACAATAATTAATTACCCCTTCACTACACTTAGAAAATGTGTGCTGCATTTTTCTGTGCTTCAGGTCTAATTCTAACCCTTAGGCAGTGAATGTTATAACATTGATGATGGGATGATGTTTGATTTTTACTGAAGCAAGCTGCCTACTGTCAGAAAGGATTTTGGCTTTGTTTTTATCATTACAAGATATCAAATTACTTTATAGCAGTGTGCTGAAGTGTATATAAAAGCTGTAAGCAATCATTAAGAGTGCATACAGATGTGCACTACTCAAAAAGGTATTCCATAAGAAGAGATTGCTACATACTAGCCGCATCCAGCTAGTCATTACTTCCTCTCTTGCAGAAATTATTACCCCCACTTTGATTTGCTTGCAGAGATGTTCACATGAGCATTTTAAAACTTCTGAATTAAAGGACAATGAGCTGACATTGTTTGGATAATGGATCTCAGCAAATTCAGCTCATTAGGACCTCAGCAGAGCAGGCACCATCTACATATGAGCAGCAACTCTATGCCAGTCAGAAAGAACTAACCTGGTTGTTGTCTCCAAGTGCAGTATCACAGTCTTCACTAAATATGAACAACAGAATTAGACATCACAGGTAGGAGACCACCTAAACAGGCCCAAAAAGATCAGATATTTCCATGTCCTTCCTAACAGGTTCTTGTCCAACTTGTTTTTCAGTAACCTCTAGTGACATAAACTTTATAATCCACCTGGGAACACATTCTAGTGTGGCAGCAACCTTTCTGTTCAAAGATTTTTCCTGTCATATGATCTAATCTCTCTTGTGCTAATTAGAAACCCTTGTGGTAATCACAAAACATTATTCAGTTGTTCCACATCACTCTTGAACTGTACACAAAATCAGACATCAGTGCTCCAGCTGACACCCTGCTTGTGCCAAATGCAGCAAATACTTCAGCTGGATTAGAGATAACACTTCTGTTTACCTTTATCAAAAAAGAACTGGCTGATGGCCAGAGAGTGGTAGCAAATAGTGCCACATCCAGTTGGCAGCCAGTCACTAGTGGTGTCTCCCAGGGATCAGTGTGGGGCCCACTTCTGTTTAATGGCTTCATTAATTATCTGGATGAGGAGATTGAGTCAACCATCAGTAAGTTTGCAAATGACACCAAGCTGGGAGCATGTGCTGATCTGGTAGAGGGTAAGAGGGCTCTGTAGAGGGACCTGGACAGGCTGGATAGATGGGCTCGGTCCAATGGGACAAGATTTAACAAGGCCAAGTGCAGGTTTCTACACTTTGGCCACAACAACCCCAAGCAGAGCTAGAGGCTGAGGACAGAGTGGCTGGAGGGCAGCCAGGCAGAGAGGGACCTGAGTGTGCTGCTTGATAGCCAACTGAACATGAGCCAGCAGTGTGCCCAGGTGGCCAAGAAGGCCAATGGCATCCTGGCCTGTGTCAGGAATAGTGTGACCAGCAGGACCAGGGAGGTCCTTCTGCCCCTGTACTCAGCACTGGTCAGGCCACATCTTGAGTACTGTGCCCAGATGTTGAAATGCTTGAACATATCCAGAGAAGGGCAACAAGGCTGGTGAAGGGGCTGGAGCACAGCCCTGTGAGGAGTGGCTGAGGGAGGTGGGGGTGTTTAGCCCAGGAAAGATCTTGCTCTCTGCAACTACCTGAAGGGAGGCTGTAGCCAGGTGGGGGTCGGTCTCTTCTCCCAGGCAACCAGCAATAGAACAAGGGGACAGAGTCTCAAGCTGCACCAGGGCAGGAAGAAGTTCTTCACAGCAAGAGTGATTGCCCATTGGAATGGGCTGCCTGCAGAGGTGATGGGAGTCACCATCCCTAGAGGTGTTTGAAAGGAGGCTGGATGAGGCACTTAGTGCCATGGTTTAGCTAATTAGAAGGTGTGAGGTTGGACTTGATCATCTCGAGGGTCTTTTCTAACCTGGTTAATTCTGTGAATCTAAAAACTGTCCACCTTTAAGCTCTGTGGGCAGTACTCAAAACAGCCCTGTGAGCTGTTTGTGCTAAGAAAAGGTGCTAAGCAGGCATTTCCAGGCTCATCTCTAACACCTTCCATGAAACCGGCCTGGGTCAGTGAGGTGTAGCCAGAAGCAGCAGGGAAGGGATGGTGCCCCTGGTACTGGGCACTGCTGAGGCCACACCTCAAATCCTGAATCCAGTTTAGAGGCACTCATGCCAAGAAGGATGTTGAAGGGCTGGAGTATGTGCAGGCAATGAAGCTGGTGAAGGCTCTGAAGAACAGGGCTGATGAGTAGTGGCTGAGGAAACTGGGGGTGTTTAATCTGGAAGAGGCTGAGGGGCAGCCTCATTGCTCTCTACAACTCTCTGAAAAAAAGATTGCAGTGAGGTGGGGCTTGGCCTCTTATTCATAGTATCAGGTGAGAGAATGAAAAAAAAAAGGCCTGAAATTGTGCCCAGGAAGTTTAGGCTGGACACAATAAACAATTTCTCTGCTGTAAAAGTGGTCAGACATTGGAACAGGCTGTCCAGGGAGGTGGAGTCATCATCCCTGGAGATGTGGTCACAGCATTTTGGAACATGGTTTAACAGCCATGGTGGTGTTGGGTTGAAGAGTGGGCTTGATGATCTTAGAAGGCTTTTCCAACCACAACAATTATATGACAACACAACACTACCCCCTCATGAGCTTCTAGTTCAGCTAAGTATTTAAATTCATCATATGTGAGCAGAAAGAAGCAGCTGAACACAGAGGAGCTCAACCCAAGTGAAAGGACCCCAGCCAGCAACCATGTACAATGCGAGTAATTGTCAAGTCTATTCCTACCTAACCGGGGGGCCACCAGGCCCCCCGGCCTTTGTCACCTCCACCATTCACCCAGTGTGCACCATGGTCACTCACCAGTGATGAACAGGAGGAGGATCCTTCTGCCCAGTTGGGCAAGCTTGGGGCTTCTGCCTTTCCTGGAGCCGATTATAAAGGGGAGTGGGCGGGGAGGGCAAAGTGATCACACCTGGGGTGGGAGGAGACTCAAACAGATCCCAGGTGCTCTGGGTTTGGGAGAAAAAAGGGGAAAATGAAGTGTGGGGTAGGAAGGAGGCAGATGTGGTGGAAGAGGTGATGAAAGGAGGGTGATGGAGAGAAGGATAGAGAGAAAAAGATGGAGATGGGAAGGAAAAGAGGAAAATGGAGAGGAAAGGAAGGAGATGGAAAGAAAAGGTGGAAGATGGGGGGAAACAGGAGATCGAGAGGAAAGAAGGGAGTAGGGGAGAAGTGGGATTTAAAAATTAAAAAGAAAAGATGTGTTCCTTCTCTGGCAGGGGGGTTGAACTAGATGATCTTTCAAGATCCCTTCCAGTGCCTAACATTCTGTGTTTCTGTGATTCTCTGAGAACACTCTTGACTCATGCCCAGCTTATGAGCCACAGTAACTCTCAAGTCTTTCTGTTTTTAGTTAAACATTCTTCAGTTGGTATCTGCAGAGAAGAATTTTGTGTGCATCTTGATAGAACTGCATTTTTCCCTCTGTGTAGATCTTGCAAGCCCCTGATAACCTTGATCTAATGTTATAATTCACTGCACAATGAGCCAGAGTTTTCCTTAAACTCCTTTCAATTTGCATAATTCTACAATTCTCTAATTTTCTGAAACATTTTGAACTTGAATTCTCTTATACAATGTGTTCAGATTTTCTTGTCTTGTATCTTTTGCACCTTTAATTAAAAAAATCTTTATTCTTTCCTTCCAATTATCACAAAATCTTCACGTTTCCTAATCCCCAGCAGACCCTTTAGTCCAAAATGGAATATATTCTTCATGACTATGAAACACTGATAAAATACTCAAGTGTGGTATTTGCTATGTAATACTAGCCTCACTTCTTTTCTTATTTATCACAAGCTAGATCTAGCTGTAAAAGTCTGAACATTGCCCCCCCTCCAATGACAGCATATGTTCAGCAGCACCTTCACCTGCAGGATATATCTTTGCTTTCCCCAGACTTGCCCACACCCAGATAGTCTAATCAAAACACCATCTGAGTCCATGTTTTCACCTTCCTTCTCAGAGGGAGACAGTGACTTCTTATCTATTCAGCATTTTTTTCCCAGCAGCACAAAGCAGTAGTCCCTAGCATAGATTTTTTGTCATGTTTTCTGGTTTTCCATGACTCAGCCTCTATGGATTCATGAAGGCTTACCAGTTCCTAGGTTTTATTCCAAAGTGATGGCCTTCATCCTCAAAGTGATTCAGTTCTTTGCTCCATGTATCCTAACAGTAGAATCCTAGGAAGAAGGAAGTGAATTCTGAGAATGAAGACATCTCTGATTTGGATGGGAGATGAAGAGCTGAGAAGATGTCACAAAGTTCCACTCCTTAACAACTTTTACTCAATACTCAGAAAAAAATCCTCACCCCAAAGTCCTTTTCTCCAGTTTGAACATGATCTCTAAAAAAATCAGTAATTACTTCCACTATGGACATTTGTTTAAGTGCCAAAGTAATGGAAACTATGTGGATGCATGGATATATAGATGGCTATTTAGACAGGCACAAAGACAAGAATACAGAGTATCTGTGAGAAAAAGACTGGAGAGGAAAAACAGGTTTAAAACCATCCAACTGTGAGTAAATCTAGTCCAAAGCTCCCACAGATAAAGTGAGAGAAGAAACAATAGGTTTTTAACTGTGTGAGTGAGGCTTTGTAGCTGCTACTTAGGTGATACCCTAGCCGTGTGTGATACTGGACAGCAAAAAGAGCTTGCATCTCGACACAAGGGGGAACTTCTTTACTGTAAGGGTCACAGAGCACTGGAACCAGACTCCTCAGAGAGGTTGTGGGGTCTCCTTGTATGGAGACTTTCAAGGCCTGTCTGGATGTGTTCTTCTGTGATCTGTCTTAGATAGTATTGTCCTGCTCTGGCAGGGGGGGTTGGACTGGATGATCTCCTTGGGTCCCTTCCAACCCCTAACATCCTGTGATCCTGTGGGCTAAGAGAACACATAGCACAGGCATCTTTCACAGGATCAAAACAGTTGTATAGTCACCTACTCACACATTTAGTTTCTTTTGTGGAAAGACTGATGACTGTTTAAAGAGCATGCAGCAATCAAAAGATGGCATTCATTCCTCTTTCTGCCATCAAAATCCTTTGAAAGATCTTCAAGATACTGAAAAGGAAAATCCACTCCCACTCTGTAGTATTAGCTTTGTCCCATTGGTTGAAATGACTTTACATATGACATGAGAGTGTCCTCACTGAGGTTTGCTTAAGTCACATGGAGGAAGCAGAATTCAAAGATTATAAATCTTCAAAATGTGAAAAATGTTTGGAATGACAGAATACCTATTATTTCCTCACTCTAGCATTTGGGACATTTTGAGCAGGCTGTTCTCAAGAAGAGCTGAAAAAGTTACTCTCCAACTTGGTAATATACAAACACATATGTATGGAGAAGAATGTCTTCCTTTGCTAAGGGAAAGAAAACTATTTGTGCTAGTTTGAGGCAGGCTAGAATGTTTTGGTGAGAAGAACTAGATTACAGGCTGTGAAAGGAAAACAATGCTGATGTCTACTTTGCTCACAGTCTTGCTGAGAAGTATAGGAACAAGAAATAAAAACATTAGATAACACACTTGGCATCACTCTCACTTGGGCTGCTGGCTCAGCTGCACCTCTCTAACATCACTCTCCATTTAGGGCTAATCCACTTTGCTTCCTACCCCCTGGCTGAACCTCCATTCTTCCTTGGGACTGGGGTAAGGTTGAGAGGGGCAGGGGGAAGGTGAATGGGCAGTTGGGAGCCCCTCCTGGGGACTCAGGTTTCTGGGAGGGCTGTTGTGTTTCTGTATTACCTTTTACCTTGTATATTTCTGTCTATAACTGTATATACTGTAAATATCTGCTTGTATATTGTGCCAGCTGTAAATATAAGCTTCATTCATATTTCCAGAGCCAGCTGAGTCTAGTCTGGGTGATTTCTAAAGTGGGGAGGGGGGGGGGGGGGGCGGGGAACACCCAAACCATCACACAACTAAACCAACAAACAAAAAACTGTTGACATTTGAAGGTCTTTCATTCTTGTTTTTCTTCCCTCCTTTCCTAAATCCTGGAGTCAGCCAAACCTGTGTGTGTTTTCATCTAAGCTGAGCGACCACATTGTAAACCTAACCTCGTCAACATGCTGTAAATGGTTTGAATTAATTAATTTCCTCTGGAAATCTGTTGTATCCTGTATCCTGCTTTAACCCCCTATGAAGAAGGCCCAACATGGAAGTATCAGTTAGCACCATAAGCACAGCTCAGTGACAACTTTCTTTGTTGTTAATGAAAAATGGTTACTGTTCCATGCGGAAGCCCATTGATGTTAATACGTCCAATGCTCTTCTGGGCTAACATCTGGTCTGTGTTAGATGTTAATTCTAATTCTCAGCCAATATTTTTGGACACTGCTACTGTTGGCAATTTATTGATATTACCTGGGTGTTCTGCAAAGCTGTGTTTTGATGGATGTAAAGGATATTTATTTTGCAATAATGCATTAGTATTTTTTCCACTTATTTTGTCATGTTGGCAAGACCCATATCATTACAGCCCATTTTCTTTATTAATCCCCATGCAATTCTCTTAGATATTCCCATTTGAACCACGCAATCACTGTTTTATGTGTGCGTGTTTAGTGCTCACATCTGTTAAGATGTGGTAAGAGGAGCATATAAAAAGAAGACTTTTGCAAATCCCCCCAAAAAGATATCCAAGTAAGCCTCAGTGGCCCATGTCACAGGAGGTAAAGGGAATGGAGAGAGAAAAAATACAGAATCACATAATTTTTTAGATTGGAAAAGACCTTCAAGATCATCGAGTCCAATCATTAGTTTCACACTGACAAGTCCTTGACTAAACCAAATCCCTCAGCACAACATCTAATAACTATGAATTGCTATGGTTGGAAGTGCCAAAGTTTATGTACTTGCCTGTAATGCCTGTGTTTGAAAAAGAGTCCTGCTTACAGCTATTTAATCTGTTTTCTTCCTGCCCTGATAGATTTTGCAATATAAAATAATCAAATAGTTTTTCTGTTTATTAAATAGTAAGGAATGAAGTGCCATCTACCAGACATTTGTAAAGGAAATTGTAGTGGAATCCATGCTGGTGATACTACAAATGAGAAAAAGTTAATAAGAATGTTCTGGCATTTCAAGCAATAGGTAACTTAACTAATAAAAAAGAACTCAACTGCTTAAGTGAGAAGAGTCCAGAATGAAGATCCTGCTAGAGTAAACAGGATCATTTGATAGATCTCTATTTATTGTAGAGGCAAGTGTGATGGTTTGGGTGTACCCTGCCCCCCCCCCACACTTTGGAAATCACCCAGACTAGACTCAGCCAGCACTGGAAATATGAATGAAGCTTATATTTACAGCTGGCACAATATACAAGCAGATATTTACAGTATATACAGTTATAGACAGAAATATACAAGGTAAAAGGTAATACAGAAACACAACTCCCCTCCCAGAAACCTGAGTCCCCAGGAGGGGCTCTCAACCACCCCTTCACCTTCCCCCTGCCCTTCTCAACCTTACCCCAGTCCCAAGGAAGAATGGAGGTTCAGTCAGGGGGTTAGGAAGCAAAGTGGATTAGTCCAAAATGGAGAGTGATGTTAGAGAGATGCAGCTCAGCCAGCAGCCTCAGTGAGAGTGGTGCTGAGTGTCTTATCTGTGTTTTGACTTATGTTTTTATACATCTCAGCAGGCCTATGAGGGAAGTAGATTTCACCATTGTTTTCCTTTTGCAGCCTATAATCTAGTTCTTCTCACCAAAACATTCTAGCCTGCTTCAAACTATCACAGCAAGGAGTGAAGGTTGGGGTCAAATAGGATGGACAACTGGGATTGACTGGAAAGGAGAAAGGAAAGCAAAAGAACTCATGAACCAGAGAAGCGAAGGCTGAGAACTAGAGAAAGAGTCAAGGAGTGACCCACTGAGAAGTGGGTAAAACTCAGGAACTAAAAATAATACAAGCCTTGTTTATCTATTTCCTGGTTTTAAAGATTATTACTTTTCATTTTTAGCATTTTAATGTGGGGGTGATGAGAGCAGGGTGTGCAATGTAAATGTAGTTCATTAGAATGGGGGATGTGGTTTGCAATACATTGTTAAGCAATGAGGAGATCTTAAACATCCTCTTTTGTAAAGAATCCTTGGTTGCTATGGAGGCAGTTTCAAAAGCCCTTTGTTGGAATATGTGTTTTCTGTTAATAAGAATAAAAATAAAAAGGTCACATATTTTTTACTCAAAGATGATAACTCAGAAAGAAAAAGAAATCACTAAATCATAGAATCAGAGAATGTCAGGGGTTGGAAGGGACCTCAAAAGATCATCTGGTCCAGCCCTCCAGCCAGAGCGAGATGACCTAAATGGTAGAGAATTAGAAAGTCAGGTAAAAACATGCTGCCCATAGGTGTGGTGGAGGGTTGCACATGCCTCAAATGACTATGTTTACAAACCTATTCATGCCCGGACATGTTGTCCCCCCAAAGGGTGTTACCCTGCCTATACTTGGGGTAAACAAGTTAAGGGGGACAAAGGGACACAATAGCCTTGGTGCCTTCGAGTCTGGGTTGCCTCCTCGAAGGTTGAAGTAAACACCTTACATAAGCTCATGCGCCTAGGGTGGGGAATCCACCTGAGCCCTCTCCATATTTGGGGGTATTGGACCCCTGGACTTCACCTGATTTGGTATGTTTTGGCTTGTTGCCATGCCCCTATTGGACAGAATTGTGGCCAAGGACCATCAATCGCGGGGTCAAAACTCATAAAAGGGACAATTCAGTGTCTCTGCTATCTCGCTTCTCACATCTCACATCTCGCTCCTATCCTGCCACCCTCTACCACCCACCTGCTGCTGCTAGCCGCTTCCAGCTGCTTTTGGGACCACCACCGCTGCATGACTCCAGCCCATGGCACCAGCTCAGGGAACTGACCAAGGCACTCCCGGCCAGCTGCCGCTCCAGCCGCCGCTCCCAGCTTGACTGTGCCCGTGGAAGCTCCAGGCAGCGCACCCCAATAACCCCTGAGCTGAACTATTCAAACCCATGATATTTGGGACCATCGAAACTGACTCCAGCCAGTGAGTGAGTGAGCAAACTCGATCTAAGCCAGCATAAACTTTCAATAGCTTACCAGTGGCACTTTCATGCCACAGACTCTCTTCCTAAATCCTCTCAAACCTCTGCCAAGTTCCCAATTTGCTGTACATAGACATTCTGTAATATAATCTCGGAACCGCATGCAAAGAACTTGTGTGGGGTAGCTGTAAATAAGTTTGGGGAGGGGGGGATTCCTGGTGTATATAATATTAAACTATTTAAACCCTTTTAAAATTCGGCCTCATATTTCATTCCCCCAAAACCCAGACGAACCCCTTCACGACAATAGGGAAAAGACATTCTACAACTAAGGGAAGAGATAGGTAGGAAACAAAGAGGCCACATGCTAAGAATAGTTTCCAGTTTTTACTGGTTATCTCTGCAGAATTAGAACAAATTACATGGCAAAGGGAAGGGCATGCCTGCTCTTGCAGCTAGAAAATCTTAGAGTCACGGAATGGTTTGGGTTGGAAGAGACCTCAAAGCTCATCCAGTTCCAAAGGCAGGGACCCCTCCCACTAGAACAGGTCACTCAAGGCCTTATCCAATCTGGCCTTCAATACCTCCAAGGAGAAAGCAGCCACAGCCTCCCTGGGAAACCTGTGCCAGTGTCTCACCACCCTCACTGTAAAGAATCCTTTCTAACATCTAGTTTGAATCTCCCCTCTTCCAGTTTAAACCCATTCCCCCTTGTCCTGTCAGTACAAGACCTTGTAAATATTCCCTCCCCAGCCTTCCTGTAGGCCCCCTTCAGATACTGGAAGGCCGCTATAAGGTCTCCACAAAGCCTTCTCTTCTCCAGGCTGAAGAGCCCTAACTCTTGCACCTGTCCTCATAGCAGAGCTGCTCCAGCCCTCAGAGCATCTTTATGGCCCTCCTCTGGACTTACTCCAACAGTTCAATGTCCTTCTTGTGTTGGAGGCTCCAGAACTGCACACAGTACTCCAGGTGGGGTCTGACAAGGCAAAGTAAAGGGGCAGAATCCCTTCCCTTGCCCTGCTGCCCACTCTGCTCTTGCTGCAGCCCAGCACACAGCTGCTGTCTGGGCTGCATGTGCACACTGCCAGCTCATGTTGAGCTTTCATCAACCCAGACCCCCAGCTCCTTTTCCTCAGGGCTGCTCTCAGCCATTCCCCACTCAGGCTGTATTTGTGCTTGGGATTGTGCCAACCCAGGTGCAGGACCTTACACTTGGCCTTGTTGGATTTCATGGAGTTGGCCTGGGCCCACTTCTCCAGCCTGTCCAGATGCCTCTGGATGGCATCCCTGCCCTCTAGCAAGTTGACAGCCTGGTGTCATCTGCAGACTTGCTGAGGGTGCACTGATTCCTCTGTCCATATCACTGACAAAGATGTTAACCAGCACTGGAGCCAGCACTGACCCCTGAAGGATGCCACTTGTCACTGGTCTCCAGGTGGACATTGTGCCACTGACCACCACTCTCTGAGTGCAACCATCCAGCCAATTCCTTATCCAGCAAGGAGTCCACTTATCAGACCTATGCAAACCAAGCAGAAAGCAAAAGCTTCAGAATAATTAATATATCTGTTCCAGGAGGCCTTTCTTACACTGCTCAGAAGGGTGTCTGAGCTTTTCTCAGGGAAACAGACAGTTCATCCCCAGGTCTCTCTCTGTTTCTTTGTACTTCCCACTAACAAGAGACTGTATTTAGCATTAGGCTACAGTTTGGGCTTTTGTGGCTTAAAGGAGAGAGGAAGGTATGGGATTGATTTTTACATGTTTTTTAATGGGTTAGAATTTAGCATCATAGGTTAGTATTTAGCATTAGGCTACAGATTGGACTTTTGTGGCTTAAAGGAGAGGGGAAGGTATGGGTTTGATTTTTACATATTTTTTAATGGGTTAGAATCCCTTAGTTCTGAGATCACTGGTGAAAATTTTGCCTCAGCATCTTTGTGCTGGATAAGCTGCACTACTTCTGGGGAGTGTTGCTATCACTCAAGGAGACAGATTATGCACAGTCAGTGCGAGCTTGAAGGTCTATCACTGAAGGCAAATTCTGCTGGGACAGGGATGGTCTGGGGATATTCTCCAGGCCAATCAAGGCCAGTTTGAACCCACAGTTTCTGTCAGTGCTACAGCCCCATTGTGTGTTTGCATCTGAGGCTTGGGAGGAGGGGCAGAGAGTGCTGTGATTGGGGCCCATGTGGGTGGACTGGGGCTGGGAAGCATATGTGAAAAGCAGATGTGGTGTGTGTTCCTATGCAGAGCAGAGTGTGACAGCAGGGGCTTGGGAAAGAAGTCTCTATAATGACTGTGTTAAGATATTTTAATAAAGAAGTTACCTAGTGTAAATAAATCCACATGTTTTGTAATCCATAGTCCCATTCTGCTTCAGCATCTGGCAATGTGGGGATTTAGCAGTGACAGAATTAATGGTATAGTTTACTATTATATTTAATGGGGAATGGAAAGCAATTAATGATGTCTTTTAAATGACAGAGTCTTCATTAGGGAAGGCTCACAATTAAAGGAGATTATGTTTGCTAAAAGCCAGGAAGAATTGCACTAACCAACAAGAACAAGTTGGAAGAGGAATCCACAGGGATAAGCAGTTTCTAATTGTATAGGTATTACGATGAAGAAGGCTCAAAACTTGTCATAGATGTGATTTAGAGAAGAAGGGGAATATTTTAAGAAGATCTTGGGTTTTCTGGGGAAAAAAAAGTACCTATTTTATCTGATTCTTATTTCCCTTTTGCCAGTCTTCTCTTACCCTCCTAATTCCCTTTTCCACTACCAAGAGATGATTGTCAAAAATGAAGTGAGCGATAGACAGGGAACAGGTGTAGATTTTTTACTAGAAAATACCAACAAAAAGTGTTTCTAATTTCCATGCTTCAGTAGAGAACTTTTTCAGGAGAAATAACTAACTGGCTGTATATTCAGTTTTTATGGACACACCGGGTCAAGTAGCTTGTATACAGACTTCCCATTTGCCTCTAGTTCTTACCCTGTAAGATAATGAACTTTTATTTCAAGAAAACAAGGCACAGCTTCTGGGTGAGCATTGTCAAGTTATTGTTTCATTTTTTTAAAGTATGGCATTCTTTAAAACACAGATTGGAGAGAAAACCTCAAAGCCCCCCTTCTTAATCATTAGGACTCTGACCATGATCATAGAATCATAAAACCATAGAATAAACCAGGTTGGAAGAGACCTCCAAGATCACCCAGTCAAACATATCACCCAGCCCTATCCAGTCAACTAGACCATGGCACTAAGTGCCTCATCCAGGCTTTTCTTAAACACCTCCAGGGATGGCAGCTCCACCACCTCCCTGGGCAGCCCATTCTAGTGCTCTCTGGGAAGAACTTCTTCCTAACATCCAGCCTATACTTCCCCTGACACAACTTGAGACTGTGTCCCCTTGTTCTATTGCTGGTTGCCTGGCAGAAGAGACCAACACCCACCTGGCTACAACCTCCCTTCAGGTAGTTGTAGACAGCAATGAGGTCACCCCTGAGCCAAATATGTTTGTTTGGGATTTGTTTTGTTTAGCTTTTTTAATTCTGACTCTTTTCTTGCTTTGGAATTATTAGCACTACTATTTATCATTCTCTTAAGGTTGACTATGTCTTAAATTGTGTAGAATGCACATTCAATGCTACTGGGAATGTCTTGAAAGCAATCAAGTTTGTAACAGTAATGAGAGCTGCAATAGTATTTCGACACACTGAAGGAATACTGTGACCTTTCTTCAAATGGGACAGTGTGAGGCCAAAAGCATTTTAATAATGTTGTCTAGAGAGGTGTTTATCATTTCTTTATCCATCTGAATGTCCTTGACAATAAAAGCTTTGTGTTCTGGGCAACTCAATCTAGTTGAGGATGCTGCTGCTTACTGCAGAGAAAGTTGGCCTAGGTGACCTTTAGAGGTTCCTTCCAACTGAGATCATTCTACAATTCTATGATTCTCAGTCATTTTGGTCCATATTTCATACATCTGTTGCATTGCTAGAGGGAAAAAATACATCTACAAATTTAATTACAAGTAAGAATTTGAAATGTGAACATTTCTAGCTTGGTTATCATCACTACAATAACCATGTGCATACCAGAGAACTACAGCTGCCAACAGAGCACAAAGTTGCCAGCTATTTCCAACTCCTGTTTTTGTCCCTTCAGGAAAAGGAGTGTCAGGACTTTCCTCTCCCCACTGGCTGGCTTGCAGAAGGGTGAGGTTAGGAAAATGATAAAAGGGAGTGAAAAGTTACCTTATTTTCACAGTTTTGCTGCCAGTAGCTAGCCGTAGGGGAGTCAGGCATGTTGGTAGTTTGAGCTCTGGCCACGTAGAAGATCCTTGGATTTAAAGAGTAGCACATTTTCCTCTCTGAGCCAGGAACCCCAGAGGCTTTGGTGGATGCAAAACAAATGTGGTACACGTTGCTACAAATCTTTACATTCATGATAGTTCAAATGATCCCGAGGAGAGGGAGGAAGCAGTCTTATGAGATTTCTTTAAAACAGCATGATTTTGTTCTGCCATACAGGGTGAGGGACAGAAGGCTGGCTCCTCTCGTCTCTCTGCTCCAGTGTGGCTCTGTGGCGACAGCAGGATGGTGATGACAAAGGCTTGGAGCAACTCTCCTATGCTCCATGTTGGCCAGTTGACTGGAGGGTCCAAGGACACCCAGAAGCAGCTGCCAGATGGATCCAAGTGATGCAGACTTCTTAATGGTTACTGCCTGTGACAGTTTGGGTGTTCCCCGCCCCCCCACACTTTGGAAATCACCCAGACTAGACTCAGCCAGCACTAGAAATATGAATGAAGCTTGTATTTACAGCTAGCACAATATGCAAGCAGATATTTACAGTATATACAGTTATAGACAGAAATAGACAAGGTGAAAAGGTAACACAGAAACACAACTCCCCTCCCAGAAACCTGAGTTCCCCAGGAGGGGCTCTCAACTGCCCCTTCACCTTCACCCTACCCCTCTCAACCTTACCCCAGTCCCAAGGAAGAATGGAGGTTCAGCCAGGGGGTTAGGAAGCAAAGTGGATTAGTCCAAAATGGAGGGTGAGGTTAGAGAGTAAGATGCAGCTCAGCCAGCAGCCCCAGCGAGAGTGGTTATCTATGCTTTTATTTCTTGTTCCTATACATCTCAGGAAGCTTATGAGCAGAGCAGACATCAGCATTGTTTTCCTTTTGCAGCCTGTAATCTAGTTCTTCTCACCAAAACATTCTAGCCTGCTTCAAACTAGCACACTGGCCAATTGGGAGATTAGTGTGGCAGAAAGCTGCCATATGCCTCAGCATCCCAGTGAATCTCCTTCACTCCCATGACACGTACATGCAAACCCTTTTCCAATCAATTCACAGTGTAGGAAAGCACCTGCCTTTGGGTTGGCTCCCCTAATAAAGCTTAGGTTTTATGGTGTTTTGCTGTATGCACAGGAGGCTGAAAGCAGATTGCCTTGCTGTCACTTTGTTTACACCCTCCTATTTCCATACTTAAGGGGTCCATTGATCTGTTGATTTGGCTTCAGAGACAGTAAAGAGAGGTGTGAGGATACATTCAACTTCTCTCAAGATGCGGAAGACTGGCAGGATTACTGTGGTGCTCCTGGAACATTGCATTCTCTCCAGTGTTTAAGTTTTGTGTAGCTTGTGTGCACAGATCGCCAGGTTTGGCACCTGATTCACTGGGTCATATTAGTAAAGACGGTTTTGTGCTTGTTTTTTTACCTGCACAACGCATTTCCCTATAATATTTTTATGCCCTGGGGAGGAGTGTTAGCAGAATCCCAATATTTCTATGTTTATTATTACCTGCATGTGTGCTTTCCATTAGAATCAACGGAAATTAAACATTTACACAGGGAAAACAAAATAGTTAATTATTTCAGCTAGAGAAAGGGAAATGCAGGGCCCCCTGAAAACCACTTAGCTATAGAAGGGAGAAAAATTGTTGTCCTGGATTAATTATAACAATGAAAAAGACCTACTATCCCTGCTTTGTGCTGGAAAGGGGTTGAATCTGTGTTTGTTTCTCATTCTACATATATAGTCTACTGTTGGAGAGCTTTACTGACAGCGAATCAAATGCCTTTAAAGACTTATCATTGGCAACTAATGAATATCACTGCCACAAAATCTTTTCCTGATGTGCAATTTCACCAGAAAAGGAACTGCTTGCTCAATTCAGAAAATGGAATTTTATTTGTGCTATTAACTATGTCAGTGAGAAAGCAAAGGGGTAGTACTAAATGATCACCTAACCATTGTATATCTCAAGATGGAAGAGAACCATAAGGATCATCAAGATACTCCCAGAAGTGCCTCCCTGCAGGATCACCCACCACAAGGAACTTTGAACCATTAGAAAAAATCACAGCTTCACTTTAATTTATCTCCCTGTGAAAAGAAATAAAAAATAAAGGTGGCAGTTTCATAATGAAAGAATGAGGAGAGGCTGAGGGAGCTGGGGGTGTGCAGCCTGGAGAAGAGGAGGCTCAGGGGTGACCTCATTGCTGTCTACAACTACCTGAAGGGAGGTTGCAGCCAGGTGGGGGTTGGTCTCTTCTCCCAGGCAACAAACAACAGAACGAGGGGACACAGTCTCAAGTTGTGCTGGGGGAGGTCTAGGCTGGATGTTAGGAGGAAGTTCTTGCCAGAGAGAGTGATTGGCATTGGAATGGGCTGCCCAGGGAGGAGTTGGCGGCACCATCCCTGGATGTGTTCACAAGAAGACTGGATGAGGTACTTAGTGCCATGGTCTAGTTGACTGGATAGGGTTGGGTGCTAGGCTGGACTGGGTGATCTTGGAGGTCTCTTCCAATCTAGTTGATTCTATGATGATTCTATGATGAAATCCCAAATAAGCAAAGAAATACTGTTTATGAATACTGAGCCATGGGTTTACTGTTCCAATATTTTGATGAAAGCAGTGGAACAACCAAATGTGAGATGCAGAAACTTCAGAAAGGTGTTATTTCCATCAGAAAACTGGATGACAGAACATCCATCCTCCTGTACTGCTTCTTCTAGCATTTCATATGGTGAACTCTGATGTCTAATTCAAACTGGTGACAAGTAAACACACCTAAACAGCCAGAGCACTGCCACTGCTGGTGCCCATGCATTACTGATGCTGTCAGTGTAACCAAGCAGCTAGTGAGCATAAACGTACAGCTTTGAGAAACTGGATGCTCTAACATAGATGATAGCCTCTCAAATTGCTATGACAAGGACACTGCTTAGCACAGAACATCTGAAGATATTGCTGTTTCTCTATCTGTTGTGCACACCTTTCAGAGGAATGAACTATTCTGTCTGGTGACAGGAGTTCACACAAATGTGGAGGTCGACAACATGTATAGGTGCACCTTTGAGAAAGCTTGTTTCTGCTCGACAGACCTCCTTCTTTTCTTCAGAAGTGCACAGTCAGGAAGATATTCTGAGCTGTGGCAAAATTCAAGAGAGGTTTCCTGTATAATAAATTTAGCTAAGCTAGTATTACCTTGGAAATTCACTGCTGTGCACAACTAGTCTGTTTCTCTGTTTTCATTAAACAAACTTAAACGAAATAGGTAACAGATTAGTTTCTGGAATAGCTATGTTCTCAGAGGAATAAGAGAGCTTTGATGTCAAGTTAAGAACAGTGATGCATCTGATTGTATAATCTCAGAGGCACAGATAAAGCTGAGGAAGAGCCTTGGTGGATTAATCCTATTAGGGATATTCATGATGTCTAAGTGACACTATTATTAATGGGTGAAAAGCTGTGTTTTACTTTGAAAATACAATTTTCCTTGATATTTTAACAGATCTATCTCTAGGTTGATAGTTTTACTTTATTCACTTCTTAAATTCATTATTATTTTTCCACAATAGAATCTGTTGAGTTTTCTATATGACACATCTAAACTGATTTGGAGGACAGAAGCAGAATACAGTCTTTCAAAACAAGTGAGAATGACTAATTAAAAACTTCAGTAGTTACAAGGTGGTTAAATTAAAGCAACAATGAGAACCAACTGTAACTGATCTCAAGCTGTGCCAGGAGAGGTCTAGGCTGGATGTCAGGAGGAAGTTCTTCCCAGAGAGAGTGATTTGCCATTTGAATGGGCTGCCCAGGGAGATGGTGGAGTCACCATCCCTGGAGGTGTTCAAAAAAAGACTGGATGAGGCCCATAGAGCCATGGTCTAGTTGATTGGATAGAGCTGGGTGCTAGGTTGGACTGGATGATCTTAGAGGTATCCTCCAACCTGGTTGATTCTATGATCTATTCAAGGTCGTAGTTTATTGTTCAAAACTGGATCTGAATTTTTTGTAACTGGGAACAAGCAAACGATCTCAAGATTGCAAGTGCCAGATAAAGAACCTTGATCATAGAATCATAGAATCAACCTATCACCCAGTCCTATCCAGTCAACTAGACCATGGCACTAAATGGCCATTGCCCAGGAAAGGTAAATTTAACAAAGTTAAAAACAATCTGGAAATAAAGATATTTAGTATTGATAGAAAAACACTGCTGTGACACGATGTCAGGGAAAAAAGAACATATGTTTAACACAAAATCCCAGTTGTCACGCATCACTTTGGGTCCTGCAAAGAACTTCCACTGTCTCCCACTTATTAGCAGTAAACTCTCTGTGTATTAGCGCAAGAGGGTGAAAGTTCAATAACATTTTTCTGCTACCCCATCTTTATGTGATCATTACTACAAAGCCTTTCAATAATAATTACTGAAAATCAGATGAACTAAGAGACTGTGCATTACAAGGTAATTGATGAAATGTAATCATCTGTGACTTGTAGAGGGTTGTAGCATTTATGTTTGTCCAGTCAATAAAAGCTTGTTGCATCCTGCACCTCTACCTGTTAATCTTGCCTTTTTCAAGTCCATTTCTTCCTTCATTGGAGAGGAAATGAGATAAAGTGATCAAACACAATCTTCAGAAGCAGTTTTGCAGGATGGTTTGTCAGGCACAATGAATGGAATATTTCATTCCACTAAGTGAAAAGAATCTTAATTGGTACTTGAGAGCAATCCTTTTGACAAGAAGAGGTTTTTACCTTGTTCTCCTACCCTACCCTGAATATCATACATTTTAGTGATGCTAAATACCAGAATATAAACGAAGCTGTATTTTCAGCAGGGTCTGAGGAGTACTAATTTCTGTAGAGTTAAGCACACTCTTCTCAGATGTGTTTCAAAACAGAAATACAAAGGAAGCAACAGCTAATAAGGGAATGCATAGAAAATATTAGACTGCTGGCCCTCTCTGCCTCCACCCTCCTACCATGCTTCAGAATCCATCTGAATGACTTCAAATACACTATTATCTATTCTTTGCTATATACAGTATGATAACTCATCACATTTCATATCAGATTTTTCTTTCCTGCTAATAGAGTTGTTTTATAGACATCTATCTATAGTAGGATGAAGTAAAGCTCTATTTTAAAATTGATTTTCTTCTCACAGTGAGCTGACATTGCCAAGATATTAAATCAGAGGAATTAAAAGATACAGGACATCAGAAAATGCAAACAAAACCTAGTCCATTCTGTTTTCTAGGAACTATAAGAATAAGCACACAACAGTGACGAAAATCATTGGAAAAAAAAAACTTGCTGATTATCCCCAAATCTTCCTCGTAGCAGAAGTCAACTTTATGGGCATGTTGATCCTACTGATTTCTTAGTGTCAGGATTTGAGTTAGCCATCTGTCCCTTCCTCTGGGGTTGCTGCCATCTTTGGCAAGGTTTCAAAACTCTTGCCAAGATTTTTCCTATTTCTTCCCTCACTGCTTCCTCCTCTCACTCAAGGATGCAGTTTGTATAGGTCTGGAGCAGCTATGTCCAGTTAAAACAGTTATAATTGCTTTTCAATATTTTGCTGCTTCTGCCCTCAGGATATTTCCTGTGGTCCTCTGTAGAATGCAAAAGCTCCTGCAGCAAGTCCACCCGCTGATGACAGTTCTCATTTTCTGTCTTGTCCTCTGATTCTTCTTTCTCATAGAGTTCATCCTATTTTCATCCAAGCTCCACCAATATTCTCTTCCTAGTTTTTTTTTTTTTTCTCTCCTGCCTGTCCTATCTTTGTCTTCCATGAAACAGTGTTTCAGGTGTTTAGTGGGAATGTTTCTTTTGTCCTTTTTCACATCACAGTAACATGACAGGCAGATGGGAACTGGCAGTAGAACCACTCAGCTTGCTAAACACTGTTTTCCTTATGTTATTAAGACTGTTCTATAAATCATTTCTTTACTAATACAGAAGACTATTTAAAAAAATAGGTATGTGTATTTGTATACCCAAATTCTGTTGCCTATATTTTTTTTCGCCATTAGTGTCTTTAGCTTCTACTTTTAAAATGAGATCAAATTAGACAGAACTGGCTTTAATCATCCCTTATTTTTGAAGGCAATTTGTATCTATAAAAAAAAAAAGGCAAATATGTGGCTAAAGCAAGTATGTTCTGACATATAAAATTAATGGTAACGCTGTACATCAGGACACATCTTAAAGATCCTTGACACTAAGTCCTGAAGCTTATGGTATTGTTTTTATTTCACAGCTGCAGTGTGGCAATATCTGGTGATTCAATACAAAAAGCCAGTAAAGTCTACTCTTTGCTGTCTCTTTCTTCTTCAAGCACTTCTTACATGCAAAGATCATGCCAAAATGCAGTGGGACTCCAAATTGCAAAAGCCTCTGGTCATCAAAAGCTCTGTTGCACCTGAGAATCCAATTCAGTAAAAAGAAGCTCATCTGCCCCTGAAACACCATCACCACCTGCAACACACTGTCCTGCAGCTACTCAAAATCACGTATTATAGGGCAGAGTGGGAAGAACAAGTTTTCAATCAACTGCACTTATGTAGAATTTAAACAGCTGGGACATATTTAACCCATCTGAATTTTTACAAGTTTATTACTGATAAAATGCTCAGGGCTAATTAGTGAGAAGCACTCAAGAGTTTTCATCTTGTTGGTTGCACCAACAGCTGCCAGTTTGACCTATATAAATGATTTTTTTGCTCAGTAAAGTCTGTTATTCTTCCTTTGGGTGAAGATGCAAAGAACATATCCCCTTCTGATGCTTTCTGTATATGTAGATAATCCTGGACACCCTCATGTTCACATACTTTGTATATGACACACAATTATCCCTCTTTTACTGAGGGAAAAGAGATGTTCAAGCCACACAAGACATCAAGTCAAAACCTGAAAGCTTAACAAAGTTTCTGAGCTGTTGCACAGTCCATGATATTCCTTATCACAACATCTGTTGTAGTTACAGATATGAAAGCACAAAGTTGCTGCCAGCAGATACTTCTGTGTAGGTAGGAAGTCAGTTTTTGACTGATTGATAAGTTAAACCAATGAAGCATTTCATAGAAGATTCACACTATTCAAGTTTGTTCACCCTGCCCCAGAAAGCTCAGGTTTTAATCATGTAGCCTGTAGAGCTCAAGTTTTCTGACCCTCTGATGTCTGTGATCCTACATTTATCAATACTGAATCTAAGCACTTCCAAATCACCTGCAGTACAAATTCAGCTTGAATTGTGCATCATTACAGAACCATATCCCTGATGAATTTGCCAGCATATACAATATGATGTGTATATTAGTCTTATGCTGGGTACATGAAGACAAGTGTATACTGTTTTGCTCAAGTGAATCACACTTGACCTGAGACAAATTCTGTTGGAATGGTATCCACATATGCACACAGGAAAGAATTTGTTTGGTTCAATGCTTCCAGAGATTCTATTTCAAGTATCTGATAAAGAAACAGCAGCCACATATAACTTCATTATTATTCCCTTCAGAAATTTGTGGGCATTGAAGCTTGGCTGCCTCCAGAAATACTTAAGAGATTCTTGTATGTATCCAATGTGTTTTTGTGGTTCATATCACTGCCTTGTGCCATTGCAGCTGAATTTTGTTTTTCACTTAAAGCTCAGCAGAGTCCTTAGCAGAACCTCTGACTCTCTTCTATTTGGAACCGATTCCATACTTGAGATCATTTGGGACACTTTCTTCCTTGGTATCAAGGCTTCCTGAGAGCATCCACAAAACTAACATTTTGATCATAGAAATGAGGACAAGGCACTTTGGAGGAGGAGTTTAGCCGGGCACGAAAGCTGGGGAAACCCCAGGAATTTAATCTCCCTACTCCCACTGCTTCTCTCACTTTGCTGTAGAAAGACAATCCTTTGCTCAGTGACAAGAAGGAAAGAGCAGAAGGCCATGCAGGTAGGAGGCAGAGATTGGCTGTTCAAGCAATGCACTGCATGTCCTCATCTGCCATCTCAGGCAGTCTGTCACTCTGGGCTACTATTTACCTGTGACTGAATAAGCACTGCTAGTTGGGCTCAAGCTGTTCTCTTTTTCACAATGGAAGGGCTCTGTGAAAATTACCACCTCCCTCACAAGGCTGCGTATTCAACTGCTAAATATTTCCTATGAGTGACTTCTAAGTCACTCAATCATTTTAAAGACCTGTGGCATGGTGAATATCTGAACACACAGCATTCAGATTAACACTTCTGTGGTTGAGGATTTTGATTCTAAGACAGGGGCAGCTTTCTAATACAAAGAATAGTAAAGTCCTACAAAATGCTTATGTAACCTGATTTTATTTGTCTCATTTTTTTTTTCCCAGACAAATACCCTGGTTTGGATGGTTACCTAATTGTCATTACTACAGTTCAGGAAATCTGCCACTTCAGGATAAAAATTGTATTTACTGTTCTCCTCTCTGAACACAGTGATATTCCACAGCATGCTAGTACATGTACAAGAATTATGCTGATGCTATAAGCCCTGTTGCCAGGATACTTCTGCAAGCCATTTTTCTTTGGCTGTCAGTCGAAAATGGTGTGAAATAGCTGCTATTTCAGGTATTTCAAACTACTGTTCACTGATAATGCTTTAAGTAGCACAATAGCTAGGAAGCATGAAGTGGAACATCAAAAATCTATATGAACACTGCTTACCATTAATATTATACCTATAGGATGATTTAGAATCATTTAGTGAGATGAGAGAGAGAGGTATGAACTCCTGAGATACAATTCCTGTGCACTAATTCTGTCTCCCATTACCTGCTTTACAGGACTGCACTTTCATATAAAACAGACTTTTAGTCCTGTAGATTACACAGAAGAAATGGGAGTCAGCAACAAGACCCATTATGTAAAGCAGAAGTAGAAAATCTATTTTCCCATAAAAATAGGGGTTTTTTGAACAGAATTAAGTGATTCTATGATTCTATGATGATTTCTCAAGCATGCTTGACACTAATCTCTGCAGTGCTTACACTAACCTCTGCGGTGAGCTGCCTGAAGTCAGTGTCCATGATCTCAGAAACTGCATCCAGAATACTGCATCCAGTAGTACTGCATCCATTCTGGAGCCCCCATTACAAGAAGGATGTGGAGATGCTGGAGTGTGTCCAGAGAAGGGCCACAAGGATGATCAGAGGGCTAGAGCAGCTCTGCTATGAGGACAGACTGAAAGCGTTGGGGCTGTTCAGTCTGCAGAAGAGGAGGCTCCAAGGTGATCTTATTGTGGCCTTCCAGTGTCTGAAGGGAGCCTACAAAAAAGCTGGGGAGGGACTTTTTAGGCTCTCAGGGAGTGACAGGACTAGGGGGAATGGAGCAAAGCTGGAGATGGGTAGGTTCAGACTGGATGTGAGGAGGAAGTTGTTGAGCATGAGAGTGGTGAGAGCCTGCCCAGGGAGGTGGTTGAGGCCCCATCCCTGGAGGTGTTTAAGGCCAGGATGGATGAGACTCTGGCCAGCCTGCTCTAGGGTAGGGTGTCCCTGCCCATGGTAGGGGGCTGGAACTACATGATCCTTGTGGTCCCTTCCAACCCTGACTGATTCTATGATTCTAAACTGTCTTATCATCCTGAATCTCCAAAGCTTTGCTGCCACCTGACATTATAAGCTAAGGCACAAAGACAAAACTCACACTATATAGAGCACAAAGTGTGATGTGCAAGGGAGAGCTACAGGGAAAGGCAGGAGATGGGCTGAACATCACTTTCCAGTGAAGTGTGAAGTGAGATCCAAACCCCAAGGTAACATGCCTGATAACAGTTGTAAACTCTGACATTTCATTAACAACAAAACTCAGGAGAATATAATTTCTCTGGCTGATTTATCTTCAGCATTTAAGAAAGCAATCCCTGCTGAATCAATCCCTCCCTAGCCACAGTCTTTTTTACCCTGTTACTGTAAGAACCTGAAGAGCTTAGATTATGAAAGGAGAAACTGTGGTTTGAGGAGAGCATTTGGCATTGTGTAATCGCTCAGACTGCTTTAGTGAGTTCTTAAACATGGATATGAAATGTGCTATGTGAGCTATTATGCCATTATCTGTGAAATCACATTTGAGCAGCCTGGCTAACTGAAAAGGTGTATGGAATCTTTTTAATCCTCCTTGGTGGCCCTAGAAGTAAAGAAATACAAAATCATTACACCTTACATTGCATCTGATAATTACATTCTCATTCTGCTGGCAAGAGCCAAGAGATCAAAACTCAGTCTGCTGACATGGTGTAAAAGTGAACCAGAAAATCCTGTGTAAACAAGTTATCCTCATGTATAATACAAAATCTGGGAGCTTGTGCACAAAAGACAGCTGTGTGAGTATTAATCCACTGAAAGATGACAAAAGGAAAAAGCTAAAGCAAAAGATAAATGTGGGATTAAATGACATTTTAAAAAGACTTAAGATACAGAGTGCAAGGACTTAAATTACTGAAGTCATTCCAACATCACAGGCAGTGAGTTAATGCAGTTTTTAATCTGGGCTTGAAGGAGTGTTAAGTAGCATGCAGTAGTTTTTCCTCAGTGGTAAAAGACAGCGTGAAAGACAAGTCTTGCCCACCTTTATGTTCCGTTCCAGTTTTGAGAACACAGGCTGAACTGCTGAACTTCACTTTCTTCTGAGACCTGATGACTGCTGCCAGCAGTGAATGATCCTTAATTGTGCCAAAATGTTAAAAAAAAAAAAAAAGGCCAAGACTAGAGGAGGCAAAATCCAGTGAGAATATGTGCTGTATACCTGAATGGCTGGAAAGATGATGACATCACCTCTGGACAGAGGTGGTCCATGATAGTATATGAGGAAAAGCATTGCTAGTAGGTTGAGGAAGCTGATCCCTCGCATTCTCCTCAGGTGAGACACCTCTGAAATGCTGGGTCCTATTCAGAGCTTCCCAGAGAGATGTGAATGTAATTGAGAAAGTCCAGTGAAGGGCCACTAAGATGATTAAGAGATGGAGTATCACTCCTGAGAGAGCTGAAACTGTTGAGTCTGGAGAAGGCTTGGGCACGGATGTCACTGAGATGAACACAAAGCTGATGGGGGGAGTAAGGAGAGTGAGCCAGAATCTTCTCAGTAATGCTCAGTGAAAGGATAAGCAATCATGGACACAAGCTGTGTTATTGGTGTTTGCACATGAACAGTCAAACACTGCAGTAGACTATTGAGAGAGTTTGTGCATAATTGGAGATATTCAGATGCCAACTGGCTATTGATCTCAGCAGTTTGCTCTTCTGTCCCTTCTAACTTCAGTTCTTTTCAGTTTTGTCCTATACTACTCATGTTTATGCTGCATATCTTCAACTAATTAACATTATTCACTTTCCCAGTTACAGTCCCAGTTACCATTCAATGCACTATGAAGGTACTCTACAGTACAGTGAAAAGGTTCACAGGCTCACAGGCTCACAGGCTCACAGGACGTTTGGAGTTGGAAGGGACCCAAGGAGATCATCGAGTCCAACCCCCCTGCCAGAGCAGGACAATCCTATCTAACACAGATCACAGAGGTGAGACAGTCTGTTCAGGAATACACAGAGTGTCATTTTTCATGTCTTGTTTTAAGAGAATTATGGAGAGAGATGTTCATAATAAGAAAATTACAGATAAAAGAGTGTGCTTAGGGATATGGTTTAAGCTGAATCTTGTAGAGTAGGTTTATAGGTTGGACTTGGTGATCTTAAGAGTCTTTTCCAAGCTGGATGTTTCTGTTATTATGTGAAATACTCAACTAGTTTTAGAAGTTGAAATACAGGAACAAAAATCACATCCAAGTTCCTCCTTTTTCTCCATCTTTTTGGACTGAGAATCCTTACACAAGGAGAATGTCCTCTGAGAAAAAAATAATTGCTGTGATTAATTATTCACTAGTCTCCAGAGTTCCATCCATTTTGCACCAACATACTTCCCAGGTAAATTATTTACTGTATGTTAGCTCTTCACTGAAGCAACTTCAACAAGTTCAGAACACAGCTTCAGGGTCTTAATACTAAACTGAGAGCTGCATCAACCTAGGGAGCTATGGCCAGTAAGCCAAACCAATCTAGAATTGATTAAAGTGCTCTTAACCATGGATTCACAAGCCTGGGAGGCTGGAGGATAATGCTCACATAGGCTGTTAAATAATAAATAAAGCCCTTTTTTTGCTGTTGTTCCTCACAGAAACAGTATTTGCCTGACAACTTCATAGAATTCTCCTCATGCATGTCCAACCACTTATTCCTATGTGCATGATGCTCAAATAAACTGTGGTTGCACTTCAGTAGAGGTCTGTGCTCCCATGAAGGGAAGAACAGCACTCATTTGTGTGTCTTTGCTCCTTGCAGTGTTCCTGGTTGCAAAGTTGTGCCTTGCAGAGCAAGGTGGAAATAAAATCTATTATTTAACTGAAGGCTACTAAAATCACACCATTCTGGGAAATTCCAGAATGTCTAAGCCAGTAACAAAGTGTCTTTAGTTTTATAAAGATATTTACAAAATACACTGTGTTTGACCAATCTCTAACAGGTATTAGTGCTTGAATAGTTGATTACCAAACATGATTCAATAAAAAAAAATCACAGGGATCTTATACCACTTGTGGAGAGAGAGAATAAAATCATTCTGCTTGTGTAAACAGGCTGCATATAACACAGGCAAATATCATAGGGATGCTTTTTCAAATCCTCATCAGAAATGTGTTTCATACACAAACAAGTAATTTTTCCATGAAATGCCAGTGCTGTGTTCTCTGACATATTTACCTACATCTGTCTTTTAGGGGTTTCTGCTTCTAATAACATGAAGATGTTTAGTTTCTGCATAATTCTTCTGTAATTATTCAAACTGTCCAGGTGTTTATAAGAAGGTTGATCCAGGGCAAAGACAAATTGGTCAGGGAAGCTGTTCATTTTACACTTCTTAAGTGTCTCAGTCTCAAGCTTCTTGGTTTTTTGCCATTAACCCTCCAGCTCTCACTTCAATCTGTAAACATTTCTCATGCCTCTACCATCATCTTACTGTGTCCAGCTCTGGGCTCCCCAATTCAAGAGAGATGTTGAGATACTGGAATGCATCCAGAGAAGGGCAATGAAGCTGGTGAGGGGCCTGGAACACAGCCTTGTGAGGAGAGGCTGAGGGAGCTGGGGGTGTTTAACTTGGAGAAGAGAAGGCTCAGGGGTGATCTCATTGCTGTCTAAAACTACCTGAAGGGAGGCTGTAGCCAAGTGGGGGTTGGTCTCTTCTCCCAGGCAATCAGCAACAGAATGAGGGGACACAGTCTCAAGTTGTGCTGGGGGAGGTCTAGGCTGGATGTTAGGAGGAAGTTCTTCCTAGAGAGAGTGATTGGCATTGGAATGGGCTGTCCAGGGAGGTGGTGGAGTCACTGTCGCTGGAGGTGTTTAAGAAAAGCCTGGATGAGGCACTTAGTGCCATGGTCTAGTTGACTGGATAGGGCTGGGTGATAGGTTTGACTGGATGATCTTGGAGGTCTCTTCCAATCTGGTTGATTCTATGATTCTAAAATAGAAGACCACTAAAGAAAATAGAAGGCCACTGTCCTGGCCTGCACAGTGGATGGAGGAAGCACAGCAGAAATTAAAAGCAATTTCAGTTTCCACTTCCACCAGGTTCTGAAGATGTTCATCATGAAGATGTTCCAAGCTTTTGATTAATGTCAAGAGAATGCTTTTTGTCTTGACTCATTCTACCAGCCATTCTGTCCATGAATATGTATGCCCTTTGTAAAGGACCTTTCTTACCTTGCTTCAAGAATTTGAGACACTCTTTTCATTCACAACATTCTTGAATGATAGAAGATTAAATATTTA
Organism: Pogoniulus pusillus; assembly: GCF_015220805.1. NCBI lineage: Eukaryota > Metazoa > Chordata > Aves > Piciformes > Lybiidae > Pogoniulus > Pogoniulus pusillus. The sequence continues at coordinate 33,897,663 of NC_087270.1, forward strand.
CAGAACAGCTCTAATCTGTTTTGAGCATGCAAACAAGGAAACAATGGACAAAAATGAAGTCAACGAACTGGCATTTCAATAAACAATTTCCATGGAAACTTTAGAATTAATTTTCAATGTTGCAACAACTTTATTCAAGAAAGAGCAATGTGAGATCAGTGCCTCTAAAATGTCTTTAGAATACTACCTGTGCTTATAAATATGAATATGCATAAATAAAATGTCTGTCTCTGGAGAACACATCTGACCACAACGCAAAAGTTAAAGTGTATCCAGTTGTGCTACTACCACAGTAATTTGCTCTGATGATTAGAGGAAATGACTCATAATCAAAGATGGAACTGCAAGTAAAAACTCTTCAGATCCTTTTTCTCATACTGTGTCATCTTCTGGAAAATCACCAAACTAGTTTTGTTAAAGATAAAGCAGAGACTACAAAACTTTCTGCACAAGGGAGATGTAATGAGACTTATAAAGTGCTTTGTATCTGCAGGAAAGAAGTCACTGCACAAGTAAAAAGTGCCAACAACTTGCCATTTCTGATATAACTAACCAATCTACTTGCTTATTTCTTTAGAATAGATAGTCACTTGCTCTTCCATTATGGGATATTAAGGAGTTGCTCTGTTAAACAGTAAAATTTAAACCTTAGAGATATTTTGAAGTGCACCAATATGGAAAAGGAGTGGGGGGCAGGGAAGTACACTGCCTCCACCATCAAAGTATATCCTTTGCACATTCCTGGCACTACATCAAGGTTAAGTTAAAAGCAGCACTTGAAGGCAGTTGCATGTGGTAGATTCTACAACAAGGCTCATTAGCCAATCGTTACTCTTATGTAGAAGTCTTTAATGTGGTACAATGGCATTTTTCAGCCTCTTTTAAAAGGGAAAAAGTTAATAATGTGAAAGTTTTATTACTTTTTTCTTTTAAAGAAGTGCCTTTTTGTAGTGAAACATTCTGGCTAGTTAGAGCAAAAGCTCAGGGAATTTCCTTCTCTCTGGGAATGACTGTGGTTATATAAGGGGAAAGGACCACAGCAGTAAACTGGCAGCATACCAAGGTCTTAACCCCTGAGACAGGAGGTGGAGAAATAGGTGTTAGCAGTCTTACACAAGTCCTTAAAGCATAAACATATGGTAAATCCATTACCTAAACTACAAAGAATGGAACCTTGCTCATAAACCTATTTACTAGGTTAAATAAATACTGAAAGTGTTTAAAAAAGGCAAGCTGTGTGACTTTCAAAAATCAAACATTTTTCACTTGTCAGAATTTGTTGTTGGGAATCTGTGAAACACGATGGCCCTTCCAACCCCATGGACACACACAGTCATGTTCTCCCCCCTTTGCCCTCAGCTCAGTGCTGGCCACCACCATGTGAAACTAACAGCATTTATTTGTGAACTGCCTGTGCCACTGTCTGCCCCAACACATTTCTCCATCACCCAGTTTGGCTGCTGGCACACATGATGAAATGCAAAATGTAGGTGGGATTCAAGCCTATTTATCACCTTGTTGTCCAGCTATGCAATCCATAGCAAGTTTGATTTTATCCAGCGTAAATAATGTCTAATTTCTGAAGTAATAATAGGAAAAAGCCTCAAATCTTTAGAAGTGGAGTACTGCCAGTAGCTCTAGCAGCAGCTCTAGTGAAGATTTTTCAATTTCATAACACAAATGTTATAAGACAGATAATCAAAGGAGAACTGTGTTTTACAGAAGTGATACTAAACTGACAACTGCTTTGCTGAATAATTGCCCTTCTGCAAGCTGTGGGAATGGAACACCCAGCAATACTTCATTTAAAGTCGCTCCTAATGGTTTCATGGATTTGTAACAGAGGTAGCATTGATTTAAACCCAGCTGAAGTCAGTGGGCTTTACTCCCTGGTAATTCCCTGCCCTTTGAAACCAGCCAGGGTGGATACATATTTGAGAGGGTGAGGTGGGTTAAGAACTTTCCCCCCCGCACACTATTGAAATTTACCAGACTAGCTCAGATGACTTGGAAGCAAGATGAAGCTATATTTGCAGCAAAGCAGTGTGATAATTTTCCATTTAGGTGTCTTCTCACTGGGGTGGGTGGCTGCTAAGTGTCCACCCTCTCTCCTGCAGAAATCACATGAATTTGCCCTCTAATTTAACCACTTGTACTCCTTTCCTGATGACAGTGAATGTCATTCTTATGATCAAATTTGTGTTGCATTGAATTCACACAAAGTATTATTCAGGAAAGAAAGGGGGGAAAAAAAGTTTAATTTCATGTGCCTGTGGAAATTCAGTGATATTTTGTCGTTAGCTTGACTGAAATCCATCTAAGCACACACTCAAACACAAACCACTTGTTCGCAAGCAGTGTTTATAGCTAAGGAAGCAAGGTGGGAGATCGATTGCTTTTGCCCATACTCCCCATCAAACCACCCTCTGTAAATACACAGTCAAACATTAACGATGACCCTCATCTGCTTGGAGTTCATTAGTGGAGATACCTGTGCCTATATGGAATGCCACTGATATCTAGCACAGAGCCCTAGTGCTAACAGAGTGGAATGTACCAGATTTAAACCATCAGTTATGTGATTTTTAAAGAGTAGCAATATATAAATAGTTGCCTTGTGGTAATGTTACATTAAGAGAAATCTATGTTGAGGGGAAATTGTTTGGCTTAGCAATAAATATATATCAAAGTAGAAAACAAACTACATAGATTATAAGGCTCATTCTTTTAAACAGTATTATTTGTAATTAACTCCTATCCAGCTGCTGATATCACTTTCTGTATTAACTGACAACAATTACATTGCACTGCACTCAAAACGACATCAGTAAATAGAGCAACCAGATGAACATTTTCACTAACACTATTCCAGAACTGTTTAAATATTTCATACATATAAGTACACCAGAAGCACTACAGACACCACCCGGCATTAGACAAGATATTTCTTTTCATTTTAAAGGTAATTAAATATTGCAGAAGAGAACAATAAATCTAGGACAAAAACTCAAAGGCATTTGGGGAAGGTGTCTTGGAAAGCTCCTCTGATTTTCTCTCCACAACAAAACCCCCTGGAACTGTGTGCTAGTTTGAAGCTAGCTGGAATGTTTTGGTGAGAAGAATTAGATTACAGGCTGTGGAAGGAAAACAGTGGTGATGTCTACTTCACTCATAGGCCTCCTGAGATGTATAAGAACAAGAATCAAAACATAAAGCACTACTTCTGCTGGGGAGCTCCAAGCTGCATTTCTCTCTCTAGTCTCTCTACCGTTTCTCTGATTAAGCCACTTTGCTTCCTAACCCCCTGGCTGAACCTCCGTTCTTCTTTGGGACTGGGGTAAGGTTGAGAGGGGTGGGAGAAGGCAGAAGAGCAGTTGGGAGCCCCTCCTGGGGACTCAGGTTTCTGGGAGGGGAGTTGTGTTTCTGTATTACCTTTTACTTTGTATACTTCTGTATATAACTGTATATACTGTAAATATCTGCTTGTATATTGTGCTAAGCTGTAAATAATAAACTTCATTCAATTTCCAGAGCCAGCTGAGTCCAATCTGGGTGATTTCCAAAGTGGGGGGGGGCGAGAGGGGGAGGCAGGGGCGGGTAACACCCAAACCATCACAATCTGGATACAAAATAAGCCAGAGCTGTGACGGGTGGTAAGTGAGCAATCTATACTTTTTCATACGATCTAATAGTTGCAAATGTAATGACATGGATATTGCTGATAACTGGCTGGGAGGGCAGCACAATCTTTATGGTCTTCAAATGATCCTGAGCCCACATTTAGCATCTGAGAACACTGATGGAGAAAAAAAGACACACAGTCCCTTTCTTCTTTTACCATCTCTTCCTCCAAATGTGCATGGGATGATAGCAGTCATTTGCTCAGCAGTCATTTGAAGTTGTCACTTCTGCTAGGCACAAAAGGGAACCCTCTGACCAAATGCAGACATTTGCCACTGAGCTAGTCAGGCAATAAAAGACGGTGTGATTCACCCAGACATTAGAAAGCCATGGACTGCTTGCTGGAAATGTGTCTTTGCAGACTACAGGGAGAAAAAAAATAAAGCCAGTGGAGGTATCCCAAAGATAAGAATCTGTATCGTGAACTTCTAAAGGTATCATGAATCTTGTCTGGAGTGTGAAACGATAAGACTGCGTTTCCATGAAGTCTCATGAAAGTAGTTTGAGGGGTAAAGGAAACAAATCTCCTCTCTCTCAAAGGATGGTCTCTCATAGGCTCACAGCAAGCTGATACAGCAGAATCCCCTGCTTACTGAAGTATTGGACATGAGCAGTAGAAGTAGCCCTGCTGCCTTTAAACAGGGCTAAAAGCCCAGGAATGCCCTACTGTGACAGACAGCAGAGTGAAAAGGGACATAGTATTAGTGCCTTTGGTTTAGAGGTCGTTTGCAGATTATTACAACCATGCTTGAAATCACTGGTAGTACCTTCATGAGCTAAACATCCATATAGAAATGTTATAAAGGTCTTATTACAGACAGCAAGTTGGAGCTGGATGTACACTACTCTTTCAGTCATAAAGAGCAAAATCCTAAATGAACAGTTTAGACAAGTGGTCCACAGAATGCCTACATAATCACTTAATCACACAGGAACTTGTTTCAACTAATGCTATTCCAGAACTGTTTTATGTATTTCACACAGTTCATATATTCCACCCTAAGCAAGCAGTTGATAAAAACAGAAACATTGAGAGAATGACTGGAACCCCAAAACTTTCTTCCTTCCACAAAGTAACCAAATCACATGCTCCTTAATCCCAGAGACATAAAAGCCAGTCATCCCAGCTTCTCAGCAAGCTGTGGCCACTAAGATCTTTTGTGAAAGGCAGGCAGCTCCAATTCCTTTGGCTGTACCCTAACACATAGATGAAATAGCTGCCTGCACTTTAAGAGATGTCTTATTATAAAATTTGCTTCTTGTTTGTGGGTTTCTTATTTTTTTTCTTTAACTTAGCCTTCAAAGACATCTAAGTCATGGCATCCAAGCCCAAGATGAAACACCAAACTTCACAGGCATCCCTCTTTAAGTTTCTTGGATGCTGTTAAGTTGTGAATAATTTCATTGCCAGCAGAGCAGCTATTTCACAGATCTCTGTCCGGTCTGATGTGCTGAGTGTTCAAACTTATCTACCTCCTCCTGTTTACTGCACTTTGAAATAGGATGTCTGAGTCAGGTGGGGAACTGTACTCCTGGAGCAAGCACCAAGACATCAAGTGGGGCAAGACTGTGGGGGCGTTGGAGGGATATGCTTAGGATGACCATTCATCACCTCATTTCTGTCTCAAAGGCAAAGGTTATTGTCCTTCATGGGACATATATGAGGCAAACTAGGTAACTGCAATAAGCTTAATGCCTGTAAGGACAGATCTTTGGGAAACCAAACTAGGTTGAGCAAATTCCTTTCTTTATACAGGGCCTGGCCGTAATGTGTCCCAGTCACCACTTCAGGTCCTCACCCTGTAGAGATGGCAGCAGTACAGCAAGCTGCAAACACCATTGGAAAACAAGGAAACACACTCCATCAGTCATATAGAAGCACATGCTGTCTAAGGACATGCCATCTTCCCATTGGACCTGTTGGCTCTTAGTGGGCAGACATTACCAGCTACATTGTTATATAACAATGGCCAAGCAGATTTAGCTGCTCTTTCTTCAAAACAAATATAGCTCTCCATTTTACACCTTAGTCTGTGTGGTTGACTCAACATGTTTATAAATAGTTCCCCTCATCTTCCTTATAAATGCTTTGGGTTCAGAGACAGCATCTGTTTCATAGCACAGGCACTGGAATGAAACTGAGGTGCAAAATTCAGTAAAGATTCAGTAACACTGACAATTCAGAGGAGATGAATGCAGAAGTTTGGCTTTTAGGTTCACTGTTCCATTTTCTTACTCAACAGTCTACCAGACTGCTCTGTAATTCAGGCAGAAGACTCAAGATGGATTTTGGTTCTCTGTTATTTTATAGCTTAAGTATTTGCTGAAACTGAATTATGTTCTTAGAAGGAAATGAGCAGGTGCTCTAGCAGGAACAAGCTGTAAGCTTTTAACTGGTACAAGAAGCCACTATAATGTCTACTACTCAGCATAGTTTCCTAAAAAAATGAAAGTCATTGCATCTTTGTTACATTTTTTTACAAGTGATCATCAATTCACATAACAATTAGACTTCTGCTGACTCTCGGATGAGAAGTTTGTGCTGCAACTCTACCTGTTGTGGCTATCTATCGATAGAAGTAGCCACTCAGCACAAAGTGCTCTCAATAGCCTAAGCCACCACATTTGGCAACCAGTTTTTGGTGCCTCCATACTGTATTCATACCAGTATCATAGTATCACAGTATCATCAGGGTTGGAAGAGACCTCACAGATCATCAAGTCCAACCCTTTACCACAGAGCTCAAGGCTAGACCATGGCACCAAGTGCCACGTCCAACCTTGCCTTGAACTGCCCCAGGGACGGCGACTCCACCACCTCCCCAGGCAGCCCATTCCAGTGTCCAATGACTCTCTCAGTGAAGAACTTTCTCCTCACCTCAAGCCTAAATTTCCCCTGGCACAGCCTGAGGCTGTGTCCTCTTGTTCTGGCACTGGCCACCTGAGAGAAGAGAGCAACCTCCTCCTGGCCACAACCACCTCTCAGGTAGTTGTAGACAGCAATAAGGTCACCCCTGAGCCTCCTCTTCTCCAGGCTAAACAATCCCAGCTCCCTCAGCCTCTCCTCGTAGGGCTGTGCTCAAGGCCTCTCCCCAGCCTCGTCGCCCTTCTCTGGACACACTCAAGCATCTCAATGTCCCTTCTAAACTGGGGGGCCCAGAACTGAACACAATACTCAAGGTGTGGTCTAACCAGTGCAGAGTACAGGGGCAGAATGACCTCCCTGCTCCTGCTGACCACACCATTCCTGATGCAGGCCAGGATGCCACTGGCTCTCTTGGCCACCTGGGCACACTGCTGACTCATGTTCAGGTGGGTATCAATCAGTACCCCCAGATCCCTCTCTCTCTGGCTGCTCTCCATACAGTACAGAGTTGGAAGAATCCATTTTCAGGCATGCTGAACAGCTGCTATTCCTACTGATATTTGTTCAAGAATAAAATCTTCCTGGATTCCATCAAAAATGAGGGTTCCATTTCCTTTCCTCAGGTGCAGCTCAGAAGGGTGTCCACCTTTTATTTATGACTTGAACAAGCAGTGAATTATCCCTGCCTAACAGCCACGATTCTCCTTGACTTACAGCAGGAATGCTTCTCCTGATGTTTCAATCTGCTAAAACTGAGTTCAACAACTGCATGTAATAAGATCAAGATAGCATAATAAATATCAAGATAGTATAATAATAATAATAATAATAATAATAATAATAATAATAATAATAATAATATGCTGCAGTTTTCTTCCTTATGAGGAGAGCATGAGGGAGCTGGGGCTTGAAACTCGGAGAGGAGGAGTCTAAGGAGTGATTTCATTCATGTTTATAAATATATAAAGGTGAGTGTCATGAGGATGGAGCAAGGCTCTGCTGGGTGATGCCCAATGACAGGATAAGGGGCAATGGGTGGAAGTCGAGGCACAGGAGGTTCCATGTGAACCTGAGGAGGAATTTTTTCCCTGCGAGGATGACAGAGCGCTGGAACACGCTGCCCAAGGAGGTTGTGGAGTCTCACACTCTGGAGATATTCAAGAACAGTCTAGATGTGTTCCATTGTGAACTGCTCTAGGGGATGCTGCTCCAGCAGGGGACTGGACCAGATGATCTTTCAAGGTCCCTTCCTGTCTGATATTCTATGATTCTATGATAATTTCCACCAAGACACAAAATTTGAGATTGCAAATGAGCACAGGGTAAGTTCTTTGTGAAAATTAGGCTTTGTGTGCATGCCTTATAAAATGCCAGCAATTAAAATGAAAAGGCATATATAGCAGTTTGATGTTGTTGGGTTTTTGTTTTTTTTTCCTAGCAAGCTGGATTGAAAGAAGTAGGATATATTTGGCAAGGAAAATGTAAGCAGCTTTAGAAAACTGTGTAGCCCAGTTGCTAGTGGATGATTTGTGACTGTTTTCTTGGCATTCCATAAAATACATAAACAGCTTCCAGCGTAGGCTAAGAGCAAAAAGGGAAATGAATGTATACTACAGCAGCATGTGAAAAGCCACAAATTACGAAGGGACAAACTTCAGAATGAGTCATTACTGAGGCTAAACTTCCATCCCCTCCTTTGACTCAGTAAGGATACGGAATTTGAGTCTGGGAAGATTTGATATTGCATTGATGTTAATTCAGTGGAATTCACCAGTAAGAAAAACCTACCACCTACGGTAGGTGGGAAGGAGGGAATCTAGTAAGGCTGACAAAGAGAGGATGAGTGAACATAGCTGATATTTAGTGTCCTATTGCCACCATCAGAAGCAGAATATGAGGTCATATTGGCCAGTAATTTGAACATGAGATTTCTTGTATGCCTATGGAATATTTCAGATGTGACTGGCACGCAGCAAGGAGGCTTAACACAGTTAAAAGATGAAAGTGCAAAGCTTAATATGCTATTTATGGTACAAAGACAATTTGTTATTTCAGGTTTTTTACAGCACAATCTGTGCCTACCAAAACATACAGACCTTGCATGAACAAGAACATGGTCTTTGAGATATGGAAGATTACTCTGCTAGATCACCACCGATTTAACAAAGAGATTAATTTTTACTATTTGTGCCATCTCAACAGATTATTTTACCATGGTCTCAGAAAATCCAGTGAATGTGGGAATAAGTAAAGGCAGGAGCTCCTTTAGGTCTAGAGTGATTGCAAAAGAAACCAGAATCTTACTCAGCAGTCCCAGTTCCTGAACTACACTCTGAAACTCTGCAACATGCTCATGACTGACTCACAGTCCAAACATGTTACCTCAGATTGAAGCCACAGCTTCTGGAAAGAGCTGACTTTTCTCTTCAGTCAATGGAAAATAGAAGAATTGAAAAAAAAAATAACAACAAACCAACCTCCAAAAAAAAACCCCCAAAAACCCAAAAGCCCCAAACCCAGAACCTGTTTTCCTAATTAATAACTCTAAGACATTAAATAATGATTCCAGTGGTTCTTGCACAGAGCTTGAACCCATTATTCAAACAGAAGTCACAGAAGTCTTGAAAGCTCCTACATGATCTGAAATGAGCCCTCATGATAGAATCATAGAATCAAACAGGCTGGAAGAGACCTCCAAGATCATCCAGTCCAACCTAGCACCCAGCCCTGTCCCATCAAATAGACCATGGCACTAAGTGCCTCATCCAGTCTTCTCTTCAACACATCCAGGGATGATAACTCCACCACCTCCCTGGGCAGCCCATTCCAATGCCAATCACTCTCTTTGGGAAGAACTTCCTCCTAGCATCCAGCCTATACTTCCCCCAGCACAACTTGAGACTGTGTCCCCTTGTTCTGTTGCTGGTTGTCTGGGAGAGGATACCAACCCCCACCTGGCTACAGCCTCCTTTCAGGTAGTTGTAGACAGCAATGAGGTTACTCCTGAGCCTCCTCTTCTCCAGGCTCGTTTTTACTTTTCCTCTTTTTTTTTTTTTTTTTATGTTTGGTTTTTTTTTCTTTGGTTTTGAGTTTGTTTTTTTTACATGGTCATAGACAAGAGAGCAGCATTCAAGTTATGTCTCTGATGAACAAACTTCTGCTGCTTGGAGTCACAGGTGAACAGCAGGGACCTTTCCTGCAAGCTCAGTTCTACATTTCAACATTCTCATGTGTTTTGTTCTGACAGCGTGCAGTGGATGCAATGAAATCCTAAGAAACAACAGAGACAGACTTCTGGGCCAGCAGTACTATTATTCTTCACTAACAGAGCTTAGGACAATACAGAGTACTGGCAAAGATGCATCTTATGCCTACACACAACATAGACACTTTTGCCATTTGTTGACACTTGTCTTAATTTTCTCATTTCACATACCTGAATATCTGTTTCATCTTTACTACTGAGTATAGGGGCAGAGTAGCTGGAGAGCAGCCAGGCTGAAAGGGACAAGGGGGTACTGGTAGATAGTAGGCTGAAGATGAGCCAGCAGTGTGCCCAGGTGGCCAAGAGAGCCAATGGCATCCTGGCCTGTAACAGGAAGAGTATGGCTAGTAGGACAAGGGAGGTTATTCTTCCCCTGTACTCAACACTGGTCAGGCCACACCTTGAGTACTGTGTCCAGTTCTGGGCCCCTCAATTCAAGAAAGATGTTGAGATACTGGAATGCGTCCAAAGAAGGGAAATTAAGCTGATGAGAGGCCTGGAACACAGCCCTGTGAGGAGAAGCTGAGGGAGCTGGGGGTGTTTAGCCTGCAGAAGAGGAGGCTCAGGGGTGACCTCACTACTGTCTACTACTACCTGAAGAGAGGCTGTAGCCAGGTGGGGGTTGGTCTCTTCTCCCAGGCAACCAGCAACAGAACAAGAGGACACAGTCTCAAGTTGTGCTGGGGGAGGGCTAGGCTGGATGTTAGGAGGAAGTTCTTGACAGAGAGAGTGATTGGCATTGGAATGGGCTGCCCAGGGAGGTGGTGGAGAAATGCCTGGATGAGGCACTTAGTGCCATGGTCTATTTGATGGGACAGGGCTGGGTGATAGGTTGGACTGGATGATCTTGGAAGTCTCTTCCAACCTGGCTGATTCTATGATTCTATGAAATGACCAGACAAAAAGAGATCATTCCAGAACACTGTTACAGGCACAGGACAAGCTGTTATAGGTAATACACATTTCCACTGTGTGAAAGAAGATAATATATCCTTCCCACTGATATACTTTGGAGCTACCCACGTACAGTCATTGGCATAAACAAAATAATTTCCTAACTTTACAATTGTTGTTCCATATCTATGCATTCCAATTTCCCAGTTGTTCTTCTCACATGTATAAATTCCAATAAACACATCAGAATTATATACTCAATATAAATGATATATATTCCAAAATGTTTGTCTGCTAAACTGAGTACACTATCATACTGTAGAAACTAGCAGGATTGAACATTTCTAAGCACAAAAATTAATCAGTAACAGAGGTTAATTTCTGAGCACTTACAGTCAGCTAAACTAACACAATGAAATGTTCTTATTCTGCTCTCTAGACCAACCATGAATAACAAATTTTTTCAACCAGTAGTCACCAGTTTTAGGCAGTGCTTAAATTTTTACTTTGTCTTTCTCACAGGAAACAGCTACAAAATATATTTTTCTGTGATGGTTCTTTCTAGTTATATTTATTAATTGTATAGGTCATTCCAATTGTAAATGGAACTCTTCGCTGATTCTGTAATTAGGGAGTCTGAATTCAGAATAATTTATTAGGTCTTAATTTATGTGCTGTGAAATCTGTTAGATCATTTGCTAGTCAGTATGTTGTCTAGAATAAAGGCATTTCTACAAAGGGATTTCAGGGTGAGGGTCACCAGCATAATCAGAAACACACTTAGTTTGGCCTCCAGCTAAAGATTATATGCTTTTAAGTGTATTTCTGTTTTCAAAATGGCCTTTTGAAGACTTAGCCATTTCAACAAAGATCCCTTCTTTTCCATATAAAAAGAGGAAAAGTAATTATTTTGCACAGTTGTTTGACTTTCCCCCACTACCACCCTTTCCCCTAGATGCAGATGTCCCAGCTGATCAAGTGTGAGAAGTACATAGCTCTCTGGACTAACTTGTCTGACCCTCCAGAATGAAATCTTCAAAGTTAGGAGCAAAAGCAGGGATTTGATTGAAGACTTGGATTTACCCACACAAATCGAGCCATATCGATTCCTTTCTCACACAGAGGCTCACTTGTGCATTCCACAGTGTAGGGGAGGAAAAGAGATCAGTTGCCTTTCACTTGCAATTTAATGTACTCAACCCTACAGTTACTGTAACACAGGATTTGTCATTATGTCCATCATAAAAAGAGGACTGACGTTTGTTTTTCACATCTGCTAAGCTCAGCTGTTACAAACAATATCTGACTGAAGGCTCAGTTTGTCTTGTCCTACACGCCACTCTGAAACTGAAACCTTGTACTTTGAATGTCTTAGAAACATACAGGTAGGTGAGTTTAGGAGAAAAGGTGAGGCTGCTAAATAGATTACTTGGGATAGAATTTATCTGACCAAATACACAAGTGTATATGACAATACAGATATCTGCAGAGAGGCCTACATTGTAGACTTATAGAACCAGAGAATCAGTCAGGATATCACAGTATCATCATCATCAGGGTTGGAAGAGACCTCACAGATCATTAAGCCCAACCCTTTACCACAGAGCTCAAGGCTAGACCATGGCACCAAGTGCCACGTCCAACCTTGCCTTGAACTGCCCCAGGGACGGCGACTCCACCACCTCCCCGGGCAGCCCATTCCAGTGTCCAATGACTCTCTCAGTGAAGAACTTTCTCCTCACCTCCAGCCTAAATCTCCCCTGGTGCAGCCTAAGGCTGTGTCCTCTCGTTCTGGTGCTGGCCACCTGAGAGAAGAGAGCAACCTCCTCCTGGCCACAACCACCCCTCAGGTAGTTGTAGACAGCAATGAGGTCTCCCCTGAGCCTCCTCTTCTCCAGGCTAAACAATCCCAGCTCCCTCAGCCTCTCCTCGTAGGGCTGTGCTCAAGGCCTCTCACCAGCCTCGTCGCCCTTCTCTGGACATGCTCAAGCATCTCAATGTCCCTTCTAAACTGGGGGGCCCAGAACTGAACACAGTACTCAAGGTGTGGTCTAACCAGTGCAGAGTACAGGGGCAGAATGACCTCCCTGCTCCTGCTGACCACACCATTCCTGATGCAGGCCAGGATGCCACTGGCTCTCTTGTCCACCTGGGCACACTGCTGGCTCACAGTATCATCATCATCAGGGTTGGAAGGGACCACAAGGACCACCTAGTTCCAATGCACTGCCTGGCCCGGCCAGCCTGGCCTTAAATACCTCCAGGGATGGGGCCTCAACCACCTCCCTGTGCGACCCATTCCAGCCTCTCACCACTGTCATGCTGAACAACTTCCTCCTCACATCCACTCTAAATCTCACCTCCAGCTTTGCTCCATTCCCCCTAGTCCTGTCACTCCCTGAGAGCCTCAAAAGTCCCTCACCAGCTTTTTTGTAGGCCTCCTTCAGATAGTGGAAGGCCACAGTAAAGTCACCTTGGAGCTTCCTCTTCTCCAGACTGAACAGTCCCAACTCTTTCAATCTGTCCACATCCCTACATCAATATTTCAATTAATCACATCCTTCATAAGGGGTGAAAAGAGATGCAATTCATTTTAATACAAAGACATCGACTACAGAGTGAGATAAATCATGATGCAGGCAGGGAGTTGTAGGTTAGTTGTAGTTATTTAAAGTGAAGTGAAATTAATTTAATCCCCGTTAGTATGGTAGACCAGAAGGACCTGAAGTTTAATGCTTTGAAGGTACTTCTTCTATCCTAGTAATGATTGGGGTAGGATTCCTTTTTTCCCCCCCCCCCCACATTGGTAAAGACTTCTGTTAGTCAAGTCTCCATTAATCTCATCCACAAATATCTGTCTCTGGAGGAAGTTCAAGAGGGGACTGGATGAGGCACTTAATGCCATGGTCTAGTTGACTGGGTGGGGTTGGGTGATAGGTTGGACTGGATGATCTTGGAGGTCTCTTCCAACCTGGTTGATTCTATGATTCTATAACATTATTTGGATCTATGACCATGGAATTACAATATGCATATTCAGTTTCACTGTCTTCAGTATAAATAATAAACTTAAAATGCAAACCAAGGGTAAGAATCTGAGCCTCCCATTATTTTTTTTTCCTTTTTTCTCTTTCAAAACCTAGCTTTTCACATATTTATGCTCACGACTCAATTCTCCTTTGCTATATTAGCATCTGTCCTAATGGGCAACTACTCATTAGTAGTGATGCCTCAATAAGGAGTGATAAGCAAATTGTTTTCTGTCAAGAATCCTTCTCTTGACTACTAAAAAAACTATAGATAAGTAGAATATTAGGAAAAAGAAGAAAATGTGTGTAACAGAGTAGGATAAAAAGAAGAGGCACTTAGTGCCATGGTCTAGTTGACTGGATAGGGCTGGGTGCTAGGTTGGACTGGATGATCTTGGAGGTCTCTTCCAACCTGGTTGATTCTATGATTCTAAGAGGGAAAGACAAGCAACAAGCATGAAGAATAATTTTAAATGGGAAACAAAGAATATCTAAAAACATTTAACAGCATTTTATTTGTGCATTTGAAGTTTTCTTCAAATATAATTCAGCCCTTAGCTACGCTAATAGATTTTGCTGAAACCACTGAGATAATAACAAAAAGTAGAATTTCTCTATCAAACTAAAAGAGATGATTTTGGTCTCAGAAAAATCTGTGTGCAGTGAACTTTACTTTTGTAGGAGCTCTAAACATTACTTTCCAAAAATATACCCAAGAAGGCAGACATGGGAAAGATATCAATAAGTCCAAAAATGTACTTTAACAGGATAACAAAAGCAAGCCAAAAAAAAATACAGATTGTGGGTAGCATTTGTCAGAAGTGCCCTATTGGAGCTTGTGATTCAAAGCTGAATTTTATTCCATAATTTTAGAGGTCTTTCCTTAAAGACTCATGACTTATTCTTCTGCCATTATGTCTCTTTACCTTCTTTAACAACATCTAAACAAAGCTGCCTGCACAACATCAAAAGTTAAAGCAAGTGTATGCTCCCTCAGGGCCAACAAAATGCTTATCAGAAGAAAAAAAAAACAACTATAATTTCTTTTACTTCTTGCTTCTATTTCCTACCTCACTTGCTATTTTCTACTCTGTTACTATATTACCTAGATTCCTATGAGTTTTCCAACTCTCAGCCAATAATCCTGAGCAAAGAAGAGGAGGGAGTGTTACACGTCTGTGAGAACCTTTGCTGTTTGTTGCCACTGCATGAATTGGAACAATTTAGCTTTGAGGAAGTGATTTATACACACACATCCATCACATATAACCTGCTCTGTTAACTCTGTTTGATCTCTGGAGGGTAGAGTGGATTAGGGAGGGTCTTCACATGGAGGTTTCATTAACAGCCAATTGGTTAATCTGGCATGACTCTTGTTTGTGCATTTGGATACTTTAAAGTGGGAAGAAAAGGGGAAAAATATTGTTAATTGGTATCATTATTTCCTAGTTCAGGAAGCACCGATCATTCTGTTAGCGAGAATTTGCTTCCCAATTCCCTGATATTTCTTCTTCCTAGCCGGTGTAGAAAGCAAAATTGAGGGTTACAGTTGAAGCCACTCAAAAACACTGATCGCAATAAGTGAATTCCTGCAACACAAAGTACATCAGTAATCAAAGAGCACATTAAAGTTAACTATATAACCCATGAAAACGTGATTATTACAATTCAGTTTAATGAGAGAGGGAATGTAGGCTGAGCAGCTGAACTTTTGAAATACACCAGCTTAATCGGTCTCTGTTCAAAGGCAGGAGGAGGAATGTGATCAAGCCAAATCACAGAAACATTTCAGCTGGAAAAGACTCTCAGGATCACCAAGTCCAACCATTACCCCTACTCTACAACGTTCACCCTAAACCACATCCCCAAACACCACATTCAAATGACTTTTAGACACATAAAGCATTGGTGACTCAACCACTTCCCTGGGCAGCCCGTTCCAATGCCTGACCACTGATTTTTTTTCCCTAATATCTAATCTAAACCTACCCAGTCACAGCTTGAGAACATTCCCTCTTCTTCTGGCATTAACTACTTCTGAGAAGAGATCAGCACCAACCTCTCCACCATATCCTTTCAGGTAGCTGTAGACAGTGATGAGATCTCCTTGCAGCCTCCTCTTTTGCAAACAGAAGAAGCCCAGCTGATGGCCAGCACCAGAACAAGAGGACACAGTCTCAGGCTGCACCAGGGGAGATTTAGGCTCGAGGTGAGGACAAAGTTCTTCACTGAGAGAGTCATTGGACACTGGAATGGGCTGCCTGGGGAGGTGGTGGAGTCGCCGTCCCTGGGGCACTTCAAGGCAAGGTTGGACGTGGCACTTGGTGCCATGGTCTAGCCTTGAGCTCCATGGTAAAGGGTTGGACTTGATGATCTGTGAGGTCTCTTCCAACCCTGATGATACTGTGATACTGTGACAGGTCTGGGTAATAGGTTGGACTGGACAATCTTGGAGGTCTCTTCCAACCTGGTTGATTCTATGATTACAAAACAAATTTAAAGATCAAAATCAGTTAAAGACCAAATCAAAGTTAAAGATCAAATTACATAGCAAAATAATTACTATCACTGTCAGTGAGATATTAGCAGTACATGGTTTTGGAACAGAATAACCAGAGTTGCAGCAGTGAATCCCCATGCAAGCACTGTGTCTCTGTGGCTTATGATATAGGAATATCTTCTTAACTAAAGGATTGCATTTGGTATTTCACAGTGTCATTAGAAACTAAATGCTTGGTTTCAAAGCAGTGAACTGCTCATCACATTTTTAGACAATAAACTGATGAAATCACATAAAATATCCCAGTTTCTTCTTGGGCTCATAGACAAATATCACTGATTTGGAAGCAATATATGGAGATAGCTCCTAGTCAACTATGTGGGATTAGTAGTTGTAACTACAACAAGATGGAAAAACTTGACAGTGATTATTCATATGTATTTCAGCAATGAACCACAAAGATCTGGTGTTACCGTCTATAAAAGCTGTCATAATCCTTGAATATTAAAATATTTGACTGATAAAGGTCTTGATTAATAAATTAGAGTAACACAATTAACGCCAATCAACACAGGGTTGCACAAGGCTGAAGTGGTGTCTTTTATAATGAAATTACAAGTTTTAAATTAAAAAGAGAATAATGGAGAATTTATATATCTAAACCTATTCACAGCATGAATTTGGCACTCCCTGTTTTATTTATTTACTTACTAATGAAGAAACGGTGGAGATACAAATAGAGCACAGCACAACTCAGTAAAATTACGTGGCTGACAGGACTCTAAACAGAACTGTACATGTCCATGCATCATTGATAACGTAGGAGGTTTGGGAAATCTCCCACAGGTTATTTGGATCAAAGCCCTGACACCCTCCCCCCAAAAAATACTCCAACAAAACTCAAGCCCAAAAAAACAAAACCACCAACTCCATTTTTAAATATCATTAGTAACTAATGAAGAGAACAACCGAAGGGCACAAGCCCCCTCATAAACCTCACCATAAACAGACTTCGATCCTGAATATGGGCACATGTATTTCAGGGTCTGTGAGGATAATCAATGCTGCTATGTTAAAGCCTCAAACAGTTTCTGGGATTCAAAAAGAAAAGGGTGTTAAAGGAGAGGTTTGAACTGGGTTTGGAGTCAATTATCATAGAATCATAGAATCCACCAGGTTGGAAGAGACCTCCAAGATCATCCAGTCCAACCTTTCAGTAAATGGGACAGATTCTCTCTAATACATGACCCTGGTGTAGCTGTGAATCCAAGGATTTGATTGGGTTTTTTCTGTCTTTAAATGATTCAAATAGTCATTCTCAGTGGTGAAGCTTTTGGACATTGCTATGCAAGTACAGCCCACACCTAGAAGAAAGGTCAATGCCCAAAAGAAAATGGCCCAATGTTTGTTCTTATAAAGCTTCTTTCATGCCTCTGAAAACTGTGGACATTTTGCTCTAGATTTGTTTGAAATAAATTGGTTCAGTCCAGTTTAATGGGTGGGGAAAATAACTCAGAGCCTGCATGAATCACAGAAGTTCTTCACCGTGAGAGTGGTGAGAACGTGCAATAAGTTGCCCAGGGAGGTGGTTGAGGCCCCATCCCTGGAGGTGTTTAAGGCCAGGTTGGATGAGGCTGTGGGCATCTTGATCTAGGGTAGGGTGTCCCTAGATCCTATGTAATGAGGCCAATAAAAAATTGTTAGTTTTATTAATTATACAAAGAAGATTTCCCCAAGCTTATTTACAGTGAACACAGACAGATCCTACGATGCGGTTGGTAAAGCTCTTTTGCAGAACGTATCTATACAGTCAAATTAAACGACTTAGGAAAAGTCTTTAGAAAGGTTTCTAAGGAGAGAGACTTGCAGCACAAACTGCTGCTTAAAGGTTAAGCATAAACCTTCACAAACTTGGGTAAAGAGAATTAGGTTACTCACTGGTTAAGAGTCTCAATATCAGTGCTCCAAAAGTGCAAACGGGAAAATACACAGTGGCAGCCATGTGGTGGACTTCATGTGGTAATGGTGCGATGTGGCTCTGCTGCTTGCTCAGGCCAGATTGAGCAGGTTGTCTGAGAAGGCCCATGGACACGAGAGAGGTCTTCCGTGGCTCTCAGGAAGCCATCGGGTGGTCAGCAGCTCCCTGGGCAAAGCAGGTTTGTGGGCCGGAGCAGTCCGGCTGAGTGCTGTGCATAGCAAGGAGTCGGCCCTCGGCTGGCACGGCGGGCTGGAAAGTGCCCATGCTGGGTTGCTGGGTCGTTACCTCTGTTTGGGCTTGGTCAGGCAGGTCATAGGCAAGTCCTCAGTTTCAGGTGATGCAAAGTCTGGTGGCACACAGAGGCACGTAAGGCGAACAGCAAACAAATAAAAGCAGCAGCAGCAAAGCAGCAGGTTTGCGAGGTTTTGAAGCATTTTGGCGAGCGTCTTTGACCAATAGCATCAGGCAAAACCATCTCTAGAACCAGTCCTGAGTTATCTCTCCAACAAAGGAAGCTGCACAGGCCTGGGATCGTGACCTGCCTTTGTCACAAAACAAAGCAAGCTGCAAAGCAAGGCCAAATACAGTGTCTGTGGTAGACTGAGAGGTGCCAAAGCTTTTGTCAGCTATCCCACTTCTTCCACCTGGGAAGAAGCAGCGGGAAGGGGGGGACACAAGGTGGGTATCCAGGCAGGTGTTTAGGGCACCTTATGGCTATATGTTCTAGGCATAATTTGGACCTTCCACCACAAAGGGCAAGAAGGGAGAATGACAGAAAGAAGGATCAGTGAATTATAAATTGAGCTCAAGTTTCCAACGTGGTTCTCTGCTTACAAGAGTAAATAGAGTCACCAGGTATGGAAAGAGTATGGATCCCATAGAAAGGAAAGTGGCATTAATTCTGTGCTTGGGTGTTGTGATGCTAAACTGGTGTAGTGCCCAGTGCTGGTATTCAGAGGCAAAGTAGCCAAAAGAATCATGTGAGGATTAGAAAACTTGCTCCTTTATGAGGCATTTGAGAGTTCAGTTAAACAATTTATGGCAAAGAAAACAAAGACATGACCATACTGAGTGATAGGTTGGACTGGATGATCTTGGAGGTCTCTTCCAAACTGGTTGATTCTATGACCCCATATTCTCTTGGTACTTACTTAAGGAACAAAATTGAGTAGAGGTCTTTTCAGTCCAGATAAAAACTTAACAGGCTCCCAATTCTATGAATTTAACCTGGAAAGGCTGGATTGGAAATGAGCTAAAACTGAAAAAATAACTTTGAGTAACTCGCTCTTTACAGAGCCCTCCTTTCCTCTCTGGCCTTTTCCTCAGGTCAGTGAATCTTGAAGTCTGTTCTGCATGATTATGCTGGGAGGCAAACACATTCTCAAAACTACCCTAAGGCTGATTAAATGGTGTGGTCTCTTGGGACATAGAAGGATTTAAAGCCTTCTGTGCAGAAAGAGGATTGTGGTTTTCGTTCTCCTATACCCTGGCTAACCCCTCTAACCATTCAGCTACAGGGAAAAGCTATCATTGGTGATGGTGACACTTTTTGGAGAGAAAGCAAAGCATGTTATTACATTTGGTCTGTGTCAAACACAGCTTTCAGGGAATAGCTGATAGGGATATTCTTAAGAGTGTCTTCAAGTAATTTAAACAGAGATGGCAGAAATATTTGTGACTTCTAAATATGCAGTGAAAAGTTTCCAGTTCCTCCACTGCCCAGCTTATGCACTTTTGCTTACTTTAGGAAGGAAGATTTCAGGCTCCTGAGACCCTTGCAGTGTGGTAAGGAAATTATTTGCAGAACTGAGGAAAGCTTGGATTTACCATCTGAAAAAACATTCTTAAGGACATAAGGAACTTAAAAAGTAAGGGGCACTTCACTTCTGCTCTAAGATCTAGTTCAGAGTCTCTTATGATCTACCCTTTTAGCTTGTAATCAGTTTAGAAGTGTACTTGGAAGCAATGAAATTCAATAAAATAAGCCCAGGTATTTCTTTCCATACAGATGTGACTACTGTCTTATTGAAAATGGCATCTCAGAAGAGTAGGGGCATTCATCCTTTGTAAGGGTCCTTCTCACAGACAGGCTCCAATGCCATTCCTAGCTAACACATGGGAGCAGTCAAGCATGTAATGTATCTGGGAGTCTTACTGGCAACACAAATGGGCTACATCCTCCAACTTTTCTTTAAGGGCAAATCAATATGTACTCAGTTAATAAAAATCAGCATTCTTTCCATTTCAGCCCACCTGTTTGGGAGATTTTCACTTGGCACAAAGAAGGATGAATCTGGTTTGGACCCATCCAGGATAAATCCTAGTCCATCAGTCTGGATACACATAAAACACCATTTGCTCACTCTGCTCTCAGCTGGATCTTTCAAAGCAGAGACAAAGAGAAAAATGGGAAACGGTCTTGGAGATGCTACTTACTAGAATGGTAATACCATCACAAATATGAGCCAAAACAATGAGGTTCTGAATGCAGTTACCTGCAGTTTATTGTTTTGATCTCTGCTTCAGGACTTGAACTCTAATGAGCTTTAGTTCAGGGCCAAAAGATGTTATAAATTCAAGTTGATCCTGAAGATTTTATTTGGAATTTGAACTTGAAAATATTATTTTCCTTGATACTTCTTTCATGACACCTGGGCAATGAAAAAAATAACAGCAAAAAAGAGATGGGTGTTTGTTTTTTTTTTCCCAGTGGATGACTTGTGCTGGTAAAAGTGTCAAAGGTTTCAAAAATAATTTGAGTGTAAAAACATTTCAGACCCACATCTCTTACCACTATGTGTTTGCTCATCAAGCCCTACAAGGAGAGGCTGAGGGAGCTGGGATTGTTTAGCTTGGAGAAGAGGAGGCTCAGGGGAGACCTTATTGCTGTCTACAACTACCTGAGGGGTGGTTGTGGCCAGGAGGAGGTTGCTCTCTTCTCTCAGGTGGGCAGCACCAGAACAAGAGGACACAGCCTCAAGCTACGCCAGGGGAGATTTAGGCTGGAGGTGAGGAGAAAGTTCTTCACTGAGAGAGTCATTGGACACTGGAATGGGCTGCCCGGGGAGGTGGTGGAGTCGCCGTCCCTGGAGCTGTTCAAGGCAGGATTGGACGTGGCACTTGGTGCCATGGTCTAGCCTTGAGCTCTGTGCTAAAGGGTTGGACTTGATGATCTGTGAGATCTCTTCCAACCCTGATGATACTGTGATACTGTGTCTCTTCCAACCTGGTTGATTCTATGATTATGCACATGGACACAAAAGTTATGTAGAGAAGAAAACAAACCCACAAATAAGTAGATCAACCTTGCAACCTTTTTCTAAACCTTTACAACACGCAAGTTATGCAAATCTGACCTTTGCAATAAAAGGAATACAGAGTCCATGGGCTAGTCCTTAGCTATGTGGCAGATAGTCCTTAGAACAAGAGGGAATTCAGTGAATCATCCAAACACAGTGCAACCTCCATAGGCTGCAATCACATGCAGAGCCAGACAATTAACCTGCAATTTAGTTATTCCCATAAGCTCTTGTCAGTGTGCACAAGTAGTGTTGTCACCTATAATTGACTAGAGGACTTCAATTACATTGGTAAATTTAGAAATAATTACACATCTTTGCCACCCTTTGGGAATTACCTCTCAGGGCATGAAATCTATTTATACTCACTTCCACAAAAACTTCAGATTTCAGTGTGTTTGCCCAGCAACATGGGTTCATTCACCTGTAACTATCTCAATAATTATGTGAAGTGCTCCATGAAAAAGCTTTGTGATCCATTCCTTGGTTTCTCAAAGAAACCTGTGTAATCACAGGACAATTTATTTGGTACAGAAAGAAAAACACCTTTCTCCTCCTGATACAACAGAACTTTGTCTCACAACAAAATAACTTCCACTTCATATTGTGGTGGATAGAGTGGCTGTTCAGAGAAGGATCATCTTAGATTAATTCCTTTCTTCTTAAAAGTTCACAACTTGTCTACCTCAATCTTTCTGCTTCTTCCTTTAAAAGAATGTTTTTGAGCTTAAGAGTTCATATAATTCACTCCTTGGAGAGGCAGCAAGGAAAATGAGCCATTCTTGACAGGTATCAGAATGTATGACTTCACTTAGGAAAGCTCTCGTTCTACCACAATGGCAATACAAAAATTGGAGAAGAATAAAGAAGACAGTGCCAAGTGATTCCCCAGTTTTCATGCCTCCATCCAGCCCAGAACAATTTACAGCAGCCTGTTACCACACTTAATTTCATCTCTTTTCTAGGTCTCACTTTAGAAAGTTTCCTCAGTGAAATGCTGTCCTGCCCTGTCCCCACTGCCTTACTTACCAGGTAATTGCCTCCATCCTTGCACCACAGGAATGGACATAGCACCTGCCACATATAGATGTACCAACAGTATGACCTATTACCCAAAATGAAAGCTGAAATAGGGCAGATAATTAGGATAGTATTAGAGGAAAAGGGAATGCTTACATATACCATGCAGACTGTCAACAGTGCTCCTGATAAAAAATATTCCACATCATTCATCAGACTGGGTTACTCTTTCCCACCATTGCCCTTTCCCCTCCTCCTCTCCCCATATTTGTTCTTAGTAAAGGAATACAGTATTAAAACTAAAGCCAGTTTCTAATATTGGTTCCATAAAATAATACATGAACCAAACCTTTTGCTACAGAAACTTTGCTGAAAAAAACCCTTTTAAGGTCTGTTTGGCAAAGAAAACATGAGTCCTTGCTGGGGTAAAGAGAAGCCAGGATCATGTGTAGTACTGGAAATTCTCTCTCATATTAGAAGCACCTTTGGAAATTAACTTGTTTTTTCTTAACAATTTTTTTCTCCACATCAAACACTTGTTGGGAGTGCTCTGGCTGCTCTCTTAGGAAATACAACCACCTCTGCAAGATGTATTTTCTCTGTGAAGGTTAATTAGTTTAAT
This sequence comes from Pogoniulus pusillus, assembly GCF_015220805.1. Classification (NCBI taxonomy): domain Eukaryota; kingdom Metazoa; phylum Chordata; class Aves; order Piciformes; family Lybiidae; genus Pogoniulus; species Pogoniulus pusillus. The sequence continues at coordinate 33,920,817 of NC_087270.1, forward strand.
GCAGGAAACAGCCTAGTGGAGTTGGGGATTTCTTACTCAAATGAGTTAAAAACTTGAGTTTGGTAAATATTGCCTGAGAAAGCATGGCTTTTGGATGTAATACTTTGTGTAATACAACATCTCTATATAAAAGGAATGAGAATAACATCTCAAGTTCTACCTGAGTTGGCAATTTGTTAAGCTTCTTGTTAAACAACAACAAAAGAAATGGAATGGCCTCATTTGGGGGTGGAATTTCCTCCTACTTACTTTTGTTACACTCTGTTGTTCAGTACAAACCTAATCTGAAACAGAACATAGCTGAGGTTGGGATTTGTGAATGAGCTGCAGATTGACACCATGCTGAGATAGATGCTTCAGTGAGAGGATTTTTCATCATGGCATATCAAACCACATTATTTTAATTTGCTCTAGACAATAGAAAAGAGAGTAAAGAAAACTTGTGGGTTTTTTTCCTATCGATTTGCATAGCCAAGATTATCACATAAAGACTCTAAGACCCTGATCTCTGAAGCTCATAACCTTAAAACCACAGCATATTTGGGCATTGCAAACCTAATTACCTCAAATCATGTCACTTATGGAAACACTTATTTAGAAGATCATTTTCAAACTGGCAATTTAGGTCTCAGTCAAAATTTGATTTGCATTCCTTCTTTAAGAAGCTTACATTTCTTTCCCATCTTACTCCAATACATTTTCTCCCCAAGCCCTGGCTGATTTTCAAGAGCTGTAAACTAGAAGCCACCATGCAAAGAATTCTGTTGGTATAGGAGTAAAAGTTAACTCACTTTTCATCAGCAGGGTAACAGGAGAGGCAAATGGTTGCACACATGGTCTGACAAGTTACTGGATGTCTTAGGGAGTGAAAAAAAAAGACACCTTTAAGGGGGTATTATATAGGCTTGATGAAAACATTTCATATACAGACCCATATTTCTGATTGTTTCAGTAGCCTGTGCAGTGTTTATTTGGACACTTTCCCAGGGATTTCCTGCTTTATTAAGGAGACCACATCCTGGAGCACAGCGTTTACGTAAGTTGCCTATGTGATTAAATGAGGTAACTAAAACACATGGACGAAGCCTGTGATACCATAGGCATTACACTGCAAAAAAGGACAAGTTTAACATGGGCAAATCTTTTCCTTCTTTAGCTATATAGATTATTTTTAAACCACCAGGAAAAGTCATTTCTTGACACATAGCAGAAAAGTTAAAGCTTAGTAAGAAATACAGAAAAATTAGGTATATTTATCATACACTAAGAATTACTGTGTTTTAGAAACTTGGACTAGATGAAATCTCCAGTGTGAAAGCACCACCTGGCAACAAAGGCTGTTGGCAGAACTCCTAACCAGAATTTGGGCTGCTGACAGAAAACTTCAGATGACTTCAGACTATTTTACAAATGTTTTTTTTCAGAAATTAAATTCTGTTCTCCTCATTGTTTCAGGACATTAGCAATACCACCAAAGATCAGTGCTTTCAGATGAATAGAGTTTCTTCTTGCAAAACTCCTTCTGTTTTAAACATCTCAGGCAAAGCACTGCTCAAAATCTTGATTTAAAGGAGTGAAGAGCAATTAAATAGTTTTATTATAAAAAGGTTAAAAATATCACAGTATCACAGTATTATCAGGGTTGGAAGAGACCTCACAGATCATCAAGTCCAACCCTTTACCACAGAGCTCAAGGCTAGACCACGGCACCAAGTGCCACGTCCAATCTTGCCTTGAACAGCTCCAGGGACGGCGACTCCACCACCTCCCCAGGCAGCCCATTCCAGTGTCCAATATAAACCTCCCAAGCTTACTACTGTATTTGGTACAGAGCTTTTTAGAGCACAATAGTGTACTCTGCTAACAAGTTCTCTACCTCCTATTTTGAAGCACTTAATTAAAAAACAAACAAAACAAACCCATTATTATTGTTCAGAGAAACTAAATGTCATGAAAATCACTACAAAACACATTGCTTATATCCTAAATAACAGACAGCAATCATAAAACCATAGAATCAACCAGGTTGGAAGAGACAGCCAAGATCATCCAGTCCAACCTATCACCCAATCAACTAGACCATGGCACTAAGTGCCTCATCCAGTCTTTTCTTCAACACCTCCAGGCACAGCGACTCCTCCACTTTCCCAGGCAGCCCATTCCAATGCCAATCACTCTCTCTAGGAAGAACTTCCTCATAACACTGACTCTAGACCTCCTCTGGCACAACTTGAGACTGTATCCCCTTGTTCTGTTGCTGGTTGTCTGGGAGAAGAGATCGACCCTCACCTAGACCAACCCCCACCTGGCTACAAGCTCCCTTCAGGTAGTTGCAGACAGCAATGAGGTCAGCCCTGAGCCTCCTCTTCTCCAGGCTAAACACCTCCAGCTCCCTCAGTCTCTCCTCATAGGCCTTGTGTTCCAGGCATCTCACCAATACCTAATACCAGTAATACACAGATAGCCACAAACACCAACAAAAGCAATTTGGATATACTTTCTGTTTGGTTTCATTGCCTTTCATAAGCCATACAATGAATCAAATGAATTCTAACCATGACAGCTCTGGTTAAAAGGATGCTAGTTCTCAAAAATAGGTCTGTAAAAGGATGGCTTTAATTGATACCATCCAAATGACCCATTGAGCTTTGTGCATTGCCAACAATTGACAAACAGAACAATGCTGCCACTGGACAGTTCTGCCTTAAAGTGAGAATGCAGTGGTAACACAATTTATGAAATATGGATACTATGATGTTTTCATACATGTTAAAGGATTTATATTAAAATATATGTATAGGATGGCACAAGTTTTCTAAACACAAGCTCCTGATGCTGCTTAGATGATCTGTGCTACTGCAATTTTTTTTGGTACAGCATCAACAGGTACAACACAGCATCTACAGGAGGAAGGCGTGTCTTTCCTGTCACCCACAATGGCATTAGCTCAGTGTTAACTAGAATCAGCTGAGTTCCAGCAATTTGTTCTCTATGTATCAGTTCCCTGTTGGTCTTTTCAATTTTTCTGCCAAATATTAAATCCAGCAAATTCCCTCAGGACAATACTGTGCCATACTCTTTAAGAACTCCAGTACGCAGCAGTGCTCAGCAGACATAGGCTATGTTTCATGAATGTACCTTTTATGTTCTCCAGTAGTAACAACCATTATGAAAGGCTGTTTCATTCCATATGCTGAGTATCATGAAACAACCTTTAATACATCATGGCTGCAAATAAATTATGCCAGTCATCATTGACACTCAGCAGAATACTGCAATCTTTCTACCTCAGTTTCTCTACCTGTGGGTAGTTTAGCTGCATTTGTAAACTTGGGACTATATATAAAATGCACTTTTAAAAACGTCTCAGGTGATTAAGAGCTCACTCATCACCCACAGAATAGCATCTGCAACTTGTACAAAGCCCACAAAGGAGCAACTTCGCTTTCAGAAACCTTGTCAAAAAGGTGCTACTGCAAAGAGGCTTCTTTACACAAGCCACAGGTTTTTCTCTCTCTCTGCCCTTGAATGTCTTCATCTGACACCGAGTATTAGAGTAACAGCAGTTATAACCAGTTTAAGTGTCCCTAGCTTTTGCACTTCTCCCTATCTACAGACAGTGGTGCAAGGCAAAAGGGCATCATTCCTTCATACAAGTCCACCCTTTGAACTCATCACTCCATTTTCCTCTTTAGTTATTGGAAGAAATCTAGCTGTGATGCAATTACTTAGCTAACTGGCTTAAGAAGGAGCCCAGCTTACTGCATTATACAGATACTCACATATGGTAGTGACCACAGGCCAATTACCTCTTCAAACAAACCAGGCGCATTTATTTGTATGTGTGATTCTATAAACATGAGAAGACTGGAGTAGAAGTTTGTGTTGCCAGCAGCAATTTTGTCTGCTTTCACAGTAGCAAAACAGAACCATACTTAAAACGCAAGACACCACTGAACTCCTGCCTTTGGAGTACACTAAAAGGGGCCCTGAGCTCAGCAGTTTGAATGTTGAGTGGCAAACACCATCTGTATCCTTTTCCCTTCCATAAAAAGAACCTTTATAGCAGTGTAAAGGAAAACAAAGAAAGATTACTACCAGTAGTTATAAATACTGAACTGAATAGTTAATCATCCAGTAAGAATGTGAATTCTCTCAAGACATTGTACTAGAGCAAATTAGCTGAAAACACAAAGCTGTTGAACGAGAGTGCTCCAATAAGCAAGTAGTAAACTCCAGAAGCTAACCAAACATCTCTCCCTCCCCCAACTTTATGGCTACTATTAAAATACAACTTGGTAAAAAAAAAAAAGCTTAAAACTAGAATCTATTTTCCTCACTTGATTTAAACTTGAATTCACCATATTTTCCTCTTTTGGCCACAAAAGCTGAAGGGCATGCCTATATGAGTTTTGCTTAGAGAGCTCTAAAGCCAAGTAATTGCAACAAATAACTGCTGAGGAGCACCTAGGAATGCCCATGTTTCGTACTGTTTCCTAGCTATCCCTAGAAAACAAAACTGAGAAGAAAAATAAACACAATTTCCACATGTACAGTGGCAAAAATTAGTGTTGTATCAAGAAACAAGCCTCTGAAAATAGATGTTAGTGGATTAACCATCCTGGCATCTTAAATTGCATGTTTATTCAAGCTGCAACAAGAAGTCAGCCAGTAAAGCAAGGGCCTTTCACTGCAAGTTTGTGCTCCACAAACCTAACAACTCTTAAGTTCTTTTTTGTTTAGGAATTTGTTTCTAAGGAGAAAAAAAAAAAACCGTGAAAATGTAATTGACCCGGTTGGAAGAAGTAGGCTGGTGTACTAACAGCCACTCATACCACACACGAAATACCAGCACCACCAAGAGGCAGTCAGTGATTAGTCAGTTAACAAAATGTAGCAAAACACACATTGGAACATCCATCCGCCAATCACACACAGAAAAACCTACATGTATGTCTACATTTACCTATGAAGATGTACAATTAGGGACTTCATTTCAATGATTTTTTAAAATATCATTTGAAATATTGGAGGGGAGACACACACAGGCTCTTCTCACTTGTTCCCTGTGATAAGACAAGGAGCAGTGGGTGTAAACTGCAGCATAAAAGGTTCCACTTCAACACAAAGGGAACTTCTTTACTGCAGCAGCCTCAGAGCGCTAGAACAGGCTCCCCACAGAGGCTGTGGAGTCTCTATCTCTGGAGACTTTCAAGGCCTGTCTGGATGTTTTCCTCTGTGATCTGTGCTAGATTGGATGGTCCTGCTCTGGCAGGGGGATTGGACTGGATGAGCTCTTTGGGTCCCTTTCATCCCCTAACATCCTGTGATCCTGAGAATATTCCCAGTGACACGATGTACATCATCTGACCCTAAAAAAATTTGTTCTTATGCATGTTAACTTCCAATGTGAAAACATCTTTGTATCTTAATTGTGATAGTGGAAACAAATCTGTACTTGATTCAAGAAAGGTAAAGCTTTTAATTGAAAGCATCCCTACCTAGATATGTGACTTACGACCTCAATGGTACTAGGTGTAAAGGACATACATGCAGAGAAACTGTGAACAGCCAGAGACGAATGTCTGAACTCACCTGGTATAATTATATTTAGCTTTCTATGTTTTTTTCACTTTCTCAATTTTGGGGTGGGGTGTCTTGTTTATTAACACTCTTGGCTGCTTTCCAGTGAAATGTCTAAAGACTTCTTCCAGAAAAGTTTGTCTTTGTAGTGTTTTAAGGTGGCAGTAACTGCAAGCATTACACCACCACCTCAGACCACATCCCTCAAAACAGTTGCAGGCAGTTTTTATATGCCAACTTATCTAAACACTTTTCCTAGAGATTACTGATTAAAGCAGCAAAGATTTTGTGGTTTAGCACTGTTAACCTTTGAATTGTCTAATCATTAAGTGCTGATAAAATTCAGTTTATCTCATACTGAGTTCTAAATTGCTGCCACATCAAAACGGTTTCAAACATATTGTGACAAAAACAAAACACAGCTGAGCTCTTGACATCTTAGTCAACTTGCAAAGTTCTCACCCACAAATTCTTTCCTCCTTGTCCCTCCACCCTACCAGTGTCTTGAAGGCACATCAGCAAAAGCCCCCTAAAGCCAAGTATTAGGCTGCTTTAGTAAAACCAAGGGCATACAAATTTAAGTATTGGCATGACTAAATTTTAATTTTTAGGACCGAATAAAGCCATGTGAAATAGCCATAATTGGTCTGAAGTTTGGATACTCAGTATTTTAGAGTAAAATCTCGAATAAATGTTACACTTTTAACAGAAAAGATCAATGCTGGCAAGATTTTAAATCCAGACTTATAATCTCCCCTGATTTAAAAGTGATCTCAAATTAAACACAAGTGTTAACTTTAACCTAGATGAAGCTGGTTTTACTCAGCTTTGATTTGCAAGCATGTATGATCCATTTTCTCCTGGATCTAAAAATTAGTTTAGGCACTGTAATAAATTGAAATTTGACTGTCTCAAAGCCAATAGCTTTCATTACTTGTTTGACAAAACCAATACAACAAACGGTAGAACTTTTCTTCCCAATGCTAAAAAGTATCCTGTGTATTCTCCTCTCCATCCTCTCAAGTATATCAAAGTCATTAACGATTACATGATAACCACTTTAGGATTAAGTGACACCACACAGTCACAGTAAATTTAATACTTCAACTTGTTTAACTTAATGAGAAATCTATGCATTTTATTATAATAGCTTAGACTTTGAATTTGCCCTCTCCAGGTAACACTACACCAAAAATAAATGCTTCCTGCTCAACCTTAATCTGGTTTTCACTGTTTTCTGCAGGCAGCCTAAATAGTTTGGGACTAGAAGTCCTCATGAGGAAAGCAAAAAGGTTACTTTCATTTTGCTTTGGATTATCAGGCAATGTTTTGCAGGCAAAGTCATTGAAAAAAAATCTAAGTATTGTTGGAGAAGCCACTAGTGAAAAAAGGAAGCTAAAAAAAGGTAAATTACAGTAGCTTCATCTGAACAACTTCAAGCTGCTTGAATGCAGCGCAAGAGGCATTAAGTATTTCAACCTATACTGCTGCATGAAAGATTTTCCTGAAGATGTATAAACTGCTTTAATACTAGCATGATACTTAACTATGAATGTAAGGCATTGTACAAGATCAATGTCGGAAGTTTCTCAACAGATTGAGGAACCTAGAATTATAGAATCACCATAGTTATCAGTCTAGATTTAGGGGTTTAGGATAACCAAGACCTTCAAATACATACTTCAGAAATGTTTTCCCCTTCTTTAGTATCTTAAACAGCTCTCTGCATATGAATACATCTTTAAAAAGCCCAGCACTAAAAATTACAGTATATAACTGAGTAATTTTAACATTCTCCAAAGAAAACAAAACTTACTTCAAGTTTGATTAACTGTATTTGTACTTTCACCAGAACTAAAAGCTGTGTAATGAATGATTCCATGAAGTAATCCTCACGGTAAAGGAAAAGTAGAGCAAAACAAATCATTTAATCTTTGATGGGTTTTATTTTAGTAAGACAACAACTAACATAGTTAACAATGCTGAACACGCTGTTCACCATGCAAGTAGTATATTTAATTTTAATCCTTTTCTAACTACAGCTACTCAGAGACAGTATGAACTTTCTGTATTTGCAGGGTAGAGCATTTATTAATCAAGCCTTGTCTCAAGTGTGACACAATCAGAATGTTCTGAACAGCTGGTTAGGAAGATAGCCAAGATGCAAGAAAGATGTCTGAGCCTCCTTTTCAAGGGCAGCCAACTCTTGTACTGTAGGTGCCAGAATATCCACATGGCCTTTATACAGTCCACCTGTTAAAAGAAACCCAATCTAAATGATGTGTTCAAATTGGTTTTTAGCAGAACAAATAATGTTCAACCACAGTCATTCAGAAAGTTAAAGTAACTTTGCTAACTTTTTTTTGGAAAAAAGTACAAATCAAGTAAACCAAACAAAACCACAGGTAAATGCACACTCTGGCCACTTGGAACCCCACAGACAGCAAACAGTATGTGCAGATGCCAGCAAAGATCTAGCAGGTTTTTTAGATCTATCATTCTGTAGTTATGCAGCAGGCAACCAAGAAACTGAACACTGCATAGCAAGGTAACTCAAAAGTAGTTAACTGCTTACCACCCAGAGCTCTTTTCTGGCCATATGTAACTTTCCCATCAAAATCATCTACTGGTACTTTTATGTCAGGTTCAACTTGGGCAATAGTGCAGTTCAAGTGTTCTTCAATCTCTCCCAGCAACTTAAAGAAAAAAAAAAGAAATCTTCAAGCACTCTTGTGGTTCAAGACTTCAGACAGACTAGCACTCTGAGCAATCACATTCAAGTAGTTTCAACAGAATTGTATACAGAGAAGAGTTTGGTCACAGACACCAAAGATACTACATTTTTTCACATAAATTAATGTGACAAGTTTATTTCCACTCTCAATGCCTTTTTACCCTTCCTAGAAACTTTTGTTTTACATACTACCCTACTTACGTGAATGAGGCTATTTTAATAAAGAGCTCACAGTCTAAGATTATTTTACCACAGATGATGGTAAAACCATTCAACCTTCTTTAACGGGAGAGAGAGAAGGGAAGGATTGTGAAATTAACAAGCACCCACACTTGGCACACAAGGCTCAAAGAAAGGAGACTTACTTGACACACTATTACCAGATTAGAGCAAAGGCAGTCTTTAAAGTTCTCACAGTTTTGCAACAAATGGTGTAACTAAAAACCTGCAATCTTAGCAACATTAGGGAAGACTATAAAGAAAATGAAAATACAACTCCAATAGAATTGACCAGAAATATTCAAACAAGCTTTTATAATTGAAGAAATGAGTTCTAGAAAGTGTAAAGTTTTCAAGTTTCTTCTTCAAAAAGAGGCAAGGGTTGTAAGTATCTCAAAACTAGCTTTGCCCTTCAGCTACATAGCTAAAACAAGAACCATATCCCAGTCTTTCAAAGGAATTAGAACATTCTGGTTAAACAAAAACATTTACCTGCATCTCATTATACCATATAGTACAACCTCCTTCTTCCTTCAGCCTAGTATTGTAACATCCTTTTCCACGACTACTGCATACATGATACCAAACCTAGAAATAAAGGAAAATAATTTCTAGACTTTGTGAAATGGTTTAGTACATGCATTTTGATTAATTACAGATCTCTGAATTCTTTCTTCATGTCATCTAAATTCCTTATCAATTAAGCAAGAACAAGCAAGCCATTTTCAAATGCAGGACGGATATCAGCTGTGGATAGAATTTCAGTAAATAACATCTGTTCAGTTTTGCTTTGCAGCATAATTACCTTTTCTTTCTCCTTTGCCACAAGGGAGATTGCCAAACCCATCCTGAAATACCCGGGGAGAAGGGAGACAGGAAAACGTTTCAGTAAGTACTGCCAGCTTTCAAAACAATAACAACATCAGAATACATGACAGCTACTCTGAACACATACATACCTCTCAGCTCTGCCTACTCTCCCAATTCGGTGAACATAGTTCTGTTTTTCATCAGGGAGTGTGACATTGATAACTGTAAGATACACACAGTCCAAAGAGAACACAAGATTTTCTCTTTAAAATTCATGAGCTAAGGAGTTCACAGACCAGACACCTAAAATAAATATGATTTTGACTGCTGCAATCCCTCTTATTAGCCTATACACATAATTTACGTTCTCTTACAGCAGTTACAAAAGTCATTAGTAAAATCAGAAAGTGATTAAGGTCAGAAGGGACTTCTGAACGTCATTTAGTCCAACCCCGTGCTAGGGAAGGAGCATCTTACAGTCACCCAAGAACAAGGTTTTGATTGCCTCCAGACTCCCTAACCTCTCTAGGCAGTCTTTTTCAGTGCTCTGCCACCCTCAAAGCATTTTTCCTTATATTTACGTGGGATCTCCTGTGCTCCAGTTTGCGTCCACTGCCCCTTGTACTATCACTGGACACCACCGAGGAGAGTCTGGCTCCATCCTCCTAACACCAGCTCAGTCTCTGCTTTGCCAAGGGAAACAGACATAGCTCTCTCAGCCTTAACTAAGAATACTCACTGCAGCATCTAGACTTAAGGCTTCCATTATACAACTGCTTTCTCCAGGATTAGTTTTTGACAAGAGTGAAAAAACCAAACAAAGAATGCCCATCAGTGCACAACATTATCAGGCATTTGAAAAGGTACAGTGAACAACCAAATTAAAAGCTGCCCTGTTCAAGCGTTGAACATGTATAGCTTTTCAAAATGAAGCCATAAGTCATACACCTGTTTTAACTAGTTGACAGGACTGCAAATATGCTGCTTGTAGGCAAGCCAACACCTTAATTTAGAAGTTATATCTTACCATACGGGACACCATGAATATCAATTCCTCTAGCAGCAACATCTGTGCAGATCAGGAAACGGACATCTCCTCTCTATGAAAACACAGTTGTAAAACAGTGTTGTGCTAAACTAAATAAAATCCCAGGCAATGAAACAGTAGTCCTTTGCTTTTACTTCACCTTAAACTGTCTCTGTACATTTAGCAACAGTTCAAGTAAAGCCCTTCCACAGCACAAGGCTTTTTGAGAATGAGTAACTTACTCAATTTACATTCTCATTCCATTCACCAACAGCACAAGGGAAGCATAAATAAAAAACTGTCTTAAACAAAATTAAACTGTCTAATATTTAAATAAGTAATCAAGAACAAAAGACTTCAACTTAAACAAACAGATTAAGTTATTTTATATTAGGTGAGTAAGCCCACCTATCCTCTCAATGAAAACTGAAAACTCTGAGACAGTATTGATTTTCACTCACAGAAACTGTATCTCAGAATTTTAGGAAGTGGATCACAGAGCATTTGAATGTAAGTTAATTTAAAGGAAGAACTAGTAGGACAGTTTCACATAGTATTTCAGATATGAGAAAGTGAGGGCAAAGCCATCAAAAATCTAGTATATCACCTTAAATCTTTCCAGGTTTTGCTTTCTTTCTTGAGGTTTTCTGTCACCGTGTAGACAGACACATGAGAACTGATGTCCCTTCCTATCAGGACCTGAAAAAAGTTGCTATGCATTAATAGCATCATATTAAAAGCTATGACACAATACCACAGAACCGGTGGGCAAAACTCTTGACAGAGCAAATTAATTTATTACCAGTTAGTAAGAATTTCTAATGATTGATACTGGCAACCAACAGTTAAACAAATTCCATTCCTCCCTCCTTGCCAGAGGTCTGTGCAGGTATGTCTCCTCATTTCTTCCTAATCTAAACTTCCCTGGTTCCTCTGAACATGTGTCTTGGCCTTTCCCCACAAATGTCCTCTTGTGTTTTCTCCCATGTTTCTCCTTTCATGCCTCATTAGGTGTACACTTCTGTGCACATGCACTAATCCTGTGTCACCTGCCCGTAGCAACTTTTTCTTACATACTTTTCAGCAGAGGTGCAAACACTATTCAAATTCACAGGATCACAGGATATTAGGGTTTGGAAGGGACCCAAGGAGATCATCAAGTCCTACTTCCTGTGCAAGTGCAGGACCACACAGTCTAGCACAGATCACAGAGGAATGCATCTAGACTGGCCTTGAAAGTCTCAAGAGACAGAGACTCCACAGCCTTTCTGGGGAGCCTGTTCCAGTGCTCCACGACCCTTACAGTAAAGAAGTTTCCCCTTGTCTTGAGGTAGAACCTCCTGTGCTGCAGCTTACATCCATTGCTCCTTGTAAATTGTTTCAAATTTGATAAAGTCTGTGAAGCTATTTCAGAGCTGGAATAGCTACACAGCAGTTCCTGCTTCCAAATCCTGACCTTTATGCCCAGTCAGTATTAAAAACCTAACCAAACCAAACCAGTTTTATTTGTGTGGTGACTGAGTACTGGTGATCTCTACCATGCAATTTTGGCTTTTAAATAAAAAGGAAAGCAAGCAGAGTAAGTTCTTTGTGAAAAATACTACCTCCTCCCTGTTGGATGAAGTACTGCTCCATGTTATCGCAATCCAGTTTTGTCCTGCAGAAAATAATGGCTTGGTCCATCTTGTGTTCTTTGATTGCACGAACAGTGTATTCTCCTTTTAGAATTTTAGTTGCCTCAGACCACATTTCTAAGTAGAAGTGGAGAAGTTATTTCAGTCAAATGATTCAAAAATTTGAAGAGGCTTTGAACAGCATAGATTCAAAGTTTTTTCTCTTACAGTAAACAGTTAAACTTTTATTAGAATTGCAACTGAGGTAGGCCTTCGTTTTTTCTTATTGCAGTCATGCTCCCCTGCTCCAAGGTAATAATACAGAAAAAAGAAAACTACTCAGGAGTCTCAGGTTACTGACACACACCAACAAACACTTGTTGTGTACATACCTGCTGAATACATTCAAGTCTTTATTGCACTCCCTTCCTCTCCTTAATTACAAAAATATTTCTCTTTATATATTCTTGTAGTCGTGAAATTTGGAGGAATTTGACACAAGACTGATATCTCCTGTGTTTTAGCTTTACTTTACAATGTTTACAAAGGCTTATTTCACAAGCTATTACTTAACTAGCACTGCTGATTACCTGGAGTGTTAGCGCCAGGTCGTGTATTGTCCTTTGCATGTACTTCATCAGTCTAGGAAAAAAAACAACAAACCACAAATAAGCCCTCCATTAGTTCATACTTTACAGAGAAAATACTTAACTCCACTAATCTATAATTATTAAGAAATTAAAGTTTAAAAGTACTATTAGAATTCTGTTCTCTCATGAAGAGAAGCTAATCTACTTTTAGCTACAGAAAAGTCAAATCTGTTCATAAAACAGGACAAAATTATTTATGTAGACACTCGACAGAAAGCAGTGAATAACAAACCTGAAAACAATATAATAAAAATGTGGACACAACATACAAACACAGTTGCTCTTTTCCCTATGCTATGCTGAAGCACAAAAGACAAAACCTGAGAGAAATAAATTCACACTGACTTAAAGGCTCCAGAAGACCTAACAAAAGGAGGTTCCAAAGATACTGAAGGGTTAAGAAAACCTATGAAGTGTAACTGCGTTAAGAGGTACTGAAAATGAAATACAGTCCCAGGTTATTCAGAACTCAAAAACAAACAAACACCTCTACCATCTCCCATGAACAGCTTACAGATTAAATCAGAATCTGAACTAAAGCCTCAAACGTAGCCAGAGATGAAATCCATTCCTTTAAAAATCACTCACCCCATGGAAGTTAGAGTGAAAATTGCTTTATGGAATGATCTGTGTTGGAAGGTTTACCTCCTCCTGATCAATCAGGACAGACAGGTACTAAATTAGGCCACAGAACATTACCTATGAAATGACTGAAAATGCAATGCAGTACTGTTGCTCTCCAGTACAAATCAGAATGTTACTCTATCAATATATTTATCAATCAAGTTTGCAAAACTGAGATGTTCAGAAACAGTGTTACATCATCTCCACTATTATCATGCTGACCACCACTGAAGAAACCACTTCATATATACTGAGCTGGCAAAAATCCTACAACATTAGGCCCCAATTCTGAAAGTTAAATACGTAAATATGGACAAATAACATCAACTTTAACATACAGACACTTACTCTGATATGATTTTTGCCAAGCCTTTCCCAGAGCTTGTCAGCTTTTGGATTTACAGGCACAACCACATGATGTACAGTTTCAGGGACAGAATCTTCTCCTTTCAAATCAACCCAGGTGGGAAAATGCATGATCTTTTCAGACAGTTTCTTCACATCAAAGGAATGTAGCGTTGCAGAGCACACAATCACCTGAGAAGCAAAAATTCCATATGGATACTACTGAGTATCAGATTCTCTCAGCAAAACCCATCAAGAATAAGTGGAAAAATGTTATGCAGTTGTTGAATAGCACAATGTAGCACAACAGAATAAGCTAAGTCTCTGACTGGCTTTCCTCATCACAGGAACCAGGCAGCTGACAAGAGTCAAGACACAAAAGTACTTAACCTTGCTCTCACAAAACTCCAATCATTTAAGGGGAAGAAAGCAGAATTGCTGAGAGCTGATGAATTGAGATTATTAGAGCACTGGAAATTATAATGAATGTAGTCAATTCTTCAGGTATGTTTAATAATATTTGAGTTTACATATAAACGCTGTGCCCCAAGATCTAAAAACACATACTCACAGGAAACTGCCAAACCAAATGAACAAATGTTAAGTTTGGACAAGTGATAAATCCTACTTCAAAGAAGCAGGCTCCAGGCTATGAGTCAATCGAAAGCAGCGCACAGCATTCAAAAACCCCCAAGCAAATGAAAAACGAAGTCAAAATCACCACCAAAAAGAACCCTAAACAATGAAAAAAAATTATACCTGAAGTCTCTTTCCATCTGAAGTTATTTGAGGAATTTGACTGTGGATCCTGTTTATGAAGTCTGAATAACCTTGGAGAAGAAGTCCATCCTATACAGAAATAAAATAAAAAACCAAACCTGTGATTCTTCTCTGTCATTTCTCAGTCTATTATACATGAGTTAAATAAGCAAAATATTTGTAATTTCAGATGTTATCTCTTTTAATTAGCTCTTCAGATCAATGCCTGGCTGGGATATTACTAATGTAGAGATTAAAAAAAAATAGTAAAAAAGTGGAGTATTTACAAGTACAGCTGCTGTGCTTCACAAGAAACAGAACATCTGTCTCAGCAGCTTCTGCTAGCTAATACCCCAATGCATTCTCAACTTTGTGATTTGTCAGTTGCACTTGAAGACATCAGAGGGGGAGACACTGATTTCCCAGTACATTTGCTACAATATTCATGGGCCTCAAGACCTGCTAGACAATCAAAAATGCTGATCTCATTTTTGTCCTTTCAAGTTCCCTGTATAATGACACGGACAGACTTCACTACCTTGTGAATAAAGCCTGGAATACATTTCTGTATCATAATAACAACCCAAACAACCTAATAGTTTTATTAGAGAGGCTAGAAAGGGAAAAGACTTCACTTTGGTTACAAACATTAGCTTGGAATAGCCTCTAGGTAGCTAATTGTTGTACTCATGTACCAAATGCTGCAGAACAATCATGTTTTGCTGACTCTTAGGAAATGTCATACTGAACTTCAGAACAGAGCCTAAGTTCTCTACGTACAGCTTCATCAAGAACCAGGAATCTAACTTGAGATAAATTCAGCTTTCCTGTTGAGACCAAATCATCCAATCTTCCAGGAGTTCCAACGACAATATCCACCTGTGAAATAGGCAAAAGAACAAATTGGTCTGATAACTTAACTACAGGCATTACCAGCTTAGTCTTGTTTGAATATTGAGACAGTTTTCAGTATAATGTGCTGCATTCTATTAATTATAGCTCCACAGAAGTCCAGAATAATTTGCCTTGGATTTGCTTTAGGTAGCTGCCCACTAAAATCTTTAGTACCTTTAAAGAGAGAGATTCCACAACCTGTCTGAGCAACCTGAATTTTGGTTCTACAGCTGTTTCATCAACAGAATTTTTCTTTGGCAAGGAACCTTCAATTATTTTGGGACATGTTCTGCCCTGCTCCCCTCTCCTGCCACACAAGCTGTTAAACTTTGTTATCTGAAGTCACAAAGACTTGTTTTTAAATGGGGATAAAATAAATTCAGCTTCTCTCCCTGTGGCAGTACACATCAAGTCTATCCACTATAAAAATAACATGATTTTGCCAGATGGCAGGGTTCACTGCCATTAATTTTAGCATGCACATGTAAGTTTATCAAGTTCAAACTTACTCAGGAGAAAATGTGTATTTTACCACCTAAAATCACTGAAAAACTTTTCAGTAGTGATGTGGTCTTAATTCTGAAAGAGAATCTTAAACAAAAAATTTTACTATGCTATGCCTACAGCACAACTGAATTGATTATACATCCCATGCTACTGAATATACATCACTTCCTTTTATGTAGGACTGATCTGTGGTGTAAGTTGATGTTGGTAGCTGCAGGTCAGCTGTATTCATACAGAAGTTAGCAGAAGTTAACATGAAAAATCTGCCTCAATTTTATAAACCAAAGAGACATGGCAATAATTACATTTTGAAACTTTCAGAAGTACTCGGGCTTCAACAGAATCTGACAAAGGATTTTAAGTGTATGGTCAATTGTCTTTGAAGTAAAGGAACACATGCTAGACCACTGCAACAAGAACTTGCCAAAAATTGCAAAATTTGTTACTATCAGGTTTGCAGGACTTAAAAGTAGATCCATTGCTATTTCTAGCAACAATGAATTATTCATAATCCAAACTATTAAATCATGAACAAAAATACAACTTACTCCTTGTTCCAGTACAGAGAGTTGGTCTCTTGCAGCAACTCCACCAATAATTAGCAGTTCCCTAAAATTAACATTGATACACTTAGACATTTCCTGATTTACTTTATTCAGAAAACATACTAAACATCTTGTTGAAAAAGGGCTTTTTTAATAGCCAAAACCAGCTCTGAAGAGTAGTTTTGAGAACAAAACAACAGAAAGAAATTAATATTAAAACTTGGCTGTTCATAAGTAGCACACTAAATTTTAATTCCAGAAGTGAAAGTTTTGTAAATCAATTGTATCTTAATGGGATTCCTTGATCATGGTCATATTAATGCGTTTAAGCAATTTAATTCTAAGGATTAGTCTCTTAGAATTCTCAAATATAACTCAGTTTAGAAAGTTTCCTGTGCTCTTGAAAGTTAAGATACCCAAGTAACAATAAACTGAATGAACTTACATTACAGCTTGCCTCTCCCCATTGCTATGTCCTTGCCATTCTGACAAAAGCACTCTTATAAATGGATTGAATCTTGGATATACTTAAATTTTATAAGCACAGTGAAAAGAGAAAATAACTCTAGACTAAAGGAGCTTGTAGATGATTCACTGTTTGGAAATCCATCCTCATGCTAATCACATTTGTCCTCTTAGCATACTAATATAAAAAGAGCAGACCTTGCATGTAACTATTTGTTTGAGATGGAAAACAATGTGAGCAGATGGGAAGCACTGGAAGGTGCTCAAAAAGGAATGGCAGTAAGCAGAAGATATGCTTTTCTTGCTTAAAACCATTAGGTATCATACATGTTTGGTAATTTGGATCAAAAAAACCTAAACACATCTGTCGTACCAGAAGCAGACTTAAAAACCCTAACTGACCTGACTGTAGTTGAGAAGTAAGAAGGTTGGTTGGTAGCAGGTATCAGTAGGCTATTATCAGTAGCACTGCAGATGAGGGTCCACTCAACTATGAAGAGAAACATCACCCCATCCCCCATGTCAAGTCCATGAACACCACCGTAAACAGAATTGTAACAGATCCTTGTTACCTTAATTTGGGATTATCGACGTATTTTTTGAACTGCTTCACGTTGTTCAAAGTCTGTTCTGCTAGCTCTCTTGATGGTTCTACAATCAGTGCTTTTGGAGCATTTGGAAGGTTCTGTGTTTGAACGACTTGTGCATTTCCTAAGTCATTAAAAAAAAAGTCACCAAGAAATTAAATTCTTATGCTGGATTTTTTTTAAACAGGAAACATGCTTGGATTTTCTACTAATAATCTCAAACTCCATGAACCCAAATGCTCCATTAAAGGGTGATGTTTGACCATTATTTAAGCCACTATTAGTGGCTTAAAAGAAAGAAAGTTTGAAATACTTCCCAAAAAGCACTATTATACCAATCTTACTGATAGCAGCAAGACCTTGAATATGACAGTAATGAAGCAATTTAAGTGATCAGAAGATGCTTGGTCAAAAGAAAAAATTAATACACAACCAAGAGAAGTTTGCAATTCTGACCTACCTGAGTGTTGTGATTTTACAACACTACCATCAGGAGCCTTGCAAAGACCAATATAGCCATCTTTTGGTGGAAACTTGAAATCTTCTTCACCAAAATTGAATTTCAATTCAGCATTCTAGAGTTTTAGAGTAAAGTCATACAGAGAGATGGATATCAGTAAGACACAAAATGGAAAATAATTCTCTAATTTCCTCATGAGAAGAAAGATGAGAAGGTGGCATTTCTTCCCATTCCCCATACATGTTGTGTGTCATTCTAGCTCTTAAAACTTTCTCTTTCTACATCAGAACATTCCCACATTTACAGACACACGTAAACATTGTTTGAACTTTCGTTTCAATGACAGAAGATAATTAAAAAAAGAATCCCAACACCAAATCTCACATTTTTGGACTTGTGCATTTCTGTCTGCCAGAAGGTTTTACTAAAACTCTTACTTGGCAAGAGATTATCCCAGACAGACTGACTCCAGAAAGACATGATTACATTGCTGTAATGGTAGAGTTGACAATAAAGGGAATAGGAATTTTGACACTTTCATGTTATTTACTTTCATCTGCTGAGTCAGTTTGACAAAAGCAAGACAGTGCCAGCAGTCAAAATTACTTGCCCTTGTTATTTTATCTTTCTATTAAAATCTAAGTACTTAAACTTGAATTTAAACATTTGATACTTAACTGAAATGGTACTCAAAGCTAACACACTGTGGTGACCACTCCGGTAGTGAAATACCAATACACCAAAAGGAAAAAAGGAGCTTAACTAGTGTAATTGTAGGCAGGTATGCAAATACAATACATAGTCAGTTACCAGAACTAGAATCAATTTCTTCATATTACACATCTGTGACATTCCTAAGTTACCTTCAGCACACAAGCTGCAAAAAGTGCTTGGTTCTTTAAGTGTGGTGGGATTTCGAACGCAAGGCCAAGGTCCTTCCCTGA
The DNA here is from genome assembly GCF_015220805.1 of Pogoniulus pusillus. NCBI lineage: Eukaryota > Metazoa > Chordata > Aves > Piciformes > Lybiidae > Pogoniulus > Pogoniulus pusillus. The sequence continues at coordinate 33,939,583 of NC_087270.1, forward strand.
AAGCAAGGTTAGTTCAGTCAGTCTCCAGAGCATGTGTGTTCCTCTTCTTGTCCCAGTCCCAGTAAGAACATGACTAAAACTTACCATTTTTGGAAAACTTTATTTGTCCTTTATCTATGTCCAGATAACACCCAATTGTATCATGCATAGTGAACTCCTGTAACAAAAAGTTTGTAAAGCATAGACATTTTAGTGTTCCTTGTATTAAGAAAACTTATCAGCTTATGCCTATAATCTATCAGCTTTTAGTTTTCCCACTTGTTTCTACTAAATTATAATTTTTCACAGAAGCAAATTCATTCAATACCACCACTGTAAATGGCATTCAGACTTTTGATTACAAATCCTCAGTAAACTGTCAAATTTATCTTAGATGTTTAAACGTTTATTGCTACTTTAAATTTATTTTAAAACCAAACACTCTGCCAATGATAAACTTAAGTAATTTACCTGGAAGTACTCTACATTATGGAAAAGTGCATTTATCTTGCTTTCATTAGCTAATATAAATCTAGGCTCAGAGAACCAAACATGGTGACAGAAACATATTTTCACAATTCAAAAAGGCTTAATACTTGCAGGATATGTGCATGTTATATACACTGAAGTACTTCTTTTAAATAACTTGAAGTCTGTTCACTGTAAATATGTTCAATAAAATCTGTTTATTATAAAATGTTTCCAATTTTAACACCTCAGAATTCACTACTTCAAGAAAGCTACAACAGCCATGGAAGTTGCAAGTTTATGGCACTAGTAATTCATTAATACTACAAAAAGACTTGAGCTTCTGATGCATCATTCACATTATTATAAATTATACTCTCAAAATCCACCACATATATTCCCATTAGACATTTATAGAGGTGTACATTAAATTAAACAGTTGTAAAGGCAAACTCAACTCAGTAGCCTGAAATAAGAGCATGACTATCTAAATCTTATTACCATTTAAGTATCTGTTTTGCAATATTAAGAGACTTGGGTGATTACTTTAGCTAGTAGACAGGATGTAGTGCCCTCACTGAGACATTCACTAATGCATATAGATGGGCTGATGTTGTTCTAACAAAGACATATATAAAGTCAAGAAATAAATCCAGATCAGTGAAACTCTAACTTGTTATTACATACACAGAAAAGGCTCATCTTTCAACTAAGAGTCAATATTATTTGCAGTTCAGTCACAGTCACACAAGCCTCAAAGTGATAACTGCTTTTGTTAAACTTATTAATCTGGTTTTATCCAAAAATGCTGCCAATTATCAATAAAAGCTTACCTCACCATAGCTGTCAAACTGTTTGTTGTGAGATTTCTTACCCGTGCCACCAAAGCCAAAGCCAAATTTATCAGTGCCTGAAGACAAAATAGTGTACACCTATTAATATTTTTAAGAGGTTACATTTTCCTCTCTTTGCATAGGCAACTGAAACCTCTGGCACTACCGCAAAAAAAACCAAAAGCCAACACCACAACAAAACCTTACGGTGCTTTGATATATGCTAAACTAGTATTTTTGTGTATTAGTTCATTTTACTAGTCTCTAATTATCTTAATTAAAAGACTTAAATAAAAGGAAAAAAAAAGATAAATCAGAATATTGAGAAGCATTGCTGCTGCAAATATCCTTTCACAACAACATCTGGACAAAGTTTTAAAGTCCCCTGTACTGCTAGCCTTCTCTGCAAGACTAGAACAGGACTCAACCATTTAATGTAAATATGAAAACTGCCTACGTGATTTTTTTTCTGAAAGACACTCACCCAAATCTAATGAAGCCTGCATAGTTGACCAACCAACTCTGCACAAGCCTTGGTCATGACAGGAAACCTCGTAGTAGTATTTTCCTTTAAAAGAGAAAGACAGTATCCAAAACAACACCTAAATTTCACTTTCACCAAGGTGTTTCAGTTCACCTACTTCCAAGACCATGCAAATTTAATATTTCCATTCCTGCTGAAGATGTCATGAACCCCTTTGTGTTAGTGTGAAATGATTCTTAGATACCTATGTATGTTATGAAGTTGTCCGATTCCAAAGTCTTCAGCTAGCAGTAAACTGAGTAATGGCACATTTACTTGGACGGAATTAAGTTTTAAATACAAACACCTACATTAACAATGAGTGAAAAATGGTGTTTTAACAGCCTCAAAACCCCATCATTTTATATTTACCTTTAGTCACGCCTCTTGTTGCTCTGCATCCATGCCATTCTTTTACCTCCCTGCTTTGACAACACAAACCATCCGATCCAATTGCTGAAATTTACAAAGACAGCTTTAGCTAAAGACATTGCCTAATTGCTTTCAAAAGAAATTTTCATATATTTTTTCTTTTCACCAAGCAAACATTTGGATAACTCACCAAAAGCTGATCCTCTATCATATGGGTTCATCTGCCATTTATTGAGCACTAAGTTTAAAAGACGGTAACAGAAAAAGCATTAAACCAAGAAAGCAAGCCTAGAAAACTCAGATTAGAGCTCACATTGCCTCTACATTGCCTTATCATTCTAGGGAGACAGTTGTAATTAATTCGAATGCTACTCACAGAACATCAAAATGAAGGTTTACAACTTGAAGGAGGGGTACAGATTAATAATGCAAAGCTATTTTATGAAAATCAAGATTAGTAAATTTGATCAGCAAGTTTGCAGATGACACCAAGCAGTCTCAAAGTGCATCACTGCAGGTTTAGGCTGGATATTAGGAAGAAATTCTTCACAGAAAGAGTGACTGGCCATTGGAATGAACTGCCCAGGGGACGGGGTGGAGTCACCATCCCTGGAGGTGTTTAAAAGGAGGATGGATGAGGCACTTAGTGCCATGGCTTAGTTAATTAGAAGGGTTAGGTGACAGGTTGGAGTCGATGATCTTAGAGGTCTTTTCCAACCTGATTAACTCTGTGATTATTCCATTTATGAGAGCACAGATTATTTAAAAATACAACTGAAAACAATCAAGACATTTATAAAATAAGCCACACTTCTACATTATCACAATGAAATTCAGCTAGAAAATATTCAAAACTGAGACCAACAAATCTGAAATGGATTTGCTATTTCTTTTTCAAGTTTGCATTAAGATATTCTTCAGTTAAGAAGGCACTACTGAAGAGTTAAGACATGTGCACCCACAGTGCACAAAATTTCTTACTTTTTACATGCTACAGAAGATGCTGCAATGAAATTGAGAGGTTTCAAAATATAAGGATTATTTTGTAAAACTAGATGACATTTCAATTAGAATTACTAAGTATATTTACATTATATCCTTTCAAGAAGGGCTCTGTTTTCTAAGTTGACTGTACTGTCAGAACTGGAGCAGCAGTTATTCTCATCTTTCAGCTCCATTATTTCTGTAACCTCTTCAGAGTCTTGTTTGTGGCACTACTGTCACTTAAATCTCAATCTAGGAATATCTCAGACTGGACACAGTTACTAGCTTTCAAACTGTAATTTTATTTAAACAAATATACAATAGACCTTTAAATACTGTGAAAACATTATCACAGCTACAATCCATTCCTGTTCAGCTCAACATTTACTAGTTCTAATCTGCAGCAACTCAAGATGTTGTTACACAGCTTCCAAATCTAGCCAGGTGCCAAAAAGAATGCAACAACTTTATTCAGGACAACAAAAATCAAAGTCAATACAGTGCTACCTCTTCAACATGGAAATAAGTTAGAGCCTCAAATTGATTTTTGCTCAAGTTCACTTAAGAGGCCCAAATAACTGTGTAGTGACACTGCTGACATCCTATCTATGCCTACAATTGCAACTGGAAGATTTCTGACCTCTAGGCTGCTACCAACTGACATCCTACAAGTTATTAAACTAGGTTGACTCAGAGCATTGAAGTATAAGGTGTGGATCAGACAGCCTTAAGCTGATGATAATGAGTGTTACTAAGAAGATTGCAGTTAACACCTTAATTCTTTTCATGATTCCACCAGTAAATTTATATTCACTGTTCTGTAAAAAACTAGGGTGACAAGATCTCATCTATGTTATCCTAAATTAAGGACAAAACCAATATTCAATGGTGAATTAGGCTAACTTGACTCAGGGAGGTGATGGAATTGACATGATTAACAATATGCAAAACTTGGAGTATGACATAATAAAAAAAACTGAAAACTTACCTGCCCCACCAGTTTTAATAGTAGCTTTCCCTTTCTTGCCTTCCATTTGATCCTTCAATGTTTCATAAACAATCTGGATAACTGGAATGCTGAAAGCCTAAAATGGGAAGTTACATTAATTCAACAATTTATACAGATCTGTGGTCAGCTTAGTTTTCAGATGCAACAGCCACAATCAGAAACACTCCAAAATGTGTCTACACGTGTGTCTGTAAACAGTACTAATTAAATACAAACAGAGAATCATGGAATTGTTGCTTATTATATACACATGCACCCAAACACACACACGCACCACTTCTCACCACTTAAAAGACTTATACTTTCTATTTATTTATATTTCATTACTTACACCAGTTTTTCCACTCCCTGTTTCAGCAGCCTATCAGAAGAAAAATATAAGACTTTAATCAGAATTGCAACTTACCCTGTAAGGACAATTTTACAGTACTACTTTAAGCTACAAAGTTTACTTTGACTTCTGCATAATACGGGAGTAATGCCACTGATGCACGTGAATTACACCCAAAATCTCACAGAATGTCACCAGATAAACTATCTGTGCATGCCCATTTTCTGGAGGCACTACAGAAGATTAAAGGAGTACTGTTTTGGTTTCTGAATCAAAACCACAAGATATCTGTAAGAGACTTGATGAGCAAGGCACACCAATCTGGTACCTTCAAGGTTATCAGTACTGAAGCATTTGAGCAGCCAGTGTCAGTCATGTTCCATGCAAATCTATGTCATGTATTTACAACAAAAAAGGCTAGTAAACGAAATCAGAGAGCTCTCATTCATGTGGCAGTATCTGTCCAGTAGTCAGAAAATAAAGCCTAAAAATAATTCATTCTCTCTGTAAGAGCAGATGGAAACACATCAGGAACTCTACGAGGTTTTTAGCTAAAGAAGGTACTTCCCATTAAGGATGGCCAGGAGACCTAACTATGGAAGCTTCTGAAAAGAAGGGAATTGACTGTGCAGACAATTAAAAGGCATAAGCTTCCTAGGAACAAGGCAATCCTGCACACATACCATAAGTACATCGCCACCTCCCAGAATCAGTGGGATGGATTCTGCTTGGATATCTGTAGGAAGACTACAGGAAAGAACACATTAACAGAAAGCTATGTTATCAGTAGAAAAAAAGGATTTCTGCATACACAGGAACTCACAGAAGCCAGTCATCTGCAAGATGGAAAATAGCAAGTAAATGCTGCTCTTCTTGATTTGCAGATAAGGAAGCTAAACAGATTCCATTTATAAGGAGACCCTGGAATGGGAGATGTACTTTGAGAGGAAGTGCATGGTGAATTCAGCTGTACCATGACAATTTGGCTGCACTTCACATTGCTATGATAAACCATAAAAGATACAGATTAATTATATGTCCCCTGGCTTCCTTTCACCAAGCAAATTTTATTTTTATAGCCACTTGTAGAACACTGGTTTACCAGATTTGCACCCAGAATTGAAAAAGGAAATAAAGATAACTAAATGTAACCAGCATTTTCAGATCACAGCTATTTAATACCATGCATATAAGAACAGAACTAGATACAATAAGGCTGTCCGTACTGGTAGCATTATGAACGACAACTCAAACTCTGAAACCACGTGTTTGAGACAAATTAAATATGTGAAACACTGACACACAAGACACTCTGAATAACAAATTCAGGCCAATCTAGAAAAAAAATAATATCAATTATGTGATGTTACTTCTTCAATAATCCCACAATACATAAACAAACTGGATGCACAGAAATAGAAGCTTTTATCAGACAAATGGTAACGAAAGTACAGTCAGTCATGCTTTACTTGTCCAAGTTTAAACGTTAACACTGCAGTCATAATTCATCTTCAGGCATTCACACTAAAAGTAAGTGCATGAGAAGCAATGACAAGTTAAGGGAACATGTATCTGCTTTGTTCCAACGTGACAGCAGAGGTATTTTAAGAAGCATGTCATAGACTGATGAAAGGCAAATTAGATTTTGCCAAGCTCAAATGCATTCCTACTTACAGCCAGTCCATTTCCTCCACTGCTTGAGCTATCTCAGGCATAACACCCATTTCTGTAAGATAAGAAAAAAAACCAACAAACAGTGTTATTTACTTGAACACAGTACAAAAGATTTCTAAGGGTAAACACTTCCAACTACAGACAAAAACATAGCCTTCTCCACAGAATAAATAGTAAGAAACATTGTCCCTTTCCCATACACATTTGGCAATTGTCCCCACTTAGAGCAGAGTAACTCATGTATACACCAAGCACAGGAGCAGGTGCTGGCACAGCAGCAAACGCAGTGGGACCCCAATACCATATCAAGGATAGAATACTTATCTTTCCACATTTAAGCAATTGTCTGTGCAAGCAACATTGAAGACTCTGTTAGTCGCAAACATCCTAACTCTCTCCTAGAGCTGAGATGCAAAAAGTTTTCAAAAAGTGAGAATTTTTTTTCTACAGACTTAAATCTGAGATGCCTAAGTTTCTTTTGATGAAATCTTGCCTTACACAGTAGATGACACTTTGATTTTCGATGCTACTAATCACATTCAGCTTTGAAATATTTTTTTTTTCCTTTTGTGTCCCTTTCCACAAACTCCTACCATAAAATCACAGAATCAACCAAGTTGGAAGAGACCTGCAAGATCATCCAGTCAAACCTATCACCTAGCTACACTTCAGACAAAAGTTAAATGATTACATATAATAATGTCTGTATTTTGATTAAAAAACAAACAAACAAACCAAACCCCCCAAAAAAGAACCCACTGCTAGTCAATAAGGGCAAAAAGAAAGAAAACCAAAAGTAACATAAGTAATGTTATTATACCATCAAAATAATACTTTAACTAACTCTATTTTTAGACCAATAGGGTTACTCCAAATTAAAGTATAAATATGCATCTTTCTAAAGGGAGCTTCTACATGCTGGCCTTTACACTGTCACATATATCACACATATGTATACACAAAGCTGGACTGACATAAATGGAGCTGTACAGCCAAAAATTATTCTTCCTTTTGCTATAAGAAGTATTTGCAACATGATTTCAGAAAACTTTAATATTTTGAAGTGCTAATTTGTTCTACAAGATTATACAATCCATATAAGGAAAAAGCAATAAAATTTGCTATTTCCTGCAAATCATAGACAATGTCCTACATTATTTTGTAAGCTTTTAATACACATCCAGTTCATATAGATTAATTTATTATGCAATACAAGTGTTTAATCAGACAATGGTACTATGACATTTTCCTCAACTACAACCAAAGTAATCCCTCTGTCTAGCGTCTAAATGCATCTCTGGATGTACGAAGGAAGCTTCAGCATTTCCCCTCATGATCCCTCTAAACAAACGAATTAAAAACCTTATATTAATTGAAACTTTAGAGTATCCCAACGCTTGCCACCTGCGTGCCGAGGTACAAAACCCGATGTTTCCTCTATCAGTTTTCAGATTACACATGTATTTCAAACCGCATCACAGACCAGAGCCACAGCACTGCGGTACACCGAACACTTACAATCAGTTTCCTCTTACAGAACCGGCCAGCCTGAGGAATGAGTCTGACTTTTAAGTAACGCCATTTGTCGGGCACGAACACATCGTATATGCAACAGAATCAGCGAATCCACTGTGATAACTACTTCTGAAGGCCGAAGAAGATCGAGAAGGTGGAAAGAGATATGACCCTACAGGCCTCTCGACCCTAAACCTGCTACGTGGTAGTGACAGACTGCAGGGAGCCTGCACCGAGGACAGGCCCGAAGACCTCCGCACGGCGCTAACGGGCCCGTTTGCCGCTGCGAGACCGGGAGCCTCCACCATCACAAACCAACAGCAAGTCTAGGAGCGTCAGACTCTCCCCGAAGTTTGCTGCGGGCGATACGGCCAACACCCCCCGTGCCCCAGCACCACGTACCCGAAAACGCCGCCATCGTGACACCGCCAACGCCGCCGCCGCGCACCACGGCCCACAGTGCGCAAGCGCCAAGCTCGTCCGCTGGTTTTAGGCGCCGGATGGGAAGCAGGAGGCGCCGAGTCCGTTCGTGGGTTTTTTTTGATGCCGGGTGGAAAGCTAAAGGCACCGCTTCACGCGTTCCGGCTCGTCTGTGCACCCTTCGGGCACCGGGACGGGCGTAGACGTGACCCTACAGCTAACACAGCAAGTGCAAAATCCATGGAGGAGTTATTTTTGCTTTGTATTGCAGATTTTTAGGGTACGCTTAGATAATAGGCCTGGAATTTCACCACTTTTCTGAGATCATGGCATATTTTTTTCCCAACCGCAAACCACAGTTCGAGCACATCTATGGTACTGGTGCTCATAACCTGTGTTTTGAACACAAAGCGTGTGTTTACAACGGGAATCTGCTTTACTCTTGCACACAGCACTGGTGTCTTTCCATTTCATTGATATAGTCCACATTTGCATAATTTTCTGTAATTAATATGTTTGGCAGAAACTGTCTAGGATTTTATATTGGCAAAAATACCTTCGTACACAGATAACACACCAATTAACTTTTCTAGACATGTTAAAGGGGATACATCCTTCTCCAGTTTTCAAAGAAATCTTTTTCTAGGATAACTGCTAGTGAAGTTTAAAAGCAAGACGGAGAGTGAGGTTAGAGAGAGAGATGCAGCTCGGAGCTCCCCAGCAGGAGTAGCTAGCTAGAATGTTTTGGTGAGAAGAGCTAATTACAGGCTGTGAAAAGGAAAACGATGATGTCTACTTCACTCATAGGCTTGATGAGATGCATAAGAGCAAAAATCAAAACAGATAAGGCACTATTCCTGCTGGGGAGCTCCGAGCTGCATCTGGCTCTCTAACCTCACCCTCCGTTTCTCTGACTAATCCACTTTGCTTCCTAACCCCCTGGCTGAACCTCCATTCTTCCTTGGGACTGGGGTAAGGTTGGTGTGTGTGTGGGGGAGAAGGTAAAAGGGTAGTTGGGAGCCCTTCCTGAGGACTCAGGTTTCTGGGAGGGGAGTTGTGTTTCTGTATTACCTTTTACCTTGTATATTTCTGTCTATAACTGTATATACTGCAAATATCTGCTTGCATATTGTGCTAAGCTGTAAATAATAAGCTTCATTCAATTTCCAGACCCAGCTGAGCCTAGTCTGGGTGATTTACAAAGTGTAGGGGGCTGGTAACATCCAAATCATCACAAATTTCTATGTAGCATATTAAAGTCTGACGAATAATTTGTGAGAAATGTGTAACTTCGGCTTTTTTCTCTTTTTTTTTGTTTTCTTTTTCAGTAAGGACAGCCATGCCAGACGGGTGACCCCGAGATAGTGACAACTTGCTTCCGGAGCAGTGTTGGGGGCTGGATAAAAGGCTCCTGGGATGCCTGTGGCACCAGATGACCTATGGATCTAAAGGCTCATTTGTATATGCTCTCATTAACCGAACATCATATGTCATATTCAGTAGCTACCTCTCCGTTTCTTGCCCTACAAGTGCACCCCATTGCTCACGGCTTAGCGGGAAGGTTGAGGTCTCTGAAGCTGCAGCTGCCGCTGCCGCCCTTCAGAGATACCGCGAAGACAGTAAGAGCTCCTCTGCCTCACTCCTTTGCTGTCCGCTTTGAGCTTCACAAACCCTCGGGCAAAGAAGGCAAAGGCCTCTTTCGCCGCGACGAGGCGGGGCGCGGCGCCAGAAACGCCTATCCGGTGTCAGCGCTGGAACGAAGACGCACGGAGCTGCGGGGTGCTACCAGTTTGGTCTCCGCCGCGCACCGTCCGTGCTGCGGCGCTGGGTGGGCGGGGACCGGAGCAGTATGGCCGCCACCGGTGAGGAGCGAGGCCAAGTAGTGTTGACTGAGGAGATGGCCGGTGCTGGCGAGGAGGAGGACGGGGAAGAGAACATCTTGTACGACCTGCTAGTCAACACCGAGTGGCCTCCGGAGACGGAGGTGCAGGTATGTGTCGCCGGGAAATGGCTGGAGTGCGGGGGAGGGGACTGGCCACGTAGGCAGGTTATGTGCCCCGTTGCCCCGGCGGCTGGGTTGCCCGGGGCAGGGGGACGCCACCGGCGCCCAGGAACGTGGGGGCAGGTTTTTGTTTCCATTGAGGCTCCTCAGGTTGCGTTCCTGATGGGTACAGCGGGGAAGGGTGGCAGGAGCAAGCACAGAAGTAACCCTTGTGGTTATCCGGTAGCTGTCGTGGGGTCTTGTCACTTAATTCTCTCGTGGCCTCTATGCCGCTGCAGATGTCTTGAAGTCTTTCTTATTCCTTGCATATGAGCGATGTGCGGCAGGTTTTACTATTAAGCTGATTCGAGGGAAGCTGTGATGAGGTGTATGGGTCATTCCCATACTGAGAGTAGTGGCAGCTGCCTTGATGAAAACAGTCTTTGCTGAACTTACTTTGAGTGAGGAAAAGGATCCCTCTTTAGACCTGAATGTCAGAATGGCTGCCTCTGTGTTTTCAGGAGTGGGCTGGAGGGAGAAAGTATATTTCTTTGTGTCTGCAAGGCACACAGACGGATGGCAAAGCTGAAAAGATCAGAAATCACTGCTCACATGTACAACTTTATGTTTGCTTCTGTTTATTTTTCTTCCTGACTTCACGGAAAAGCTGAAAATGTTTGCCGTTTCAACTTTTCCCCTGCAGTGTGTTGAGGTAGCTGCCTCTTGTCTGATTTTAATGTAGAGAATGCAGGCAGTATAGTTTTATTTCTTTCTTGTAGTGACTTTCAAACTCACTTGGTTGTTAATGCATTTACTCCTAAAAGCAGTTTTTGAAGCACCTGACCTCAGTGCCAGGCAAGGTCATGGAACAGGTCATCTTGGGTGCCATCACAAAGCACCTACAGGATGGCCAAGGGATCAGGCCCAGCCAGCATGGGTTTAGGAAGGGCAGGTCCTGCCTCACCAACCTGATCTCCTTTTATGATCAGGTTACCCACCTGGTGAATGTGGGGAAGGCTGTGGATGTAGCCTACTTGGATTTCAGCAAAGCCTTTGACACTGTCTGCCACAAGAAGCTTCTAGTCAAGCTGGCAGCTCATGGTTTGAACAGATTCACTCTGTGCTGGATCAAGAACTGGCTGGATGGCAGAGCTCAGAGAGTGGTGGTGAATGGTGCCACATCCAGTTGGCAGCTGTCACTAGTGGTGTTCCCCAGGGATCAGTGCTGGGCCCAGTCCTGTTCAATATCTTTATTGATGACCTGGACGAGGGGATTGAGTCCAGCATCAGTAAGTTTGCAGATGACACCAAGCTAGGAGCAGCTGTTGATCTGTTGGAAGGTAGGAGAGCCCTGCAGAGGGACCTGGACAGACTGGATGGGTGGGCAGAGGCCAATGGGATGAGATTTAACAAGGCCAAGTGCAGGGTTCTGCACTTTGGCCACAACAACCCCAAGCAGTGCTATAGGCTGGGGACTGAGTGGCTGGAGAGCAGCCAGGAGGAAAGGGACCTGGGGGTACTGATAGACAGTAAGCTGAAGATGAGCCAGCAGTGTGCCCAGGTGGCCAAGAGAGCCAATGGCATCCTGGCCTGCATCAGGAACAGTGTGGCCAGTAGGACAAGGGAGGTTATTCTTCCCCTGGACTCAGCACTGGTCAGGCCACACCTTGACTCCTGTGTCCAGTTCTGGGCTCCTCAATTCAAGAAAGATGTTGAGTTGCTGGAACATGTCCAGAGAAGGGCAACAAAGCTGGTGAGGGGCCTGGAGCACAAATCCTATGAGGAGAGGCTGAGGGAGCTGGGCCTGTTTAGCCTGGAGAAGAGGAGGCTCATGGGTGACCTTATTACTGTCTACAACTACCTGAAGGGAGGTTGTAGCCAGGTGGGGGGTGGCCTCTTCTCCCAGGCAACCAGCAATAGAACAAGGGGACACAGTCTCAAGTTGTGCCAGGGTAGGCATAGGCTGGATGTTAGGAAGAAGTTCTTCACAGAGAGAGTGATTTCCCATTGGAATGGGCTGCCCAGGGAGGTGGTGGAGTCACCGTCCCTGGGGGTCTTCAAGCAAAGCCTGGATGAGGCACTTAGTGCCATGGTCTAGTTGACTGGTTAGGGCTGGGTGATAGGTTGGACTGGATGATCTTGGAGGTCTCTTCCAACCTGGTTGATTCTATGATTCTATGAAGTTTTATACTTCATGAGAACATCTGAACATCAGACAGATGAATGTACCTACTCATAATGACTAAATATTCTTACAAAGTCTTGATTTTCAGTAGGAGTTGGTTTTGGTTTTTTCTTTTGATCTGTAAATACTTAGTTGCAGCAACAAGTATGCGTTTGGAAAATATGATTTCAATATTCACAGAATCACAGAATGTCAGGGGCTAGGAGGGACCTTGAAAGCTCATCCAGTCCAACCTCCCTGCCAGAGCAGGATCACACAGGAACGCATCCAGGTGGGTTTTGAGTATTTCCAGAGAGGGAGACTCCGCAACCCCCCTGGGCAGCCTGTTCTACTGTTCTGTCACCCTCACAGTGAAAAAATTCCTCCACATGTTTACATGAAGCTTCCTATGCCTCAATTTCCACCCATTGCCCCTTGTCCTGTCATTGGGCATCACCAAGCAGAGCCTGGCTGGCTTCATCCTGGCTCTTACCCTTTCTGTATTTATAAACATTAATGAGGTCACCTCTGAGTCTCCTCTTCTCCAAGAGCAGTCTCTCCTCATAAGAGAGATGTTCCATTCTCTTAATCATCTTTGTGACTCTGTGCTGCATTCTCTCTGAAGCAGTTCTACATCCCTCTTGAACTAGGGGCCCCAGAACTGAACACAGTACACCAAATGTGGCCTCACTAGGGCAGAGTAGAGTTAGCAAGCTTTCTAGAATGTTGGATAGGCAGTTGAACTTGGTTTTATTTTGAGAGATGGTAAACAGTTTTTGTTTCAAGTAATGTGAAAGCCATTTAGGCCTGCAAACTAGGAGGGCTAAGATGTGGTGGCATGAGGCTGTATATCTACAGCTGCATTAAGGGGGTATGTTTCTGACAACTATTCCTTCTCTTTTGTTGCCATGAGTATTCTTGAAGTTGTATGGTAAGTTTAGCGAAGTAATTAGTCAGAGAAACAATCATGTTGTTTCTTTTGATTGCATGGCCACCTTAATACACTTGTAGGTACCAAGAGAGGTGATTAATGGGTCAGTTAGAGCTGAGTGAAGTATGACACCTCCCTGCAGTGGCAGAGTGTGAGTATGCCAATTTGAAGTTAATTATGGGACCATAGACTGATGGCCCCATCTGCCCTGTTAGAATTTCTAAGCATAGTAGAATTCTGCTTGTCAAATTCAGCAAATGGTATGGGCTATTTACAACTTGGTATTTCTTGCCTATTTACTTTTAATTTCAATTCCCCTTTTGAATGGCAGAAACAGGAAGGCTTGAAAATATTATGCTATATAGTTTGGATGTATGTCCTTCTTGAAGACTGTCAGTAGCCAAGGATGGTTCTGATATTTATTTGTGGAAATGCAAGTAGACTGAACTTTTCCTTTCCTCCAGTAGATAAATAGTGTCTGTCTTTTGAAATGCATCAAATGTATAAACTGACACTATGTATTTTTTTCACTGCCATCTAAAGTTATGAGATTTCCCTCCCACCCTTGGTGTTTGTAAGCTTGAGTGTGCAACAAAATCCAAAACTGAGTGACTTGTCAGTGAAGAAGTTACTTAAGTTTTATTTCTGGAATGCTTTTGTCAAGGAGAACTTGAAGTTTTCCTAAATGGGAATGAATTAAATAAAATGATACAGCAGATTTAGTAGCTGTTGCTGTTTCTGAGGTGATAGAAATATATTACATAAAGTAAAATTCAGGTCTTTAGAGTGTAAAACAGCTTTAAAGAGTTTAAGATGTGTGGAATAGGAACCTGTAGTTCAGGCTCAGAAGTGGACTTAATAGGATTTTTTTTTGCATATTCCTAAGAGACATAAGCAGTTTCTTATACCTCTTAGGTATATTTTTACTTCAAACTTCTCTTAATCCAGAAATTTTAAAAGCTCATCTTTTAACCTCTCTAGGAAATTATAGGTCTTCTCAAGGTAGTATCAGAAGTAATTTATATTCTCACTTGTTTTATTGTAAGGCCTTGTTAGTTCCTGGTTGATCAACCTGAGTTTGAAACATTATGTATTAGTCCAGCTATGTTGGTTTCTTACATGCTGTGAGATGACAGCCTGATCATTTGAAAGATTATTTCTGGCTTGCAAGCTCTGCATAGAAAACTGCTAATAGTTACTTCAGTAACTTAAATTCGGGAGCTTAGATAAATATTTTGTTAAAACATGGACATACTTGAGAAATTTAGATAAATTTGTTTGTCTTTCAGTGTTTGGTGCTCTGTAACTCAGAATGAGAGGTCTGAATATTTCAGTTAACAAGTAATCATCTGCTCCATGTATTCTATGCTGAAGGGAAGGGGAAATTAATTCATTACCTACTCTAATGCTGTTTGTCATGCTTGAATATTTTCACTAGAAAATTATAAGCATGGCTGTTTATTTCAAAGATGTTTGATGCCTCACTTACTGGTTATCTTTCCTGTCTTCTCAGTTTAGTGCTTCTTTCCTGTTTTCTTGCTGGCAAATATTTTTTTCTTTTCTTGTAGCTAACAATATACATCCTATGTTGGTTTGTATTTTTTATTATCCTGGATTAATGCAGCCTCATTCTCCTAGCAGAGATGAGAGGGAAAATAACACAAAACCCCCTCTGAATTGAAGTTAAAGAGTTTTGCTGCAAATGACACAATGCACAATGACCTTAGCCTGCTTGCATAAAAATGCATCAAAATGCAGAAGCAGCAGCAGAAGCCAGCAATAAAACAGTTCCCACCACCCAAACATGTCAAAGGTAGCCCAGTGGAAACAACCTACACCCCAGAAACAGCCAGCCTCTCATGCTACAATCTAAACTTCAAGCCCCATGATACTTTGCTTCAGCCAGCACATTCATTTTGAAGATGGCATGATGACAGCATGGTATTGAATATCATCAGCTGATTCAGCTCAACCCATGACGCTTATTTTTGTGTTTGGAGAGTACTTTCATTTATGTAGTGAGTGTAGTTGTTCCCCTTTGCTTTATGTAAAGCAATACTCTAGAAAGGATATGTGAGATGCCATGGAGTCATCTGTATTATCTAGTACAAACTAACATAAAATGTTCTTCTTCAGAAGTTCTTTGTTCTTAGTATTTCTGAAACTTTCATGAGCATGAACTTTTTATGTAGCTTTGCAGTTATGTGTATTGAACAGCATAACAGGTTCAACACTGTTGTGATTTCTGGACAATACAGATCAATCTGACATTCATTTACCACAGACTGAATGATTTATACAGCTAACCAAAGATCAGGACAAAGCTGAATCAATAGACAGTCTGCAGTAATTTTGTTTATTTCATTTTGGCACTTAAAATACTTGCTTTATAGCCTGTTTTAGCTCATGCAGTTAAATGGCAAAGTTGAGTAACAGAAAATAAGTAACATGCAGGCTAGCAGGCAACTTTAAATTTAATGAATATATATATATGAATGTTGCATTTGTGTTTATGTATAACATAATATTTAACCATTATTGTTGTATTTGCAGCCAAGAGGCAACAGAAAACATGGTGCATCATTTATCATCACTAAAGCAATTACAGGTAAATGTAACTTGTTCTTATGTTCATGACAAGAAGGATGTGTGGGTTGCTATGAAATTCAGAATTCCTGTAATTTAGACTGAGTAATATAATAGAAATGGAATGCAGGATGTATTTTCAGGAAGATATTTTCTGATTATCAACATTTCTGAGTAATTTTTGTGTAGCATTTATGAACTTTCTTGTCTCTATTAACTTATTGGGATAACAAATAAACCACACATCTAAAATGTTTTGGAGCTCTGCTCTGTTCTGTTTTGCAGAAATGTTCAAGTTGTTTTCCTCTACTGGCTTTTGCATTGAGCTGTGTGCTAGGTGGATGTTTCTGTAAGGACAGTTTATATTCTGAATATATTAAGTAGCCATTCAACACTTGATTTATGCAGCAACTGAATTGTGTTTTGATCCAGTAGGAATTTCTCTTAGAATTTCCAGAAATGTCTAGTGATCCTTTTGATACTGGCCAGGGATAGAGAAGTTTTCTTTTAATACCTTTTCCTTTCTTGAAAATTTCTGAGATTCCATGTGCAGTAAGCTCAAGAGTATCTTAAAACTCCTAGAGATGTAATTTTTTGCTTCTTTTTCCATTTTAGGGCCTGCATTGTTTTTGCTTCAATACCTCTCATACAGGTAGGTTTGATGAAAATATTGCTTAATGTTTTTATTTGGCAAGATTTTGTAATAGATTTTTGATTTGATGAAAAGTTATTTTTAATGAGTGAAATTTAACACCTCTTTAGGATATTGCCCAAGCAGTGCTAGAATATTCTCTTTTCATAAACTTAATTCATTACCACTTGAATTGCCTTATCTGAAGCCGAATGCTGTTTCGAAGAGAGCTGGTGTTGTACTAGTTTGACTTTTCATTTATACCACAAACTTAGCTAAACTTGCAGTTGGAACACAGAATCATAGAATCAACCAGGTTGGAAGAGACCTCCAAGGTCATCCAGTCCAACCTAGCACCCAGCCCTAGCCAGTCAACTAGACCATGACACTAAGTGCTTCATACAGCCTTTTCTTGAACATGCCAGGGATGGCGACTCCACCACCTCCCTGGGCAGCCCGTTCCAATGGGAAATCACTCTCTCTGGGAAGAACTTCTTCCTAATATCAAGCCTATACCTCTCCCAGCACAACTTGGGGAGTCCCCTTGTTCTGTGCTGGTTGCCTGGGAGAAGAGACCAACCCCCACCTGGCTACAGCCTCCCTTCAGGTAGTTGCCGACAGCAATGAGGTCACCCCTGAGCTTCCTCTTCTCCAGGCTAAACAACCCCAGCTCCCTCAGCTTCTCCTCACATGGCTGTGTTCCAGGCCTTTCACCACCTTCATCTCCCTTCTCTGCACACATTCCAGTATCTCAACATCTCTCTTGAATTGAGGAGTCCAGAACTGGACACAGCACTGAAGGTGTGGCCTGGCCAGTGCTGAGTCCAGGGGAAGAATATCCTCTCTTGTCCTACTGGCCACACTGTTCCTGATCCAGGCCAGCATGCACTGGCATGTTTACTTGATAAAAACTCTCAGGTGATCATTGGTTACCTTAAATCTAGAGTTGCCTGTGATGGTTTGGGAGTTACTTGCCCCCCCCACTTAAGAAAATCACCCAGACTAGACTCAGATGGCTGGAAATTAAAGAATGAAGCTATATTTACAGCTTGGCACTATATACAAGCAGTTCTACACAAATATATACAGTTACATACAAATCAGAAATGACACAGAAAGACAATACCCCTCCCAGAAACAATTAAGAGTCCCCAGGAGGGCTCCTGACCCAAACCCTCTTTCCCTCCCTTCAGAAATAACTGGACTAACCCATGTATATCTCACATAATAAATCTGGACATCTGAGGTGAGATGTCAAAAAAAAACCCAAACCAGCAAGGATGTTAGGGGAAAAAGGGGTTAGGTGGATTAGAGAGTTAAAGTCAGAATCAGCCAGAGACTAGACCACCAGAAAGAAGGCACAGCCCAAAATGAGAGCTGAGCAGTGTGTGTGTGAAGTGCCCTTCTTATCTATATTTTGACTAGTTGGGTTTCTCAGAAGAAGAATGGTGATACAGGGCACGTGTTTTTTTTCTTTCTTTTCATAGCTAAGGATTTTATTTCTCTCGGTAAAATATTTCAGTTAGTCTCAAACCAGCACATTGCCTGACATGTATGTCTCAGGTACTGCTTTTGTTACGTATATGATGTGGTTTAGCCTAATGTTTTTATTATTTCAGCCCTGCGAAGTTTTCTCTGCCTGCTGGACTGGTTCGTCTAGTTAGCAAGCAGATCAACTGGCACCTAGTACTTGCAAGGTATGGGGCTGACATGCTTTTCTGTTTTTGGAAGTAGTGAATGCTCTCCTCCCACCTCCCTGTCCCTGGTAACATTGCTGAGTTAATATTGTGCTAAAGTCAAGAGAAATATTGGAGGCTTTCACAAGGTAGCCCTATGAAGGAAAGGTCACTCTGCTACCTATGAGCGCCCAATCTGCTTCCCTTCATTTAATTAATCCTTCACTTGTGTCTGAATGCCCTTCTGGCTTTTGAGGCAAAGTGAATTGCAGTGCAAACATTATCAAACTCAAGTCTAGAGTTTGATCACTTAGAGACCTGTAAATTGGCAGGATATGCAATATAAAATAGAGTTTTGTGGAAAATGAATGCATACCCTCAAGACTTGCCTGCTATTGTATGTGTAAAGGAGAAATGAGAGTTTCAAGGTTAGAACCAGCTGTTCTGTAGTAATTTTATCAGCATCAGTGAAATCATTTGCTTTTAAAAATAAGCATAAATATATATGGAAAAATGGTTCAATAATATGAAGATAGTATGGAATGTTTTAGTTTATTAATCTTCACCATAATCACTGGGGCAGCAAGAGTTCTGACTGTTGAGAGAGATGGTGTTTCTTTGAGGGAAGTGATGACCTCTTTGGATGCACAGCATGCCAGTTGCAATGCTGTATATTATATATAAAGGCCTTCTCCTAAGGAGAAAATGTAACTTACTGAAGCATGGTAGTAGTTTATAATACAATACATAGTTTTAGACACTGCTGTTTTGAAGTTACCCATAAGCAACATCTGATTCTGACATCCCCTGCAGAGGAATCTTATTATAGCACTGATTTATTTTTTTTCCTTTTCTTGGTAAAAATTGAAGACCGCCTAGTTGGACTTGAAATGAGCTTTCACACTTGTATTTTTCTTTCAGCAATGGTAAATTGTTGGCAGTTGTTCAAGACCAATGTGTCGAAATCAGGTAACATTATTTACTGCTTTATGGCCATGGTTGTAGAGTTCTGAGAATGTGTTTCTGATGTTTTACTAACTGTATTTTTCAATATTTTTGTTTGTTTGTTTGTTTCACTTTGTTAAAATATTATAAGTATGTAAAAATCTTAAAATGTATTTTCATTTAGAAAGTAGAAGTCTTATATTTCTTCTTAGCCAGCAACAGACATACCAAACAAACAGACATACCAAACATCAGAAAAAAAATACCCAGAAACAGCAACCCACTCAGAATCCTCCACAATTAAAATAGTGTAGATATCTTGGTCTACATCTAAAGAAATATAGTCAGCAGATCAAGGGAGGTGATTCGATATCTTTACTCCACTCTGGTGAGACCCCAACTACAGTGCTGTGTGAGTCCTCAAGAAAGACATGGACCAGATGCCTTTCTGTTCTTCCTAGATATTCTCTATTAATAACTGGGACAAAGAGGTAGATTTCTGCTACTCTTAGAGTAGCTAGTATGTATAATACTTCACTTTATTTTAGAAGTAATGTAGATTCTTGTAAAGACTGTTTCCCCTTTTTCTTCTACTCTTTAACAACAAATTCTCCTTTGCTAGTTCAAAAACACATTTAACTGTGGAATGTATCTTGATTGAGTGTGTTTACTTGCTTCAGAAAAATCCATTTGCTGGAAGGTCAGATCTTCTATTTATATGTAAAAGAAGCAAGTGTATGAAAATTGTTCAGTCAGAAGCTGTGTGAACACTATAAATGTCAGCTTACAGACTATAAAATAAATCATGTGTTTCAGCTGTATTAATAAAACTATATTCTTACATTGTTTCTAATGTTGTAAGCGACAGCATACTGACTAAATGGTGGTTTTTTTCCACTAAAGTTACATCTTCACGTTCTGAAAATGATGCTGTTCTATTTTGAACAGTATTACTATTAAATAAAGGATATTAGTATTTATGCACTGGCAGGATAGTTTGTAAAATACTATTGTTAATTACTGTAGCTTCCTGACAGTGAAGGTTTTGAACAAGCAGTTAAATACATGCAGGCCTTTGAATTGTGCCCTTCAAGTATATTTGTAGTGTTCCATTCATTGTGTAAAACTGAATAGTGTTTTCTTTGTAATCTTTTCAAATCTATGTGAGTCTCTTTCTACAGGTCTGCAAAAGATGACTTTGGATCTATAGTTGGAAAATGTCAAGGTACACAATTGTGACACCTCTTCATCATTACTAGTGCCATCATGGTTTATTATTCATGCACTGCTAAGTGGTGGTGTCAGTTTAATGTTGTAACTGCCTAAAAGCACTGGGAAGAATCTCTTACTAGTTTTGCTTCATGACTAGCTCTGTTACCCTCCCTCTCTTCTTTTCATGAAGATTAACATAAAACATCTGAATAAGAACTAAAATAAAATGATAATTAAAATAAAATAAATGAGTTTGGGAGGTGGTGATGGAGAGGTGGTGTGTGGGTTGTTTTTTTTCTATATGGTGTTTGTTTATTTTTATTTTTTTTCCCCTTGCCCCTCTCTTTTATTTCTTTTTCTGCACTAGGATGAGTTTCTAATGGTGATAGGCACCTTGCATGTTTTTAATGCAGATGAACTTTCATTTAAGGGATTACACTTCATTTTAAGATAAATGTCTTCCCTTTTTTATAGTGCCAAAGGATCCTAACCCTCAGTGGAGGCGAGTGGCCTGGAGTCATGATTGTACATTACTTGCTTATGCTGAAAGCGCTGGAACAGTGAGAGTGTTTGACCTAATGGGTAGTGAGCTTTTGGTCATTGCACCGGTAAGTGCCCTCTTAAATTCAGTATGAATATAATAGAACTTTTGGTAAGGAAAAAGGGTAATTTCCCCTCTGGCTTTTTTGTAATCATGGCTTACTTTAGTATTCATACTGTAAGCCTTTATGCCACGCATGAATGTACCATGAAGTGTTCATCACGGGATGGATGTATTATAGTTAAGTAGCACTTGCAAAACATATCCTTTGTGCTGTTGCATTTAGTCAGAACCTTCATCTTTCTTTTTTTCTTGAATTGTGATAGATCTGTAGGTACATCAGGTTGTGAAAGTATGAAATCACCTAATGAGTATGTGTGCAAATAATTACAACCTTTAGTAGTAGGTTACAAACCTGCAATTTATGCAGACTCATTTACAAATCAAGATGTAGTAGACCAATATGAGCATATTTTTGTTCTTTTGGTATGAGAAGAAGTAATTGCTGTTGGCTTGCTCCACACAATATATTTAATATTTTGCATATTCAAAGGTGGTAATAAAGTAATTTGGGAAGGTAGCTCAAGTGTATTTTCTCAGTATATTGTCTTTGCAGCCTGCATAGTTAATGAAATTTCTTCATAATAAAAGGGGAGTGTATTTTTTTTCTAATGCAAACAATTTTTTAATACACTTTTATGTGCTGTAGTAAATTTTTAAATTCTTAGCTCTTGGATTAATGAAGACTCTTTTTTTCCCTTTCCTTTTCTTTTCCTTTTTAAAATCCCTTTTCTCTCAATGTGTTTTTGCATTTTTGGGTGAAGACAGCAAATATTCCAGGAGATCTGAGCTATGCTATTGCTGGATTGATCTTTCTTGAATACAAAGCAAGTGCCCAGTGGTCAGCTGAACTGCTTGTTGTTAACTATCGTGGAGAACTGAGAAGTTATCTTGTAAGGTAAGGTTACGTTTTGACTTGTTTTGAGAACCAGTCAATGTCAAAGGAATTCTTTCTACCTTTCCACTCTTCAAAGAAAATACATCTGAAATAATGTGGGTTTTTTTCTTTTTCTTTCCTTCACCCCCTCCTCCCATTTCTACTTAGTGTTGGAACAAACCAAAGCTTTCAAGAAAGTCATAGTTTCAGCTTTAGCAGCCATTATGTCCATGGAATAACTACTGTCATTTATCATCCTGGTCATAGGTAAGTGTTCTGTTTTGCTACTTGCCAGTAGTATAAAAATGATGCACAACAGTGGCAAATTAAACACTGTAGTGTATTGGACAAGGAGGGGGAGGAGAAGTAGTTTTAATGTTCCTGTTTAGTGATAATCAGTAACAAGAAGTCATATGTAATGTACCTATGAAAGAAGCCCTAGGCAGTGATCTTGCTTTACCAGTGGAATAATGAAAATCAAGTTATGTCCTTTATGGTTTGAGTACCTTGCATAATCATCAGGCTTTAGAATGTCAGAAATAGCTTCAAATGATGTTTATACACTTGATGTAGTCTGATGTGTAGGCTTGGTTGATTTAATTTGTAGTTTGTTTGTGTGTTTTTTTTCCCCTTTCTGCGTTTGATTTTGGAAACAATTGCCCAACCATTTTCCCTGGTATTCTGACTAAAACTGGCGGGTTTTGATGCCAGTGCCTCATGATGCATTTTCCCTGTTACTAATGCGATGGGTATAGATACTAGAATAATGAAAGACTGACCGATGAAGCAACTGACTGTCTGCTTGTGAACTGATTGTAGTTGGAATAGATCCTGGTTAGGCAATTACTTAGGTTAAAATTAAGCATGTTTGCCTTTTTAATATGTACTTTTTATACAGCAAGATAAACCTGGTGACTTTTCTATTTCTCTTCAGTTATAGGAACTAAACTTTTTTCTTCTATTAGATTTTTACTAGGATTGAATATTTCAGTGCAATATATCACTATATTATTTTTAAAATGGGAATTCAGCTTGGAATAGTAGAAGAAACTGTTTAAAAAGTTGTTCAGTTTCTTCAATGTTAGGTGAGCTGTCTTACCAATCCTAGGGTAAGAAGTGGTTATTAATGAGAACTAATGTTTTTCTGGCTTATTACTTTGATAAATTAATTTTGAGTATGGCTTTTGCTTTCATAGTTAGTAAGTCCGCACAATTAATACTCAGTATACCAATTCTAGAGTTTTGAGGTAGTAGATGTGGGTTATGTGGTTTTATAGCACTCTCTGACCAGACAACAGAAGCTACTCATTCTTCCCTTTGATCAGACCAGAGTTAATGGTTCTTATAATCATAGAATCAACCAGATTGGAAGAGACCTCCAAGATCATCCAGTCCAACCTATCACCCATCCCTGTCTGGTCAACTAGAACATGGTACTAAGTGCCTCGTCCAGTCTTGAACACTTCCAGAGATGGTGACTCCACCATCTCCTCGGGCAGCCTTGTTTCTGAAGTTCTCTTTTCTATTCTGTGGTTGGTTGGGAAGTTCCTCCTCTCCCCCACATAAGTTTGCCAGACTAGCTCAGTGTGCTAGTTTGAAGCTAGCTGGAATATTTTGGTGAGAATTAGATTATAGGCTGTGAAAAGGAAACAATGGTGATGCCTACTTCACTCTTAGGCTTGCTGAGATGTATAAAAACAAGAGCATAAATGTAGGTAAGAGTTGCTCTCTCTGGCTCTGGCTGCCTCCCTTCTCTCCCTAACCTGCTGTCTGTGTAACTAATCCGTCTGCTTCCTAACTCCCATGGCAGATTCTCTGAACTCACCTTGAACATAAGGCAAAGTCTGGAATAAGGTAGAGGGGTGGAAAGAAGGTGGAAGGGTAGTTGGGAGCCCCTCCTGGAAACTCTGGTTTCTGGGAGTGGTGTTGTGTTTCTGTATTACTTTTTTAACTTATATATTTCTGTATATATTGTAAATACCTGCTTGTATATTGTGCTAAGCTGTAAATATAAAGCTTCATTCCTTAATTTCCAGCTTGGCTGAGTCTAGTCTGGGTGATTTTCATAAGAGTTGGGGGGGTCTGGTAACACCCAAACCGTCACACTCAGATGGCTTGGAAGTAAGATAAAGCTGCGTTTTACAGCAAGGTAAATTTAAAAGCATATATACGAAATGTATTTACATACAATTTAGAAATAATAACAGAAATCCAGTCTTCCCCCTCTCTAGACAAAGAAAGCCCAGAAGGGGCCAACGCCACCTTCTTCTGTCTCCCTAGATAGAAAACCAACAAGATTTCCTGTATTATCTTGAAAAGGTTAGTGAAGGAGTTGGAGAGACGAAGGAACAGCAACAGAGCCACTACCCAAAAGCCAAGAGAATGAAATTGTTTATATATTGGCTTTTTATACCAATTAGCAAACCAATGAATGATACAGACTTTATTATTCTTTCACAACCAGTGTTCTAATTTATTTATGTTCTGCACTGAGCTTTCAGAGAAGTCCTGACTTCTCAGTTTGGAATTTTCCACTAAGCCTTAAACTACCACATGCTTCTAATGTTAGGAAGAAAAATTAACATCATCAAGAAAATGCATAGACAATCAGCTGATGTGGTTGTTAAGCTAAGTATGTATATGCTAATATATATAGCCTTCTTGCAATAGGCTTTTAAAAGAGGAGAGTCGGGGGAAGAAAGGCTAAAAATGTCAAGATGTTTTTTACTTCTCTTGGAGATGGGAGGAAAGAAGGAAAAGTATTTTATTTCTGTTTTTTTCATTCCTATTTTTCTTAGAAGATTTTAGGTTAACATTTAAAAATCTTGATATTATTGTGAAGTAAACCAGCATAACACAGGGCTGGTTTTGTTTGGGACACTTTATTTAGAATATTAATAATTGACGTTATCTTTTAATGGAAGCTTATGGTTGGCATAGTTTGATGTTGTTGTAGGGAGAGAAATGCCTCTTCCTCACATGAAAAGATGTGGTTATATCTGCTGCTAAGATGATATGT
The DNA here is from genome assembly GCF_015220805.1 of Pogoniulus pusillus. NCBI lineage: Eukaryota > Metazoa > Chordata > Aves > Piciformes > Lybiidae > Pogoniulus > Pogoniulus pusillus. Next base: position 33,964,314 of record NC_087270.1, read on the forward strand.
TTGTGTAATGTGTGTGGTATAAAGGCCTGGCACTAAGGTGCTTTTTCTAAGACTTCTTCAAGGGGTTCCTGACCCTTACTCATTAGGAATCACCTGAAACAAAAGGTCAAATCACTCAGAAAAAGGTGGCTTCTAGAGCATGCTAACTTGATCTTCTTGGGAGTGGCAGGCATCATGAATTTTCTCAAAGACTTCCTAGGAGTTCTGTGATCCCAGAACTGTATAGAAGATTAAATGATTCTAGGAAGAGAACTCAGTAGCTGCTTCACTAACTTCTGCATGCTAGCTGTACTCTATGTAGAAAACACATAAAGAATAAAAATTACTTATGGGTATAAGTGCTAAAGGATGTTGCATTGATCTTGATGTTCATAACAGCTGTTAAGTGTCATATATTAACATGGTTTTGTGACCCATCTGGAGTCACAGAAAACTACAGCAGATGTGGTGTGATTTAAGAACCCTAGTATCTGTCTAGGGGAAGTAGTTTCTCACATTACTGGGACAAAAATTATTAGCAGACAAACTTAAAGAAGTTAATAGGAAAAAAACAACCTTCTCCTGTTGCTGCTTCCAGCCTACCTGTCAGCTTGTTATTTTGGAGTCATCTCCTGTCTAGTCCTGAAAAAATAATTGGTAAACAACAGCAGATCTTTGCTGAGCTCTCAGGAGTATCTTTCATTTTCGTTTGCTGCCAGTTGTGTTATTCATCTTAATAGCTTCTGCCCCTGCTGTTGCATTTTGCTCTCTGAAAAGCTTTTTAAAATTTTAAGTATGTGCTGCCATGATTGAGTTCTCTGGAGTCCTGGGAGAAGGCTTTTTGTCTCAAGACTGTGTTTTGTGTGTGTCTAGACTGACAGGACATCTTCATTCTAGCTGTCATTGAATTTCACTTATCCTAAAAGTTCCTTCTGAATTATAAATACGTTGCTCTGTAAGTGACAGTTTCCCCAAAATTTCTTTGAAAAGGTTTGTCTTGATTGAGTTTTTCAAAGCTCATTCAGACAGTTTTGGAGCTACTGCTGTCACTATTATTGGCACTTCTTCCTTGGTCTTTATGCCACTGTTTGTCTCTTAGTCACCTCTGCGTAGTGTGGTCAATTGTAATTGAGTTGTAGTCACTGTTGCTGTTGAAATATTTAACTCAGCAGCATGTTGCAATGGAAGCTGGAGCCTATAGAAGAACTTCTGTGCCTATGGATGGACCAGACTATAGATAAATCAATGTTCCAGAAGATTATACTTGCTGTCTCTTAATTATTAGGAATTTAGAGTTGTATTGGAGCAATTTAATGAAGTTCTTGTTTACTGATTTTTTTTTTAATGTTAAGGTAAACAACATCTCCTTAAGGGAGGTGTATTTATTCTTACATGTGCTATGCATTACTTTTTGATCATAGGAATGATGCAGTAGTAATTTACCTAGTTTCCTGTAGAGGGAGAGTTTGCTGTTGCTGTTTTCTTAGGAAAGTGCTGAAAACTTACTGTTTTTGCTGTCTTAGTCAACTCTTGATACCTTGATGCCTAAAACCTTTAAGAATCTTAGCAGTAAGCATTCATGGTATAAGTGATCTTGCTGTATCTTTGTGAGTAGCATGAGACCTGAGAATGTTAAGTAAGCTTTAACGACCTCTGAAAGAGCTCTTTTTTCTTTGAGTTGACTTTTGCAGAAAGTGTTTTGAAGTACACTCGGGTCACAGCTGAAAGCTATATGAGCATCAGCCGCTAGGTGGTAGAGTCCTTCAAGAGTAATACAGACTTGGAAAATTTATGAGAGTGTTCTGGGATGAACTTTTGGCTCAAGTTTCTTCCTTTTTGGAGATACTTTGATTTTTTTGATGGGTTGTTCACTAAAACGAAGCTTCCAAGCAGACTTCCTCATCTGTCCTCAATGTTTTTGTCAAAGCAGTCATAAGATAGATATGGAAGTAGTTGTTAATAGGGGGAAAGAGCTTCAAGGGAAAATACTTTGCTGCATTTCAGTGGTAATCAGCAGCAATTGTAAATGTTTCCTCAAAGTTTTAGAAATGTCATGACACAATTATAACTTGCTACCACAAAATTATTGCGTGCACATTTGTAATTGAGAGAGCTGCTTTAGGAAAAAAAAAAAGAATTGATGCATTTGAATCGGAATCAACCAGATTGGAAGAGACCTCCAAGATCATCCAGTCCAACCTAGCACCCAGCCCTAGCCAGTCAACTAGACCATGGCACTAAGTGCCTCATCCAGGCTCTGCTTGAGCACCTCCATGGGCAGCCCATTCCAAGGGCAAATCACTCTCTCTGAAGAACTTCTTCCTAACTTCCAGCCTGTACCTCCCTTGGCACAACTTGAGACTGTCCCCTTGTTCTGTTGCTGTTTGCTTCCTTGATAAGAGAGAAGTAGCTTATGTGTCACATCTGAATAAATGAAAACCTAATGCTTAAATGGAATGACCAGAATTTACAGCAATTATGGCTTAAGCTGTAATTGCTACGATTCTTTGAGGATAGAGGAGAAACTAAAGCTTAAAACCAGACATACTTGATTTTTAAACGTTGGCAATTATGTCTTATTTGGAAAGCTAGAGATGAGAATGGATCAGGATAAATGCCTCAGATAACAAATGTTAAGTCAGGTAATTTGTAAGTCTCTTTAAACTTCAGTGTGTTTATTCACAGACAAAGTTAATTGAGGCTGTTCCATATTCTTTTTGTTACTGCAAACAAACTGCTGTTTTTCTGACTTCAGAAAAATAAAATAGCCACAAACGTTATGTGGCAGTAGATAAAACTGTGATATGCCTTTATGTATTTTTACAGACTGCTGCTTGTAGGAGGCTGTGAAACAGATGAAGATGGAGTATCTAAAGCAGCTGGCTGTGGGATAACTGCTTGGAGAGTTCTGTCAGGCTCTCCCTATTATAAACAGGTCACTAGTTATGAAGATGACATTAGAACGGTAAGTATGCTTCCTTATTTTATTGGATAGATTTTGTCCCTGGCAGAATTATCTAACTGGAAGTTTTATATGAAGCACTTTTTGAAAGAAGAACTTAATGCAATATTCTGGTATTTTGTAAGCTGTGATCTAAACTTTTAATAATTTTTTTCCCTCCCAGAATCTCTCTGTTTTTTGCCTTTTCTGTAGTAAGATTTGAACTTCTAAATTTTTATTATCATGTGTTTTCTTTTGTTTTGTTTTTTAAACAAACCCAAACAAAAAACCAAGAAATATAAACAAAAAATTGTAGCATGGAAAAATTCAGACTCCTTAGTAGTTTACTGAGATATGTTACTCATTTTGTTGGAAGAAATTGCAGTTATTTTTGTCTCTTTATTTCTTCCTAAGAAAAGGCAGCACACCTGAAATGAATGTTTTAGTTTGTCTGGCACCTCCTTTTGCTTCTAGAAGTATTTGATTTGTTAACAACTACAATATGAATATCCTGAAATCAACTTACAGTATACTAGAATGAATTCCAGTATTTACTCTTATATAGGTATTGCTTAGTATCAAATACAGACTGTTAATTTCATTGCAAATAGGTACTGCTTTTTTGTGGCATAACACATGCTTAACTGTCTATCCTTACACTATTTCAAAGTAGGCAGTCTTATGGAAATTCAAAGAAGAACTGTTTTATTACATTAGATATGACTTAGTTTTTGGTGCATAAAGCAGTGTATCAGGTTGCCTTTCATTGTGTGATGTGTTTCTCCTCTTACAGGCACAGAGAAGAGGATTATTAAGGATTATGAATTTAAGACTTTACAGCAGACGAGGAACAGAACAGGTATTAAGATCTACCACAGAAATGTATTTTGCTAACGTAGTTGTCCATTAATGACTGCCTGGGAGGCTGAAAGTAGTTTTTACCTTACATAACTTAAAAATTAACATTTATATAATTCTTTATATAAGAATTAATATTTATATAAAATCTATCAAAAATATCTTTTTATTATTAAATGAATTAGTGTTCATTTAGTAGGCTTTAAAAAAAAAATCAATCTAAGTAGTTTGTTTGCATCTAAGAGAGAAGTAAGGGGGACAAAACTCAGCCTTCTGCTCTACCTCACTCCCACAAGAAAACCAAATACATCCTGGAAACAACCAAAACCAAAATCCATCAAACCCCCTCATGACCTTAAAGGCCAAAATTTTCATATGATGTGGAGTAGATAAAAATCGTTGAAGTCAAATAAAGTGGTCACAAAGACTTGATTTTTACATTTTGTTACGAGGTACTATAGAAAGATTTTGCTAAGTAGCTTCAGAGGTTTATAATGGGTCAACCTTCTACTACCAGGACTTGTGAAACTTATGAAGCTGCTGATGAAAATCAGCTTGTTTTTAAGAGTCCTGAGTTTTGTATCCTCTCCCCTGAATGAGTGTTAAATTTTGAGTGTCATGTTGAGATGTGCTTTCTGTATTTCTAAGGCTTTGTACACAGTGGTTGTGGCTTTCTTCTACAAGTCTTAGGAGCTACTGCACAAACTTTTCCTATCTCTATGAGTTGTGTGTAGCCTTTGTTTGACTCCTTGTTCTATCTCTTTCCCTCCTTGTAAGAAAATTCATATTTCCTTCTTTTACTTTACAAAAAACAGTAAAGAACCTGTTTATCACTCTATCTGTGTCCTCCTGATAGGAAAAGTTATATGGGCTTTGGAAATAACCTTAATAGATCTTGGGAATCTTAGGTGACTGGTTAGAAGAAGAAAGTGCATGCTTGATTGGAAGAGGAGAACAAATCTTTCTGAATCTCTCTCAAGGGTGGAGTGGGGAGAAATTTTATTTCTTTCACTGAAAATATTAAAGAGAAGGCTGAAGTAAAACTTCTTATTTTACTGGAAGGCTAGTACTGAGTGAGCTGTACTAAACTGATCTTCACTGCACTTGCCAGTACTAAATTTGTAAAGAGGAGCAGATGTTCTTATTCACCCATGAATGTTTTAGTCTGGTTTCAGAGATGGTTTTAAATATCTGAGGTATGGTTTATATTCTTAGTCAGAATTTGACAACAGTATTAAGGACTGGTAGGCAGAGCAGCTGGAAGGCTTGTAGATTAGAACTAGCAAAACTGGAATTAAATTCTTAGTGCTCTTAACTTAAATGACACTTAAAAAATGTGAAGTGCCAACCTGCTGAGGTTTTCAGTGTCTTGTTCTGAAGTTCCCTTAAGCTGACTTGCTGCTTACTGAGGCAGCATTGCCTGCTATGCAGATGGACCAAGTAATCTCTATAGATAACAGTGCTTAGGTGGTAAATTGTAATGTGTTAATGGCTGCTCAATACCTAAATTTAACAGCAAGAGAATTGCTACTGACTAGAAGTAGATGTTGAGCTGTTTTAAAAATTTATGATGTATACCACTGATCATTTATCTGAGTGATCTTGATATTTTACCTCTATTGCAACTTGTAGCATAGTGGTTTTTGTTTAAAGTGTTAAACCAGTTAAATTTTCAATATGGAAAACTGTAAATTTATGTTTTCTCAAATATAAGTAGTTTGTGGATTTTCTTGTTTATTTCTTGATGTTTGGTTGTCTATGTGGTAGGGGGTTGTTTTGTTTCTGTTGGTGGCTGGGGTTGTTTTGTTTCTGTTGGTGGCTGGGGTTGTTTTGTTTCTGTTGGTGGCTGGGGTTTTTAACTTTTCTGACTATATTTGGCAGGATGGAGTTTTCAAGATGAATCTTTCTCCTGATGGAGCTCTTCTGGCAGCTATCCATTTCTCAGGCAAACTGACAATCTGGTCTATTCCATCGCTCAGACAACAAGGAGAATGGGACCAAACTGATCAGGTAAGAAGGGTGCAGATGCTTAGAAACTTGTGGTGTATTTCATCATTCTCTGAATATGTGTTTTCCTAAGAGATGAAGGTAGTTCAGATAACTCTGCTTTAGCTACAGCCAGCTCAGCTTTCCAGCAAAATCCATGTTTTTCAAGAGCTCTGTATTTAACTTTACAGTAATCTTTTATGTTTTGACCATAAGCCTTAAAATGTAAACAATAAGAAGAGACTTGGTTGTGTTGCAGTGACTTTTTCTTGATAGTTTGGTGCTAGATGAGTAACCCTGGCTAGAGGCAGACTGAAATGCATTTTTCAAATAAGTAGAGGCCTACATAAGTAACTCTGAGTGGTCAAAACTGCATTCTGCTGGCTGTCTAATCTGTTATCTAATTCTTCTTCAAAATTTACCCATCTGTCAAATTGCTATTAGTAAGATACATTTTTTCTACAGGAGCTGTTTATAGAACTAAGCAGGGGAGCTTAAGTTAGAAATTGCCATTTAAAGCAGTGTCCTAGGCTACACAGAGCAAAGAGGAGGACTGTTCTTGAGATGATTGTTTTATGTACTTGTGGTTCCTATGTCTAGATATGAAAAGAAAATGCTGAGTAGATCTCAAATGGCTGTAGGGCCTTTATTTCAGAAGTCTTTATGATTACTGCTAGTTTTATTTTCTAATGTGGTGTTTTAGGAAAATAGATTTCTGGATTCTCATGACTGCCTGGAGAAAAGCTGTATATTTTACCTTCAGGAAAAGTCTGGATTTATGGGCAGCGTTTTCATGGAAAAATGAGTGTGTCAGCAATAAAGTAAATAAACAGATTGTCTTACAAAGATTTACTTGAATATAAACCTTTCTTTTGTTTATTTCAGCCAGGTTATGATGAAATCAACCCAGACTGGAGACTCTCTAGTGAAAAAAGAAAGAAAATAAAAGGTATGTGGTGCAGTTAGAGCATTTTTTTATACCATTGTGTAGCTGAAAATATTTACACAACCATACACAGACCTGAAATGGCTTCACTGAATCTTAGAATAATTGCAGAATTGTATGCTGGAAAAGATTCAGTTCTACTCAGTTTTTGATTTTTCAACTAAGTCTCTTTTAAGTGACTGCAATTTTTGACGTTAACAGCATGTTTTTTGCAGACAGTGTCAGCTTCTAGAAGTGATAATGCTAGATGTTTATGGTTACTACCAAGGATTGCTGTGCAGGAAGCTCTTGCTTATACTTGATCCTGTAGAAAATAAAGTTACTGCCAAATCTTATGTACCACAATGGAGTGTTATAAGTGAAAGTTTTGTAAGTAAGTTTAAAAAAAAAAAGTCTCATCTGCAGGGAGGAGCAGATAGGATAGAACCAAATAAGTTATTCCATTCTGTGGATGTCATACTCAGTATAAAGCTGAGGGATCACAAAAGTTAAGCTCACTGCTTCAATGGCTGGTATGCAACTGATCTGTTTCTTAGTGCTGTTTGGCAATTTTTGTTTTGTTTTGTTTTGCTTGTTTGGGAGAGAGATGGGAACAGTAAAGAAATGAGCTAACTCAGTGGTGAACATTTTGTCTCAACATCCATTTTCCATAATCAAGACAGTCTTAAAAATGGCACAGCTTTTATCCTCAGTCACAGTGTCTTGTTTGCTTGTTTGATATTCTTAACAACCTTTTATGAACAAGGTTCCTGAAGCAGCCTAATTGTCACTCCTTGTGAAGATTTAAAGCAGACATCAAATATCTGAAATTTGTCATGTTTTGTGCAAGTAAATCAGTTTATTGTGAATCCTCTCCCCAAATAATATGAAAAAGTAATTGCATCCTGAACAGCTTTATTTAACACAAAACTGATTCAGTGAAATGCAATTGATTTAAAATACAAAACTCAAGGGGAGGGGTGTGTATATACCTGCATAATAATATTTGTTCAGTTAGGCCATCACATGAAGACTTTCAGTAATTCAAATAATTTCAAGGTCTTTAAAGTTATCCTTATTTGTAATAATATTGCATTCTTATTTATTTGTTAATTTCTTTTAGATAAAGAATCCTATTACCCACTGATAGATGTAAATTGGTGGGCAGATAATTCTGTCATCCTGGCTCGCTGCTCTGGTGCATTGACTGTGTCATCGGTCAAGACGTTAACAAACTTGCTGGGAAAGACATGTGAATGGTTTGAGAGTTCTCCTCAAGTCACTTCAGCTCATGATGGAGGATTTCTAAGTCTAGAGGTGAGGAATGTGCATAAGCAGATACTTTTTTAGAATGCAGTAGAAAGTTTGCTTTTTTACATGTGATCCTAAGGGTGTTCTGTGTGTGGTTTAAAAAACTATGTTAATATTAATAGGAAAAGTGTTTCCTTATCTCTATTTAGGTATATATTTAGATATCTCTATATCAGGGACATTCTGAACTTGCTGTGACTTAACTTGCTTAGTAAAAAGCTGATTGTCAGATACACTCTGGAGAGTAGAAATATGACTGAATCTGAATGAGAGGAATCTTGCTGCAAAAAGCAGTTTGCATAAACAGATTTCACTGCCTTGTATGTTGGTGGATTTGGAGAGTACTTCAAGCATCCCTCTCCCATTTTAAAACATGTCTTTTAGAGAGGGATTACATTTAAAATAATTGAAAAAGCCATTTAAATAAGACAAGGCCATGTAAGAGATTTTGATGGTCATCTTTAGTAGATTTCCAGGCTGGATTAGAGCATAATAAAGTTATCCAGGAGATTTCTTTGAAAATGAACAAATTGCTTTTTCCTAAGGTTTACACTGAAATGAATCTTAAACAAAAGTTTAAAATTATGTCTGTCAGAATATCTCAATATTTACCAAAGGTTGCCTGTATGTTTTTGGTAAAGTTTATTGTTTTGGAAATAAGATACAGCAAGTGACCAGCATACTGCAGCCTAAGGATGTTGTCTGAGATGAGATTTGCACTGAACAGAAACCTTTGTTGAATAGTTGAGTTGAAAATACTGCTGTATGCTGCAGTAAACTGTATAATAGTGTATGAAAGTGCCTCCATAGTTCTGTCCATCTGGCTTGAAGGATATTTAGTGTAATAGCAGGTTCCTGTTAAGAAGCTCTCACTCTTGCTTCAGTAAATAAGGAATGTAGCCTCAGATGTAGGTAGTCAGGGTTCATGGATCGTGTTAAGCAAGCTAAGTAAAGTGCTTAAAGGACAAGGGGAGGAAAGATGTCTGAAATTTGAAGTGCTGGAAGTGGAGATGTACTCAATTCGCATCCAAGTAGTTGAGGTGTACTGGGTGGATGCTTCATATTTGTATTTTCTGTGCAGTGTGAGATAAAACTTGTTCCAAAAAGATTGCGCTTGGAGAGCAGGCCTGGTGATGAAGATGAGGGAGAAGATGACTCTGATTCAGATCAGGAAACTTCTGCTAAGGACAGATACTTCAGCTACCTAAAGCAAGGCCTGTACTTTGTGACAGAAATGGAACGATTTGCTCCTCCACGGAAACGTCCACGTACTATTACAAAGAATTTCCGCCTTATCAGTTTGAGGTCCACAACTCCAGAGGAGCTGTACCAGAGAAAAGTAAGTGCAGAAGAAGTCATATCTCTTAATCAATTTTATTTAGAAAGAATATTTTCTTTTTTTTTTGAATTCTTGCTGCAGAAGGATTTAAGCATGTTTCTTCGAGGGTCTCTTAGCTGGCAGTGTACTGTGTTACCTAATCAAAGGGATGATTGTTTAAAGCTAACATGATTAAAATGAGACGGTGTCACTTGGACTTGGAAGTCTGCTCATGTGAGTATTTACAAATAAAGAAAGACTTGGATGGAGTCTCGGATGAACCCTGGCCTTGTTGGCCATGGTTACATTTTTTTCAGGCATACGTACTAATTAGGTCTGTGACTTGTTCTTGCTCAACAGATACTACTTCATTTTTAAGCCTGCTCTAGGCAGTACTTTGTCTAGCACAGGGGTCCTCAATCCAGCCCGCAGGTATTTACAGACCCTCCCCTGACCCTGCTGGGGGCTGGGAGGGAAACCAAGTAGCCACTTCCTACCACTTAATCCACTCGGCAGCCCCCAAGCACCCACCAGGACTGGGCTGGAACCAAACTATAGTCTGGCTCCTGACACTACTGGGCTGGAACCAAACTATAGTCTGACCCCCGTGAGTGTCTGAGGGACAGTGAACCGGCCCCCTGTTTAAAAAGTTTGAAGACCCCTGGTCTAGCACATTTCAATTGTTCTGATAGAAAACTATTCCACAGTATAACTGTCAAGAGTTTCCAGGAAATGCTAATGTCATATTGGTTACCTAAATAATGTATTCCATTTTTTTAGAGGAAAAAAATCTCTAATTTTCTACAGATGTCCATCAGATCTGAGTCTTATTCACCTGCATCTTGGGACATTCTCTTTCCTGTCTGCCTAAGCATGCCCATAGTAATTGTCCCTCTACATGTTTGTCATGGAGGGGATTTCTCTGTTCCACCCCTGGTAGGGGGAGGAGAGAAATTAATTTGAGGCCGTATTAATTTTTTTATAATTTTAATTAAAATTAATATTTACAAATTTGTACCACCCCCAACCACTATGAAATCAGGGTCCGTTTGCAAGTTTATGAAAACAGCTTGGCATATATTTACAGGGATTGATTATTAAATGGAAATATCAAATTATTAACAATTATAGACAGAGAGAAAGATTCCCTTAGGCTTAATGCCTCTTAACAACTATACTGTTTGCCCAGCGAGGACTGAAACTGTGTGTGCTCCTCAGGTAGAGGTAACTTATGTTACAAAGGGTGTAAGGCTTGCTTAGATGTGTTGCTCTTGAATATTAATCATTAATCACCCTCCCGGGATTCTGTCTCAGCGTGTGCCTCAGTATAGGCTCGAGGTGAGGAGAAAGTTGTGATGGTTTGGGCTCTTACCCACCCCCCCACACTTTGTATTTGCCCCAGCTAACTCGGACGGACCCTGGGAATATAGATGAAGCAATTTATTTACAGCTAGCAGAATTTACAAGCAGCTATTTACAATATATACAGTTATATACAGTTATATACAGAAATATACAAAGGATAAACAATACAAAAGCACAACTCCCCTCCCAGAAACCTGAGTCCCCAGGAGGGGCTCTCAAACCACCCCAACACCTCCCCCAGCCCTCTCAACCTTACCCCAGTTCTCAGGAAGAAGAGAGGTGCAGCCAAGAGGTTAGGGAGCAAGGTTAGTAGGAGCAAGGTTAATGAGATGTGTCTAGGTCTGAAGGCAAAGGCAGAAGAAGACGACAAAATGGAGAAAAAGTCTTTCTTCTTCCCAGAGTTCTCAGCGTAACTGTGAGAGAAGGAGACACCATGTTTTTCATTCCACTGTCTGTTATCAAGTTCCTTTACCAAAACATTCCAGCTTGCTTCTAACTAGCACAAAAGTTCTTCACTGAGAGAGTCATTGGACACTGGAAAGGGCTGCCTGGGGAGGTGGTGGAGTCGCCGTCCCTGGGGCTGTTCAAGGCAAGGTTGGATGTGGCACTTGGTGCCATGGTCTAGCCTTGAACTCTGTGGTAAAGGGTTGGACTTGATGATCTGTGAGGTCTCTTCCAACCCTGATGATACTGTGATACTGTGATTGGGGTCTTGGTGAAGCTGATATCTGTCCCGGCTTGCAGGGGTGATAAGGGTCCCAGTCTCTGGGTTAACAGAATTTCTTTAACCTTCTCTCCTGGGGTGAAGTAGTCTCTGCCTTGGAGCTGTTGCTTCTTCTGGATGCTGTGTCCAGGGATGATCAGCTGGCAGGATTTCCCCGGTGCAGGAGAAGGATCTGTCTGTGCAGCTTCTGACACGGTCTCACAGTTAGCAGGTTGTGTTTGCAGGTTTGCAGACAGTCTGAGGGTCTGCTGGGCCTGGATCTTTCCAGATTTCCAGTACAGCTGGCAAGCAGGGTCTATGGCGAGCTGCAGGGAGACGAGCTCTGTAGATAAATCAAGATAGCTCTAGGCTCAGGCAGGGGGCTCTCGGCTCCCCATCTATGTATGGAGTGCAGGCGTGCATGTGCTCTGCTTCTCAAAGGGTTCGCAGACAGCTTGACTGCACCTTGAGATCAGTGCATGAGGTCTGAGCCTCTGTAATGCTTGCAAGTGAGTAAGACCTGATCCTGTGTCTAGGCCATGCAAGCAGGTCAGGGCAGCAGGGTGCTGCTGTGGATCAGAGCTGAGTCTGAATGCTCTAAGCTTCTGAACAGTTTGAACAGTCTGGACCATCTGACCACGTGGTGCTGCTATGCACCCCTCTTTATAGGCTCTGGGCCGAGATTCGTGGCTCATTGGACATCTAAAATGACCAATCAGGTTGGCAGTAAGCCAAACCTTACCCCAATAGGCAGTAGAGACATGCCTGGACCTCCCAACAGGGGATTACCTGCCCGGACCCCAGGGGTACACGGACTGGGCGTGTGTGTGTTACACAACCTGTTTACTGCCTCGTGGGTCCTGGCAGAAAAACATGTCCAGGCATGTAGAGGCATAGAGAAGCCTCAATTTTGGGGCTGCTGCCCCTCCACCACAATGTTTCAACACATATAATATACACTTGATAGTTTTGCGTGGATATCAGCTGACTTTGATTTTTCATGTGTTTGCTTTTTTAGATTGATAATGAGGAATATGGGGAAGCTTTGTCTTTGGCTCAAGCATATGGTCTTGATTCTGATCTTGTGTATCAAAGACAATGGAGGAAGTCAGCTGTTAACGTCGCTTCAATTCAAGACTACTTGGTGGGTTTGTCTTTTGTGACTCTTAGGCTTTCTTATCAGTGAGGCTGCATTCGCTTTACAGAAATTGAATTCTCAGTTGTGTTCTAATTTGTGTAACAGAAATTGGTGGCAATTTGGAGAGCTGTCCTGCAAATTCCATTTCATGTCATCTGGAAGGAAGAGATCTTGTTAAATTAACTGAAGGCCTGATTTGGAGACCTTGGAAGTTAATAGAAATTTTTCCTTTCAAGTATCATCTAATTTCTGTGAATAACAGCTTGCTTTCTCTGGTGTAATCTCTCCCCACCACATAGCCATAGATTGTTGTCTAACAAATGAATAATAATAAAGTAATTAGAAGTATAAAGCATTTAAATAACTTTCAGATATTTTAGAAAAATAAAGGTGAATATGGTGTTGGTATTGGTATCTACATAGCAAAATTTGAATAATAAAATTTGAAGTAAACTCTGCTGCCTGTAGCTGCAGCTTTTTCAGGCTTGAATGTTTTGGGAGTTACCTGCTCCCTCCACTCTTACGAAATCACCTAGTCTAGACTCAGCCGAGCTGGAAGTTAAGGAATGAAGCTTTATATTTACAGCTTAGCACAATATACAAGGAGATATTTACAATATATACAGATATATACAAGCTAAAAAAGTAATACAGAAACACAACACCACTCCCAGAAACCAGAGTTCCCAGGAAAGGCTCCTAACTATCCTTCTACCTTCTTTCCATCCCTCTACTTTATACCAGAGTTTGTCTTAACTTGCAAGGTGAGTTTGGAGGATCAGCAAGGGGGTAGAAAGCAGAAGGATTACTTTCACAGAAGTTGCCAAAGGTAAAAGCACAGGCTCCAACAGAGACCCACACACACTGTCCCATCTATGGTTTTTTGGTTTTGACCATCTCAGCAAGCCTATGAGTGACGTAGACATGACCATTGTTTCCTTTTCACTGCCTGTAATCTAATTTCTCTCATGAAAATGTTCCAGTTAGCCTCAAACTAGCACAGATTTCAAACTCTGCCAACAAGTTTTGTCAAAGCTGCATGACCTAATGGTGCTATAGGGTAATGTCCTCTAACACCAAGAGAAATACCATCTAAGTTTTTTTACTTTATTAAGTCAGGTATTAACTGAATGTCAAAATAAGATTTTTACAGGTAGCCCTTCTTCATGTGTTATGTAATCTAAGCTGAAGGTCAGCAGATAAGGCCAATAGTATTTTGTGATCATGGTGTGCCTTTTTTCTGTCAAGCAATCCTACTGGTATGTGAAAATACTGATAGTGAAAATTACTTCAGTGCTATCATGGAATATGCTTGCTTTATAAAAACATTTTATTGCACCTGCAAACAATTACATTTGGTTCAGTGTAAGGAATGATACTAATTAGGGAATACAAATTATGACTGCTGTTCCCACAGTTGTGAAGGTTCTGCTTAAATAATTTGATATTTCTCTATCCTTTTCTACACTGTATATTCTAATTATGCTTTTGTGGTGGTTTTTGTTTTGTGGGTTTTCTCTCCTCTTGGTTCACACTGTCAGTCATCAGATTAACTCAACATATTCCTAAGTGAAAGAAACACAATAGAAGTTTATAATATGTTTGGATTCATTGCTTTGGATTGAAGCATGTAATTGTATCTGTGCTCTTGGTCTTGGACAGAGCAAAATTAAGAAGCGTGCATGGGTTCTTCATGAGTGCTTGGAAAGAGTTCCAGAGAACGTGGATGCTGCTAAGAAGCTGCTTCAGTATGGCTTGAAAGGCACAGACTTGGAAGCTCTTGTGGCCATAGGAAAAGGAGAAGATGGTGGCAGGTTTGGGAAGAAGTTTTTTTTTTGTTAGTTTTCTTTTCAAGGAGTGGTATGTGAAGTCTTTTCTAATAATTTGGTGATTTAATTTATTTTTTTAATCTACTGCTAACAAAAATATTAAGATGCTTTTCCAGGATGTAAAGAAAGGTAATGTTTTGAATCAAACTGTTCTAAAGCTGTCCAAAAAGTGCCTTTTCTCATTTTACCTTTGTAAAAGGTAAAATCTGTTTATTTAGTACTGTATATTCCCTGTTCTCCAGAAGTGCTTTTTCTTCACCAAACTTCTGTTATCGTTATAATCTATAGGCTGGGCAGGGACTGGCTTGAAAGCAGCCTTGAAGAAAAGGGTTTGGGGCTGTCGATAGAGGATGGAAGGTGTCTAGAGAAGGGCCACAAGGATAATAAGAGGTCTGGAGCACCTCTCCTATGAGGACAGACTGGGAGAGTTGGGATTGTTCAGTTTGGGGAAGAGATGACTCCAAGGAGAACCTCTTTACCATGACAGTGATGAGACCCTGGAATTGGTTGCCCAGGGAGGTGGTTGAGGCCCCATCCCTGAAGGTGTTTAAGGCCAGGCTGGATGAAGCTCTGGGCAGCCTGCTCTAGAGTAGGGTGTCCCTGCCCACGGCAGGGGGGTTGGAACTAGATGATCCTTATGATCCATTCCAACCCTGATTCTATGATTCTTTTTCTGTTTCCTCTTTTCAAAGCTGTGACTGCCTAATAGTATTGTATTTTTTTGTATGTCTTAATTGTTGTAACAATCTTCTGTTGTTTAAATGAGGGAAAAACAAACGGGTGGTCAGTGAGCAAATAAATGGAGAGACAATTCTCTTTCTACCACCAGGAACTGAGTAACTAAAGAGACTGTTTTTAATTTGTGCAGTTATGTGTTACTCTTGTATGCTGTAGAACTGCAGCTGGTTTAGGAACTTATATCAACTGTCATAGCTATATAGTTGATAGTTTAGGGATTTTGGTTTGTTTTAGGGAAGGGGTGGAAACAAGATGCTACTTCTTGTCTTCTGATGGTTTATATAGTAGCAAAGCTCAGTATTATCTTTTTTTACAGACTTTTAGATTCTTAAGACATAAATAGATAGCTGTGTTAGTGTGTTTGTTCAAAAATTAGTTCCCCATATCTTTGTTAGGATTTTATTTTTGTTTTGTTAATCAATATTTATGGTTTTGTCTTTCAGATTTATCTTACCAGGGGAGGTGGACATTGAAATTCCTTATGAAGACTTTTTGTCACCAAGTGAAGACATGGATACCAGAAAGGAAAAAGAAGCCAAGAAGCGTCGAGAACTTCTATTATCAGTAAACTTCTCAAAGTAAATGAAATATTAGGCCATGTGTTGTTGTTTTTTTAATTATTATTTTTTGGGATTTGTTATTTGGTGGTGTGGTTTTTTTTTTTTATTTGTAGTTTTGTTATTTTTTTCTTCAGAGTTACAGGTTTATTGCACTTAAACAGTTGCAGGAAAATAATGTGTGTGTCATTATTAACAGGGAAGTGGTTTAAAATTTGGTTGGCATTATACTGTGTCAAAGTCCTCAGTTTACTTAATTTCTAGGTATATTCAAGTGAACCAAGTAATTCAAATGTGTAACTGTTTTCTTCCTATGATGTGCAATACCAACTGTAAACATGAAAAATCCTGTTGTGAATGCAGGCTGACACTGGAACAAAAGGAACTCTGCCGTAGCAGGTTGAAACTGTTGAGTTACCTTGATCGTCTTGAAACGTATGAGGTGAGAACACTTGGCTACAGGTGATAGTACTTTCAAGTTCTTAATGCATAGATATTCCTGCAATATATTCATCACATCATCATATCTTTTTTATTGTTGTTATTGTTATTTATTGTACTATTAATATTTATAGTCTTTTTGTAGCACTAGCATGTCTTAATTGAGAAAAATATGCTGATTTCTGATTAAGCTATCGTGTTTCTCCTGGTTTACCATTGCAAATGGCCAGCTTCCAGAGCCCAGAGTTACAGCTGGGCAGAAGCCTCCTTTGAACATGCTGTGTGTGGCATTAAATTATGCAACAATATGGGATGTGGAGTTGATGCAGGATTATTAGTATTTTACTCTGTCAGTCACATTAGCAGGTTCTATTTATATTAAATAATGAATCTTTCTTCTATAAGTTTGCCAGAGTGAAACTTTCCAACAGTATGGGAAGTGGAGTCGGTGCAGGGTAGGGCTTGTTGTGATAGGATGAGAGATAATGGACTGAAGAGTGAGAATGGATTTAGACTAAATATTAGGAAGAAATTTTTTGCAGTGAGGGTGAGACACTGGAACAGGTTGTCTAGAGAGTTTTTGGTGCCCCCTCCCTGGAGTTGTTGAAGGCCAAGTTGGATGAGGTCTTGAGTAATCTGGTCTAGTGGAATGTGTCCCTGCCCATGGTGGAGGGGTTGGAACTAGATGATCTTTAAGGTCCCTTCCAATCCAAATCATTCTATTCTATTGGCAAGTTCTAATTATTTAAAATAATGACTATTTCTTCTATAAATTTGCCAGAGCGAAAGGTTTTGGAAAGTGAAACTTTTTCCTTAATTTTAACTTTGCAGTTGGCAATAGTCCTATAACGATTTCTGCCTTATCTTTGTAACTTGTTTTCTGAACTCTAAGATAAGGCAAAGAATTGTCTTAGAATATCAATCAAAAATGCTTGTGTTTGCTTTCTTTTATTTAACTGAAATAAAAACCAAGAGCATATCTTTCTTCATATATCTCATATTTGGTCATCCCAAGATAAAGAAACACGTAGGCCTGACTCTTGTAAATTGTGGTTGAAACCTAGTGTTCAATAGGTGGCTTTGTTCTTTTTGTTTAACTTTATTTTAAAGGAAATCCTTGGAGGGCCTGTTGCAGCTGAACAGCACTATGATGGTGAATTCTTCAAGAAGTTCAGAAGTCAGAATATTGTGCTTTCAGCAAGAACTTATGCTCGGGTATTCATGTTAATTTTTTTACAATATAATTTTCATTTGACGTTGCTGTTTGCACTTAAATGTATTTATTTCCTTTTCCTTCCTTTTGAATATAGACAAGAATTTGAGAGGTGGAAGGAGTATTTGATTGCAAGAAAACTCTAAATATTTGTTGCATGATCTAAGTTTATTTCTTTCTCATTTTAAGTCTAAATCAGTCTTAGTCTAGCTCTGCAACTTAATGCTTTGTTTTTTTAGGAAAGCAATGTCAGAGCCCTGGAAATTTTGTTCACTTTTCATGGATCAGCTTTACTTCCACACAGACAAGCAATTCTCTCCAATTTTCCAGAGACTACTTCACCCCATGAATATGCCTTCTTGTTGCCTGAAGCTTGGTAAGGATGCGTCAATGTTTATTAACTAAAAAACATAATTATTTTTTTAGGCTAATACTTAAATTAGTTTCCATATTAGCAATTTGTTATTAGTTATTACCAGGAATCAAGACAGCAGCTTTGTTTTTATATACTTCACCAGTCTTCATTTTCTTCTTTACTTTGTGCCACTCATAGAAGCTGTTTGGGCTCTTGGTTGTTACCAAGAAACAGGGGGTTTAAATGTTCTTGTCTCCATTACACATAAGGGGAAGCATGTCCTTTTCTGACTTGAAACTACCCAGATTTTCATGGATGTTAAATACAAATCTGTAATTGATTTGTAATAGCAGTCAATGTTAGGAAATCAGTAATACAAGTATTTAACTCCCTGGAAGCAATTGCATTTGTATAGATTTGTTTTGAAGTTTAATATATCATTTAAGCAGTCAGTAACTTCAAAATTATTCTTCTTGTTAGAGTTATGAAGACCTTTAAACTCAGACTTTTCTACTCTTTCATTCCAGCATAATTAGCTTACTGTCAATTTCATATGAACATTCATATGAGAGTTTTTGTGAGCATCATAATATTCTCTGTATAAATTTAAAATACTTTATTTTGCTTTTAGAATGTTTCTTTCAAACACTTCAATTATGAAATAGGTTTTGAAGCATATTTTTCAGTGTCCATAAAGAACTGGGGAATTTTCATTGTTTGATATTTTGCAATAGGACTTTGAAGCCTTCCTTCAGAGTGTAGTCTTTGGAGTAGCTAGTAGAAATTATTTTTTTTTGGTAGTCTTCCATCATTACAGTTAAATATTAACTTCAGAGATTGAACAGTCCCGTTTGGATAGTTCTGCATGTAGAAGAGGTGTCTCATTCATCAAATTACTTTTGTCCTTTCTTGAACAAAAGATAGTCTTTATTTCATGATAGCTAATCTCTATCAGTACCCTTTTTATTGTTTTGGGAGTGTTAGGGACACAGCTTAGTTATGACATGAAAACATTTGGTTTGGACTTTCCTTAATGTAACAGGAACACAAAGAGGAACTGCTGCAGTGTTTGCAAAACTAGTAAAATACATTCCAATTACTCTCTTTTGTTTATAATGTGAGAGGGAGGGAAGAAGGATCTTCTTAAATGTGGATATAATATTTTGTTGATGTTCACAAATAGTTTCCATTTCTTTCTGAAATTTTGTTTGTTCTTTCTTGTGGTTTTTATTGAGTTGTTCTGGTTTGTTTGTGGTTTAAGAAACTGACTTACGTACTTAGACGGAAAATGACAGTGAATGTAAAACATTCAACTAGTGATCTGGTAGTAAAACTGTGGAGTTAGGAGTTAAGTACTCAGCAGGCAAAAAACTATTGAAAAATGTACGTGTTTATAGTTTGTCATATTCCCATGGCAGGCAGAACTTCTCAGCGCAGGTTCACATTGAGGAGCAAATTGAAATGCTTGTCTTTGGAGAGCTTCAGAATGGGTGGTTTGTGTGACTAGAGTTAGTAGTATTCTGTAGATACGTAGCTATTGTGAAATCTGATTTAAATGAGTGTGCTATCTACTTTACTCTTCCATAGAATATGATATGGTGATGTAATTTGCTTTAAATTAGCTGATTAGACAAGACTATGATACAACTTATGAAATGATTCCACTCCCACATAATAGTTAAAAAAAACCAAACGGTGCTAACTGCAATAAATAAATGTCTGAACAAAGGGAAAACTTAGTCAATCTATAAACCCCAGGGTTTTAATTGGTAGCAGAAATATCTGCAGCATATGATTTAGTCACTATAGCTTATGCAGCTTGTAATTCCAGTGGTTGTGGGGTAAGGGTGAAAATGATTCAATCTGTCCTCATGAACTTTGATTCCAGACAAATCCTAAAGGATTCCGAATCGGGAAACATCTTAAATCTGGGTTTCCTTTTTAAATTCCATAGTGTTGCAGTTATAGAATAGGATGTATGCTGGATATCGAAAGAATTTTCCACTTGCAGTTGCAAAAAAAAGAGACCTCTCCTGTGAGTTCTTTTAGCTCATTATTTTTCTGAACATTTAAGGCCAGCCTGCAGGTTAACTGGTTGCTGTGGTGCATGTGATGAGGTCAGTAACATGGACTGACTGTGTGACAGTGCCCACACTAAAAGTGCAACCTGCCCTGGTCACCTTTCTTGAAGAACGCCATGTCAGTGCCTTACCTGAGCTGCAGGAGGCTGAGCAGTGCTCTTGCTGAGCAGTGTGCAGTGGAGAAGATAGAAAAGACTGTGTTGGAGGGAAAATACACTGTAGTTTGTCTTCTAGGTCTTCATCTATGGCCCTTTGTATTTAGGGTGAAGTACTGCTGGGAACTGACCATATTGTGTCCGTGTATATGGAGCACTTCTACCAATAAGAGGGTTTGCTCCCAGCTGGAACTCTCTGAGATGACTCCTTGTAGAAATTCACGGCATTGCTCTCAGTTCTTGTAGTTCCTCCATCTGTAGGACAATCTGACTGAGCTAAAACTTGAGACTGTGTAGCAGGTGCTGCGTTGTTTGTGCATGTAACAGATGAGGCAACACAGATAGGTACCACTAGGCATTGCCAAGGAAAAAGCATTGAAATGGTTGCTGTACACCACCAACACCTGGAATGCACAAAATGCTGGATCTGAACAATTTTATTTCCTATAAGAAATGCTATTGTGAAGGCTGCATTCTAATTGCTATGTCCTTTTGTCTGCAGCCTCCAGTTCATCTACAGATAGTAAATTCTAAGTACCTAGTGCAAGCAAGGATTGTTTTTCTTGTGCATTCTGTAGGCATAAACAGTTTTTCTTGTTATTGGCACATGACACTTATGGACTAGTGTCACAAAAAAATTCTTATGAAGGAAGAGTTGCATAAGAAATAAGGTGGAAGGAGAAGTAGAATTTTCTTCTTTTTCTGACTTCTGGGACAGGTCATTAGGAAATAATTTTGTTATTTGTTTGTTTCCCTCTGTATCTTGTAAAAAAAATCTCAAGTGGTAGGTATGTCTTTCTCTTTTTTGGCATATGTTTTGTAGCTTGGCATCTTTAGGGGCCACTCTCAGAATGGTCCAGGAGGAGGTTTGTAATGTCTGAGCAGAGGATTTATGTATTGATGAGACTCTTAAAAAGGACTGTGAATTATATAAGTTCAACAACTCCCAGAGTTGAGAAGGCATCTGAAATACTAAGGTGCATTGTTGGCTCCATATGTCTGTCGGCATCAAATGGATGTTGTGATAAGCTGACATTACTCTGGGATTTGGTTTTGCAGAATTGATTATGATATGTTATTACTTCTTTTCATATTGTTTCTCACATTCTTCTATATTGATGGCTCTTGAATCTCTGCTATCTCTTTGTCTTTGGGATTCATGCTTCTTCTCAAAGATCTGTTAGATGTACAGACTTCATATGTTAAGACAACTAGACTGGAGACAGTAAAAGTTTAGGTATTCAGAGGAGATGATAGCTCCTTCTAATCTCCATTTTAATAGCTACAGTTAGAGTTCTTAGTCTATAGTTAAGACTGTTGCCCTCAGGTTTTTAAAGGTGATCTCAGGAGAAAATAATAAATTTCCACTAATTTAAATACATTACCAGAGTATTTTTCCTTTTCTTTTAATTTTCTTTTCCTCTTTATTGCATCTAAGTGTTATATTACAGCATTACTGCTCACATTTTAAACTATCAGAAGTTGAGAAATTCAAATGTATGGTGCCCTTCCCAGCCATAAGTCTGCTATATTGCACATTACACTAGCAGTAAAAGTCTTTCCTCTAAGATAGCAACTTTTTAATGTTTCTGCTTTTTTGACTTCCTCAAATACTGTTTTTCAGTCATGGCTTGAAGTGAAATTTTACTGGAGAGTTTTGGATGAACTCCATTTGCCTGATGAACTAGGGTATGATTAGAAATATCTTCCTAAAGCTTAGTGAAGCTTTTAAAAACTGAAAATTTCCGTGCAGTTGACTTCTATCTGTTCATAGATAAATACTACACAATTAAATAGAGAGGTTCATAAGCAGTAAACTTTGCTTTTCCATAATGATTTCTCCTGAAATATGTTTTTTAGTTATTGCCTGTAGCGCTGCAGTTTCAGTAAATCTCTTACAGCTTTGTCTCAGTGCATGTATGTAAATGGGTTTGATGGCTTAACATGTGCAGAGCTGTGTAATACACAGTCTCCCTTTTTCTTAATAACTTTTCTTCTTTTCTGAAACTGAACTCCTTTTTGTTTTTGGAAGTGTTCGTTTAAGAAAGAATTAATCCTATGGTTGTTTCTTTTTGTTGGTTTATTTGAATTCATTTATGTAATGAAATATGGAAAACTTGATGCTCTTTTTATTGGCCTTTATCCTTTGCATTAAGGGAAAGAAGAAAACCAGTTTGAAGGTAGAGGGATCAATGTAGTTAATATTTCAAGGCTGTGTTTGGGGATACACATCAAAAAGCAAACCCACCACCAAGACTTAGATCTTGCCTTCTACTCTGAAGTAGGAAAAAAACTTTTGAAGGGGAGATTGGTTTGTTGTGATGGCACTTGTGTTCCTGTCTGGACTGACTGGTAGGAGCAGGGAAGGTTGTTGTGGTTCATGTGAATGTTAAAGCAGTGATTTGGAAGAAGAGGAGCTCTGCTGTGCATTGGTCTGCATGGAGACCTAGAAAGCATCAGGAGCAGTTCGTGGCAGCTGGAAGGCTACTGCAGTGAGTGAGTTGACAGAAGTACTGTAGGTATTAGCTATTAGGAGTTTATTGAAGAGGAAAATGAGAAATGGAAGCTATGAAGGAGCTGTAGAGAGCATGAGCTATGTACAAGGAAGAAGGGAACTTTCACAGAAGCTACTAATGCTGGAGCTGAGCTGTCATTCAGAGGGACCTAGACAGGCTTGAAGAATGGGCCATCAAGACCCTTGGAGAGTTTCAAGAAGGACATGCAAAATCCTGTTCTGTTCCTGCAGCTGAAGAAACTCTTGGAATAATAAAGGCTGGAGACTTGGAATGAAATCTGCTGAAAAGAACCTAGAGTTCCTTCTGGACACAAGCAGAACATAAACCAGAAGAAAAGGCTGGCAGCATGTTGTCCTGCATGAACAGAAGTGCAGTGAGGAAACTGAACAATCAGACTACTGCACACATTCAGTTCCTTCTAGAACACTGGCATCCAGTACAGAAAAGACGTTGAAGAAAGTTCAGCAGAGGGCCACCAAGGTGAATGAGAGCTGGAATGCTTGAAGGCTGAGATCTCTATGTGTATTCAGCATGAAGAAGGCTTCAGATGGGCCAGTTGCAGCAGTCTTTGCATATTGTCCTCCAGCATGTGAGCTGAGATATGCATATGCTGTTTAGCCATAGAGAATTAACAGAATTTTCTTTTTATTTGTGGCTTCTTCATGCCTGATATGTCCTGTCTTCCATCTACAATATGTGTCTTTTGCCTGCATAGTCCTGAACTTTGGCTTGTCTTCTTCAGTCTTCTCATGAAAGTGTATTGCAGGCATTGTCTTCTTTAAATGTTTGGTGCATATTTACAGAGTTTAGGAGAAAATTTCTTCCATGAACATTCATTATGCTTTATAAATGTGCAGTTCTGAAGAATTTTTATCACTATATTGTGGCAGACAGCTTTGATCCTACTTGAAGTTCAGATGTGTCTTTAAAATAGCCCATCTTGATTTTGTGAAAGCTGTTGCCTCACAAATTTAATTGTGTGCCTTAAGAAAAAAAAAAAAACACAGTGATCTTCTAAGCTTTGGTTGTGTTCTATTGGTTTAGTTTTCTGATGTTTAGGTATTTTCAGTCTAGATTACTTCAGGAGGAAAGAAAAGTTCTCCTATTCTCAAATTCATTAAAGAGCAACCACGTCATTAAAATGTAGGTTAGATTTGTGTAGGTACTATTGAGTATAGTTTTTCTCCTCTGGTGACAAATCTCTTTGAAAGACAGTTGTTGCAATGTGCACAGCAGACATTCTGAAGAGCCAAAAGCAGCTGGGATACCTTTTTCACTAGTTTGTTATCAATTTTACCAATTTTCTTGGTGGTTTTGGCAGTCTATTTTACAGAACAACTGTACTTCAGTTCTAATAGATTTGTCATATGTTCTTTGGATATTCCTGAAAAATTAAGAGCTTCTCTCTCTGCTCACCGCTTCTGTGTCACATACAGTACATTGAATAATTTAGAACTTAAAAATACATAATCATTTATATAGTTGCATTTAGTAATTCACTGCCAAACTACTATAGTGATAGAAGTGAAAAATGCCATATGTATCATAAGTGATGAAGACTGTATACTTGGTATGTATTTCTTACTGTGGTTTATCCTCAGTTATAGCATAATTGTGACATAAAACTATTTCAGAACCATAAGAATTGCAGAGCAACAGAAACTGGCATTGATTACCCCATTACTCTCTAAGAAGAGACAGACTTCACGTCTGGATTAAATTAAAAAGTAATATTAAATAAAACTTCCTTGCAGATTCTGCGCACAGAAGTCTATGCATTAAATATAACCTACTTTTAATCCCTCTATATCTCTATATAGTGGGATCGTGGAAGTGTAATTGGAAGTCTACATTCTTCAGAAAGCTTTTGAGTGGATAACAAAACTGTTTGATGGAAATGTTACCTTAATTTTTACACTTCAGTTTGTTGTGGGCTTATCCATGTCCTTGCTTGCCCAGGCATGTTTTTCTGCTCTCCTCCCTTCTGCTGTGGGGAGAAGCAACTGCAGGAAAGAGGACAAAGAACCTGGAGCCACTGAGTCTAAGGACTCTGGCTTATCGAGACATGTTCTCCTGCTCCCCCTCCTTCTGTGCTGGGGGACTGGAAAACGAAAGCCCTGGCTTCACCTACTATGGCCAAGCTTGGAAAAGTGCCATTCTGATTGGCTAATCTATGTCCAAAGGTCCATTAGTTTCAGGCTGTAGTGATAAAAAGGGATGAGCAGGTGGCATGGAGTGCTGCTGCTGCCTCATTGCATGCTGAAACTGCCTGTGAACTCCCCTGCCTCAAGTTCACCAGGAACAGGCTCTAAATGCCTGGCACACGATTGTTCTGCATAGCCAGCATGATGTTGTGCCAAGACTGCACATCGCGTTGCAACCTGCCTGCACCTCCGCAAGGCTTCTGCTGAATCACGAATGAAGATCCAGGTCATAGACTATGCTATAGACTCACAGCTTCCTGAGAAAGAGCCTCAGAAACTACAAAGCCTCTAACAGCTTCGAGACCACTGACAGCAACCCCTCCACATGCTTTGCATGCTGTCTCATAACATTTTGTGAGTAAATACTTAAAACCTCTTGTACTTAACTAAGTACATTCTGCCATAAGTAAAAAAGAGCTGCCTAGTGGATAAGTGGTATAATTAACCACAAGGACCTTCTCTTCCAGTATAATGTTTGCATTTGCCACTTTAAGATATAAGTATTCTAGTTTTGTCTGTTCCTTGCATGTATAAATTTCCAAACTGTGTGTCTTGAACCTTGTGAATAAGTTTTCTGGTGAGATTTAGTGTTACTAAAGAGTTTTCATAGTTATTAACCATCTTTGACTGGCTATCAAAATTAATACAGATTATTAATTTTGCTTTTTACCTTGCAGTCTGGATTCTGTGTGCACAGAATTACAAGGGAAAAAGATTGAAAAAAAATATTATAATCCTCAGTTAGATGAGTCTTGGAGACTGACCTGCTGTATGCAATGCTTCAAGAAAAAAGAAACCAACTACCTGTACAGTTGCCATTTGTAATAGAAAGAATTGGACTGTGACCTTAAAACTGAATTAGACCTTCCTCTTTTGAAAGCCTGTCCTTGGAGAGAAAAATAATCTGCAGGTTTGAATAAATGCAGTTTAGTAGGATATAGAAACTATAATAGCATGGACTTCTTTTGTCAAAGAGAAGAATAAGAATTGCCAAGCCAGTGTAAACAATGAAGTGAAAAGAGCAATACAGGGAAAGTCAGCTCTTTTTGAAGAAATAGAGTTGAATATCTCCCTAATCTGTCAATTTACCGGGCTCCAATCATATTTATTCTGCTGTTGAAAAGATGAGAGAAGCGGGGAGAAATGGGGGCTTAGGAAAAAAAGAAAGATTCTACCACACTAACACTTGTGTGAGGTTATGGTTTGGCACAGCTCACAGTTTATTTTAGTTGGAAAAGAAGCCACTTGCTGTAATGACTACAATGATCTGTCCCCATAACTGGAATTTTTGGTGAGTGTCCACTGCATAACAGTGTAGACTTAACCTGCACCTCTCTGACCTCAGTGGGACTTCAGTTTCTAGAACAAAACTGCTAAATTACATAGCTTAAGCAGTGAGAAGAGTGAATTCTTGATGTAGTAGCATAGTATGTGTTGCACTTCGGGCCAGCTGTTTCTGCATTCTGAGTTTACCCCTTCCAGCCCAGTTAGGTATTGTGTGCAGGGTGTATGTGGTGATTCATGATGGATTTGCTGCACACACAGAATCATAGAATTGTTTAATTTGGAGGAGACCGCTAAGACCATTGAGTCCAATCATCAACTGTGTGTGGGGTAAACAAACGTGGTAGAAAACATGGAATCCCTACCTCATTGCAGATATGCATTCATATCTGTATCCTTCCCCATCTCATCTGCATTCATGTTTCTAAGTTTGGAGACTGCAGTGGTGTTTTAATGCCTGACATTTTTCACAACCAACTTGCTTCCCTTTCAACAGCTACTTTTGCCAAAGTTCTGTTGCTTTTTTGTTTCTGCATGAGTCACTGGAGTTACTAATAATGGATATTCAATGAGGTGGGATGGAAGGGAAACAACTATGCTAGAACATAACAGTTAAGAATACAACCTTGTGATAATGCTGAAAATAGAGCCTCTTAATGATTATTTTGCTTTTACAAAGAACCGAGTTACAGGGATCTCCCATACACTGCTACTGCCAAGATTGGTTTATTCCAGTCCTTACATTTGAATTCAAATAGAGAGGTTTTTCTAAACTCTTCAGAATGAGGAGAGAGAAATAATGGCAGTTGCATACTGTAAAGAGCAAGAGAGAGATACACATTGTTTTGGTTGTTTGTTTTTCTCCACATCATTGAGAATGTGAAGGAGGGCAATAGTCAGCTCTGGGTGATGTAACTTTTTTTTTGAGCTTTAAGCTTTTTGCTTTCTTTAAGCGTTCAGAGAAGATAGTTACTGAGTGCTGCTTGACTCTCAGTTCCTGTGGTGAATCTGAATACTTTAGAAATGGCCATTTGAGCTAGAGGGAAGAATACTTCTAAAAGAATTTTCTGTGGCTTATGCATACACCTGACTTAAAATATGTAGCTCCTAACTTTTTCTGCTTTGAGAAGGGAAAAAAGATGGAGTAGACATCTAGTCAAGAATACACGAAAATTCTTTCCTAGGAGCTGGAGAGTCTTCTAATCTTTTAGTATTTTGTAGTGAAGTCTGTTAATGAGCTATTATGAAAAAACACTTGAAGTACTTCTTGAACTTATGTGTCTGAACAGCTGTAGGAAACAGTGAGTTTGGTCTTGGTAGATTTGGTCTGAAGACAAATGGCCAACAATGCTTGTGAAGGGGAAAAAACAATAGGTATAGACATGCACGTTGCAATGTTTACCTGAAGTTTCTCTAGTGCCTATATGTGGTTCAAATATTTTTGAACTAGATGTTCTTTAAAGATGGTAGACTTTCAGCACACTCTATTACAAGAATTCTTTTTACTTTTGAACCCAAAGTGATTTATCTTCTGTGTCATACAATTAACAGCTTAGCAGCGTTTGGTGTCAAACAGCATCTGCTGCTGTTAAACTAAAATGAGGCCCTGCTAGCCTCATCAGTGCTTACAGTGTTGTAGGAAGTAAAAAACAGTGACATGTCATTTCCTATTTAAGTAAAACACAAAAATGAACAATTGCATGTTAGTTTGGGCATGTTGGTGTTTTGGATTTTTTGTTGTTGCTTCTTTTTCTGGTGTGTTTGTTTTATTCGTAGGATTCATCAGTCGGTCTTGCCTTATACAGAAGAGGTGATCACACACACTTCTTAATTTGGTCTTTCACATTGCTTGTCTCTCTAGCTTTCAACTTGTGTTGTACCCTGTTGAGTAAGGTAGGCAGAGAGAGGCTGAGTTGCACTTTGCTTCCTCACTTGATGGATTTTGGAGGTGATGCGAAAGGAGGAAGCAAAGCAACTGTCAAAGGAGAGCAAAGTCTGGAAACTCAAACTGAGGGAATTCCTTCTCAGCAAGCATTTTTTAAAGTAATAAACTTTAACCTTCAGCTGAAACTATAAGTCATTGTAGGATGCTGGAGAAGTTCGTTTCAGTGGAGTCTGTACTTAATCCATAATTTTGTTAATTGGAAAGGATTGTGATTTAAAGTTTATTGAAAGAAATTGATAACTGTTGGAATTGAAAGGCAAACCTAAGTGTGTTTTGTATTACAGGAATAATGCCTAGCTTAGATGGGGAGAGGAAAATACAGATCATTTGCTGAAACGAGTTGCAGAGAAGGGCCAGCTAGATGATTATACCAGTCTGTGAAAGAAATATTTTTCTAGTAGCTTTTGATTTTAGTCTGGATGGATAACTCTTACTTACATAAAACTGTTAAATGGTTATCAGAGACTAATCAGAGTCAGGAAGGTGTCTCAATTGTGTTAAGAATAGTTGGAGGGAAGAAACTTGTAATTTATCTCAATATTTAGGTCAGATAAGAAAATTTGAAGCTTTCCAAGAGGTTTCCCCTGTAGTACTGAGTGGATGGGGAAGACTTATTCAGATGGGATGCTATGACTTAGAGAACTGTGAAAAAATCCATAGATGACTATTTGGAATGGGAATTTTCTCTCAGAGTAAATACAGTAATTGGTATATGCTGAATTTTCTAAACCATGTCCCTAAGTGCCACTTCAACACATCTTTTAAATATCTCCAGGGATGTTGACTCAACCAATAAGTCATCTTAATAAGAAGGGGGTGAGAGTGACTGACATGGAGGGGCTGAATTTATTTTTAAGTTTGCCCAGTACTATTTAAGTTGTTAGTGGAGCTGTGGGAAGGAGACTAAATGAAGGGCAAGATGTGGTGTGAGAGCTCCTCTTAGCTTGACTTTGATTTTTAGGCTTCTGAAACTGCCCAGGTCTTCAGGCTGCTTTGTGAGCTTTCACTTCTAACCGGTCTTTGCCAACAACTTTTTGCCCTTGATCTCTATTGATAAAAAACAAGACAATCAGATGTAGCCAAGTCTTCCAGACCCATACTGTATCTGGTACATGTATTTCCTTTAATACAGTAAAATATCAATATCTTAGCATTTTCATTAATAGAGGCAGAACAGCATATAAGATATTGGTATGTGTTGTTAGAAAAAAAAACCCAACAAAACAACCCTATGTGTACTGTAAAATTGGAGTTGTTACCTGAAAATCTCCTCATAGTGCTGTTCTCTCATAGCAGTTCTGCTACAATTGCAGACATGATTTGAAACTGCTTCCAAAATTAAACCTTGTCTGCCCTCTACTCTGTAAAAGCTCATTTTCACCTCCCTTCAGTAAGAAGATGTGTTAGTATTAAAGCAAATAAAGACCTTCCCCAAATGAAATGAAACAAAACCAACCAACCAACCTCCCTGGAATGTCTTCTTAAGCCTACTGGGAAGTGAATGGAAAAGTTCTGCTATGAAAATAAATTGTCCATTTTTCTTTTAGTCTTAATAGAACATAGAAAAGGAGAGTATTGTTTGAATGTCAAGTCCTACTTGATTTTATATTTTGAAGGGGGTTTTAGTCACACTTTGACTTTTCTGTTGGCTTTTCATCTGATAAAGAGAACTTTTACAAACTTAGCCTTCCACAACAACTTTTATATGTATGATATTTGAAATGTGACTGTATTAATTGAGTTTATGAAATCGATTTTAACTAATATTTAAAATGACTGGACAAATTACACTATTTCAGACTTCAGCAAAGAAATGGCCCCCAGCAACCCCAAATATGCATGGGCTGATGATGACTCTAACTTAAATCAGAAAGTGACTTTTTTCCTTTTGCTTACTATAAATGTTAATTTGGAGTTTTCTTTATTTTTCAGTAATGATACTACGTGATACTGAACTATGAAGATAATTGTGAAGTGTTTAGTCTAACTGAACTGGAATTGAACACAGACGATACTATAGCTGAGATAGGATTTAGCAGTTTCCCATCTTCTCCCCTCATTTCTTTTATAGCCTGCAAATATGTCTCTGCTAATTTATTGCTTGGAGAGTTAGAATTCACTGAGAGAGTGGTTTGCCATTGGAATGGGCTGCCCAGGGAGGTGGTTGAGTCACTGTCCCTGGAGGTGTTCAAGAAAAGCCTGGATGAGGCACTTAGTGCCATGGTTTAGTTGACTGGATAGGGCTGGGGAATAGGTTGGAGTGGATGATGTTGGAGGTCTCTTCCAACCTGGTTGATTCTATGATTCTAATTACCGTGATAAAAGATAGTGCTTAAAGAAGGGAAAGAAAAGATGCCAGGTCTTCTGGGATAAATGTGTGTGTATAGGGCAGGATTGTCAGCATGGGCATGCCTTTCTTTGTTAAATGTGCTTAGCTGTTGCTAAGTTAGGTGGATTTTACTGTTTTAGTTTGCTGTTTTGACTCTTACTATCTCATGAAATTGATTTGTGTGTTGGAATTGTGTTTCTTTTTAAGCGACTGAGTTACAGTGCTGCTGTACAATGGATGAGAGGATTGTCAGTTGTTAATTTATAAATAGGGATTTTTCTGTCCATGCAGTATTTTTGTTGCTGGTTTTGATCAGGTTCAGGGGAAAATTAATGAGATTTGAAATAGCTTGTTGCTCCAGTATGGTGAAACTTGAAAGGTTTTACTTTGTATGTGGTTTGTTTCTTACTTCTACAAATGCTAGAAACTAGCTGGCTTTTCTCTGACCCCTTAGTTTTTTTTCTGCATAGCTTGACATGGGTTTAGAAGGTTCTATGCATCTGAAGTAATGCTGTTCTTAATCTGCATCTTAAACAGATTTGTTTGTTTCAACCTTAGTATTTAGAGAATGTTTAACTGTGGAAAGTTGTACTCAGAAAACCGCATTAAACTGAGAAGATCAGTACAGCAGGGAAATGTTTAGTTTCAGATTTGTGCTCATCTTTGAAGAACTATGTGTTTTTTATTTTTTAAAAAGCTGTTAGATTTATAGGTTTTTACTCATATTAGTCTTCTGTGACAGCATATGAAGTCAGAATAGTTACTGTGAAGCAGTAATCACTTTAGAGGAATGTAGTGTTTTTCCCTTTTTGTTTGGTTATTTTGTGGTTTTGGACAGGTTTTTTTAAGGTCTGGTCAGTAAGAAATCAATTTATTAATTTCTCTTTGTGGATTTTTAATGATATAGGTAGAATATGTGCTTGTACAGGCAGAATCAGACTTGTGAAGCTTCATTAAGAAGTGGTAAATCTTAAAAGAATTGAGACTGCAATTGAATGACATTGTTATAAATTCAGTGAATCATTGAGTCTACCAGGTTGGAAGAAACCTCCAATATCATCCAGTCCAACCTAGCACCCAGCCCTGTCCAATCATCTAGACCATGACACTAAGTGCTTCATCCAGGCTCTGCTTGAGCATCTCCATGGGCAGCCCATTCCAAGGGCAAATCACTCTCTCTGTGAAGAACTTTCTCCTAACTTCCAGCCTGTACCTCCCCTGGCACAACTTGAGACTGTGTCCCCTTGTTCTGTTGCTGTTTGCTTCTTTGATAAGAGAGAAGTAGCTTATGTGTTACATCTGAATAAATGAAATCTAATGCTTAAATGGAATGACCAGAATTTACAGCAATTATGGCTTAAGCTGTAATTGCTACGATTCTTGGAGGATAGAGGAGAAACTAAAACTTAAAACCAGATATACTTGATTTTAAACGTTGGCAATTATGTTTCATTTGGAAAGCTAGAGATGAGAATGGAAAGGGATAAATGCCTCAGATAACAAATGTTAAGTCAGGTAATTTGTAAGTCTCTTCATACTTCAGTGTGTTCATTCACCAAAAAACAAAATGACAACAACAAAATATTGTGTAAAACTTTGCTTTTCTGTTATACACCAGTTACAAGCAGGGGACATTGAAGATTCTTCCTTGGAATGAACAGAAACATCGTGAAGAAGACTGGTGTGAAAAAGCAGAATGCAGGTAAATATATAAAAAAGAGAAAAGTTTTCTTATGTACTTTTCAGACTTAAAAAACAAAACAAATTACTAACTCTTAAAATGTAGGAAATACCCAGGAAGACTCACTTCTTTTTTTTTTCCACACTGACTTGTGTGTTCAGCTTTTGGTAGTCAGACTGAGTGGGCAAAGACTCTTTCATGTTACAGCATTTACCTTCAGTGGGATTGTGATGAGTAACTTCTGTAAATGCTTGTGAGCAAGGGGGAGGTTACTGTTGGAAATCCTGATTTATTTCCATCCTTCTGCCCTGCCACTTGTCAGCCATAATATTATCATAGCACCATTAATAGATCACAGTGCTGCCTTTCCCTGTATGAGGAACAGATGGAGAGCAGAGGTTGGATTTACTGTGTCTTTACTATAGAGGATTCTTTCCATCATGATCTGTCTCAGGTTTGGAATTTCTTACTCGTTCCTTTACTGGCAAAAATGAGCACTTACTGTGGCTGGCATTTGGGAAGAAGGCTGATGTGAAAAATTTAAACAAATGTATGCTTAAATATATGCTTACCTTTTTTTTTTTTTCCAAAAAGAATGGTTGTTGAATCAACTTTACCAGATGAAGGTGAATTTCTATATGAAACACAGCCTGAGTTACTGAAGTACAGGACTACTGACCTTTCAGTGGATCTCGTTACCGATTGGTATTTGAGCAGAGCACAAGAAATTGAAAGATATGCAATGCAGGTGAGAATAGCAGTCAGAAAATGATGATGACTGACTCATGCTGAGCAGCTGTCTTCAACAGTCATAATATGTATTAACGACAGTTTTCAGTCATTAATATACATGGTATCTTAGTCTTCATTATGGCCTTTGAATGATATGTAATGAATATAGGAATCATTAAGAAGGCCTTTCACTTGGTTCACCATTGCAGAGAGCAGCATTTTTGTAGTCCATGAAAAAGGTTTACCATTCTGTTTCCTGCTTGTAATTAAGGGAGGGAATGTTGTGCACAGGGTGTCAGGAAACATGTTTTATTACCATAGAATCAACCAGTTTGGAAGAGACCTCAAAGGTCATCCAGTCCAACCTATCACCTCCCTTTTCCTACTGGCTACACTGTTCCTGATACAGATCAGGATGCCACTGGCTCTCTTGGCCACCTGGGCACACTGCTTGCTCATGTTCAGCCAATTATCCACCAGTACTCCCAGTTCCCTTTCTTCCTGGCTGGTCTCCAGGCACTCTGTCACCAGCCTGTATCGCTGCTTGGGGTTGTAACCAAAGTGTAGAACCCTGCATTTGGCCTTGTTAAATCTCATCCCGTTGGCCTCTGCCCACCCATCCAGCCTGTCTAGGTCCCTCTGCAGGGCTCTCCTACCCTCCAACAGATCAACACCTGTGTCATGATACTGTGTCATGTATATATTGAGATATGGCAGTCACATGTCACTGTAATATGCCACAATTGCTTCCTGGCAGGTTTGTTGTGTACCTCTGGAACTATCATGCAGCTTATTTTTGCTTTATTTTCTCCATATTTTAAGAATGTATTAAACTATATGTGGTAGAGATGAGCATTGCAAGTAAGAAGGGAGCTCATCACTGGCATGTCTCAGTGTTTTATTGCTTCTCAAGCTGATTTAGTTGCCTGAAGAAGAGGTTGACTGGAAGTATATCACTATGAGTTAGTTCTGATGGATGAATTCTTTTGTACTTCAAGTTTGCAGTCCTTCAAGTCTCTTTAATCATAGTTCCCTATGATCTTAAACAGCCTATGAAGTACAGCAGCTTCCAAGGATCAATTAAATGGCTACTATATGAAGAGAATTTTGTTCTACTCTTACAGACTTATTCCTACCTGTCTGAAAACATACAGCCAATATTGCTTTATTTGACTTTGACTTAGAATATTTGACTTTGACACAGAATTTTTTATATGAAGTTATTTTGAGTCACCAGGAAAAGAGATTATTGTTACCTTCTGTGAAATAAAATGCAACTATGAATTCATAGTCATCTAGAAAAGTCATGTTACATGGAAAAGTTTGCATAACTTCAGTTAACTGATTATCTTTGTGTAAAGCAATCCTTTATGTTCCATGCTGTAGGATGAAGCAATGTATCTCTGCATGATCTCCAGAAGGACTAGCATTGCCTGTATCACTAAGATGCATCTGAGTCAAAGACCTGTAATGGCATATTCATTAAGATGTAGACATCATATTTGGTCTTTGCTAAATGGACTGCTTGTTTCTGATTTGTAACATCTGTAAGACATGCCACAAAAACTTCCAGGAACTTAGAACTGCTTAAGGAGTAGGGAAGAAAATAGACATAATAACTGTACTCATATGACACTTGAAGCTGCTTTTTTGGCAAACACTTGTACAGCAGGATTTTTGGTTATTGGTTTTTAGGTGGACTGTGCTCTGTCCCTCGTTCGTCTTGGCATGGAGAGGAGTATTCCAGGCCTGCAGGTGCTTTGTGACAACCTGATCACTCTTGAGACAATAGTTTATGAGACTGATGGTGATCGAACCTTAACTTTGAAGGAACTTGTAGAGATGAAGGACATTGAAAAGCTGAGACTATTGATGAAGAATGTAAGTATTCTTAATGAATCAGTAAACATACCTTGATTTCCAGTAATTCAGGTTACCTAGATCCTATATATAAAGATACTGATAGAGGCTGACACTTTTCTAATGAACCTTCATTTTAAATCATACCAAAAAAAAAGATTTTTTTTATTGTTCTTTTGTTGTGGCAGATTTTTCTTTACTTGTTTTTAAAAGAAGTTAAAATGGCTCAGCTTTCTAAAAGACCTACTTACTTGTTCTAGGCACAGGACTAAATAGATCCAGTCTTTTGAATGTTGTAGCTGCTGGAGGTACAACAATATTGCGTGTTTTCCTTCTCTGTATTCAACCTGTGTGGCATTTCAGAATCGAAATAGGCCTTTTGGAAGGAATGAAAAATACCTAGAGATTGAACAGGGCTCTTAAATCCAGTCAAAGAATACGTAAGCACCAGAGAGGAATGCTCATGCACTAGAAGCTCCTCAGAATTTTTGTTTTCTTGTTTGTTTTGAATGTCAAACTGAATTTGTCACTTTCTTCCCTGTCACTCGTTGTGTATTCCAGTCCTCTGATGAGAAATATGTGAAGAATGTTTATCAGTGGATGATTCCTTTTCTCCACCGCTGTGAAAATCAGGTCCTTGGTCATGCAAATTCACTTTTTAAAGAATATTTAGTAGCATTAGCAAAGGAAGACCTGACTCTACCTCTGAAGATATTTCAGAACTCAAAACCTGCTGTAAGTAGAGAGTCTTGATGATTCTACTAGTTTCTTTGGGAATTCCTGTCCTGAAGAGGTTAATTCATCTTCTCAATCAGATGGTGTCTCTGATCTTTTCCTCCTTCTTGAACCCAGGATTTGTTATGTTTTAGAAAACATGAATTAAAAATATTATAGCATGTTATGATGCAGCTAAATTGTCCTTCATGAGGTTATCAAACAGTAGTTTCTAATTATCGAATCATAGAATCAGGGTTGGAAGGGACCACAAGGATCATCTAGTTCCAGCCTCACTGCCGTGGGCAGGGACACCCTACGCTAGATCAGGCTGGACAAAACCTCTTCCAGCCTGGCCTTAAACACCTCCAGGGATGGGGCCTCAACCACCTCCCTGGGCAACCCATTCCAGCCTCTCACCACTCTCATGCTCAACAACTTCCTCCTCACATCCAGTCTGAATCTTCCCACCTCCAGCTTTGGACCTTTCCCCCTAATTCTGTCATTATTTAATAGCCTAAAAAGTCCCTGCCCAGCTTTTTTGTAGGCTCCCTTCAGATACTGGAAGGCCACAAGAAGGTCACCTCTCAGCCTCCTCTTCTCCAGACTGAACAGCCCAAACTCTTTCAGTCTGTCCTTGTAGGAGAGGTGCTCCAGCCCTCTGAGTATCCTTGTGGCCCTTCTCTTGCACACATTCCACTGTGTCCGCATTCCTGTGATAATAGGGGCTCCAGAACTGGATGCAGCTACAATCTTAACCTAACAGAACAAAAATTATGGTAGATTCTTCTTTGAAGTATTTTTTCTGGTGATGTATTAAAGTAAATTCCCAGCATATTTCCTTTGGAAACATGGGTATGAAATAGCTTTGTGATCTTACTGGCATTTTTGTTTGTTTCCTCAGGAATTTTACTGGCATTACATTTCAAGTTATTCCACCATATATGCTACACCCAACTCTCCCACTGCCTCTTTGCACAGCAAATGTAAAGAATAAAATAGGGGCTGGGGTGGAGCCAGGAATTCTGTGAGCAAAAGTTGAAGTTGTTTTCCATATGAGGATTTCATACTGCCTCTACAGTTCAAATAGCGTTCCAGGGCACATAAACACATTTTTGCACAATATTGAATGTTTTAAGTATAGGGGCAGAAATCAGTGAAGGAAAACCACAGCTTTTTAATGTGTACTGATACTGTTGTACATAGTAAATATATGTTTACAGCATTTGCAGTTTCTTTCTTTGTCTTGCACCCTTACACCTCTCAAGTTCATAAAGGGTATAAGGCTCCTACTCTTTCAAGCATTGTAGGAAACTAGCTGAGCTATATTTCAGATTGTTACTTCAACAGATACTTCACTAATTTAATGAGATATCCTCATTACAGCTAATGACAATTGATTTACTTCAAGTGCACATCTGTTTGTATTTAAAAGAAATTTAACTTGGCTTAGGAACAGAAAACCAACAATAATGTGCTTTCTTTTCTTGTTAGTGTCAGCAAAAAATTATTCCTGAGCAAGACCAGCTTATGATCATTGCCTTGGAATGTATCTATAGTTGTGAACGGGATGATCAGCTCGCACTCTGTTATGATATTTTGGAATGCCTTCCGCAAAGAGGATATGGGTAAACATTTTCAGCTGGTTACTTGTAAATATTTTAGATATGTTAAATGTAGTTATAAATTGAATCTTAAAAAAACCCAAAACTTAGCTGTCCTTCCAGCACAAAGCCAACAGTTGTAAGAATTTCATAGAATTAACCAGGTTGGGAGAAACCTTCAAGATCACCCAGCCCTATCCAGTCAGCTAGACCATGGCACTAAGTGCCTCATCCAGGCTTTTCTTGAACACCTCCAGGGACAGTGGCTCCACCACCTCCCTGGGCAGCCCATTTCAATGGCAAATTGCTCTTGTGAAGAACTTCCTAACGTCCAGCCTGTATTTCATCAAGGAATGTTTCAAAGTGTTTGTCTTTGTATGCGTTATATGAATTGCATAAAGATATTGCAAGAAATATGTATGTGTGTATATATATGTGTGTGAGGCACGTAATGCCATGGTCTAGTTGACTGGATAGGGCTGAGTGCTAGGTTGGACTGGATGATCTTGGAGGTCTCTTCCAACCTGGTTGATTCTATGATTCTTTGAATATTAATTGCATAATATATTTGCAGGCCTGAAACAGATAGAACAAACAGTCTTCATGATGAAGTAGATGAACTGGAGCGAATTCTCAGGTATTTAATTTTGCTAAAATAAGTAATGTATTATTACAGAGGTCTCTAGGCATAGCCAAGGACTTCTTGAATGACAGCAAAGCAGCTAGAGTGTGTATCTTAGTTTTAGTGCTGTCAACAACATCATCTGTAATTTATTTGTATTTAGAACTTTTAGAAGTTTTAAATTATTTGAGTACTATAAAACTACACAGATACTTTCCTTGGAATAAAAGTGGATTGGATTTTTGTTTCTCTTGGAAGGACAAGAAGTTAACCTGGGGAATTTGTTTTGATCTTGATAGTCTGTAATCCTTCAAGTGATTAATAAAAGCTGTGAATGTGTCATCAGGTAACTGGTGATGCACAATTATGCAGCAGTATTAACTGTTTTTTAGTAGATGTTACTCTGTCTAAGCCATACTGTATGAGGCTTTGTAAACTCTTTGCATGTGCACTGCATTCTCAGAGAGCACTTTATGACTGCAACATCAGAGGTACTTGTACAACTGTTGGAGGTTCAAAAATGTTGGCTATTCATTTGCAGTGTATCAGAGCTGTTGGAGAAACATGGACTACAGAAACCCGTTTCCTTTGTGAAAGACACTAAGGACAATGCAGAGGAGGCACGAAAGGTGATGATCAGGCTGACAAGGCACATGGGTCGCAGGTTAGTGTTCAAACAGGAATGAGAGATACGGGTGAAAGGACAGTAAAATAACAGTACCTGTTGTGAGAGAATGTGCTTGCTTGTTCAGTTGCAGTAGGGAACTGCAGTGTTCAAACTGAACACTATGTATATAAACCACATTTGTTAAACTCACTATTGCCGTGATTAGTATTTTGATTTCGTTCTCCACATTTAGAAAACTTCTGTTTTGCTTCAAACCTGATTCATTGTGTTTGTGTTCAAGCAAACTAGCCTACAAGGCACACTAGTTACAAAATTCTGCAGGGTGATGAGCAGTAAAAGGTAATGCATTGTAAATGCGATCTTTTTACACCTATTTAATTGTATTGAGAGGGTAGGATTTGTAAAGTAACACTTTCTGGTTTTGGGGCATATTTTCTTAGGAGCTATGGTAACAGGGTAGTTTACTGATTTTTTTGGTTTTTTACATATCAATTCTACCTCTTATATATTTAAAGTATGTTTTTCTGTTTTAAGAACTACTTCATTTAACTCATCTTCCAACTGGAGATGACATGAATTATGACATGCCTCTTGGCATAAGGAGATGAAGAGCTTGAACGCTGTGAAAAACAGCCATCAAAATTGGTTGTTAGTGGTGATGGGATTTTTTTTTAATGTCTGTGTGTTTTTGTGTGTGTGGTTTTGTTTGTTTTTCTCCTGCATAACAATGTATTGGTGATGCTAAAGTAGTATTTAGCTTGGGCAAGCTGAAAGCTTTTTAAGCCTTCTGAAAAGCTTTCTTTAGAAAGATCAAGCAAGTCAGTGTCTTTGTAGGAAAAATGTTGATTTTTGTTCACTTTGTGTTGACACTCTGCTTTGCCAAAATGAAAGCTGGTGCCACATGAGAAAATCAGTTTGTGGGGCTTTAAAAAAAGCTTTCTCTCCCTCCCCTACCCCCAGTCTGAAAGGCTCTAGGTAGCGTCCAAAAACCTTTGTCATATATTTACTGGCAAAACTTTTAATAGAGCACAAAAATATAGCTTTGTGGATAAACAGAAATCCATGCACCCAGAGACCATTCCAGCTTAAGGAACAAAATAAATTAGAAGGTCTGTTCTGTTACTGCATGTAATTACTTAGTCCTCTGAGACTGTCCACAAGGATCCGCACTGTTGATCCTCAGCTGATTTTAGAATCTTGTTTTCACTCAGCTGTTCTTGAATCAACAGGGAGATGACAATTCTAACTTTCTCATGTACTATTGAAAGTTATCAGAATCTACTTGGAGGTCTTGATAAAGATTGCTTACATCTCTGTTTTATCCTATAGAAAACAAACAGAATGAAACCACTTTGGTTAGTGCAATCTTGTCCTCAAACAATTTTATCCCACTGAAACTGTTTTAATATTAATACTAAGGGTGTTCTGTCTTAAAAGTCCAATTGAAGATTGAAATAACCTTTGGGAAAACTTGTATTTTTGGTGCTGGAGCTGCAGTTTTATCTACTGCTTTTTCTTGAAATTTGTGGAGGAACAGAATATTTAATTTCAAAATTGTTTGTAGGGAGCCATCAGTCAGTGAAACACAGTGGAAGGAATTGCTCCAGGATATTCTGGACATGCAGCGTAAAGTATACACATGCTTACATTCAGACACTTGCTATGAGGTGAGTTTTGAGTTTTCTTACTGATATCTGTTGCAAGTAAGCTATAAATTCTCATCTTATATTGTGGCTCAGAAATGTAAATGCATTTTCATGCATTGTGTTGGTTGTCTACTAGCTCTTTTACAGGTTTTCATTCAAATCAAAAACATCCTGCTAATTCATCAAAAGTCCTGCATATCAAAATAGTATCATAGGATGTTTCTGTGATCCTGTGATCAGCCTCTTAAAGTTTCATAGTTCTGTGTACAAATGCCTTTAGTAATAAACACTAAAAACTAACGAAAATAGACAGTCTTTTACCTAAATGTAACCTTCAGCCAAGATTTTTCTTCTGCTTGCAGTTGAAAATGAGATGAAAACTCTAAAAAAACCTGCATGTGCATAAACTTCAAACCTGTGTTATTCATGTTTGCAAAAGACTGGTGCAGAATCTGATTGTACGTGTATTCTTATGGACATTTTCACTTCAGTGTACTGAAGTGTACAGAAACAACACTGTCTCTGCTATAATTAGTGTTAAAGTAGTCACATCTTTTAGAAGCTGAAGTGAGTTTTATTAGTGTGCAAATATAATTGCATATGGCTACCAGTTTGGTTAGCTCTTGGGAGGAAAATTGAAAGCAAAGGGGAAAAACTGATCCTTTTCAACCTATACAGAAATTTACGTACATAATGTAGTTGTACAGTTGGAACTTGCTCAAAGAGAACCACAAATATATTCAAGGTTTGTGGTTTTGTGGTAGGATAAGGTTTATTATATTTGGAAATTCTTGTAAGTGTATTAAAAAACATATAAAGTACTGAATTGGTGGGAACAATAGCATTTACTTCAATCTGACTTTAATGTTCTCTCCTATGAAGAAAGACAGAACTGGGGCTATTTAATCTCGAAAAGAGAAGGCTAAGAGCAGATCTCATCAACGTCTATAAATGAGGTGTGGGTGTCAAGATGAAGGTGCCAGTTTCTTTTTGATTGTGCCCAGTGATAGGTGTGATAGGACAAGAAACAGCAGGTACAAGCTAAAATGTAGGAGGTTCGATCTCAACATGAGGAGGCATTTCTTTACAGTGAGGGTACCAGCACTGCAACTGGCTACACAGAGAGCTTGGGTAGTGTCCTCCTCTGGAGACTTTTCAGAACCTGCCTGGATGAGTTCCTGTGTGGCCTGCCCTAGGTGACCCTTGCAGAGAGTTAGGGCTTATAATCATAGAAACATAGAATGAACCAGGTTGGAAAAGACCTCCAAGATCATCCAGTCCGACCTAGCACCCAGTCTTATCCACCCTACTTCATGAGCTCTGGAGGTCCCTTCCAACTCCAAACATTCTGTGATTATTTTTTTTCAATCTCTGTACCATACGATTAAAAACTCACAAACAACACAGCAAAGTGAGTTTGGGAGAATTATCTAGAAATAATGAGATTGCTTTCAAATGTAGTACTGTCATATTCTAAGAAATTTATAACCTTCAATAAAGGCCATATTACTGCAGCTGCAATATTTTCTGAAATTATTAAATTCATATGTTGTTCTTCATTGGGCTAATTCTTACAACATCAAAAAAAAAAAAGCCCTCAATGAACTAAAACCCCACCCCAAACCCACAAAAAACAAAACCAAAAAAACCCACCCCCAGACCCCAAGAATTTATTTTGATAAGGAATTGAGAGAGAATGTCTCAATGTAGACAAAACTTTGACCTGAAAATAATTTAGATGTCTTGTGGCAGATGCAGCTTTATGTTAGTATGCATTATTTGAAGACAAGTACTAATTGATACTTCTAAACTAACTTACATGCTGAGTTCCAAGTATTTTTAGTTTCTTCAGAGATGGAAGATTTCTTCTTGTATTGTAACTTTTAAGGTCTTAATACGGAACTGCTTTTTTAGATTCTATCCTATTAACTGCCTAGAATTTTTGATCTCTAAGTCATATCATAAAAGGGCTGCTGGTAAGCTTTTTTTCTATAGGAAGTTGAAATAACTAGATAACAGTTAATTTCAGCTTTACTTAAGTTGTGGAAATTCCTTGGTAGAAGTTAGACTTTCTGCTTGGACTGAATATCTTTTGATTTGAAAGATCCTTTTAATGGAGTGGCTTGATTTTCACGATGTAGGTAAGCTTATTTGAAGCTTCTGCTGCAGGTTATTAAATTACTGTTCTTTCTTTTAGATATTCACAGAAAGTCTTTTATGCTCAAGCAGCATAGACAATATCCACTTGGCTGGGCAAATGATGCATTGCAGTAGTTGGTCAGTGGATCTACCAAGTTCATCAAAAGGGAAGTCACAGTACCGAGTCGGCTATGCAAGAAGTATTGAACTGGTTTTGGCTGCTGGCAGAGAATATTTCAATTCTTCAACAAGTTTGAGTGATAGCTGTATGGATTTGGCCAGGTATATTGAAATAGATATTGCTCTTTCAATAGAAACTTGAGTTGTGTTTTCCCAATAACAAGAGATTAATCTTTTGTAGGTTTGTTTCTTCTTGTGGAAATGACAAAGTAATTACAAAGTAAAGTTTCTGTTTGCTTTTTTTGTGAAAAACCTTAGGTCCAAATTGAAAGATGGTCAGTTTTGTGGTATTAATTATATAATGCTAGATCTATTTACACCTTTTTACTGAAAACAGGGTTTATTGATTGTCATTACTACTTATGAGCACTCTGGGTGCATCAGCAGGGAGACTGATCTCCAGAGGTCTATTCCAACTCCCACTGTTCTGATTTTGTAGTTGGTTGGATGCTTGAAACCAGAGATTAGTGGTCAGCATCTTAATATCCAGATGGAAATTATGTAACTCCATAATGCAATAATGATACAAGAAACACTTCCTTAAATGATTACATATTTAAGTACATTATCACAATTTGGTGAAGAGGATTTGGGCAATCCAAAAACACATTTTCATGTAAATAGGTTAATTTTCCCACAAATTTAACTTTTACTCAACAATTTTAGAAAAAAAATTAACTTCTTTTTTAGGTGCTGTCTACAGCTTATTGTAGACTGTCCGAGTGCTATTCAAGAGGAGTTAGATCTCATTCGTGCCCTTGGCTACCTGGAAGAGTTTGGTGTGAAAATGCTGCCACTACAAGGTACTACATATTTTTATTCTTCATATAATTGCTTGAATCACAGACACAAATATGCATGAGGCCTACTTTACTATTACTAAAATATTGCTTAAGTAAACTAAATTGTCCCTTCC
Source organism: Pogoniulus pusillus (assembly GCF_015220805.1). Taxonomy (NCBI): domain Eukaryota; kingdom Metazoa; phylum Chordata; class Aves; order Piciformes; family Lybiidae; genus Pogoniulus; species Pogoniulus pusillus. The sequence continues at coordinate 34,007,207 of NC_087270.1, forward strand.
CTGGCTCCAGACAGTGTAGAGATATGCACCAAAAAACAAATAAAAAAGAATTAAATTGATATGAGATAGGAAGTTTGTCTGCATATAGAATCTACATTTTGGTGCCCATTTTTAGGAGAACTTTTTAATAATTATAATACTGAGTAGTGAAAGATCCTGATGACTTCAGCAGAAGTAGTTTCAGCTCATCTTACATTTGCAATATTCTGCAATTGGTCATGTGCTGATGAACTTTAAAATAATGGGTGGGAGAGAGGTTCTTCATGCATAGGCAGTTTTCATGTCTCCAACAGACTATTTAATTTTGAAGCATATAAAACCTAATGACAAGAGAAATGTTTCTTCTCATAAGTTGTTTAAAACTTCAGATGCATTTTGGAGCTTTGATTCCAATGGTATGAAAAGTCATTGGATGGATGTTGGAAAGTAAAGATGACTGTGAACAGTAAGATAGAGGGAAATCAAATATATGACAATATGTTTCATTACTTACAAATTAAACTAACAAAAATAGTTGCATTAATTGATGGGTTGACCGTAACTGCGTGCCAAGTGCCTATCAAAGGTACTTCATCATTGTTCTTCAGCTGCACAGAGGAGAGAAAACATAACAAAAGTATTTCGTGTTAACAAAAGTATTTAGTGTTAAGGACAGGAAGAGATCCCTTAGCAACTGTCATCATGGGCAAAACAGGCTTGACTTAGCACTTTGACACATGGTTTAATGGTCATGGTTGGTGTTAGGTCAGTTGTTGCAGTCAATGATCTTTGAAGTGTTTTCCAACTGAAATGATTCTATTAAAATTAATTTAATACCAATCAAATCAGAGCAGGATGATGAGAAAACTAAGTCCCATTCCCATTACTTCTAGGCTCAACTCCTTATTTCCTTTTACTGTACTCTCCTCCCCCAGTGGCACAGTGGGGTGGAACGGGGGCTCTCTGACACTTCTTCCTCCTCAGGGGTAGAATTTCTCATGCTCTTTCCCTGCTCTGGCATGGGAGACAGTTCTTTGCAAGCTGTTCCAGTGTTAGTACCTCACAGGGTCAAAAGTCCTACCCGCAAACTTGCTCTAACTGCTAGGAGCTTGCTGTGGCCAGTACAAGCTTCCAGTGGGGTCACAGCCTCCTTTGCTGATCTGCCTGCTTCAGCGTAGGGTTCTCCATGGGCTGCAGGGGAACAGTCTGCCTCACCATGATCTTCACCAAGGGCTGCAGAATAATCTCCCCTCCAGTGCCTGGAGTACCTGATCCCTCCTTCACTGATCAGGGTGTCTGCAGAGTGTTTTATTCATCTGTCTCCTCTGGCTACTGTTCCTGGCTTTCAGTGAAGCTTGAATATGTAGTGTGTGCAACTGTGTTAAACTGCATTGAGCGCTGGTATTAAACACACTACAGAAGGTTGATAAGAGCACCAAGTGTGGATGAAATGAGTTGATGATAGTGTTTAACTTCTGCCATTGTGCAGAGAAATACTGGGATTTATGGAAAGCACTTTTGGGTCTACAGAAGATGAAATGGATGTTCTTAGTGGTTGTTGTTACTTTAGTTTGGTATGTTTTTTCTCTTTTCCCCCAAGTGTTACTTCAGAGTAAGCTGACCTAGTTGAGGATGTCCCTGCTGACTGCAGGGGGGCTTGAACTAGATGACCTTTGAAGGTTCCTTCCAGCCTGAACCATTCTATGATGCTCCATGTCTTATATTCAAATATCTTCAAATTTCTGGACTGAGAATGTCTGGTTTCTAGATCTTGCAATATTTCACTCCCAACTTTACAGAACTTATTTGATATGGACATCATTTACAAAGAGTGGCAACATAATACTGTATTAATATTATGTGTAATACAGCTGATCTAGATTAATTAGAATATGTGAAATCATGCCTGTAATTTCATTAATGATCCTGACTTACTCTTTCTTCAGTATCTTTCGTGTAAATCAAATTAATAAGATTAAAATTACATTTTAAAGTTTTAATGAAAGCCTTTAAATGGTCAGTTACTTCAATAAAATGTCATTAAAATAACATTAAAGATCACTTATTGCCACAGTAAGAATTAACAGTGGACTTTTATTTGCACATTTATGTGTGGGTTTTTTTTTTCCAGAGCTTCCTCCCTGCTTATGTTTTTAGCAAACTCACCAGTTAAGGTTGTGAACTACTGTTCCGTTGTATTTTGATAACTTCTAGCTTGGAGACACCTTATTAGCATAAAAAGTGAAGAAACCTCTATCTTTAATTAAAGTGTTTGACCCATGCTATTGTGTCAGATGAGTTGTAGCTACATTAGATACTTCAAAAAAATCTTGCTTATGTAATCAGTGAATGAAAATATTTTACTGCTGTATACTAATGTCTATAATAGCATATTAAAAATGGAACTATATGTAACCTTTTCCTACTCCTTCATTCTTAATTCATTTTAGTCTGATTTGAGTTTTCATTATGCAAGTGCTTCTTTGCTCTTGTTGAGAGACCTAATTTCATATGTTTTAAGATCAATATGCTAATGGAGAATTTATCTCCCATGCAAGACATTAATGTCTTACGGAGTGTTAAGTGGAAGATCTACATGCTGTTCCTCTGTGCTCTGAGAACTTGCATGGTATGAAAACATTACCTTTCTAAAGCAGCAACCTGAAGTTAACCACACATTAACTAGCTAAAAAGAGCACTGAATGACATTAAACTATACAGCTAAGGTAATTATTCAATTCTTGATGAAGTATTTTTTTAAACACTACTAATTATAAGCTTTTCAAGACATGATTGACACAACCTGGTGATTTAGAGGCTATCTTTCCACTTGCTCAGGAAAATATTTACATTAATTAAAACAGCCTGAAGATTCTGCCTCTGACAGCTCTTTCAGTTTGTGTGATATCCTGCTCACCCTAAAATGAAGTTTAGTGTGAAATACTAGTTATTTGCAACATCCTCAATGAAAGTGGATGTCTGTTTCAGTAGTCTTTCTGAGAATGTTGCAAGAATGAAATGAAAAAAGAATGTGTAAATGCATCTGATTAGTTATATGAACTTTTAAAAGCATTTAATTTGAAAACCTGAAACAAATTTTCAGTCAAGTCTGTCTTTCCCTTCTTCTGTTCCCAACCTCACCTGCTAATGATTGAGGCTGGATATATTGTAGTGTTACTTCAACTTTGTTTACTGGTGTAGTTGAAGATGTACATGCAAGTAACTTTGGGCTGTTTTTTTAAGTTGTGTTTGCTTTCTTATACTCCCTAGCACTCTTTCTGTGCCTGCATTGTTTAACCAGAAATGCAGCAGTAGGGTTCATTTATACAGCCTCTAACACCAGTTCTGCTTTCAACAGTGCGTTTGTGTTCGGATCGACTTAGTCTCATCAAGGACTGCCTTGCTCAGATGTCAACAAACTACAAACAATCTGCTAAGCTCCTGGGACTCGCAAATTTGCTAAGGGTTGCAGGTAAAATGTGTTAATCAGGCACTGAATTGCAATGCACCATGCACTTGTGTTATGCTTTAGGACATTTGAATTACCATTAGAATGCATGTTCAACAATATTGCTAAAAAATCACATGGAAGAGCAGTCACTGGGGAGGAATGAAGTACTTCACATAAATGAAAAATTTTACCTGTAAAGCAGCTGGTACTGTCAGCTGCTCTGATGTTGCACTGATACCTAAAGCAAACCAGCCTTGTCTAATCTGGATTTGGAGTTAAAAGCTTATTTCAGACTGAAGGAGTTGTGGCTGAGAATGTTTTGTTAGTTGGTAGCACTAAAATTCCAATAAATTCTTTTGTCTCTGTCAAATAAGGTATTTTGATGTAATAATAGTCCCGTTTTAGAGGGGAAGAAGTCATCTGTAGTGCATAAATGTTGTCAGTGGTTTATGTATCTCCTTTGTGCACTAGCTTGAGTATTCGTTCAGGGGTCTGAACATCTTCAGGGGTGGATTTCAATTAAAAAAAAAAAAACAACTTCATGCAACTGCAGATACAATTTTTATGATGTAGTGTGGTATATAAAATCAGTGAGTTCTGGCTTTGTCACAGATGCCTGCCTGGCTAATTCATTCTCTCTGCAGTGTTAAATCATATAAGAATTTGTTCTTATGTTTTCAGGAAGCCTAATATTGCATGGTGTTATATATAGGGAGGGAGATATTCAGGGGGGGTTGGATGAGGTTATGAACAGAGGTGAAGAAGTTAGGTTATTGACCTCCTGAGATGGCTAGATCTTGAAGAAATGAATCCCTGGAAGCCTTGTTACAACTCTAAGCTCAGTTCTCCTGTTAAATAGTGCTGCTGTGTGAAATGTGGCAGAGGGGATGGTACCACATTAGGTAGCTGGATCCAGTCAGCATATTTGTTCACTTTACAAATGAACATTTTTCCATCTCTCGTTCTGTAGAAAAAACGACAGTGTCAGTTGTAGAATCTCTTTAATTTGTTCACAAGCATTTTGGGTAAAAGCATCTTTGCAGTAGTTCATAAGACAAGATTGCTATATGGCTCTTTTCCCTTCCTTCTCTCCTTCATCCTACCTCAAATTAAAAATCTGTCAGGCTTACTTCTTAATTTTCTGTCAAGTTTAGGCTATACTGCTGGTTTTTACCTTCTTTTTGAATCTGAATTGCTTTCACTGTGTGATGAAATGAAAAGCAAAATCCACATTGATTGTATGAAGCTTAAAAACACAATTTTTTTTTTTGTATGGTGTCATCCTAGTGCCTTAGATGTAGCATCTACAGTACCCTGGTATGTACTGGACAGGGAAAAAACTTGTAGTTCAGATCTCTGGAGACTGAAAGATGAGAAACAATTTATATTTAGTAGAAAACTTCAAGGAATTTGTATAGAGATTGTTGATTTATTAATGTCTGTGTGCTAAAGCCTGGATGAGGCACTTAGTGCCATGGTCTAGTTGACTGGATAGCGCTGGGTGCTAGGTTGGACTGGACAATCTTGGAGGTCTCTTCCAACCTGGTTGATTCTATTCTATTCTACTGTTACTAACACAGTGGTGCCTATTAAGACACTACTGAGAAAGATTTAGAAAAGATATTTAAAGTCATGTGATGAAATGGCCTCCTAATTTTCTTTTCCTTGCATTACTGGGCCAGAGAAGACCAGAAGATGAATGCATGCGGTAGCTAATTTATAAGCAGTGAAATGATTTAAAAGCTACTGTTTATGCTGCAAATATTCTGAGTGTTGGGTACTCTGACCATGGTTTAACCTCAGAAATAATGGTAATAGTTTTTCCTGTGCTAAGTATGGAATTTTAATAGAATCATAGAATCAGTCAGGGTTGGAAGGGACCACAAGGATCATCTAGTTCCAACCCCCCTGCCATGGGCAGGGACACTGTTGCAGACAGACATCCTACTCCAGATCAGGCTGGCCAGAGCCCCATCCAGCTTTGCCTTAAACACCTCCAGGAATGGGGCCTCAACCACCTCCCTGGGCAACCCATTCCAGGGTCTCATCACTGTCATAGTACAGAGGTTCTCCTTGGAGTCATCTCTTCTCCAAACTGAACAATCCCAACTCTCCCAGTCTGTCCTCATAGGAGAGGTGCTCCAGACCTCTTATTATCCTTGTAGCCCTTCTCTAGACACCTTCCATCCCTTCCATATCTTTTTGTAATAGGAGCTCTGTCATGCTGAACAACTTCCTCCTCATGTCTGAATAGTAAAAGAGTATTTCAGGAGTGAATCTTTGTAATGAGTACATTACTTCAACACTTATTTTCTTGTCTCTTATACTAAATAAGTAAGTCTCTCACTTAGAAAGGTGTGTTTGGTTACAGAAGAATATTAATTTGAAAGTTAAAAATACCAGGCAAATGTTTCCAGTAGTGACTTTCTGTGGTGGTGAATGTGGTGGTGTGTGGGTTTTTTGTGTGTGTTTTGTTTGCTTTTCAAATAAGTCATGTTAAGCTTGTATGATTAAAAAATATTTCACTTTCACTGAGGGATGACTAGTTGTATTACTTACTTTTACAGGAAATAGTATTTCTATATAAGATACTCTGTTATAAGCACAGCAGAGATTCAATGTAAGACTGCTATAGTAGTAAATTTTATCTAAACTCATTTGTTGTAGGAGATGGGCTATAGAAAACAGGTTTATTTTCATTTTAAGCACTGAAAGCAATAAAGCTTGAGAGCTGTAAGCATCATGCTACTGCTACTGCAGATTATTTTTTTTGCCTGACATTCCATCCCATGAATGAGTATCCAAAAGTATACATAGGAAAACATGATTGTTAGTGGTATTTTAGGTCATGCATGTTAATGCAATACTTTTCCAGTAGGTAAAAGAAAGTTTGTAGAGCTTTACTCTTTAGTCCTCCTACAGTTTTAGGTACTTCCAGTGAATGGTGGAATAGGTAAACTTACACTGACTTCAGAGCTACATATGATTGATTTTAATAGCTGGGCTAGTAATAGCTTTAAAAATAGAATGTAAGTGGAACACTGACATAGCAGTAATTATAGTCTGTAAATGGGGAGTCTCATAAAATTTAACAGTAGGTCTTAAAAAAAAAATACAATGCAAAAATGGCACTTCTGTGTCTTTTGACTCATAGTCTCGGTTGCTGAGTTACAGTTAATTGTTAATATGTTTAAGAGTCAGTTTAGGACTTAGTAGCCATAGGAATGATAACAAACACTAATATTATTCCACAAATTAGTTTATAACAAAAAGGCAGCTAATGAATACAGATGCTATGATATCTGAATATTTTATTTTGAACTGAATGTTAGAAACAGAGAACATTCAGTTTTAGTCCATCTGGTCTTTGTGCACAGGTTTAAAACTTCTGGGAAAGGGTAATTTGAGTTTCAGCAGCTCATGAAAGAGAGTGGTCTTCTGGAGATATATTGGGATAAGTCTGGTTATTGAAGAAGAATTTAGAGATTGAGCTTTATGGTCTTGCTTAATTAAGAATTAGATAAAACACTGCTGGAAGAAAGAATTGTTTTTCATCCCTAATTGGTTTTCACTACTTCCACCATTATCCTGATTTATGAACCCCCTTTGCTGTGAAAGACGTTCTGATTTTTGTTTTCTGGGGCATACTTCCTGTTATTGGTTATGTGTGCTTGAATCTGCAGTCCTTTCCATTTCCAATCCACCATGCATATTACCAACAGACTGCTTTCTTGTGCATTATCTGCCAGCAGGAGGAATTAGTTTCAGAATTTCCCTCTTTGCTCCACTCTGAATGCAAAAGAGATGCCTGCTACGTCTATCCATGCCTATATACATTTTACACATATGAGTGTACATTATATGAGTGTAAGAATACACATAATGTACATAGAGTAAATTTAATAAGGCCAAGTGCAGGGTTCTACACTTTGGTCACAACAACCACAAGCAGCGCTATAGGCTGGGGACAAAGTGGCTGGTGAGCAGCCAGGAAGAAAGGGAATTGGGAATACTGGTGGATAATTGGCTGAACAGGAGCCAGCAGTGTGCTCAGGTGGCGAGGAGAGCCAATGGCATCCTGGCTTGTAACAGGAAGAGTGTGGCCACTAGGACATGGGAGTCTGTTCTTCCCATGTACTCAACACTGGACAGGCCACATCTCTAGTACTGTGTCCAGTTTTGACCCCTCAATTCAGGAGAGATGTTGAGATACTGGAACGTGTCCAGAGAAGGGCAATGAAACCGGTGAGAGGCCTGGAACACAGCACTGTGAGGAGAGGCTGAGGGAGCTGGGGGTGTTTAGCCTGGAGAAGAAGAGGCTCAGGGCTGACCTCATTGCTGTCTACAACTACCTGAAGGGAGGCTGTAGCCAGGTGGGGGTTAGTCTCTTCTGCCAGGCAACCATCAACAGAACAAAGGAACACAGTCTCAAGTTGTGCTGGGGGAGGTCTAGGCTGGATGTTAGGAGTTCTTCCCAGAGAGAGTGATTGGCATTGGAATGGGCTACCCAGGGAGGTGGTGGAGTCTCTGTCCCTAGGGGTGTTCAAGCAAAGCCTGGATGAGGCACTTAGTGCCATGATCTAGTGGATTGGACAGGGCTGGGTGCTAGGTTGGACTGGATGATGTTGGAGTTCTCTTCCAACCTGGTTGATTCTATGATTCTATCTGTAATATAGAGCCTATCAAGTACTATAAGCATATATATATGTATTTTAAATTCCATTCTGAAAGAATGCCTTTGCTCTGTATACAAGGGTAGAATGCACATGGTTAGCCTGAATTAGCTTCTGGAGATGTGTTCTCTGAATACAGTTTATTTAGGAAGCAGCACTGAAAGTGAGTAATAGAATTTATAGTCATACTTATCAAAGCTAAAATACTGCTTGGGTAATGATACATCAGCTGGCTTCTTAATTGCTTTGAAGTATTTGATTAATGATAGTAAACTCTACTTAAACCTCACATCGCTACCTCTGTAGAGTAAGTACACAAGTGTTATCTTAATTTCACAGATGGGCAAAATGAGTGAGGGAGAATGTGTTCAGCATGACAGCCAGAAAATCTGCACCTGCTCAGGGAGTTGGAACTGTTCTACGTGTCACAATCCTTGCCTAATACACTCTTTGTGGAAGAAGAGGTGTGAAAGAATTCACCGTGTGCAATTACTTGCTTACAAAAGAGAGGAGCAAAACCAGTTAATTTCTGATACATAGGCATTTTTTTAAGAGCATCTTCTCTACTCTTTGTTTCTTGACTCAATATGTCTAGAAAAGTTTTCTGTTCATTATTCTTTTTTTCTCCCAACTTTCTGTGGTAATGTAGTCCATTTTAATTCTTAGAAGCTAATTCTAGTAACTAAGCTTTGCGTACATTCCCAAGTCAAAGCTTATTTTTGAAATTCACTTTCCTCAACATAGATTTTCTTGCTTAACACTTGAGGAAGTAACAATAGAAATGATTTCTGATTTCCTAAAAGTATGTGATATGTAATTTCTGGAGTATGCATACAATTTTGATGCCATTTCACTTCTAAGTTTTTATGGCTTTGTTTCATACAAGATAATGTTTAATCCTTTAATCCACTCAAAAATAGTGTGCATCTTACCCAGAGTGTTTAAATAAGATTGTTATAAGACCCAAATGGAATTCAAACATCTAAAAAAAATAATTTGGTTGTCCCTGATTTCTCAAGAAAAAAAATAATTGTCATTTCTGAGCTTCCATATTTTTCCACTCATAATGTACCAAGTCTAACACTAAACCATGTCACAAAGTGTCACCTCTACATGGCTTTTAAATACCTGCAGTGTTGGTTGGTCAGTTAGCTTTCCTGGACAGTCAGTACCAATGTTTGATTATCCTTTTGTTGAAGAAATTTTTCCAATATCCAATCTGAACTTCCCCAGGGTCAGCTTGAGACTTTCACTCTCATCCGGGCGCTTGTCTCTTGGGAAGAGGAACTAACACCCACCTCACGACAACATTCTTTTGCATATATGTTTCCATATCTTCTTGTATCAACTTCTCTCCAAATGCCAAGCATCATAACATAAAGATGTGGAAAGAACTTAGGAGACTTACTGTGTGGGGTGACTCTTAGAATATAAATGTATTTTCTGTATGAAATAAGACATAAGTCTGAAAACATACATGCACAAACTTTCCCAGATAATAAAAGAGAATCAAACCCAAAGATATTCTCTAAAGTTTCTGAACTTGATTTGTTTGAGTTTAGATGTCTGATAGGAATGTAAAGGCTTAGTGCAGAATTACTATGTAATGTAGTAAGGTCCCCATTGTAATGGTGGTTCTCATAGAAAGTTTCTTGGGTTTAAATCTTGGATGTCTGTCTAAATGACAGAATTCAAAACTTTCACTTTTATAAGTCTTTGTTATTAAAAATAACTTCAAATGAGGCATCACATAGCTGAAGCAGTGAAGTTTTTCATGTTTGAATGGAAGAATAAGACCATGCCTCTGAACAGCAGCAGGTAGTATTTTAAGTGACTGCACTGTTGAAGCAATGAAAGCTCCATGAGAAAGGGCTCAGGCTGTGCATTGCAGGGGATTCACTAGTCATGTTGGAGCGAACAGTTGTTCTGTGGCATAACAGCATGTGTCAAGATAATAGAAGTTTAAATGAGTGAACAATGAAGATAAGATGAGCAAATACAGCCATGGACTGGAAGGAAAATGATCTTTATATTTTATACTTGTGCTTTTGTAAGACACATGGAGCAGTATGTTACTGCATCAATACTAATTAGCTAAGACATTGGAAATCAGGGACTTTTCAACATAGAATTACTCAAGCACAGTTAAGAAGAAAAACATTCCTTTATCTGAAATGTTCTTCTCTTCCATTCAGTCCTACTGAATTCTAAGTAGTAATAAATAGCTGTTACTTTGTCTAGCTGAAATCTAAGGGACAATGATTTGATTATTTCTCTTGCTTTTTATTTGTATTACTTTAGTCAAGTCTCTGTAAGTCGTAAAGCTGTCAGGGTGAAGTGGGCATCAGAGGATGAGTGGCAAGTGCTGATCTCTTGCTTACGGAAATGACAGTTCACATTTAGCACCTCTTTGTCATTTGTTATTGCTTTTGCCTGCATGAGAAGTTCCCAGGTTCCAGAGGGCAAAATTTTGCAACAGAGGAGCCTTGAACATGATTAATTTGCAGCATTGTGTTGGCAGTGTATAGAGCAAGAGGCCAAAAGATAAAATGATGGGAAGCCAACCTGTTCTCCCAGCTGACTTAGTCACGATGTTCTGGGATTAGGGGAATCTTGATTGAGTTCAGTAATTAGGGTAGCTTTACTTCCCTGAATGTCATTGTAGTACAACTGCTACATCTTTTCTTTTGAGAAAGCTTTAAAAAGAAATTTGTTCTGCCTGTGGTGATGGATCTGCAAGTTGGAGTTAAAAATAAGAGCTATGCAATTTAGCTACATGTACACTTTAACTGGTTTTTGGAGCTGAATATGTTTAACCTTCTGAAATATTTGCATTTCACACACTGTTGTAATACAGTTTCATAAACCAATGCCCTTTTCAAGTGACTGTAGCAGCAGTGACTGCATAAAATCCCTTTTTAATAATAGAGGAGAAACATAGAATCATAGAATCAACCAGGTTGTAAGAGAACTCCAAGATCATCCAGTCCAACCTATCACCCAGCCCTATCCAATCAAACATGCTCAAGAAGCTTACTTTGAAAAAATCCAGTAATTTTTATTAGCTTCTTGCTATCTTTCTTTCCTGAATTAAAATGAAAAGAGCATTTTTCCTGTGTACATTTAGTCACCTTCTCATACAGTGCATAGATACATTATGTTGAGCACAAGAGGGGACTAACTGTTGTCAGTGAAGTAAATAACTTTCATGTTCTCGTGTTCACTCTCTTTTAAAGTGGCTAGTAAAAGGACACAGCTATAAGTGTTTATTGTATGGATTATTGCTGGCTTTGAAAAGGAGAGAAGCTGGCTGATGAGATTTTTATCTTTGAATACTTCTGTGTTAAAATTAACCTCAGGACATTTTTCTACAAAGATTCTTGATGAGACTTTAGTCATAAGAGATTAACGATATCTAAAGTGCTGTCCAGGGAAATGGTGGAGTTGCCTTCCCTAGAGATGTTCAAGAAAAGACTGGATGGGCACTTAGTGCCATGGTCTAATTGATTGGACAGTACTGGGTGCTAGGTTGAACTGGATGATCTTGGAGGTCTCTTCCAACCTGGTTGTTATATGTTTCTAAGTGTTACTTTTGATTCATAAACAGGGGAAGAGGTCTTGTCTGGACCTCATTGCTGTCTACAACTACCTGAAGGGAGGCTGTAGCCAGGTGGGGGTTGGTCTCTTCTGCCAGGCAACCAGCAACAGAACAAGGGGACAAAGTCTCAAGTTGTGCTGGGAGAGGTCTAGGTTGAATGTTCTTCAGGAACAGGAGGAAGTTCTTCCCAGAGAGAGTGATTGGCATTGCAATGGGCTTCCCAGAGAGAGTGATTTGCCCTTGGAATGGGCTGCCTAGGGAGGTGGTGGAGTGGCTGTCCCTGTAGTTGTTCAAGAAAAGCCTGGATGAGGCACTTAGTGCCATGGTCTAGTTGACTGGCTAGGGCTGGGTGCTAGGTTGGACTGGATGATCTTGGAGGTGTCTCCCAATTTGGTTGTTTCTATGATTCTATGAAGGCCCAGTGGTCAAGATACATGTATGGTGTGAAAATACAGGTTCAGTTCTGCTCACTCAATTTATGAGAGTATGGATTTTTAAATGGCTGTGTCATCCACATCTCATGAGTTATTTGACTTTATGAAATGAAAGTTTAAACTGGGGATTTGTGTAGTGAAAGAAAATAATTAAAAACTTCAAAAGTCATCTTCCACTGCAGTTTACAGATTTTTTTTTTTCTGGTTTTAGTGTCAAGGTTTTGATTTATATGTCACTTCCTTTAAATATCTGTCCCGGGTTTGGGCTGATCCCTCCCCCGGGAAGAAATTCACAACACAAACGCCCCTACTTTTTTGAAAGTCAGGGAAAGATGAAATTGTATTTTCTTATAATATAAGTATAACAATGTAAAGAGAAATAATAACTAGAGAAGGAAGGAAGGGAAAAAAAAAACCAAAACAATACAATAACCTTAAGGGAGATGGGGAGGGGTCAAGTGGCGGCGAAGCAGCAGAAGCAGCAGTAGCCAAAACAGCAGCCGGGGAAGATAGGCGAAGCTGCAGCAGCAGAAGCCAGCGGGTGAAGGGGGAGAACAAACTGTGCTTCTAGACATTAAGTTCTTGATGCTCCAATGAAATTATATTAATTTATCTATTGTTGCCATTTATGTGGCCTATCCCTGGGATGTTCATCTCTCCCCTATGTCTGAGCTAGAGGATCAGCTCAAACGGCCACAATATCAGTTTTGATTTATGTCTTGGCTATCACATAAATACAGTTCTCAAAACTTTTTTCATCTAGGTATATATTCTGTGCAGGTTTTTTAGCCTGCAGTGATGCCAGTGATTTTTAAAATGAATAACTGATTTTATTGTTTCTTTCAGGAAAAAGCAGACAGTTTTATTTCTGCTCCAGTTTCAAGATGAGCTTTTTGTGTTGCAGCATGCAGATTTCTTAAGACAGACATTAATTCCAAGTAGTAAAAATGTTATATTTTTTTTTTTTACAGGAGATGATCAGATGGAGAGAAAAGGTCAAGTTCTGATCCTCTTAGTGGAACAAGCTCTCAGTTTCCAGGACTACAAAGCAGCTAGTATGCATTGTCAAGAACTCATGTCTGCAGGTGAAGTGAATAAATAGGGGTTGTGTGGGGTGATGGTGGTGGAAATGTTGATTGTTTTTGAGTCTGAGCTTACTCTGAGGTGTAGTAGTTCAGATTGGTCCATTTCATGAAAAAAATAGCTAAATTGTATTTGTGAATGTGAAATGGAATGGAATGGAGATTTATACAGCTAACACTCTATGTGATGAGATAGTTACCATACTTACAGACATGTAATGTTAGGGAGCTTTTCTCTTTGTGTCTGGGAACCACAACTACCTGAAGGGAGGCTGGACCGAGGTGGGGGCCAGCCTCTTCTGCTTGATGGCAACTGACAGGACTAGAAGACATGGTTAAAAGCTGCACCAGGAGAGGTTTAGGCTGGGTACTAGGAAATATTTCCTCAATGAAAGGCTTATCAAATATTGAAATGGTCTGCCCGGGGTCATGTTAAAGTTGCCGTCTCTGGGCATGTTCAAGCAGCGTGTCGACCTGGAGCTTAGGGACATGGTTTAGGGTTGACTTCTCAGTGCTGAGTCGAGGGCTAGACTTGATGACTTTTAAGGTCTTTTCTGACCAGATAGATGCTATGATTGTTTGAGTGATCCTTTTTTCTTTTTACAGCCACTCCAGTATGAGTTCAGTATCATGCACTGAAAAAAAAAAGTGATTTTGTTACGGTAAAAATATGTCCAAATACAGCATGTAGGTTTACAAATGCCTATTGTACTGATATCTACAATATGATAATAACAAATGTGTTATGTGCTTGAGCATTCTAAAGTTGAGTTCCATCTCTGGTTTAGGGAGTATTTATGGCTCTTTGCTGGGGGGATATTAAATGTCAACAAGAATGCCACATGTCTTCCTTTGTCTTACCAGGAAGACTTATGCAGCATCCTGCTGTCACTTGTAAAGTGTAGCAACCTCAGAAGTATATTTTGTATTCTCTTGTAGGTTATTCTAAAAGCTGGGAAGTATGCAGTCAGCTTGGGCAATCAGAAGGCTACAATGATTTGGGTGCACGCCAGGAACTCATGGCTTTTGCTCTGACACACTGTCCCCCAAGTGCCATAGAGGCATTGTTGGGAGCGAGCAGTTCACTGCAAACCCAGGTAGGTGTTTCCAAAACTTTTCATGCCAATTCAGTTCTTACCAAAGGAAAGGGGACTTGTGCTTATTTTTGAGTTTGGTCCCTTAAGTTCCATCCCCTGAGGAATTTGTTTATTGTATTCTACTTTTCTGCTTTCATTGTTGTGTTTTAACAAATTTAAGTCTGTTTATAAGCATTTTTATAGGTTGAATTTACTTCTCAACTCCAAGTGCATTTTTATTCTCTCTCTAGTACTTCTAATTTGTTCATTTATTTTTTTTGCCAATGTAATTAATTTTTTCAGTGTTTTCCAAGTGTTTACCTTTTTGTAATTCAGCTTCATTAAGTGTTCACATAAGTGTCTTTTAAGTGTTTATGCTTACATTTTTATGAGCTTTACTCAATATGCAGTAAGATTCTTTTCTCATTGCTCTCTACTGTGTCATAGTTTTAACAGCTACAACAGACTTTGAGTCATCTTTAACTGTGCAATGACTGACTTCTTAGTGGAATCGTGTCTCAGGCTTTCATCTGATCTTACTTTCTGTGAGAAGACGTAATTGTAGCATTTAAATACAAGTTGTGGCAAGATGACACAAAAAACCTTTTGAGAAGTTGTATTTGAAGCTGCAGTACAGTGATTTAGGTTGTCAAAATGTTAAATTCCTGTTCAGAGTAATTGTGGCTTGGCCCATGCACTGTTACCTGTTTCAGAGTTCATAATTGTCATTCGTTCATAGATTTATCATTGTATAATAAAACCATCTTTGCTTGCACACTGTCTGAAAAATGGGGCAGAAGGGATCAGTGGCTTCAGTACTTACACAGTCTAAGGCAACTACAAGTGCATGGACTTTCTCCTGCAGAATTATTTATATGGTAATGTGTATGAGAAATACAGGCAATATTAGGTAGTTTGTGCTGCCTCATTTATAGGATAACATCAGAATAAAATGCTACAAAGGACTTGAAATAAAATGCAGCTCCTGCGAGCTATTAATTGTTCTTTTCTAATCATGAAAGCACTCAATTTTCAGAGAGGTAGGTACAATTATGAGCTTAAACACTACTGCCATCTTTGCAGAACTGAAATATAAACTTAGTTCCTCCCCTTATGTGCCTATACCTAAAGTATTTGAAGTCAAACAAACTTTTGATACTATATGAACCAAATTGTCGGTTGTCAATCCATCCTAATTCTTACATTTGATTAGATTATTTGATTGGTAAGAGATTTTATTTTTTTCATGTGTGTGTTTATAGATACTTTATCAGGCTGTGAATTACCAATTTCTTCCTTCAGACGGAAGTGAGAATGTAAATAGTTCAGGACCTTCTTCATTGATCAATAAAGATGTAGAGGTAAGCTTTAAAGAATTTTTCAAGTAGTAATGATTTGCTTAAGAGATGAACTTGAGATTTTTATCAGCATCTTCCTATTCTAACATGAGAGGCACCTATTCATTTCTGTTCTTAGATTGTTTTAAGTTCAAGTGTTTGCTTATGTATTTACACTTTGTTTGCTCTGATTGTCATTGCTTCTTCTGACACAATCTTAGCACCACAGAAAAAAAGAAACCCAGAGGCAGGACAGTGCAATAGATCTTAACATGATAATATGCATTAGTGTTGGTTTGACTTTTCATCTGTCTCAAATGCAGAACAAAACTTTTGAAAACAGTGAAATAAACTCAGATCTGGTTATTTGCTGACTTTGTCATTTTGTTGTTCCTCAGTTGACTTAATAGTCGTTTATAGCTTTTGTTTCTTGCAGTGACACAGGAGGAAATGGTCAAGAATTTGGCCTCTGTATAACCCTTCCTTGGCTACAGACATCTGAAGTTAGAGATGCTTCATAAATGAGCTCTGACTTTGTTAAATGTGTGTAATATTTAAAACATGCATTATGTCTGTTCTAAATAAAACCTTCTTTTATATACCTAAATGTAAAAACTTATTTACTGTAAAGTGGCACGTAAGCACAAGTAAAACTTAAAGAGTTTCCAGTTTCCTTGAACGCGAACTTTTTGGCAGACAGACATAATTTCTAGAGGAGAGTATCTTTGAATTATCAGAATTATCTTCTTAAATGTTGTTTGAAGAAAAGAAAGTTTTAGATTAACAGATCATTAGCATCTTCTTTGCTTTTCCATTTCCCCCAAACACTAGGTCTTGGAAGAGATAGGACCTGTTAAAACATTTGTGTACATTATATTGGTGTGTTATGCACTTTTATCACTGATGGTTAGAAATGATTGGAGGATATTGTATTTATGTGGCACACACTGGAAACTGCCTTTGAAAAAAAAGTCTTTGGAACCTGAGGGTGTCAGTAAGGCTCAAGCTGCTCTTTCAAATAGTTGTGATTTTTTTTTAAATTAATTTTGAGATAAATTTGAGATGTTTTGTGTGGTTTAGTAAATGTACTGGTTTTAATCTTGTGATAACTAAGTTAGAATCCTCCCATAGAAAGAGGTACTTGTAATTCCTCCTGAAAGAATCATGTTGATTTATAGTGACACAACTCTTGTGTAGAGGAGAAAAATCTCACTGTGAAACTCTGTGTGCTATTTAAGCTCTTGTCTTAGTCAGTGAGATCCAGTCAGCAGTGCATAGAGAATAATCCAATTAATCAAACATTAGGTTCTTGATTCAGTTCCTTAAGCATAGATAGAAAAACATTGAGATGTCCTATGTTATCCTCCTGTCCTTCAGCTAGAGACCCAAAAAGGCGAGGTACTCTGTCAGATCTACAAGTGTTAAGCAGTTACCTTAATTACTGCCATATATCACAGACAGTCATGAATGCCTGTGTTTAAGCAACTGAATCAAATGCATTGTATATGCTTAAGGCTGGTTTGCTTTTTTGGTTCTGGTGACATTACCCTAATAAGAGTTTAGACAACCAATGAAACCTTTATTTTAACGTTGTCATCCTGAGTTGAACCTTATTGTTGCAGTCTTTCGTCTAGTGTCTGGATTATCTTAGCAGGATGGGAATTCTCAACTAATTAGATTCATTAGCTGTAATAGTAAATCCAGCAAATCCATAAACAAACAAAAAACTCAAATGAAACCAAGCAAGAACAATAAAACAACAACAAAAAACCCAAATAACAAAAACCTATCCAAACCCCCAGAAAGCCACAACACAAAACTAAAAAGCAATAACCTCCAAGGCACAACAGAAGCTTACATACCAGCATACAAGGCAGTCCATTAGTTTTCACACTACTGAAGATTTATTATAATAAAGTGTTATTATAAAATATATGGTGCCCAAATGCAGTTCAGAGCTTGGAGAGAAGATTTTTTTTCCCCCTCGTTCTGTTTCAGTTTTTGTTGTTCTTTTATTTTTGCCTCACGAAGAATGAGTTAGGTTTCCTGCAGTATCTGCTTGAAAATGGAGACAGACAGAAAATTTTAGTATCCTGTATATAACATTTAAGATAAATTACAAAAAGGTTTTGTACTGAATGCCAAGACTGGTTTCTTTAAGAATTGTAGACACAAGCTCTCCCCAGCTCTCTTAGACAGCAGACCTAGTATCAGAGAATCACAGAATCAACCACGTTGGAAGAGACCTCCAAGATCATCCACTCCAACCTATCCCCCAGCCCTGTCCAATCTACTAGACCATGGCACTAAGTGCCTCATCCAGGCTTTGTTTGAACAACTCCAGGGAAGGTGACTCCACCACTTCCCTGAGCAGCCCATTCCAATGCCAATCACTCTCTCTGGGAAGGACTTCTTTCTAACACCCAGCCTGCACCTCCTCCGACACAACTTGAGACTGTCCCCCCTTGTTCTGTTGCTGGTTGCCTGGCAGAAGAGGCCAACCCCCACCTGGCTACAGCCTCCTTTCCAGCAATGAGATGACCCCTGAGCCTCCTCTTCTTCAGGCTAAACAACCCCATCTCCCTCAGCCTCTCCTCACAGGGCTGTGTTCCAGGCATCTCACCAGCTTTGTCTCCCTTTCCTGGACACCTAGGATTCTCTGCTTTTTACTTTTCAGAGCTCTGCTTGGCATACTCTGTCGTCCTTCGGTGAAGGAAGAGCTGAAATTTCCATGTAGTCAGTCAGTTCATTAGTGATGCATCTGTGAAATGTAAAATATAATTTCAGAAAAAAATGAAGAAAAAAAGAAAGTGGAAATAGTGGAAAGAAGATGGGTCAGCTTGAGGCAGTAATTCACTGCCTAATTCAGTAAAAGTTACTAAAAATAGGTTTGTCTACATTGGAATTCTACCTTACTGAAGCTAACGTGTTCTGTCACTGTAGTTGAGGTTAGACTTAATTCACTTGAGCATAGCTTGGCATCCCTTTTCCTGATGTCTGAAATCTTGTCATGAGTTAGTAAGCTGTAGTTATAATGAAATAGAAGAATTCTACCTGTATATTTTAATGGGAAATGTATTGAAAATGGGAAAATTGGAATGTTGTTAGGGAGAAAAAATGAATATATAGCTGTTGTTGCTAGATTGAGGAAAATATTTATGCTGTGGAAGTCAGTGTGTTTACATTAGCATGCTAAATATATGTTGATGTCTAATGTGTAAGCTTTGTAAAGCATGTAATTAACACAAACCTTTCAGGACTGCTGTAGCACAGATCAGCTAACACAGATGTTCAGGATAAGCTTTAAATTATTTACATGAGAAAGAGCTGGTGCAGAAAGCTTCATTTTTGGAACATGTTTTCTGCTTTTAAGAGCTGACTTAAATGTGAGTTTATCAAGATGGAGTGAAGATGATTTTCAGGATAATAGGTAGATGTATAGATGTACATATTTCAGAAGCTGTTTGGGATTGAGAATAGGTTGGGGTCTTGATGGGGTATTTTTGTGTGTTGTTTTGGGGTTTTTTTTGTAGTCTTTGGTCTGCTTTATTTAGCTTTTAAGTGCCAAATGCAGAATTTCAAGTCTTTTTGATACTTGTAGAGGTGAATGTTTGCATCTCTTCAACATTTTCCTCTAGTGAGAATTCAACTTAATTAATGCTACGCATGAACAAATAAAGTATTGTCTCTACTGTCAGCTTTTTTGAATCATTGAAGATTGGAATGCTCAATCTAATAATCTATAAGTATATCATTATTTTAACAGAAACATTTGATAATTGGGTAAAATATTAGAAATACAAACTTTGGAGTCGCCGTCCCTGGAGGTGTTCAAGAAAAGACTGGATGAGGCATTTAGTGCCATGGTCTAGATGGATGAGGCATTTAGTGCCAAGGTCTAGATGACTGGATAGGGCTGGGTGCTAGGCTGGACTGGATGATCTTGGAAGTCTCTTCCAACCTGGTTGATTCTATGATCTGTGGCAGTGAGATTATATCTGAGTAAGGGGCAAAACATTTTGCTGATCACTGCTGCTCATATGAGGTTGAAAATCTTAAATCACTTTCAACTGCTGCTGCTGCTTACATTAATGATCACTAAAATATATTATTAGCATCGTATTCCTGAACTCTAATGCATTTGGCTTGAGGTCATCAGCATAACAAAAACATGAATCTAACACTTGCCATTGTGTATTGGATATGCTCACAGGATGAAACCAGTGTGTCCTCTAGCCAGTCTGCTGATTTGCTGTACTGGACAACATCAAAAACCATGAAGGTATTGTCTAACACAACTATGACTACAAAAGCCATGCTGCATGCTGTCAGCGATGGACAGTGGTGGAAGAGATCGCTGACTTACCTCCGACCACTGCATGTAAGGAATTGCTGATAGGTTTCCAGTTGGTTATGCATTTGCTGATGCATTAGTAAAAAAGCCATGCTCCTTTGTAGTTACCTCTTAATGGAACATCTCAAATCAATAAATGAATTAGAGGCATCATGGAGCTGTTGAAAGAAGGTGTCTAAAGCTGCTTCCTTTTCTTATTCTGTAACTTGCTTTTTTCTTGCTTTCTTAGCACAGTGTGAATAGGTAGAGTTGAAATTTGACAGAATTTCAGAACTTTGGAGAAGAAAGCGGAGTGAGGTCAACACTAAATGCCATTGTCTTATGTTCACAGTTTCTGTTTCTGTTTTCTATTTCTCAGTTCCAGTGACTTTAATGTTTCTGATATTAGTTTTTCTGATATTAATCTTTTTTAAAAAGACCACTGGACCTCATTCAGCATTGATTTGTGTAAGATGACACTTATCTTGCTCCCCATTGAATTCAGTGATGTTTTCATTTACAGTTTTTTCTGCTCTGAGCAGCAGTTACAGACTTTTTAATGAGTTTTTTTACAAGTAGATTCAAATATGCTTTCTCTACAGGGCCAAGATTTTGATGAAGCATTAAAAAATGGGCCTGGAGAAAATGCCACTGTGGAAAAACAAGGCTGTCATCCCTTTTATGAGTCTCTGATTGCTGATTCATATGTTGGAGAAGTAAGTTTCAGTTATATAATTCTGAAATGTTAATTTTCTGTTAAGATTTTAACATTAAATCAAAGTAAGGATTTTGGATATATTTGTGTGAGTAGAAATTTTAGTAGTAAATAATAGTGAAAAAATCCAATTAAACAGAAAGGACAACAAATGCAGGAATCAGCCCTGCATCTGATGCAAGTGAGCTAAATATAACAGCTGGGCATAATACACATGTGTCAGTTACCTTATTTTACTTGTAGTCTGAAATCAGCTATGGCACATACCAGAACAATTCTTTGGAAAGCTTTGCAGAAGTATTGCTGAGAACAGAGAAACTGACAGAAACAAAGAGCGAAGGAAAAGACCTACTTCCAACTACAGAAGGTAGGGGTATGTGAGTATTCACTCCTATATGAATTTATGGATGGGTTTGAGTATCCATCCATGGAGTAGATACTTTGTAGAAGTTGTGATCCTGTTCACCACATTGGTAAGTACTCTTGATAGATGTATCTGCAGAGTTCTCAAGAGAAGTGGTAATTTTAAAAGGAGTTGCTCAGTAAAGACTAGAAATCTGACATTAAATAAGCAAGAACTGATATTTGGAGGTTGACAAATTATGAGTATTGTGGAGGGAAAAAATGTTGAAGATTTCCCGATTACTACCATGTACAGATACTGAAATGGAAATTTGCAAACTGCAGTTGATAATGCATGCCTCTGTAATCACTTATTCAGGCTCTGTGCCATTCTGTTCAATTCCCAGTATTACAGGGTCATTGCAGTATTTTCTTTGCTCATTAATGCTTAACTGAGATTTCAATGATCATGAGAACTTGTTGTAATTCTCTGAAATATCTAAATTTTATGGATTTCACTTAATAATTTGTTAACTGAAGCAGTCTCACTTTTTAAAAACCACTAAACCAAACAAAACCACCTATAATTGTTCATCTTTCCTTTTGTCTGTCACCTGCAGGTTTAAGAAATAACTGTTTAACTATTTGCATGCTGTTAGATATCTTCCTTCAGAAGATATTGTGTTATATTTTCATGTGTGATAAGTTCTACCATGAAAAATGAGTATATTAAATCACTGGCAGTATGAGAAAAGATTAATTTCAAATGTTTAGTAAACCCAGCATATTTGTTTTACAAGTATATTCAGTAGTTTGAATTTATATTCTCTATTGTGCTAGTTTGAAGCTAGCTAGAATGTTTTGGAGAGAAGAATTAGATCACAGGCTGTGAAAGAAAAACAATGGTGATGTCTACTTCTCGTGTTCTTACACGTCTCAGCAAGCCTATGAGTGAATAAACATAGATAAGGCATTTGGCATTCGGGCACTGCCTGGGCTTTGAGCTGCATTTCTCTCTAACCTTGCCTCCCATCTCTCTGATTAATCCACTTGCTTCCTAATACCCCTGGCCAACCTTCCATTCTTCCTTGGGGCACATGGCAACATCTGGATAAGGTAGAGGGGTGGGAGAAAGTGGAAGGGTGATTGTGAGCCCCTCCTGAGAACTCAGGTTTCTGGGAGGGCTGTTGTGTTTCTGTATTACCTTTTACCTTGTATATTTCTGTATATAATTGTATATACTGTAAATATCTCCTTGTATATTCTGTTAAGCTGTAAATAATAAGCTTCATTCAATTTCTAGAGCCATCTGAGTCTAGTCTGGGTGATTTCTAATGTGTGGGGGGGTGGGGAACACCAAAAACCATCACATCTATCTCTCAAATTGAGTATTAAATGTATCACAGGAAATGTTATTCTGTGATTCTTTCTTAACACTTCCATAGCAATCTGAGTGATGCTTGACTTCAGTACAGGAGGAGATAACTGCATGAAGGAGAGATCCTGTTTTTAATGAACAAATCTTGAGTGCTCACATTGTGTCTTCTCACTGGTTCTTCTGTTTGCCTACTGTAAAGCATAGGGATTTTTTTAAACAAAAAATTAAGTGCAGTATCTGTAGTGTAGGAAAAGCATGTAATTTTTGTCAGCTATACCAGAAGTATATCTTTTTGTGATCAAAAAGTATTCTTTGATGGATAGTTGACTGTGTTGAGCTGATACAGTATGTGGCAGGACCTGCTTACCTCTTATTTACAATTTCTGTAATTTAGCTTTTAAATTTTTTTCTTTATTGAGATACATTTTTTTTAATACAATTTGTTGTGTTAATTGATAAGTGAATTGTGTTAATTGATACGTGAATTAAAGCTCAGGCTTGAAGAGAAGATGTTTTGTACCATTCCTCTGGTTTCTGTCATTGAACATCTCCAACATTCCATTACTGCCTTGATTTTACAAGCAGAAGATTTACGTGTGGTAAATCAGTCCAGGTGATACTTTATTGACTTCGCTTAGCATCTGTTACTGCACCCTCTCATTCTTGCTTGGTTAATGCATCAAACACTTTACCTGGAAGTCAAGGTAAAGCTGTGCTGCAGTTTAATTACCTATTACCTGTTTCTGGATTGCACTGATAAGTGTCTAATTAAGTATGTATAGAGTTGCTTCCAGCTAGTGTCTAATAAATTGCAGTTACAGTGAAAACATTCCATTTCCTAACTGTCAAGGCTATAGATGGGTCAGTAATCAAAGCTTTATTTCCACTCTCTATTTGTTGCAGTTCTGCTACAACTGGCAAGTGATGCTTTACCAAATGACATGGCCTTGTCTCTTGCCTATCTACTTGCACTGCCACAGGTATGTTGATACTGATTTTGTTTGTGTTTTTTTTTGCCAGGAAAGATTATTTGTAGCATTTCAGAACTCCATAAGAAAATGAAATTGCCATAGGATGAAAAAAATCAAAGCTGTTGAATTCATTTAAATGCACATTTTTATAGGTTGGACTAGTACATTTAAAGAAATGCTGAATAAATGCCATTGGATTGGCTTATGAGTATGGCAGTGGCAAAAAAAAGCAAAATTTCTTTCTTAAAATAATGGTTGGGTCACTTGACTGGTGGTTGTAGTGTAGCTTTGAAATATGGATAATGGGTTCCTGGCACGTAAGCAGCAAAACTGTATTTGCAAAATAATTTTGGTTAAATGCTTGTGCAAGGAGGAAAAAACCATCAGAATGCAGAATTATTTGTATGTGTAGGTTAGTGATTTACTTCTGTGCTGGAAAAACATACAGCTATTTCTAAATCACAGCAAGTAGCTTTTTAGAAACTTTGTGCACTTCATGTTGTATGCTTGCTAATCCTTTCATCTAAATTAATGCTCTCTTTCTCCTAGGTGGTAGATGCCAATAAATGCTTTGAAAAGCAATTACATTCTGCATTATCTCTCCAGCTGGCAAGTTATTACTATAGCCTGCAGATCTATGCTCGTTTGGCACCATGTTTCAAGGACAAATGCCACCCTCTCTACAGGGTTAGTGCTTTTTCTCTTTAAAACTGTATTCATTAATGTGCAGCATTAAAGCTATTCTAAAAAGCCAGTACATGAGTTAAGCCTGTTAAGGAGCTGATCTGACTTACACTGTGAGTAGCCTGTTAAATTATGCATAATTATTCTTCTGTAGTGCTGTAAACATTCATTCAAGTACTCCATAGCTTGTGGAAGAGTTTTGGAAGTACAGTATCAAGTGTCATTAATAGGTAAGAGCACTGTCAGTCTTCAAAGCAGCTTATAAACATTGAGCAATAATTAGCATAGCCTATGCTGTCATCTTGAGCTGATACAATACAGTACTTCATGGGAAGAGTCGAGTGTCCATTTCAACAAGAGTGGTGCTATTCAAAAAGTTAACATACCTGTGGCATCTTGAAAATTTCTCCTATTTTATTGATGAATTTGTTGATTTCCTTTGACAAGTGTTTCTGAAATGGTACAGCTTTGCTTCTTAAACGTTGCCTGTGATTAAAACAGTTACATGGTAAACTCCACACTAAATTGGAGGCGACATGAAGTCTTGTAAGGCACCAACTGCCATTCATACTGAGACACCTGAAGTAAAAATTCTTCTTTGCCTTTCTGAGTTTACACCTTACACCAGTGCTTTTCTGCTGTACAGAAGCACTCTGAAGTGTTTGGCTTTTAGCCTAGCACTGCATTGCAGCTAAAAGAACATTTGTGGTTGCAGGTTTTCTGGAAAGAGAGGTCACTAAATCACCACTGTGACATGAGAGGAGATGATTTTCCATGTTCAGAATGGCTCCTCATTTACAGAAGAAAGCCTGTTTTTGTATTTACCTAGTCCTGTAGTTAGGCAGCCTTTCATATTCCTGATGACACTTAGATTCTGCTCTCTTCTGTTCGGAAGCTAAAGCCAAAAACATTAACCACAACTGAAGTATGTGAGCCTTGCAGAATATGTTGATGGTGAGGAATTGATTCATGTTTGTTAAATAGCATTCTGTGAGCCTAAGTCCACCTGCTGCAAGACACCTTTGATTAAAGTCGGGTTTTCTTGAGTGATGAGGTTTTTTGTTTATTTTGGACTTTTTTTGCATCAAGAACTATGAAGCTTTTTGAAAGAGTAAATCATGAGAACAGAGATGTTAAAGATGGAACTATTTCTACTCCAACTGCAGTTTAATAAGCAGAGTTTTATTAATAGCACCATAGCAATATCTCCAACTGATGTGGTCTGGGTAACAGATCCTTTTTTTCCTCCTCTACTAAACCTTTTCATATTGTGTAAAGATCTACATCTAGCATTTCAGCCATGTGCTTACAAGGTGAATCTTCAAGATGATACATTCCTGTTCAGCAGCATCAGAGTTAGAGGTGGTTTCAGCAGTCTGTTGAATTAAGCGTCTCGTCTGAAAACTCTGGCTGAATTTTTAAGAGGTTGTATAGGAGCATGAAGTCCACATTTCCTGTGTTTACTTTAAAATGACATTATATAAATCTTTAGAAACAGTGCATGAGTACTGCTGGCATAAATGGGGGAAATATTCCGGGAATGAAAATAAGAGATGTGTTACAGGGATAGCAGGGAGTGAGCAAGAGTTTCTCTTTCACAGGCTGCAACAGTTTCTTCATCAAGGTGGATATTTTGAAGCAATGATCTCGTTCATTGCAAAAAGGCTTGATTTATTTACTCTTTTTTTTGTTACCATAACATGAAATACTGGTAGCTAATATCTGCACATGAAAACAGAATTATAAATTGCCAGAAATTCTCATTAACTTGTTTTTTTTTTAGTACTGTTGATGTCCAAAAGGAAGTCAGCTTGGTAATTTCTCTTTCTTAAGAAGTTATTCCTTTGCTTTTAGGAGAAACAGAGGAATTTGTGTGTGAAGTATTGCTTTTGTTTTGTACCCAGTACTGTTTGGAATGGGCTGCCCGGGGAGGTGGTGAAGTTGCCGTCCCTGGGGCACTTCAAGGCAAGGTTGGACGTGGCACTTGGTGCCATGGTCTAGCCTTGAGCTCTGTGGTAAAGGGTTGGACTTGATGATCTGTGAGGTCTCTTCCAACCCTGATGATACTGTGATACTGTGTGATACTGTTTTAGTTTTGCACCCAAGAGAGTTCTGAATTTTAGTTCAGGGCATCCAGGCTATATTAGTTTCTTATCTTGAGGAAGATGTTAAAGAAACTCTGCAACCTAATAAAACCCCAGGTAAGGTCTGTAAGAATAGTGCCAGGCACAAGAACAAAATTTCCAGAAATGGACTGGCTGGTGGAAAACATTGTTGTGAGAAGAGTATAATTTCTCTTTGAGAAGCTGTATTTATGTTTGGTTTAGGTCTGTACCAGTCATCACAGGTATGAGGTTAGCTTTCTTCATAGCAGCCCCCCGTGATGCTATGCTTTGCCTTTGTGGTTACACGTTGATAATAGCCCAGTGTTTTCACTGCTGCCCAGCCTTGTTTGTAACAGTATCAAGGCTCCCCACTGCCACTCCTGTTCACCACTCCCTACTTCACAGTCTTGAGGAATGAGGAGAAAGGCCATGTAGATGAGAAACAGATTTTCATGATCATTTTTTCACTTAAGAGCTTATCTCCTCATTTATCCTATCCGCATGATCTGATAAGTGACCAGAATAAATCTATCTGGAGGATTGTTTGCTCTGGAAAGACTTGAAAGTTTAATTACCCTAAGGTTAATTAATATTATGTTCCTCATGCTGAGACGTTTCTGTAGTTTTGGAGAGGGAGTATTTTACTGACCTTATCTGTGAGGCAAGCATTTTCTTAGAGCATCAAGCAGCAGTTATAACACATACCCTTAAAGCTGCAGAGAGGAATGATAGTAACTTTGCAATTAATTGCACACAAGGAAAATTCTGATAGCAGAAAATTTGTAGCTTTTATTCTATTATGTGTTATTTTCACTAAAGAAAATGTCATTCTGGTCCTTCTGTACGTTGTAACTGGCATTATATTGAAACAGCAACCTTGGAGATTCTCCATAGTGACACTTTTGATGAAGCCTACAGTTAAGGAAGCTGGGAGTTCAGTTTCACAAAGTAGTAGCCTGATATAACTGGTTTTTGAGTCACTATGTGAAAGGTTGCATTTTTATAATGAACTTGTGCTCTGTGCACTTCACCTGCTTCCCATTTCTTTTACTTGCTGCTTAGGGAAGCCTTTTGCAGTCTGTCTGTAAGAAGCAGAATTAGGTCTGCTTTTATCTCACATAAATTCACCAACTACAAAGCAGGCATGTTGCTTTGTTTTTTGTTTTGTTTTCTGTCTCCATTTATATCACACTGCAACTTATACCTCTGCACAGTGGATTTTCTTTTTTCAATTATGTTTCTTGATGCACCTTGGCTTGCCTATAGCATAATTTCATGTTTGTGTTCCTCGAGAACTCAGATATGAGTGCCATCTGGTCGTGCTGGTATGTAAGCACATACCTTAGCTGATTGGCCTGAGGTTTCCTGAATGTTTTCCTCTAACTTAAGTGGCTCTTTTCTTCTCTACATCCTTCAGTAGTGAGGACATAAACCACAGAAACACAGAATTTCTTAGATTGGAGAAGACCTTCAAGGTCATCGAGTCCAATCATTAGTTTCACACTGACAAGACCTTGACTAAACCAAATCCCTCAGCACAACATCTACTCACTATGAATCGCTATGGTTGAAAGGGACCACCAGGGTCATCCAGTCTAACTTTCATTGCAGCATGCTTAGTAACTAGACCATAGCCTCAAGCACCACATCCACTCTTTTTTTCAACATCTCCAGGGGTGGTGACTCCACCACCTCCCTGGGCCACCTGTTCCAGTGCCTGACCACTCGCTCAGTAAAGAACTTCCTCCAAACATCCAACCTAAACCTCCCCTGACGCAACTTGAGGCCATTTCCTCTTGTCCTATCATTAGCAATTCGGGAGAAGAGACCAGCTCCTGCCTCACTACAACCTCCTTTTAGGTAGTTGTAGAGGGCAATAAAGTCCCGTCTCAGCCTCTTCTCCAGACTAAACTTCTCTGTGAGTGCCCCTTTCACACCTTTTCACCAAGTGATCCTAACATTTTCCTAGTTAGCTTCCTGATTCTGAGTGACTTTTCAGAACTTTTTGCTATGGGCTTTACTGTTCTTTGTAAGACACTTTTCAGGTATTTTTTATGCCCTTTTAGTTTTCTCTTTGACCTATCACATTTTGTGATTTTTTTTTCTCATCAGTTTGCTTACTCCTCAGTGATGCCTCAATAAATAAATGTACTTCAAAAAAAAAAAAAAAGGGGTAAATATTGAAGCTAGCAAAAATTGAGAGCTCACTGAACACTACTGTGTTACAAAGTTTAGAGCACAAATAACGTCTCCTGAACTAGGAGTCATTTTGGGCATTGTTTAACATCTTGCAGTATCACCCCTGAAATAGTAATGTAGCAATTAGTGACACTGCAGCAGTGATAATTGTGTTCCTGTGGTTGGGGTGTGTTTCACGAATCATCACGTGTCTTTGTTAAGCACACACCACCACAAAGTATCATAATTCATACCTACGACCAAATAATAATCACTTAGAAAAGAGATGTTGTTAAGTAGTTGGGTTGAGGTTTTTTATTTTTCAAAGATAAATTTTACTTAAGATAAAGATGGTTACTGTGTTGCTTATTTTTGTTTCTCAACAGTTATATAATCTGTTCTGTTAAACCCTGCTTCTGAGAGCAAAGGGTTTTCTTGAGCCAGCTGTTCAAAAATACTCTTTTAGAAAGGAGGATCTTCAAACCAGCTTTTTATTTCAGCAGGAATTTGAGGTCTAACTTTCCTGTGCTCCTCTAGAGACGTGTTTGTAGCTTTTAATGCAGGGGAGGTATCTGGGTTAAGTACTAATGCTTTCCTTCTTGAAAGGGTTGGTTTCCTCTCTGGGAAATAGTACAAAGGTGGCAAACATCATTTTGAAGTAGTCCATTGGCTTTATCATCTCCTTTATTTTCCTTCTTTGTGCTTCTGTAAGTGTTTTTCCCAGTCAGTGGACATAAATAATTTTGCAAGCAGCCTGACTGAAATTTTCTATTCATCTTAGAAGACAAAATAGTGTAGCAAAAAAAGCGTTTCTTGGTTTTGTTTTGTTTCTTTTTTTTCATCTGAGTTGACAATATAGGCAACTTTCAGACTTTAGGTAACTTTAATTCCCCATCAAGTTTAAGAGCAGTCTCCTCCATCTCTTTGGTGTTTGGTGGTTTGGCTATTGGTGGCAGAGTTTTTGTTTGGTTATTTTGCTTGTTTGCTTTTTTGTTTTATTTGTGTTGGGGTTTTGTTGTTGTTGTTGTTTGGGTGGGGTTTTTTTTGGCTATTTGGTTGGTTGCCTTCTTTTTAATGAATTTTGGAGAATTGAAGGATAAATGCCAGATTGGCCTCTATAAATTTAGCCTGAGAAGCTGTTCATGAAAATGTACATCACAATAACAGGTGGTCACTGAAAAATTTGTACTTCTAACTGAAAAGTGCTACCAGTGTTCCACAGTTGGGATAAAAAAAATATTTACTTCTGGTATTTTAATAACTGTCAGGGAAGAGGAAGCTGGAAGGAGGAAGAGGAAACTATAGCTCATGAAATAATTAGTTCTTAATGATTAATGATTAAGTTAGTAAGAATTAGATGAGAGTGGTGAGAGCCTGGAATGGGTTGCCCAGGGAGGTGGTTGAGGCCCCATCTCTGGAGATGTTTAAGGCCAGACTGGATGAGGCTGTGGGCAGCCTGCTCTAGGATAGGGTGTCCCTGCCCATGGCAGGGGGGTTGGAACTAGATAATCCTTGTGGTCCCTTCCAACCCTGACTAATTGTATGATTCTAAGATATAGAAATATTTGCATGTCCAGTAACTGTGCAATTTAAAAGGATACAGTCTTAAACCGTATCATATTGTAATGAAGTTTTATGGTAGGAGTATATGCTTGTATGTTGCTACAGCTGCTGCAACATAGATCAAGCTTAAAGACCTATTATAAAAGACTATACAATAGCATCATTTATTCACCCTTTTTTTTTTTTAAGTGGAAAAGGAGATAGATAGAAAGTTAAGATAATTAACCTAAACTGCAACATTGTTTACTGACATCAATGATGACTGCAAATGGGAAATTAATTTGGTAGGCACTTTGCTCAAAGCTGTATAGTAATTGTCTTTCTTTCATAGGCATTCTTTTGGTTGACATTTTAACCTTTTACTTATTGTATGTTGGTATCATTAAAACATCTGTCAGGTGAAATGATGAGATTTTTCTACCTAAAGTTGTCTTGTCAGTATCTTACTCCATAAGAGACAATGTGCTAAGAGAACACAAGGTAGAAAATACAGAGATACTTTCTCTTGGGATGCATGCTTTCTCACTCATGCTGGAATAGCTGATTGAAAACAAATCAGGAGTACATTTAAAACAGAGCACTAGAGCAATTTGTTCTGCTTGTGGACAGCTTCTCAAATTATTTTTGTTTCATTACCTAACATCAGCATCTTGCATGGTTTTTGTTTTTGTTTTTTTTTTTTTCTTTTTCCCTGCAGCAGTGCTGATTCTGTATTGGGAACTATGTTGATTTGACTTGAACCTGGTGATTTTGCTTGGTCTTGAAGTCACTTTGCTGTCATTGTTTCATCTGCTCCTGGCTATTAAAAAAACAGGCGTCACTTTTGTAACCAAGTTTCATCTGCTATGTACCTACCTAAAAATATCTTCAGTAAAAATTGAAGGCAATTTCTAGAGTAGCATGCATATATTAACATTCAATAGTCTATAAATACTGCAGATATCCTGGCTGACTATATGATTTAGTTTTGTAATGGATGACTGTTTGACCTTAAAACAAAATGTATAGATGAAATAAAATAGATTAACTGCATTTTCACCCCAGTTTTGAGTATTCTGGTGATTGTAGCCAGTGACTGTGGTACCTCTGCAAATAGAGTTAAAACAATCCCACAGAATGGTTTTGTGCAATAGATGCTGTACATTGCTTAGCCCAATTCTAATACTATTTTTTGTGTAATTTCTGAAGCAGAAGTGAGAACAGCAGGTAATGTTGTTACAAGGTTGTGCACTAGCAACATCTCATTCCTAATTCAAAGCTAATAGCTTAACTCTCAGGTCTTTCCTATTGAATCTCTTAGTGGCTTTGATGGCAGAAAATATCCCTGGGATTCAACTTAGGTCATATCTTTAATCATACCACCACTTTGGGCAACATTTTGACCTTATAAGACTCACTTAGTTTCTAACATAATGATCTCGAAGTGGTAGTGGCATATGCTGCTCTCCTGTTTCCTGTTTCAGTTTTTGACTATTATGTCTCAACAGTAACTTTTAAAAACATACAACATTCCTACTATTGAAAAAAACTCCAACCAACCAAAAAAAGCCCCAACCAACCAAAAACCTCCAGACAACCCCTGAGCAAACCCAAAACAAATGAAAAAGAAACAAACTCCAAAATACACACTCTCAACATAAGACATAGTCTGTACTTTTGAAATATTTGAGTTTTCCAGCCCTTTGTAGAGGTTTCTTTTTTATTCACAGTGTAAGTGTATTTCTCTTCATAAAGCAGCAAAGCTGATTTGTTATTTATGATCATATGTTTGCACTGTGAGTTGGTATTGTAGGTCTTTAACATCTAAGAGTGGAAGAAAGCAGGATGTTGGAGTTCACAGTTGTACTCCTGGATCTGCAGAATTCAGATCTGCATTTTTGAGTATCCCAGGAGATTGCATCAGCCATGCACAGTACTGCGGACAAGCATATTTTAAGAGTATGACTAGGCTTTAACATAATTGAATATAGCTATGATGTTAGATGATGGTACAAAACTGTCTGATGGATCATTGAAGATTAGAAATCTGAAATTGGGAATTTTTTAGATGTTATCTGAATTTGTATGATCTAACTATATGATTAATGATGTTGGATTATCAGCTCATCTTGAGGCCTTATTTTGTTATTGTTTGTGCATCTTTATCATTATACATCTTGTAGCTTATAAAAGGTATTTATTAGACACGCATTATCTTGGTGTGTTTTCACTGCTGAGTGATGGGATTTTCTGGTTCCTGTCTTCATTTAAAAATGGTCATGAAGGCTGATCCTGAAAAAAACAATGCTGTCACCCATCTATACATAGCCACAGCAGTGGAAGGACAAAGAATGTTGAGGCGTCCTTGCACTTGAATGATGTGACATTAAAGATATTATATCTAAGATGTTCTGGTCTTCCATCTCAGCCACACACTTTATTTTTCACTTTGAGCACACAAGACATGAGACAGATGCAATCTGTAAGGTAGGCCACCCCAAATTCATAATGGTGTCATGTCTAAGTTAAGGTACTCTTGACTCGCAGCATGACAACAGATTCAGTTGAGGACAAGTGTCATTGATTTAATTAATGAAAACCTGTTATATGGAGGGATAGATTTTACTTCTGAAGTGTACTATTCCTCTCCTGTAAATCTTTTTTCTTGCTTTGGTATATGAGGAAAAGTATTGCCCATATGTACTTCTCTTCTTTTTTTAATTGCCTCCCCATTCATAAAATTTATAGCACATTGAATCTCTTGCTACAGGCATTGTGACAGTTGCTCCAATGATTAGGAAGAGTACTCCTTGAAATGTAAGTGCTTTCCAAAAGTGTATTTTGGTTCCCACAGAGGTGCTGGAGATAAACAAGAACTAGTGGCAAGACAGTCCTAGTTTTGGTAACTAAGTATTTTGTTGGTGTATGTGTCTTTCTCTGTAGCATGATCTCGTCCCAGCATTGCTGAAAATGATTTAAAGCAAACCCGGCATTACCAGAATCTGGGCACTACCTAACATGTCCTCTGCCTTTCCTTTTGGCTTCTTGTGGCTCACTGCAGTTGCAGCTTTTGGCGATTACAAAAAGATTAGTGTTCAAAAGGTGATGGGAATGTTTTTCATCTTCAATCTAGAAAAGTCTACAACATCTGTTATGTATTTGAGGTGATTATGAGTAGATTAGCTTTGATGATGTGAGTAGGTTTTCTCATTAGTTTTCTTAGTTATTTTTGTATTACAGTCTGAAGATCAGTTACATGAAAAACAAGGATAATATTCCTCTTTAGAACAGTTGGAAAGATTCCTCTTAAAAGAAGTAATTAAATAACCTTGTAATGATCTAATATTATCTTCATGACTTTTTTTTTTTTTTTAGGAGATCTTTGTATTATTTATCTCTTACCATAGCTGTAAAATTGCTGCCACTTCCTGAGCAGGAGGAAAGCTGACTCAGAAGTAGCAATGTGCCAAGAAAAAAATAATCAAAGATTATTTTAGACATCAGGGTAAAGAATTCCAAGATCAAAATCTCAAAATATCACAGTGGCATATAGATTCTGAAGGGCTTCACAGCTGTGACTCCCTGAGGATGGACAAAAAGAAGTACTGCTTTAAAACATCTAGTCAGGTGCACCCTGATCCCCACTTGAGGCTGGTAATGACTGGTGGTGCAATACTGACAGTAATTTATCCTTATCTCTTCTGAATGAATCATATATAATAACAGGAATTTTTGAGCTGAAGTGATGGATGTTTTTTTTCTTTTCTCTTTCTGCTACTTTTTCTTCACTCCCAAGCCAAGTCTGTGCCAGATCACTTCATTATTACCAAGGCAGAAGTGTTACAGCAGAAAACATAGTGCTAGTCCAGTAGATGAGTAAAATGCTTTGGTGGGTAGCTATCAAGGGATTTCCATTGGCAACGCTGTGGGGCTCATGGGTTAAGAATGTAATGCATTTGAGTCAGTGCTTGTGGCTCCTTGGAAAAATACCCTTCCTGAATAATCCAGAAAGGAAAGCCATGGTCAAATGTCTGCCTAGAAGCACTGGAGTTTTATTTGGCGAAGCAGAGAGTTGGATACCTAGGCACAATTTCTAACTTTCTGAAAGACTCTGAGAAGGCAACAGAGATAATTAGTATAGTAGCAGTTTGAGGGGTTTTGGTGGTGTAGTGTGGGGTTTTTGACAGGTACTGTGAGAAAGAGAACAAGTTGAATATGACATCTTCTTGCTCTTACCTGTCATAGTTCATTCGTGTTGCAACCATTTGATTTGGAGATTTTTTTTTAAGTACCTGTTACAATTTTGAAGTCATACAATTTGTAAATCATATGAATGCTGCAGTAAGAGTCAGCCTTTACTGGTTTTGCTGTTTTTCTTTACAGCCAGCTGCTACTGCTACTAGCTGGTTATTTAGGTCTATTAAATTAAAAAGTTTTAATCTTTTTCTTGACTATTGTCAATAGTGCTGTAAGGATCTTTCTGTATTAGTTGGTTGGAATAAGCATCCTGTTTAATTGAAGTGGCTATCTAATGGGAGTAGAATTAGAGAGGAGTAGAATTAGAGAGGAGTAGAATTAGAGAGGAGTAGAATGGAATCAGCCAGGTTGGAAGAGACCTCCAAGGTCATCCAGTCCAAGCTACCACCCAGTCCTGTCCAGTCAACTAGACCATGGCACTAAGTGCCTCAACCAGGCTTTGCTTGAATGCCTCTAGGGACGGTGCCTCCACCACCTCCCTAGGCAGCCCATTCCAATGCCAATCACTCTCTTTGGGAAGAACTTCCTCCTAACATCCAGCCTATACTTCCCCCAGCACAATTTGGGCCTGTGCCCCCTTGTTCTGTTACTGATTGTCTGGGAGAAGAGATCAACCCCCACCTGGCTACAACATAAACACAGTTAAAATTTTTGCTGGTTTTGTGTTAACTGTTTTCCAAGTTCTGATTGTTTAAACTGTTCAATTCTGTGCAATTACACAGTATTATTAGGATTGGAAGAGACCTCACAGATCATCAAGTCCAACCCTTCACCACAGAGCTCAAGGCTAGACCATGGCACCAAGTGCCACGTCCAATCTTGCCTTGAACAGCTCCAGGGACGGCGACTCCACCACCTCCCCGGGCAGCCCATTCCAGTGTCCAATGACTCTCTCAGTGAAGAACTTTCTCCTCACCTCAAGCCTAAATCTCCCCTGGTGTAGCTTGAGGCTGTGTCCTCTCGTTCTGGTGCTGGTCACCTGAGAGAAGAGAGCAACCTCCTCCTGGCCACAACCACCCCTCAGGTAGTTGTAGACAGCAATAAGGTCACCCCTGAGCCTCCTCTTCTCCAGGCTAACCAATCCCAGCTCCCTCAGCCTCTCCTCATAGGGCTGTGCTCAAGGCCTCTCACCAGCCTCATTGGCCTTCTCTGGACACGCTCAAGCAGGCTGCTTCTGGCTTCCACTTCAAGTGTGGTTTTCTGAGATACAGGGAGGAGGAAACAGAGTGGAGGAATGTAGCTCTGAGCCCTTCTGGGCAATTTGTTTTGTGTGGGAGGGAATTGGAATTTCTGTATCATTTCTATCTTGTATATAATTGTAAATAATTGTCTATATTGTATATACATGCTTGTGAATGTTGTAGTGCTGTAAATATAGCTTCATCTTACTTCCAGACCATCTCAGTTAGTCTGGATAATTCTAAATAGTGTGGGAGGAAGGTTCCTAATCTATTACATCTTGTCTGGCCCAGGGGTGAGACTGATTTGCCCGTAGTTTTC
The DNA here is from genome assembly GCF_015220805.1 of Pogoniulus pusillus. Classification (NCBI taxonomy): domain Eukaryota; kingdom Metazoa; phylum Chordata; class Aves; order Piciformes; family Lybiidae; genus Pogoniulus; species Pogoniulus pusillus. The sequence goes on from NC_087270.1 coordinate 34,042,842, forward strand.
TTTTTGAAAATGAGGATTGTTTAACCTTTCCCAGACAGTGGCAGCTTCACCAGATTGACTTTTCACATTGCAGATTAGAAGCTTCATCTATCAATTCCCTCAGGACCTGCAGAGGGATCTCATTGGGTCCCATGGATTTGAGCACCTTCAGATGCTTTAGCTGGTCTTAACCATGATCATCACTTAAAGTGGACAGTGTTTTTTTTTATTTTCTTGGGTGGTCTGGTTAGAGAACATAATGGTTAAGACTGAGGCAAAGTTTAGTACCTCAGCCTTTTCCTTACCCTGGGTGGCCAGGTCCCCTGTTTCCTTCCAGAGAGGGCCCTTCTTTTTATCATTTATACACATACAGAATGTCCTTGGCCAAATCATTTTGTGTATTCTATGAACAATGTCGTAGGGCTGGAGCACCTCTCCTATGAAGACAGACTGAAAGAGTTGGGACTGAGTCTGCAGAAGAGGAGGCTCTGAGGTGACCTGCTTGTGACCTTTCAGTATCTGAAGGGGGACTACAAAAAAAAGCTGGGCAGGGACTTTTTAGGCTCTCAGTGAGTGACAGGACCAGGGTGAATGGAGCAAAGCTGGAGGTGGGTAGGTTCAGACTGGCCATGAGGAGGAAGCTGTTGATCATGAGAGTGGTGAGAGCCTGGAATGAGTTGCCCAGGGAGGCGGTTGAGGCCCCATCCCTGGAGGTGTTTAAGGCCAGGCTGGATGAGACTGTGTCCAGCCTACTGGAATTCTGGTAGAGCAGTGCTGATACTGGATTTTAGTTGTCTATTTAATAGAGGGAGGGGGAGCCATGTCAAAGAGATCAAATTTACTTTCCTAGGTTGTAAGTGGGACCTGCCTTTTTCAGTGAACTCTACAGAGGATTTAGGCAATTATGCTAAACAGGTTTTCTCATCTTGCTCTGACTTTCCTTGTCTCCGTCCTCTGTTTTCAAGTGTGTCACCTGAAATGAGGTACCAGAGTACATAATAACATAATAAACAGTGAATTGGTTTCCAGCTGATAAAATTGTCTCATAGAGGCACTGCTCTGCTTGCCTATCTCTTTTCTGAGGTTTTATTATTCTGTTACCAATCTCCTAAGCAACCTTGAAAGAACTACTGATGTTGTTTATAAAATCAATGAGTTTGCAATGTTTAGAGGGCTTCAAGAAAACTGTCAAGCAGAGAGGAAAAAGGATGCCCTGTGGCATTTCTTCTGGCTTGGTGAGCAGCCTGTCAGCTAAGACCTGAAAAGACCAAGGGGAAAAAAACAAAGAAAAAGGAAAAAAAAAAACAACCAAAAAATTCAATTTTGAATGACCAACAAGTCACAGAGAAATTCAAGCATGCCTCAAGGTTCAAACATTTGGTGCATGTATTACCCTGCTGTGTACTGCAGATAATCTTCATAAATTTAGTTTCTAATTGAACAAAACCTTCTGTAACAATCCCCATTTTTGGGATCACAGCAGTTACTTCAGCTGTTTGTTTTAGAAAATGTTTAAGCTCCAATTGACATCTTCCAGGTATTTTTGGGTGTCTTTCCCTCTGTGAGCACTATAGAGCATTTGCTTTGCTTCCTTATGGCATTGTACTGCTGGTGGCCTCATTCTTTTTGGAAGAGAGAAATCAAATTATTATGTGTGCTGACTCTGTATCAAACACAGCTGCATTCAAATGGATCAGAAACAGTGGGACAAACAGGACTGGAAAGTTTTGTCACCCTTTATTTGGCACTGGTGAGGCCACACCTTTTGGTAATGTGTTCGGTTTTGGAGCCCTCACTACAAGAAAGACATTGAGAACAGGTCTTATGAGGGGCAGCTGAGGGAACTGGAGTTGTTTAGTCTGGAGAAAAGAAGACCTCAGCCTTCCGCCACCTTCTAGGAAGGTATTGTTGGTCTCTTAGAATCATAGAATCAGCCAGGTTGGAAGAGATGTCCAAAATCATCCAGTCCAGCCCTAGCCAGTCAATTAGACCATGGCACTAAGTGCCTCAGCCAGGCTTCGCTTGAACACCTCCAGGGATGGCGACTCCACCACCTCCCTGGGCAGCCCATTCCAATGCCAATCACTCTCTCTGTCAAGAACTTCCTCCTAATATCCAGGCTATACATCCCCCAGCACAACTTGAGACTGCGTCCCCTTGTTCTATTGCTGGTTGTCCGGGAGAAGAGACCAACCCCCACCTGCCTACAACCTCCCTTCAGGTAGTTGTAGGCAGCAATGAGGTCACTCCTGAGCCTCCTCTTCTCCTTTCTAGCAAATGGTAGGATGAGAGGAAATGGCCTCAAGTTGCCTCAGAGTAGATTCAGATTGGATATTAAAAGTAACTTCATTCAAGAGGTTCTCAAACACTAGAATAGTGCTCTGAGGGGCGTGGTTGAATAATCATCCCTGGAGGGATGAGGACACAGAGATATATGCTGCTGAAGGAGCATGGTTTAGCACCAGACTTGGTAGACATAGGTAATGGTTGGATTTAATCACCTTAAAGGTCTTTTGCAACCAAAACAATTCTAGACTTCTGTGAAGACTCAAGGTTGTAAGTAGTGCCTGTTGTAATCTTTCAACACTTCATGTTGCTTCAAAGTATTAGTGTTTGACAGGCAAGAAGCTAAGCTCTTTCTTTTATCAATCTGTATAATAGAAGTGTATCAGAAATGTAGTAACACCTCACCCCACCCCCCCCCACCCCCATTTCCAATATGACTTCCATTCATATTTTTGAGAGAGTTTCTGGTTTAGACTAAACTTACTTCTAGTGCTGTAGTTGAGGAGAGATTGGTAATATGATTTAAGTGTTTTACCCTTCAGTTGCCTATTTGAACATTAATAAAAGTGAGGAGTTAAAAAACCACATAAATTCAGTCATAGTGAAGAGCTTACTAGTAGTAAACTTACTATTAGGTAAGTTTGAATTTTTGTAGCATATGGAATACTCTAAATTTTAACATCGGGATAAATGTTGCCATTATGGTGAATAGCCCTTAGAGAAAATTGGGGATTCTTTTGTACATAAAGCTTCTCTGAAATGGAAATAGTTTGTTTCTGAGTGCAAGTTTCAATTACAAGTTTTTGTGTGTGGTAGAAATTTACAGGGCTTTTTTCAAAATGTGGTGAATTATTTTTACAGGCTGATCCAAAGGAGTTGATTCAGATGGTCACAAAGCATGTTTCCCAGTATGACTGCACAGACTGGCCTGAAGAAATTGCAACTTTGATAAATCAGCTGCAGTACTATAATGAACGACTACTGGATTTCACTCAAGCTCAGATTCTGCAAGGACTTGGCAAAGGCGTGGATGTGCAGAGGTTTACAGCAGATGGACAATACAAGAGAGAAACAATACTAGGATTGGCAGAGTAAGTCATGTCTGCTGTGTTTATTTTAAAATGGATTTACTTTGAGCTTTAAATTAGGGAAGCAAATTCGAAGTGGTGCTGACCTTTAGAAAAGGATAAATTACTAGCTACTTCAGATATTTGCACCATAACACTGCTACAATTTGAGCCTTTTCAATTTCACTAGTCAAGTGAGATGTTGTTCAAATTAAGGAATCAATAGCTTTTAACAGAAACTATAAGACTTTGTTTATTATCTGCTAATATTAAAGTTAATCAGGGATGAACAAAGTTGGAGTGTAGTTGGAGATCTGTTCTCTTCTTCATCTACTGTAATAAACCTGCCCTATCAAATCTTTTAGGGTATGCCCAAGCATCAAATACTGTAATGAACTGTAGTAGGGGAAAAAAAAAGTTTCATAAGCTGTATTTTATTTTCAATAATTTAGTTAAAGTTACTCCCCCTGTAGTCATTTGGAAGAACTGAAGCCTTGATTGCACATGTTTTGGTATTTGAAATGGTTTTGTCTCACCAGAATAGGAAAAACGGAAAGATAAGGGGTAGTACTGTCTTTTAATTTTAATTAACATCTGAATGCAGGTACTTTAAGCTGTGAACAAGTAATTAATATAATTGAATGTTCTGTATTTTGAAAGCAATCACAGTTGAATAGCTGCTAGACTGTCAAGGTTTTGTACAATAAGAAGCTTTCGGTATCATTTTTAACCTAATTTTAAGCTGCTACATTAAGCTTTCAAAAAGCATATTTAGATACCTACAGTCTTCTGCCTATGTTGTTGTGCCATAGCTACAATTCCAATAGAAATTTGTTAGTGCAAAAACATTGATATGAAATGCTGGATAGGAATAGTGGTGCATCCCCAAGTGTTGAACACCAAAATGCTGCATTGAATCAACAAAACATGGCTGCATAGATTTTGGCACTGCATTCATAAAAATAGCTTGTAAGCTTCTAATGTTTCCACTGGTGTTACCTTGTTTGTGTATACTATTCATTGAGCACATACATTAACAGTAGGTCCCTAGGTGGATGTTACATCTTGATGGTTATGTATAGTAATTTCCAACACCAAGATTCTTCTTTTATTACAGTTTTTTTTTTTTGGGGGGGGGATGAGCATTCTTTTTCCATTCTCATTCAGGAGTCCTTTAGATACTGTCTTTGGTAAAAATAAAGTAAATATAATGAAAAAAAAATCTTACAGTAAGTAGAGAGACAGTATTAAAGGGTTAGTAAAAACAAGGCATCACAGTGTGTAGATGAGAGTGGCAATTCTGTATTAGGCAGTTACAAGGATCCAGTTAATTACATGTTCAGCTTGCAATTTCCTTGCTTTAATCTTCTCAGTTGACTCTTAATCTGCATTTTCTAATGAAAACAATGTGCAAATTCAATGTAATTGTGTAGCATATTTTTTCTTATTTCTGAATTATCATTAAGTGCCTCCTGTTTAAAAGTCTTTTATGAAGTGCCATTCACAGGAACAACACCTGGAAGGGATGACTCTCATTTACAAAAGAGCTTTGTACTAGAATGAGCAATTTGCTAAATCAACCTAATAAGTAGTTGTCAATTTTACCTTCCATATTTGATATACAGTCATCAGAGCTTACTTACATTATTTATCCTTTATTTAAATATTTGGGTGCATCACAGACTTAATTAAGGTTAGTTCTCAAGAAGTTAACCCCCCTTGAAGAGGGTTGGTTGTTTTTTCAATTAATGAAAGACTTGAGATCAGTGCTGATGATGAGGAGGATAAGCCTGCAGAGTATTATTTCTATTAACGTAGCCTTCAGTGTACTTTATGCTGAATATCTTGTGGTTTCCCACTTGGCCAGTGCCATAGTCTTTGTGTCAAACTTCACCTAAACTAGTAATCCTCCTTTTTTACAGTACATCCAATCATTTCTGAAGAATACATGTGTTGGGAATAGTAATATTAAATGTAGTGATTCTATAGCATTGTCTGATTATGGTACACTGGAGCATAAGCCATGGACAGACGAGAGTGCACAAGCTCAGAAGTACTGAGTTAAGATAAAATAGAAGGTTTGAATGACCTTAGAGAATGGTGTAACAGATATAAACAAATGTAAGGCTTGAGCCTGTGATTTTCACTTATCTCTGCTTAGATTGCTTAGGCACAATGTAGGCATTGTTGAGAGAATATGATGAATGCCTATGCCAATTAGTATGTCATTACTAATGCACGTGCATGTAACCAATTGCAGTTTAATGCAATTTGTAGCCTTCTGATGGAAGGTATATGAACACATTTGGAATGCAATAAATGGATTGAATTGCTTGCATCAAGTGTCTCCCTGTCTCTTCTGATGCCTATGGCGTCGTAGCCCGTGGCATACTTGTGTTGAGATTTCGCAACAGCCGCTGTGTATTCCTGCTTAAAATCATATCTGCTTTCATGCACTGAGTGACAGTGTGCACAACCTGTGGCTTCTAATCTGCAGTTTACAATGTGGTGTTGTCCTATTGCTACTTAATGTTGAAAACTAGAATAGAACTGCATCTAAAGGCTTAGGTCACTTGTATGGACTATTAAAAAAAGCAACCTCGGTCATCATTCTCTTTTACATACATCATTGCTTGCTGGGTTGAAAACCATTCTTTTAATCTGCAAATGGTAAGAATATGTCTGTCTGTCAAGTTCCAGGAAGAGCTTTGAGGACCGGTGTTGTAAAACACCCCTGATTTACCTCAGGTGTTGCAGAACCCTGAATAGCTTACCATGGGAAATGTGGTCAAGGCCCTCATAGATCACTGTGATCAAAGGCAATACCACATGGACTCCAGACGATTCAATGCCAGAGACCTTTATTGATCATTTTGGCCCTCAGTACATCCCTCGGGGCCACAAGGCACATACCTACACATCAGCACAATTAGTCAAGGACAACCCACTCCATCAACATAAACCACTCCTTGTTTTTCTCATTAAGGAGGTGTCCATTATGCTTTCTGAGATAAGGTAGCCAGCAGCTGGTGGGAAACAAGGTCAGCATCCCCTTGTCATTATCCTTCTTCACTCCGTTCCCACATCCTTCTTCACTTTGCATTCCTACAGACCTATACACCAGTTGTGCTAAAACAGTTTTGCAATGAAATCAACTAAATGATGCCTGTGACACAGTACATACTTTGTCACTTTGTGATTGCAATGAAATGAGAGGTGAAGCAGGACTATCATTAAGAACACAAGTGTGTGTTGAGTTAGATGCCTGTCTTCGAATATGTAGTTTGATATTTCCCCCCTCCTCCTTCTCTTTCCAAAGGGAGCACTGAGTATAACCAAATTCAAGAACACACAGTTTGTGTATTTTTATTTATCAGTGATTCTAGTTTCTTGGTTTATGGTTTTAAAAGAAGTCATTACTGTTTCAATGTAAATATTTGTTTTCATGCCAGGTGCCTAGGGGCTTAGTGTAACATTTCTTTGTTTTCTTCCCTGTTTCTCCTTTATAAGAACGCTGGAAGAAAATGTCTACAAGATTGCTATTTCTTTGGCTCAGAGATACAATGTTCCATTTTGGGAAGTTTATGTGACCCATCTGGAGTTTTTATTCACTGACAGTGGGTAAGTCATCTCCCCTGTAAATATACCTGTGATTCTATTACACAGAAATATGGGCTAACCCATGACAAATTGAAGTGTGTCAGGGGAAGTGCATCACACATTTCTTGTGTTATAGTAGCTTGGGATTTTTTTTCCCCATGTGATTCTTTGGTAACCAGCCATGAAAACAGGTGTTGTAAACAATGACAAAAGTCCATATGTGTTTTACGGTTCTTCGAAGTATCCCAGGACTTTTGTTTTAGTGTTTAGGTTTTCACGGCTTTAAATGCTTAGTGTTCCCTGCTGATATGAACTTACCTTGTGAATATTTCTACAGTCTTTTGAAATATGTCTTGAAACTTGATAGTTTTTATGTATAATCTCCTTCTCTGGAGATTCCTCTGTGATCTGTGCTAGATTGTATGGTCCTGCTCTGGCAGGGGTTTGGACTTGATGATCTCCTTGGGTCCCTTTCATAGAATCAAATGAGGTTGGAAGAGACATCCAAGATCATCCAGTCCAACTTATCCCCCAGCCCTAGCCAGTCAACTAGACCATGGCACTAAGTGCCTTGTCCAGGCTTTTCTTGAACACCTCCAGAGATGGTGACTCCACCATCTCCCTGGGCAGCCCATTCCAATGGGAAATCACTCTCTCTGGGAAAAACTTCCTCCTAACATCCAGCCTATACTTTCCCCAGCACAACTTGAGACTGTGTCCCCTTGTTCTATTGCTGGTTGCCTGGGACCCTGTAATTATTTTAAAAAACACTTTTGTTATTTCTAGATCTCTCTTATACGTAGCAACAAAGTGAATAAATATACTGGAGCTTCCCATTCACATTCTTAATCTGTCCATTTTAGGTTCCGTTTTTGATAGGAACACTTTTCAAGTCAGTATTGTTAAAGCCAGCAGTGTGCCCAGGTGGCCAAGAGAGCCAATGGCGTCCTGATCTGTATCAGGAACAGTGTGGCCAGTAGGACGAGGGAGGTTATTCTTCACCTGTACTCAGCACTGGTCAGGCCACACCTTGAGTGCTGTGTCCAGTTCTGGGCTCCTCAATTCAAGAGAGATGTTGAGGTGCTGGAACGTGTGCAGAGAAGGGAGATGAAGGTGGTGAAAGGCCTGGAACGCAAACCCTCTGAGGCAAGGCTGAGGGAGCTGGGGTTGTTTATCCTGGAGAAGAGAAGGCTCAGGGGTGACCTCATTGCTGCCTACAACTACCTGAAGTGAGGTTGTAGCCAGGTGGGAGCTGGTCTCTTCTGCCAGGCAACCAGCAATAGAACAAGGGGACACAGTCTCAAGCTGTGCCATGGGAGGTCTGGGCTGGATGTTAGGAGGAAGTTCTTCCCAGAGAGAGTGATTGGCATTGGAATGGGCTGCCCAGGGAGGTGGAGTCACTGTCCTTGGAGGTGTTCAAGAAAAGCCTGGATGAGGCACTTAGTGCCATGGTCTAGTTGATTGGACAGGACTGGATGGTAGCTTGGACTGGATGATCTTGAAGATCTCTTCCAACCTGCTTGATTCTATGATAAAGACTATATTAGCCTACAAATTTGTAGCAGACCAAATCTGGCATTGGTTCAGGGCCTTGCAGGGGAGGGATACTTGATGTTTCTATTCCCAGATTGATTGCAGGGCCTTTGTTTTGTGTTGTATTTTTTCTTCTTTTGTTTTATTTTTTTAAGAACTCAGACAACTTGTCAGTCAGTCATGTGCATTTTGCCCACTGAAAAGATGGATAAACCCATTTGATGAAAGACTGAGTTAGGCACCTGGTTTGTGCATGCAGATGACAGCGAGACAGAGCCCCCTGTGTAATACAGCAGCTCTTATGTACTGTTCAGACAGACATGATCTAATTAGTCATTCACTTTAAGTTTTAAATTGTGAAAGCAGCTTTAGCTTGCAGCAGTACCTCTCTTAACATTAACTATTAATTAAAAAGCATTAAACATTTTATAAAACACGAAACAAAAAAAAAAAAAACAGAGCCTGATAGATGTTGGTGCAGGATCTGAGAAGATGAAATCACATTCTGGGATTTTCTGATTTTGTTTACTTCCTTCAGAAAACACAAGTCACACCCTATAACTGTTGATGCTGATAAATTATTTAATGCTTTAAACAAAATAGACAGTCACATATAAACATGACAGCATTAGGGTGAATGTGAAAGAGCCAGCTGACTTCCCTGAGACTAGAGTATTACCAAAGGTATTTTGCAACAGTTTTCTATAATTTGCTTTGTTCTTGTCCTTCATGAGTTAGTATTCATAGAATACTGAAATCACTGAAGTTTAAGGTAACAACCTTTTCCCTAATGATATTCAAAACAAAGTCCTGCAAATTGATGTATAATAGCATAATACGCTGCTGTGTGTGGTTTTGTTTTATCATAATCTCATTTTAAAGTTGATTGACAGCATATGGCCATTATAGTATATTTCAGTCTTGGGATTATGACATTAATAATACATGCTGCGTTGTGCATTCATTCTGAACTGAAAAGAAGTTTATTCTGACTTAAGCTCTTTAACAGAATATTTGGTATTTCTATAAGCCACTTCTCACAGGGAGAAGACCAAAATAAGCTCTTATGTAGTTTCTATTAACTATTTCTTTGATTGTTTGATAACAGGAAAGTGTGGTGTTCATTCAACATGTGGTGAATTTGAATCTTAAAATGGTTTATAACTACATTTAAAAAAAAAAAAAAGGAAATTCATTTGTTTCTTTTGAAGTATCTGACCATATTTGAGTGCTAAAGATATATAAAATGTATTTTTGGCTTCAACCACAGGAAATTTTGTTTGCCTGTCATGCAATCTATTATTCCAGGATCTTTTTGAATGGTGTGTTTGCCCCCATCTCCACCTCAAAAGCACATTCTGTACATCCTGTTGATATAATTTAATGTCCATCTAGCCTTTACTTTGAACTTTAAATGTGGACAAAATAATGTATTCAGATCACAGTCCTGAAGTACATCAAGTCCAAGTGTCTGTTTTGTGTGATATTAAGACTGAGTGATGCTTTATTTCCAGTAATACTGTACTTATTTCCATTAATATGGCAGAACACTTTACAAGAAATTAAGAGTGTTAAGATAAAACTTACAAGGTTAACAACCTAACTTGAGTGACTTCTAGATGTAAAAATAAGTAACTTATATATGGCATTTATACTCTGGAAAAAAAATGTTGTTAATCAGTTTTTAATGTGGAATAAAATCAAATAGAGTTAGAAGACATCAGGTTTCCAAATCAAATGTCATCTGTAGGTTACTTCTTTCCTTTGATTTTAAGTAAAATTTTCAGTTGATGATTGAATAAACTTATGATCAGACTTCCTTGGCAGGCACCCATTTTTCTTCCACCTGAGAAATAAAGGAGTGAAGGAGTGATTGTGTTCATCTATCTTTTATGTAGTCTGCTGGAGATATCCGATTTCATGCTGTGAAAGAGCTGCTGTATTCTTTTCTAAAGGGTCATGAGAAACCTGTCCTGAAACAGTGAGATTGACTGAGGTCAAACCAAGAACTGATGATACTTTCATATGCTTTCTTGGATGACACTTTGAGGAGCAACTCAACAAAAGTGTCAAATGAAATATGCTATGCATGATATTAGTGTCAAAGAGATTAACAAGTGAGCAAGAGACAATTTTCAGTGATAATTTGTCTCCAAAAGTGTGCACAGGTGCTCATCAACTACAACAAACAGAATGTAACACATTGGGAGAACTTTTAAGTGGGCAGTAAGATTTCCTAGTATCATTAAGCCAGGAGTTCATTCTTTGTTTATTTGTTGTGGAGGTTTTGCTCTGCAGAAGGAATTGATTGGGTTTTGTTTGTCTTATAAAAGGCTTCCTGTACATGCAATCTGGACATATGTCTACTTTTAGGTATAGCTATACTTAGAGATTCAGCATGCTGATTTGAATCCCACTTCAGTGTTCATGACCCTTAATCTGCATGTCCAAGCCAGCAAATAACAAGATCAGGAAGTACAAGAGGTCCTTAGTTTTTGTTTACAGCGAGTAACAACTACCTAAATACTCATGAATGAGCACTTAGTCTTTAAATTGACCCTTGAACGAAGGAAAATGTTGTCCTGTCTCCCAAGTGTGCAGCTGAAAGGTCTTTCATGGCACATCCAGGCTTTTAAAGATGCAATTATTTCTAAATGTAGGTTATCGACACTGGAAATAGAAGAAAGAGCAAAAAGTCTTGGTCTGTTTGAGACTCTGAAAACCAACCCTGAAAGCTTACATGAACGCATGGTTAAATATGTTTACCCGAGTATTGAAGGCAGAGATCACCAGCGACTGCTGTATTATTTTACACTCCTTGAAAGCTGTGGTTGCTCAGAAGTGGTGAAGCATGCTATTAAACCTGAAAGTCACATCCGACTCCTGAAGAAATTCAAAGCAGTTGCTCCAGGTAGGGCAGTTCCTATTTCTGTTTTCCATAGTTGCATTTATTATTCTGTTATTTGAATGTTGACATGATTAGGTTTATCTGGTTTATACTCTCCAGGTTATTTAACTAGTTAACTTTCAATGAGCCTATCACATGAATACGTGAGGTTAAGCACAGCTTGTAGGAGTAAGTTCCTTCATTTTGTATTGCTGGAAACTTAGTTTATAACAAGCAAAAAATATTGAAGAAAATATTTCTGTTGGTTCAAAGTGATTTTGTTTTTCAATTAAAAATACAGATCACCTAGAGCATATTTTTTAACACTGCAGGTTTAACATGAATGTGTTGGAAGGCAGAAGGGCTCTGCAGCGGGACCTTGAACGCCTGGACAGATGGGCAGAGTCCAATGGGATGGGGTTCAATAGCTCCAAGTGCAGGGTGCTGCACTTAGGCCACAACAACCCCATGGAGAGATACAGGCTGGGGTCGGAGTGGCTGGAGAGCAGCCAGACAGAGAGGGATCTGGGGGTGCTGATTGATACCCGCCTGAACATGAGCCAGCAGTGTGCCCAGGTGGCCAAGAGAGCCAATGGCATCCTGGCCTGCATCAGGAATGGTGTGGTCAGCAGGAGCAGGGAGGTCATTCTGCCCCTGTACTCTGCACTGGTTAGACCACACCTTGAGTACTGTGTTCAGTTCTGGGCCCCCCAGTTTAGAAGGGACATTGAGATGCTTGAGCGTGTCCAGAGAAGGGCGTTGAGGCTGGTGAGAGGCCTTGAGCACAGCCCTACGAGGAGAGGCTGAGGGAGCTGGGATTGTTTAGCCTGGAAGAGGAGGCTCAGGGGTGACCTTATTGCTGTCTACAACTACCTGAGGGGTGGTTGTGGCCAGGAGGAGGTTTCTCTCTTCTCTCAGGTGGCCAGCGCCAGAACGAGAGGACACAGCCTCAAGCTACGCCAGGGGAGATTTAGGCTGGAGGTGAGGAGAAAGTTCTTCACTGAGAGAGTCATTGGACACTGGAATGGGCTGCCCGGGGAGGTGGTGGAGTCGTCGTCCCTGGGGCTGTTCAAGGCAGGATTGGATGTGGCACTTGGTGCCATGGTCTAGCCTTGAGCTCTGTGGTAAAGGGTTGGACTTGATGATCTGTGAGGTCTCTTCCAACCCTGATGATACTGTGATACTGTGAATGTTCTCAAAGAACTTAAGAGTGTTTACCTTTCAAAAGCCTAAATCCTGTAATATGTTAGCACCTTTGAACATTGTAATTTTATTTTATTTCACTCTTCATGTTGCCTTTGCCTTTGCAGAACTACCATGTTATATTTGTCCAACTTTATTATCAGACAGTGCATTTAAAAGTGAGCTGCTAGTTGTAATTTGCTTATTAGCCAAGTTTTAGCAGTGTCTTGATTTTTAGTCAAATAACTCCAAGTCCAGTTTCAGAATGAAAATTACTCTATAGAATTACCTCCTGTGGGGAAGTTGTTAATTGTTTGATACTAAATCCTTATGTCTATCAGACACCAACTTTGCAGAATTAAGAGAAATTGAAGATAATAGGCAAGATTTTTTTTTTTTTGAGGAAGGATTCCCTTCAGTTCTTATTGATGCGTTTTTAAACACATCAGTTATGATGTTTCTCAAAGAAAAAAGTCTGTGAAGTTAATATTTTTGCCTTCAGATTTGTAAATGTTTAAAGAAGTTCTGCAGCCAAACATCAGGCATGAATTACTCACTTTGAATGGGAAAAACTGAGCCTATCATATTAAACCCTCTTGATGTTCAATGTAGTTTATAGATAGTAGGCAAGGAACAGCATTAATGTGCCTGTAGAGACCCTAAGTACATTAAGAAAAAGATAGAATGCACTGAGTGCTTTGCAGAGAAGGACCTGAGAGTGTTGGTGGACGACAGGCAATGTGCTCTCCTGGCCAAGGTGGCCAACATAACTCTGCAGTGTGCTAAGGGGAGGGTAGCCAGCAAGTTGAGGAAGATTCTCCTTCCCCTCTAATTTGCCCTGGCGACGCTTGCACTTGGAGTATCTTGTTCAATTCTGAGTTCCCCAGTTCAAGAACAACAGACAACTACTGGAGAGAGTCCAGCAGAGGGCTATGAGGGTGATTTGTGGACTGGAGTATCTCTCTTATGAGGAGAGGCTGAGACGTGTTTGTTTAGCCTGGAGAAGGGTGGTCTTACAAATGCACATAAATGTCTACAGGATGGAGGTCCTGGGCTCTTCTCAGTGGTGGCTAGTGATAGGACAGGGGGCAAGGAGTATAAAATAGAACACACGAAGTTTCACTTGAAAATAAGGAGATACTGCTTTAATTTGAGAGTGACAGAGCACTTGAGGAGGCTGCTCAGAGAAGTTATGGACTCTTTTTCTCTGGAGACTTTCAAAACTCACCTGAATGTGTTCTATTTTCAAACTGATGGAGGCATACCTGTCTTAGCAGAGGAATTGGAGTAGGTGGTCTCCAGAGGCCCCTACTGTTCTGTTTCTTTGATTCTATCCAGTTAAAGTTGGAATAGGAATTAGGAATAGGAATTAGAAGTAGGATTTATATGCATAGACAATAAAGCAGCATAGAAGTATTTTGTGACTGCTAGAATAGTTTTCAAGAGTATTCTTCCTGTAGGAACCAAAGTAGCAATAGGACTCTTGTATTATATAGGTATTCAAGTAAATGAATTTACATGTCCTATCTCTAGATGACCTTAGCTTGCTTGTAGGTGGTCTGTTTTTGCTGAGGAAGGTAATAAGTAACAATTCTTACATGATAAGAATAAACTTTTTCACCTTTTCTATTAATGAAGACCAATGTCCTGAGGTGGATGAGGTCTTCTAGGCTATGTATTAAAATAGTAGCACAATTCTATATACTACATATATGTATTTTTACTTTTTAGACAATCTGTTTGGGACTTTTTTAAAATTTGTATTGATATGTAATGTTAAAATATTTTTACACACATCAGGACATCATAAAATCCCATGACATCACCTGTATACAAACTTGTCTTTCTCCTCAGTCTGTCAGTATTATGATTGTGAAAGAGGATGGAATAGAGCTTTTCTAGTTCTGTAGATACTAGTGTAGTGCTGATTTTTTTTTTTAAGCATAAATGTTTGTTTGAGTAGATTTGTCTATTCATAACTTGATGTTGTTTGTCTTTTTCTCCTTATCTCAATAGGTCTTAATTACAAAAAACTAACAGATGAGAATGAAAACCCCCTGGAAATACTGCAGCCTGTTCTCACAAGTCAAAATATCCTATCTATTTCCAAACTGGCTCCCAAAATTCCTAAAAAAGATGGCAGCATGCTGTCACCAAGCTCTGTTTATGCTGTCTGGTTACAAAAACTGTTTTGGAATGGCGATCAGCATCTCATTAAAAAAATACCAGAAAGTATGGATGAGTGGCTACATGCTTATGATATGTGTTCAAAGTACTTTGATAGACTTGATCCAGATGATATTGTCACTTTTATTGATGAAATTACCTTTTCTTCAAAAGCTGTCACAAAGGTAAGCAAATATATTTGAAGAATTGTGCTCAGCCTAAAACTTATTGTGCCACATGCTTGTGTTTAGTACCAGGCCTTAGCATTCTGAATGGGAAGTGTTAAGGGCCAATGCTTATGATTTTTAGGCACTATAATAATATAAATGATAAGATCTGTCATAGTCTTCATCTGGCTGCGAGCATGTTACTGTAAGCACCTGCTTTTGTGTCTCTATTTCACGATCTGCAGTTTCTTTTTATCCAGTGGGATACTCCTAACATAAAGTTTTACCTGTGCTGTCTTACGCATCTTATGAAAAAAAAAGAGGGGCTTCTTAGATATTCCTTTGTTAGGAGATTTTGAGATGTCTTCAGTAACTTCACTTGAAATGAAAAGATGATAAAGAGGAGAGAGGTTTCATTTTGTGTATGTGTGTGTCCTTAGCTTCTCTCCTCTGGATTGTGCTCACTTTCCAGAGATGGTTATTCACTGCATTCAGTGCAGAATATTTCATTTTGTTCCCTCTTTGGGTGCTGTTTAGTGTTCCCATGATACTAGTATGCAGATACTTGTATCTACAGCAGAATTTGGTGGAATTAAAATTTACTATTCCTTGAAATGCTGTGAAAACAAAAAGCTCTGTCAGCACCAAGTTCTTTGATCTGTCTGTTATACAGGATCAACACATTTTATCGCTAGTTCCATCAGCAATCTAGTAAGCCCTGTTAAGAACTCTGTTGTCTTGTTCAGATGTTTTGATGCTTTTTATCACATAATTGTTCTGAGGGTTTCACATTTATCAGGAAAGACTGGCATGCGTCCAGAAATCTCAGGTCTCAGACCTAACCTTGGACTGAAGTAGCCAGGAGATGACTGTTGTCTAATGAAAAGGAAATACAATCTTCACATATGATTGTCACTAGTTATTACTGGAAAATCTTGCTATTAATGTATCTTGGGCATTTCAAGATTATTTATCACTTATTCCAGATGAATGGTGTAGGAAAGGGAATGTTGTGGAGGCAGGGAATTAATGTGGCCAAGTCAGGAATTATAGAAATGGAATTACTGTATTTTTCTGAAAACCCTGCTCTCAAACTATATACAAAATTAGGTTTATTTACAGATTTTAATTCAAAAGATGTTACGGACAAATTTAGAGACTTAGGAAGTCAGGAAATGGAAAAGGCTAAGCTATAAACACAGCTTTACCCACTATCAATCAGGCTGAGCAGAAAATGAAGGGAAGAGCAGCCCTGACTCACAGAGGTGAGATGGGTATTTGGCCATGATCCCTTGCTGGATTTCTCTGCTGCTCAACAACCTTCTGATGCTGCGAGCAGCATCCGATAGCATGGATCCACATGGCAGAAGCCGAAGGCAAGTGGCAAAGCCGCCAAACTCAGAAATGTCTCAAGAGACAGCTGCCACAAAACAGGGATTCATGGAAGCAACACTGCCTCAGCAGCGGCAGGGGAGAGCCAAACTGCTAGGGTATCCCCAGTCTGGAATGGCAGCCAGCAAATCGGCTGTGATATGGTCTGAGAGTAGCCGGGTTGGGGTGCTGCCGGCAGCTCTCTCTCTCAAATGGACCCTAGGACTTGCCAAGCTTGCAAGTTTGCACAGAATGGTGCAAAGTGGGGAAAACCATCCACAGGCAGGGACTCTGTAAAACTGAGAGCTGTGTAAAAGGGGAGGAACCATCCAAAAGCAAGGACGGTCCAAAATGGGAATTCTGTCATGGCAGGAACCTGTCCTGTTGGGAGCTCTGTCAAGGTGGGAACTCTTTCATGGTGGGAATCACCTTGTGCCTTCTCCCTTGCTCTCTTTATGCTTTTCTAGACAAAGTGTCCATTTGCCATTTTACACTGGGTCTGAAAACCCACCCAACCACCAGCCCACCTCCAACGTGGGCTTCCACACAGGTCAGCACACATGCAGAACGGCACCTCCTGTTGTTCCCCCTTCAAGCCTGTAGGGCAGGGTTGGGGGAAGCAGTTTTTGTGTCTCCTTCTCCTTCCCATTCAAACCCAAAGAGAAGTCTTCACTCTCTATGTATTTTGAAACTCATGGTTTGTGTTACTTTTTATTTCTGTTTGGGATTCTAATACAATTTCTCTGCTCTCTTGAGTAGAAAGGAAATACTGATAGCTGGGTTATTGTGGTTGGTGGCAAACCAACTTTGTGGCAGGAATCTGTTAGCTTTTTGGCCGTAAAAGATGCTCTAGAAATGTTTGAAATGGTTGGATCAGCTGATTTAGTGCATCCTCTGCACTGGATTTGGGATTGAAACAGCTGTTTGACTATCTTGCAGCTATTTTTGCCTCAGGACCTCATCCAATTTTTGAGTGGAAATGTATAATGAAAAATTATCATTGTACAGTCTGAAAACTCTTTTCTGGAACTTTGATCTGAAAAGTACATCATACATAAAAGCTGCCTTTTTGCTTGCACTTAGTAGTTACTATTTAAACCTGTTTTGAGTGTACACAGATCATGTGAACGCTCTTTTAAACACTAATTCAGCACTTTCTTCCTAGCTCAGGTCTATGGCCAAGTACTGTTAGTATATCAGATTCCCATTCCTATAACAAATGCTTGTTTTTTTTATTTTGTAGAACTGTTGGTATTTAATATATTTAAAGGGCTATAAAAATACATGGCCATTGGGCTGGGTGATAGGTTGGACTGGATGATCTTGGAGGTCTCTTCCAAACTGGTTGATTCTATGATTCTATTACAAGATAATCTGTACTGTCACTGAGACAGCTAATTTTCCTAGCAGGAAATGTAGGAGTTCTTTGATTTTTGAGAGGAAGCTTCAAATAGGGTAGTGTAAGTTGATTTCTTGGGAGTGCTGAGAAGTGAATGGACTCCAAAGAAATTGTTTGCAGTAAATGAAACAGGTGAAGTAATTTACTCTGTCAGTACCCTTTTCACTTATTAAAGGACTGGAGTATTGATCCTTTGACCACAGAAGCTCATTGCTGCAAACACTGAGAAGGTTCCTGCTTTTGTGGCACTTCTGCTCAGAATGCTTTTAATTCTGAATATCTATTCAGGTTTTTCTGGCTAAATAATAATTCAGTCCACTTCTGTAAAGGTAAGTGTAAGGTGGTTGCATGTATGGAACAGATTTCTCCTTAAAAGGGAGAGGTTCCAAATACTCAGTGAAACTACTCATATTTTTGCATTTTGAGTCTGTCAGCTTTTTTCCCAGCAACTCTCTTTGTTTTTAAATAACATTGACTTAATAGGTTCTTAATTATAGTAACGATCATATCATATGTTGATGATTTCTGGCTTATTCGGCTTATTCCCCTTTGTGTGATCTCTGTGAAGTATTTTGGGTAATCTAGGGAGTTTTTCATTCCTTTATTGGCAGAGTTTTGCTCTTTCAGAGCTTGTAGGTCATTGCTGTGATGTTTGTTAATTAACAGTACTCTGGAAAAAAAAGCTTAGCACAACAAAACCAAATAACCAAACCCACATCTGAAAACAATTACTTTTTTAATTGCTGTGGTTTTATTGTTGAACGTACACTACAAATGGGAATGGGCTCAATATGATGATGAGGAGGAAAAAAATACAGTAAAATAAGATTATGAAACAATGGTGTCATCTATAAACAAAGTTGAAGCTTTCCTTAAGTGGGCTTGTCCTGGTAGGGCATAAATCCTGCCGGGCTGGTTTAACCCTTGTTCTCCTCCTCCTGTTGCGGGTCAGGGAAGTTGAGTCAGAGGAGCAAACAATAAGGGATTGACCCCAGCACAGCCTTGAGGGCTAGGGGCTTAGCACCATGTGTCAGCTGTCTTATGCTGCCCCTCAGTGTGCCTGCTAGGTCACAGGAAGCACAAAGCTTTGAATTCATTGTTGAGAACATTGATGCTAGTGCCTATGGGCATTTTCAAAACGATGTCTTTAATGGGGGATGATTTAGAAACTGCACCTTTCTGCACTGACCCTCCACCAGGAGCAGTACCCCATTCACAGCTCATTAACTGGGAATCATGGCAGTCACGTGTATGCAGCTTGCACTAGCACAGCAGCAGCAACTCAGTTCTTCTCTCCTTCCTTCTGCCTGGAATATTTTGTATTTTACTGTGGGATCATTATCATTGAGTCCAGCATCAGTAAGTTTGCAGATGACACCAAGCTAGGAGCAGGTGTTGATCTGTTGGAAGGTAGGAGAGCCCTGCAGAGGGACCTGGACAGGCTGGATGGGTGGGCAGAGGCCAATGGGATGAGATTTAACAAGGCCAAGTGCAGGGTTCTGCACTTTGGCCACAACAACCCCAAGCAGCGCTACAGGCTGGGGACTGAGTGGCTGGAGAGCAGCCAGGCAGAAAGGGACCTGGGGGTACTGATAGATAGTAAACTGAAGATGAGGCAGCAGTGTGCCCAGGTGGCCAAGAGAGCCAATGGCATCCTGGCCTGCATCAGGAACAGTGTGGCCAGTAGGACAAGGGAGGTTATTCTTCCCCTGTACTCAGCACTGGTCAGGCCACACCTTGAGTCCTGTGTCCAGTTCTGGGCCCCTCAATTCAAGAAAGATGTTGAGGTGCTGGAACATGTCCAGAGAAGGGCAACAAAGCTGGTGAGAGGCCTGGAGCACAAATCCTATGAGGAGAGGTTGAGGGAGCTGGGGTTGTTTAGCCTGGAGAAGAGGAGGCTCAGGGGTGATCTTATTACTGTCTACAACTACCTGAAGGGGCATTGTAGCCAGGTGGGGGGTGGCCTCTTCTCCCAGGCAACCAGCAATAGAACAAGGGGACACAGTCTCAAGTTGTGCCAGGGTAGGTATAGGCTGGATATTAGGAAGAAGTTCTTCACAGAGAGAGTGATTTGCCATTGGAATGGGCTGCCTAGGGAGGTGGTGGTCTTCGAGAAAAGCCTGGCTGAGGCACTTAGTGCCATGGTCTAGTTGATTGGTTAGGGCTGGGTGATAGGTTGGACTGGATGATCTTGGAGGTCTCTTCCAACCTGGTTGATTCTATGACTATGATTCTATGACTATGAGTTTTGGAAGTGTCTTTGTACAGGAAACTTACTCAGGGACCAAAGCATCATGAGTGCATATGCTGGAGTTAATGCTAGGGCTCTGTAAGCATAGTTAGAATTTTTCCTGTTTTCCAAGTTCTGATTGTTTAAACTATTTAATTCTGTGCAACTACTTCCTGTCGACTGAAAATCCAAAGAATCTCAGGGAATTTCATCAAATTTCTGAATATTAATAATAATAATTAGTATTCACACAGAAAATTGTTAATAATTAATAACAGATGATTCATTTCCACAACATAAGGGCTCTTCTTTTCAGCCTTCCATAGGCTGAGCCACATTCAGATTATGTCTGTTGAAATTTTTTGTTTACTGTTCCATCCTTTCTGACTTCTTTTCCAACTTCTGAACTTTTCTTGCAACTTACTGTTCTTAATTGAAAGACTTGATGCTTATTTCCTCTGAGTCAGTAAATCCTTAAGGACATGGCCTTAGGTAAATGGCTGTAGGTAGCCCTGCTTCAGCAGAATAGGAGTTGGACCAGAGGTGTCTTCCAACCTCAAGTATTCATTGTTTCAGTGTTCCCAAGTTTCGAGAGACATTAGAAAGAGGGGAACTGTGTACATAATCTCAAAGTTACATGTTAATCACTGATATGAAGAGTGGTAGGGTCAGCATCTTCATGTGCAATGAGTGTTACTTGTACAATACTCTGTGAAGAGTTATTTATATCTTCTGAAAGAAATGGGCTTCTGAGATGAGTTCTTACCCTGAGGAGTAAAATCTGTTGAGCTGAGATAGCATGTGATGTTCCTTGGTTTGAAAATGAAAGAAAACAGATTTTTAGCATTTTTTATTACATGTTATAGCCTACAGAACTAAAACTATCTTTAAGCTGTAAAAGCTTTTTAAAAAGAGAACTCCATATGCAGACAAAGATTGAATTAGCCTCTTAGCTACTGGAGGGTTTTTTGGTGTGTTTTGGTTTTGTTTGGTTTTATGACTGGGTATGATGCTGAAGCTGAGTAGAAGTACAGAGAATAGCTATTAATGAATGCAAGATTAAAATAGTCTTGGGAAGAGCCTTTTCTAAATGCTTCATTCTCTATGTACTTATGGCATGATGATGACATAAACTGGCAGTGTAGTTACACTGTTTTCTAGATATAACAGTTAAATGGAATACTTAAATTGTTTGCCTTTTATGTTTCTCTATATTACATTTTGAACATTAGATTGTCCAGTAGGAGAGAAATAAAATTCCCATCTGTTTTCATCTTTTACCATGTTTACAAAATGGATATTAAGTTTCAACATGATGTGAAAGGTGTCACCTCTTCCTTGCTTATATTAAGACCTGGTATCGAGACATTGTTCAAAGTAACAACACTTAGTCAGTTCTACTTACAACAAAACTAAACGTGTTTGGAACTGAACGGTAAGACACCCTTTGTATTTACCCTGATAATATTGGCAGGTTTTCTTAGGTCTTAAAATAATCATAGATCCCTAGAATTGTTAGAGAGAGCTCTAACATCATAAAGTTCAACCATCTACCTAACACCACCACGGCCATAAAACCATATCCTAAACTGCCACATCTACACCTTGGCCATAAAACCATGTCCTGAAGTGCCATGTCTACACTTTTTTTTTAATGGCCCCAGGAACCTCTCTGGGTAGCCTGCTCCAATGACTGATCACCCTTTCAGTAAGGAATTTTTTCCTAATGTCCAATCTAAACCTCTTCTGTCACAATTTGAGTCCATTTTGTTTCATTCTGTCTCTTGTTACTAGGGAGAAGAGACCAATCCCACTTCACTACAGTGTCCTTTCAGGTAATTATAGTGAGCAATGAGGTCTTCTCTCAGCCTTCTTCAGGCTAAACAACCCCAGTTCCCTTAGCCACTCCTTATAAGACTTGTTTTACAGACCCCTTGCCATCTTTGTTGCCCTTCTCTGGACATGCTCCAGCACCTCAATGTCCCTCTTGTGAGTGACATACAATATTCAAGGTGTAGCCTCACCAGTGCCAAGTACAGCGGCATGATCACTTCTGTACTCTTGCTGTCTGCATTCTTTATCACTAAAAATGCCTGCTAGGTCATTGCAGCAATAGCTTCAGTAAGTAGCAAGAGTAAACCCTGCATCTTTAAGTGTAGGTTTTTGGGGGTTTTTTTGATGGGGGTGTGGAGAGGACAAGCACATAAGATGTAAAACTTTAAACATTTCTCACAGCTTTCCATGTAGATCTAATTCCTGATGTAAACATCAGTTTGACTTCCTTAAGTACAACGCTGTAACAGTTGAATCTTCCTCTTTCCATGGTAATTCAGCCTCTTCCTATTCAGTGTCTGATGTAGCTTCAAGCTTGGCTATTTCCTGTGTGTTTCAGCATGAACATTACTTGCATGTATTTGTCAGTATTCTAGTAACCAAAACACCTGGTGTAAAAAAAGCACCTAATGCTGTGGGTTTAGATGGGGAAGACACTCATTCTTTAGAAAGCATGTTGCAAGCATCCCTTAAACTGTACTTGAAGTTACAATCTACCAATATACATGAGTTTTAAAAACATTTCCCACTTTGTACTGGACTTATTGGAGCTGTGACATTCCTTACTTAAAAGCATTAAAGTTTGTTGCAGATACTGTCTAGATACAGGATACAGGATTTTTCCCTTTACAAAATATTCTTGTTTTGTGGAAATTTGGGAGTCAGTTGTTATTGCTCAAGCTCCATTATGAAATCCTAAATGCCATTCTGATGCACTGGAATGACCCTTTCATCATGGGTATAGGAGTGGGGGTAAAATTCATTGTATGTATGAAGTATAAAGGGTAAAAAGCTCCCAGGTTTCCTTGTTTCAGTTTAATTGCTAGATACAGCAAGTTGTAGAGGTCTTTCAGAAGTATAACTTCTGTTTTAAATAGGTTGATGTGAAAGTTGTAAAAACAACTAAAACCCAGAAAAGAAACACTTGGGAGTTTTTTGCATATAATCATGGTCCTGGGGATTTATTATAAGCAGTAATCAAAACCTGCCAAAACTAACTTGAAGTTATTTTTCAGCATTTGGGATTTAATGTTGTAAAACAATCCCTGGATTGTAGCCAGGTGGGGGTTGGCCTCTTTTCCCAGGCAACTAGCAATAGAACAAGGGGACACAGTCTCAAATTGTGCCGGGGGAAGTATAGGCTGGATGTTAGGAGGAAGTTCTTGCCAGAGAGAGTGATTGGCATTGGAATGGGCTGCCCAGGGAGGTGGTGGAGTCGCCGCCCCTGGAGGTGTTGAAGAAAAGACTGGATGAGGCACTTAGTGCCATGGTCTAGATAACTGGACAGGTCTGGGTGCTAGGTTGGACTGGATGATCTTGGTGGTCTCTTCCAACCTGGTTGATTCTATGATAATGCAAAACTAAACCCCAGAGATTACAAGGTGGCAGTCTACAAAAATCATAAATACTGTTAGGAGAAAGAAGTTTGATATGGTTTAAAATGAGCCAGATTCAATACCATTAAAAGGAAGGGCCACAAAAAAAGTAATGGAATACTGATCCTTTTAAAATTAAGAAAAGAAAGAAAGTTGTTTCTCATGAAATACTTAATTCAGTCTTATGCTGTGCTGTAGAGCAGTGGGACTACCTGACTGTACAGCCCTATGAACAGTAGTGTACGGATGAGAAATGATTAAATATCAATCTTTTTCAGTTGCCAGTTGAAGCCAGGATTGAAGTGACTAAGAAGGCTATTAAGGCAGTCAAACATCTTTCTGAGAAATCAAGGAAAAAAACTTCTGATAATGACATGGAAGATGCTGAAACTCTGTCTGTTGCTTATGAAAAAACTCTGAATCACTTGGAGCAATCTCTTGCTCATCTGGAAACACTCACTCATAGTTTCATCACTTACTTGAAAAAGAGCAAACAGGTAATGATTGCTGATCAGATTCTTGTTTTCAGTGTTAACATGACTAGCAGTGATAGTCATAAATCTTTAGTAATATTTTATTAATGTTTTGTGTCTTTGTTTTTTTCACTTCCATCAATCTTTTTCTTTTTTGTAGGATGTGTTAAATACTGCTGTAAAGGAAGAGTCTAAATTATGCAGCCCTGTTCATAGAGTAGAATGATTCATGTTAAAAAATTATCTGTTCACAGGATATACTACAGAAGTATGGCTACCTGTATGACTTGTCAAGGTCAGAGAAAGAAAAAATCCATGACCAAGCAGTAGCTATGTGTATGGATGGTCAACCTCTGGACATGATACAGCAGTTGTTAGAAGTGGCTGTTGGTGATCTAGGTCTCTCTCCCAAGGATATTGTCCAATGTGCTATTGAAAAAATTGTATGTATATTAAGGTATGTACACTGTCACAATCAAGTCCAAAATTCTGCCTTCTGGGTTTAGATTTGGTAGTTGTTTTTGATTGATTGGGCTGAGTTGGTTTGTTTTTTGTAGTGAGTGGTTGTTTGCTTTGAGTGTCTGGATTTTGCAGAGAGTTGGGCAATAACAGGAAATGAGATCTTGGATCATTTGTGCTTCTGTTTACATATAATTTATATTCAGATAACGCAGTTATGTTTTTCTGAGTTTGGGAAGCTTGGGCATTCTGAACAAAGCAAGCCACAGAACTCATTCTGTTCACTGGGTGGTGCTTTTCAGTTAAAACCATTGACTTTACAGTAATGTTCTTTGTGTGTGCACTTGGCAAATTTGCACTTATATATAATTCTCCCCTCTTGAGCAGAGTCAAAAGGCATGTTTGTTGGAAATAGCTGGTACTTCAGGTATTCAGGTAACAGAGGCCTAAGCCTTTTGCCTTAACAGATCTACAGGAAGAAGTACAATTTCCATCTTTGGCATAACTTGCTATTTGTATTTCTGGGAGCTGTTTTCTGAGTCATTTGCCTGGTTTGTGGTTTATTGGCAAGATTTTGAAAGATGTTTTTATTTGTCATTAAAATATAGGCTGTACACTTTTCCTCTTTATTCTTATAAAGACTTGGAGTTTTTGCTCTTTGTTTACATTTGTGTCACACCCTATATCAAAATGAAATAGCAAGTATGAGGGATTTATGCTTACTACAGTGCTTAGAGAAGCAATAATGATAGTTTCAAAAACCCCCAACCTGCTAGCCTCTTGGAGAGAAGCAAGTTTCCAATTGCTTTGCTTAATTTTCCCAGTATTGTCAGTGTTTCTTGCTCTTATTAGTGCCATCATACTACGAGCAATCCCAAAGCAAGGCTTCATCTCAATCATCTGAGATTCACTGTCCCAAACCTCAGCATTTGTCTTTTC
This sequence comes from Pogoniulus pusillus, assembly GCF_015220805.1. NCBI lineage: Eukaryota > Metazoa > Chordata > Aves > Piciformes > Lybiidae > Pogoniulus > Pogoniulus pusillus. The sequence continues at coordinate 34,068,008 of NC_087270.1, forward strand.
AATGTGACACAAACAAAATAACTAATCTGTTCATGCAGCCCCACAAAACTGAGCGAGCTCTTATTAAAATGATGGAGAAACAGAGTAGGAGAAGAGAAAATGGAGATTAACTAGCTTCCACACAGTTAATACTTGCACATTCCTGAATAATTCTGTCAAGTTCTAGGCAAGACTTGGATAATATAAAAGGAAATCAAATGCAGTTCACAGTATTCTTTATAGTCTTGTTTCCAAATTACACTTGTGAGCAACAGTTTAAAACAACTTTAGTTATGATATGACTAGTACTGAAGAAACATGTTTTGGGCAAGGGAGAAGAGTTCTGCATTGAAGTCCTGCCTTTCTGGTTAGCTGCAGCCTCTCTGTGTCTTACAGCCTAGAAAGAGTTTGGATTTACTTGTTTATGAATGTGTTTACAGATATAGGTGAAGGTGTGGACACAAGATATCTAAGGGACTCTTTGGAAAGCCGTTCAGTGAAACAGGTGCTTTTCCTTGATTCTGTTTTAGCTCAGTTTGCTATTCATAGCACCCTCTTAAGCTTCAGTTACAGATTTGATGTCCTTTAAGGTTCAGCTTTTTTCCTGCCCCAATGAAATGGAAGATAATTTTCTTCAGTTGGTGAAGTGATAGGCAAGTTTGCTTTGAAAATCACTTGTTAGGATTGAAGGAGCCTGCAGAGGTGCTCTTGTTCTTAAGTGACAATTGGGATATGTGGAAGTTCATGAACTTTTCTAGCCAGATAAAAGCAACCTGTCCTCTTTACTAGGAAAGAATAAGCATTATTCTCACCAAGCCATATTAGAATGGAATCCACGTGCCTGTCCTGATGTTCTCTGTTGAAAGAACTTAACCAAAGTGCACACTTAGTTCCCATTATTGTTTGACTAGAGCTGAAATGTGAAATTCTCAGGACAGGAAGGAGAGACTGAAGTTCTAGAAGTTTACATCTACGTGGCTGTCAGTATTTGCGTTCCCAGGATAAGAGAGCTCAAGATCATTTTTTCTTGCCATCATTTTTGACAGGATATCAACGAATGCTTAATCCTTCTGTTTGTGATACTGTTTCTCCTTCACAACAGCATAAGAGTATTCCTTAGGTCTTTTTTTTTTCTGCAGTCAGGTTCATTTTGAGGAAGCTCTCATGAATTTAGTATAATGAGTGCTACCTGTTCCCTCTTCTTGGCTGGGTCTTTGATAGACTGAATATTCCAAATGAAATATCACTGTACCTGTAACCTACTGTTATTTTTTTCTATATGCCCTTCTACCCCATCTCCTTACCATTATTTTCCCTTTTTTTGTGCAGTAGTGGTCAGAATATAAATATAAAATTACTTTTCTTTCCCATCCAGGATAAAAGAACAGATATTTCTTACCTAAGTACTCATAGAAAACCCTGTTTTGAAATATGTCTCTTCCAAAGAGATATGTGCAACAAGTATGGAAGAATATTCCATTCTTAGATGTCTGGTTAACATTGTTTACCACTTCTAAGACCACTTTAGATGGATAAAACTTGGGGAATTTATTTAGTTTTTCTGCATGCAGAAAAATTGAGTGGGCAGGATGATCTGAATGTATATGCTAAAAATAGAGATACAAATCGAATGTATAAAATAATCTGTGGACCTATCTTTTCTTCAGCATGTATGTGTATATTACAGCAAACTGAAGTGCCACAGATGAAAAGAAGGCAGGCTGTGAAAGTGCCTGCAGTCCTCTTTGGCAGAAAATTGATTTAGCTTGTCACTCACTTTAAGAGCATTCATAGCATTCTCAGTGGTGGTTGTGCTTTAGTGCAGCAACATAAGTAATATTGTCTGTCTTGTCTAGTTCGATGAAGAATAATTTGACTTTAGATAATCACTGCCCTGCTGTTTCTGACTGGAATGGAACAGTGTGATGCATTTAGATATAAAGCTCACAAAGTCCAGTTATTTCAACTACAGTGAACCTCATTAACATGCAGAATAGGAGTAGCCTGTTAAATTTCTCCTTTCTACTTTGCTTCTTATCAACATTTTCCTGTGAACTGAATTATTTCTTCTTCATATGCACTGCAAGGCTGGAATGTCTTCAATTTGATTTAAAGTTTTTGGGCAGAGACCATGACCAATAATGCCTGTGCAGCACTTTCCAATAAAGAAGGGAATGCCTCTCCCTCCACTAAGAAAAACTGTAGTGGCAAAGATGAAAGATTCAGTTGGAGACTTCAGATAAACTCCTTTGGTATGTGATACGACGTAGTGTCTTCTACTTATGTCATTTTTGAGGAGAAGGAGAAGATCATTTCACATCATTCAGGATAAATCAACAGATAGTGAGTTATAGAAGGTTGGCCTACTGCAGTGATAAAGAGCATGAAGTGAAAATCTAGCATCAAATGAAATAGGAAATGCTTGAAATTATATCCTCCCTATTATGAAATTCATGAAAAGGATAATATTATAAAGTATTATCACTCTAAATATAGCAAGCAGTTAATAGAAAGGTCATTGCTTGGGCTTGGCATATCCTAAGCCTGCTGGTATTAATGTTGTTGCTGTGAATGAAATTGGATACATCTGTGTCCTGCACTCAGAGGTTAGCTTTCAAACTAGACCATAACACAGATTAAAACACATTAACAACGTTTTGTGCAATACTTGTATTTCTGAGTTAATAAGTAAAAACTACAATTAAAGTAGTAGTCTTGCCTGTGTGGCTGGAGTAACGAACTGCTATTGAGTAAATGCAGCATTTGAAGGGAAAACTCCTGGAATTTATTTACTGAAGCTTTGATAGGTGGCCAAGAGAGCCAGTGGCATCCTGGCCTGCATCAAGAATGGTGTGGTCAGCAGGAGCAGGGAGGTCATTCTGCCCCTGTACTCTGCACTGGTTAGACCACACTTTGAGTACTGTGTTCAGTTCTGGGCCCCCCAGTTTAGAAGGGACGTTGAGATGCTTGAGCGTGTCCAGAGAAGGGCGACGAGGCTGGTGAGAGGCCTTGAGCACAGCCCTACGAGGAGAGGCTGAGGGAGCTGGGATTGGTTAGCCTGGAGAAGAGGAGGCTCAGGGGTGACCTTATTGCTGTCTACAACTACCTGAGGGGTGGTTGTGGCCAGGAGGAGGTTGCTCTCTTCTCTCAGGTGGCCAGCGCCAGAACAAGAGGACACAGCCTCAGGCTGCGCCAGGGGAGATTTAGGCTGGAGGTGAGGAGAAAGTTCTTCACTGAGAGAGTCATTGGACACTGGAATGGGCTGCCCAGGGAGGTGGTGGAGTCGCTGTCCCTGGGGCTGTTCAAGGCAAGGTTGGACATGGCACTTGGTGCCATGGTCTAGCCTTGAGCTCTGTGGTAAAGGGTTGGACTTGATGATCTGTGAGGTCTCTTCCAACCCTGATGATACTGTGATAAAGTGTGGTTATTTTATACGTCCGGTTTGAAAAAGGTCACGCTGGAAAATGCTTTGATTGACAACCCTCAAAGTAGCAGCTTTAAGATCATAACACTGAACTTGGGTTTTCTGTAGCTATGGTGACAGAGCATATAATTAAGGTATTGTAACCAGATGTGTATAGATGTGAAAAATTGTGGTGGTGTGAGTGATTTGCCTGAAAGTTAACCGTCAGTCCACTACTCTTGTGATTGAAAATACTAATACTTTCTTCCAGTTTCATAAGTGCACCTTGACTTCAAACACAGTAAAATATCTTCTGTTATTAATATATTTGCTAACTGTTGCAGAAGAACCTTCTAGAAATTACTTCTTTTATGAAAAATAAGTTCCTTTTTGACTTTTCAACAGTGTACAATATCACAGGCTTAAAAGCTCTGGACAACTTCTCAGAAACAACAGTATGTTGCATTTAATAAGAATGTTATTTGCCTGACATTGGATATCTATATTGTAATTTTAAGAGCAGTATTACCCAGTTCTGTTAACTACTTTTATTTCCCTTTATACTTCTGGGATGCAAATTTCGAAGTAGAAGTTCTTGCACTTGCTTGTTTGCCTACAGACACAGCTACTGTAAATGTAAAGTGGTTGCTGCTTCAGTAGATGTGATGGTTTGGGTGTTACCTGCCCCTCCCCCCCACACTTAACAAAATCACCCAGACTAGACTCAGCAACTGGACATGAAAAAATGAAGCTATATTTACAGCTTAGCACAATATACAAGCAGATATTTACAATATATACAACTACAGACAGAAATATACAAGTTAAAAGGGTAATACAGACATACAGCACCTCTCCTAGAAACCAGAGTCCCCAGGAGGGGCTCCCAACCACCCTTCCACCTCCTTTCCACCCCTCTACCTTATTCCAGGCTTTGCCTTACATTCAAGATGAGTTTGGAGAAGTGGCCAAGGGGGTTAGGAAGCAGGCAGATTAGTCACACAGACAGCAGGATAGAGAGAAGTGAAGCCCAAAGCTAGAGAGCCACTCTTATTTATGTTTGTGTTCTTGGTTTTATACATCTCATCAAGTCTGTAAGTGAAGTAGACATCACCATTGTTTCTTTTTCACAGCTTATAATCTAATTCGTCTCACTAAAATCCTAGCTAGGTTCAAACCAGCACAGTAGAAGTCATGAACTTCTAGCAAGAAAACCCCAAGTTCTTTCGATCTGAAAAAATCTAAAATGATCATAAAATCATAGAATCAACCAGGTTGGAAGAGACCTCCAAGATCATCCAGTCCAACCTAGCACCCAGCCTTGTCCAACCAACCAAAACCCCTGAAAACCAAACCCAAACATAAAGCAACATAGAAAATTCTGATAATGATGGTAGTCCTATTGGTCTTACCTATGATTCAGTTTGATCCATATACCTTGGATCACTCACAGGATACACTGAATACTTTCCATGATTCACGACTATGAGGATGTTCATGGCTGATTGGTCAGGGAAGACAGTTTGTCTTTTGAAGACGTTATGGCTTCCTTCGTTTGCAGCTCCTAAATTTCTTATCTTGAGTACCCAGGCAGATGTATCTTTTAATGAAATTATGGAGATAGTCACTGGGCAATGAGCAGGAAAGTTTTAGTGCAAGTCTGAGGTTCTTTTTGAATGGCCAGTGTTTCATGCAGAAGATAAAACTAGCTTTATTAGACTGAGTAGCTAACTCAGAAGGACTAAACAACCAAATTTTTTTTTAACTCTTTCATTTCACTTGGACAGAGGTCAGAAACACCTATTTTGTAATTTAGGTATCATAGCTTCATGGTATTTATGATGGAAAAGATGATTTGGCATTGACCTTTTCCACCAGTTTTGAATGGTCACACCAATGCTATATTATCTGCTTATTTTCCCAATAACTTAGAGGCAGTACAACAGAAAGTGGAAAATAAAGCTGGAGAAATAAGACTATTTAAAATATTTTCTATGAATGCCATAATTAGGTTAAAAGACTTAGATGAAGTTAATTTATTCTCCTTACAAGTATTTTTTTGTACTTCATTGTGTTTGAGGATCTTGATTAAATATGCATCACATTTTCTAGCACTGAAACGACATCAAAATAAGCCTTTATCAGTGTGATTACACCAGGCTCATAGCTAAAAAAATTGAGGTGGTCACAGAATTCTGTCCTCATGCTTGAAATAACATGTAATCTGTGTGGAAGGATAATTTTAATCCTTCCTTAATTATATTTATTTCTGTTAGTAGCTGTTTATTTTTCCTTATTAAGAAAAGAACAAGGCAATAATCAGTGGAAACTTCACATGATTATTTGTCTTATGAGCTGTAATCTCTTAGTTTCTCTAACAATTATGCAGTAAAGGTGTGATTGAGCTTAAAAATGCTAGCTTTCAATCTTTCTAGATTTCTATTTTAAGTGCTATTTTACTGCTGAGATTCACCTTTTATTCTCCTCTCCTTTCTTCCTGTTTAGTAGAATAGCCCAGTCTAGTGTATGTGCTTCCAGACATAAAGCTCTTGATGCTCCAGTGAAGTTACATTAACTTGTCCATTGTTGCCATTATATGCCCTATCCCTCTCCACTCAGAGCTTCTACTTCTAAGTTTCTCTGTTCCAAATATTTTCATGTCTGAGCTAGAAATCTAGCTCAAATGGCCACATTGATGAGGTCTTTAAGGTAATGATATTACATTTGCTGATCTTATTTGTGAAATCTGTTAGAAGTGCTAAATTTTAACTGTTCTTTTTTTTGTCAATTTTCATTTAAGTGTTTTAGTGTTTCTCTTTTCCACTCTTTTCTTATTGCTTTGACATAAAAATAAAAGAACTAGTTAAGCAAAGCAGGGAAAGAGGAAAATTGCTGTAATTATAGAACAATTCATGTAAAATCATCAGGTGAGTAGAATTAGATATGATATTAGGGACCATTTTGATGGTAATTCTAGTTCTTCCCTTAACAGTGGAAATGATGCCTCATCTACATTAGTGCAAGATCCACTTGGAATCCTAGAAGGTATCGTTTCTGCAGTGCATGAAAGTGTTGAGAAAGGGTAAGAATTTCTCATACAGATTGTTTGGTTAAGACTTTGAAAGAGTTCTTACCAAAAAAAAAAGTATGATATTGAATGTGGATAATTTTTCTTCATGGTTAGATGGAATAGATTTGCACAATTTACTAAGACTTCATTCTGGAATGGACTGCTATTTTTCAGGTTCAAAATCTAAGCCCTGAAGGAAGCATTTACTTGCTTATTCAGAAGAAAGCAAGTCACTGGACCAAAAATGTAGATAACTATGATATGGTGATTGGAGAAAATTTTTCGTCTGTGACTACTGCAGATTGTGTATTTTCCAGGAATACTTCACTGTTCTTTTAGTTTAGTAGACAGATTAAAAGTACTAATGACTCGCTTTCAGATATCTGCATTTAGATGTCTAAATGCATCCAAATTGGTGCAGTACAGAGTATTTCACAAATGCTGTATGATGCTTGGCTGTATTTTTTTTCTCCTCTTTTGATGACATCCTTATTTCAGATCACATGGTGGTCTGGATGCCTCACTGACATTTCCTGTTGCCTTTCTAGCAAATGAATTAAAAATCTGTTTTCTTTACAGATGTGTAAACTAAGAAGTCATTTATAATTTATAATAACAATAAACCCATCTACTCTTTGGTACTCACACAAAACCAGTTACATTATTGTGAGGAGGCTTCTCCACTGACATTAAATCAGTTAAATACTGTGTGCTGAAGTAGACCAAACTGATGTCAAAATCCTCAGTAAATCTTAGAGTATTACAAATAAGGTAGAATGGGAAATTCAGTATGATTCTGTTCTGTTATACACCTCCTGGAATCTCTTATTTTTATACTTCATCAACGTTTAACTGCTGAAACAAGCTAAAGTAATTGTGATTATGAGATACTGTTTACAGTCATTGAAATACTTACTTTAATCTCAGCTATTCAATTTACAAAATATAAGTCTTTCAGGAAAATAGGTATAAACATCAAGAGTGAGCTCTACAAAATTCATGTAAAATTTCAGCAGGTTCTCTTAATTTTGAAACTTTTAATTCACAGTTTGAATGCCACCTGTTCAGCAGAGGCACATCTAATGTAGCTGAAGTTCTGTGCTAACAGCATCATTCACACAATATAAAGCTTAAGTTAAATTGAAATCCTTGTAATATGAAAACCTAAGATGTCAATGTTTATTATTTCAGAGCTGCAAGACAGTTTAAATTGGTGTTTTCTGTCTGATATTGCATTCCAATCTGTCTTGTTAAGACAAATAAGAGAACATTAGTTATAAATCACACTCCACCTGGAACCACATTCTTGACTTCTAAGAAGGAAAAAAAGAACCCAACAACAATTTCAGTTTAAAATATTACTGTAAGGTAGCAGAATAGTATTTATTGATTTGTTTCTGAATTGTTGCATGCTAGTTCCTTTAAGGAACTTAACAGATTATTCTGTCTGCAGCTGCCTGCTGGTTAGTAAATGCTTGATAATCTGTGTATTGTAAATGCTGTCATGCAGTTTGAATGTTTTCAGTATAACGCACATTTTGAATCAAAATGTGTAATTAAGGCTTTTCCTAATTAGTCAAGTCAGAAGAACCCCAAGACTTAGGTTTTTTAGCTTTTTTGTGGTTGGGTTTTTTTTTTACTCTTGCAAGGATTTGTGGGCATTCTGCAATCAGTATCATACTATAAGGTAAAATAATCAAGCTGGGTAGAGCTGGTACTGAAAAATATCTAGAGCTACAATTTGGAGAAACTAATGTATGTGTAAAGAAGGGAATCACAAGAAAATAATATATAGAGCAATGTGAATAAAAATGTCATATTGAAAATGCAAGCAGTCAAGCCAGTTTTCCATAAAGTCATATGGCATGGAAGTACAGACATCAGTCAGGACCAGACACCATAAAAAGGCTTTGATTTTCAGGTGCTGAAATTCGGCACCATTGAGATGCATACGGCAGTTAAGGTAGTATGTGGGAGAATATATAACAGTATAGATGGATTTCTATAGTGTTACATGGTTATTTGAACTTTAGAAAACCCTCTTAACATCATTTAGCTTTAGACACTGATTGAGGAGGGCTTGTTTAGAATCATAGAATAGAATCATAGAATCAACCAGGTTGGCAGAGACCTCCAAGATCATCCAGTCCAACCTGTCCACCAGCCCTATCCAGTCAACTAGACCATGGCACTAAGTGCTTCATCTAGTCTTTTCTTGAACACCTCCAGGGACAGTGCCTCCACCACCTCCCAATGGGAAATCACTCTCTCTGGGAAGAACTTCCTCCTAACATCCAGCCTAGACCTGCCCTGGCACAATTTGAGACTGTGTCCCCTTATTCTATTGGTGGTTACCTGGGTGAAGAGGCCACCCCCCAACTGGCTACAATGTCCCTTGAGATAGTTGTAGACAGCAGTTTCGGAGCTGAGCTCTCCCATTACCAGTTATGTGTAGAATGTACTTGTTAACAGCTTTGAAAATACTTCTGGTACTTTTGTTTGCATTACCAAAGTCTGTTTAACACAATATTATTTAATTACAGGGAGAAAGTGGTTTCTTCAGATGATCTTCTGGAGTGGTTGAGACCTTTCTGTGGTGATGATTCTTTAGCAGTGAAGCCTCGTATCAGAGTATTGCAGATTCTGGAACAAGCATTCCATCTGAGTGATGAGGATAGCAAGCTGCTTGTGTACTTCAGGACGCAAGCTGTTCTCAGAGCTTGCTGGCCCGAAAAACAGGTATTGGTATCGATGGCTGAAAATGATAGCATAAGTCTGGTTTATGCAAAGATTATATGATGAGATGCTCCTGCTCTGTCAGGAGGGTTGGACTTGATATCTCCTTCAGTCCATTCCAACTCCTCAAATCCTGTGATATGGTTGTTTATAGGAACTAATTCTACCATCAGTTTGAATAGGGTTTCATGATTGTTTTAAAGTCAAAGCAATATGAAGGTAGTGGACTCTTATGTAAAGGTAGTAGACTCCTCAGCTTTTTTTTTGGGATCAGGACTACATAATACCAAACTTGATTAAACACTGATGACTTTTCTCCAGGTCAAGCATTAACTTTGAAGTTCTTTGTATTCTTTTCTGATTATTTTTTCTGCAAATTTTATCTTCCCTCTTTCTCTTCTATTTGTCATGACATTGTAGGCAGAATTGGAATGATAATTACTCTCCACTGTCTTTTTTTTCTTTTCTCTGGTGCTTTTAAGTTTTCTTCCAGGAATCTCTACTTGAAACATTAGGTATATTCTCAAATGGAAAGATTTGCTTGATAGGGAGTGCTTTCTGTCATAGTTAGCTTGCTGTAGTCTCTTAAGAGGGAGCACCTAACAACTGAAAGACAGTAGTTGCTTGTAAATGGTTCATAGTTTTAACTGCCCATATGATAGCTGAAAGTGTTTTTCAATGTGAACTCAGGAAAAACACAAGGTAGTCTCATTAGTGAAAGAAGATACTCTTGACTGTTTGTTTCTAAGAAAGACATAGATCAAGTTTTCAAGTCTAAACCAGATGAACTTTTCCTCTGTGTTAAAGGACAAAATGCCTAACTTAGGTTTAAAAAAATAGAGACTATGATCTAAGACTAATGAGGATTATCTAGTGAATATTCACAGAAGTGACTTGACTAAGTAGAGTATTAAAAATTCTGCAGACATAAAAAGGTTCTTCTTGGTCATTCCTTAATATTCTACTTTGTTTCTCGACTCATTATGATGAAGTACTGAATATCAACGTATATGGATTAAAAGGTTCTACATTTCCGAGTACAAAGTATAAACTGAAGATCTAGGGTAGGGAGTCCCTGCCCATGGCAGGGGGGATAGAACTGCATGATCCTTGTGGTCCCTTCCAACCCTGACTGATTCTATGGTTCTGTGGTTTAACAGGAAGAAAAGGTCCTGTCTTTGGAGCCTGTGCCATTTTGAAATGGTATGAATATCACTTCACGCATGTAGAATTGTTCAGGAGCAGAGTTACTTTTCGTCCATTTCCTAAATGCTTTGTCCTCTGCCAAGAGCATATGGAACTAAAATAGAATATTTCTAGTAGTTCCTTAGAAAAAATATGCACAAAAACATGTTATATTCACATTTAAGGAAAAAAGCAATATCTCACTTTTGACTCGCTGTGCTTGGATCGTCCAAGGGGAATAACCCTAATAGGAATCTTAAAAGAAAAGGAAAATTATTATCTATTGCTTTCTTTAGAAATTACTTTTTCTCTCACTTTCACAGTAATACCAGCACTTAACTCCTCGTCTGTTCTTCAGGTGTCTATCCATGATTGGATTCTTTATCTTCAGTTCAATCCTTTGTCAATATTTGTGCTGCCTGTGACCCACTTTCCAATCCAAAGGCATTTCATGTCCGAAAGATTCAACTAGAGTGTGTTTTTAAGGAAAAAAAAGCTACAGGTAGATTATAGTTTTCTGCCATGTCTGTAGAGACAGAAAAAGAACCTATATTTGACAGAAACCCTGTGAGACTTAGTACACTTGTTTGAGAAATGTTAAGGTGAGATCACTTATATTTTCTCCAATTTGCTGGTAAATCAAAATGTACATAACTTTGCAATATGAAGCTCACATCTGTTGGCTTTTCTCGTGATATTCCAGGAAATAATTCAATATATTGCATTGCTGCTAACTCATTTGTAGCTCACTTCCCACCAGGACTTCCAAGGCCCTTTTCAGCAGAGCTGTTCCCCATCCTTGCTATCCCCTGCCTGGCTGTCCCCATCTGTGTTATCCCAGGAGCAGCAAAGCAGTCAAACTTCATGCACTTGTTTTCGATCCAGTATTCCAGCCTGTTTAGCTCTTTCCCACATAATCAGTTAATAGTTTCAGTTTCCTGAATTGGTGGATTTTTATAACAACCCTAGTTTCAAGCAGGAACATATACCTGTTTTCTGAGAGGAAGAATGTTTGTACTGACTTTAAGTAGCAATCTGTCTGCTCATAACAGAGTTGCTATTCACTTCAGTGATGTACTCTTAATGCCAATAAGTAGTGCAAGAAGCCGTGTGCTAAAAAGTGCTGTGCTAGATAAGCTCAAGCCTTTTAAAGCTAGTATTATAAAAATGTATATATAATACTGTAGTACAAAATCCTCTGCATGTAGTATTTATTATTTAGGTAGCTTGAGAAATACATTTCCTGCTTAGCAACAGTGAAGGCTGTGCTTATATGTACATATAAAAAAATCACTGGGTTTTTCCTTCACTCCAATTCCTGCTGCAGCGATTGGTTACACCAGTTGTGATGTTTGAGTGCTACCCACACACACACACACTTTGTAAATCACCCAGAGTAGACTCAGCTGGCTCTGGAAATTGATGAAGCCTTTACATTTACATCTTAGTACAATATACAAGCAGGTATTTACAACATATATAGCTATATACAGAAATATACAAGGTAAAAGATAATACAGAAACACAACAGCCCTCCCAGAAACCAGAGTCCCCAGGAGAGGCTCCAAACTACCCTTCCACCTTCTCCCACCCCTCTACCTTACCCCAGATGTTGCCTTGTGCCCCAAGGAAGAATGGAGGGTTGGCCAGAGGGGTTAGGAAGCAAGTGGATTAATCAGAGAGATGGTAGGTGAGATTAGAGAGAAACGCAGCCCAGAGCCCAGACAGAGAGCAACTCTCTTATCTGTTTGAATTCTTGCTCTTACACCTCTCAGCAAGCCTATGAGTGAAGTAGACTTCACCATTGTTTCTCTTTCACAGCCTGTAATCTAGCTTAATCTAGCTCTTCTCACCAAAACATTCTGGCTAGCTTCAAACTAGCACAACAGTCCTGTTGGAACATATTTAGAAGTTACTCTGATTTTCATGTCAGTTCAGACTAAATGTGACAGATAAAAACAGTTTTCATTGAATATTTTGTTCTAGGTAACTCATATGTTATTTAGGCAAAAGAGTCATGCAGGTTAAGTACCTGTCATTGAAATTCAGAGCTCTTCACAGATGGCCAGTAAAACAAAGGAGTGATCCACTACTTCAACTATTTCTTTTCCTTTTCTAATTGGCAGATGACAAATATCAGTCTACAAGCTGGTATTAGAAAAAGCAAGTGATGACCTTATTTGATGGCTGTTTGTTTTGTGAAGTAACAAACAAGGAAAATAGCATAATAAAATAACACATTGTAAAATGTGTGCATTTTACAATCCTTAAAGGTGTGTTAGTGAGACAAGAACACTGGAGATTTCAGTAGCTGCATGACTCTTGCAGGGAGAGATTTGTATGTGAGCTTTTGGCAAAGCACTGATTAAGCAATTTTCTCGTGCAAGTTAATGCTTCAGCTGCGAAGACCTTTCAAAAGCAACACTCTACAGAAGGGAATGGTGAAGCATAATTTAAGTTTGATCAGGTTGCTAGGTAATCCAGGGTGAAACAGGGTCAGAAGGTAGGCATGAGGAGTTGCATCTCTCAAATATGTGTTTAGAATGCAATGTCAGTCTGTCTGCTGCTGTCTGCTGTACGTATCAATTTCTCTACCTTCACACACCTTTATTAATTTGCTCATCGTTCCTCAGTCTGCAAAGTAGTGAAAAATAAGACTTGTTTGTTGGTTTTCTTTATAAAAAGGGAGAGGGATGTGGATTGAATAGTGTTTTTTAGATTGTAGGAGAATGTATTTAAAGGGTTTTGGGGGTTGTATGTTTGTTTGTTTTTCCCCTGAGCTGTCAATTGCAAATATATAAAATATGTGTTTATTATCTTAATTCCAGATTGTTTTAGCCTTACTTCACATTTTGTACATGCTTTTTGGGGACTGCTCTTTGTCTTTACCCTTCCTTGGTACGAGAAGGGACAGCAGATACTGTAAAGAATCATAGTGTCAACCAGGTTGGAAGAGACCTCCAAGATCATCCAGTCCAACCTAGCACCCAGTCCTATCTAGTTATCTAAACCATGGCACTAAGCACCTCATCCAGTCTTTTCTTCAACACCTCCAGGGATGGTGACTCCACCACCTCCCTGGGCAGCCCATTCCAATGCCAATCACTCTCTCTGGGAAGAACTTCCTCCTAACATCCAGCCTATACCTCCCTCAGCACAAATGGGGACTGTGTCCCCTTGTTCTATTGCTGGTTACCTGGCAGAAGACACCAACCCCCACCTGGCTACAGCCTCCCTTTCAGGTAGTTGTAGACAGCAGGGAGATCACCTCTGAGCTTTCTCTTCTCTAGACTGAACACCCCCAGCTCCCTCAGCCTCTCCTCATAGGGTTTGTGTTCCAGGCCTTTCACCAGCTTCGTCGCCCTTCTCTGGACACATTCCAGAACCTCAACATCTCTCTTGAATTGAGTGGGTCAGAACTAGACACAGTACTCAAGATGTGGCCTGACCAGTGTTGAGTACAGGGATGAATGTTAATTTCTCTTGAGTAAAGATAAGTTTAATGATATTGCAGTGTTCGATTACCAGAAAATATGTGAAAACCACCCTCAGTGTGTCTACTAATCTTCTTAGTCAGATTTTGCATACATCAAGGAGGGGCTTAATATTTAATTATCCTCTAGGGGCTCCAAGTAGTAGTCCCACAAATCAGTGTGTTGCTGGGAAACAGGCCAGCTCTTACAAAGTTAAAAATGTGCTTTATGGAAGCAGCTACCTATCAAACAGTCAGAAACCCAGCAATTTCCAGTTCTCTTAATGTTTAGTTAACAAAATTTAAAAAAACCAGGGATCCTCATTTTTCAAAGACTTGAGAGTCTTTAATTCACATGCCAGCAGCATCTCATACTACTGGAGGGAGGAGGCATGTGTTGTTTTAATCCCCTTGATGAATTTTATCTGAGTTCTTCAGGTTCTCTAATTTTCTAGTTAACTGGTGCATGAGTAATATGGGTCAAAATACTGACTTCTATATGTAGAGGAAAAAAAAGGAGAAAAGCATAGTTTAGAATGTTTATATCAAACTTTGGCTCTATCCATCTAAGACAAGAGATCAATTTGTTTTCGTATAATATAAAAAAATAGTCTGTAGTGACTCACAACATTGTCTAACATACATAAAGTATCAGCCCTATAAGGAGAGGCTGAGGGAGCTGGGGATGTTTAGCCTGGAGAGGAGGAGGCTCGGGGTGGTCTCGTTGCTGTCTACAACTACCTGAAGGGAGGCTGTAGCCAGTGGGGGTTGGTCTCTTCTCCCTGGCAACCAGCAACAGAAAAAGAGGACACAATCTCAAGTTGTGCCAGGGGAAGTATAGGCTGGATTTTAGGAGGAAGTTCTTCCCAAGGAGAGTGATTTCCCATTGGAATGGACTGCCCAGGGAGGTGGTGGAGTTGCCTTCCCTGGAGGTGTTGAAGAAAAGCCTGGATGAGCCACTTAGTGCCATGGTCTAGTTGACTGGCTAGGTCTGGGTGCTAGGTTGGACTGGATGATCTTGGAGGTCTCTTCCAACCTGGTTGATTCTATGATTCTGTGAACTAATGGGTTATGTGTGTGTACAGAGTCATTCAGTTCAATGGCAAGGCATAAGTTATGGTAATAAGAGTTGGGGTTTTACCCCAAGAAGATTCTGTGACATGAAACAAAACTTCTGTATATATACTAAGGGTTAGCTTAAGTTCATAATGAGAAACTTCTATATAACACATCTCGTTGTAAAAGGGTTGTTTCTTTATTATGCAGATACAAAGTGTAGTTAGTATTTGCATGCCACTTAAATGCAAACAGGTTTGTCGTTTAGCGAAGGTAATCTCATTTAGCCTTCTCACTCATACTGTGATATTTTTTTTCATGATTTTGTGGCATACTCATCTGCTGAGGGCTATGCATATGTGGAAATTGTAAGATTGTACCTTTATGCACCTTTCTTATTTTATCTGTTGTGGGTTGGTGTGTTTGTTTTCTTCTTTCCCGAAGTTTAGCTTTGAGAAATTGCCGAATTAGTTCCCATTCCACACATATTTGCACTTCCTTCGTATAGGCAGTTTATAGTTTGAGTGCTGGGTAAGTGGTAGATCTCAAAGGGTCATGACCAGCAGCACAGTGTCCAGCTGGAGACATGCAGCTAGTGATATTCTCCAGAGGTCAGAGTACTGGATCCAGTCTTGTTCAACATCTTTCATCAGTGACTTGTGTGAAGGGATAGAGTGTACCCTTACCAAGTTTGCTGGCGATACAAAACTGTGAGGGGTGGCTTGTACACTGGATGGCTGTGCTGCCATCCATTCAGAGTGACCTGAACAGACTAGAGAGCTGGGAAACCAAATGAAGTTCAACAAGACAAAGTGTAGTGTCCTGCACCTGAGGAGGAATAGCAGCAAAACACCAGTACAGATTAGAGATTGAACTGCTGCAAGGAAGGCCCCATGGAAAAGGACCTTAGAATCCTTGTGTACAGTAAGTTATCCATTGGACAGTAGTGTGCCAAATAGTATCTTAGGGTGCTGTAAGAAAAATGTGTCCAGCAGCTTAAGGGAGGGTCTCCTTCCCCTCTGCTCTGCCTTGGTGAGACCACATTTGGAGTACTGTGTCCAGTTCTGGGCTCCCCAGTTCAAGAGGGACAGGAAAATACTAGAGATGGTCCAATGACAGGCTACAAGAATGACTAAGAGACTGGAACATCTGCCTGATGGGGAAAGGCTGAGAGACCTGGAGCTGTTTAGTCTGGAGAAGAGAAGATTGAGAGAGCATCTCACTAATATTTACAAATATTTGAAGGGTGGATGTCAAGAAGCAGGGACCAGTCTCTTTTTAGTGATGCTCTGTGATAGGATGAGGAGCTGTTGATGCAAACTGTAGCACAAGAAGTTCCACATCAACAAAACTCCTCTACTGTAGAGTAACAGAGGACCGGAATAGGCTGCCCAGAGGGGTTGCAGAGTCCAGAGACTGTCAAAACCTACCTGGACACTTTCCTATGCAACCTGCCCTAGGTTGAACTCAATGATCTCCAGAGGTCCCTTCCAACCTCTACCAGTCTATGATTCTATATGCAAGTTTAAGGTCTCAGCAACCTTAGTTATGCCTGCATTAACATAATGACTTTATGAGAACTTGGTTATGGCTGTCAAGCCTGCATTGCTCTTATGTTCCTCTTCCTCCAGTGAATGAAAAATGAGAATCCACTTACATTGTGTGTCTTCATAGGATTTCATTAAGAGAGGTCTGAATGAGAGGAAGTGAGTGCCTAGTGATTTTGGAGTTTTCCCCACTGCCTCTGCTTGTCTCAGGGAGTTTTAAGCATTGGAATTTGGAAAGCACAGTGAGATTTAAGAATTCACAAGTTGTTTTTCAGAAGTCATGTATCAGGGGACAATCATAGAATCAACCAGGTTGGAAGAGACCTCCAAGATTATCCAGTCCAACCTATCCCCCAGCCCTATCCAGTCAACTAGACCGTGGCACTAAGCACCTCATCCAGGCTTTTCTTGAACACCCCCAGGGATGGTGACTCCACCACCTCCCTGAGCAGCCCATTTCAATGCCAATCACTCTCTCTGGGAAGAACCTAACATTCAGCCTATACTTCCCCTGGCACAACTTGAGACTGTGACCTGTATTTAGCTTGCTCTGGCAAAATGCAAGTGAAGGAGCTGCATCCATTTAATCCTTAGCCATCTTTGAGTGGTGAAAAATGCTTAATTAGAAGAAAGATGTATGGCCCTATCAACTTTGAGTAAATTTGTTATGATGTTGTTTATAATTCTAGAGACATTGTTTCTCTACTGGTAATGCATAAAGATCAAGTTTAAGAAATTTAATTTAAGTTTTAATTAATATTTTAAAACACTAATTTCCGTTCCTTGAAGAAGCAATTTATCCATATGAGAATATGTGAAATGTATTTTTCCTGGGAACATAAATTGTAGCGTGTATGATTAATTAAACACTTTAAGATGCAAATGCAATATTTTCCATTAACTGCACAGGCAAAAGGGATAAGACAAAGTGGAGAGAAAAGCAGTATAGCTTGAGTGAAAATGACAGTTTCAAATGGAAGCCCTGAGTGCTGTGATGTTCTGGGGCTACCTGCAGTTGCTTCAGAGGAAGAGGAGCGTGTTCTGGAGTGGTTTGATGTGGGATAATTCACTTTCTGTAAGAGGGCTTTTGTCATGAAGGTGTAACTGATAGTTTAAACTCTGCATATTCTCCTTTTATCTCAGTTTCAGAAAAAAATAAGAGACCATTAGTGATGTATTCAGATCTCTATTGTTGCAAAGAAGTTACAGTATCACAGTATCACCAAGGTTGGAAGACACCTCATAGATCATCAAGGCCAACCCTTTACCACAGAGCTCAAGGCTAGAGCATGGCACCAAGTGCCACGTCCCATCCTGCCTTGAACAGCTCCAGGGACGGCGACTCCACCACCTCCCCGGGCAGCCCATTCCAGTGTCCAATGACTCTCTCAGTGAAGAACTTTCTCCTCACCTCAAGCCTAAATTTCCCCTGGCATAGCTTGAGGCTGTGTGCTGGCCACCTGAGAGAAGAGAGCAACCTCCTCCTGGCCACAGCCACCCCTCAGGTAGTTGTAGACAGCAATAAGGTCACCCCTGAGCCTCCTCTTCTCCAGGCTAACCAATCCCAGCTCCCTCAGCCTCTCCTTATAGGGCTGTGCTCAAGGCCTCTCACCAGCCTCATCGCCCTTCTCTGGACACACTCAAGCTTCTCAATGTCCCTCCTAAACTGGGGGGCCCAGAACTGAACACAGTGCTCAAGGTGTGGTCTAACCAGTGCAGAGTACAGGGGCAGAATGACCTCCTTGCTCCTGCTGACCACACCATTCCTGATGCAGGCCAGGATGCCACTGATGGATAGAGAGTGATTCATCCTTGTGAGTCTCACACTACATTCTTGGCATTGGTACACTATACAATGTTGAGTGCCAAGCATGCTGAAACTTTGTAGAAGGGTATTTTAGTTGGTGAGTGGTTTTTTTGTTTGTTTTGGGCTTTTTTCTCCCCCCACCTTATGTTCAAAGTGAGTTTGGAGAATTGGCTAGGAGGGTTAGAAAGTAGAAGGATTAAACAGCAGATTAGGGAGTAAAGTGCAGGCAGCCACTGTGTTACTGTTTTTATCCATCTCAACAAGCCTATGAGTGAAGTAGATATCACCATTGTTTCCTTTTCACAGCCTATAATTCTTCTTACCAAAATATTCCAGCTAGCTTCAAACTAGCACAGACAGTAAAAATTCAGAAATCTTGTCTCTGATCTGTTTTATATGCTTCATGACTCTTTCCTTATTCTGCTGTTTAATCTAAGTCATGTTAACGCATCTCTGTAACTACTTTCCCCACTGTCCAGCCTCGCCTTAAACACCTCCAGGCATGGGGCCTTAACCACCTCCCTGGGCAACTCATTCCAGGCTTTCACCACTCTCATGCTTGAAGAACTTCCTCCTCACTTCCAGTCTGAATCTCTCCACCTCCAGCTTTGCTCCTCATTCCCTTTATTCCAGTCACTACCTCATATCCTAAAAAGTCCCTCCCCAGCTTTTTTGTAGGCCCTCTTCAGATCCTGAAGATGAGAAAAGGTAAACTGAAGAGTCACTTGCACACAGTATGAGAGGGAGGGAAATGACTGATGCTAATTTAACATGCTAATATGTAAGGATTAAGGTCTCATCATTTCCAGGCTGCATCTTCAACATCCTTTTCTGTTCTAAATGTAGAGAATCTACATTATGCATAGAATATGAAATATGAAACAGCGATTAGTAGCTGGTACTTACAAGTAAAGTTACTCACGTGTTTTTAAGTCCCTTGTGTTATGCAGATGTTGAGTTTTAGCCATGATTTACATAGATCCCTGTTTTTTTTCCTATTAACTGACAACTAGTCAATATACATTTTAAATTATGTTAATTCTGTCTCTTTCAGGTTGGATAAAGGAAAAAATATACATTTGAAAGATTTATGTATGTACCCTTATTTCTATATCAATATCTATCTATAGCCTTTAGAGGTTTTCTCTATGCTGAAATGTGTGTGCAGATTAGGAATACAAATGAATGGGTTTTATTTTCTACAGGAGTTACACATTTCTATGCATTAGGCAACACGTTTGTGTTTACTGAATCTATATCCATTTCTTAGTGATCTGCATGTTAAGCAGATAAGGAATTAAACAATACATAAATGAGTTTAGAGGAGAGAAGTTTGTGGCTATGTGTACAAGACAGGCAACTCAATATGTGACCAAGTCTTTGTCTAATTCATCACCAGTAGGCTTCTGGTTGATTTGATTTTAAACTTGAATTCCATAATTTGCTTATTTTGTTCACGCACTCCAGTCTAAGCAGTATAATGACATTGTGTATTTTAACAGTTCAACATAAAGTTTGGGTTTACTTGAATTATAAAAGGAAATACAAATCATCAGGATTATAATTTCTACAACTATACAATTCTTCATTATACAATTAATTTCTATTAAAGGAGTTTCAAAATTATAGGAAATGTTTGTGCAGTAGCTTATTTTCAAGCAAAGCATAAAAACATCTGTGTTCTACTGACAAAGACAAGGTTTGAAACTAGGGAAATAAAGACAGAATAGAGAAAATGTCTTAAAACTCAAAGTCCTGGCTTTCCTTTTTATATTTGTTTCCTTTTTCTTCATATTCATTTGGGATCATCTCATGTTCAGCTGTGCTCCCTAAAGCCTGGCTGTTTGGTGGCGTATTCTGTTCCACAAGCACTTGTGCTGTCAGGGCTCTGAGCAGTTCATGGCAGATTACCTTTGCATAGCCTTTAAGTAGTTTAGTGGAATGTTTTGTTTAAAAGCTCTTTTAATAACAGGACAAGGGGCAATGGGTTTAACCTGGCAGAGGGGAGATTTAAACTAGATGTTAGGAAGAAGTTCTTTGCATTGAGAGTGGTGAGACACTGGCACAGGTTGCCCAGGGAAGTTGTGGCTGCTCCCTCCCTGGAGATGTTCAAGGCTAGGTTGGATGAGGCCTTGAGTGACCTGTTCTAGTGGGAGGTGTCCCTGCCTATGGCAGTGAGTTGGAACTGGATGATCTTTGAGGTCCCTTCCAACCTAAACCATTCTATGATTCTAAAACCGTGTCCAGAGTTTTAACAATGAATGATTGTGTGGAGTGGCCATCCCTGGAGGTGTTTTGATTTACTTCATAGCAGGTAGTGTCTCTGCTGATATTAATCTCAAAATGGACTGTTCTGTTTTATAAGAATATCTTAAAACCTTTCAAGTCTTTGATTTTGGGATCTAGTCTTAATCTTCTGCTCATTAGGATTTTTCTAGTGCTGCTAGCGGGCAAATAATGCGTAGATTTCAGTCACGTGGATTTGTATAGGTGCAGTCGTAGACTGTGCAATCTTACTGAAACCAGTGGCTCTACTTATAAAACATGTGATGTGAAGTGTGAACACAGTATTTGCAGAATTGGTGTGTATTTGACCATTTCAATTCGGGAATACCCATGAAAAATGTTCCTGATTCAGTCAACAGTGTGCCCATTAGCACGTGGAGAGGTATTTTCAGTGTTAAACCATGGGTTTTGGAGCTCAATCTCAGCTTTCCTTTAATCATAATAAAAAAGTTATTTTAGCAACCAGGTTGTCACAGGAATGAAATAATACCTAAAACATGCTTGAAATGCAGCTGTAGGAATGACCAGCAGGTGCAGCAGAAGCACATGATGCGTTGAAGGAAGAAGAAAACTAGGGCTTAAAAGATGGAGAGGTGGAGATTTCAAGTTAGACTAAGGCTAGTCATAGAATCACAGAATCAACCAGGTTGGAAGAGACCTCCACGATCATCCAGTCCAACCTAGCACCCAGCCCTATCCAGTCAACTAGACCATGGCACTAAGTGCCTCATCCAGTCTTTTCTTGAAGACCTCCAGGGACGGTGCCTCCACCACCTCCCTGGGCAGCCCATTCCAATGGGAAATCACTCTCTCTGTGAAGAACTTCCTCCCAACATCCAGCCTATACCTAGCCCAGCACAACTTGAGACTCTGTCCCCTTGTTCTATTGCTGGTTGCCTGGGAGAAGAGGCCAACCCCCACCTGGCTACAGTGTTCCTTCAGGTACTTGTGGACAGCAATGAGGTCACCCCTGAGCCTCCTCCAGGCTAAACAACACCAGCTCCCTCAGCCTCTCTTCATAGGGTTTGTGTTCCAGGCCCTTCATATTTTGAAAGCAATCATACTTTTCTTCTGCCTTTCAATATACAGATATCTTCCATTTTTTTTCTCTTTCATCAGCCTTCCATTTCCTGTGTCCTTAGCACTGCAATTGTAGGTCACCACATGCACTATTATATAGTGCTTACTTAGGTGTAATTAAGTGTAGTACTTACACACTTATTGCCTGCTTTCAAGACTCACTTGTCTCACAGTAAATGGAAGTGACATGTATTCAAATGCCACATATAAAGTGAATTTTTAGTAGTTGTCTTAAAAACTGTAAATAATGAATACCATAGAAAGTTCAATTTATTTTGACTCTCAGTGGGAAATGCAGGTGACTTAAAAGAAGGCCATTAGAGAAAGAAATACTACCCAAATGCATACCACGATTGAGCTAATTCTTTTGATTTACTTGGATTGTATTAATATCTGTTTTGTTATGAGCAGTTGTGTTGCAAAGATCCAGCTGTCCAAACCACAACATTATAATGATAGATTAATTAACTTCATAAAATAAAGATGCAGTGTTAGGCAGAAATATTGAAATTCAGTTCCCATTGAATAGGATGTCTGATCTGCTGTCATCATCTTTCTGCTACTAATGGCTCAATTTCTGTGAATTTTCTTGTCTGTTAATAGAAAATAATATTGTCTGTGCCATTTCTTGCCATTTTTACAGCTATCATTAAGGAGATCTGAACGTTGAGTCTGTGTTTTGCAGTAATAGGCTGTTTGTGCAAATACACTAAAATGTACTCAGTGGACCATCCAGAGTGCTATTTACTTGGTTTAAATGTTTAAAGAGCTAGTTGTCTGAGAAAGGAATTTGGGCACAGATGAAGCAGTGTGGGAGCTTCTTTTGTCCAGAATCTCTAGAAAATATATTATTTGCTGAATTGTGAAGTATTTTTGATCTGCAGAGGTTAGCAGGTCTTATGTCCCTTCTACCCTTTCCTGTTTTTCACCCCTATCTTTTCAGCCTTATGATATAAATATTGAAGGTTGTAATCATTTATATTAACAGGTAAAGATGTAGTTTAGGGGTATAAGAAGTGGATCACTGTCTGCTATGTGATTCACATGCAGTTTCCCTAAATTCCATCTACATTTGCTCAGCAGTACAGAAAAGTATGGGCAGATCTCAGAAACGTTTTTCCACTGTACAAAATGTTTAATGTACATTGCTTTCAGATGTATCCCAAAAGTTTTTCAACAGCAAATATTTTAAAGCCACAAAGTATGTAGGTAACTCAATAAATGCATCAGTAATCTTTGTTTTCTAACCTCTTTTGAAAAATTTCCCCTTGATGTATCAGAGTCACTTTGAAAAGAAGAGAATATGATCTTTTATCTCTTAAGAGTAGCTGTAGAACTAAGGAAAACTTTGTCTGTGTTTGATGTCTTAGAACTACTTGGGCTGAAACAGAAAAGTTAACAGTTAATGCTGTGTATCTAAAGCAGAATTATAAGATGGAACCAAAGTGTTTGATATCATGGAACTTTGTGAACTTTGGAAGAAAAGTTTGGTGTTAGAATGTTAATAATGCAAAGGAAGCTACCTTTTTATTGTGGCAAACTACTTTTAAATTCCAGGAACTCGTGTATGTCAGACAGTGAATAGCTATTCTGTTTGTGAAAGTCCTCCTAGTGTGATGGCCAAGCTTCTAAACAGAAGCTGCTTCTCATTTAGTGCTTAGTTCTCATTTATAGCAACCTTCCTTCAATAGTCAGACCTTGTAATTTTATATCATGCAAACTACAAGAAGTAATTCTCTGTAAAAGAACTTGACATCACCTTAAGTGCAGGTTTTAAATGCAGATAAACATTTTTCCTGAGATAGAGTTGTCTGGAGGCTGCCTGATGGGATGTGAAGTTTTGCTTTTCTTAGGTTCAAGCATCTGTATAGAGCAATATTACAGTGCTTGTCAGCAAATGTTCTTCACTGTGCAAATTAATTGAGAGTCATCTTTCAGGAATCTTTCTCATGGGAAGGAAGATTAGATACTGTGAATTCAGATAAAATGATTGAATTTTCATATGTGACTGAGTGTGATATATATTAGGGAAGCACAAGACATAGCCATTCTGTATAAATGCATCTCTGTACATCTGTAGATTGAGAAGAGGAAAAATAGGAACTTTTGGTTATTTTCAAACAGATAATCTGATTGAAGTGAGCAATGAATGAAGTGCTCTGTTGTGTTAAGAACGTACACCTAAGTCATTCCTCATTTTTGTGTGCTCTCTTGTTTTACTTGCATGCAATTGAAAATAAGAGACTTGTGGGGAAATTACTTTCACTGTGTTCCTGCATTTTTAAGAAATTCAGTCCTTCATAGACAGTTTGTTAATTGCTTTCAAATCATCAATTTCTGAGAAAAAAGAAATCCCTTTTTAATTTTTTTCTTTTAGGTAGAGATAACAGATATTGAAAATGAAGACAAGAGGTATGATCTCTTCCTGGCACTTCTAGAGACTAGTCACAATCCCTCTGAGTTTCAGCACTTGATTTTACTCCTTCAGGCTTGGCCACCAATGAACATGAACAGGTAAGCATTTCCTCAGTCATGTAACAAAGGAGTTGTAAGAATTCTTGCTTGGATAACGTCATCTGTTTTTCAGTCAGTAGTTCAAAGATGGCTAAGAGGAGTACAGCCACTGGAAAGGATCATAGTGGGGAAAAATAAATGGTACCATTAAAGCAGTATTGAATCAATCAATTTCTTGATCAGGAATAGTATCAGGAACAGTGTGGCCAGTCAGACGAGGGAAGTTGTTCTTCCCCTGTACACTCAACACTGGTAGGGCTACACCTTGAGTACTGTGTCCAGTTCTGGGCTGCTTGGCTCAAGACATATGTTGAGGTGCTGGAACGTGTCCACAGAAGGGTGACAAAGCTGGTGAAAGGCCTGGAACACAAACCCTATGAGGAGAGGCTGAGGGAGCTGGAGTTGTTTAGCCTGGAGAAGGAGGCTAAGAGGCAACCTCATTGCTGTCTACAACTACATAAAGGGAGGCTGTAGCCAGGTGGGGGTTGGTCTCTCCTGCCAGGAAACTGACAACAGAACAAGGGGGAAAAATCTCAAGTTGTGCCAGGGGAAGTATAGGCTGGATGTTAGGAGGAAGTTGTTGCCAGTGAGAGTGATTGGCATTGGAATGGGCTGCCCAGGGAGGTGATGGAGTCACCGTCCCTGGAGGTGTTCAAGAAAAGCCTGGATGAGGCCATGGTCTAGATGACTGGATAGGGCTGGGGTATAGGTTGGACTGGATGATCTTGGAGGTCTCTTCCAACCTGGTTGATTCTATGACATTGCATCCATAAGAATGTGCATTTATTCAAAATGTTAATTTGGAACGTTGGAATATTGACTACATTATTTTTTACTGACACTTTGGGCTTTGAAGGTAAAGATTTTAGCTGTTCAACAGCCGATGATCACTTCTAATGTATAAGGATTTATATTAGCTTATTTTATGGCACAGAAGTCTTGGTGATAGAGATTTGATTCTGCTTTCTCCTTCCTTCTTTTCTTCTTTCTTCTTTTTCAGTAGGAATATTATATTTCTACTTCCTTTTAACATTTATTTAATTAAGTCAGTGAACTATGGTTCAGTTTTCCCCTTCTCTACTAAGGAAGAAAAATGTCCCAATGGAAAAATATATCAAAGTAGGTCTTCCTGTGTTTACATTCTCATCACTTTCCTTTTATTATCACTTTTGTTTCTGTACTAACAATACTTAAAAGACTGATTAAGTACTTTATAAATCTTGTGTCAGCAAGAATACATTCTTTTGTCTTGAACGTCCTTCTTTCTAGCTCATTTCTCGTGCTTTCAACAACCAGATATGTTATTTCAGTAATGGACAGCATGATTATATTAGTGACTTCTTTCCTCTCTTTTCCTCTACGTAGTTGTATTCACTCTGGGTTATTTTGGGGGCACTTTGTAGTTTTGTTCTGGTTTAAAGTCTAAGAAACAAAGTTTACTTACTTGTGCTAAGGACTTATATTTAGATCTAAGATATGTTGCTGCACATTTATTTAAAACTATAAAGTGTGTACTTCTTGTCTACAGAAATAATGTGTTTGGTGTACAGAAATGTTCTCAATCTGAATTCTATGTTTCATAATTGGTCTGCTGTCATTAACATGAATTTTGGTGAACTCCAAACATCTGTCTTAATAGATAATAGTGCTCCTGAAATTAAGTTCTATCCTCATTCCGTCCTCAATCCCAATGCCTCAAATAGAATTGGTTTAAAATTGAAAGTTGGGTACAGCTGTCTTTAGCATATTTGTGGATTTGAGACACAATTTATTCAATAAACTCCTATAAAGTGGATAGATTTTTTTTTTTTTTTTTTTAAAGCTGCCTCTTACTCTCATGTGCTGTGAATAGTTTGCATTTCTTTTCAATTACTTCAAAGTTTATTAACTCAGACACCACTCCAGGTGAGTTCTACTCCACTCTGGTGAGATGCCACCTGGAATACTGCATCCAATTCTGGAGCCCTTATTACAAGAGGGATGTGAAGGTGCTGGAGCGTGTCCAGAGCAGGGCCACAAGGATGCTCAGAGGGCTGGAGCAGCTCTGCTGTGAGGACGGACTGAAAGAGTTGGGGCTGTGCAGTCTGGAGAAGAGGAGGCTCCCAGGTGACCTTATTGTGGCCTTCCAGTATCTGAAGAGGGCCTATAAAAAAGCTGGGGAGGGACTTTTTAAGCTCTCAGAGAGTGACAGGACTAGGGGGAATGGAGCAAAGCTGGAGATGAGTAGATTCAGAGTGGATGTGAGGAAGAAGTTGTTCAGCATGAGAGTGATGAGAGCCTGGAATGAATTGCTCAGGGAGGTAGTGGAGTGGCCATCCCTGGAGATGTTCAAGCAAAGACTGGCTGAGGCACTTAGTGCTGTGGTCTTGTTGACTGGATAGGGCTGGGTGCTAGGTTGGACTGGATGATCTTGGAGGTCTCTTCCAACTTGGTTGATTCTATGTAATGATATGTGCAGTAACTGGGAAATTTAAGCCTGAGTCATCTGGATGCTTAGAATTTTGATTTTCAAGCTAACACTAAATATCTAATACTTGATGTATGCTAGAAAACCAAATTCACATTCTATAAAGGCTCAAAAGGAAGAAGAAATAAATGAAGTTTGAGATTTTTTTTTTATTAGTTCTTTATTTTTCATAAAGAATTTTTGTGACCTCTCTGTTAAGGCCTCATCTATGCTTTTTAATGCTTTTCTTTATGCTTTTTAATGCTTTTCTTTTTGGGCTCATGTATTTTAGAACACTCTAGAGCTAGAGTGAACTAACTAGAACTCTCTAGAAAACACTCTAGACCGACAAGCTAGAATAATGCTCATTGCTTACCTGCAAATGTGATACTCTTTGTATCATGCTGTGCCATGTTAACTGTAAGCAGAGAGGTAGCTTGGTTGTTTCAGCACTCAACACCATATACTTTTAAAAAACTCATTTTTGCACTGTTACTATGCATGCCTGCTTTTCTGTTTAGATGTCTCCTACTCACATGTTACTGGAAGTATTTCAGAAAGATGTTTTAAAGCAAGAAATTATTGACAGTATCTGAAGTTCTGCCGTCATTTAGGACTTGATGCCTGCATTCAAAAGGCACTTTTAAGTTTTCAATATTGAGAAAGTGCTTTGGATTTTAGGAACTCAGTTGTCTTAATTCCCCTTTTTTTTAATTCAGTATATAAACATTCCTCTCTTGATTCTGGGGAAAAAAAATGCATTCATACTAAGTTTTTATTTGTTTGTTTGCTTTAAATAATTACCTTTTTTAACCTTTTTTTTCCCCCTTTAACCCTTTTTTTTCCCCCTCTAACCATAGTTGAACTAAGGTAAATTTTATTTGGGAAGAAAGCTGAATTCTACCTGTGGATGTCAGATCTCTAGTAAATGAATCTTCGTTTTTATTTAGAGACAACAGATAGAAAACTGTTTGTTTAATAGATTATGCAAGTGATAGAAATAATTATAAGGAATTGTGTTGAGAAAAGCTTGATAGATAAAATACAGATATGATTTGGCTCTGGCCAGCCTGATCTAGGCTAGGGTGTCCCTGCCCATGGCAGGGAGTTTGAAATTAGACTATCCATGTGGTCCCTTCCAATCCTGGCTGATTCTATGATACTTAATATTAATTGGCACATAGCAAGCCTTGATGCCCTTCCATCTTTCTGGTTATTTTTAACTTCTGTTTGTAATGGCATTTTCATTTTATTTTTCTTATGGGAAGTTCTTACTTATTTTTTTCCTGATGTATTCTGGAGGTAGCAGCAATAAAAACCAAAATTCATGACTATGCCTCTGAGCAAGTGATGAATCACATAGCAGGACCTATCAATTTCACCAGTGGCAAAGATGGAATTGCAGGGCTTTTTTAACTTCTCCTAACCTTGCTGGGACTTCACAGATTAAGTGCATCATGTTCTGCTTGTTGAATAAGCTGACATCTTTGAGTTCAACCCATCAGGTTTGGAAGGAGAGGAGGAGCTTTGCTGTTCCCAGCCAAGCTTCTGGCATCTCTGTGCTCAGTGACTGTGACTGATAGATAGGCTCAATTAAGCTGTCAGGAGTAAAGATAATGACTTCTGTTCATTGTTTGTTCAAAGTTACCCACTTCTAGTGACTCTGTTTTTCACGTTAGGATATGATGGCAGCTTCATATGGAGCTAATTTTATTTGTTTACATTTTGTACTTTTGAAAGTGGAAGATGAGCAGGAGAGAGATTTTATATTTGAAATAATAAATGCTGGTATTTGTCCTCTCCTCAGCTGTCAGACCTATTTTTTTGTTTGTGTCAATCCAACAGACTCTCAGAACAGACTCCATGTACAGTGATATTACTGTGTTGCTTTCAACAATCACTGCTAAATAGTATCTCTGAGAAGCATCATTTTCACAGCACTTTGCTGCTTCTTGCCCCATGTACTAGATGAGTGTCTTCACTTTCCTGACAGATTCGGTCTTTCTTTACTTCCTTCAAGCTAAAATGAAAAATTATCCATGTCTTAGGGATCCTAATTAATGGCCAGAAGATTGACGAGATGATTTTAAAACCACCTTTTGTGTATTCCTAAGTTTATGCACAGGTGAACATAGTGGTTGTGTTACTGCAGCTTAATATAATCATGATCTAAGCTGTGGTCACTCACAGTTTTAGTCCATTGGAGATGGTGATTGAAATGCAATAACTTAATTCTCATATGGCAAATGGCAGTGTGTGTGTGTTCTAGTGCTAGGCTTCATGCTATCATTTTAAAGCTCCAGTCTGCTACCCATGAGAGGCCTGAAACACAGCCCTGCAAGGAGAGGCTGAAGAAATTGGGGTTGTTTAGCCTGGAGAAGAAGCAGCTCAGGGGTGATCTCATTGCTGTCCCAACTCCCTGAAGGGAGGCTGTAGCCAGATGGAGGTTGGTCTCTTCTCCCAGGCAAGCAGCAACAGAACAAGGGGACACAGTCTCAAGTTGTGCCAGGGGAGGTCTAGGCTGGATGTTAGGAGGAAGTTGTAGGCAGAGAGAGTGATTGGCATTGGAATGGGTTGTCCAGGGAGGTGGTGGAGTCTCCGTCCCTGGAGGTGTTCAAGAAAAACCTGGATGAGGCACTTAGTTCCATGGTCTGGTTGATTGGTTAGGGCTGGGTGCTAGGTTGGACTGGATGATCTTGGAGGTCTCTTCGAACCTGGTCGATTCTATGATTCTAAGTACAAAATGCTTTAAGCTTCCTTGCTACATGTTGTGTTTTTTAAAGACGGTGACAGGAATTAAGCTCTCAAATGAAACTGGAGAAAAAATGCAGAATTATATTTAGAGAGAAATACAGAGATAGGCATTACAAAGCAATTACTGCATCCCTGGCAACCCCCTTGAATTTTCCCCCATCCCAAAAACTAAATCTATACTCCCCAGTGCTCCAATCCTCCCTCCCCCCTGCCAATGCCTCTGCCATCCAAAGAGGCCTAAGCAAGCCTCTGGACACCTACTGCTTACATGTTCTTCCCGATAAAGTCCCTCCTGCCACACACCACAGGGCAGGAGGAGGAGCAAAGGAGAGCGAGCTGACCTTGTTGTGAGTTTATAAAGAGATAGCAGAATTGTGGGATTGAATTGCAATCTCCTAGTCCCCATAAATTGTCTTGACCCTATAGTCTCAACCTGAGACACTCTGTTGAAAGCATGATGGCATCAGGATAGTGAAATAGCTCTAAAAAATTTCCTCCCAATATGGTGAGATTTGTGCTTTAATTCACACCTGCAGAAAATGATGGGAGTGTGTACATCTCTGTTTTTTTCTGGGCAGGTCACATGCAGAGGATAATCCCTGGGTGAAACTGGGGACTGTTATGCTACAGAGATGCCCACCTGAGGAAAAGGAGAACACAGGAAAAGAGATTTTGAAAATCTGCCGTTCTTTGTATGAGACAAAGCACAAACTCCCTGTTGAGGTAAGTTTTCAGTTTGGACATCATGAATGAGAGTCCTGTTTTGGGGTTCCAACTACAAGAAAGATGCTGCCATACTGAATCAAGTCCAATGGAGAGTTAACAAGGTAATTAGAGCACTATGAATGGTGAGAGAAGTAGGTTTGCTCTGTCTTAAGAAGAGGTGGCTGAGGGAGATCATACTGCTGTGAGCAATCAGGTGGAAGAAATGGAGCTGTCACACAGTATCACAGTATTATTAGGATTGGAAGAGACCTCACAGATCATCAAGTCCAACCCTTTACCACAGAGCTCAAGGCTAGACCATGGCACCAAGTGCCACGTCCAATCCTGCCTTGAACAGCCCCAGGGACGGCGACTCCACCACCTCCCCGGGCAGCCCATTCCAGTGTCCAATGACTCAGTGAAGAACTTTGTCCTCACCTCGAGCCTAAATCTCCCCTGGCACAGCCTGAGGCTGTGTCCTCTCGTTCTGGTGCTGGTCACCTGAGAGAAGAGAGCAACCTCCTCCTGGCCACAACCACCCTTCAGGTAGTTGTAGACAGCAATAAGGTCACCCCTGAGCCTCCTCTTCTCCAGGCTAAACAACCCCAGCTCCCTCAGCCTCTCCTTGTAGGGCTGTGCTCGAGGCCTCTCACCAGCCTCGTCGCCCTTCTCTGGACATGCTCAAGCATCTCAGTGTCCTTCCTAAACTGAGGGGCCCAAAACTGAACACAGTACTCAAGGTGTGGTTTAACCAGTGCAAAGTACAGGGGCAGAATGACCTCCTTGCTCCTGCTGACCACACCATTCCTGATGCAGGCCAGGATGCCACTGGCTCTCTTGGCCACCTGGGCACACTGCTGGCTCATGTTCAGGCGGGTATCAATCAGCACCCCCAGATCCCTCTCTGTCTGGCTGCTCTCCAGCCACTCCGACCCCAGCTTGTATCTCTGCATGGGGTTGTTGTGGCCAAAGTGCAGCACCCTGCACTTGGAGCTATTGAATGTCATCCCCTTGGACTGTGCCCATCTGTGCAGGCGGTCAAGGTCCCGCTGCAGAGCCCTTCTGCCCTCCAACCCAGTCACATCTGCCCCCAGCTTAGTGTTATCTGCAAACTTGCTGATGACTGACTCCATGCCCTCATCCAGGTCATCTATGAAGATGCTAAAGAGGATGGGGCCCAGCACTGTCCTCTTCTTTGAGATGCTCAAGTGACACAAGGCAGTAGAGACAAGACGCACCATAAAAAACTCTTCCTACCTACCAGGAAAAGGTTTTTCACCTATGTAGTGGTGAAGCACTATAATAGGTGGATGCCTAGAAGAGACATGAAGTCTGTCCTGGGAGATATTCAAAAGCTGGCTGGATTGTGTCCTGAAAAATTTGGTTTCACTTTGATTGGAAGCTAGTTGGGGTAGTTGAACTTGAGCAGTCTGTTCCAGTATAAAATATTTGATGTATTTGTAGAAAGGATTAATAGTGTATTGTCACTGAAGTCAGTGTGGCATGTGCTGTTAATTAAATAGTCAGTAAACTTCTCACTAATAAATGCATAAAAATTCAGTGAGGAATCCTTGGCATATATGTTGAAGATTGAAAAAAACCCAAACAAACCCCAAACTAATATATGAGTAATTGCTTTATAATAATGATGATGTCCTGTCTTCCTTAACTGTGTATGCATACTTCAGTGCAAATGTCTCTTAAGTATAAAATTATTGAAGCATTATTAATGAAAACAGACTGGAGAAATGCTTAATAAAAGTCACAGAGCATCAGAGTAGTCGTGCATATATTTATTAGACTTCTTAATCTCTTATAATCATCTTTGTACAGTCACAGTCCCTTACAGAAAAGAGATGATAGTAAGGCTAGAAGCTTAACAGACCCAACACATTCTGCTTAAAGCACTGTGTTGTGGAGGCAGGGAATTCATGTGACTAAGTCAGGAATTTTATAGAAAAAATTGAGTTATTTTATTTTCCTGAAAACCTGCCACCCAAACTAGATATAGAAATTAACTTAGTTTTAATTAGCAGATTCAGTTAGGTTGAGAAGATCTACAAGGATCCCATAGGTAATTTGACTATTTTGGAAGTCAGAAGTTGGAAAAGGCTGAGCTATTAAATAATAGCATCCCCCACTATTAATCACACTGAACCAAAGTTACTCACAGGTGAGTCAGGCTGGCTGAAAGGAAGGGCGGTCCAGATGCTTGTCCCCTCGCTCTCTTTCAGAGGCTGTCCAAGGATTGTTAAGGCCTATTGAGCCTGCATAAAGGGTGCTTCAGGTGGGAAGCCTCCTTCTGATAAATGTATCCAGGCAGGGGAGAACTCTAAGGCAGGAACCCCAAGGTGGGAAGTCCCCCAATATCTATACCCTTCCTAGACAAAGAGCAGAGTTACCACTGCCTAGGCCGAAGACCACAGCCAGTCCCTGCCCGATTCCATCACGGGCATCTGCACAGGGCACTCCTCGTGTGGGAAGGGTCCCTTGCTCCCCCCCTCACGCCTGCAGGGCAGGGGTGGGGATGAAGCAGGTCTTTTTGGCCCTTTCCTCTCCCATTCAAACCACTGAAGGAGAGGAATTTAGGGGTATACAGGACTCCAGGACATACAGTCACAGTCCCTTACAGAAGACAGTTGATAGTAAGACTAGAAGGCTAACAGAACCAACACATTCTGCTTAAAGCACTGACAGCTGACTGCATGCTTTTCTAAAAGTAATTCAAGAGGTTGATGTGAGTTATGGTCAAAAGACTCAAATTCTTGCAAATGACAGAAGGGGAAAGGGAAGTTAATAATTTGTTTCATAACATAGTGGGATGCTTTTTGAGGTATAAATGAATAATAAGTCACTGCAATGTTGAGGGGAAGGAAAACACTTCCAAGTTACATGCAGGGTGTTGTGCTTGTTTTAACTAATGGCCAAGGGAAAGATTTGGAAATGCACAGTAAGTTTGTCAAGGAGGCTGTTGTTTGGGTTTTTTTTAAAAAGATATTTCTCTGGCCACTTTCTTCTTGCAGAAGATTTATGATGCTACATTTGTGCTATATTGTGAGAGATGCTGGGATACTGGAACGTGGCTAGAGAAGGGTGACGAAGATGGTGAGGGGCCTGGAACACAGCCTTATGAGGAGAGGCTGAGGGAGCTGGGGGTTGTTTAGCCTGGGGAAGAGGAGGCTCAGGGGTGACCTCATTGCTGTCTGCAACTACCTGAGGGAAGGCTGTAGCCAGGTGGAGTTGGTCTCTTCTCCCAGGCAACAAGCAATAGAACAAGGGGACACGGTCTCAAGTTGTGCCAGGGGAAGTATAGGCTGGATGTTAGGAGGAAGTTCTTCACAGAGAGAGTGATTGGCATTGGAATGGGCTGCCCAGGGAGGTGGTGGAGTCACCGTCCCTGGAGGTGTTGAAGAAAAGACTGGATGAGGCACTTAGTGCCATGGTCTAGTTGACTGGCTAGGGCTGGCTGCTAGGTTGGACTTGGATGATCTTGGAGGTCTCTTCCAACCTATTTGATTCTATGATTCTATAAGAGAAATTAGATGAAGAAGGGAAAGTTAACTTGATAAACTTTAAGCTTATATAAAAAATTGTACAAATCTTGAAAGATTTTGGAACAAAACATTGTTGGACTCCGGTGTGGACTGTTATTTCTTCTTTATTTTGTTCCCCTTTTATGATTGCATGATTGAGTTACAGAAATGTCACAGTTGTCTGTTAAGTTTGCTCCTGTGATTTGCAGTATTTCAGTAAGCGCAAATATATTAGTCCCACGGAGAGCTGTGATTGCTCTGTTATTCTTTCAGTAAAACTCCAAATTCTAAAGGTGATTCAGTACCAGCCTTGTCTTAATATAGCAAACACTGCACTTATAACTCTGTATTCCACATTTCTTAACAATTGCAAGTTTCCAAAAAGTTCTTTCCAACAAGTTCATCTGTCGTGGAAGTTTGGTTTTCATTTTGCATTGGACATAGAAGTTTTATGAATTTTAGTGTGAACAGTGATGTTAGTTTCTCTAGAGATCTCACCCCATAAATTTCCTTTTATTTTCAGTGTATAAAAGAGCTCTGTTTGCTGCTGCTTAACCAGTCCCTCCTGCTGCCATCTCTGAAACTGCTTGTAGAAAGCAATGATGAAGATCTTCACACGTTGGCATTGGAGCAGATAACAGCTGTTGCTAAGGTATGAGCAGTTGAATTAACCACCTTTCAGAGTCTGAGGTAATAAATTAGGGTTTTTTTATCTTCATGTAGTAAGCAGAGACTCTTGAGAGCCTTATCATTATTAAGATTTTCCACAGCTATTGTATGCACAGTGAGCAGTAACACAGGGCTAGTAAGATTTTTTCCATACATAGCTGAGGTGATTAAAACTCAGAACACTTTAAATTATCTAGTATGCAATTGGAAGTCACTGTGGTGGAATAGAAACTATTCTCTTAAACAAAATAATTTGTTATCTCTATTTTCATACTCTATCATTTTGGGGGCTTTTAAGTGCTAATAATACATTAGAGGAGTTATCTTGTTTCTGATAAATTTGGCAGTGGAGTCACCATCCCTGGAGGTGTTCAGGAAAAGCCTGGATGAGGCATTTAGTGCCATGGTCTAGATGACTGGATAGGGCTGGCTGATAAGTAGAACTGGATGATCCTGAAGGTCTCTTCCAACCTAGTTGATTCTGTGATTCTATGTGGAGAGCTGTTACATCACTGATTTTTGTTGTAGAAAGGCTAATCTGCAAGATGGTGTGTTTGGCGGCTTGCATGTAATTCTAAACAGGATTTATTTGATACTGCAGCATAGTTTCTGGAGGAAAAAAAAACAACTAAATGCTGTCTTTTATTTTTCCTTGAACAAATACTGGAAAACATTACTGTGTTTTTTTCAATTCTTATATAAAGTTACTTCACTTTTTTTTTCCCCTGTGTATTCGTTTTTCAGTTAAGAAAGAACACCTGCAAGTGATAAAAGCTAGTCTCCTAGACAAAAGCCTTGGTTTATCTTTTATCTTTTTTTTTCCTTCTTCTTCCTGCAAAGGGAGCTAGGTTTAAAACTTCTTCAGGCTCTTAATTGAACTCATGCATGCACAATCTGACTTTCTTGGATTTTGTGTTGGGTATGGTCTACAATATAGTGCTCTGCCACAAAAAAGAAGGGAGATACTGTCTTAGAAAGAGAATGGCTTTCTTGATAGACTGAAGTAACCACATTGAACATTTTCAGAGTTTTAGGTAGAAAAACATCATCTGTAATATTTCCAAATGCTACACCATGTCTGGGGACTTCTTGATTATGTATTACAGTATAAAATAATAATCAAGAGTCAATTTCCCATATGCCACTTCAAAATGTAACCATATGGAGACAGAAATGGAACTGTGTATATCTTCTTAAAATAAGCACACCCCCAAACACAAAGGCTTTTAAAGTGTGATTTGTAGGATTTCAGATTGAAATTGTAACTCTTCTCTGAGACACACAAAGTAGGGAGTTGTTCCCCTGTTTCTTCAGGAGCCTTTTAGAGCTCTAGTTATATTAATTGCTGCTTTGTTTTTTCCCCACAAACAGTTGCAGTCATATTCCCTACTTTCAGTTCACTCTCTCTTCACTAAGAAAAGTATTCTCAATCTTACTCTTCCCAGGATTCTCATGTAAATCTCTCCACCTGACTTACTCCTGCTCATGTGCAGTTGGGGGTTGGTCTCTTCTCCCAGGCAACCAGCAACAGAAAAAGTGGGCACAGTCTCAAGTTGTGCTGGGGGAGATATAGGCTGGATGTTAGGAGGAAGTTCTTCCCAGAGAGAGTGATTTGCATTGGAATGGGCTGCCCAAGGAGGTGGTGGAGGCACTGTCCCTGGAGATGTTGAAGAAAAGCCTGGATGAGGCACTTAGTGCCATGGTCTAGTTGACTGGCTAGGTCTGGGTGCTAGGTTGGACTGGGTGATCCTGGAAGTCTCTTCCAACCTGGTTGATTCTGTGATTCTTTCTTCCTTATGCTGCACATAATATTACAGAAACCTTCTCATTTTGCATCCATTGAATAGGCTGGGAAAAGTTTTTTCTCCCTTCCAGAACACATCAGTGAAAACCAGTCAGAGAAGCAATAGGTGATGGGTAGACTCCATATCAGATGTTGCTTATTCTCCTTCAGAAGGACTTAGTTACCAAAGTGGGTGAAGCACCAGCTTTTTTCCCCTATTCTCTATGAACATTGAAAATGATACCATGGCAGGTTGCAGTGCATATAATATGTAATACACTTCTGCTTGTATCAAAATTCCAATACCATAGTTAGGATCCAGTATGAATTTGGAGTATTTCCTAGTTGAGTTAAGCATTCTAAGCAAAGAAGCACAGGTTTTTACATGTTCCTATTCCCTTTTCTTTATACAAATAAGCCACACTGGTTTTGTTTTTCCACAGTGCATAATTTTATTGAATATTAGCCACAGAACCAGCAGTAGATTATCTGTAGTGTTGATAGATTTTTGTTTTAACACCTGCACTTGTAGACTTTGTGTTCACAAAGCAAGGCATTTTTGTAACTGTTTTTAAATAAGATGGTCTCATTGAAAAGCAAGTGGGGATCTGCTGTAAGCAAGCACTTGCCCATCTATATGTTCTTGTTAACCTTTTAAAGCTGACTTTTTTGTTAACAGATGAAAGATGCTGTGTGACTAGCTCTGAAGCTTGCCAGCAGGAATTTGTCCGAGTACATTTCACTTAGCTGTTTTTAAAGCATAATGCTGTGCAGTTCCACTTTCTGAATGGTTACTAATTGTATTGCTCTCTTAAATGGCCTTTCCTTTCCAGTGTGCTACGACCCTTCAATTTTCCACACTCTAGGTTGATTACATTATATTGGAGTTTTAGGACTTGGAGCTAATATATAAAGCATTTTGTACACCTCTGCATACTCAAAATAGTACTGCATTTGGCCTTCTGAGGCAGAAGTCAACCTGATAAGCCATTTCTATTTTTTCCTTCTAAATTCAGTTTTAATTTGAGCATGTAATTCTGTAAGAGTGCAGGTTAACCTAGACTTTTCAAAGCACTTAGCTTTGCTCTGATGTTTCATCTTAAGTCAATGAAAATTTAACTTTTGGTTTAATTATAGCGGGCTCAGCCAGTACCTTGAATATGACATTGCAGTCTCATATTCAAGGTACCAGTGTTGGAAAAGCCACTAGTACAGAAGAGTGCCATGCTAAATATAAAAGCTGTTCTTATGCTGAGTAGAAAATTTTTGAATCAACCAGGTTGGACGAAACCTCCAAGATCATCCAGTCCAACCTAGCACCCAGCCCTATCCAGTCAAATAGACCATGGCACTAAGTGCCTCAGCCAGGCTTTTCTTGAACACCTCTGCCACCTCCCTGGGCAGCCCATTCCAATGCCAATCACTCTCTCTGTGAAAAACTTCCTCCTAACATCCAGCCTATACTTCCCCCAGCACAACTTGAGACTGTGTCCCCTTGTTCTGTTGCTGGTTGCCTGGCAGAAGAGGCCATCCCCCACCTGGCTTCAATGTCCCTTCAGGTAGTTGTACACAGCAATGAGGTCAGCCCTGAGCCTCCTCTTCTCCAGGATAAACAACCCCAATTTCTTCAGCCTCTCCTCATGGGGTTTGTATTCCAGGCCTCTCACCAGCTTTGTCACCTTTATCTGGACACATTCCAGTATCTCAACATCTCTCTTGAATTGAGTGGCCCAGAACTGGACACAGGACTCAAGGTGTGGCCTGACCAGTGTTGAGTACAGGGGAAGAATAACCTCCCTTGTCCTGCTGGCCACACTCTTCCTGATGCAGGCCAGGATGCTACTGGCTCTCTTGGCCACCTGGGCACACTGCTGGCTCATCTTCAGCCTACTATCTACCAGTACCCCCAGGTACTGGCTGCTTTCAAGCCACTCGGTCCCCAGCCTGTAGCGCTGCTTGGGGTTGTTGTGGCCAAAGTGCAGAACCCTGCACTTGGCCTTGTTAAATCTCATCCTGTTAATTATCTCTTACTCATTGTTTTATATGCATCTCTTAATGATTACATTAGTTGCTGTTGTAGTAGAAGAGTGTGTATTGCTTAGAATCATAGAATCAACCAGGTTGGAAGAGACCTCCAAGATCATCCAGTCCAACCTATCACCCAGCCCTATCCAATCAACCAGACCATGGCACTAAGTGCCTCATCCAGGCTTTTCTTGAAGACCCCCAGGGACGGTGCCTCCACCACCTCCCTGGGCAGCCCATTCCAATGGGAAATCACTCTCTCTGTGAAGAACTTCTTCCTAACATCCAGCCTATACCTACCCTGGCACAACTTAGCTGTGTCAACGTTGTTTATTCAGTGTAATTTTGTATGCTTTTGAAAGTTTTGCTGTCTGAAAACAGTATTTATTGCTTTTTGTAGAATTCTCAATGAATTTTTCATAGGAGGCCCATTTCTGCTTACATTCAACAGGAAAAAGGACAAAAACCATCTGGCAAAGGGAAGTTACAGCTATCGATTCCCTGACATGGCGCTAACACAGCTCGCAACCATGGCTGTGAACAAAATACAGCACTTGCTTGCTGATACAATGTATTCCTTAGCCATTTGTTGTATGTCCCTGACAGCTTTATGGATGTTTACAGTTAAGGATGATGCTGAAGTGCTGATACTAGGAATTATATAGCTTTTGCCTATAATAAAACAAACAAGATTTTGTGTAAGCTTTTTTGAAATTGCAGACCTCTCTTTTTATTGTGTCTTTTTGCAAAATACCACTTGTCTTTCTTTTTCTTTTTTTTTGGATAACAGAAATAACTTTTATTTTCCTGTTTTGTGTGCTGTGAATCATTCTGAGAGTCAGTTTACTTAAATAAGCTTATTACTGCTAGTAGGGTTCAGAGTTTGCCCATAAGAATCGGATTGTTTTCAAGGATTGTTTTCAGTGTTGTCTACGTTATTCACTACATTATCTCTGAGAATTTAAGACCCATTTTTGTTTCTGACAGAGCAACTAAATATTCTTTTTAACCTGTTGCTACTGATACTTTTAAAGTAGCTGACAGATGTTTTTACCTGTTGCTACTGATACTTTTAAAGACCTGACAGATGAGGGTTAATAACATCAGTGCAAATACTTCTTCAGTGTTTAAGACCCATTTTTATATTTCTGACAGAGCAACTAAATATTCTTTTTACCTGTTGCTATTGATACCTTTAAAATAGCTAACAGAGGAGAGTTAATGCAATCAGTGCAAATACTTCTTCAGAGTTTAAGACCCATTTTTACATTTCTGACAGAGCAACTAAATATTCTTTTACCTGTTGCTATTGATACTTTTAAAGTAGATGACAGATGAGGGTTAATACAATCAGTGCAAATATTTCTGCCTTGTTTAAGACCCATTTTTATATTTCTGACAGAGCAACTAAATATTCTTTTACCTGTTGCTATTGATACTTTTAAAGTAGGTGACAGATGAGGGTTAATGCAATCAGTGCAAATACTTATTCAGTGTTTAAGACCCATTTTTATATTTCTGAGAGAGCAACTAAATATTCTTTTACCTGTTGCTATTGATACTTTTAAAGTAGGTGACAGAATTTAAGACCCATTTTTATGTTTCTGACAGAGCAACTAAATATTCTTTTTAACCTGTTGCTACTGATACTTTTAAAGTAGCTGACAGATGTTTTTACCTGTTGCTATTGATACTTTTAAAGAGCTGACAGATGAGGGTTAATGCAATCAGTGCGAATACTTCTTCAGTGTTTAAGACCCATTTTTATATTTCTGAGAGAGCAACTAAATATTCTTTTACCTGTTGCTATTGATACTTTTAAAGTAGATGACAGATGAGGGTTAATAACATCAGTGCAAATATTTCTGCCTTGTTTAAGACCCATTTTTATATTTCTGACAGAGCAACTAAATATTCTTTTACCTGTTGCTATTGATACTTTTAAAGTAGGTGACAGAATTTAAGACCCATTTTTATGTTTCTGACAGAGCAACTAAATATTCTTTTTAACCTGTTGCTACTGATACTTTTAAAGTAGATGACAGATGAGGGTTAATACAATCAGTGCAAATACTTCTTCAGTGTTTAAGACCCATTTTTATGTTTCTGAGAGAGCAACTAAATATTCTTTTACCTGTTGCTATTGATACCTTTAAAATAGCTAACAGAGGAGAGTTAATGCAATCAGTGCAAATAATTCTTCAATCAAGGTTTTAATAAAAAGTAGAACTAGAAAATGTGTTAGTAAGTCTGATATAATACCAGTTCCACTTTTATAGTATAATTTCAGTAATGAAGTGTGATCTACTGAAAAACACCATACAAAAAACCATAAGGAATGTGTGAAATAATGGTATTTCCAGTGCTCTCCAGTGTCCTATGGCATTTATTGCAACTTACTTGATGTGGCTTCCTCTTTCAAAGAAATCTTGTTGAATTGTTTGTATTTAAGATAACAGTGATTATGGTAAAAGATCTTTCTTTAGTTTCTTTTTCTAGGTTTTTTTTATATCTCTGTTTTCTTTTCCTTTTGTTTGTCCATAGCTATAGACTCCAAGAAAGAAGAAAATGAAAAGCATTTTGCCTGTAGTAGTAGTGGAGAGCTAAGTCCCTTGGAAGCAACAGGTTCCACTCTTTTTTGCTGTTACATCATTGCCACATCTGATCTTTATATTAGTATCCATATTTCAGAGCACATAGATTTTACAGTGCATAAGTCATGGATGAAATATTGCCTATTGCTAATACCAGAACCTCTGGACAGCAGCACAAAGAATGCTGACAGGGAATTGCCTAGACCCTGACTTGCCCCTTTGTTAAGCAGAAGAAACCACCCCTGATCTGCTCTTATTCACCTGAAATTGTTACTATAAGACAGAATTAGTTTTCTTTTCTTTTTCCCCCAAATATGCTCTATCAGTGTAATTACAGCTACAATGTCCATATGGGCTGTATTAGAATGCAGGAAAACTACTGGCCTTGGTCTTGGAGAGCAGATTGACAAAATCCCTTTATTCATGTTCACCTGAATTTTTGGAGGCCTTGGTGGCTTCTCAGTAAAGCCTTCTAGATGCCTCAGGTTCATTGTTGGAGTATATGAGTAGAGGTGACACTCGTAGCAAAGCTGATCTTCACCTACCTGTGTCATGCACAAGCTGTTTTAAAACTTGCAGTTTCCCTGTCTCTGCTTGCCCAGAGGACCTGCTGCCTTGGTAGAGCCCAGTCCTTCAATCTGAGCCCTTTTTCAGTTCTTGACAGTAGTGTGCTGATGGCAAAGCCCCAGGCAAGCATGCTTAACCCTTATTAATTATGCACTGACATCTCTGAGTTCACAGATTGCCATTCTGATTCAGAAACACAGCAGTCAGTGTAGGTGCAAATACAGGTTCTACAGCTGCATTGTGTTTGGATCATTTACCAAGGGCATTAGGGACACAGCTTGAATCTGCCACCCTCTGTAGGAGAAGCACTTAGTGGCCTGGGGTAGGGCTCTTCCCTGTCCTGATGGAGATGTGCAGAAAAAGTTCAGGACTCTTGAGGACAGAGCAAGTGGATTCTAACCTGTACCTGTTCAGGAGAGCCTTGCTGAGATCTGGTTTTCCATCTGTAGCTGCAGTTCCTTTTATAAAATCTGCATTAAAGAGCACTTAGATACAATGCACAGGCCCAGTTTGCACCAGAGTGCTGTAGCACTGTTTCAGTGGGAAATGAGTGCTGGAATTCTGTTTC
Source organism: Pogoniulus pusillus (assembly GCF_015220805.1). Classification (NCBI taxonomy): domain Eukaryota; kingdom Metazoa; phylum Chordata; class Aves; order Piciformes; family Lybiidae; genus Pogoniulus; species Pogoniulus pusillus. Next base: position 34,109,787 of record NC_087270.1, read on the forward strand.
TGTACTATCTCGCTTTGTAGATAAATATTTATAGCTCTGGAGGGGAAAGATATTGGTCATCATAGTTTGAAGGAGTGAGCCAGTCATCAGAGATACCACTTGAATGCCTACATCTTGAAAGTAGATTTCAGCCAATACCTAAACAAATACATAAGTCAAGGGAAAACAAAGTCAATCGTTACTCTCTTAGCATAATTATCTCCTGTACTTGTATGTCTGTGTGTTGTGTGTGAGCACTACACTAAATCTGCTCTGTCAGATCCTTCTGAAAGGGATAGCTATGAAAATGTAAAGCTGCTCCCATTCGAGGCTTCCAAAATGAAACAGATTTTACACCAATGAAAAATTTAGTATCCCTAGCCTGAAAGTCAATAGGCACAATGATTTTTATCCATTGTTTAATACTCTGAATTTCATTCTTGCGGTATATAGTTTGTTCACATGTCCATACAATGTGGAAAGTGGTTATGTGTCATTTGTGCAGAAGGTATCTGCACCTCTGAGATTTACTTAAACTGCAGTCAGCTGCATCCCATATCACAGGAACAGCATTTCTGAGATCAGTGACAAACTCTGATTTAAGGTTTAGTTAGAATCTTGGGATAGTAAAGGCTCTGCATATGCAGGCATATGAGAAATGAGTCATTAGTAGGATCCCATTTTCACTGTCTGAAGAAGCTCTTTTTGACACTGGAATGGTAAGGTTGTTTTTTAGTAGTTGTCTTAATAGGGATTTACTCTCTTGTTTATGAGTGTTGTGAAAAGTGTGATTCTGAGAAAGAAAATGTAGTGCATTTAGAGAATCTGTGTCTACTGGATGCTGACATTTGGCTTGTGTGACAGAAGTATATACTTGCAGCAAGTCTGTGATAAGTTAAACATTTCAAATAATGAGCAAAGCTATTGGAAAACAAAATAATCCTGAAGGTTGTTTTGAATTAATATTCTTTAAAAGGTAAAATTTTGAGGATCAAAGATCCATCTGGAACAGTATCATAGCTCCAAGGAATGAAAGCATTGCAAGTCTAGTAAAGAGCTCAGATAGGGCAAACATGTAGGCTTTTTTTTCTGAGGTACTGTTCTTCCAACTTAAGTTATTTTCAGCTGTATGTACTTGCTGACTGCCAGTGCTATTCTTGCTCAGTTTTGTCCAGTTCCTCCTTAAACTTGGCTGAGCATCAATTCAAGAGAGATGTTAAGGTGCTGGAATGTGTCCAGAGAAGGGCGACAAAGCTGGTGAGGAGCCTGGAACATAAACCCTATGAGGAGAGACTGAGGGAGCTGGGGTTGTTTAGCCTGGAGAAGAGGAGGCTCAGGGCTGACCTCATTGCTGTCTACAACTACCGGAAGGGAGGTTGTAGCCAGGTGGGGATTGGTCTCTTCTCCCAGGCAACCAGCGAGAGAACAAGAGGACACAGTCTCAAGTTGTGCCGGGGGAAGTATAGGCTGGATGTTAGGAGGAAGTTGTTGCCAGAGAGAGTGATTGGCATTGGAATGGGCTGCCTAGGGAGGTGGTGGAGGCACCGTCCCTGGAGGTGTTGAAGAAAAGCCTGGATGAGGCACTTAGTGCTATGGTCTAGTTGACTGGCTAGGGCTGGGTGCTAGGTTGGACTGGATGATTTTGGAGGTCTCTTCCAACCTGGTTGATTCTATGATTCTATGATCATTTGACAGTGAATTCTGCAGTGTCAAAAAAGAACTACTTTTTTCATTTACTCTTGATGTTGCTGTTTGCTCTATATCCTCTAAGCTGCCTCTTCTCTAGACTGGGGAGTCTTTGATTTTCTGAACCATTTCTGACGTAGCTGCCATATTATACTTTCTATGGTGTATTTTTACCTTTAAGTATATTTTCTGTGCGTTCACTTTCTATGGTGTTTCAGGGTTTATTTGCTTTAATCCTTGTTCTAATTTAAAGTTACTTGTAAATACATTTCATCTCAAGGTACAGTTACATTGGTTTGATTTGTTTTCTTTTAATCTTGTCAGTTTATCTAAGTTCTGTTGCTCAGTTTACAAGCTGTCTTAATTAAGGATTTAAAATACACATTCATTAATAATCTGTAAAGATGCTGATAAGAAATTTTGGTGTCTAAGGGTTTTTTTTGGCTGTCAGATTCCACTTAGGTTGACCAAAGAGCTGCAGACTAGATAATGGAATTATGTTCACAAGCTTTGTCTGCCATCTTGTTTCTCCATTCAGTTGACTGCAGACAATTATATTGCAAAGGTTTCATTTTTCTGGCAAAGGCTTCAAATAGCCTTGAAGTCAGAAAATGGGAAATGTTAAACATTTGAAACCTACTGGACTATTTGAGCTTAAGGATGAACTATCAGACACAGCCAAGAGCCTTTTGTGTGCTCTTTTGTTATTTGTAAAGACATGGTGATCTCATTTACACGCGAGCACAGACAGGTTGCATGTGAGCATCTTCAGAGTACAGCTCAGATGCTTAATGGTTTTGTGCTAGAAAAGATCTTTTACTTTCAGACTTCTCTCTTTCCAATTTGTAGGGTTTTGGCATGTGAAATCCCAATAATCTATAAGATTTTTTTTGTTACTGGAATAATAGCCTAAAAAACTAATTTAAATCAAAGTTCCCATCTGCTGATCTCACTACTGTAATTGCTGTTTGCGTTTCATGTTCATAAAGTCAGACATTGAAGCCTTGTGTAATGCCATATCCCTCACAGAGGTCAGGAATAGGGCACACAGAGCTCAGAGGTGGGACAGAATATTCCTCTAGCCTTCCATTTCAAAAAAGATAAGAGCTGTCTGGATAATGGCTTAGTATGCTCTGCAGTATGCTGCAAGATGCCAAGGCTAGACATTTAATTATGAGCCTATCTTCAACAGCAAAATATGTCAGTAATTAACAGAGGACAATTTAGATGAATTATTGAATAATTAAAGACTTAAAGATTGGACATTCCTGTGGTTCTTAGAATGACTTTATGAATTGGACTTGAAGAGCTGCTATGAACTGTTGCATTAGCTTTGTAATTTATGAGTGGGAAATGTTGGAATACTAGAAGGAAAACCATTTTAAGATTTCAGTGGAAGGAAAAACATAAATATCTAAATGAAATAATGAAGAAGTACATTCTTCTGGTGGTGGAGAGAGAGACAGTAGGTTTTTTGGGCACCAAAGAGTGAAGAGAGAGTGAAACAGCAAATTCTTTTCCTGGTTAACACAATAAAGGCATTCTGTGTTTCTGGAAAGCTTTTGAAGTTCCCAAGCAAGTTAAAATACTATATTGAAAGTAATGATTGTTAATGGAAATGGAAAGTGATAAAAAGAGGTGTAACAGATGTTCATGCTACAACATTGCATGTTTTGTCTTTCTCCTTTTTTAATTATATTTTATGTTATGTGGAGAGCATCTTTTCCCAAAATACAGCCATTATTCTATTTCTGTTACTTTTTTGTGCTCTTTTCAGCTCTTACAGAGAAGCAAAATTTGTATTTATTAGTCTAAAACTATTCAGATATAATTAAGAGGTGGAATGCAGGAATAGGGAGCAGAGTGAAGCCTTCATAACCCAAGGGAAAATGGTCAGTGACCTGGTGCACCACAAGTCTGTAGGACTGGATGGGAAACACCCCAGGATACCAAGAGAGATGGCAGAAGTGCTCACCAAGCCAGTCTTGGGGGAGGTCTCAGTTGAACCAAGGTTTAGAAAATGTGATACCTATCTATGATAGGAGCTGGAAAGAGGATCAGAGGAGCTGCTGACCTGTCAGTCTGACCTTGGAGTCAAGGAAGATTATCTTGTGTGCAGTCATTCAGCACATACAGGACAACCAGGTGATCAGACTCAGTCAAAATGAGTTCATGAAGGGCACAAATCCTGCTTGACTAACCTGATGTCTTTCTACAAGAAGATTAACTCACTTAGTGGATGAGTGAAAAGCTGTAGGTGTTGTCCAAGCAGACTTTAGTAAAGTCTCTGACACTATTTCCCACAACATTCTTCTGAAGAACTGGCTCTTCATGGCTTGGATGAATGTATGCTGTGCTGGGTGATAAACTGGCTGGATGGCCAAATGCAAAGAGTGGTGGCGAATGGAGTTAAATCCAGTTGGTGGCTGGTCATAAGTGATGTTCCCCTGGGCTTAGTACTGGGGCCAGTCTTCTTTAATACCTTTATCAATGCTGTGCATGAGGGGATGGAGTGCACCCTCTGTGTGTTTACAAACAATGCCAGTTGGACAGAAGTGTTGATCTGTTTGAGGGTAGGGAGGTTGTACAGAAGGATCTGGCCATGCTGGCTGAGGCTAATGGTAATGAGATTCAACAGAGCCAAGCACTGGGTCTTGCATCTGAGTCACAACAACCTCATGCAACACACACAGGCTTGGAGAAGAGCGGCTGGAAAAGCCTGGTAGAAAAGGACCTGGAGGTGGTGATTGACAGCCATATGAGCATGAGCCAGCAGTGTGCCCAGGTGGCCAGGATGTCCAAAAGTTTTCTGGCTTGTGTTAGAAGTAGTGTGGTCAGCAGGACTAGGGAAGCATTTGTTCTCTTCTTCCAAGTATCACAGTATCACAGTATCACCAAGGTTGGAAGAGACCTCACAGATCATCAAGTCCAACCCTTTACCACAGTGCCCAAGGCTAGACCATGTCACCAAGTGCCACATCCAACCTTGCCTTGAACTGCCCAGGGACGACGACTCCACCACCTCCCCAGGCAGCCCATTCCAGTGCCTAATGACTCTCTCAGTGAAGAACTTTCTCCTCACCTCGAGCCGAAATTTCCCCTGGCGCAGCCTGAGGCTGTGTCCTCTTGTTCTGGAGCTGGCCACCTGAGAGAAGAGAGCAACCTCCTCCTGGCCACAACCACCCCTCAGGTAGTTGTAGACAGCAATAAGGTCACCCCTGAGCCTCCTCTTCTCCAGGCTAAACAACCCCAGCTCCCTAAGCCTCTCCTCGTAGGGCTTGTGCTCGAGGCCTCTCACCAGCCTCGTCGCCCTTCTCTGGACACGCTCAAGCATCTCAGTGTCCTTCCTAAACTGGGGGGCCCAGAACTGAACGCAGTACTCGAGGTGTGGTCTGACCAGTGCAGAGTACAGGGGCAGAATGACCTCCCTGCTCCTGCTGACCAAGGGATAGGACCCCTCCTTTGGTCCTTTTTCTTGTTATACTTGTGTTATTGCACTAAAAATGGTAGTGCACCTTAGCTAATTAAAGCAACATTGCATTTCAAGGGAAGGTCCTGTTAAAATGAAGTGAAATAGAATTGGAAATATTTTACAGTGTTATTTGTAAAGCTATAGACAGGATTTCAGGAGAATAACTGCTCTTATATATCAAGTAACTGAATTTTCCAGAGGCATCAAAGATGTCTCACAGAGGTAGCAGCTCTGTGCTCCAAGTTTTTAAAATGTTAAGTTGTATTCTTCTGAAAAAGTCAACCTTAGTGACTGCTGAAACTGAGGCTGTGAACATTGCCTATCATATTGATATTTGGAATATAATGCATTTTATTAATGTGAAGTGGTCAAAAGGTAATATACTGTGCTCTGGCCTTCCTCAGGGTGTCATTCTTGTTACAGAGGTAAATGAGGTGGTCTGTCCTGCAGTGGGGTTGAGAGCTTCTGAAAAGTCTGTATAAGTGTTCATGTTGTTAAATCCTTAGCTTTGTGGAAGTCAGGTATTTATATTAATGTGCCAGAGGCTTTTAATCATAGAGTCAGTCAGGGTTGGAAGGGACCACAAGGATCATCCAGTCCCAACCCCCCTCACATGGGCAGGGACACCCTACCCTAGAGCAGGCTGCCCAGAGTCTTATCCAGCCTGGCCTTAAACACCTCCAGGGATGAGGCCTCAACCACCTCCCTGGGCAGCCCATTCCAGCCTCTCACCACTCTCATGCTGAACAACTTCCTCCTCACGGCCAGGCTGAATCTCCCCACCTCCAGCTTTGTTTTGTTCCCCCTAGTACTGTCACTCCCTGGTAGCCTAAAAAGTCCCTCCCCAGCATTTTTGTAGCCCCCCTTCAGATACTGGAAGGCCACAAGAAGGTCACCTGGGAGCCTCCTCTTCTCCAGACTGAACAGCTCCAACTCTTTCAGTCTGTCCTCACAGAAGAGATGCTCCAACTCTCTGATCATCCCCATGGCCCTTCTCTGGTCATGCTCCAGCACCTCCACATCCCTCTGGTAATAGAGGCTCCAGAACTGGATGCAGTACTCCAGATGGGGTCTCAGCAGAGAGGAGTAGAGGGGGAGAATCACCTCCCTTCACCTGCTGGCCACACTTCTCCTGATGCAGCCCAGGCTCTGGTTTGCCCTGTGGGCTGCAAGTGCACACTGCTGGCTCATGTTGAACTTCTTGTCCACCAGCACTCACAAGTCCCTCTCCTCAGTGTTGCTCTCCAGCCAGTCACCACCCAGCCTGGATTTGTGCTTGGGATTGCCTCCACCGAGATGCAGGACCTTGCACTTGGTATTGTTGAGCTTCCTGAGATTGGCTTGTGCCCACCTCTCCAGCCTGTCCAGGTCCCTCCAGATGATATCCCTTCCCTCCAGCCTGTCTGCTGCACTACACAGCTTAGTGTTGTCAGCAGACTTGCTGAGGGTGCACTCAGTGCCTCATACTTTGACATATTCTTTCACATGCAAAATTCATATTCTGCACATACCTTTACATATCCTGACACGTGCAAAATGTGTATCACTGTTGTTAATCCGTGCGGAATACTGATCTCATTTTCAAGGTCATGCTGTGCACTTAGAGCACTCATAACATGTTGTGGTTGCTGGGTGTATGTGGTAATTAATTTTTAATTACTTTGTGTTTTTATTTCTAGGTTGATGACTCCAGTTGTGATGCTGAAGTACTTTCCTTACTCCTCAGTGCCAAGTTAGTGGTGAAGTGCATATCTACTGCTTTCTATCCTCGCCTCATTGACCACTTACTGGCTAACCAGAGAGAAGGAGGCTGGGATGTAGAGGAAATAGCAAAACAGCTTAAAGAAGCAGGATTCAGTGCAGAGGCCGGATCCCTCTTGATGTCTCATCGAGGGACTCATCCTTCACTCAGGACTTTCACTACTGCCCTTCAGGCTGTTCAGCACTGGATCTAAAAATGGTGGATGTGTATGTTTGTCTGCCTTTTTGCTGGAGATCTTACACAAAAGGGAGAAATTGCTATTGTAGTGAAGTAACAAAGTTCATTATTCTCTGTTTTGTTGAAAATACAGACAGCACACTTACAGTCAATTCCTTTCTACTTCTAATCCCTTAAAAGTTTTTTGGTGCAGGCAGTATAATTCTGTTACATGACTAGCATAGCACCGAATCTGGTGATCCTTTTCAGATCAGATCAAAGTGCTAAATGATTACAATTTGCAACATATAAATGAGATATTAGTAAGCTGGCAAGTTACATACAGTTTGTCTTCGTTTCTGTAAGTAATTTACATGTCTTAATGTAAAACTAATGTAAAAATATAAAGATTTATGGAGCAATAGAAAAATCACAAGAGTAATTTCTAAGAATTTACAAACCTTAACGTTTGGTATTGTGCAATGTGATTGCTGCAGCTCTTGTTTGCAATAAATAAAGTATTTTACATTTATTGTAGTATTTCCTGCCATTGTGGAGGCAGGGAATTAACATTTCTGAGTCAGGAAATATAAAAAATAGAATTATTTTCTTTTCCTGCAACCCTGCCCTCAAAACTATATACAAAATTAGTTTAGTTTATTAGCAGATTCAGTTTGCTTGGGAATATCTTCCAAAAGAAAAAAAAAGGTTATTATAGATAAATTTAGATATTTAGGAAGTCAGGAAATGGAAAAGGCTAAGCTATAAACACAGCTTTACCCCACTATCAATCAGGCTGTGCATAGGAGTAAGGGAAAAGCTTACTCACAGAGGTGAGATAGGCATTCGGCAGTGATCCCTGACTGAATTCTTCTGCAGGAGCAGCCTTCTCACGTTGCAGGCAATATCCAATAATAGAGATCCACGCCACAGAAGCCCGAGGGGAGTGGGAGGGCTGCCAAACTCGGAAATGTCTTCTTCCCAAGTGGGATGGTCATGGAATGATGCTGCCTTCAGAGCAGCTAGTGTCCCACAGTCCGGGAGGCAGCCAGAATGTTGGCTACTGATAGGGTCTGAGAGATGGCAGTCCAGATGCTGCTGTCTCTCTCTCTCAAAGAACCCGAGGCTTGCCAAGCCTGCCAGCTTGCACAAAAGGGTGCAAAAGTGGGAGGAACCGTCCAAAAGCAGGGATGGGATAAAACCAAGAGCTGTGCAAAAGGTACGAGCTGTCCTAAAGCAGGGGCGGTCCAGTCACGGCAGGAACTTGTCCTTCATGGTGGCAGGGGACTCTCCAGACAGGAACTATCAAGGCAGGAACCCTTGCTCTATTTATCCTTTTTTCTAGACAAAGTGTCCATTTACCATTTGTAGTGGGTGTGAAACCCAGCCAATCACAGCCTGATTTCTGCGTGGGCTTCCACACAGCTCAGCCCATGTGCAGAAAAGGACCATTTGCTGCCCCCCTTCAAGCCTGCATGGCAGGGGAAGCAGGTTTCCACACCTTTCTTTTCCCATGGAATGAGAGGGAGAAGAGAGGAATCTGGGGTATCCCAGGACACCTACTTTTACACAAGTAAGTATTTTCTTTCTTCTGCCCTTTTTTTCTGAAATTCCTGTCTCTCCTTAGTGGCATTGTTCATGAGGACAGGCTAAACTTTTCTGTGCCTGCAGACAGTCTTAGGCTTTAAGCTATCTTTCTTGTTAATTTGGGAAGCCCCTTCTCAAATCAAATATTTATTGAAACCATTTGTGAATGAACTTTCAGAGTATTTTGCTTGTATTTTTCCTGCATTCTGAGAAATTACATAGGAGTTTTTGTTTCCACATGCCATCCTGTCTTCATAAGACAAAGTATTTATGATTGTATTCAGAGGCTTTTCAGTAAGGGGTCTGCCAATTTATCGCACTACATTACCAGAAGGGTTAGATGTTTCATGTGTTTATCAGAATTTGCTCTTTAAAATTTATCTGTCAATCTTTTGCCTAATTTTGTGTTCAGATCTCATTTTGATGTAATAATCTACAGAAATGTTGCATACAGTAAGATCCCTAAGATGATACAGTTGGCAAGCAATCTCTAGACCAAATGCTGTCCAACCACCTCTTCAAGGCAATGTCCCTTTATTGTTGGAGCAGGTTGCTCAATACTGGATTCAGTTTGATCCAGTGATGGATGTCCCAATGCTTGTCTGTTCTGGTGCTGGAAAGCTTTGATGTTTATTCCCATGTTTGAATCACAGAATGTTAGGGGTTGGAAGGGACTTCAAAAGATCATCTAGTCCAACGTCCTCTGCTAAAGCAAGATCACCTAGAGTAAGTGGGTCACACAGAAAAGTATCCAGGTGGATTTGGAATGTCTCCAAAGGCAAGACTCCACAACTTCTCTGGGCAACCTGTTTAAGGGTTGGACTTGATGATCTGTGAGGTCTCTTCCAACCCTGATGATACTGTAATAATGCTCTGTCACCCTCACAATCAAAAAGTTTTTCTGTATATGCTGCACCCTTTACCCCTTGTCCTATCATTGGACAACACTGAGAAGAGCCTGACTGTCCTCCCAAGACTTGCCCCTTCATGTATTACAAACATGAATGAGGTCAGCCCTCAGTCTCCTCTGCTACAAGCTAAAGTAATTCCTTGAAAAAGCATGAGTTGGCCCTGCTGAAGTCTAGCGTTGTGATCCTGCTTGGTATGCTGGTCCTACTGCACAAGATCCTGAACTCGACCATCTCATGCTCCCTGCAGCCAAAGCTGTCCTGCAGACTATGTTCGAACCTGTCTTGCACCTGTCTATGTTCAAACCTGTCTCATTTCAGCTTCTGGCAGTTGCCTGTCATCTCCCCACCGTGCACCCTGTGAAAAGCCTGACTGTATCATCTTGATAACCTTCTTGTGGGTTTTAGATTCTCAAAGGCTTTTCTCCTCGAAACAAGCAAACCCCAAAAGTGCAAAAGCAATTGCAGTGGAGCAATTGCAGTTCCTAGGTGATTTAGCTGACTGTGCCTACAGTACATACACTGCTGAAGGATTCCATTAGTACTGATAATATTCAGTCAAAACCTTGCAACAGAGTGATCCAGCTCAGGTGTATTTGCTCTGTGCTTCAGTAATACTCATATCTGAGCTTTCTGCTATTTGGGATAGCCAGCTTCTTCTTCATGCCATATAGTAGCAAGCTGGCTATTACTGAGATAGTAGTTTTGAAAATCCTCCTTCTTCCTAACTGTCAGTCTAAATCATGAAGAAGAGTGGATTAAAAGTTTGAAGTGGCTATTTCATTTGGAAAGTCGTATTACTGAGTTCTTTCCTAGACTTCAGGATTTAGAAATAGGTAATGACATTGGTTGAATCAAAACCTAAGTTATTGTCTTTGATTTGGGATCTGTTTTGCTATATCAACTTTTACTGACCATGAAAATTGTTCAGCTGTTAGCCTTATCTTTCTCACCTCCTGTAAGACTCTCAACAAGGTGTTTAATAATGCTGTAATCATAGAATCAAACGGGTTGGAAGAGATCTCCAAGATCATCCAATCCAACCTAGCACCCAGCCCTATCCAGTCAACTAGACCATGGCACTAAGTGCCTCATCCAGGATTTTCTTGAACAACTCCAGGGACGGTGCCTCCACCACCTCCCTGGGCAGCCCATTCCAATGCCAATCACTCTGGGAAGAACTTCTGCCTAACATCCAGCCTATACTTCCCTCAGCACAACTTGAGACTGTGTCCCCTTGTTCTGTTGCTGGTTGCCTGGGAGAAGAGACCAACCCCCACCTGGCTACAGCCTCCCTTTCAGGTAGTTGTAGACAGCAGTGAGGTCACCCCTGAGCCTCCTCTTCTGCAGGCTGCACACCTCCAGCTCCCTCAGCCTCTCCTCATAGGGTTTATGTTCCAGGCCCTTCACCACCTTTGTTGCCCTTCTCTGGACATGTTCCAGCACCTCAACATCTCTCTTGAATTGAGGGGCCCAGAGCTGGACACAGCACTCAAGGTGTGGCCTGACCAGTGCTGAGTACAGGGGAAGAATAACCTCCCTTGTCCTACTGGCCACACTGTTCCTGATCCAGGCCAGGATGCCATTGGCTCTCTTGGCCACCTGGGCACACTGCTGGCTCAATTCTTCCGAATGTTAACTTACTCTTTTATACTTGCTGATCCAATCTATCCTTCAGTGTTTTATGGAAGGTCAGCTCATCCACATATCTGACATACACATCAAATTCCAATTTGTGTCATTCAGCTATAGTGCCTTAGTTCTCTTATGTTAGCAGTCCCACGAGGTCTAGACTAGTAAAGCAGACCACACTGGCATTGCAGAGAAAGGAAACATTTCAGTCTGTGTGCACATTTTGTCCTCCAGTTAGTAAGTCCAGTGCTAGGTTTTCTGACCATTCTCATTCAAGATCATGAAAAGCTTGTGTTTAGTGTCACTTCAGAGCTGAGCTGTAGATAAAGCTCTAATGAGTCTTATTGATCTTCTGTCCATTTTTTCTGGTTTGCTGGCATTGCAAATAAATGCTTTCCTTTCAGCCAGGACCACTACAGATTTATTCTATATTTGAAACTTTAATGTATAAGAAACAGATTTAGTATATACATTGAAAACAGTCAGCCTGCATTAGTATATGTTGCAAATAAAATTTAAAGGGGAAAAAGAACCTCAACAATAACCAGTTAAAAAAGAAAGGCACATAACAAGGATGTTATTTGTGCCAGTGCCAGCATTTTAGTACTTTCTGTGTAGTAGAATAACATCTGAGGCTTTGGGAGTGACCAAGATAAGCTAACAAATGCTATTGTGTTAGTTTGAGATTTGGTTATGGTTTTAGATGGGGCTTTGGGTGTTGGTTTATTTTTTGGTTGGTTGGTTTACATTTGTTGGTACATTTTTTTTGGTTTATTGAGGTATTTTTGTTGTTTTTAAAATATTAAGAAATTCACCTTGGTATAATACATAATTATGATAAAGACATTGAATAATTTTAGTTGTTTTTTTAAATATTAAGAAATTCACCTTGGTATAATACATAATTATGATAAAGACATTGAGTAATTTTAGTTGTTTTTTTAAATATTAAGAAATTCACCTTGGTATAATACATAATTATGATAAAGACATTGAATAATTTCAGTTGTATTTAAATATTAAGAAATTCACCTTGGTATAATACATAATTATGATAAAGACATTGAGTAATTTTAGTTGTTTTTTTTAATATTAAGAAATTCACCTTGGTATAATACATAATTATGATGATGTCCTGGAGTCCCGTACCCCTAAATTCCTCTCCTGCCCGGACTTCGGGGGGAAAGGGGAAAAGCCGCCTGGTTTCCCCCCCCCTCGCCTGCCCTGCAGCCGAGAAGGGGGCGGGGACTGCCCCGTGAGTTCCCGCGCTGGAGCCAGGCTGGGATTGGCCGTGCGCTTTCGCGCCTAAAGTGTGGGAACTCTGCCCTTTGTCTAGCGAAGGGTATAAATATTGGGGGTCTTCCCGCCTTTGGGGTTCCCGCTTTGGATTTTGCCTGTGCCTGGACGAGTTCGCTCACTCTCCTGTGCCTGGACTGCAGAGAGACCAAAGGACTTGCCTTGGTGTTAGGCACACCTTTGTCTGCCTAACGACCCTTAACGACCCTTAACGACTCCTGCAGCCGCTGGAGGAGGAAGACCGACCGCACGAGCCAGCCTGAGTGAGTTATTTGGCTTAGCTTAATTTAGTAAGAAACCGCTATTAATTAATAGCAGAGTCCTTTTCCAAAAACTGACTTCCAAATATATATATAGTCAGATTATTAATGGTATCCTCGTAGAATTCTCATGCAACTTAACCTGTTTATCAAACGAAATTAATCTTTGTATATATAGTTGTGGGGGCGGGTTTTGTAAAAATAAAAAATATCTATTTTTGATAAATTCTCGACTCGGCCACGTATTTCTGCCCTCCGCAACAGATAAAGACATTGAATAATTTTAGTTGTATTTAAATATTAAGAAATTCACCTTGGTATAATACATAATTATGATAAAGACATTGAATAATTTTAGTTGTATTTAAATATTAAGAAATTCACCTTGGTATAATACATAATTATTATAAAGACATTGAATAATTTCAGTTGTATTTAAAATATTAAGAAATTCACCTTGGTATACTACATAATTATGATAAAGACATTGAATAATTTTAGTTGTTTTTTTAAATATTAAGAAATTCACCTTGGTATAATACATAATTACTATAAAGACATTGAATAATTTCAGTTGTATTTAAATATTAAGAAATTCACCTTGGTATAATACATAATTATGATAAAGACATGGAATAATTTCAGTTGTTTTTAAATATTAAGAAATTCACCTTGGTATAATACATATTTATGATAAAGACATTGAATAATTTTAGTTGTTTTTTCAAATATTAAGAAATTCACCTTGGTATAATACATAATTGTGATAAAGACATTGAATAATTTTAGTTGTTTTTTTAAATATTAAGAAATTCACCTTGGTATAATACATAATTATTATAAAGACATAGAATAATTTCAGTTGTATTTAAATATTAAGAAATTCACCTTGGTATAATACATAATTATGATAAAGACATTGAATAATTTCAGTTGTATTTAAATATTAAGAAATTCACCTTGGTATAATACATAATTATGATAAAGACATTGAATAATTTCAGTTGTATTTAAATATTAAGAAATTCACCTTGGTATAATACATAATTATGATAAAGACATTGAATACTTTCAGTTGTTTTTTTAAATATTAAGAAATTCACCTTGGTATAATACATAATTATGATAAAGACATTGAATAATTTCAGTTGTATTTAAATATTAAGAAATTCACCTTGGTATACTACATAATTATGATAAAGACATTGAATAATTTTAGTTGTTTTTTAAATATTAAGAAATTCACCTTGGTATAATACATAATTATTATAAAGACATTGAATAATTCTTTTTTTTTTTTAATTCATTTTGCTTGATTTGCATTTGGAATCTGTCCAGAATACAGCATGAGCCAGCCTTTTTTAACCTCAAAAGAGTCCATGTTCTAAAGGCCTTTGTGCTCTTAAAAGCAGATGAATAAAGAGTTTGTGTCTCCAGGAGCAATGCTTTCTAGAGCAATTAATCCTCTTTTGCTTGACAAACACTGATAGCGTTTACGTCTTTGAGGAGCTTTTTGCTGCCTGTTAAATGCAGCAAAGCACCAAAATATATCACCTTTCTTTTGGATAAGTAGAACCAGAGATTAGGGAAGAAAGATCATAACTCACAATTTCTTTCTCTGCTGACAACCTTAAGTGGAGATGGTACTCACTGCAACAGATGCAGAGCAGACACTTGTATTTATTAACAAAGCTGTGCAATTCAGTGAAGTGGCTACATGTTATTTAGATATTTTCTTTGTGTAATGATTCTTTCTGTGATTCATTGCCTTTGATATTCTGCAGTGTGAAAAGAGGCTTTGAGAGGATGGCTGTAGAATATGGATACTTGCATCATAAGGGTAAGAATTCCTATACCTGGAAAATACACTGATTTTTCATGTTTGTTTTATTTACCTCTACTTGCCCTCCAAACTCCAGCAAACTAGGCCAGTACTGTGTGCAAGGTCAGATTTCACAAAGCAGTGCCCACAAAGCTAGGTGACCCCTTGGGCTGTTTGTTCCCAGAATGATAGTGGGTTGCCACCCAAGCATCTCTTCTTCCAGCGTGTTGCTTGTGCAGAAGCATAGGATGACAGCAGACCACATAGGAACTGAGGATTTTACCTGCATTCATCTGTCAGCAGGTGAGTACTGAGCAAGAAGGCTCCAGCTGGAGAGCCAGTCAAGGGCATGACAACAACGAAACAGCTGCAGCAACTGACGCAAATGAAAAAGGAGTCCAAGGCAAGAATTTTTCTGCTGTTTTATTTCACTGCAAAACACAGCAAGTAACACCTACCACCTTACTGGTTTATAGTACTGACTGATGATAGACTGAGAGTTTCTGAAGAAAGGGACTGAACCCAAAGCTAGAAATGTTCTACCTTCAGAATGGGTTTACTATGATAGCATTGCCCACCAGATCTGCCACATTTCCCACTTCAAAATTTCTAGGTTCTAAATTCCAGTATTTTCCAAAGAGATTATGCCTTCACAGTAAAGCCCAGAGACTTCTCTCACTTCCAAGGTTGGATCTGGATGCCCAAGTTGTCATAAACTTGTCTGTTGTTAGAGTCATGTCCATTATTTACACATTTGCCTCTCATTTGTTTCAAACTATGTCCCTACTTTTTATATTGGGGGAAAAAAAATCAAACATAAAGCCCCCACAAAAATCTGACTGATGATCTCTTGGACTAGGTGGAGATGAGTACTGAGTTTCCAGAGTGAATGAGCATCCCACTGTAGAGCAGGAAGTCTTCAGCCCCACTAAGACAGAGCCTTCTCTTTCCTTAGTGCTTAGGAGACATGGTGTGCAAGTGCAACCAATATTTCCAGTAGGTAATGATAAGAGCAAAGACTTTGCTCTTAAAACCTAATAAGCATCCTTCTCTTGACTATGATAACATTCAGAAACATGAAAATCTTTACTTTGATTTCTCCTTACAGTAATAAAATTTCATCTGTCAGCTTTCTTCACTAGCTTTAGGACTGGGGAATTGTTTGGTGGTTATGGTAATAACTGTGCTGTTTGAACAAAGTGAGGGGTTTTTTTTGTCATGTTGACTGAACCTTCACAGGATATACCAAACTGTGCAAACAAGATAAAGTCTGAGGTCATATCCAGCTCATTCATAGCTAACTGACAATGCCGTCCATATTACTACCCAAAACCAGATACCTTGCCTACTGAAGCTGGCTGGGAACAGGTGGAAGAGACCTCAAAAACCTCCTTGTTGCACAGATGTGTTTTTTCTACCTCCTTGCCTGCCATATAATTTATCAGGAACAGTGTGGCCAGTAGGACAAGGGAGGTTATTCTTCCCCTGTACTCAACACTGGTCAGGCCACACCTTCAGTACTGTGTCCAGTTCTGGGCTCCTCAATTCAAGAGAGATGTTGAGGTGCTGGAACATGTCCAGAGAAGGGTGACAAAGCTGGTGAGGGGCCTGGAACACAAACCCTATGAGGAGAGGCTGAGGGAGCTGGGGGTGTTTAGCCTGCAGAAGAGGAGGCTCAGGGGTGACCTCACTGCTGTCTACAACTACCTGAAGGGAGGCTGTAGCCAGGTGGGGGTTGGTCTCTTCTCCCAGACAACCAGCAATAGAACAAGGGGGCACAGTCTCAAGTTGTGCCATGGGAGCTATAGGCTGGATGTTAGGTGGAAGTTCTTGATAGAGAGAGTGATTTCCCATTGGAATGGGCTACCCAGGGAGGTGGTGGAGTCACCATCCCTGGAGTTGTTCAAGAAAAGCCTGGATGAGGCACTTAGTGCCATGGTCTAACTGACTGAATAGGGCTGGGTGCTAGGTTGGGCTGGATAATCTTGGAGGTCTCTTCCAACCTGGTTGATTCTGTGATTCTATGATTCTATGATTATCAGTACGAGTTAGCTAAGGGTCTGTGTAATTTTTTATGTATATGGGGCTGGGTGCTAGGTGCCCACAAAAGCTACTCTGTCACACCCCTCATCAGCTGGACAGGGGAGAGAAAATACAATGAAAGGCTCATGGGTTGAGATAAGAGCAGAGATCATTCACTGATTACCATCACAGGCAAAATAGGCTCAGCTTGGGAAAAGTCAATTCAGTTTGTTATCAGTCAAATCAGAGTAAATAAAAACTAAATCTTAAAACATCTTCATCAATTTCTTCCTTTCAGGCTTAACTTTGCTCCTGATTTTTTCTGCCAGCTCTCTGCCAGTGTCACACAGGGTTGGGGTACAGCAGTCACAGTCATTCAATCAGATGTTTCTGCTGCTCCTTTCTCCTCAGAGGAAGGACTCCTCACACTACTCTGCTGCTCCAGTGTGAGGTCCTTCTCACGGTAGACAGCTCTGCACAGTCTTCTCCAATGTGAATGCTCCTTTTAAAATATGATATAATACATCTGCTACCACCATTGCTGATGGGCTTGACCTGAGCCGACAGAGGATCTATCTTGCAGCCAGTTGGCATTGGCTTTATCAGACACAGGGAAAGCTTCTAACAGTTTCTCAGAAAAGCCACCCCTGTATCCTGTCAAAAGCTTGCCACACAATTCCAGAACGATGTGTAATGAATTTATATGTGGTTGATTTTGGCAATGACTGTAGCAGCCTGAATACCTGACTCGATGACTAGTCAGTACATCTAATGCAGTGCTAGGCTTGGCTCACTCTTTGTAAGGAAAAAAGAGAGAAAATATTGGTTAGTGTAAATCTCTCAAGTAAAGAATGAATGATGGAGTCACTGTTTATGAAATTGTGATGGTTTGGGTGTTACCCCCCCACACACACACTTTGGAAAATCTCCTAGACTAGACTCAGCAGCTCTGGAAGTTGAATGAAGCTTTATATTTACAGCTAGCACAATATACAAGCAGGTATTTACAGTATATACAGTTATAGACAGAAAAATACAAGGTAAAAAGTACTACAGAAACACAACAGCCCTCCCAGAAACCTGAGTCCCCAGGAGGGGCTCCCAACCACCCTTCCACCTTCCTCCCACCCCTCTACCTTACTCAAGACTTTGTCTTATGCTCAAGATATCTTGGAGGGTAGGTCAGGGGAGTTAGAAGTAGATGGATTAGTCCCACAGACAGCAGGTTTGGTTAGAGAGAGAGGTGCAGCCCCAGAGAGACAGAGAGCGACTCAGTTATCTATATTTATGTTCTTGTTCTTATACATCTCAGCAAGCCTATGAATGAAGTAGACATCACCTTTGTTTCCTTTTCACAGCCTGTAATCTAATTCTTCTCACCAAAACATTCCAGCTAGGCTCAAACTAGCACAGAAGTTTAACATTTAAACAACAGAATTACCTTTAGAACTGAATTGTCTATGGAATGTGTATCCCTCTTCCTCTGAGATGAGCATCTTCTGCCAAGCTGTGCTGACACCCTGTCACTGAATCTGCCCCTATACTCTGCACTGGTTAGACCACACCTTGAGTATTGTGTTCAGTTCTGGGCCCCCCAGTTTAGGAAGGACATTGAGATGCTTGAGCATGTCCAGAGAAGGGCGACGAGGCTGGTGAGAGGCCTTGAGCACAGCCCTACGAGGAGAGGCTGAGGGAGCTGGGATTGGTTAGCCTGGAGAAGAGGAGGCTCAGGGGTGACCTTATTGCTGTCTACAACTACCTGAGGGGTGGTTGTGGCCAGGAGGAGGTTGCTCTCTTCTCTCAGGTGGCCAGCACCAGAACAAGAGGACACAGCCTCAGGCTGCACCAGGGGAGATTTAGGCTCGAGGTGAGGAGAAAGTTCTTCACTGAGAGAGTCATTGGACACTGGAATGGGCTGCCCGGGGAGGTGGTGGAGTCGCCGTCCCTGGGGCTGTTCAACGCAAGGTTGGACGTGGCACTTGGTGCCATGGTCTAGCCTTGAGCTCTGTGGTAAAGGGTTGGACTTGATGATCTGTGAGGTCTCTTCCAACCCTGATACTATACTGTGTGATACTGTGAATGTCATCTTACACTACCCTCCCTGGCTCCTCCTGTTTGCAGGATATGGTAACATGGAAACCAGCTTCACAGAGAGATCAGACTTAAAGTCCTATGTCCTTTGCAGCCCAGATACAGCAAACTGCATGATGACCTTTTTCTGTGAGAATCTTTATCTGCATAATGTGCATGTAAAATATTTACTCTAAGATGCAAAGCAGATGTGTTATGTTTAAAGTAGTGCTTGAAAACAAATAACCAGAAGGAGTTAAGTTTAAACAGGGGAACTTTACAGAACACAAACTACAAATGAAACCAGGGGTGATTTTAATTAACCTGGTAATACCCTCTGTGCTGGTTTGGGCTATGGAGGAAAAAAAGACACAACAGTATCTGAACACAATTTTCCATAGTATGTACCTGAAAAATACATAGACAGTATCCTATATAATCTCAAAATGGCAATAGTGGGGCAATTTAAGCTCTAGTCCTGGAAGTGTTTCTATTGTGACCTTTTCATTTAAGCACTTAATGGATGTTTATCATAGTGCTGCTGTAAATGTAGCTTCTCTGGTAAAGACACTGCAGAGAAAAGTGAAGTAAAAGCTAGCCTAGGCCATTTTGGACTTCAGAGCTATAACTGCTGCTGCTGTCAGGCAACTTTTGTCCTAAGATGTGGTATTTTCTATCTTCAATACTTTCATAAACTGTTCAAAATTGCTGGATGTGAGTGGATGAAAAGCTAAAAGTGATTTTAAGATATGTCTTCCCGTATGAACTAAGGTCCAGTCTAAGCTGGTTTGAGAATTGAGATATTTAAAGATTTAAGTTTCATGTTGTTCTTAGCTTCATATTCAAGAATAATCTGTACCTCTTCAATACTTTCTAGTCCTCCAGAATAAGGAAACTCCTAGATAAATGTTAAAGTGTGGTGGTTAGGGTTTTATTTTCCTATTCATAATGATGGAAAAACAACTGGCATAAGCACACTAAAGAGCTCAGACTAACTGACAATTTCCTGAAACATTTTATTTCACATGTACAGTTCAGGAAGTTGAGGTTCCAAGCTTAGGGAGGAATAAAAGTGGTATAACTTGCTTGTAGAGATGAGTAATGAGCAAAGATAAGTGAATGAAGTAGAGATTACAAGCCACCACTTGTAATTAGAACTCTGGGATCTTTAATTAGCTGTTTATTCCTTTAGTAGTGCAAGTTTAGGCTGGATGTTAGGAGGAAGTTCTTCACAGAGAGAGTGATTTGCCATTGGAATGGGCTGCCCAGGGAGGTGGTGGAGACACCGTCCCTGGAGGTCTTCAAAAAGAGACTGGATGAGGCACTTAGTGCCATGGTCTAGATGACTGGATAGGGCTGGGGGCTAGGTTGGACTGGATGATCTTGGAGGTCTCTTCCAACCTGGTTGATTCTGTGATTCTATGGATATACTTTTGCTTTTAGAGGGCAGTATTTATTATGATGACAGACCCTGGAGGCCTAAGTAGACACATTGTAGAAGTACTCCATCTGCACGCAACACAATATTTTCATTATGTGTTAAAGACTAAAGAATCATAGAATCAACCAGGTTGGAAGAGACCTCTAAGATCATTCAGTCCAACCTATCACCCAGCCCTATCCAGTCAACTAGACCATGGCACTAAGTGCCTCATGCAGTCTTTTCTTGAACACTTCCAGGGATGGTGACTCCCTCCACCACCTCCCTGGGCAGCTCATTCCTATGGCAAATCACTCTCTCTGTGAAGAACTTCTGCAGGAATGCAGTGTGAGAGGGAACAATAATGTCCAGTCTGTGGCCATTTGTCCTTGGTTCCCACAGCTTCAGGATGCCTCCCACAGGCTAGGAGAAATAGCAGACACCTGGTTAATGAGAAAAACAAGGTGTGATGCATGTATAAGACTGGGTTGCTCTTGCCTAGATTATGCTAATCTGTAGGTGTGTGCTCTGTGCTCAAGGCTATATAAATGTGGTCAGAATGAGCAATAAAGGTCTCCGGTGGGATTCACATTGAATCGTGGAATCCATGTGGTATCCCTTGCTAACAGGTGCTGAGCTATGCTGTGTTCCTGAAGGAAGATTTGCAGCTATCAAACTTCCTCCTAACATCCAGCCTATAGCTCCCTCAGCACAGCTTGAGACTGTGTCCCCTTGTTCTGCTGCTGGTTGCCTGGCAGAAGAGACCAACCCCCACCTGGCTACAAAAAAATAGGTAGTGTGCTTGGAGAAAATAAGTAATGAGGATGCAGTGATAGCATGACCCTTGCATAGATTCTGTTCAACAACTGCTTTGTCTTACCGACATGAACTACATGAGGTTGAAGATGTCCTTTTCATTTTGTTCACTACATTGGCTTTGTTTCTTTCACTATCTTGATCTAAAGATTCATAGCCCAAAACCAGTTTGGTCTTATGTGCCAATTACCAAGGAAAAATACTACAGGCTAGGAAAGAGGCACAGCCTCTGGCTGTATGTCAGTGTCCTGTTTATGCTCGGGATTTGGGCAATCTGACTCTCAAAGGAAATGAAGGAATATCAGTGACAGCTCTAAGAGCAGCTCTATTTAGAAAGGAAATCATAGGAAAGGAAATCATATGAAAGGAAATCATAGAATCAACCAGGTTGGAAGAGACCTCCAAGATCATCCAGGCCAACCTAGCACCCAGCCCTAACCAGTCAACTAGACCATGGCACTAAGTGCCTCATCCAGTCTTTTCTTGAAGACCCCCAGGGACGGTGCCTCCGCCACCTCCCTGGGCAGCCCATTCCAATGGGAAATCACTCTCTCTGTGAAGAAATTCTTCCTAATATCCAGCCTATACCTACCCTGGCACAACTTGAGACTATGTCCCCTTGTTCTATTGCTGGGTGCCTGGGAGAAGAGGCCACCCCCCACCTGGCTACAATGCCCCTTCAGGTAGTTGTAGACAGTAATAAGATCACCCCTGAGAAAAGAACAGGAATTTATTTCAGCATGTTTTTCCAGTGATTTGCAGGAGGGAATGTGGAAGACAGTGTACTTCTACAGATTTTACTAAGTCTAGCAATATTTTAGGAGCAAAAGGAAAGCAAAAGCCTTTGACTTGTAAAATTGGTTTGTAGAAGTCAGAGTAAAATCAGAAAAAGTTCTTTCTTCTCGTTCTTATTCTGTGTTCATATTTATGTGCAAAACTGGCAGCACTGAAAAAAGAAAGGGTAAAGGAAAAATAACTTTTGCACTTAGCACTTCACTAACTGTAGGAGCTTTTGAACAGATTTATACCTAATTTCATGAAATGACTTTTCGCTTGCCCACGAGATCTCTAAAAATAGTTGATATTTTTGATAACTTCTCTCTATTGCAAGATTCTGCCTTAAACATGCTGAGTTATTGACTTAAACTTTTTTTTCCATCCTGTGAGCTGAAAAATTAGAGAGGTAAGAAAAGTACAAGCAGTGCTTATGCTAATGTCTGAGCCTTTATTGTAAAGTAATGCTGCTGGAAACCTAAAGAATTACAGGCAGAGAAAAGTGCAATTAGCTACAGTTCTATCTGTTAAACTTCAGACCTGAAGCATGGAGAGCACCTTCTGAAGTGAGACCTGGAGCTTTTTAGTCTGGAGAGGAGAGGACTGAGTGGGGATCTAATGAATGTATATAAATATGTGAGAGCTGGGTGTCAAAAAAGGAAGGGACAGCCTCTTCTCACTTGTGCTCTGTGATAGAATAAAGGGCAATGGATGTGAACTGCAGCACAGGAATTTCCACCTCAACATGATGTAGAACTTCTTTACTGTAAGGGTCATGGAGCAGTGGAACAGGCTCCCCAGAGAGGTTGTGGAGTCTCCTCTGGAAGCTTTCAAGGATGTGTTCCTGTGCAACCTGTAATAGATTCTGTGGTCCTGCTCTAGCAGGTGGGTTGGACTCAAAGATCTCCAGAGGTCCCTTCCAACCCCTAACATGCTGTGATTTTGTAGCTAGTTTAGTACCCTCTCTCTCACTGATGTCAATGTATCTGCCTGTTGGAAAAGGCTCAAGGTCCTTAGGATTATCAACAATGGGACAAAACAGGGAGCAGACTCACCTCTCTGTATTAAATACCCTGGTTTTGCTGTGGTTGAAGACACTGGCAATATTCTTCATCTTTGCTATTTGTGTTCATGGCATTTTGTGGCATTCAAGATTTTTAATAAGTATCTAATGCTCTTCTATGCTTCTGACCACATGGGGTAAGTGGTCTTCCTTTCTCCTTTCATTATCATGTTAATTATTGCAGCTGCTAGTTGCAAGGAATAAATCTGATGGTGCACATGAATCAGAAAGCTGGATTTTGTAATCCTAAAAAAACTCTGTGCTCCACCAAATTTCAGATCAACAAAGGTTTAACAAGTGGAATATCCATAGGCAAAACAGCTTTATAACTGTAGGGGAAAGTGCAGTATAATTCCTGGCATGCCTAAGATAAGTTTGAATAACACAGCCTCCAGTGTTTACAGAACTGCCATGAAAGATTACTGAGAAGCATCACAGAGCTGTGAGTTGGAGGTGGTGGTTGACAGCCAACATCTCAGAGCCCTACTTTACTGATGAGATTGGCTTAACCTTAGGCCTGAGATCTCTCCCCTCTATTAAAGACTAGTATTTAGCATTGCTGTGGAAGAAAACATTTTGGGGACGTTTGATGTCAAGAGTGTTAGCTCTTGGTTCTTGGAGCTGGCAGCTTTTCCAGCTCCTAAGAGCTGCAGATCAGTTTGCATTGCTGAATACATTTGTAACTTTGAGATGCTGACCTTACAGGGTGAAATGTCCCTTATCTGCTCTTTGCAGTTACTGGTTTGCATGGTGAACTGTGTGGCAGATGGAGGTGGACTTTGTGTTTCCTTGTTCCCTTGCAGTATGCCAAGATTTTTCCTTACTGGCCTGAAGAATTTTAGCACTTATTACTACTCCTGTAGCATCAGTGCTACACAGTCACAGCTTCAGACATTACCAAAAAATAAGCAGTCATTGGGTCAAAATTCAACATGAAAATTTAGTAATATATTTTTAGTAATCACTTTTTTTGAAACATGAAAAATTAATCCAACAGTGTAGTGAAAAGTACACTGTTGAGGCAACCCCAAGCACAGAAACAGGCTGGGCAGTGACTGGCTGGAGAGTAGTCCTGAGGAGAGGGACTTGGGGGTGCTGGTGGATGAGCCAGCAGTGTGCACTTGCAGCCCAGAAAGCCAACCAGAGCCTGGGCTGCATCAGGAGAAGTGTGGCCAGCAGGTTGAGAGAGGGGATTCTCCCCCTCTACTCTGCTGAGACACAAACCTTATGAGGAGAGTCTGAGGGAGCTGGGGGTGTTTAGCCTGGAGAAGAGGAGGCTCAGGGCTGACCTCATTGCTGTCTACAACTACCTGAAGGGAGGCTGTAGCCAGGTGGGGGTTGGTCTCTTCTCCCAGGCAACCAGCAACAGAACAAGGGGACACAGTCTCAAGCTGTGCCATGGGAGCTATAGGCTGGATGTTAGGAGGAAGTTGTTGGCAGTGAGAGTGATTTGCCATTGGAATGGGCTGCCCAGGGAGGTGGTGGAGTCACTGTTCCTGAAGGTGTTCAAGAAAAGCCTGGATGAGGCACTTAGTGCCATGGTCTAATTGGTTGGATAGGGCTGGGTGCTAGGTTGAACTGCATGATCTTGGAGTTCCTTTCCAACCTGACTGATTCTATGACTCTATGAAAAACATTTTCCTTTAAATATATATATATATATATATACACACAAAGTAATCTTTGAAAAATTCTAATTTGATCTAAGTTTCATCTGGTCTCACTTTATGTTGTGCATCCTGAACTTTAAGATATATCTGCCACTACTAATTGAGCCTTTTTCTCATTGCTGCATCTGGACTTTTGAGATGTTATTTTCTCTGACTTGAAGTCCAAGTTTCCATGGATATTTCAGTATCTTATTTGACACAACTGTGCAGGGTGCTTAGATAAGGTAAGGAAAACTGTTATCTAGAGTGCAAAACCTTGGAAAAACAATGCCCTTTTTAACTTCATAGGAAGTGTGTCTACAACCACTTTGCTGTTGGGCTACCTTCAGAGCTAATATGGAAAGAGCTCCAAGTCTGATGCATTTAGCACTTACCCAACTCTTGCCCTTGAAGTTCTCTGTTTTAAAAATATCTCTCTTGGTCACTTGTAAATAACCAACTGCAACTACACAGCACAGCTAAATTCCCAGCAGGGATCAATCCTTTTTCATCCCAATCATTACCCAGAATGAAAGGAGGTTAAACATCCTCAGCACTGAGAAAGTCAGCCTAGTGACAACAGACAGAAACAAGGCTTCACATTACTGGATATTTACCTTGCCACTCTGATTCAAGCAGTGGTTTGACCATAACACAGGCCAAATTAGAATTAGTGCTGGGTAGACTCCACAGGTAATTAGTCCTAGTACCTTACTGTCATCATCCTGAAAATCTTTGCTTTGGTTAATTTTCCTGAAGGTGTAATAGAGAAATATTTCTTTTTGAAGTTAACTGCCAGCTTTTTGGACAATATGGCAAAGTTACCTCCTTTGTTATTATAACCTTCTAGATTTTGAAAGGCTTTAAGAAAAATTAATCTCTATTTTAAATCAGTTTTTAGGGTTTTTTTGGAAGGTGGTGTGCTAGTTTGACCTTAGATAGAATGTTTTGGTGAAGAGAATTAGATTATAGGCTGTGAAAAGGAAGCAATGGTGATGTCTGCTTCACTCACAGGCTTGCTGAGATGGATAAAAACAAGAACATAAGCACAGATAACGCAGTTGTTTGATCTCTGTCTTTGGGGGTGCACCTCTCTAACCTAACCTGCTGTCTGTGTGACTAACACCTCTGCTTCCTAACCCCCCCTGGCCAACCCTCCAAACTCATCTGGAACGTAAGGCAAGGTCTGGGATAAGGTAGAGGGATGGAAAGGAGGTGGAAGGGTGGTTGGGAGCCCCTCCTGGGGACACAGGTTTCTGGAAGGGCTGTTGTGTTTCTGTATTACTTTTTAACTTGTCTATTTCTGTCTATAGCTGTAGATATTGTAAATACCTGCTTGTGTATTGTGCTAAGCTGTGAATATAAAGCTTCATTCCTTAATTTCCAGCTGCTGAGTGTAGTCTGGGTGATTTCATAAGAGTGTGGGGGGGTGGGTAACACCAAACCATCATGCTGTCCTATACAAACATATTGTGCTAAGCTGTAACTATGTAAAGCTTCACTCAATTTCCAACTGGCTGAGTCTAGTATGGGTGATTTTACTTAAGTGTGGGGGGAGCAGGTAACACCCAAACCATCACAGGGAGGTAAATGCTTTTTCCTTCCCCCCCATTTTAGATCACCTCCTTTTGTTTTTTCCTTAATTTCTCAATTTTTATTTGAAATATGGTACCATAGTTACAGTCTTAGCAATACTTTGCAGAATGGAATAGATAATTCTCATAACTTTCATGCAGTGCTCTGCTGCCCTCAGTCCACAATCACCTTTGCTCTGTACTCATGTTTTCAACGAGTTTTGTTTGTGGTTTACTGTATCTGCAGCTACATTTCTGGAGTGATAGTCTCTGAGTTATCCTCTTTTTTTGTATTTACACCTTTAATTCTTCTGTCTCGTGTGTTAGATTTCATGGCATTTCTTTGATGAAAGACTTTAGCCATGTCCTTGAGGATCTTTAAGGCATTTGCAGCAGCCACAAATTGTTTCTGCTCTATCAACCATATCACTACAGGAAAGTCAGGATATAATTTGAAACCTATGACAAATCTTTCATTTTACACCACACCTTTCCAGGCCAGAAGTAACTACTAATAACTATTCTATGAACATATTGGTTTTGGTTATTTTCCATTGGTTGTGCAGGCATTAAATATTCACTTCACCTAAATGATTCAGCCTTGATTTTCCTCTGCAAATGTCAAAAGACAGAAGCTTTACTAAAGGCAAGATGCATTTGATAAGCTTCTTCCCTGTAGTCTGATAGCCCTGTCTGGGAAATAGATTTGATTAATGTGACACCATGTAATTTAGGCAATCTGCTTTGTATTTCTTGTCATGTTAGTATCATCTTACAAAATAATTGTTTCATATTTTTTCCACTTTGGGACTTTGATCTTCAGCTCCCTGGTGATTGACATCTTTTTCCATCTTTTTGTTTTTCCATCTTTTTGTTCAGATACTGTTTTCTCTGGAAGATCCCTTAAATTCCTTCAGTTCTTGAAGATAGACACTAATGATCTGGAGGTTGCTTTGGCTTGTTTCTTGAATACATAGTGTTCATTTTCACGAGGCTTATCTACCTTGATTGTATCTCACTTTTCTTTAAAGGTCTTTCATTGTTTTGGTTTGTTTTGCTATTGCCAGTTACAAACATTAATTATGCTGAGTATCTGTTCACAGAATTTTTCATAGTAAAACTGGAACAAAGAGGCACTGGATATTTTAATTGTTCTTATCATCTGTTATTTACTTTCATTTGCCAAGGAATGCTATGTTCATTGGTGGGTTTTATGTCATATAAATTGAATTGTCTATTATGTCTTTCATTTGTTTTTGCTTTCCTCTTCTCTTTTCACTACCCCACCAATCTTCCTTTTGCCTTTACCATGCATTGAAAGCCACAGCTTT
Organism: Pogoniulus pusillus; assembly: GCF_015220805.1. Classification (NCBI taxonomy): domain Eukaryota; kingdom Metazoa; phylum Chordata; class Aves; order Piciformes; family Lybiidae; genus Pogoniulus; species Pogoniulus pusillus. The sequence goes on from NC_087270.1 coordinate 34,137,066, forward strand.
GCACATGGATCATTATAATTTCTTTTGTTGCCTAGTAGAATTTTCCTGCTGCTTAGTGGTATCTAATTCACAGTCTATCACTGTGACACTGAGCTGTGTGGTCAGGTGGACATGCTGGAGAGAAGGGATGTCATCCAGAGGGACTTGCACAGGCTTGAGAGGTGGACCCAAGGGGAATTGGAATGGGCTGCCCAGGGAGGTGGTGGAGTTGCTGTCCCTGAAGGCTGGATAAGGCACTTAGTGCCGTGGTCTAGTTGATTAGATAGGGCTAGGTGATAGGTTGGACTGGATCTTGGACATCTCCTCCAACCTGGTTGATTCTATGATTCCATGATTCTAAGAGAGCTTCATGAAGCTCACTAAAGCCAAGTGCAATGTCCTGCACCTGGTTCAGGGCAATCCCAAGAACAGGCATAGGCTGGAGGAGGAGTGGCTCAAGAGCAGTGTGCTAGTTTGAGGCTAACTGGAATATTTTAGTGAGAGAAATTAGATTATAGGCTGTGAAAAGGAAACAATGGTGATGTCTACTCATAATCTTGCTGAGATGTATAAAAACAAGAACATAAACATGGAAAGCACAGTTGCTCTTTGGCTCTGGCTGCCTGCACTTTTCTCCCTAACCTTCTGTTTGTGTAACTAATCCTTCTGCTTTCTAACCCCCCTGGATGATTCTCCAAACTTACCTTGAATGTAAGAAAAAGTCTGGGATAAGGTAGAGGGGTGGAAAGGAGGTGTAAGGGTGGTTGGGAGCCCCTCCTGGGGACTTTGGTTTCTGGGAGGGCTGTTGTTTCTGCATTACTTCTTTTAAACTTGTCTATTTCTGTCTATAGCTGCAGATATTGTAAATACCTGCTTGTATATTGTGCTAAGCTGTAAATATAAAGCTTCATTCCTTATTTTCCAGCTCTGATGAGTCTAGTCTGGGTGATTTCATAAGAATGGGAGGGTGGATAACACCCAAACTATCACAAGCAGTTTGAAGGAGAAGGACTTGGGGAGTTTTGTTGATGAAAAAATCACCATGAGCTGGTATTGTGCATTTACAGCCTAGAAAGCCAACTACATCCTAGGCTGCATCAGAAGAAGCGTAGGATGGGGAGGTGATTTTCCCCCTGCACTCTGCTCCTGTGAGACCCCACCTGGATTACCCCATCCAGATCTGGTGCCCCAAGAATAAGAAGGACATTAAACTACTGGAGCAGATCCAGAGGAGGGCCACAAAGATGATCAAAGGACTGGAGGATCTGCTCTATGAGGACATGCTGCAAGAGATGGGGCTGTTTGGCCTGGACAGCATCAGGCTTCCAGTATCTGAAGGCAGACTGCAAAGAAAGCCAGAAATGGACTTTTTACAAGGACTTGCAGCGGTAGGACAAGATGGAATGGTCTGAAGCTTGAAGGAGGGTGGAGGGTAGGTTTAGAATAGATAGTAAGAAAAAAATCTTTCCAGTCAGAGTGCTGAGACACTGGAACAGATTACCCAGGGAGGTCATGAATGCCCATCTCCCTGCAGGTGTTCAAGGCCAGGTTGAATGAGGCCCCCCCATGAATGGATGCATTGATTCATAATTCTCAGAACTGAGTTTTGCTTCCCCCTGTATCACCAGTTGCTCAGGACTGCAAGATTTTCCTGTGGCTTTTGACACTCAGAACTTTAGTACTCTGAAAATGCAGCCACATTACAAGAACCCTCTGTAGATCATTCAGGACACCATAAGGATCCTAAGTTCCTTGCTTGCAAAGAGAAACCTTTACACAGAGATAATTGACCACTTAACTCCTTTCTTGTGGTTTTTTTGTTTGTTTGTTTTTTGGTTTTTTTTTGTTTTTTTCAATCTGAATTGATTACCTCAATCAAGTCTCTGTGGCCATTCTGACTCTTGCATAGAACTTCAACAAATCTCAGAAGCATGACCTCTCTTCATGAGATTTTCATGCCATGTAACGCTGGACACATAATGTGCAGATATCTGCATGTGAAGAGATCGTAAGAGAAAAATGAAAGATCTTTGAGTGTAATTCCATTTAATAACATAAGTGGAATTCTGGCATTTATCCAGTTACTGGAATCTTTCCCAATATTTGATCTTTATCTGCGTGTCTGTTAAGTACATTGTTTTTAACAGTTTCAGTTGTGCAATTTCTGTGACACAAACACTAACCTTACTGGTCTGTTGCTCCTTTAAACCTTTGTCTCCTCTCTGATTTTTTTCATGATAGGCGTAGTTGCAAGGAACTTGTTTAGCTTTTCTTCCATAACTATGTCTTTCCTGAGCTTCTTTTCCACCCCGTGTGTCTAGTAGCCCTAGGGACACTCTTGTCAGGCTTTCTACTGACTTCCTACTTCTTTGAAAAGGTGATTACTATTTGTTTTTATTCCATAAGCAACACTTTCCTTACCTGTCCATCTCCCATGTTATGCCCCCCCCCTTTTTTTTTTCTCCCCAAAGGTGTTTTTTTCTACTTCCTCATTTAAACATGACTCAAAACACCATCTTATTTCTAGCAGCTTCCTTTACCTTATGCTTCATCCCTGTCAGTTGCCTAATGCTAGTTTCTGTTTCAGGAATGGCTGATTATCTTTTCAGCCCTCGGTCTCTGTTTATAAAGTTTTCAAGTGCTCTTTCAAAGGTACTCCTTCTGTCCAAGTTTAGCCAAAATATTTTCCTTCTTGAGTTTTGCCATCCTTTATTCTTATCTTTGTTTGAAGGTACAGAGGTTTCATGAGCTCATCTAAATATATAAATTCATTTATCTATGATTTTATGTTCTATCTGCTTTTCCACTAAGGGGTAAAATCAGAAGACACCATCATGGAGTTCCTGGGTTTTAGTGCTTCATAAAATAACTTGCTGTTTGCCCTCAGAATCTCTCTGTTACTGTTCTCTAGATTTTGGGCATGTTGTCTTGTTCCTGGATTTCCTCTTAAGGTGGATAATAAAATTCTTTCCTCCACAGTCAGAACAGTCACTATTAAGGCTTTCTAGTATCACAAATGTTATTGATGTTCTTGATAAGTGAGTCTTCTATCTTTCTAACCTACCTCTAACTACCTGAAGGGGCACTGTAGCCAGGTGGGGGGTGGCCTCTTCTCCCAGGCACCCAGCAATAGAACAAGGGGACACAGTCTCAAGTTGTGCCAGGGTAGGTATAGGCTGGATATTAGGAAGAATTTCTTCACAGAGAGAGTGATTTCCCATTGGAATGGGCTGCCCAGGGAGGTGGTGGAGGCACCGTCCCTGGGGGTCTTCAAGAAAAGACTGAATGAGGCACTTAGTGCCATGGTCTAGTTGATTGGTTAGGGCTGGGTGCTAGGTTGGACTGGATGATCTTGGAGGTCTCTTCCAACCTGGCTGATTCTATGATTCTCTCCTTGATCTGTGGAGGCTGAAGGTAAATGTGTGGAAGGCCAGTATGTGGTCATCATGTGGAGAAGCCATGGTAGTATATACAATTGCAAATGTCATGATCTTCTAAGACTTCTTTTCTTTTGAGTAAGTGTTGTGAGCTTGAAATGATCACTCCACAACATCTACAGACAGCATTCTTCCTTTTGCTCATAAACTCTACAAGTTGGAAGCTGCGTAGATAAATATAGTCTTAATAACAATGTTATCAGTAGTGTGCCCTATAAAGACATGTGAGAGAAAGAAACCAACTAAAGTCTTGGTTCATTCAATTAATTTTAGAGCTACACATCCCCTGTACTTGACTATGCAAAAAAATTAGGTACCAGTACACCTCAGACAGGTAAGGTGAGCATCAAGTACCTCAGTTTCACTGATGTGAATAGGAATTAAGTGCTCAGCCTATTCAGGAGCTGAGCAAATCCCATGAGGTATAGTTTCAGTATTCTAAATACCTTCCAAAATCCAATCCATCAGACTAACACTGTGTGATACTCAGGTGAATGAGCTTTTATTCTGAGAAAGGCTGCTTCATGTGTAATATGAGCAGGAGACATGTTCAGATGGGTTTTGGAACAAGACAACTAGAACTATGTGTGCTAGTTTGAGGCTAGCTGGAATATTTTAGTGAGAGAAATTAGAAGATAGGCTGTGAAAAGGACACAATGGTGATGTCTACTTCACTCATAGGCTTGCTGAGATGTACAAAAACAAGAACACAAAACACAGATAAAACAGTGTGGGTCTCTGTCACAGCTGGTGTATGTAATTTTCTCCCTGGCCTGCTTACTGTGTAACTGATTCTTCTGCTTTCTAACCCCCTGGCTGATCCTCCCATCTCACCTTGCATGTAAGCCAAAGTCTGGGATAAGGTAGAGGGATGGAAAGGAGGTGGAAGGGTGGTTGGGAGCCCCTCCTGGGGACTCTGGTATCTGAAAGGGCTGTTGTATTTCTGTATTACTTTTTCAACCTGTGTATTTCTGTCTATAGCTGTAGATATTCTAAATATCTGCTTGTATATTGTGCTAAGATGTAATTATAAAGCTTCATTCCTTAATTTCCATCTCTGCTGAGTCTAGTCTGGGTGATTTCATAAGAGTAGGGGGTCAGGTAAACCAAACCATCACACTATGTTAGACAATCCAAGAGGTCCTGATTCCCACATCAATTTCTGAATTGTTCTTTTTTTTTTGGCTATTTCTTCTGAACTCAGTGACCTGTGATAGATTTTATTTCTGTTTCAGTGCCCTCTGGTGTTTGTATTTTTTTCTTTTGTTTGGTTCTGTTTTCTTCCCTTTTCTAGCATACTTATACACTTGAGATATCATACCGCTGAATCCCTTTGTCCCCTGCAATGTTCTTTCTGACAGATCACATTTAACAATACTGGTCTGTCCTCTTTTCAAAGGTGTTTGCAATGCCTTTGATTTGCTTTATTTATTCCACTCTATCTTCTTTTCCTTTCTCCCCCCCCCCCCCTTTTTTTTTTTTTTAATAATAAACTCTAAAAATCTGGAGTTTATTATGCCTTGGACCACGCACCTGCAGTGGTTTCCATGACAACATGATTCTGCAGCCCCCAGCTGTTTCATTCCTGATTCTTATTAGCAATTTGCTGGATGCTGGTAAAAACATTGTGGCTTTGGAGGGGCAACCTTGCAGCTTAATTACTTTTGAAACAGATTGTCTGGTTGCAAGTCCAGTCCCTCTGCCTGGGCTGAGAACATAAGTCAGTTATGACTACTTGGTAAATCTCATCTCATTAGTTGTGCTTTCTTGTTATCTTTGCAGTTACGTGCTTAAGTTGATAGTTCATACTCAATCCAATTATTTCTTATGATCTAAGCACATTCAGACTTCTTCTTTTCTCCATCTTTCAGGGAAACTGAAAAATGACTACATTTCTTTAAATAATTTTTTTAGCAACTTACTGGAGACAAGTAGAAGCTGGGCTGTCAAACCTCTTAAGTACCTTCACAAAAATGCCTCTATCACGTCCCTGAAAGTAACATCCTTATTACTTTGAAATGGGGTCCTGAGCAGAGATTGTACTGAAGTAATATAGTGATATTTCTCTCTATGAATCTGTCTTAGTTTAATCCCCCTCCTGACACTGGAATCTGAATGTCTAATGAAGAGAAATGATCAGTGAGGATTCAAGGAGAAAATCTGTCTTTTGCTACTCGGGTCCTACCTAGTTTCTAGCAGTTAAATTCTAGTGAATTAACACCTGTTGTACTATTGCCAATTAAAGTTATGATGTTGTGAGGGGAATTGCTTAATATTCGGTTTTAGAAAATTATAGAATCAACCAGGTTGGAAGAGACCTCCAAGATCATCCAGTCCAACCTAGCACCTAGCCCTATCCAGTCAACTAGACCATGGCACTAAGTACCTCATCACAAGCCAAAAATTCTGGCACTAATGAAAAAAAATCCTTGGTTTATATATATTAAAAATTATATTATTATAAATTATATAATAATTATACAATATAACATATAATTATATTATAAACTACATATTTAATATAATATATATTATATCAATTTATATGTTACATGTATTTTTATATAGATAAAAAAATATATAAAATTATATATAAAAATATATATGAAAATCTGGCACCAATAAATATAAATCCTTGTTTTATATATATAAAAAAATGATATATAAAATGATGTGGCTAAGCAAAGCTACAAATACATGCTGAATTTGAAGTACCAGTAATATGAAATATTGATCTCAGCTAAAAAGGGAAACATTTTTGCCAATCAAATAAAAAAAGGAAAAAAAATTCCTGGTGTCAGACTCTGAAGAATCAAATTAGAAGATAAGTGTGCAGATGGCACCAAGCTGTGTGGCACAGTTGATTTGCTAGAGAGCAGGGATGCCATCCAGAGGGACCTGGGCAGGCTGCTGAGGTGGGCTCAGGCCAACCTCATGAAATTCAACAAGGCCAGGTGTAAAGTCCTGCACCTGGGTCAGTGCAATCCCAAGCACAGATACAGGCTGGGTGGGGAATGGCTGAGAGCAGCCCTGAGGAAAAGGACCTGGGGGTCTGGGTTGATGAAAAGCTCAACATGAGCTGGCAGTGTGCACATGCAGCCCAGACAGCAACTGTGTGCTGGGCTGCAGCAAGAGAAGTGTGGCCAGCAGGGCAAGGGAGGGGATTCTCCCCTTTATTCTGCTCTCATCAGACCCCACCTGCAGTACTGTATGCAGTTCTGAAGCCCCCAACACAAGAAGGACATGGAACTGTTGGAGTGAGTCCAGAGGAGGGCCATGAAGATGCTCAGAGGGCTGGAGCAGCTCTGCCATGAGAACAGGCTACAAGAGTTGGGGCTCTCCAGCCTGGAGAAGAGAAGGCTTCAAGGAGACCTTATAGTGGCCTTCCAGTATCTGAAGGGGCCAGGAAGGCTGGGGAGGGGATATTTACAAGGTCTTGTAATGACAGAATGAGAGTTAATGGCTTTAAACTGACAGAGGGAAGATCTAAACTAGGTGTTAGGAAAGAGTTCTTTACAGTGAGGGTGGTGAGACATTGGCACAGGTTTCCCAGGGAGGTTGTGACTGCTCCCTCCCTGGAGGTGTTGAAGGCCAGGTTGGATGAGGCCTTTAGTGGGAGGTGTCCCTACTGATGGTGGGAAGTTGGAACTGGATGAGCTTTGAGTTCCCTTCCAACCTAAACCATTGCATTGTATTGTGTTGTATTCTGTTCTGTTGTGCAAGCTTGAAGCTAGCAACAATGGCTGTGAGACAGTATGCTGCTGCTTTAGATGGGGATACTTCTACAGATTTTAGCTTTTAAATATATGTACTGATGGAAGCATAGAAAAATGTGACAAGAAGGACTTTGTTTCTCACATTGTCAGAATTTAAAACATCTGTAAAAGACCACTGGCATCTTTCAAGATTTTTGTAGTTATCTGATGCAACCATTACTGTGCCAGCACTCTAAACTCACCTGTGCAGCAAAGTTTCCTGTGTTTCGGTTTGTTTAGTCAAATAGGAAGAAGATGCTGAGTAGCATGCTTGAGAGGCTACTACAGATGTGTGCACAGCCGAGGGTAAGGAAACAGCAACTTCCACTGGCCATAGGTGTCTGTCACCTCCAAGTGACACTTCAGATTTGGTCTGCCTGCCCCATCAGCGCAACAAACAGTTTGGATTTGTGCCTCTTTGATGGTAAGCACTTCCAAAGAATCCCAGCAAGTGTGCACGTAGCAAATACTAATGAAGAGGATAGCTGCACATCCATGGTCATACAGTGTGTCCTGAGAGAGGAAAGAGATGTCCATAACTTAGCTGTGGGAGCACAGAAAGCTCTCTCATACCTCTGTCTTGTCTGGATTATAACACAAGTTTGTTTACATTTATGAAACCTCTTTAGACTTACTGGGACAACTCATCTGTTCCAAAAGTGCTGCATTAAGCAAGAGCTAAGTTACCTTAATTTCAGCCTTGGTAGAGGATTAGATTTATAGAAGTATATACTGTCTTGATAGCAGTGCTTTTAAAACCAGAGCTTTTAGTATCTGAGCCCAGAGCCTACTTGTCCCAAAGCACAGGGCTATGTCCTATTTGTGGGAATAACCTGTCTTGGTTCCTCTGACTGCAGAGCTTGCAGCTAGGTTTCTCTGAGATTGCTGTGGCTGTGATTTACACAAATTTGGACAGCTTGCTAGGGAAGTAAAGAATGGTTGTGAGATGCATGTTTAGCTTAAAAAAACAGTTAGAAGTGCTGATGTTTCTGGGAAAAAAAGATTTGGCTTATTGTCCGTCGAACACCAAGTGAAATTCAGAGTAACAGCTATCTTTGTGGAAGTGAAGATGAAATAAAAGATCATTTTATTACCTGAGAAACAGTCTTACTTCCATCTTACCTTTCTGTAGTGGCATATAAACTTTGGCATCACAAATGTGTGATAATGAGTATTATTTTCTTGTGTTCTTTGGAGAGACCATCTGTGCAACCAAGTATAGACTTTCAGGAATCCTTACATTGTGGAAAATGGAGCTGGGAAATGAAGTTGAACTTTACAGTTGGATCTAATCTGCATTACATATAGCAATTACTTTTGCTGTCAGCAGTTTAAATTTACCAGTTCAGAACTGTTTAAGAGAATTAGATTTCCTCTTTTAAAATTAAATACAAGCTACATGCAGATGAGGCTGTGCTGCCCAAAAACTCCTCTTTAGTGCTATTGCATCAAACAGGCTTTCAGAGACTTGCTGTTGTTTACTATGGCTGCAGTGGGGGAGCCTGAGCAGAGCCTGAGCAGAGCCTGAAGGTCCATTATATTTGGCATTATGCACAAATACATCATCTGATGATGTGTCTTCCATAAAGAAATAGAGAAGGGAGGTCTGTCTGAGGGATTCTTTTGCAGGAGAAAGAAGATTGCAATTAGAGATGCACTATTTTGCCCGTAATTACTAGTGTGCTTGACTGGTGACTGAAGACAGAAGGAGCAGGGTGGGACAACATGCACAACACACTCAGCATGGGAATGGGTCCATTTAACATGTTATCAGATCCATTTGCTTAATCTGGACCTTAAAATGGATTTAATTGCCACTAAGCACATCATATTCAATAAAAGGTCAGCATTGCTTTACCACAAATGGTACATGAGATACCATATTTTACACTTGTTGATCCTGAAGGTCTTTTCCAATCCCAATGTTTCTGTGATTCTGTGATTCATATTTTGAATGTGCAGTGTGGGAACCAAGGAGGAGAATCAGCTAAATGTGATAAATGGTTCTACTCACTGCAGTGGAGTAGAAATCTCAAGATAGTCCCTGGCTCCTTTGTGGCAGTGTTGGTTAACTGCTCAGCTGTTGAGAGGCTTCTAGATCTTCCCAGGGTGATGGGAAAGAGGCAAATGATCTCTGAACTGATCCTGGTTCTATGAAGGTTTGAAGAGGTGCAGGCATGAAGGTTTGAAGAGGTGCAGGCAGGACCTCTTGTAGATGTGCAGAGAGCATGATGTCGGTGGCACTTCTTGCCACATTGTGAGGCACTTTTTCCTGGGAAATTTGAGGCACTTAAGTTTCCAGGTAGGTCAGGCCCAAAACACCAGGGCTAATCTGGTCTCATACACAAGGCAGATCAGAGCTTGTTGTCCAAGCCAAGAGCAGTGAGATAGAACACCAATCTAAGCAGAGCATCACACACTGGGGCAGAGCAGTGAGGCAGAGGTAGCTCAGCTGCTTGCAAGTTAGCTCAATTTGTATGATTTGCCCAAGTGTAATGGCTCCTTTGGCCACAGAGATTCACCAATCAGAATGACAGTAGCAAAACTGACCATACTAGGTGATACCAGGGCTTGCTTACCATTATTTGAGTAAGACACAAGTACCTAAACACCTGTGGGTACCTGTTTATCACTTTGGGAGGGGACATAATGGCCCAAGCCTTTGTTATCCTCCCACCCTTGCTTCCCTCATCAGCAGAAGGGTAGGGCAAGCCAGGATGTCTAGTAGCCCTATTAGCTTTCCATAATACTGTTGTGTTGAACATTAGCCTCAATTTTAGTTAAAATAAAATTGTGCAAGGGACTTTTGTAAGCTCAGGTTGTCATCTGTAGCATAAATAAAAATCCTGTGCTGAAGCTAATTACATGACTTGCCAAAGAGGATACTCTTGGTGATCTATTGTCTCACAGATCAAAGAAGGTGGAAAAGAGAAAAAATCCTTGAGCCAAGCAAGGGTTATGTGAATGATCTAAAATGCAAAGTCTTGATTCTGAAAAAAACTCCAGTGCCCTAATCTAGTGCTTCATCCAAAGATGTGGGAAAATTGGAATTGCTCATTTTCCCTTGAGGGCACTAATTCTGTCAACCAGCAACTATCTGGGCCAGACACAAGTGTCTTAAAATAGCAGCATGAAAAGAGGCAAAGTAAGTGTTAGACAAACTCACTCTTCCATAAATAAGCTGAAAAGAGAATAATTTGATTGGAAGTTCCTGTTTCCAGGGCTGGAAACTTGATTGTATGCAATGAAGTCAAGCAAGACATCAATGTTTCCTTCTACATAATTAGAATATATATTCTCCATGAATATAACAAACCTGAAATATATTTGGAATTATTTATTTCTTTTTCAGATTTCTAATAACAGTTTTTGTCACATAAAATGTCCAAGGTTCTGCTAAGTGAAGTGTTTTTTGTTTTCCTCAGGTAATTCTAAAAACAGCAATTGAAATAAAGAGTTTGATTCACAAAACAGATCTTCTCCTTGACCTTCATCCAGCAGTGAAGTGGTGATGGTACTCTGGCTGACAGAGTCATGTGGTGTAACAAACACCTTCTGCTTACTAGGCTATGAAAAATGTTTTTGCACTTTATCTTTAAAAGAAGTTATGTGTGCTGATTTGAAGGATTTTCCAGGTAAATCCAGTCTTGCACTTCTCTATCCAGACAAAAGTATTTGAACATATTGCCCCAATTTAAATGTTGGGGTTTTTTTTTGAGAATTATTCTTATATATTTCAATAAATGTGATACTTACTGAATCAATTCTCTAGTGCTCTTGTGTACATCTGTGTGTGGGCATATAAACAAATACCTTAATCTTGAATTGAATCATGATCCTACCTTGCATATATAAACCTTTATGTGGGGAGCAAAGTTTGGGTATCAAAACCTGACATTAAATCCCACTTAGAAGGTTGTACTAAAAGATTATTTTATGAGAAAACAGTTCATTAACAAATTGCAGTGCAGTGTACTGTGCTGAGCAAGAGGCTAACTTGATCCTTGGGTGCCAAATAAGGATAGTAGAGAGTAGACTAAGAAGGTATTTTTTGTCTAGCATTGTTCAGTCAATGAATTTGTAACTTATGTTTTCACAAATAAAATTTGTGAGAACATAGAACTGAGTCATAATTTAAAAAAAAAAAAAGGTGAGAGGCTTAAGCAGCTGAAGGCTCTGCAGGAGAAGACTGTGAGGAAATTTGGTTGTTGGAGATAAGACTCTTCTAACTAGAGAACAGGAAGTGCTGAAGGGGTTTTACTATTCTTTACAGCTGTAACCCTGCGGTCACCCAGTAAGACTGCCCTGGAGGAAAAACTCTAACCACGATGGGAAAGCATTGTAAGTCATCTCTGAGAAAGTAAGCAGAGAGGCATAATGAAAGTCCTGTCTCTTTCCCTTTCATATACTTGAGGTCCAGACACATTGTGTAACATGTGCCACCTAAGCGACAAGAAGCCATCATTTGTCCAAAGGATGGTGGTGCAACTAGTTGCGTGGTGGATCTTTGTCATATGTGAGTGCAATTTGTTCATTTCTGAGGTGAAAAACATCTTCACATTACTTTCAAAACTAGTTTGTGCTTTTAAAAATCATAGAATGCTCAGAACACAACCCCTATGAGGAGAGGCTGAGGGAGCTGGGGTTGTTTAGCCTAGAGAAGAGGAGGCTCAGGGGTGACCTCATTGCTGTCTACAACTACCTGAAGGGAGGTTGTAGCCAGGTCGGGGTTGGCCTCTTCTCCAAGACAACCAGCAACAGAACAAGGGGACACAGTCTCAAGTTGTGCTGGGGGAAGTATAGGCTGGATGTTAGGAGGAAGTTCTTCCGAGAGAGAGTGATTGGCATTGGAATGGGCTGCCTGGGGAGGTGGTGGAGGCACCGTCCCCGCAGTTGTTCAAGAAAAGCCTGGATGAGGCACTTAGTGCCATGGTCTAGTTGACTGGCTAGGGCTGGGTGCTAGGTTGGACTGGATGATCTTGGAGGTCTCTTCCAACCTGGTTGATTCTATGATTCTATGATAAGCATTAAAGAAAAAAATAAGAAAGGAAAACATGAGGAGTCTGCTTTTGGAAGCTTGTTTTGTGAGTGAAAGGAAATTGTGTTAAGTTTTCTATATGTGCTTAAGCAAATCTGTATGATCTTCCTGAAAACAAACCTAGGCTTCTCTTTTCCATATGGAAAACATTCCATTAAGGCCAGTTAGTGTGAGTGTTATTATTTAACTTGGATCCAAAGCCTTTCCATGCTAGACTAATTCCTTTTGACAGTATTTGAAAAATGATAGAGGAGTTGGTGTTTAAAATGCAGCATCACAGGCAATGAGAGTTTGGAAGGAAAAGCAGCTGGTATCTTCCTCCTCTTGGCTTGTCAAGCACTGTTGTGTTCCAGATAATGAATAACAATAATATTGCTTCTCTAGTAAAACAACTATATTTAATGTTGTGAATCAATAACAAACATATACCATACATCAAATGTGTGATAGCATGTCTGGGTAGGCATTATTTACACTTAAACAAATTAATTTTGAAGTCTTGGCTCTAGCAAGTGATTTGGTAAAGTGAAGCTGCTAAAATTCACTAACAGTGCATGGATGAAATGTATTCACAGGAGCACAGAGTATATTGTAAAGCCTAGGGATTTTTGTAAATAATTGTTTATGTTTAATCTTCAGACTTCTGCTTAAGATAAACTTGAAAAAATATATATTAAATACCATAGCAAGTTGATTCCACTTTGCAGTTAATTTCAATCTGTTTGCGTGCAAGTACTGGAAAAAAAAATGCTATTAGTAATTCTCAATCTGCAGATTTCTGGAAAATCCCCATTTTTGAGATGTTCTGGTTTCAGCTGAAATAGAGTTAATCTTCTCACAGTGCTGTGTTTTGAATTTAGTATGAGAATAAGGTTGACAGCACATCACAGTATCAACAAGGTTGGAAAAGACCTCACAGATCATCAAGTCCAACCCTTTACCACAGAGCTCAAGGCTAGACCATGGCACCAAGTGCCACGTCCAATCCTGCCTTGAACAGCCCCAGGGATGGCGACTCCACCACCTCCCTGGGCAGCCCATTCCAGTGTCCAATGACTCTCTCAGTGAAGAACTTTCTCCTCACCTCGAGCCTAAATCTCCCCTGGCATAGCTTGAGGCTGTGTCCTCTCGTTCTGGCGCTGGCCACCTGAGAGAAGAGAGCAACCTCCCCCTGGCCACAACCACCCCTCAGGTAGTTGTAGACAGCAATGAGGTCTCCCCTGAGCCTCCTCTTCTCCAGGCTAACCAATCCCAGCTCCCTCAGCCTCTCCTCATAGGGCTGTGCTCAAGGCCTTTCACCAGCCTTGTCGCCCTTCTCTGGACACGCTCGAGCATCTCAATGTCCCTTTTAAACTGGGGAGCCCAGAACTGAACACATGTTTTAGTTGTTGCTAAGTAGTGCTTGTCCTAATCAAGGACTTTTCAGTTTCTTGTGGTCTGATAGTGAGGAGATGCACAAGAAACTGGGAGGCAACATCACCAGGACAGCTGACCCAAACTAACCAAAAGGATATACCATACTGCTGAGTACGTAAACAAGAAGGTGTTGGTAGTAGGGGGCTGATAGCTGTGCAAGGACTGGCTAAGCATGATTCAGCAGCTGATGAGCAATTATATTGTGCATCACTTTTCTATTCTTGGGTTTTATTTCTGTTTTGGTTTTGTTTGTTTGTTTTGTTTTGTTCCTTTTCATTACTACTGTTGCCATTGCTATTGCTGTTATTATCATAACTTACATATCATTAAAGATTTCACTCTGAAGACATCAATATGATGACAGATTAGTGACTATTCTTGTCCCAGTTATCCATTGCAATGCTTATTTCTATTTCATTTCTGTTCTTGATGTAGCAAGAATAATGTCAAACAAACAAAGTTGTTGATAATGTGAGATATCCTAAAGAACCCTGGCAATGGAAGCTTTACCCTAAGCTTACCTGTTTCCGATGTAATTTGGTAGGTTTATCTAAAGTGTGACAGATGACAGCTGCAGAACTTGCCCAGATACTTGAATCTGCTCTCCCTCTGTCACCACATTTAAGTGTGAAAACCTAAATTTTGGAAACTGTGACCACAAAGCCCCATACAGCAAGCTTCACTCCTTCCTCATTTTTCCCAAGCCAAGAGCATAACTTTCTGTAAAATATCTTGAGTCTACATACCTGCTTCTCAGGGCTCCATATGCCACATTCTTGCTTCACTCAGATGCTGCTTTTGGCAGACTTTGGTCCCATTTTTACTGTATTTTAAAGCATCCCCGGTGCATTTTTGAAATATATAAGGCTGTATAGCAGAATGTGAATTCCCAGAATGTGTAAAATTAACTTTCTTCTGCTCCATTCACTCTAGCACCTCTTCACTGTCTCTGGGGGAAGAGAAGGCGCCTTACCTCTTGCCCTGGAAGTCATGGTATGCATTTTCTTTAAGGCAGGGAGAGAAGGTGTGAATTCTAGAGGATTTTTATCATTTGAAACATTTCTAATAATCTCTGGCTGCTGGAGAATGCTACACACCTTGCATTTCATGATAATAATGGCTGGCAGGCACGCAGGCAGCATGATTTTTAGGTTAGCATACTCTATGTTACTTATGAGATCATTATTTCTCCTGTGACAAGCTAGGATAATTGGAATGCTTCCTTATTTTCATGGCTATCATCTGCCTATGGTAATTATTTAGTAGCTATGGTCATTGCTTGTCATTTTATTAAAAAAAAAAGAAAGGAGTTTTACTATCTTAGTTTCTGTGTGGTTGGAAAAGTTTTGGACTTCAGGAGCAAGCTATTTCCTTTGTCAGAGACGTGTGTACACCTGCACAATATTCATCCTGGCTATTGCTTTGAACTAAAAAAAATATATTCATTAAACAAACAAACAAACACAACCCAACCAACCAAAAACCAAACCAAACACATCTATTCCATTTTAAACCTGAACATCAGCTTAGCTGCTCCTCACTTCTGCTAGTGTTGTGGCAAAGTGAACCAAAACAGTAATGGGGACTCTACTCACCAGAGAAAGGGTCCTAGTTTCCATGCAGCATGGTCTGAAATAGCAATGCCTAACTATGGTAATTCAAGATCTTTGCTATTTCTTCCTCTTCTTCAAAGACTTAATTTCAGTTTATAGTTATATTAAAAAACAAAGCAGATTCTCTAAAATAAAAAGTAGGTACCACCTACATCAGACCGATGAATAGGAATAGCTCTCACCTTCCTCGTCTGGTGGCACAGCCTTCCCCAGCTTTTAACACGCCCTGGGGTACTGCACTGTTTTCTGCATCGGGATGGTAAGAGCTCCATCAAAAATGGCATTGAGATACCTTGTTTCTTCATAGAAATGAAATGCATACCAACTTAGAGCAAGGGGGGACAGTCTCAAGTTGTGCTGGAGGAGGTATGGGCTGGATGTTACGAGGAAGTTTTTCCCAGAGAGAGTGATTTGCCATTGGTATGGGCTGCCTAGGGAAGAAGTGGAGTTGCTGTGCCTGGAGGTGTTCCAGAAAAGCCTGGATGAGGCACTTAGTGCCTAATCAATCTAATTGATTGGCTAGGGCTGGGTGCTAGGTTGGACTGGATGATCTTGGAGGTCTCTTCCAACCTGGTTGATTCTATGATTCCCATCCATGTGGCATTTACTTTATACATAAAGACAATAAGAACACACAATATAAATTAGTTACAGAAAGGTGATAGACTATTAAGGAAAACCAGACTGACTGAAAGAGCAAAAAGTAAACAAGCCTTGACTGAAAATATCTAGCAGCAATTTCAGACAATAGAAAAGTAAAGGAATGGTTTCCAAACCCAAAACATCTCTCCCCTCTCAGTGAAACAAGTCTCTGTTTAGAATTTATGGCTTTTAATTTACAAAGTCAGTGGAAGTCCATGTTGAGTTACCTTTTTGTATTTGTCATTTTGTTTGATTGAAATATAAAATGTCTGCTACTACAAAAACAACAGTCAGAGAATTTGAATCAAGCAGACTTCAATTCTCACTCCCATGTGACTTCAAGGAATTAGGTCTAGTTTAATAGTATTCCTCTATATGAACTGCAATAACATTGAGAGAAATTTGAAGTATGATATTATTTAAGTTGTGGTGGTTTGGGAGTTTCCCTCCCTCTGCTTGGAATCACCAAATTAGCTCAGATGGTTGGAAATTAAGATGAAGCTGTATATTTTACAGTACAGCACATATTTGCAAGCATATATACACAATATATACAGATATTTACATTTGTATACAAGTTAGAAGTAATACAGAAATTCAAACCCCCTCCTGAATAGCAAGACTGCCCAGGAGGGTTCCCAACCAGCTCCCTTCTTCTTCCCACCCCTTGTAATCTCAGAAATAACCAAAACAAACTGTTGCTTGAAAGCTAACATGATAAGCAGGGGTGGGATGCCAGAGAAGAGAAGGGGCTAGAAGGAAATTATTAGATCAAGTTGCATAGGTTTCATGCAGAAGAGTGAAGGCAAGATTCATTCAGGCATACAGACCAAAGAAGTGAGAGAATTTCGTGTTGTTATGACTGTGTCTCTCAGCAAAACCAGTGGGTGATATAGACATCACTATAATTTTCTTTTTACAGCTAATGGTCTAATTTCTCTCATTAAAACATTCCAAACCTGCACATAAGTTAATGTTGCCTCTTGACTATAATGTGTTGTTTCTAGTTAGAGTCTTTATTATTATCAGTGTGTGTAGTTATTTTTCTTATCCCAGATATGTTGATGGACTTTGACTCTATTACAATAGCCATGGAAACAACTGGGTGTATTTCACAAGATAGTATTTGTGAAATATGTCCCTCTTTGCATCACAGAGATTAGAAGTCTTTTGCATTTTCTGCATGTACATCTGGATTTGTTATCTCATGCTCTTGCTCTTCAAAGACTCTTGTGTCAGTGAAGCAGACATCATCCCATAAATAGTGTCATTTACTAGTGTTTAAGAGGATCTCATACTCTTCTTCTCTGCAAGACTTGTGCTACTTGCTGAGAAGTAATGCACCAGGCTGGTTCTTGCTATGAGGAGTATTATTTGCTCAGAAGATCAATATTAGATTGTAAAGAAGTAATTCCTGCCAATGTCATATACAATGCCTTCATTTTAGCCTTCCATTTCTGCTGTTCAGAAAAAAACAGTTGGAAAGAAACAAGTTTCAAGCAGCTAAAAATGAACAAACCTTTCTGAGTCCAATTTCAGAGAAGTTGTTTATTTCTTAGTTCAAAAACTGATCCCATAAACTACTTATTTTTCTTTTTACAGTAAATTGAAAGCTATTTCCCTCACATTTTCTTCTTTCTTCTAATTAAGGCAGAGTGAAATACATTTTTTGGACATGAAATAAGCTATTTATTTTCTGTAGTCTGCATTTATAAATCGAATTAGCTCATTTCAGTCATCTGCATCCTCTATTTTAAAATTGCCAGCACAAACCATAATCAGAAAAGAGATCTCAATAAGCAGTCTTTGATAACCTAATCCCTAAGGTGACATTTCAATGTCAGCATACTTTATTTTTCTGTCTTTTCTCACAGAATGCTTGAATATCGACTCCTACAAGTGAAACTTTACATGAATAAGACCAAAACTCTCTGAAAAACAAGGCATATTGTTGGTTTGTAATTGAACACCCTGTATACATGTTCATGTAAGCAAATAAAACAATTAATTGTACCATGCTTCACAGGTTGACTTCAACAATTATATGCTCAAACCAGTATAGCTGAATTAAATCATCTAACTTGGTTTTGTACCCTTGTTCTCCAAAGAAAGAACTCAAGGATGAGGTAAGTGGTGGAGGAACCTTGTTCAAGTGCAGATTTATAAACAAATGAGGAGGTAAAAGATGGAGAAGTGCATGGCTAACTAGGCAGGGAGACCCTGAACTTGAAAACTGGAGTTGTAAAAGGTCAAGTTGGGAGAATATGAGGAAAACAAGAAAGTGAGCTGGGAAACAATGCCAGGAAGATTCAGTGGAGAAAAACAAGTGGTTTGTTCTTGTCACATAGAATCATAAAACAGGTGTATACTTGACACATTTTGCATTGTAGTCCATAACAAATGGAAGTGCTTTAAAATAGAACAGGTAAATTTAAAATATTAATACAAGGAATGTAGCACTGACATTCCTCAAATGTGTGACTTTGAAATGTTTTTTTCTGCTAAATTTGAGGCATATAAATCTTAATGCAGCATGGCATATTATAATCCAAATATTTCGATTAATATGGGATATTTGACTCCCTCCTGCTACAGTGTTAAGTAAATGTGCTAGAGAAGGCATAAGATGATACCATTTTGCTTTCTACATTGACATTCTCTGGTATGTGTTTCACTGTGTCTGTAGCATCACTGGAGGGCTGGGCCTAGATAGTGATGGTGAATGGTGCCACATTCAGTTGGCAGGCAGTCATTAGTGGTGTTCAACAAGGATCAGTGCTGAGCTCAGTCCTGTTCAATATCTTTATTGATGATCTGGACCAGGAGATTGAGTCCAGCATCAGTAAGTTTGCAGATGACACCAAGCTAGGAGCAGGTGTTGATCTGTTGGAGGGTAGGAGAGCCCTGCAGAGGGACCTTGGCAGGCTGGATGGGTGGGCAGAGGCCAATGGGATGAGATTTAACAAGGCCAAGTGCAGGGTTCTATACTTTGCCACAACAACCCCAAGAAGCATTACAGGCTGGGTTCAGCATGGCTGAAGAGCAGCCAGGCAGAAAGAGACCTGGGAGTAACTGAACATGAGCCAGCAGTGTGCCCGGTGTCCAAAAGAGTCAATGGCATCCTGTCCTATATGAGGAACAGTGTGGCCAGTAGGATAAGGGAGATTATTCTTCCCTTGTACTCAGCACTGGTCAGGCCACACCTTGAGTCCTGTGTCCAGTTCTGGGCTCCTCAATTCAAGAGAGATGTTGAGATACTGAAACATGTCCAGAGAAGGGTGACGAAGCTGGTGAGGGGCCTGGAACACAAACCCTATGAGGAGAGTCTGAGGGAGCTGGGGGTGTTTAGCCTGCAGAAGAGGAGGCTCAGGGGTGACCTGATTGCTGTCTACAACTACCTGAAGGGAGGTTGTAGCCAGGTGGGGTTAGTCTCTTCTGCCAGACAACCAGCAACAGAACAAGGGAACATAGTCTCAAATTGTGCTGGGGGAGGTCTAGGCTGGATGTTAGGAGGAAGTTCTTCCCAGAGAGAGTGATTGCCATTGGAATGGGCTGCCCAGGGAGGTGATGGAGTCACCGTTCCTGGAGGTGTTCAAGCAAAGCCTGGATGAGGCACTTGGTGCCATGGTCTAGTTGATTGTCTAGGGCTGGGTGCTAGGTTGGACTGGATGATCTTGGAGGTCTCTTCTAACATGGTTGATTCTATGTAAGGAAATACCTGACGTTTGCACAGCCAAGCATCTCTGTGCAGCTTGCAAGAGAAATAAAAGACAGACTTTGAGACAATTTGTACTTTGCAGTCAGCTAGTGATGCCAGGATAGAGAAAATGTCTAGAAACAGAGTTACAAAATGAGTTTTATGGTAATCCTGTATAAGCATACAGATGACAAAACTTTTCATACTCTGATTTAAGAACCAAATATTTTCCATAAACTCAATTTCATATTTTATCTCTCAGTCATAGAAATGGAAAGTGGAATGCAAGTAAATTGTGAAACAAAGAGAACTGAAGGTATATTTGGCTTTAAAATAAGACAATTCCAATTTTGAAGGGCAACATAAGAAAAACAACTTCGGTGTATTTCTTTAGATTAAGTACTATAACCTTGAGTCTCTATCTAAAGATCATTTAAAATTTTGTTATAAATCATAGCCATCATTACTTGTTTTGCCACATAAAAGTTAAAAAGTGACAAATTTAGTATAACTGCCTAAGTTGTTGAGAAATTACATATTTTTCTCCATGAATTTGTTTATATGCTATTATGCTTATTAATCACAGCAAAAACACAGTAGGTTTCTCATTGAAGGAGAAGTAACTTCTTAGCCAAGTGTTTGCCGACTGCAAACAAAGTTGAAAGAAATGGAATTTTGTTGTTTATTTGTTGCATGAAGTGGCAAGGGAACACTTAGAAAACAATCTCTGAAAAATTGTATCACTTTGAGGAAAATGATAGAGAAGCAGCTTCAACTCTCTGGTATTCTTAAATTGCTTTGCTTTGTTTTTGCCACCAGTTGATTCAGCAGTGAACAAAACTTGGATCACGCAATGCTTCACTTAAACGTGTTGTGGAGGCAGGGAATTAAAGTGGCTGAGTCGGGAATTATGAAAAATAGAATTATTTTATTTTCCTGGAACCCTGCCCCCAAAACTATATACCAAAATTAATCTAGTTTATTAGCAGATTCAGATCACTTGGGAATTTCTTCCAAAAGGATATTATAGATGAGTTAAGATATTTAGGAAGCCAGGAAATGGAAAAGTCTAAGCTATAAGCACAGCTTTACCCCACTATCAATCAGGCTGGGCAGAAGATTAAGGGAATAGTGTGTCTTACTCACAGAGGTGAGATAGGCATTTGGCAATGATCCCTTGCTGGATTCCTCATCGGGAGCAGCTTTCTGATGTTGCAGGCAATATCCAATAATAGAGATCCACACTGCACAAGTCCGAGGTGAGTCGCAAAGCCTCCAAACTAGGAAATGTCTTGAGCACTTCTTCCCGAGTGGGATGGTCATGCTGCCTTCACACTGGCTGGGGAGAGCCAAAATTTCTGGGGTCCCCAAGTCCAGGAGACAGCTAAAAAGTTGGTTACTGATAGGGTCCAGATGCCACCATCTCTCTCTCTAAGGACCCCAGGGCTTGCCAAGCCTACAAGTTTGCACAAAAGGGTGCAAAAGTGGGGAGAACCATCCAAAAGCAGGGGCAGGATAAAAACCAAGAGATGTACAAAAGGTAGGAGCTGTCCAAAAGTGGGGACGGCTCAGTCATGGCAGAAACCATCCTTCACAGTGGCAGGGGGCTCTCAAGATGGGAACTCTCAAAGCAGGAATCCTTGCTCTCTTTATCCTTTTTCTAGACAAAGTGTCCATTTACCATTTATACTGGGCGTGAAAATCCAGCCAATCACAGCCCAATTCCAGTGCAGGCTTCCACATGGGTCAGCCCATGTGCAGAAAGGCTCCCCCTCCTGCCCCCTTTCAAGCCCGCAAGGCAGGGGAGGAGGAAACAGTTTTCATGTCTTACTTCTCCCATTCCAACCCATGGAGTGAGAGGGAGAAGAGAGGAATTTGGGGTACCCCTGGGCAACATGATGATTACCATGCTAACTAGAACTAACAAATATCTCCTCCCTGGATGTTAGGAAGAAGTTCTTCAGAGAGAGTGATTTGCATTGGAATGGGCTGCCCAGGGAGGTGGTGGAGTCACCGTCTCTGGAGGTGCGCAAAAAAGGCTTGGATGAGGCACTTAGTGCCATGGTCTAGTTGACTGGCTAGGGCTGAGTGCTAGGTTGGACTGGATGATCTTGGAGGTCTCTTCCAATCTGGTTAATTCTATGATTCTATATGCCCATGATATGAATTGTTTGAGTTCTGATATTTAGGTCTGCCTTTAAGCACCATTCATTCCTTGGACATATTTTGTAGAATTTCCATCTAATAATTATTTAGTTGTGTTCTTCACTAGTAATTCAATACAGGGTCTTTGCTTAAATTATAAACAAACTACATTATATACCCAGAACCACAAATTACAGTCTTTTCAAATCCAACAATTTCCTCCTTTCGCAAGCATCTATACTTGTAGTTTTTACTCAGATAGTAATGCTGTTAAACAATGTTATCATAGAATCATTAGAATAAACCAGGTTGGAAAAGACCTCCAAGATCATGCAGTCCAACCTATCACCCAGCCCTAGCCAATCAACTAGACCATGGCACTAAGTGCCTCATCCAGGCTTTTGTTTCAACACCTCCAGGGACAGAGACTCCACCACCTCCCAGGAAAGCCCATTCCAATGCCAATCACTCAAGAACTTCCTCCTAACATCCAGCCTAGACCTCCCCTGGCACAACTTGAGACTGTGTCCCCTTGTTCTGTTGCTGGTTGCTTGGAGAAGAGACCAATCTCCACCTGGTTACAGCCTCCCTTCAGGTAGTTGTAGACAGCAATGAGATCACCCCTGAGCCTCCTCTTCTCAATAAAGTTATGTTTCTTAAGGAGAGAAGTATATCTTTTGTTATTGTTCATATAATATTAAAGAAACTAAATAAAAAATAAATTCTCCAGAACAGTCTTTGGTCTAGAGATTAAAGAAAATTTGTGGGCAGGTTTCTTTTTTCCTAATGATTTACTGCATCCCTCTCACTCAGTGTACATTGGTCTCATTACAGTTGCATATACTTCAGCCACCCATAAGTTTTAACATAGCCCTGCATATGAAGTCTAAAATATTTGCCAGAAAATTGCAAACGTTGTTTAAACATTTAATTCTGCAAGTTAATAAAATAGTTCTTTTGCAGCCCAGGACAAATTTCACATGCAGCTTAAGGCTAGTTCTCATCTTCTGCAAGAGTGCACACACCACCAAATTTGTGTATCTCCTGCTTCCTTGTGGACTTTCATCACAGAGCCTTGCTATCAGAATTTTGACTG
Source organism: Pogoniulus pusillus (assembly GCF_015220805.1). Lineage (NCBI taxonomy): Eukaryota > Metazoa > Chordata > Aves > Piciformes > Lybiidae > Pogoniulus > Pogoniulus pusillus. The sequence goes on from NC_087270.1 coordinate 34,159,884, forward strand.
CATGTCCTCAATTTCCACATTGCTGTTACTCAGGACAGAGTTTATTTACTTAAGTGTTCCTATGTTTTCGTTTGTTTGTTTCTAAGGTGAATCAAGCACTTGAGATCTCTGGTGTGAACTGTGTAAAAAGCCTTCTATGCATTTCTACACAAATACCTGCTTCATGAAGTCATGGTTAAAGCCCAGGGGGTCTGAAGAGGATGGCAATGCAGTATTGGATATTTCACTGTTTGAAGAAGCCTCACCTCTTGTGAGTGTCTACAAAAGCCTCTGTAGATCAACAAACTGTTATTAGTTGGATTTAAGCTGGTAACCTTGATGTAAAAGTCTACATATCTGAAAAGAGTTCTCCAGGTTGACCTGGTTCTTGACTCTTCTGCTCTTTGTCACCCATACTTCTCTTCTGCCTTGAAAATGCTGAGGTTGTTCACATGGGAAAATTTTTGCAGAGCTCTCTGATAGTAGTTGCAGAGTTTGTCATGCCATCTGCTCATCTGAAGGTGGCAGCAGGACAACTCCTTGTGCCCAGCAGCTACCAGTGCTCCGGGACTGATCCTGCTGGCGCAGGTGTGGTGTAGAGCTCCTGTGTTCAGTCTCACTTTCTCCTTCAAATGCCAATCTTACTTTGCAGTTATGAATATTGTTATAATGCCTCATTCATGGGTTGTTGAGCTCTTCTTTCACTTTCTTTTTAAAGTGTTGTTAGTTGTTTTGCAGTATTATCGCTATGGTAACGTCTTGTCATCTTCCTAGAACACAGCAAATGGCCTTTATACCTCTGAGAGTTCAGTTGCTCAGAAAAGAGACTTCGATCTCTTGATGCTTTCTGCAGCGGTCTGAACATTCGAATTTTATTTAATGTGTCAGACTGCATCAGAAAGAAACTTCCAAGGTAACACTCAACTGATCTAAGATTAAATAGAGTTTCATAGCTATTTCCTGAGTGTGAATGTTGTGGGTTGTTTTTTTTTTTAAAGAGAGCACAACAGAAATTAAACTCTCAAAAATCAAATTGGAGAGAAAATACAGAATTCTATTTGGAGACAGAATACAGCGATAGACATTACAGAGCAATTGCAATGGCAAACCCCCTTGAAGTTTCCCCCATTCCCAAAAACTAAATCTACACTCCCCAGTGCTCCAATCCTCCCCCCTCCCCAAAGCCTCTGCCATCCAAGTGGCCTACTGCTTACATGTTTCCTGATAAATTGGCTCCCGTCACACACTCAGGGCAGGAGGAGGAGGAGGAGGAAAGGAGAACGAGCTGACCTTGTTGTCAGTCTATAAAGAGATAGCAGAATTACGGGATTGGATAACAATCTTCTAGTCCCAGGAAAATTTTTTTTTAACCTTATAGCCTCAACCTGGGACAGTGAAGTAAACAAAAAGACAAAGTGCTCTTGAGGTAATGCACGTGGGATGTGGAAATCTTAAAGGGAAATTTTAGTTGTGTGCTGCGGTCTAACATACAAAATGTGTCGAAAAGTGGTCCTGACTTCCCCAAAGAGGATTTTCTTACGTCTAGATCTAGGTTTGTTTGCCTCTGTTAAGAAGTCTGCTCTGTCCCAAGCAAGAAGCATGGAGGAATGTACTATTGGTCGTATTTTCTCATGTGCTTTCCTCTTTAAACTAACAGCTATATACAGATTGGTAAATGAAATCATACAGGGGCTGTTCTCTGCTCTGGAGCCAGTTGACATGACATTGATTATACCCCTACAGTTGGATTCTCTTGCATCCCTAAAATAAGACAACTGCATAAGAAGTGTCTGTTGAGGCTCAACTGGCCCCCAAACTATACCCAGGCACTGAAGTAAAGTCTAAAGCTGGGACATGGAGCTTGCTAAATGTCAATCAATAAAGACAGTGGTTGAATTGATTCCCTTATGCTTTTATTTCCTGCAATAGATGTGGCTAATATGGATGACCATGTTCATCTCACCACAAATACTTCCTTTTCATTTTAACATTTGAGAGCACGTCCAGAGAAGGGCCATGAGGATATCAGAGGGCTGGAGCGCCTTTACCATGAGGACAGACTGAGAGAGTTGGGTCTGTTCAGTCTGGAGAAGAGGAGGCTGTGAGGTGATCTAATGTCTCAGGTTGAGACAATAGGGTTGAAAATCTTCTAGGGACTAGAAGATGGCTATTCAATCCCATAATTCTGCTATCTCTTTACAGACTCACAACAAGGTCAGTTTGCTCTCCTTTCCTCCTCCTCCTGCCCTGTGTGTGTGGCAGGAGCCACTTTATCGGGAACATGTAAGCAGTAGGCCCCCAGAGGTTTATTTAGGCCTCTTTGGATGGCAGAGGCATTGGCGGGGGGGGGGGAGGACGGGATCACTGGGGAGTATAGATTTAGTAGTAGGGATTGGGGAAAAATTCAAGGGGGTTTGCCATGGTTGGGGTAATTGCTTTATAATGCCTAGGTCTGTGTTTTCTCTCTCTAAATATAATTCTGTATTTTCTCTCCAATTTATTTGAGAGTTTAATTTCTGTCATCTTTCTTTAAAAATACCATGACACCTTCTTGTGGCCTTCCAGTATCTGAAGGGGGCCTGCAAAAAAGCTGGGGAGGGAGTTTTGAAGCTATGAGGTAGAGACAGGACTAGGAGGAATGGAGCAAAGCCGGAGATGGGTAGGCTCAGACTGGAGGTGAGGAGGAAGTTGTTGAGCATGAGAGTGGTGAGAGCCTGGAATGGGTTGCCCAGGGAGGTGGTTGAGGCCCTGTCCCTGGAGGTGTTTAAGGCCAGTCTGGGTGAGGCTCTGGCCAGCCTGATCTGGGGTGGAGTATCCCTGCCCATGTCAGGGGGGTTGGGACTAGATGATCCTTGTGGTCTACTTCAACCCTGACTGTAGACAGCAATGAGCTCAGGGGTGATCTCTTTGCTGTCTACAACTACCTGAAGGGAGGCTGTAGCCAGGTGACGGTTTGTCTCTTCTGCCAGGAAACCAGCAGCAAAATGAGGGGACAGAGTGTCAAGTTGTGGTGGGGGAGGTCTAGGCTGGATGTTAGGAGGAAGTTGTTGGCAGAGAGAGTGATTGGCATTGGAATGGGCTGCCCAGGGAGGTGGTGGAGTTGTCGTCCCTGGAGGTGTTCAAGAAAAGCCTGAATGAGGCACTTAGTGCCATGGTTTAGTTTATTGTCTAGGGCTGGGTGCTAGGTTGGACTGATGATCTTGGAGGTCTCATCCAACCTGCTTCATTCTATTATGATTCTATTACATGTAATAAAATGTGTATTTATTCAGTCTAAGAATTAAGGTTTATTAATGTTAGATTTTTCAGCATAATTTCTTTCCCCTTTGTTTTTTATACATAAAAGAAAAAAAAAAGCCATCCCACAGCCCTGTCTCCTCCCAAAAATAAAACCCTACCAAAAAAATAACCAACCAAATCCAAACCTTTTACCAGCCATTCTACAGGAAAAAAAAATCCTGACACTATTTAACAGTTGTCTTTGCCAATCAGTGTACTTCAGAGTGGCTTTAGCTAACAGGTACATTGCAATTCAGTGTGACTGCCTTCATTGTACTCTCAGAGAACAGAACAGCTCTGTATGTTTTTGAAGCTAACTTTGGAAACAAAAGAGTTTTGTTATTGAGCTGTCTGTGTGATAGAAAGCCAGCCCTGCAAAGGGTGTGTGTGATAGGGAATTGTGTGAGAAATAAACACTGGTGAGCTCTTATGAACGTTTTAGGCTGGATGTTAGGAGGAAGTTGTTGCCAGAGAGAGTGATTTGCCATTGGAATGGGCTGCCCAGGGAGGTGGTGGAGTTGCCGTCCCTGGAGGTGTTCCAGAAAAGCCTGGATGAGGCACTTAGTGCTGTGGCCTAGTTGACTGGACAGGGCTGGGTGATAGGTTTGCCTGGATGATCTTGGAGGTCTCTTCCAACCTGGTTGATTCTATGATGTTAATTTCTAAATTACCTTTTGTGGGGGAAAAAAAATTCTCTGTACTAAAATTAAGCTAAGGAATAAACACTTCTCTATTTCAGATGTTGATGAATTTTTACAATTTCTGTTCATGTTGTGTATAAGGAAAGCTAAGGTGATAGAGAAGATGAGTGATAGACAAATGTCAGTCCTGAGTCTCTGCATCAGTGTGTAAATATTAATTGATCAATCACATTTTAAGAATGATCAACTAGGCAGTTATTTGTATGACACAGCATGTAGATGGCATTATTTAGGCTTTCTCCAGTATGCTAGGCATGATATAAATATAAAATGTAATATGTCTCTATCAATATTTACAGCAGTAAGACATGATTAAAGAGGAAGTAAAATAAAAAGCCCCTGTGCTAGTTTGAAGCTAAATGGAATATTTTAGTGAGAAATTAGATTATAGGCTGTGAAAAGGAAACAATGGTGATGTCTACTTCACTCATAGGCTTGCTGAGATGTATAAAACCAAGAACATAGATAAGACAGAGCAGGAGAGTCAGAGTGTGTGGGTCTCTGTCGCAGTGGGTGCTCTGGGCTTCTTCTGTGTAACTAATCCTTCTGCTTTCTAACACCTTCTTCCAATCCTCAAACCTCACCTTGCACATAGGGCAAACTCTGGGATAAGATGGAAAGAAGGTGGAAGGGTGGTTGAGAGCCGCTTCTGGGGACTCTGGTTTCTGGAAGCGTTGTTGTGTTTCTGTATTACTTTTCCAACTTGTCTATTTCTGTCTATAACTGCAGATATTGTAAATATCTGCTTGTATATTGTGCTAAGCTGTGAATATAAAGCTTCATTCCTTGACTTCCAGGTGGGTGAGTCTAATCTGGGTGATTTCATAAGAGTGGGGGTACAGGTAACTCCCAAACCATCACAGCCCCACAAGTTTAATGTTATTTACTACATGCCTACTATCTTTGAGCTGAAATATTACCTCTTCTACTTTAAATGAGTGAATTGTTAAAGCCTTCAGACCTAGTCATAGCACAGGCCTGTGAGAGCAAGGTTTTGATTTCAAGCTTTGTCAGTTTTGAATATAACGCTTTGATTTTGTTCTGTGTCATTAGTCAGTCTTATCAGAAAAAAATAGCTAGTGTTACTTATCTCCTGTAAAACAGATTCTGGCCCTCGTTCCCTGGCTAAGGTTTGTTTAAAAGAGAAGTTAGCACAAGCTAAGGTGGACTGTACAGTCAGCTGATCCAACTAGTCTGCATTAACTCCCTACCAGTGTCTGCCTGGCTCTGTAGCAGTAAACTGAGCATAGAAACAGACCTAGAGGACACATGTGTGATCATATTGGTAAACTATCATTGGGGTCTCTAGTACTCCTTTTACCAGTGTCAATCAGAAATGTCCCAGACAGTATGTGATCATTATTTAGTTTGCAGAGGTGAGAGGCAATTCATAGAACCATAGAATCAGTTAGAGTTGGAAGAGACCACAAGGATCATCTAGTTCCAACCCCCCTGCCATAGGCAGGGACACTCCAGCCTAGATCAGGCTGCCCACAGCCTCAGCCAGCCTGGCCTTAAACACCTCCAGGGATGAGGCCTTAACCATGTCCCTGGGCAACCCATTCCAGGCTCTCACCACTCTCATGCTCAACAACTTCCTCCTCATGCCCAGTCTGAATCTCCCCACCTCCAGCTTTGCTCCATTCCCCCTAGTCCTGTCACTACCTCATAGCTTCAAAAGTCCCTCCCCAGCTTTTTTGTAGGCCCCCTTCAGATACTGGAAGGCCACAAGAAGGTCACCTGGGAGCCTCCTCTTCTCCAGACTGAACAGCTCCAACTCTTTCAGTCTGTCCTCATAGGAGAGGTTCTCCAGCCCTCTGATCATCCTCGTGGCCCTTCTCTGGACATGGTCCAGCATCTCCACATCTCTCTAGTAATAGGGGATCCAGAATTCGATGCTCTACTCCAGGTGGGGTCTCACCAGAGCAGAGTAGAGGGGGAGAATCACCTTCCTTGACCTGCTGGCCACACTTCTCCTGCTGCAGCCCAGGATCTGGTTTGCCCTGCGGTCTGCAAGTGCGCACTGCTGGCTCATGTTGAGTGTCTCATCCCCCAGCACTCCCAAGTCCCTCTCCTCCAGGCTGCTCTCCAGCCACTTGCTGCCCAGCCTGGATTTGTGCTTGGGATTACCCAGACCCAGATGCAGGACCTTGCACTTGGTCTTGTTGAACCTCATCAGGTTGGCTTTTTGCCATTGACAGTCTGTGGATGGTCCTCTCATTTAGATACAAAGAAACTCACCTCTACCCTGTCATTTTTTTTCTTTCCTTGTGTACATGTAGGTTCTTACTCCATGCTAAATGTGAGCTAGCTTCCCCCACTCTTAAGCTAGTGTATTTCAGAAAAAGATTTTCAGACTTTAGAGGAAGTATTGCAGTGTAGTGGCTCTGCTGTAGAAAACACATTCCAAATTGCTGCAAAAGAACATTTTGTTGAAGAAACGTCCATACCAGGTAAAAGCTAATAATCACCCTCATAAATATAAAAAAACCTGCTTAAAAAGAATTAGATAATTAACTTTTTAATTGGGATGTTTTGATAAGAAGGTCCAATTAGCAGTTACAATCCAGAAGTGCTTTGGATTCTTCTTGTAGGCAGCACCAATTCTGTGTTTTACTAATTAATTTAGAATTATTATTATTACTATTATTAATAAAGTAAATTCTGTGTCAATTTCCTAATTTGATTATGTGTTGGACTTTTCTGCTGTGTTTCTGTTTCTGGAATAATCAAGTGGAGATGGTCTTTCAAATGGACACAAATCTGGTTTCACATATATCTTGCAAATGTTTGTGAGCTGATGGTTGATTTTCTATCCCCATGTATTCATAGAATCAACCAGGTTGGAAGAAACGTCCAAGATCATCCAGGCAAACCTAGCGCCCAGCCCTGTCCAGTCAACTAGACCACAGCACTAAGTGCCACATCCAGGCTTTTCTGGAACACTTCCAGGGACAGCAACTCCACCACCTCCCTGGGCAGCCCATTCCAATGGTAAATCACTTCCTCTGGCAAGAACTTCCTCCTAACATCCAGCCTATATACACCAATATTGCATTTCTGAATTTTATACTCAATAAGAAAATCTGCTGAATGTCTTGTCTTGCTGAGCTAACTCACCACTGTGTTATCACAGGGTTATCAGCCTCTGTGAAACTTTGTTCCTGGTACTTGCCACAGTCCATGTTATTAACTCACAGAAGGAAATGATCAAATTTTGTTTGAAGACTCCAAGCTGACAAGTCCTCAGGTGTTCATGTCTTTTCTTCTCTGTGTTTCCTGACATTAAAGGTGAAAGCTAAGATGAGGAAAAAATATAATTAAAAAAAAGTCTTTGTTAGGATCTGATATTTTTGCTTTTTTAGCTGTCTTCCAGTTTTGTGTCAGGAAGATGATTCCTATTGAACTGTCCTTGATGATGAAAGGAGAAAAAATGATTCAGAAAAAACCTCAACTATCCTTGTCCTTTGTAAGTATATTCTAAAAGTGGGATCATCTCACATGACTTAAGATGTTTTATTGCAAGAGCCACTCTCTCTGGATTCTCCCTTTTTGTTATTGAGAGCAAGATGACGTGATTTAGACATTTAACAGGAAAGTAATTCCTGAAGTCATAAGCATAACATGAAAATTTGTGCTGTAGGAGGGAAAAAGACTGAAGAATCCTATCCACCATAAAAGCTGCAGTGTGAACTTTTAAAATGGTGGGGAGCAGAAAACTCACACATGAAGCAGCCACTTTAAGTATTGACAGTTTTTAGAAATGACACAGTTGTAGCATCAGTCTACAGCAGGCATAAATCCAGCAGATGACTACATCAACTCCTGTGTGATCATAGAATCAGAGAATCAACCAGGTTGGAAGAGACCTTCAAGGTCAGGTGTTCAAGAGAAGACTGGACAGGGCATTTAGTGCCATGGTCTAGTTGACTGGCTAGGGCTGGGTGCTAGGTTGGACTGGATGATCTTGGTGGTCTCTTCCAACCTGGTTGATTCTATGATCATCCAGTCCAACCTATCACCCAGCCCTGTCCAGTCAACTAGACCATGGCACTAAGTGCCTCATCCAGACTTCTTTTAAACACCTCCAGGAACAGCAACTCCACCACCTCTCTGTGCAGCCCATTCCAATGGCAAAGCAAAGTGTATTCAGATGAATGGGAAATGAAAAGTTAAAAACTAAACAACATGGTTTAAAATGTGCTTATTCAATCTGGTAATCAGGTCTGGCATAGAATAGGATACAATTTCATGAATGCAACATTTCATGTAATTTTTTTTTCCTGTGCTTTTCCTGTCTTCCATTATATTTTCTGAGGAGACAAAATTGCAAATATAGAGCCCTGCATGAGCTGTTGTGGTCCTGACATGCTGTTATGATCAGATAGATCCCAGTTTAGAAGGGCCCCCCAGTTTAGAAGGGATGTTGAGATGCTTGAGCGTGTCCAGAGAAGGGCGACGAGGCTGGTGAGAGGCCTTGAGCACAGCCCTACGAGGAGAGGCTGAGGGAGCTGGGATTGTTTAGCCTGGAGAAGAGGAGGCTCAGGGGTGACCTTATTGCTGTCTACAACTACCTGAGGGGTGGTTGTGGCCAGGAGGAGGTTGCTCTCTTCTCTCAGGTGGCCAGCGCCAGAACAAGAGGACACAGCCTCAGGCTGCGCCAGGGGAGATTTAGGCTGGAGGTGAGGAGAAAGTTCTTCACTGAGAGAGTCATTGGACACTGGAATGGGCTGCCCAGGGAGGTGGTGGAGTCGCCGTCCCTGGAGCTGTTCAAGGCAGGATTGGACGTGGCACTTGGTGCCATGGTCTGGCCTTGAGCTCTGTGGTAAAGGGTTGGACTTGATGATCTGTGAGGTCTCTTCCAACCCTGATGATCCTGTGATACTGTGATACTATGATACCTGACTGCCAGAAAGCAGAAATGAAGCTCAGCTATCCTGAAATATACTGATACAGAACAGAGGCATATAATGAGGTTTGGTATTTTTTTTTCCCTTAAAACTTAGTTATATTGAGCCTAACAAAATAATGAGGACCTTGGAGAACTCTTTTACCTTAGGGTTTGTAAAACACTAAGGCAAATTCAGAGAAATTCTTATTGCTAATTTCTGAAAAATACATGAAATACCAGAAAGCCAAAGGCAAGCAAATAGGGTGTGCACCTTTAAAAATGTAGGAAAGTGAAAAGGAGATGCAGATTATAAACCAGAGACTTATCTTTGTTTTCCTTAGCAGTTCTGGAAGGTCACAAACCTTTCTACAGAAATAAATTGTAGTTATCATAGAGCTTAACCTCAGAAAGGTTTTTAGCACTATGTCACCTGTCTTTCTTATAAACAAGCTATTGAGATGTGTTCTTGAGAGAAGTACTATAGAATGGGTGCAAAAGTGGTCATAAAAATACATGAAGAGAATAGTTTTCATTGATTTTCTCCTCCCTCCCCGCCAAATGGAAGGGCAAAACATCTTGATATTTTCCTTTAAAATCTTCTATTAACTTGTAGAATTATTGCTCTTTCAGACTGCCTGAAACCAGAAGAGAATTAAATTGTTTTGGAGGAAAGATTAGAATTCAGCAAGTCTTATGACAGTGACCATATGCAATGAAAACAATATAAAGCTCTTCATGACAGCACAAGGTATTGTAATTTAGTGGGAACAACCAACTGCAGATATGGATCTGTAAACTGATAAGTTTACACTGTCTGATGCTGGAAAGTCTTTCACAGGAATGTTCTGTTCTCTCTGGGCACAGAATGCACTTCAAGAAAGATATAGACCATCAGGATATGGTTGAGAAATCATGACACACACACAAAAAAAGACTGAGACTATGAGTGCTTACTTGACTGAAGAGATGTTTAAGAAGGACATGATTACTGTCCAGATTTTGTTGCAAAGAGGAAGAGATGACCTTTCTCACAGATTCCAGGCAAATAAAAAGAGAAGTTGTTTGAGTTGGAGCAAGAGAAATTCAGATGACACTTTTGGAAAAATATTTGAACTTAAAGTCGCCATCCCTGGAGCTGTTCAAGGCAAGATTGGATGTGGTGCTTGGTGCCATGGTCTAGCCTTGAGCTCTATGGTAAAGGGTTGGACTTGATGATCTATGAGGTCTCTTCCAACCCTGATGATACTGTGATACTGTGATAATATAGTAGTGGAATCAATCTCCATGTAACATTGTTGATGCTCTGTCACTGAGTGTCTTTAATAAGATAAAGAAGAGGAGAAGAGGAGGCTCAGGGATGACCTGATTGCTGTCTACAACTACCTGAAGGGAGGCTGTAGCTAGGTGGGGGTTGGTCTTTTCTGCCAGGCAACCAGCACCAGAACAAGGGGACACAGTCTCAAGTTGTGCCGGGGGAGGTCTAGGCTGGATGTTAGGAGGAAGTTCTTCTCAGAAAGAGTGATTGGCATTGGAATGGGCTGCCCAGGGAGGTGGTGGAGTCTCTGTCCCTGGAGGTGTTCAAGGAAAGCCTGGATAAGGTGCTTAGTGCCATGGTCTAGTTGATTGGCTAGGGCTGGGTGCTAGGTTGGACTGGATGATCTTGGTGGTCTCTTCCAACCTGATTGATTCTATAATTTTATAAGACTTTTTGAAGTTTTGCATCATTTTTACTGTCTGTTAAATTTGGGGGATTGTGTTCTCTATGGGAAATGCAACTTTGAATATTTGCTGAGCATGTGTGAATTGCATAACTTCATTACTGGCCAAACATAACTTTTGGCAGTGGCCACTTTCCACATTGCCTATAGAAAAGACAGAATAGCAATGCTCTTTCTTTAAAAAAAAAAAAAAAAAGTGTTTTGTTTTGATTTAAATCTGTTGTTTTGATAACATTGGAAAAAAATAATTACAGAGTGTTTGTAAAATCCCATGTGATAATTCCTAATTGGAATATGTTTCTTAGTCCAAGCCAATGATTTACATTAGCAGAATAACAAGCTGGGTTTTGAAAATGCTCATTTGTTGCACACAAGGTAGCAGATGGTTGACTTGTTACCAGTCTGTTCCTTCACTTCAAATTCCAGACTCATTGCCTATATCCTGCTATCTTCCTTAATACAGCATTTTCCCCTTTTTTATCAGCCCCTTGTAGGCTGAAAATAACCTATGGCTTAGAATTATCTTCAGAGAAAGTAAATGTTTCTGTTACTTAACACTTTTCTTTACTTTAGAAAGTTTTTGCTGTTTGCTGGCAAAAGGAGTAAATAAAATGAAATACGAAGAACACAGTATGGAAGAAATACAGCTCAAAACTAATAACATAAATGATACATGGCACACATTTGATGGGATAAGAAGGAGCTATCTATCAAAAGACTTCAAGCACACTTTGTAAGACATTTCACATACATTTAGCTGCTCACACAGAGATATCCTTATTAAGCCTTTGTATTGATCCTCAGCATGGCTACAGACTTTTCTTCTAGTCTAGGGTGCTGCTGTTACCTATGTTTTTAATATATTTTCTTTTCTATTGGTTGTACCAGACTGAGAACTATAGGGTTAAAAAGTCCCCTGGGGACTAGAAGACTGTTATTTAATCCATAATTCAGCTATCTCTTTATAAGATCACAGCAAGGCCAGCTCGTTCTACTTTCCTCCTCCTCTTACCCTGTGTCTGGTGGGAGCCACTTTGTTGGGAGAAACATGTAAGCAGTAGCCCTGTTTTGGCACCTCCAGAGGCTTGTTTAGGCCACTTGGATGACAGAGGCATTGGAAGGGGAGAATTGGAGCACTGGGGATTATAGATTTAGTTTTGGGTTGGAGGGAAAATTTGCCAGGGATGTGGTAATTGCTTTGTAATGTCTTCTCTGTATCTCTCTCCAAATACAATTCTGTACTTTTTTTGCCTCCAATTTAATTTGAGAGCTTCATTTCTGTCTTCTCTCTTTAAAAAAACATGACATTGGTCCATATAGAGAAGCTTGTGGACTTATCTATGGATGAACACCTTCAGTCCTGTTTCTTTTCTCTGCCTTTGAATATCTTTTACATGTCCTTGAAAATTTTGTAGTTGATGAACAGATTTTTTTATTTGTACCTACTTTTTGGCCCTCTGTGGGAGATAGAGATGCACAACACCTCACTACAGGCATTTAGGAGGGCAGACAACTTGATTAGCATAATGAAATTGAACTGTGTTTTGAAGTTTAATCTCTTCAGGGCAGAAATAAAGGCATGCAACACATCTATTTGCTTTTTATTTACCAATTTACAGTACGTTTCTGTGCAGTTTAATATATTTTTCCTATATATATTATGGGGACTCTCTGGAACTTTTTATCTGTTAAGTGATTAACTGAACTTGACATTTTTGAGGGAGAAAGCTCTCCAGTGTTATTCTATGCCTGTTGTTGTACTTATTTTAATTACTTTGCCTTTAATTATGCATCTTTAAAAAACTGGTGTTTCTGTTGTTCAGAGAATGGCAATGAAGCTGATGAGAGGCCTGGAACACAGCCCTGTGAGGAGAGGCTGAGAGAGCTGGGATTGCTTATCCTGAAGAAGAGGAGGCTCAGGGGTGACCTCATTGCTGTCTACAACTACCTGAAGGGAGGCTGTAGCCAGGTGAGGGTTAATCTCTTCTCCCAAGCACCCAACAACAGAACAAGGGGACACAGACTCAAGTTCTGCTGGGGAGGTCTAGGCTGGATGTTAGGAGGAAGTTCTTCCCAGAGAGTGATTTGCCATTGGAATGGGCTGCCCAGAGAGGTGGTGGAGTTGCCATCCCTGGAGGTGTTCAAGAAAAGCCTGGATGAGGCACTTAGTGCCATGGTCTAGTTGATTGTCTAGGGCTGGGTGCTAGGTTGGACTGGATGATCTTGGACATCTCTTCCAACCTGATTGATTCTATGATTCTCAGTTTTATTTGCTAGGAAATATTTGGCATTCTAACCGTTGACATTAACAAAACAATAGTAAAGAAAGAATATTTTAAGGACTGAAATACACGACTCCAGTAGAACACGAAAGCAGTAGAACTAAAAATGGACACACTGAGAACAGTAGGCTTGAGGCTGAGTTTGGAGGCAACAATGTAAAAATCAGGAGGCCAATTTGCTTCCTCAAGTCTGTTCCCGAACTTCATAGAGAGCTCCAGCTTCTCTTCTGGAGGCTCTAGGGGAATGATGCTCTTTATTGTAGCAGAAACTTCTTAAAACAGGATCAGGTTCTGCTAATTATATCTGGAACCAGAACAATGATCTTTTTAGGTTAATTACCTGCTTGCCACACATGGATTGAATACATGCAGGCTATAAAGTGAAATAGTGAAAAAATAGAATATGAATGTATTTATTTTGCCTTTTCCCACTTTCAAGAAATAATCTGTGTGTATATGTAGTCTGTTACTGACTCTACACATACACTCATGAGGTTTTTTTCCCCACAGAATGTTTGCCTACACTAAACAAAAAAAGAGAAATGCAAAAGGAAAGAACTGAGATTGTGCAGGCTAGTTTGAACTGGACATTTGACTTCTACTTATGTGACAACCTAAACAATTTTAGGTGAGTATACAGGAATATACTCACAAACAAAAAATGCAACTGGGTACAGTACAAGTGTACTAGGGACATATTAAAGTACAGGGGATTTATGGGCTAACTTTGACAGCTGTTGTAGACTTCTCTGTGACTTCTTGTGTAGGTGTTCCCTGAAGTGCAACTCACTTTTCTTTCCTGCTTCTTTACCCTATTCCCAGACAAGAAAACTGCATAGCACACCTGGGATACAGTAAGATTTTGCCACACTTGTCTTGCATTTCTTTGCCTTCAGGCTTTGTAGCTCTGAGGCTTGATTTTTTTTCCTGTCTTATGTGCAGCATAAAAGAACAGCATAAAGGTGCAAATTCAGGATGTTTTGGTAAAATACATTTTATATATATATATATAAATATATATATATATATAATATGCATCTAATGAACAATCTAGTTTGGGTTTGACATGTATGTTACCTATAACTTTGTGAAAGACTGAAATTAAATAAAGTACTAAAGAAAGAAGGGGATCTGTTTTAAAAGCACAAATGTAGGAAGTTTTAAGGTGTGCTTTTGGATAAGAGACAGAATTCCACCTGATTGTTCACACATATTTTCTACATGGATTGTAGAAAGCTGTTAGGGATTGTAATGAGACTTCAGCCAAACTCACATAGATAATTGAATGTTTTTAATAAGGATTTTTAGTTGCTTTTGAAATAATCTATCTCTGAAACAGCGATTTCAGAAAGTGTTCAGTTCATGTCCCATTAATCTCCTGGTATTAAGTCCATCTTGTAGCACAATGGGAGTTTTGTTCATCTTTATAATCATTAATTTTATGAGAGTAGTTGGTTGGTCTCATTCTCTCTTTTTTCTCTTTTTTCTCTCTCTCTTTTTTTTTTCCCTCTCCCTCTCTTTTTTTCCCAAGGCTTTGCTTGGAAAATATAATAAGATACAGCAGGGAGAGTTACTAATCTCTTTAATAGGAAATTAATTTGACATGAATTGCCTTTGTTTAGAAGAGAACAACTGCATTGTCCTGCATGCTGTGAGATTTGTACTTTAAAAATTTATTCTTGTGACAAGATTTAATTAAAGTCAATTCCACATACACTTGAATGTTTTACAAGTTCACAAAAAATAGTGTCGTTAGTAGTGGTTGCAATTCTTGTCATGCAGATGGCTTCACTCCTCTGTAGTGGCACCTACTGCTCCCTCTTCCCTTGCAGATCTAACCATGGCCTGAGCTCTAGCCAAGCTGGCACTGGCAGTACACTCCTCTAACAAGTATCATGATATGGCTTCTGCTATTTGACTGCATGTTCCCAAAGATTAGTCTTGTTTCTTCTCTCCCATGCAAGCTTCTTCTGTTGCATGTCTGCTCCATGTTTGGAGAGGTTGGACACTTTGCTCCAGCCATTGCCTATGTATACCTCTTCTGCATCCTCTTGCAGTCTTGCTCCCAGACTGTTTTCTGCCAAGCAGTGAGCCTAGACTGGTTACACTAGAAAATGAGAGGACACATTTCCAATGTCTTGTCATCTCAACGTGGAAGAGAGTAGATGGAAGAGCTGGTGATTTGCAAGTTTGCTAATGACACCAAGCTGGGAGGCTTGGCTGATACAGCTGAAGGCTGTGCGGCCATCCAGCAAGACTTGGACAGACTGAAAGCTGGGCACAGAGGAACAAAATGAAGTTCAACAAAGACAAGTGCAGAGTCCTGCACCTGGGGAGGAATAATAAATTGCACCAGTACAGGCTGGGAGGTGATCTGCTGAAAAGCAATGCTGTGGAGAAGGACGTGGGAGTTCTGGTGGTTAACAAGTTAACCATGGCACAGCAATGTGCCCTTGTGGCCAAGAAGGCCAATGGGATTCTAGGCTGTATTAAGAAGAGAGTGTCCAGCAGATCAAGGGAGGTTCTCCTCCCCCTCCACTCTGCCCTGGAGAGACCTTGAGTACTGCATTCAGTTTTGGACTCACCAGTGTAAGAGGGACAGGGACCTGCTGGAGTGGGGCCAGTGGAAGACTACAAGGATGATTAGGGGACTGGAGGACTGACTGCCTTAGGCGAAGACTGAGGGACCTGGGGCTTTTTAGTCTGAAGAAGACTGAGAGGGGATTTAATAAGTGTCTATAAATATCTGAGAGCTGGGTGTCAGGAGGGTGGGGACAGGCGCTGCTCACTTGCTCCCTCTGAATAGGACAAGGAGCAATGGGTATAAGTCACAGCACAGGAGGTTCCACCTCAACACAAGGAGGAACTTCTTTACTGTAAGGGTCCCAGAGCACTAGAACAGGCTCCCCAAAGAGGCTGTGGAGTCTCCTTCTCTGGAGACTGTCTGGATGCATTCCTTTGTGATCTGAACTAGATTACATGGTCCTGCTCTGGCAGGGCAGTTGGACTCGATGATCTCCTTGGGTACCTTGCAACCCCTGACGTCCTGTGATTAATCAGAGCTGCTTTTGTCCCTACAGCCTTCCTTGCCCCAGTGCCTGTTGACTCCAGATAAAGAGGTTCTTCCTGAGGCAGCTACAGTGTGGAGAATTTTCAGTGAACAAACCAATCTAGTGAGAGGGATGTGACACAAAAAAGAAGAGGTGAGTGTTGGCTGGAGTTTTCTTGAGATTCCTCAAAGTTTGGAGAAAAATCACCTCCCGCTTGGAGAACTTGTGGAAAGATTGTCTAAGTGCCCACTGTCATAGATTAGGAGAATTAAGACTGTTTGAGCTACACAAAGTCAGACTGGGGAGTGTATTTTCCAGGCATACTGCATTTGCTGTGTTTTAGACAATAAGGCATGTGGAGTTTAACATGGGTGTTTGAGATAATTATCTATGTAATGAACACACTAAGATGAACAAGGTGTCTTAAGATGTCTACCAGCCTGCAGCTGTCTGTGGTGTGAACTGAAAGCCCATGGCAGAATGCAAGCATCACAGCAACCTATAATCTGGAAAGAAAATGCTTTTTTTCTTTTCAACTAACAACTAAGCTCCAAATCATCTGGTTAGTGGAAGAGTCCTAATTTAAGGACAACTTCAGTTTTTAAATGGCCTCAATATTTATCAGAATGAAATTTTATTGATTTGTTAATTATATGCATATACTATAAGATATTTCTGGTCTGTTGGTCCTGGTTTGGAACAAGTAACTTCATATTTGAGGTGCTGGAATGTGTCCAGAGAAGGGCAACAAGGCTGGTGAAGGGCCTGGAACACAAACCCTATGAGGAGAGGCTGAGGGAGCTGGGGGTGTTTACCCTGCAGAAGAGGAGGCTCAGGGGGGACCTCATTGCTGTCTACAACTACCTGAAGGGAGGTTGTAGCCAGGTGGGGGTTGGTCTTTTCTTCCAAGCAACCAGCAAGAGAACAAGGGGACACAGTCTCAAGTTGAGCTGGGGGAAGTATAGGCTGGATGTTAGGAGGAAGTTGTTGCCAGAGAGAGTGATTGGCATTGGAATGGGCTGCCCAGAGAGGTGGTGGAGTCACCATCCCTGGGGTGTTGAAGAAAAGCCTGGCTGAGGCACTTAGTGCCATGGTCTAGTTTATTGTCTAGGGCTGGGTGCTAGGTTTGACTGGATGATCTTGGAGGTCTCTTCCAACCTGGTTGATTCTATGATTCTATGAAGTGTGTCTGCAGAGATTACAGAAATATCAAGAATATTTTTTTGAATGTCACAGTCTAACAGTGCATTTCTCCTTTCTAAATCCCAAAAGTGCTTGAGAAAATAATAGGTGTTATTTTTCTTCCTTTCATACCTGCAGAAAATAAGCTGCAGGGAATCCTATACAGATTTCACAAACTGTCAAGACAAGGCTAGGATGAGAACCCAGCTTTCCACTCCAGTGATCTACACCTAGGACTATGGCTCCTTATTTTCAAAGACATGTAGACTGTACAAATAGGATAAAATTTTATATTCCTTGCAAAGTCAATATTCATACTGAAACAACTGAAGGTAGAGGAAGAAGTTAAAAAGAACAATTTGTAGCTATCTTTATATATTGTTGCTGTATGTATTTGTTGGTGACAGACAAAATAGCAACAACACAACAGACAAAGCTGAAGCTGAAAGGCAAGGGCAAAAGCCCTAAAGCCATTTATTGCTATATCCACAGTCTTTTACATCCTATTCTACAAGTTGTGGAGTACTGCATCCAGTTCTGGAGCCCCCGCTACAAGAAGGATGTGGACTTGCTGGAGCATGTCCAGAGAAGGGCCACTGGGTTGGTCAGAGGGCAGCAGCAGCTCTGCTATGAGGACAGACTGAAAGAGTTGGGGACAAGTGACCTTCTTGTGGCCTTCCAGTATCTGAAGGGGGCCTACATAAAAGCTAAGAAAGGACCTTTCAGGATATCAGGGGGTGACAGGAGTGAAGCAAAGATGGAGGTGGGTAGGTTCAGGCTGGAGGTGAGGAGGAAGTTGTTGAGCATGAGAGTGGTGAGAGCCTGGAATGGGTTGCCCAGGGCAGTGTTTGAGGCCCTGTCCCTGGAGGTGTTTATGGCCAGGCTGGATGAGACTCTAGCTGGTCTGATCTGGGGTAGGGTGTCCTGCCCATGGCAGGGGGGCTGGAACTAGATGATCCTTGTGGTCCCTTGCAGCCTTGACTAATTCAATGATTCTACAAGTTACAGAACACAGTGATTGGATAAAATATTGTTCCAAACATTCTTATTGGATAACAGTGAAGTAATAGTGAGATGTTGGCTATTTTAACACAGACTACTTTCAGTTCTTTGTTCTAAGTTGTGTCACTTCCATGCAAATGTTACACAAGGTGAGAACACCAATTTACTGTGTTTCTATCCTCAATCTTACTGCATCAAGGATACACAGGGAGGCACTCCAAAGTTACATCATTCATCATGTTTAGCTGACTCCCTTTTTGGGTACCCACAATATATTTCCAAAACAAATTCCTATTCACACAAAGTATAAACTATGATTAATTTGCTGAACATCAGTTTAAGTTAGTGAAGATGCAACAAAGGAAATAACAACAAAATGATACCTACTCTATAGCTAAAGTGGCAATGTCCATTCCCATTAGCATGATTGTAGTCTTGAAGGACAATTTACTAATGTCAGAGGAACACTCACATGCATTAGTTGCTAAAAAACAGAGGCATTTCAAGGATCAGTCTTTCTAAGAGACTCTAAATTGGAAGTATCATCAGGATATTTTTGAATTCTACCTTTGTGCCCTATGTTGTTTGCATTACAAAACAAGAAATGTACATATAGCAATACATTTTAAGAAGTTATAATGACCCATAGATTGGGACATTTGCAGCACTTTTACCATTGCTTGACACCTGAGAAACAAGTAGCTAATTTTGTCAAAACCATGACTAATATTGTAAGAGCATGTATCTTTAAACTTCACACTAGCACAGACAGAAAGAAAGCAAAGAACTCTAAACATTTTCAAATGAGATATAAAGTTGATCTTACCAATTTCCTTTGGCAAATGTGAGAATTACGAATCTCTGCCTTAAATTATACAGAGCTTTCTGTCTTTTTTCTTTGCCTCACGCTTCTGATATTGCTCATACATAATTATAATGTGTATTTCCCTTTAATCAGTGATATAGAATGTATTTTGTCATGCTCATAAATGCACTTTTCAGGCATGTTTATTGAAATAGATAAAAAGCATCCTTCTAGAAAAAAATCATCCTTTGATGATATAAATATGCACAGAATTAAAGCAAAGATACTTATAGCTTTATTAATATTGTTTTCAGGTTTTTATAGTGGGCCTCAAAATCACAACAGAAAGCTTTTAAATCCATATTTATATACATATTCTAAAAAAATCCTTCAAAACTCAAGAGATTTCCTGCCCTGTGTGCATTTAGAGATGCAAATCTGATTAACATACTCACTAAAACCATATCTACATTTCCACCTTTCCCTGATTGTATTGGAAGCCACTCACAGCAAAGCCAGAGTAGGAAGTCAGCAATCATATACAATTAATGGGAATATTGGTTAGGTACCAAACTTAAGGTATCAGTAGCAACTTTAGAGAGTAAAATGTGGTGACTGAAGAAATCAATACTAAATGTTTGTATAGTGGAACTGAAGCTGTATTTTACTTATTCCTTTCTTTTGTTACAAAAGCTGTACCTTTATCATTAAGCTGAGGAAAGCCAGGACATTGTCCCATCATCATCTTGAGATTGCTCATATTGTTTAATATTCAGTGCACTCCTTGGCACCTTTCTGGGGTTCACTGATTCCAGTTTGCCCAAACAATGACATTTTTTAGAGTTAATATGAATCAAGGGTCATTCTTAAAGTATGATATGGATGAAGATACCTTATTTGAGGAAGAAGAGAATTGAGCTGCATGGAATGAACTGAACTGCACTGGTTAGTCTCAGGATGAACACACAGATCATTAGACATTTTATTTACTACTGCAGATATAGCTGAGGTCACAGCTAGGACCTCCAGACAGCCATGAGTTCTTTAATGTACAAACCACAAAAGAGAGAGAATCACTCAAGCACAGAATGGCTGAGATTGGAAGGGCTTCTGGATGTAATCTTGCCCAACCTCCCTGCTCCCAACCTCCCTTAGGGCCACCTAAAGCTGTTTGTTCAGATCAGTACCCAGATGGCTTTTGAATATATCCAAGGAGGTAAATCCACCACCTCCATGGGCAACAGGTACCAGTGATGGGTCACCCCTACAGTGAAAAAGTGTTTCCTGGTACTCAGATGAACCATTCTGTATTTCAGGTTGTTCCCACTGACTTTGATCCAGTTTCTGGGCACCACTGAAAAGAGCCACGATTTGCCTTCCTTGCATCCTCCCTTCAGATGCTTTTGTATATTGCTGAACTCCTACCTGAGCCTTCTCTTTCTCAGTCTGAAAAACAATCCCAGCACTGTCAGCCTCTCCTCATAGAAGATATGCTTCAAACTCTTACTCAGCTTAACAGCCCTTTGCTGAAGTTGTCCCATATCATGTCTCTCTCGTATTGAGGAGCCTATAAACAGACACAGTATTCCAGGTCTGACATCACCAGTACTGAGTAGAGGGGCAGGACACATCTTTCTCACTGTGAGCTCCAATCTCTACCAGTTTATATGCTGGTATTTTCTACGCTTGAAATATCTTTATCTTCTGCTCTGTTCTGAAGAACTATATGGTGGGTTTTGACATTTGTCTAATTCAGGATTCAGCCTAAAGGTCGAAAGTTAGCATTTTCTATGCAATAGTCTGCTACTCACAGTTCTGGGATCTGCTGCTGTCACAACTGCTTTGTCAGTGCAACTCTGACATCTCACTTAGGCACTGTTGTGGCTAGCTTTTAAGTTGCTTCTCTCAGAACTGCAATCTACACCTGCATCAAACTCTTTGGTTTCCTGAACAACAGACAGGAAGAAAATGTCTGTTTCAGAATGAGTTCCAGGAAAAGTGAGAAGATAGCCTGCTGGGAGTGCAGATGAATCAAAAATCTTACTCCTTTTTGTGCTAAGATGCTTCTGTCATTGTTTTCCAGTGCACTCCAGCCATGAACTGGTGCCTGATGTCCTACCATTACACAGCATGCTGGCTTTCCAGTTGTTAAGTAAAGGTTTTTAAAGCACTTTTTTTTCCAGGCCACTCTATTTTTTCAAGCCAAATAATCAGTCATAACTGCTTAGTCAAATTCCTCTTCATAAAAGTATTCAGACTTTAATAGTGTACTCTTTCACATCTGTCAATTCAAGAGAGACGTTGAGATACTGGAATGTGTTCAGAGAAGGGCAACGAAACTGGTGAAAGGCCTGGAACACAGCCCTGTGAGGAGAGACTGAGGGAGATGGAGATGTGCAGCCTGGAGAAAAGGAGGCTCAGCAGTGATCTCATTGCTGTCTACAACTACCTGAAGGGAGAATGTAGCCAGGTGGGGGTTGGTCTTTTCTTCCAGGCAACCAGCAACAGAACAAGGGGACACAGTCTCAAGTTGTGCTGGGGGAGGTCTAGACTGGATGTTAGGAGGACGTTCTTCCCAGAGAGAGTGACTGGCATTGGTATGGGCTGCCCAGGGAGGTGCTGGAGTCACCATCCCTGGAGGTGCTGAAAAAAAGCCTGGCTGAGGCACTTAGTGCCATGGTCTAGTTGATTGTCTAGGCCTGGGTGCTAGGTTGGACTGGATGGTCTTGGAAGTCTCCTCCAACCTGATCGATTCTATGATTCTGGGAGTTTCAAATCAGAAACTCTTTTTCTGCCTTCATTTTTATTGACCTGTATTTTGTCTGAAATATGACCATCTTGAATGTAAATGCTGGGAATGAATTAGGTAACCTTGTTCCTCCTAATTCTGTCCTTTCTTCACATTAGATGCTGCCTGGAATAATTTTATGTATAATTACATTATCCTCACAACTTGTCTTCCTGCTTGCTTCTCAAGCAAATCAATTTATTAATATTTCTATAAATGCCAGTTTGTTATTACTTAGTTCAAGATTCTGCTCATAAGGCAAACTTATTTAAAGGATCAATCATTTAATTTTCTTTTTATTAGAGTAATTTGATCTATATTTGCTCCAGACAGCTTAAAGGAAACTAATTTTTTTTTTTTTTTGGCTGCCAGTAATATTTTTGCTGGCAGTCGAAACTTAATCAAACTGAAGAAAGTACCACACTTAGCTCAGATCTCAGCCAAGAAATGCTTTCTCATTTCCTGATCTGTCTTTCTTACCTAGAAAATGACAGAAACTTTTGAATATACACTTAGTCTTTGATAATAATTCCCAAAAAAGGTGTCTTGTTCTTAGCAGTGTTTCTAACTTTAGCAGTCTGAAACAGACAATAGAATGCTGCTCTGTTTCTTTTAGGAAAGTGCATGCATCACTTAAAGGTGTAAGTCTTTGCCACTTGGAAAGCTTCAGTTTTCACAATTTACAAAAGTCTAAAATGCAAAGGTGATGTTTTCACAGTAAATCATTTTGCTTTTCAGTCATTTCACAGGCAGCAAGAGTGTAATATCCTGATAGACTATCAGCTGTCCAAACAAAAAAGTAGGATGGTGGTAGTGGTGAGGACTGTTAAGCTGCCTATGTGATAAAAGCAACGAGGTCAGCCCATGAAGGAGGCATGACTTGAATTCTCTGGGAGATGTTCCCTAAAAGCAAGTTATTGCAGAGAGTGGCAAATGAAATTGAGTTTACCTCTAATTTCAATTTCTGTGGCATCATATTTTCATCAATATGTGGGTGCTTGCTAAGGAAAAAAGAAAAGGGAGATATCTTTCAACATGAACTTCTGTAGCTTTAGTAGGCTATAGTAAGCTGGCAGAAGTAAGGAATGATGCCAGTAATGACACAGAACAGTTTCTTAAGAGGTGAATAAAATTTTCTTGATGGTCCCCTGCTTTACTCTATTGTACTACAGTGCACAAACATAGTACTGTGATGAGAAGAAAAGCTTTCATGAGAGAAGCAATGAAGAAATGGTATATATTTTTGTTTACAGGGACAGAGACGTGGAGCCATACAGCATGGTCCCCTTTCCTTTAGATAAATGGTAAAGGCCAACACAGGAGCCAATTTATCTGACACAGCTAAGAAAAGGTTTCTTTTGATTAAGAGCAGCCAGGAAGGAGTGGCAGGAAGATAGTTAAGATATGAAGATGGAAACCAGAGGTTTTCCATCTTTGTTATTTTGTTTGAAAAAAACTGCAAGAGCCTCCTCCCAGAGCAGGCTGGTCTGCATCTCCTAGTTTGAGAGGTTGTACTGAAGGCACCAGGGAAGAAAGGCACATCTTAGTACTCTGAAAACCAAATGCAGTCAACCCTCTGAATTAGCAGCTGGAATCCAGCCTGAGTAAGAGGCTTGCCTGGTAATAATCTTGCTCAGGGGCTGACAGAGATAGAATATTTAAGTTCTCTTTATAGTTACTGAGCTAGGAACCTTCCTTCAACTTGTTACTGGTGTTTGAGTGCCTTTTTCCATGCCCCAAATCACTTTAGAAGCAGAACATAGACAGGAATATGAAGCAGGTTTTTTATTCACTAACATGGGTAACATGTAAGTGGGACTTGTGGTGTACCAGGCTGACCAGAAATATACTCACCACCCAAACCACACAACAGGTCTTTTTTGGTCGGGCAGTTGTCAGCCACATGTCAAGAGCTGGATTGACTTTGATTCTTGCAATGGGTTGGTTGATGCTGCTGGAATGCCTTCCCTTCTTTGCCTTTCCTATTCCCTCAGGAATTTATCACTCTTCATATCACTCTTCATATTTTTCCACTTGGATTCTAAGCCAGGTTTTACCATCTCAGCAATTACCCTCTGTGTTTTCACTTTCCCTGTCTTGCAGAGCTGCAGTTCACATACTTTCTCGCACTTTCACAGCTACTTTTTCCCCGGTGAGATTGAGCCAACCTCACATAGCAGTACTGCACCAGTGCCACCTCATGGCAGCTCACCCCTGGGCTGAAAGCCACAATCTCATATTCGGTTGCTGATCAGCTGATTGCACTTTAGGCACTCCTACAGTATTGACCAACTGTATTGCTTGGATACTTCAGGCACATATTAAATCTTCCAGGTAGATACTCTGACATTGATTAGAATATCAGTTTATTTACTTATTTGGTCTCTTTCTATCTAGTCTTAGTGCAAGGCAGTCATAGAGATCTGATTGCAGTCACTCTTAGGCTCTTTCTGCTGCTTTTTAGTACAGGGCTAAGATTACTTACATAAAATCCATTGTGGCAAGAATGCCAGACTTGCAAAGAGGGTCATTATGCTCCACTCATCATTAATTATGGAGCTTTATTGTTAATGACTTTCCTATTAAGGACTTTACAGGAAGATACCTAAAGGTTTCCTCTATTGAAAAATGTGAATAACTCTTCCTTTGACTAGAATAAGTCCATTCACCTTTCCAGTTTACAGATATTGTCCATTCCTCTGCTTCCCTTTCAGATGTTTCCAACAGTTTCTGCCAGAGTGCTTTGAACATAGTATTTATATCTCCTCAACCAATGTAATTTGCAGTTTCCATACCTCCCTTATGGAAGCATTTAAATGTTTTGCAAATTTTATACTTATTTTAAATTTAATGCTATAGTGGTCAGAGGTGGTTCCTGGTGATCCCAGAGGATATTTAGGAAGGGCCAGTATATCTTCACAATGGGCAAATTTGCCTGACTAATGTTTTTCTCAAAGTGCTTCTGATGTGGTCACCTATGGTGTTTTTACAGACAATTTTGTGAGATATAGTTTGGGTGCATGGACTGTCAGGTGGGCAGGAAACTCACTGGTGAGTTGTGGTGGTTTGGGTGTTCCCCACCCCTCCCCACTTTGGAAATCACCCAGACTAGACTCAGCCAGCTCTGGAAATTGAATGAAGCTTATATTTACAGCTTAGCACAATATGCAAGCAGATATTTACAGTATATACAGTTATATACAGAAATATACAAGGTAAAAGGTAATACAGAAACACAACTCCCCTCCCAGAAACCTGAGTCCCCAGGAGGGGCTCCCAACTGCCCTTCCACACAATGTGTGCTCTGCCATTCTATTCGTGCCTGCTGTTGCCTGTTGCCATTGCTTACTGCCTTACTGTTTGCCTGGAAACTCTACTGTCATGAGCTTATCAGGAATAGGCTGTAAATGTCTCCATGTGTTCAGCCTGCATAACCAGTGTGACATCGTGCTAAGATTGCATGTTGCAGAACATTCTGCCTACACCCAAAAGTCTCCTGCCAAGACAAGAAGTCCTAGAGATACGCAGATCATCTGTCAAAGATTGTCTGCCTCCTTTCCCCAGAAGCCTGAGAAGTATCAAGTCTCAGTGGCTGACAAGACAGAATTCCCTGAAAGCATTTGGGTACTGTCTGAATTTGTAGCTAGCCCTGAGAGTTGGGAGATAATATTTATTGAGTAAATACTTAAAGCTTTTGTAATTCACCGTTGCCTTCTGCCATAAGCAGAAAGGTGCTCCTTGAGTCCATCTAGTGGGCAAGTGGTATATTGACCACAAGTGATATTTGGCTGCAAGAATCTTCTCTTCCAGTTCAGTTAATGTTTATATTTTTGCAAGTTATTTCCAGATCTGGTTATTATCTGCATAATGTTTCCATGACTGTGCAAGAACAGATTATTATTAAAATGAGTGATTGGGGGTGGCAACAGTTTGGAATACCAAAATGAATAAACAATATTAATTTTGGAAAATATCATATCACATTAATTACCCCTTCATAACAATGACTGAATTTGAAAGACTGTGCTGGTCATAGTTCATACATTATTGGCTTCCTGGTACCGTTTCAATAGTGTGAGGAAAGGCACTTCTGTTCAGAGTACTCTCTAGCTCACTGCTGTAGACTTATAGTCCCCTGGGAAACAGGAGACATAGGTTTGAATTCCTGCATGCTGATGAATGGATTACCCACAAAAATAGATATTTCTCTGTATTGTTTCTGAATGGTAATGGCAAGGTGCTGTGTTTCTTGATGGTAATGGCAATGTGCTGTGTTTCTTGATGGATTTAGTGGTGGTTTTGTGATTTAGTATGCTCTTGCTATGCTTGCCAGGCTAAGGCGCTCTATGTTGTCGCTGGATTATAATGAAGTTTAGAAGAGAGGAGTGTGTGTAAAATGTTTACCTGTGAATTATTAGAATGTTAGAGAGAACAGCAATTTTAAAGTCTCTTGCCTATATTTTAATAGGCACAACAAATGGAACCTTTTTTCCTGCCCTGCTCTTATGTTTCTGTTTCTCATCCATTTATTTTTCATCTTAACTAAAACCACGGGAAAGGTTGCAGTTCTTGCAGTGAAATGATGCTCCCAAGCTCAGTGATCTGACATATTATTGGGAAAAAATAATCTTACTAAAATGAGTCTATTTAGATTTAAAATATAGAGGGTAAAGAGGTAAAGAAAGGAGGAAGAAAAAAAATGCCTTATATGGGACTGACGTAATCCTGCATGAAATATAGGTGACTTGGGAAATTTGGATTAAGTGTTAATTCCAAACCTTGTGACTGTAAAGCTATTTTAGGGATTTCTGCAATTCCTACACTAAGCAGCATGATAAATAAATATACAAAGGGATTCATTCTGCATCTTCCAACATCCTCTCAAGGATGGTAAATAACAAACTGCTCTGCATAAAACTGACAATCTTATACATTTACTGGGAGCTGATTTAATGGTCTATAATTAAGTGCAAAATTGGAAAAGAGAAAAATGTAATGATGAGCTAAATTTCATAGCCAGGTTTCTGAGTTGCCAAATGTTTCAGAAGGCTGCAATTTCACAGCAGGATTGGTTCCAGGAGTGGAAATTGGACATAAATATTTTCATAGAGTGGAAATGTAAATTAAAAAAATAATAATTAAGAAACACATTTGGTCCTGATAGATTAATAATTATAAGCTAATCACAGAGCCATCGTTCAGACATAAACCTCTTAAAAGAAATCCTTAATGAATTAACTTCAATTGTAATCTAGCAATATTTCTAACAATTGGCCATTTCTTGTGCATTATTTCATTATAATTGAACATAAAATGGTCTGAGTGTGCTGGCTGCTGAACAAGAAACATTATTATCGTTACACATAATTTTTTTCCAAGTATGCCATAGATGTTATGTCACCGAAACACATCTATTGTCACTGACTAATAGTGAGTTAACTTGGAACACCTCTCCTATGAAGAAAGACTGAGAATATTGGGGTTGTTCAGCCAGGAGAGGGGAAAACTCCAGGAAAACCATGTTGCAGGGTTTCAACATAGACTGGCAGGTGCTCTGGCTACCAAAACCTTGGCAGAAGGTGCTACAGCTGCACCAGAGAGCTGCCTTGTGCTGCTATAGGTCACCCCTACACAGAAAAAGAAATACATGAGCAAATCAGTTCACTGCATGACAAATAAAAATGAACTAGGGCCATCGTGAGTACAGGAGGAAGAGCCAGAGGCTATCACCTGATCCCTATCTTTGAGTCAGCTGTGAGATGTGAAAGGATTTTGACTGCCATTCCGGTGAGCACATTATCACCTGGCTGCTCCAGTGCAAGGTGATTGAAAAACGTACACAAGTCCTCAGCCTCTGGAGGTGGCTTCTGTCATGTGTGAAGGTACTCCTTCAAGAAAGATGTCACATGTCACCTAGGCAAGTGGCCCACCATGGGGAGAGGTATCCAGTACCTGAGAGAATTAGCTGTGCTGTAGCTGATTTACAGTGATCAGAGGGGTGAGCAGTTACCCTCAAATCCAGATGAAATCCATGTGTCAGAAGTTCCTAGAACACACACCACCATCATGGACCAATTCATTGGTAGTAGTGTCCTGGAAAGACAGATGGAGACAAAACATCATCTGAATTAGCTGTCCAACTCCAGTGATATGAGAAGTCTCTCTTCCTCTGTACAGGCCTGCATGTCAGCTGTGAAGGAACTGTCCCAGGAGTTCCATCAACTCAAGTCATGTCCTACTACCTACCTGTGTGGTCTCGTGTCTCATCTATTAAGAGTATACATTCCTGAGTCCAAGGGAGAGAATCTGGGTCCTGGGGATGTATAGGAGATATAAGGGATACTATGGCAACAAAGGGAAATTGCTCTTCTATGCTCATATAACTGGCTTGGAGATTTGTTTGAGTCTTTGTACTGGATTTAGGGTAAGTTGATTATATTGTCAAGACAACACAGTAAGTGTTTACATGAATGTATTTTTGTTAAAAGATGCAAGTGCAGTGGAGCTTTTAAGGTAGGTAACAACATGAATAGTGTTTCTGAAGATACACTTCATATATCCATATATATGCAATCCAAATAATGCAATCCTCTACAGCCAGTGATGGGCTCAATACCAAGCCAAGAAGCTCATTCTTAAGACAATTTGTCTTGATACAAGGTGTACAACATACTTGAAATTCCTGTCAAACAAAAGGGCTCTGGCAGAGAAAAGTGCTGACTGTAGGAGATAGTGATTGACTTAACTGTGTACTATTTCTGTTTGATTGCAAGTCTGTCATTGATGGGAGAGAATGATAGCTTGGCTTCACTATTGGGCTGAGTACTAGCTACTTTAGGAGACAAGCCTATTAACAAGTGGTTAAGTGCCATCAGCATGTGTGCTAGTTTGAAGCTAGCTGGAATATTATGGTGAGAAGAATTAGATTATAGGCTGTGAAAAGGAAACAAAGGTGATGTCTGCTTCACTCACAGGCTTGCTGAGATGTATAAAAACAAGAACACAAACATAGATAACAGAGTTGCTCTTTGACTCTGGCTGCCTGCACTTTGCTCTCTAAACTGCTGTTTGTGTAACTAATCCTTCTGCTTTCTAACCCCCCTGGCTAATTCTCCAAACTCACCTTGAATGTAAGGCAAAGTCTGAGATAAGGTAGAGGGGAGGAAGGGAGGTAGAAGGGCCGTTGAGAGCCCCTCCTGGGGACTCTGATTTTTGGGAGAGCTGTTGTGTTTCTCTATTAGTTTTTAACTTGTACATTTCTATCTATAGCTGTAGATATTGTAAATATCTGCTTGTATATTGTGCTAAGCTGTAAATATAAACCTTCATCTTAATTTTCAGCTTGGCTTAGTCTAGTCTGGGTGATTACAAAAGGGTTGAGGGGGTGGGCAATACCCAAACCATCACAGCATGTCTGAGATTGGAAGCGTGTAAGAATGAGAACAGTACATTTCAGCATGCCACTAAATCATGAAAAAGAAGTCCAGAAAAGGCAGAGTAACAAAAGGTGAGCAAATTTGTAAATTAAAATGTTCCACTTAGACAAACTTCTTCAAAGTTTTAGAAAAAGTAGTTTCTATTTACAAGAAATAAGAGGACAGACTGAAAGAGTTGGGGCTGTTCAGTCTGCAGAAGAGGAGGCTCCCAGGTGACCTTCTTGTGGCCTTCCAGTATCTGAAGGGGGCCTACAAAAAAGCTAAGAAAGGGCCTTTCAGGATATCGGGGGGTGATAGAACTAGGGGGAATGAAGCAAAGCTGGAGATGGGTAGGTTCAGGCTGGAGGTGAGGAGGAATTTGTTGAGCATGAGAGTGGTGAAAGCCTGGAATGGGTTGCCCAGGGAGGTGGTTGAGGCCTCATCCCTGGAGGTGTTTAAGGCCAGGCTGGATGAGGCTCTGGCTGGTCTGATCTAGGGTAGGGTGTCCCTGCCCATGTCAGGGGGGTTGGAACCAGATGATCCTTGTGGTCCCTTCCAACTCTAACTGATTCTATGATTCTACGAAATGGGAATATTTATGCTTCTTTATGGAATACTTTAGAATTTGTTAAAAAAAAAGAGGAAAAATTAGATGCATCAAAACAGTACTTTGAGAGGAAGGAAGAAAGTGAACCAAACATATGAATTTAAATAATGTTTTCATGGAGACATGTTCATAAAGGTAGAGATAATGCTGACAAGATTTATTTTGGTAAATTTGAATAGCAACAGTTTTAGAAAAGAACTGAGCCATCAGACACTTTGATTGCATCTGCCTTGACACAAGACATAATACTTCAGTGGTAGGAATTATACTTTCTATATTTTTCTTCTCCTTATTTATTCTGGGTTTTGAGGAGAAGTTATTTATATTTATTAATTTAGACTATGATGTTTGCATTTTTTTAGTAGATAAATAAATATTTTCCAACATAATGAATATTAGGATGTCTCAAGGAATCTGTAGAGAGGTTTATGTGATGACCATCAAGGAGATGAGACAAGCTCCATGAACTAGATTCTTTTGTACCATCACAGCATCCTCTGCAGTAAGATGTCCTCTGCCAACCACAAGGACACTACTTTGTACAGATTTGCTGTACCATATCCTGAATTTTAACCACAGATGTTCAGCACAAGGGAGGTTATTCTTCCCCTATACTCAGCACTGGTACTGTGAGTACTGTGTCCAGTTTTGGGCTCCTCAATTCAAGAGAGATGTTGAGATACTGAAACGTGCCCAGAGAAGGGAGATAAAGCTGGTGAGAGGCTTAGAACACAGCTCTGTGAGGAGAGGCTGAGGGAGCTGGGGGTGTTTAACTTGGAGAAGAGGAGGCTCAGGGGTGACCTCATTGCTGTCTACAGCTACCTGAAAGAAGGTTGTAGCCAGGTGGGGTTGGTCTCTTCTTCCAGGCAACCAGCAACAGAACAAGGGGACACAGTCTCAAGTTGTGCTGCGGGAGATCTAGGCTGGATGTTAGGAGGAAGTTCTTCCCAGAGAGAGTGATTGGCATTGGAATGGGCTGCCCAGGGCGGTGGTGGAGTCGCTGTCCCTGGTGATCATAGAATCACAGAATCAACCAGGTTGGAAGAGACCTCCAAGACCATCCTAGATCTCGAACACCTCCAGGGATGGTGGCTCTACAACGTCCCTAGGCAGCCCGCTCAAGAAAAGACTGGACGAGGCATTTATTGCCATGCTCTAGTTGATTGAGCAGGGCTGGGTGATAGGTTGGACTGGATGATCATGGAGGTCTCTTCCAATCTGGTTGATTCTATGGTTTTTCCATGGTCACTTGTTTCAAATTTCACCTTAAAAATCATTCCATTGTAATATTTATGAGGAAGCTGACATATAGATGTTTTAAATATAAGTAAGCCTTATGATGCATTTAAGAGAAAGTCAGACTGTAGCTGATGAACTACCTATGGCTCACAAAATGGCTTATGTGAAAACTTACTGCAGATCCTGCCTTAATTTTTTTGACACCTAGACTTCATGCACAGGTGTCATATGTATAAGTACCATTTGAACATGTTCTCATGTGTATCACAATGGCCATTCATCTAACTGCACAGGGTAGTTCACTATAGAGTGCCTTGGTTATGGCTGTAATCTGTTTTAGCTCATGTGTTAGTGTGATGTGTGAAAGCAACTGATTCCTAGGAAATGCTTGAAAAATATTTCACATTGTGCTAGTTTGAAGCAAGCTAGAATGTTTTGGTAAAAGAACTAGATAACGGGCAGTGAAATGAAAACAATTGATGTCAACTTCTCTCACAGTCTCGCTGAGAACTCTGGGAAGAAGTAAACTTTCTCCATTTTGTTTTTCACTCTTGCTTTTGCCTTAGACTGAGACACATCTTTCTAACATCACTGCTTTCTAACCCTGCTCCCTAACCTCTTGGCCACACCTCTCTTCTTCCTGAGAACTGGGGTAAGGTTGAGAGGGCGGGAGGAGGTGTTGGGGTGGTTTGAGAGCCCCTCCTGGGGACCTTGGTTTCTGGGAGGGGAGTTGTGCTTTTGTATTGTTTATCCTTTGTATATTTCTGTATATATTTGTATATAACTGTATATATTGTAAATAGCTGCTTGTAAATTCTGCTAGCTGTAAATAAATTGCTTCATCTATATTCCCAGGGTCCGTCTGAGTTAGCTGGGGCAAATACAAAGTGTGGGGGGGTGGGTAAGAGCCCAAACCATCACACACATCCTCATACATCCATGAAATACTTTATTTATTCATATTTGTATGTGTGTAAATCTAGATCAAGTAGAAGCTTCTCATTTCAGATACCTTCACTTACTTTCCTGAGTCCCGTGGATGCTGTGTGAAAAAATGTTCATTTAAGATTCTAGGTTATACTGCATAAAAATTACTGTGTGCACAATAATCACCACCTGAGTAGTTAGTCATAACAGCTTCTGTCTTACATTAACTAATGTATGTCTCTAAATTCAAAGCAGCTGCAGTTATTGTAATTATGATAACTGTTTTGTTTTATAAGTACAAGTGGGACTACCATTCACTTGTGACAAGATTATGTTTGGCAAATCTAAAGTGAATTCTGCTTTGATATGTTTTCTAAGAGGAGTCAATATTTCCTCTTCTTTAAACAGAGAAAAGTGAGCAGTTTGGGGGCTGTTACATAGGAGGGAGAATTCAATGTTAGGCTCTGAAATTACAAAGCTAAACTACTAGTGCAAACTTAAAACTAGTTGCAGGTACTGGTAAAGTCTACAGACAAACATCTGGCTCTGTTTTTGTCCTTCAGGTATGATAGATTTTGTTAAGAACAGCACCATCAAAAATCCCTTAAGAGCAAATTGACCTGAGAGAAAATTAGAAGGTAAGAGAAAAACATCTTTATTTATTCATCTTACCTTGAATTATTTCTGCCACTAGGTTTGCTTGCAGTAAAATATTTCAGAAGTGGATTCTGCTTAGTGCTCAGCTTAAAAATGGTTCTGTGTATTTTTGGTTTATGTAGTTTCTTAATGTTTTCTGCCAAAAGGAAAATGTGCTGCTCCTTTCCAATTGTGCTAGTTTGAAGCTAGCTAGAACGTTTTGGTGAGAAGGATTAGATCACATGCTGTGAAAGAGAAACAAGGGTGATGTCTACTTCACTCATAAGCTTGCTGAGAGGTATAAGAGCAAGAGTAATGTGATGATTTGATCTCTTCATCGAAGGACAGTTTGAACTCTCCAAATTTGCCATGCTGTCTGTTTATACTTACCTGGCTGGTTTTGTGTGAAATTGATTACTTAACACTGTCTTTTCCAGCACAATAGTCCCTATCTAAAGTGGTAATGCATAGCTGGAGAAGATAACAACTTTGATGGATACCTTTCTTTGTAAAGTGGATGCTGTGAAATTTCCAAGGAAGTTTTCTTTTGATCCAGAATTTGATCAGTTTTTGGTATTTAAATAATTTGGACACCAGGTTCAACCTCCTCTACACATTTCCAATTCTCCAATTCATGTAAGAGGTACAAACAGCTCTTTAAAAGCTAGTAGGTCTCCTTCATTCCTCAGTCTAATTGTTCTAATTGAAATGTAAAATAAATTAGTAAACACCTGCTTGAGGCAGACATCCAGAATGCAGGATTTCACCCTCACTGCTTGCAAGCAGTAATAGCAAAGGAGGCCAGCAAGTGGAAACATTGATTCACAATCAGAAGCGAGGGGTAACCAGCTATAGTTTCAATCACTCTGGAAATTAGGTAGAGCTAGAACAAGTATTGGATACGCTTGTCCACCAGAGATCTGTTTTAAATTCAGTATTTATTTGTTTTTGCTGACATTTAAACACAAAAGGTTAAATAAGTAGTTTCATCTGATATCTACTGAGAAACATAAAACCTGGAATGTGTGGATCGATCATCAGAAAAACTGTTTCTGACAGTGAGCTGTACTATGCTCTGAGATTGGTCCCAAAGGCAAAGAGATGAGGCCTAACTTCTTGGGTTGTGTTGCTTAAGTAGGTGGAGGTCAAGGAAATACATTCTGTGAAACAGCCTCATAAAGCTGGAAGAGAAGATGATGATCTGAGGATGCCACTCATCTGTAAATGCTGCGATTCTGTGATCCACCTTTATTTAATCTAAGGAATGTTTTGTGTTTCATGAAGCATGTTTAGCCTGGAGAAGAGGAGGCTCAGGGGTGACCACATTGATGTCTACAACTACCTGAAGGGACATTGTAGCCAGGTGAGGGTTGGTCTCTTCTGCCAGGCAACCAGCAATAGAACAAGGGGACACAGTCTCAAGTTATGGCGGGGGAAGTATAGGCTGGATGTTAGGAGGAAGTTCTTCCCATGGAGAGTGATTGGCAAATGGGCTGCCCAGGGAGGTGGTGGAGTTGCCATTCCTGGAGGTGTTCAAGAGAAGACTGGATGAGGCTCTTGGTAACATGATCTAGTTGATTGTCTAGGGCTGTGTGATAGATTGGACTGGATGATCTTGGAGGCCTCTTCCAACCTGGTTGATTCTGTGATTCTATGATTCTAATAAGTTTCTGTATTATCAAGACAAGAAGCACAAACACAAAAGAAAGGAGTGGCAGCAAGAAAAAGGCTTCTCATGCTGATAATTAATCATGGTGTTGGTATTCTTCCAGTGGCACCTTCTTTACAATCACTGACATATGGTGCTCATAAGCAGCTGATTTGCAGTATCACATCCATATATCTACATATCCATTCAATGTTTTACTTTTGATAGCTGGTGGCCAGGTTCCTGTCAGGGGATATTTCAGGTAAAGGTCACCCAGAGGTATGACACAGGATTAGGTGAGGAAAGGCAGAAGCAATTGTTCCTTTAATCCTCCCTTTTCCTATTCAGTCCATTATTTGTATGGTTTAGGGGCAGATGTGCAATTTGGGAAGTTTTCCAAATTCATTTTTCAGAACATTAGGTGCTCTCAACATTAGGCACACTAAGCAAATCCCTCTTTGTAACAATTTTGCCACTAGCATTGAAGACGAGCTGCTTTCAGGATGAAAATAAATGGCCGAGAACTTGGGCCAGACCAAGCAATCTGGGGATAAAATGACTTAGGAAACTTTTCATCTATTTTGCACACACTCTCTCTGTTTTAATTGGAGTGCTTCAAGCCTTTGAGCACTTACATAAAGTCTCACATGGAGTGTTTCTGAAAATAAAGGGAAAAAAATTAGTCCATGCCAAAGGCTTGAGAAATATCTCTAGAATAATTCTCTGTATGGGACAATGAATTACCTACGTCAAGGTACTGACCTGGTCAGATGTCCAGACTTGTTGCTACTTAGCCCCCTCATATTTTTTTTATTTCATTTGGGTTCTTTCTCAAATTTTCATACCCTAGAAAAGTGATTCTTATTTTCTTTCCTTAACAAGGGGGCCAGAATCTTGGAAGATTAAGTATTATTGGAATGGACCTGCTATCTTTCATTTGGCAGCCTCATTTTTTTTTTATTTCCTTTTTTTAGTGCTTTAATGAAGCTCTTTAATGGAGTTTAGGCTTTTTGCTGCAGAACCCTTGAGTTTAGAGAGGATTCCTCTCTGTCTGAAGTAGTTCAGATGTGCTGCTGTCAAATGCAGTTGAACTGTTTTGCTCTGCTTTTAACTAACATGTTGAAGAGACTGGAATTTTATATCATCCAAATGTTCTATTTTGTCCTATTTACTGTTAAATATGTCTCCAGCAATGCAGTACAAAAGGCACTAATTAGCTAGATGGTTAAATTCCTGTTAGTTTTTCTTTCTGAAAATAATTTTAAAGGGTAGGGCTTCTAATGAAGGTGAAACAAGAAAAAAAGCAGACTGATGAACTTGCAGCAGACCAAGAGTGTGAACATGCCCAGGTATGGAACAGATTGTACATAATATTGTCTTTTATAAGTTAGCAAAAAGTTAACTTCCTTGATTCCTTCAGTACTGGCTGTGCATGTCTTTTGCTATCAATCCATTCATAGAATCAACCAGGTTGGAAGAGACCTCCAAGATCACCCAGCACAAACTTGCACCCTGCCCTGTCCAGTCAACCAGACCATGGCACCAAGTGCCTCAGCCAGGCTCTTCTTGAACACCTCCAGGGATAGTGACCCCACCACCTCCCTGGGCAGCTTATTCCAATGGCAAATCACTCTCTCTGTCAAGAACTTCCACCTAACATCCAGCCTATACCTCCCCTGGAACAACTTGAGACTGTGTCCCCTTGTTCTGTTGCTGGTTGCCTGGGAGAAGAGACCAACCCTCACCTGGCTACAGACTCCCTTCAGGTAGCTGTAGACACCAATGAGGTCACCCCTGAGCCTCCTCTTCTCCAGGCTAAAAACTCCCAGCTCCCTCAGCCTCTCGTCATAGGGCTGTGCTCCAGCCCTCTCACCAGCTTCATTGCCCTTCTCTGGACATGTTCCAGTATCTCAACTGGACACAGTACTCAAGGTGTGGCCCAGCCAGTGTTGAGTACAGGGTGTCATGGCTTTTTAAGACCCTGCCAGTCTAGCAAAGAACTTGTATCCTGGCATCAATAATCTCAGTAACGCCCAGCATTTGTTGGTTTAATCATGTGCTTTCAGGTTTAGCACATGAATAAACATTGCTTGAATTGGAGATGCGTTCAGCACAGGGAACAACAGTGTTGTATTCAAATATTTCTCCATAATAAAATTAAACCTGTATTGGCTTCTTAATACTGACCACTGTATAGCATAATTAAGAGAAGATTCAAGAGAGGTCTCAACAGTAATGAAATAGGTTCACAGTGTTTTATAAATGGATCACATTAATTACTTGTGCTCACAGCATCTCTAATAATTCCCAGAGCAGAAACACCATGTCCATACTAATAATTCTAAGGGGGATTCTATGTTTACACCACAGCATACACAAAAAAAATATCTCTACATAGTTCTCTAAGGCTCTTTGGCTCTAATTAAACAGTTATTTTGGTTATTCTCGTGTCAGAAAATGGCTGGTGCCTCATGGACACAAACAAGTCTTCTAACTATGTAACTGCCTTTGGGCACCATGGCACTGAGTAAAAGGAAAGGGAGGTGGGAACTGCATTGAGGGGACTCCAGACCTGAGCTAAAGAATCAATTCCTCTAGGAACTCAAACCTTGCTGCTTACTGCTTTCGACTTGTGGCATGCTTATTTGACCTTATAATTTCTAATACTTTAATACAGAAATATCTACACAGATATTACAAAAAAAAAAAAAAAAACCCCAAACCAAAACAACCAACCCTCTCCAAAAACAAGGCCTCAAAATCAAAGAAGAAACAAAATGAATGAAAACATTATGCATCTACTTTGTTCCCATGGGAAAAGGGAGCCATGCAGAGCAGATAATAGAAACATTGCTTCCATACGGCAGTCAAAGACAGAGCTGAAGCTGTGTGATGGATATGGATGTACACAGTAATGTAGGCTGTCTGTGACCCACAGCACAGCTGAATCTAGCCTTCAGCATCTTTAATGTTACAACACTGCAGTTCACATGTAAATATTGAAATAAGGTCAAAAATGCTGTGCATACTTCTTATGCACTTCTTCAGGAAGCTGCCAGCCCTGAAAGATGCCTCTTTTTGTCTATAGTACTTAGAAAAATGGGTCATGACAGATCATATTTTCAGTAGGTTTTACTTTATTTGACTTTAGACATTTAACACCTAGGCAAAAAAATCTAAGTGAATTTTGCTACATTCCTTCTGTTTAAAGAGCCTGAAAAGTGACTTCAAGTGACTCATTTCAGAGACAGATAAGACAGGGCAAATAAGATTTTTTGGGGATCAAACCCCAGAACACGTTGTCCAGAGAGAGTGGAGTCTCCTTGAAGAAACTCAAGACCCAGTTACTTTACACTTGGTTTTTCTCTTGAGTGTACTCATTTTAATTTTGGATTCCTTACATAGATGAGATGAATCTCAGCTGACAACAGCTGTACCTGAAAGCAAGACTGAGATGCTGAGAGATAGCTGGAGGAAAATAGATATATGGTGAATTGAAGTGCACAGACCAAGTCTCTGTTAGCAAATTACTGAAGTTCTCCAGTGCTCAAGTTAGAGCACTCTTACTGCACAACTACACTTCCCACATGTATCACATCAACACATGACACTCAATTAGGAGCCGTAATGTGAACATGATATAGAGGAGTAACATATGTACACTTGTGAAATATCACAAGGCAAGATGTGCAGTGAAGTGACTTATGGTTGTTTCAGCACTGTCTATAATTCTTTGCTCATGATAGTGACAGATCCATCACACTGAAACATTTTCTCTTCTTTCTTCCTAGGTCTTCTGATTAGCTAGGATTTAATAGCAAAGGCACCTTTTCCATACCTGATAGTTCTTATCACTTTCCTCTACAAAGCAGTTAACTAAGACTGAAATCAGAAGAAGAAAAAAGAAAACCCAGTGTTTAAAAGCAAAGGATAAAAAACAGTGCTTCTGATTCTATATTATGTGTCATGTTTATTTTCAAGTATAATTTCTTAGAGAGCATAGAGTATCATTTCTTAAAAAGCAAAACATAATTTCTGAAAGAGTGAGGAGTAAAAATTATGACCAAAATTTGTGTTTATACTTCTAACAATGTCTAAGAACACATTTAGTATAAATTCTCACTTGAGAATCTTTTAAAAGACATGCCTTTCTTTAATAACACACATCAGAATGTTTGCTTTCTTTATGTTAAATGAAAACCCTATGAGGAGAGGCTGAGGGAGCTGGCGTTGTTTAGGCTGGAGAAGAGGAGGCTCAGGGGTGACCTCATTGCTGTCTACAACTACCTGAAGGGAGGCTGTAGTCAGGTGGGGTTGATCTCTTCTTCCAGGCAACCAGCAACAGAACAAGGAGACTCAGTCTCACGTTGTGCCAGGAGACGTCTAGGCTGGATGTTAGGAGGAAGTTTTTGCCAAAGAGAGTGATTGGCATTGGAATGGGCTGCCCAGGGAGGTGATGGAGGCACCGTCCTTGGAGGTGTTCAAGAAAAGCCTGGATGAGGCACTTAGTGCCATGGTCTAGTTGACTGGAGTGGGCTGGGTGCTAGGTTGGACTGGATGATCTTGGAGGTCTCTTCCAACCTGGTTGATTCTATGATTTTATGAAATTAAAGAAGTGGATTCTGACTGCATTTCCATCTTGAGGGAACTATAATATCTTATTTAAAAAATTAGAGGAACCTAAATGAGAATTGTATATTACTGCTTCTGAGACATGAAGGGAAAAAGCTTGAGTGAGACAGTCATGTTGAGCAAATAAATCTAGATATATATTAGTACTGAAGCAGTCTGAAAAAGCCAAATTGTCTAGTGCTCTGAAATCTGTTTTAAATTCAAATTAGTGTGGAGAATATATATATATTTTATTATTCTTTTGTTGCATTGGAAACTTCCACTTTTACTCAGAAAATCCACTTTTCACATTTTTTGGTGTGTCTTAAAACCTGCTGTGAAGTGAAATTGGCTAATAGCAGTAAAGGCTTTCCCTTTTTTTTGTTGTGAAGATTAAAAGAATGAAATACATTTGTTTTGTCTGTCTGCAAGCGTCAGTTCTCGTGAAGCTGATAAGCAGTACTGTTGGTTAGCATCTCTGAGAAGCAGGACAGTTTGCCTATGGTTGTCTGTCTGCAGAAAGGCTACAGAAAAGAATACAGCATACAACTGTTACTTATCACAGAGTCATAGAACCACAGAATCAATCAGATTTCTGTATTACTTTCTCAACTTGTCTATTTCTGTATATAGCTGTAGATATTGTAAATATCTGCTTGTATATTGTGCTAAGCTGTAAATATAAAGCTTCATTCCTTAAATTCCAGATTGGCTGAGTCTAGTCTGGGTTATTTCCTAAGAGTGTGGGGGGAGGGTAACACCCAAACCATCACACTATGGCAGACCTACTTTTAAAATAAGCTTTAACTTAGACACAGTGACAATAAAATGGACAAGTACCAGACAGCACTGCTTCTATTACAACAGGTAGTAAAGCAGAAAAAGGTTACTCTTCCTTATGTTGTTCTGAATCTATTTGGTTAGAAATAAGGGTTTAAAAGGTGCGGTGCACTGTGATGATAGAGTGCTGCTCCAAAGGCACAGTGTCCATGTTGATGATGTGATGTTCATGCTTCTGTCAGACCTAGCCTCTGTGCTGTGTGGATTCATTTCGTAAATGATGTTAATGAAGTCTCACTGCCTTATGTTGACTTGCTTGTCCTGGCTGAAATATCTGCATACTTTTTCTATGCTCTGTGGTGTGTTTGACTGATGACAATGAATATGAATTGCAAATGAAAGTTTGTAGAGAGATTTGGGATGGGGAGGATAACTCCCTATTAAGTTTAATGACAGCTCCTCATTTTTAAAATGATTGTTCTTCTTTCCCTTTCCTATATTCTCAACTCAAAGATTTTCCTTTTGGAATAAAATCCCTAGGGAATAGGCAAAACATAAAATAAAAATAAAAAAAAAAACAGTTATCAAAGACACTGAAAGACATTTGAATTAATTAAGAAGAAAGAATACATTAGAGAATTTTCCTCCTGGAGATATAAAAGGAGTCGCAAGCCAAAGCATTATCCATGTTGAAAAGAAAGTAGTCTTTCAAAAGATCTAAATTATTTATGTTTTTCAAAGTGCCTAGCCTTTTAAACACTTTTTAATGCCCAAAGGAATGCTGAGAAAGAAAAATCCATCAGGGGCGATTAGACATGGAGCGTCTGCCTCCAATTCAAGAGGTGATTGTTTACCAACTCCCCGGCGTCTGCTGTTTGCTTGCTGCATACACACATCCTCTCGCACTTCATCCAGAGGGGGCTGTGGGATAGGTGTCACAGAAATTATTCCCTAGCATGGTTTCCCCTCTTTCTCTTAAATAAGGAATATAAGAAGAGGAGGCTCAGGAGTGAACCTACCTGAAGGGAGATTGTAGCCAGGTGGGGGTCGATCTCTTCTGCCAGGCAACCAGCAACAGAACAAGGGGACACAGGCTCAAAATGTGCCGGAAGAGGTCTAGGCTGGATGTTAGGAGGAAATTCTTCCCAGAGAGAGTGATTTGCCATTGGAATGGACTGCCCAGGGAGGTGGTGGTGGCACCGTCCCTGGAGGTGTTCAAGAAAAGCCTGGCTGAGGCACTTAGTGCCATGGTCTGGTTGATTGTCTAGGGCTGTGTGCTAGGTTGGACTGGATGATGTCGGAGGTCTCTTCCAACCTGTCTGGTTCTATAATTCTATGATTAATAGGTTTGTGACATACACTGAAAAAAAACCCCACCAATGTATGTCAGAAACTAAAGCAGAGTAAAGCCTTTATTCAGTACTTGAGACTTGCTTTCCTTACTCCTGTACCAGCCTGCTTCTCTGTGGATGAAGCTGCAGAATATCGTTATCTCGTGCTGCATCAGGCCATCCCTCAGTGACCTGGTGAAATTTTGAGGCAGTTTAACACAGCCAAGAGAGCAGCAGTTGGGTAACACACTGCACATTTTTCTCAGATTTCAACAGGAACGAAGCCACAGTCAGGTCTCTGCAGAGTCCTTTAAATGCTGTAATTCTACTAAAAAACCCTTCTTGCCATCTTATGGCTGCATTTACACAAACTCCCATGGGTTTTCTAAACTCAAAAGAAAAAAAAAAAAAGAGAAAAAATAAAAGCTTTGACAGCCATAGTGTCAGAAAGCCTCTCTACCTGCAGCTCATCCTTGGAAAATTAGTCTACACAGTCAAATGCTAGGAAGATTGCAACATATTTTATTACTCTCTTGAGTAGTGTAGCTTTACTGAGACATTCCACTGCCAGGCACCTCTGCACAAATCCACCTGAATAAAAGATAGTGTTTAGTCTTGCTTCTTCTTCAGCATTGTATTAATATCTCTAGTAAAATAGAACTTAGCCTGCAAGAAGTAATACAAATACAGAAGATTATAATGAATATAATCTTGCATTTGAGCATTTTTTTTTTCATACACAGTCAAGTTTAAAATTAAAACAATCAAGCTCAAGCAAATAAAATCTATATCAGCTTTTGCAAGAGAGATCTTGAAACTACCTGTCTTGGCTGTATTTAATTTTTTGGTTCTATGTTTAGCTTATTCTTCTGGAAAAGGAAAAGCATAACTCCACTAATTCCCTCATTTTGGACTTGCAGGAGGATTCACATAGAAATATTTTGAAACAGTTCTGTATTAACTACATAAACAATGATAGGTACTCAGCCTACTGGACTATTATTGTCTGCTATTGTTGGTAATCATAGACTCATAGAATCAACCAGGTTGGAAGAGACCTCCAAGATCATCCAGTCCAACCCACCACCCACCCAACTAGACCAGTAGTGAAGGAATAGTTTTAGCACTACACAAAGAGGTTTGTTTAATGTGATTTGAAAAAAGTATTGCCAGATTATTTTATATTTAGATGTGTGCAATTCTATCATTCCTGGAGAACTATTAAAACTGTTTTAAAATAGACAAAACCAAATGCATCTCCTAACTGTTAAACCTTTGGTCTCTGTTTTCAATGTGACGGAAAAAAGCTCCTAACATTGACATTGTCTTTGGTCTTAAAATGTCTTGTCACATAAAACTATAACCTTGAAGCTGAAGGAGTTTTATGCTAATGAGTTGTATGCATAATGAGTTTGTAGACACTAGTAGAGATTCTGCAGATTGCCAGTTGCACAGTCCAAACTTTTCATTAATACCTCCATAAATTAAATTTTAATTCCCTATTTTACATATAACTATTGCTAAATTACATAGGGAAAAAAATTCATATTCCCTTTATTTACATATGACAGTTCTATTAATTTTCTTGAGACAAGAAATGTTTAATTGTTGAACAAGAGCATCTTTATTAACACTTAGCTGAAAATTCATGCTGTTGGTTCAAATCATTACCAATCAATCTATTAGCCTACTGTCACTTCCAATCTAATAGAAAACTTGCCATAAATCATTTTAAAAATAATTCATTCAGGTTTTGATGTAATAAAAAAAATAATTCTATAAAACATTCAGTTTCTAGATGCAAAATGACTTTTTAGCTAACTGGGATGCTATATCTAATGTTTATCACCGGGTCTGATTGACAAGCCTTACATCACACACAGTTCTGTCCTTTTAACAGCTATCTCTAAACTTTTAGGGATGAAGAAAAGAGTCAAACTGTTGAAGAAGACCTGACTAAGTGGATGAGGTAATCTGCAGACAGATGGGCACAGCCTCACATTCACAAGCCCTGTTCCTAATGGGGGATTTCAACCATCCTGGTATCTGTTAGAGCAGGGATCCTCAAACTATGGCCTGTGGGCCAGATACAGTCCCCCAGGGTCCTCAATCTGGCCCAACGGTATTTACAGAACCACCCCCCACATCCCCCTCCCCACTGGGAGTTGGGGGGAAACCAAGCAGCCACTTCCTGCCACTTAATCCTCTCACCAGCCTTGGCAGCCCCCAAGCACCCACTGGGACTGGGCTGGAACCAAACTATAGCCCAGGCCTCAACACTACTGGGCTGGAACCAAACTATAGCCCAGTTCCCAACACTATTGGGCTGGAATCAAACTATAGACCAGCTCTCAACACTACTGGGCTGGAACCAAACTATAGTCCAGTCCCCGACACTACTGGGCTGGAACCAAACTATAGTCCAGTCCATGACACTACTGGGCTGGAACCAAACTACAGTCCGGCCCCCAACACTGCTGGGCTGGAACCAAACTATAGTCTGGCCCCCAACACTACTGGGCTGGAACCAAGCTATAGAGCAGCCCCCAACACACTATAGTCACCAGCAGTGTCTGAGGGACAGTGAACCGGTCCCCTGTTTAAAAAGTTTGAGGACCCCAGTGTTAGAGGGACAAGTTAGCAACAACTTCCTTCCTTCTCCAAATGACAGAGCATCCAATAAGAAGTGATACACTGGATTTTGTTCTCATCAACAGTGAGGTGCTGGTGGAGAATATGAAGATCAAGGTCAAGCCTGGCTGCAGTGCAATCGTGAAGATCAGGATCCTAAGTGCAGTGAGGAGGATTCACTGTAAGATCACTGCCCTGGTCTTCAAGACAGCAAACATTGAGTTCTTCAAGTATCT
Organism: Pogoniulus pusillus; assembly: GCF_015220805.1. Classification (NCBI taxonomy): domain Eukaryota; kingdom Metazoa; phylum Chordata; class Aves; order Piciformes; family Lybiidae; genus Pogoniulus; species Pogoniulus pusillus. Next base: position 34,203,622 of record NC_087270.1, read on the forward strand.
CCATCACAGAGTACCTGTAGGGAAGATGGGCTCAGGAAGGCTAGTTATTATTTAAGGCTCACCTCCTCCAAGTTGAGTGATGTATCCCAACACACAAGTCAGGCAAAAATGCCAGAAGGCCAGCATGTATCAATGAGGAGCTGCTGGACAAACTCCTAACACTAAAAATGAACCCTACAGAGGAAGAAATTATTTACTGTGGAGATGGTGAGACACTGGAACAAGTTGCCTCGAGAAGCAAGGAATGCCTCCTCTGTGAAATGTTCAAGGCCACTTGGGATGGGGTTAAAGAAACCCAATCTACTGAAAAGTGCCCCTGCCTATAGCAGTGGAGTAGGAACTAGACGATCTTTAAGGCCCTTCCCAACCCAAAGAAATCTGTGATGCAGAACTGTTTGAAAAAACCCAACCAAACAAAAATCAAATAAAGCCTCTTCCCCCCCAAAAACCCAATGCCACAAAGAAAACAAACAAACAAACCCCCAAAAACTCCAAACCAAACTTCTGAGACCTAACTGCACTCAGAGGAGCACTGAAGTTTTTAATATGTGAGAAACACCCTACAGGTGTAACATAATGAAAGAAAGACTTGTAGTGTCCTCTCTAGGGTATTGGTTAAGACCTGCCTTTTGGTGAAAATTCTTTGGTGATCTATGAAAAACCAAGAAGTCTTCTATGGAACTAGCCAGTTTTCTCACAGCTTTTTCCATGGATCTATACCTCTCAGCAGCAGCATAAAGCCCGAGGAAAAGGAGCCAGACAGAAGAACAAGCATCCTTCCTCTGACTAATCTCCTATGAGATTTACATTTGCAGCTTGGATCACAGAGGTAAGGGAATTGGATGTATGCCCTCCAGCTTCCTCAAACACTGAGCTATTTATCCACCTGGAGAGGAGAGATTTTCCTGCACTGTTTTGTTTTAAAAATATGTGTTTGTCTTAGTCTTTCTCCAGCAAAGCACTGATACAGGCTGAATGTTTGCAAGTATTTGCATGCCTGCTTCGGTGTCTATTCAACATCATCCTGTTTCTGGGATAAAATTAAAACAGAATCAGGACATAATAGCAGTTGCTTAGAGCATATGCATTGGAATATATATGCATGCAGGCACACACTCTTGAGCAAATTTAGTTCTTCTCCATAGTTTGAAACAGAGGAATATATTCTTGTTTTGTAAAGTTCTGTCAAGGATTTGTGGAGAAAATTATAGAACAAGGCCTCTGGGAGAAGGATAATCACAGAATTCAAAGCTAAATAAATGGATGTTAACAACATCTTTTTTATTCTCATGCTCTGTTTTTAGAGCCTGTTTTTATGGGGCCCAGAGAATCTCTTTTTAATTTTCTATCAATGGTTTTGCATGTACTGCCTGAAGCAGTGAGAAGTTATTGGAAACTATTTACCATTTCTTGTGAATTATGAAAACCAAACTGTCCTGGTAGGGCATAAATCCTGCTAGGCCAATATAGCCCTTGCTCTCCTCCTCCTGTTGCTGTGAATCCAGGGAAGTTGAGTCAGATGAGCCAATCTTTGAGGGCTAGGGGCTGAGCACCACGTGTCAGGTGTCTTGTGCTGCCCTTCAACGTGCCTGTGTGGTCAAATGAGACAGAAAGCTTTGAATTCATTGGCCAGAACCATGGTGCTAGTGGCTATTGGCCAGTTTGATTTTCAAGCAGAAATATTTAAAGGGGGGTGATTTAGAAACTGTGCCTTTCTGCATTCAGCCTTTCTACACTAAGCCTCTCTGCTTTTCTGCCATTTGCAGCTAGTTAACCAGGAATCAAGGTGGCCACCTGTATGCAGCTCACACTAGCAGCTCAGCAGCATCTCCTTCCTCTGCCTGAAATATTTAGTATTTTACCCCAGGATCATTATCGTGAGTTTGAAGGCATTTCTGATACAGGAGACTTGCTCAGGCACCAAAAGTATTGTGAGTACATATACTGGAGTCAAGGCTAAGACTCCAGTTAGAATTTTTCTTGGTTTTGCATTACTATTTTCCAAGTTCTGATTGTTTAAACTGTTTACTTTTGTTTAAACTGTTTACTGTGCAATTACTTCCTGTCAACCAAAAATCCAAAGAATCTTGGGGAATTTCCTCAATAGTAAAAATTAATATTCATACAGAAAATAATATTCATTGTTCATAACTGCTTATTAATTTCCAATAAGAAAACAAAGCAGAAAAAAACAATGGCCAAAGCAACCAAAAAAAACCAGAATTAGATTGAACTTTGACTTTGTTTATTCTCGGCTATTTATTCTGGATTGTTTATTCTTCCCCTGTACTCAACACTGGTCAGGCCATACCTTGAGTACTGTGTCAATTCGAGACAGATGGTGAGATACTGGAATGTGTCCAGAGAAGGGCAATGAAGCTGGTGAGAGGTCTGGAACACAGCTCTGTGAGGGGAGGCTGAGGGAGCTGGGGGTGTGCAGCCTGGAGAGGAGGAGGCTCAGGGATGATCTCATTGCTGTCTACAACTACCTGAAGGGAGGCTGTAGCCAGGTGGGGGTTGGTGTCTTCTGCCAGAAAACCAGAATGGACCCAAGGAGACACAGTCTCAAGTTGTGCTGGATGTTAGGAGGAAGTTCTTGCCAGAGAGAGTGATTTCCCATTGGAATGGGCTGCCCAGGGAGGTGGAGGAGTCTCCATCCCTAGAAGTGTTGAAGCAAAGCCTGGATGAGGCACTTAGTGCCATAGTCTAGTTGATTGGACAGGGCTGGGTTCTAGGTTAGACTGGATGACGTTGGAGGTCTCTTCCAACCTAGTTGATTCTATGACTACCTAGTGTGGAAAAAAATTACATAGTTATGGTCATGATATCCACCACAATTCTGAAATTACTAAAATGAGACTTGTATGGGAAAACTCAGGTGACCAGAATTGAATTTCAAGGTACATAAATTCAAGTGATTCAGATGGCCTTTTCTCAATGTATCTGAAAAGAAAGAAAGAGCTAACAATCATTGTGATAGAAATAGGTGATCCTGCTCTGGCAAGGGGATTGGACTAGGTGAACTGGGTGTTTAAGGCCAGGCTCTATGAGGCTCTGGCCAGCCTGCTCTAGGGTAGGGTGTCCCTGCCCATGGCAGGGGCATTGGAACTAGATGATCCTTGTGGTCCCTTCCAACCCTGACTAATTCTATGGTCTTTTGAGGCATCTTCCAGCCTCTGACATTCTGTGATTTTCAAGTTCCACCCATAGAGCAGAGTCTAGAATATTTTATTACATTTTTTTGTCTTTGCCAGGTAGCTAATGATGAATAGGATGTCTGAACACATGTAAATATTGCAGTCAAAAGATGGGTGAGTAGCAGACCCAAATGAGCATTCAGTATTTTGAATCTTATTGTGATTATTGTGAAGGATTGATCCAGACATAGTATGGTGCTCAGAAAAGGAGTGAATTGGGGATGTTCTCCATTCAGTCTCCAGATATGCTAATTTGCTTATTTCCATGTACAGGAAAGTGAGAGGATGAGGCTTTCAGGAGATTCCAGAGACACCTAACTCCCTCCGCTGATTATGCACGGGTCTCAAACTTGTATGATCTAATTTGTACTTTGACTTATTTTTAATCTGTCATAGAAGAAATCCAGGAGATGTCAAAGAAATGTGAGCGCTTTCCTTGCTTTCTTGGTGGATATCAGTAACTGGTTGATTTAAAAAAAAAAAAAGTAACACCACCATTCTATCTCCCCCCCATTATATTTTGGTGCTTTTAACTTTTGAGCCACTTACTGATATGAACTCGGTACGAACTTTCAGTGGTTTTCAATATGAACTTCTGGTGCTTTCTCCCCCCATACTTTGGTGCTTGTCACTTTTGAGCCACTTATTGATATGAACTCAATATGAACTTCAAGTTACCAGCTTTCTGAAGTCTTGGCTTCACTCAGTGTAACACATTATTCCTTTCAGCCACTAAGTATGCTTGAAACAGTACTTAAATACCAATGATGTGATCGACACAATGGTCTGATCGTGCCAAGTAGCAATTTTTGATAGAGATTTGTGAGTCCTTCACTATGATTTTGCTTCAGTAAAGAGGCACTGGCTGGAAACTGTAGTTACCTGAAGATAGGGTAAAGAAAGCATCAGAGTCAGAAAAGATTTTGCATACCTAAAACAGGATTCAGCCATCTACATTTGACATTCCATTTCACCTATAGTCTTACCTTGAAGAAGACTTTTAGAAATTTACATTTTTATCCAATCAATTTAAACATATTTTTCTAAAGGTAGCTAAAACTGTGAAAAATTTTATGTGCTTATGGGCTTAGTTTCTGTAGCTCACTCTAGTTTGATTTCTTCTGTGCATACTTAGATGACTGCTTTTACATTTCAGCCTTAGCCAAAAGAAGGATGGAGAATGATAGTCTGGATTTCACTTTTTTAATTGGTTAGCCATTTTCAGGCAGTGCTGAGGTCTTCAGACATCTCTTGAGTGTGATTAAAATTCTTGTGCTAGTTTGAAGCTAGCCAGAATGTTTTGGTGAGTAGAACTAGATTACAGGCTTTGAAAGAGAAGTGAGGGTGATGTCTACTTGAATCATAGGCTTGCTGAGAGGTATAAGAACAAGAATCCGAACATAGATAAGGCACTTATCTATGCACAGAGCATTTGCAAAGTGAAAATAGTGGAAAGACTACAAAGGCAATTATGACAGGAAGTTTTAGAACATACATGTGGAAGCAGTGAAGAACTTAGAATCATATAATAGAATCATAGAATCAATCAGGTTGGAAGAGACCTCCAAGATCATCCAGTCCAACCTAGCACCCAGCCCTAGACAATCAACTAGATCATGGCACTAAGTGCCTTGTCCAATCTTTTCTTCAACACCCCCAGGGATGGCGACTCCACCACCTCCCTGGGCAGCCCATTCCAATGCCAATCACTCTCTCTGGGAAGAACTTCCTCCTAACATCCAGCCCACACCTTCCACAGCACAACTTGAGACTGTGTCTCCTTGGTTCCATTGCTGGTTGCTTGGCAGAAGAGACCAACCCCCACCTGGCTACAGCCTCCCTTCGCGTAGTTGTAGACAGCAATGAGGTCCCCCCTGAGCCTCCTCTTCTGCAGGCTGAACACCCCCAGCTGCCTCAGCCTCTACTTCTTACACTTGGTTAATCTGGGAAAGCAATAAAGAACATTTAGTTTGCCTCAGAGAGGATTTGGTCTGAATAATGTGAAAAGCTTTCTCATTACAGAGGCAGTAAAACACTACAGCAGATCAAGGAGACTATGCAGTCTCTTTGCTGGAAAGCCTTACTATATACTCTCCTGCTTCAATGCAGATAACTGGGGTACATTATCTCCTGCAGTCCCTCTTAGGTTTTAATTTCTATAGTCTTCTGTGTAATTCTTTATTCCTTATGACTTTTGCACTACATTTTCTAAACTGCACAATTTTTTTTAATTTATTTAAAAAAACCCAAGAGTATGTGTGACAGGAGAATGTCTTTTCCAGAGATAGTTTTAGTTGTACAGAAATCACTGTTCTTTACTTACTTCTACACAGTTTGTAACTTGACAGTTAAATTACAATGTTAGCAGAACAAAATTGGTGATCAGAAAATTAACTTTTCAGTTTCCAAACTTCTTCCATAGCTGCAGAACAAACAACAGGCTTTCATTTTTCCCCTCAGCTTTCTAGAGATGCAAGAAAAACAGCACTGCAGCAAGAAGAACAGATCTTCACAGCTATTCCCAGTCTTTCCCTGCTCTACTGCCTCTCAGAAAGGTCAGCTGAGTTAAACAGTCTTACAGTTTGCTCAAAGTGAGATTGGAGTAATATCCAACAATTAACATTTCCCATAGCCCATAAGAGAAAGTGACAAAATGATCTCAAGAATGATCGTAGATCCACAAGAAATTACTGAAAAGTAGGTGTCCTAACTTTTTAAGATTTGGCTGGAAATATGTTTGGCCTGGAGCCATTTAAGAGTTTGAATCACACCAGCAGTCTCAAGTTATGACATGTGAGCTTGATGCACATTTCTTGTGCACGTTCTTCAGGCTAAATTTGAAATACGGATATTTTAGTGGTTGTGCATGAAGAGTAAAGGGTAAACTGTGGACTAGAGTGAATTTAAATGAAAAATATACTCAATTGCAACATGTTTAAAACTTTAGAATGTTATAAGAGAGCTTTACTGTGAAAGAAAGACACATAAAGAAGGAAGACTCTACCTTAGTCAAGGGAGACTAAGTCAGAGACCATCTAGTCAAGCTGGACACCCTGAAACCAATGGCTCTGATGTGATGCACACATGAAGGCTGAGAAATCTGGCTGATGCTTTTGCTAAGCCATTCTCCATAATTTTTGAAAAGTTGTGGAGAACAGGAGAGCTGCCTGAGCTCTGAAGGAAACCCAGTGTGACTCCTTCAACAGGGATAAGAAGAACCCAAGAGGCCAGCCAGCTTCACCGTCATCCCCAGAAAGCCGGTGGAACTGCTCAGTCGTGAGGTCACCTCTAAGTATGTGCAGGAAAAAGATTATCAGGAGTAGTCAGCACAGATTCATGAAGGAGAAATAATGCTTGACCAATCTGGTATGGTGGTGTGACTAGCTGGGTAGGTGGAAAGAGAGCAGTGGATGTCATCTATCTCAATTTCAGCAAGTCTTTTGATGCTGTCTTCCCTAACATCCTTCCAGAGAAGTTTAGGAAGGATGGGTTATATGAGCAGACATTGAGGTTGATTGAGAGCTGGCTGAAGGACAGAGCTCAGGGGATTATGATCAACAGTGCAGGTTCTAGTTAGAGGCCTGTAACTAGTGTAGCCCAGGGGACAGTCCTGAGTCCAGTCTTGTTCAACATCTTCATCAGCAATCTGAATTAAGGCACAGGATGTACCTTCAGCAAGTTTAATGATGATGTAAAACTGGGAGGGATTGCTGACACATCAAAAAACTGTGGTTCTGCTGGACAAGCTGTAGAGCTGGGTAGAGTGAAACCTCATGAGCTACAAGAACAAGTGTAGAGACCTGCATATGTCATGTGTTGGCACAAGCAGCTCCACAGAGAAAGCCCTGGGTAGTCCTATCGGGCAAGAGGTTAACCATAAGCCAGTAATGAGCTCCTGTGGCTGAGAGGGCCAGTGGTATCTTGGAATGCCCTAGGAAGAGTGTGACTGGCAGGTCAAGGAAGGCTCTCCTCCTCTACTGTGCTCTAGTGAGGCTACTCTGGAGTATTGTGTTAATTTCTGGGCTCTTGTGCTAGTTTGAGACTTACTGAAATATTCTAGTGAAAGAAATTAGATTACAGGCTGTGAAAAGGAAACAATGATGATGTCTACTTCACTCATAGGCTTGCTAAGATACATAAAAACAGGAACACAAAACATAGATAACACAGTTGCAGTGGCTCTCTGTTGCAGGTGTTGTCTGTAATTTTCTCCCTAACCTGCTTTCTCTGTAACCAATCCTTCTGCTTTCTAACCCCCCTGGGCCGATCCTCCAAACTCATCTTGCATGTAAGGCAAACTCTGGGATAAGGTAGAGGGGTAGAAAGGAGGTGGAAGGGTGGTTGGGAGCCCCTCCTGGGGACTCTGGTTTGTGGGAGGGCTGTTGCATTTCTGTATTACTTTTTAACTTGTGTATTTTTGTATATAGCTGTAAATGTTGTAAATATCTGCTTGGTTATTGAGCTAAGCTGTCAATATAAAGCTTTATTCCTTAACTTCCATCTGGCTGAGTTTAGTCTGGGTGATTTCATAAGAGTGAGGGGGAGCAGGTGATACTCAAACCATCACAGCTCCCCAGCTCAGGAGAGACAGGAAACTTGGAGAGTGTCTAGTGGAAGGCTACATAGATGATTAGGGTACAGAAACAGCTCTCTTATGGTGAGTGGCTGAGCCACGCGTGTCTGTTTAGCCAGGAGAAGAGAAGACTGAGAAGAGACATTCTCAGTGCTTATCTAAAGGAGGATGGGACCAGACTCCTTTCAGTGGTGTTCAGCAACAGGTTGAGGTGTCAGGGGGCACAAACTAGAACACAGAAAGTTCCACACAAACCTAGCAAAAAAACTCTTTGCTTTGAGGGTGGCAGAGCAATGGAAGAGGCTGCTCAGGGTGGATGTGAAGTCTCATTCTCTGGAGGCTTTTAGAACCAGTCCTTCATGTGTTCCTGTGCAACCTGTTCTAGTTGAATCTTCTTCAGCAGTGGAATTAACTAGATGATTTTCAGAGGTCTCTTCCAATCCTCATCATTCTGTGATAAACACAGGACTGGAAGAGTGTTGTTAATATTTTAGAAGGTCTTACACCAGTCACCACTGTTTCTTAGGCTGTTTTCCTTACTTCACTGTCTCCAGACTTCCTGTGTGATCTGGCACAGATGATCCTGCTCTGGCAGGGGAGGTTGGCCTAGATAACCTTTTGAGGTCCCTTCTAGCTCCTGGCTGTGGGAATCAAAAAAGAGAGTCAGCTAAATGTGATGAATGATATAACTTTGGAGTGCATACCTGTGTATCCTTGTGTAGTGGTTTGGGTGTTCCCTGCCCTCCCCCCGCCCCCCCCCCACTTTGGAAATCACCCAGACTAGACCCATCCGGCTCTGGAAATATGAACAAAGCTTATATTTACAGCTAGCACAATATACAAGCAGATATTTACAGTATATACAGTTATAGACAGAAATATGTGAGGTAAAAGGTAATATAGAAGCACAACAGCCCTCCCAGAAACCTGAGTCCTCAGGAGGGGCTCCCAACTGCCCTTCCACCTTTTCCCACCCCTCTCAACTGTACCCCAGTCCCAAGGAAGAATGGAGGTTCGGCCAGGGGGTTAGGAAGCAAAAAGTATATTAATCAGAGAGACAGCAGAGAGGCTAGAGAGAGGAATACAGCTCAGAGCTCCCAGGCAGAAGAAGTGCCCTATCTATGTTTGGATTCTTGTTCTCATGACTCTCAGCAAGCCTATGAGTGAAGTAGACCTCAGCACTGTTATCTAATACTTCTCACCAAAACATTCTAGCTAGCTTCAAATTAGCACACATTGGGGCGGTAAGATTGAGGATAGAAACACAGCAAATTGGTGTTCTCACCTTCTGTAACATTTGCATGGAAGTGACAGAACTTAGAACAAAGGACTGAAAGAAGTCTGTGTTCAAATAGCCAACATCTTGCTATTGCTTCACTGTTATCCAATAAGAATGCTGGGAACAATATTTTATCCAATCACTGTATTCTGTAACCTGTAGAATTACCACAACTTGTAGAATGGGATATAAAAGTCTGTGGATATAGCAGCAAACAGCTTTTGGGCTTTTTGACCTTGGCTTTCAGCTTCAGCTTTGTCTGTTGTGTTCCTGCTATTTGGTCCATCACTAATTAATACCTACAGCAACACCTGGCATTCTGTGATTTGAGCTTTCCAGTTACAGATAGATTCTACCATCTTTTGTATGGGTGTAAATATAAATTGTGACCGAAATTATTGTTTAAAAATGTGATCTGCTAGATTGTGTTATGGTGCTGCTGCACCTACAAAATGATCTGCTGGCCCTCCAAGGAAATTCAGCATGCTAAAGAATGAGGTCTTTGTACATGAGCAAAGCCTGGCTTTGAGATTTGGGGACTTTTTTTTTCATTTTTAAATTAAAAAAAATACTACCTTTGTGTGACATGCTGTTAAAACCACTATTTAATTTTGATTTGTGCAGCTGGGAAGGCTATGAAAGGAGGATGACCATCAGGAAACTGATTTATTCCATGAATAGTGAGTATGTTTTCTTTCTATTAAACTGAAGCTATATCACAGATTATTACCTGCTATGATGTACCTAGTGAGTGACTAGCTAGGAGTTCTAGCCTCTGTTTGCTATTCAGCAGTCCCAGGGACAAGTTAAATAGTTCCATAAGGTAAGACCAGGAGTCTTCAGATTTAAGGTCTAGAAAAGATGACTTCTTTCTCTGTGTTTTCTCTTTTTTTTTGGTACTTCTGAAATAAAATCTAGAAATGTGTTGATAAAACTTTCGAGAGGATGTTAGTATAGCACAAATGTGTAGCTAAAGCTGAAACAGGTATTGAAGTTCACTACTTTTTGTTGCTGTGTTTGGGCTGACAAAGGATGCACTTACTCATTCCATTTATAGATGCAATGAAATATGTGCTGAAAACTTTTTTCTTGCCCCCTATATGAATAGAATAAAAATAGTAAAATTGTGGGGCTTAATCCTCTGTTAATACTGTTCTGTCAGACATACTAAATCCTTCAGTTTTTCAGACATTGTATATCATCTAAAGGGCTAGAGATTAAGAAATAAATGACCTGTTTGTTAACTGTAACATGCTTGACGCAGAAATCATTGTGTTCTTTGGTATAAACTGATGCACTTCTGTTGCCATTTGAGCTCGATTTCTAGCTTAGACATAGGGGAGAGGTGAACATTCTAGGGATAGGCCATATAATGGCAACAATATATGTTAATATAATTTCAATTGAGCATCAAGAACTTTATGTCTAGAAGCACAGCTTGTATTTTCCCCTTGCTGCTTCTTCTGCTTCAGGTGCACCTGCTGCTATCTTCCCCCACTGCTGTTTTGGCTGCTGTTGCTTTTGTTGCTTCACCACTGCTTGACCCCTTCCCCATGTTTTTTAAGGTCATTATATTTCTCTTATGGCTTCTTTCTCCTCATCCTGTTATATTTAAACTATAAGAAATACAATTTTGCTTTTCCCTGACTTTCCAAAACAAATCTGTGAGAGAGTGATTTGCTACTGGAATGAGCTGCCCAGGGAGGTGGTGGAGTCACCATCCCTGGAGGTGTTCAAGAAAAGCCTGGCTGAGGCACTTAGTGCCATGGTCTAGTTGATTGGCTAGGGCTGGGGGATAGGTTGGAATGGATGATCTTGGAGGTCTCTTTCAACCTATTTGATTCTATGATTCTATTCTACTGGGGGAGGGATCCACCCTAACCCAGGACAACATCTTTAGAAACAATTTTCATTATATGACAGTAGTGTAAAAGGAGTCAGAATGAAAACATATTTGACCTTGAGTGTAAATTTCTAAATAAAATAATCACATAGTTGAAAGTGTTCCTTATCTCCTATATTTGAGTTGTCATCCACCCTTAACAGCTGATGTTGAGAATATTGCACGTTTTTACTTGCTTGCCAAGGTTTTGGGTAATCATCTTCCCAATCTTAATCTGTTTTAGATAATAGAATTGGTTGAATGCACCTAACACATTGTTTCCAGGCTGTGGAAGGTGATGAGCACACTCTCCATCTACCACTGTGAAGGGATAGATACGAATCAAATTTGTAATTCTAATATAGGTACTTCTTATATGTTGAATGAAATGACCCTTGCAAGTGTCTTTCTGTCCTAGATGATCACTTAGGAGAAAATGGATAACAACCAGGTTAGATAAGTCTGACTTATGTTGTTAAATATTATATGTTATTTATAAACCTTTTGTCTCCTTCACACTTTACTTAGATAGTTTTTGTATATAAACTCCTGGCAAAATATCGACTCTTTAACATTTCAAGTCAATTGCTCTAAACCTCACGAGTTCATTTACTTTCTTGCTTTGTCTGTGCCTTGAAATTAAGTTTCTCAAAGACCTTCCGTAACTAAACAATTTCTACCTCCTTTTCTAGAATGCAAGATGCTTATTAGACAGAAAGACACAGTTATTAACCTGTCTTCTCTCTTTCCTCCAAACTCACAGGCAATTGAGAGTCATACACATTTCAGCAAGTAATTTGGGACTATATTATGCTTTCACACGAAAGTCAGGCAAAGATAAATAAAATGACATTCTGAATAAATTGAAAATGCCTTCATGTATAATCAAAAGAAGAGCTTTTAAGTGGTGGGATAAAGGAAGTGGAAGGCTGGTATGCAATTGAGAGGATTCTTAGAGATTAGATACACTGCATATCAGAAATCTGCAATATTCTAACACCAGCCTTTTAAACCTGTGCTGAATATGACACCTCCATGAATTTCTGTTATAATTTCTAATCCCTGATTATTTCACCTACAAAGCATATTTCAACACAATATGATCTGATCATATTTCGCAGTTGGATTGGTCTCATTTTGCCAATATATCTATAAATGCACAGGTGTAAAGCAAATTAGATGTTTAGAATCATAGAATGGTTTAGGTTGGAAGGGACCTCAAAGATCATCCAATCCAAACCCCTGCCACAGGCAGGGACATCTCTCACTAGAACAGGTCACTCAAGGCCTCATCCAACCTGGCCTTGAACACCTCCAGGGAGGGAGCAGCCACAACATCCCTGGGCAACCTGTGCCAGTGTCTCACCACCCTCACTGTAAAGAACCCTTTCCTACCATCTAGTTTAAATCTCCCTTCTGCCAGTTTAAAGCCATTAACTCTCATTCTGTCATTACAGGACCTTGTAAATAGTCCCTCCCCAGCCTTCCTGTAGGTCCCTTCACATACTGGAAGGCCGCTATAAGGTCTCCTCGAAGTCTTCTCTTCACCAGGCTGAAGAGCCCCAGCTCTTGTAGCCTGTCCTCATAGCAGAGCTGCTCCAGCCCTCTCATCATGTTCATGGCCCTCCTCTGGACTTGCTCCAACAGTTCCATGTCCCTCTTGTGTTGGGGGCTCCAGAACTGCACAGTACTCCAGGTGGAGTCAGATGAGAGCAGAGCACAGGGGCAGAATCCCTTCCCTTGCCCTGCTGGCCACACTTCTCTTGCTGCAGCCCAGCACACAGTTGCTGTCTGGGCTGCATGTGCACACTGCCAGCTCATGTTGAGCTTTTCATCAACCCAGACCCCCAGGTCCTTTTCCTCAGGGCTGCTCTCAGCCATTCCCCACTCAGCCTGTATCTGTGCTAGAGATTGCACCGACCCAGGTGCAGGACTTTACACTTGGCCTTGGTGAATGTCATGAGTTTGTCCTGAGCCCACCTCTCCAGCCTGCCCAGGTCCCTGTGGATGGCATCCCTGCCCTCTAGCAAGTTGACTGTGACACACACTTGGTGTCACCTGCAGACTTGCTGAGGGTGCACTGATTCCTCTGTCCATATCACTGACAAAGATGTTAACCAGCACTGGTGCCAGCACTGACCTCTGAGGGATGCCACTTGTCGCTGGTCTCCAGGTGGACATTGTGCCCTTGATCACCACTCTCTGTGTGTGGCCATCCAGCCAATTCCTTATCCAGCAGTGCTCCACCCATCAAGTCTGTGTTTTTCCAGTTTAGTGACCAGGATGTCTTGTGGGACAGAGTCAAATGCCTTACTCAGGTCCAGGCAGATGATGTCAGCTGCCTTTCCCTTGTCCATTGTTGCTGTGACTTCATCATAAAAAGCCACTAAATTTGTCAGGCATGATTTCCCTAGAATGTTTCATTTACTTACTCCAAATGTAATAGATTTTAAATAATTTATTTTACATTTAACTGAAGAACTCAGAATTAATATTACTCAGGTAATAATTAATTACATATCATGGAAAAGCAAATTATTTAAACTTATCAGCTCAGAAAAAGTGACTTTAAAACATCTAATGGGAAATTTGACCCAAATTTTACTTTACAAATTTTTCTCTTTCCTTCATGAATATTCCTGCTGTAATATTTCTTTTCCAGGTCTGTTTATTTTTGTCAGATAAGAGAATTTAGCCATCAAGCTTATCAATGGAGTGTTCAGTCACTGGATGAATGTTAAAGAGAAATTCCAGAAGACAGTCCAAGAAGAAACAAAAAGGTTTGTGTGAGTCTTATAAAAGCTAACACTCCTTTGTCTTTGCCTCACATTATCCAAGCACTTATGATCTCTGTGGTGCTTTATGCAGTAACCATCCCACCAGCACAGTGGTGACTGGCAGAGAAGCTCAATGGCTGTCACTACACCAATACAGTAAATGATGCCAGGACCCAAGACTGAACACTGGAGCTTGATCATCTACTTACTCCTGGCATTTGCCAATCAAATTTTGGCTGTGGTTTTGAAGTCAGGCTGGATGAGGGTTCACTGCCAGCACCTTCTAGGGTGCTGGGAGATTTTAATAACATATATGTAATCATTCATGTCAGATGGCCTCAGTGCCAGAAAATTGGCCCTGACTCTATCTAGTTTACTAGTACAGATGTATGACCTCTTGAGGAACATGAGATTCTCTCTTTTGTGTGCAGCAAGTTTAATAGCCATGAGATATTTGAAAGCCTGGTAATGTCTAAAAAGTCTTTACCATTAGAATAACCAAATGGATCTGAAAGAGGCATTCTCATTTATACTGATATTAATTGTTGATATGCTGCAATGTCAAAGCTTTTCCACAGTCTTTTTCCAAAGACACTCCAGATGGTGCACCTGCCCTGACATACATCACCCATGGTGACTATAACTCAAGGGTGTCCTTGTCTTGCCATGTGTCACCCAGAGACCACTGTCCCTCAGGAATGTCCCTGTCCTGGTGTCTGTCATCCACGGCTGCAGCACCTGAGGATTTCTCTGCTCTTTCTTGGAGCCCCTTTTTCCAACTCTAGCTATATCCCCAAAATTGTCTCTGTGTCTCCATTTGGATGTCGGATTGTTTTCTTCCATTTCAGAGCTGTCAATAACTGATTATGGAGGCACCTATCAGTTCATGGCCTTGTCCCACACAAGACACCTTTGCAGCCCCTACTATCAAACCCTACAATGGATGAATGCTTGAAAGCTTTTTCCTACTCTCATTCAGCTCCCAAAATTTCAGAGAATTTCAAAGGTGATCTACACAGAAATACACTCTCCATTAAAACTGGCTTTTAAAGCACTGTACTGTAAGTGAAGTTAAGCTGTTACATGTAGGGCTGTTGCAAGTGACTAAGAGTCTTGTGTGCGAAAAATTAACCTGATTTGGGAAAATTAGTTCAAATAGTGCTATGCATTTGGGATCACTAAAGTCAACATTGCTGCCAGACACTCACACAAACAACAATTTTAATGAGTCCTGAGTCTTATTTGACAGAAAACAAAATATGAGTACAGGAATACTAAAATCATAGAGCATCATAGAACCATAAAATCAACCAGGTCGAAAGAGACCTCCAAGATCACCCACTCCAACCTAGCACCCAGCCCTATCCAGTCAACTAGACCATGGCATTAAGTGCCTCATCCAGTCTTTTCTTGAACATCTCCAGGGATGGTGACTCCACCACCTCCCTGGGCAGCCCATTCCAATGGCAAATCACTCTCTCTGTGAAGAATTTCCTCCTAACATTCAGCCTACACCTCCCCTGGCACAAACTGTGTCTCAAGTAGTTTGAGTAGCTTGGGTTGGAAGGGATCTTTGAAGTTCCTCGAGACCAACCCCTCCTGCAATTAGCAGGGACGACTTCCAGCAGATTAGGTTGCTCAGGGCCCCATCCAGCTTGACCTTCAGTGTTTCCAAGGAAGATGCATCTCTTATCTTCCTGGGCAATCTATGCCAGTGTTTCACCATCCTCATTGCAAAAAAATTCTTCTTTCTATCTAGCCTAAATATCTCTTCTTTTAGTTTAAAACTGCTGCCACTCGCCCTATTGCAATAGGCTTTGCTAAAAAGTTTGTACCCATCTTTCTTGTAAGCCCTATTTAAGTATTGAAAGGTTGCACTAAGGTCTCCCTGGAGCCTTTTTTTCTCTAGTCTGAATAACCCAAACTCTTTCAGCCTTCCGTCACAGGAAAGATGTTCCATCTCTAAGGGGATTTACTGTCACACATATTTGGTTATAAGGTATCCTAAAAATAGCTGCTGGTATAACAGGATTTCTACTGTGAACAAAGTATCATAGTCAGTCCTTATTCATTTAGAAGCTCTGAATTTCATTAAAGAGGGAATATGTCACAGTCATCCCTCTGACAAAGACACCTCTCAAGATATGAAAGATTATTCAGTGTCAATTTAAGAAATTTTACAGCAAGGATCACCGACTAAAGATAGAAGTCACTCAGAGCATTAGGAAAAACAAAAGGAAGAGTGTGAGAGAGTGCAGATGGTAGGGGAAGTACTTCACTTGAAGGAGTAAAGTGAAGACTCTCATATCTGTCCTTAAGTTTTGTGGTGAGTAAAGTCAAAGGGTTGGGTTTGTAGCTGCTTTCTTTTTCTTGGTCCTTTTTTGTATGTGCAGACCTTTAATTCATCTGAAAAAAACCCAAACCTGTGTTAATTCTTATGGAGTATTTTTAGATCTACACCTGGGGGTCTTAAATTAAAACAGGCTCTTAAATGAAAAAAAAAAATCAAAACCAGGGGCAGTGCTAGCGCTGAATAACAGATGTCTGTTTATTCCAGGCTTAGTCAGAGATGGCAGGTAATTGGATGTTTTTGGCACAAAGAAGGAGTTTTTTTTCAGGATGTCATTAACTTACAACATAAATCTCACCAAACACAGTATTATCAAGAGTTATCAGATCTTTCTTTCTCTATCTCTCTCTGTAGGTACTGGGATTCATTCTCATCCTATGCCTGTCAGAAGCACAGCTGTCCCTGAGCTGGAGTGTTTGATCAGAGGTGTTTGATCTCAAGTTGTGCCAGGGGAGATCTAGGCTGGATGTTAGGAGGAAGTTCTTCACAGAGAGAGTGATTGGCATTGGAATGGGCTGCCCAGGGAGGTGGTGGAGTCACTGTCCCTGGAGGTGCTGAAGAAAAGCCTGGCTGAGGTACTTAGTGCCATGGTCTAGTTGACTGGCTAGGGCTGGGTGCTAGGTTGGACTGGATGATCTTGGAGGTCTCTTCTAATGTGGTTGATTCTATGATTCTATGTTATGTTCTATGCATGACTTTAAAGATCTAAGCCTCATCCTTTAATGTAATTAAAATATCTAATATTCTAGATTCTCTCTGTTATTGATGGAGAAAAAACAGAGACCTCCGGTGTTCCTGCCCATTGTCTCTATCCACTCTTGAGTTGGAATGGGATGATTCTATGATTCTGTGATTCTAAGCCTTACCTTTTACTCATCTTCATTGCTAACAGCTTCTGCAGAACTCATTTTTAGACATGATTGCATCAACCTTAATGTTCAACCCTTTCTGCTTTGGATTCGATCTTTTGCTTTGGCCGTCATGGCTATGAGTCAGTGGTTTGCCTAGGTGTAAACTGGGAGCTGTCTGTTACACTGTACAGAACCTTTATGTAAATAGACACATAAGTTTCTCTTCTTTGGTCCCTGATTATACTAAGGCCTATTTATCATTTAGCCTTGCATTTCTTGAGGAGAGGTTTTTTTCTGGTGATCTGTTTTATTGTGTTTTTTCTTTTGTTTATTTGTTTGTTTTGGTTTTTTTTCTTTGTTTTTGTTTCATTTGCTTTAATTTCCTCCTGCTATTGCTTGATTATTAGTGTAGAAAATTTCAATATCCTAAAGCTAGCATGAGGGCTCTCCAGTGTTAGACCATAATACATCCAGGTTTATGAATACATCAACTGTTTTCTTGTAGTCTCTCAGTTCAGTCCAGAGTAGTGGAAATCCTTGCACACAAGATTGCCCAAGGCATCTTCTGCTCTTCATTTGCTACATGCTGACTTTCAGTCTGTGCCTTAGGAAGACAACCTTCACTGCTGACATTTTGCACAGGTGAGGTGCTTAAATTTTAGGTGCCTAAATGAGATAGTTTAGAATATAGTCCAAGTATTTATGAAATATATCCAGCCAGAAACTGTGTCAAATATTTAAGTTGCTCAATGACTTCTTATTTTCTGAATCATAGAAGCATAGAATCAAGCAGGTTGGAAGAGACCTCCAAGATCATCCAGTCCAACCTAGCACCCAGCCCTAGCCAGTCAACTAAACCATGGCACCAAGTGCCTCATCCAGGCTTTGCTTGAACACCTCCAGGGACAGTGACTCCACCACCTCCCTGGGCAGCCCATTCCAATGGCAAATCACTCTCTCAGATATTTAGAAATATCTGATGTATATGAACCTTAATGACGCTGTGAAGGGGTACATTTTGCACCTGTTTTCTTTCTTTCAGGAGTGAAAGTGAGGATTTGTGGAATTTAAAGTACTTCTGTGTACTGAATGTTTTGAATCAGCCTGTGTTGCTCTGCTTAGAGTTGTATCACAGTATCACAGTATCATCAGGGTTGGAAGAGACCTCACAGATCATCAAGTCCAACCCTTTACCACAGAGCTCAAGGCTAGACCATGGCACCAAGTGCCACGTCCAACCTTGCCTTGAACAGCCCCAGGGAGGGCGACTCCACCACCTCCCCGGGCAGCCCATTCCAGTGTCCAATGACTCTCTCAGTGAAGAACTTTCTCCTCACCTCCAGCCTAAATTTCCCCTGACGCAGCCTGAGGCTGTGTCCTCTCATTCTGGTGCTGGCCACCTGAGAGAAGAGAGCAACCTGCTCCTGGCCACAACCACCCCTCAGGTAGTTGTAGACAGCAATAAGGTCACCTCTGTGTTCATTTAATACAGCCAGTTACAAAAGACAGTTGCTATTTCAGTCTCTGAGTTTTAAATATTTCATTCTATTTTCATTTCTAGCAAGTGAAGTGGAATCTCAAAGAATGACTATTTCTTGGTCAAGGATATTTCTCAAGCTTTATTTTTCTTAGCTGTTGTGAAGAGTGTAAAGTTTGTGCAGAAAATAACAATATTCAGATGTCCTTATGTCTGACTTTAATTTGGTATACTTTTGAAAGCAGGTGTTCTGAACAGAATACCACAGGTCATACTGTTGCTGTTTCTGTGGCTGTTACTTTTATGTTTCTGAACTTTTATCAGTACAGAATGCCCAGCTTCAACACCATGATTGAGCACATTATTTAAAGATCCAATTACTCTTTCTTTAAAGGTTTCCAAATGTTTGTTTGGTTTTTGGTTTTTTTTTTTTTTTTTTTTCCAGAATGGCATATACTGGAATTTTAGCAAAATTTCAGTAATAGCTTTAAATCACAGGCTCAAAGGATGTTAGGGATTGGAAGGGACCCAAGGAGATCATCGAGTCCACCCCCCCTGCCAGAGCAGGACAATACTATCTAACACAGGTCACAGAGGAACACTTCCAGACAGGTCTTGAAAGTCTCCAGAGAAGGAGACTCCACAACCTCTCTGGGAAGCCTGTTCCAGTGCCCTGTGACCCTTACAGTAAAGAAGTTCCCCCTTGTGTTGAGGTGGAACCTATTTTGCTGCAATTTACACCCATTGCTCCTTGTCCTATCCC
Organism: Pogoniulus pusillus; assembly: GCF_015220805.1. Lineage (NCBI taxonomy): Eukaryota > Metazoa > Chordata > Aves > Piciformes > Lybiidae > Pogoniulus > Pogoniulus pusillus. The sequence goes on from NC_087270.1 coordinate 34,222,771, forward strand.
AGGGAGCAAGTGAGCAGAATCTGTCCCCCTGCTCCTGGTCAGCCTTCAGATACTTATAAATATTTATCAAATCCCCTCTAAGTCTTCTCTTCTCCAGAGTAAAAACCCCCAGGTCCCTCAGCCTCTCCTCATAAGCCATGCCCTCTAACCCCCTAAGCAAAGAAGGTCCTTTAATTTTGTTTGTGCTGTTGATAGCAATAAAAATCAGAATTAAAAATAAATTGTCAGCTGAGCAGAATACACTTTTCCATTATCTCTATCTCCCTGGTCTTTCAACCTAAATTTAGCTTGTTTATTCCCAGGATAGATTGCATGCTCCTCATTTTAAATGGGGCCATTCAGATGAGTGATATTACATTTTAATATAGCAATAGATTAAAAAAATAAATGCTTGTGAAAGAAAAGATGATTCATCCTGGCAAAGTGGGACTCTGTAGTATACCCTCCTCTCATCAGTTGCTAGAAAACAAATGTTCATGGGCTTTGTTATGATTCTATCATGTCTGTGTTCCTAATTATTTATACAACCTAGATCTGACTCTCCTTCAGAGAGCCAAGATGTGGAAAGCATAACTCTTTCCTGGGAATTATATGTTGTTGCCTCCTTTGACAGTAGCGATTCTTAATGATGATATATTTTGAAACAGATATTTTACTGTTGGCAAAAGAAAGAAAAAGGAAGAAGCAATGAGATTTGACTGTGAATTTTGATTACACCCAGCTAATTAGATGTGGGGTTAAGTTTTCAAAATCACACAGAGCTTATATTTTTAAAGATATCTTAGCTATCTATTTTTGGCACTGCATTATCTAACTGATGTTTTAACGTGCATTTTAATATGCAAAGATAATGAGTCCAGCTTCCTTTGATTCTAGGATATGTGAAAATTATTTGGCACTGAATGATACCATCTACATATACCATTAAGGACTTTGAAGAGATGAATGTGTGCAAGAGTCCCACTTATCTCTGGATGGCTCAGTTTGAAGCACTGATGGATTTTGATGGATTTGTGCTATCTCATTATGGTAGAGAATCATTACCAACATATACTAAGATTCTAAACATGCCAGCAAATTTGAACTCTCTAATTATTATCTTCCTCCATGTGGATTTTCACTTATGACCTGTAGAAATTAATAGTAGTTTATTCATATAGTTCCTATCTATAAGAAACTTGACAGTAAAATGATCATTTACAGCTGAAAAAACAAAGCTTGTATTAGGAAGAGTGTATGGACAATATAGAGCAGCTGATGTTCTGCGTGTACAGTGTTAACCCTACTAGGGGAGTGACCTTGAACCTGACCCTAGGTAGTCTTGACCCCTCCCCAGGGGTGGGTCTGAACACTGCCAGGTGATGGTTAGCCCACTCCCCCTTCCTGTCTAAAGGTCTATAAAAGCAGGGGGACTTCTTGTTTGCTCTCTCTGTGCTCCCTGCATCACCATCCTGTTCCTGGTTCTTACCATGTGGCCATCACCCACGAGGCAGACAAAGCCATTACCATCAAAATCTGGTGGTATGTACACATTTTGTATTTGTTTTCCCTTCTCCTTTGTCACTTCCCTATCTCAGATACCTTTTAAATTTATTGTTTAACTTTTCTCCATTTTCAACCTCCAAATCAGAGTGAGATTATTTATTTGGGTGTGCTTACCTTTTCCTCTCTCCACATCCAATTCCTTTCTTTTGGGAAAGAAGGGGAAGAGCACTCTATAAAATTGTTATTGGTTCTATCAAATATATTTGAGTCTCTGGGAACTTAAATTAGAACCAAGACAGGGCTTCATTATAAAAATACTCTTATGAATCATATTGATCTGTTACATCACACTTGCTCTCTGGAAGTCTGTGAAAATTAGTGGATATAGCTTGTGTAAGCAATAGTCACACTTATTTTACAGTCAAAACATATTTAACCACAGTTCATAATGAATACTATTTTAGCACTCTGTAATTTCTTAGCTGTTTCAGTCATTTTAGTACTCTATAATTTGATAGCTCCAATTTTTTTTTTTATGAGTGGTGAGAAATGTTAGATTTTCAAAAAGTATTTTTTAACCCTATCTGTGTTATTTCTGTGGCAGTGCATTTAGAAAGAGTTCTGCTTTATCCGCTTCTCATGACTGTGAGATACGCTTAAGAGACTGTTTTGATGCTGATCCCTGAGACTTAAATAGGGTTTTGGCCATGTCTTCAGTGCAGGTGTTCAGAACATCATGTTGCCCTTACAATTAACATCTCTTCTGGTGTATTTAAAACAAAGGCACTCTGAAGTTACAATAACAAGTAATGAATAACCTATATTAGAGCTACGTAAGCATACAGACTGAAAAACATTTTAGGTACTAAAATACATGTCTTCATTATTAGAATGAGTCACCTTGGTGAACAAAAGTGGAGAACTATACTGTGGTGGTGTATTTTATTCTGTAATAACAAAGAAATGTTTTCTGTTCTTGTTCATTTTTAGCACTTTACATACATTTTATGCTCATTTAACAAAGACTAAAAACTTCATGGCTCTTAATAATAGCCACTTTTATTCTATAGCTAATAGAAGAATGGCTCCTCCTCCACTTCTACTTTAAAATGGCCATCAGCACCACTAAAAAGGTATGGCTTTTTCTTTTCAGATGATACATATATGAAGCATCTCTGAAAAGCTCTTTTATGGCTAGAAAGGTTTTGGTTTTATGCCTATTTGAATTTTACATTGGGGATAAACTGATACATGGAAGATATTGTCTGAAGAATGTTTTCACAAAGAAGGTAACTGTGCTAGTTTGGAGCTAGCTAGAATGTTTTGGTGAGAAGAACTAGATTACAGGCTGTGAAAGGAAAACAATGCTGATGTCTACTTCACTCATAGGCCTGCTGAGATGTATAGGAACAAGAAATAAAAACATAGATAACCACTCTCACTGGGGCTGCTAGCTGAGCTGCATCTTACTCTCTAACTAACTCTCCATTTTGGACTAACCCACTTTCTTCCTAACCCCCTGGCCGAACCTCTATTCTTCCTTGAGACTGGGGTAAGGTTGAGAGGGGTAGGAGGAAGGTGAAGTGGTGTTTGAGAGCCTCTCCTGGGGACTCAGGTTTCTGGGAGGGGAGTTGTGTTTCTGTATTACCTTTTACCTTGTATATTTCTGTCTATAACTGTATACGCTGTAAATATCTGCTTGTATATTGTGCCAGCTGTAAATATAAGCTTCATTCATATTTCCAGAGCTGGCTGAGTCTAGTCTGGGTGATTTCCAAAGTGTGAGGGGGCAGGCAGCACCCAAACCACCGCAGTGACCCAACATCAACACAGGTTGCCCAGGGTTTATCCTTGGCATTATTGAAAGGCCATCTGAACATGGTCCTTGGCAACTGACTAATTGATTTAAACATATAATATTATGCCTTTTAGATATCAGTGTTCAAAGATGAGTCCTATCTTAATTGTTTATAATTCTGCTGGTTTGAGCCTAGCTGGGATATTTTAGTGAGAGGAATTAGATTATACAGTGTGAAAAGGAAACAATGCTGATGTCTACTTCACTCATAGGTTTGCTGAGATGTATAAAAACAAGGCCACAAATGCAGATAATGGAATTGCTCTTGGGCTTTGGCTGCATGAACTTCTCTCTCTAACCTGCTGTCTAACTAATCTGTCTGCTTCTTAATCCCCCTGGCCTGTTCTCCAGACTCACCTTGAAGGTAAGGCAAAGTCTGGGGTAAGGTAGAAGGGTAGGAAGAAGGTGGAAGGGTGGCTGAGAGCCCTTTCTGAGGACTTTGGTTTCTGGGAGGGCTGTTGTGTTTCTGTATTACTTTTTAACTTGTCTATTTCTGTCTATAGCTGTAGATATTGTAAATACCTGCTTGTGTATTGTGCTATGTGGTAAATATAAAATTTCATTCCTTTATTTCCAGCCACTGAGTCTAGTCTGAGTGATTTTCTTATATGTGTGTGGGGGGGGGGGTGGGTAACACTCAAACCATCACATCTGGACAACGGTTTGGGATGGTTATTTCTTGATATTGGAGATCTTTAAAGGCTCATGCTGCAAACCTGACTTGCATGGCCTCGGGCAGAAACTAACCCACATTCTTTGTGAATTACTTTTAGATTATTAGCATACTCTGCTAGCATCCAAGTAATCACTGTGGAGTAATGGAAAGTTTCTGTCCTAGGGGAATTTAAAAATATCTCATTCTAATAGAACAGAGTGATCACATGGATTGATTATCTGCTTAAAATGTAAGTTGCCTAAAAATACTGAGTGTTACTAAACAGTGAAATAAAATACCAAGAAGGTGATCTCCTTGCTGGGTACAAATACTTGAAGGGAGGCTGTAGCCAGGTGGGGGTTGGTCTCTTCTCCCAGTCAACCAGCCCTTCTCTGGACACACATCCTTCTTGTAATAGGTGCCCCCTATTACAACCTCCTTGTAATGGGGGACTTATAGAATATTTCCTTGGTCAAATTTGAAATGTCTTTAAAAACATATTTATTGCAAAGGTTAGAGATGACAATTTCTTAAGTATCTACTAACTCTACCCAAAAATATGGCAGCAGGAATATGGGATCTATTTACAGTTGATGATTAAATACTTCCAACTGTTCGCAGGATATTATTAGGGATTGGAAGGGACCCAAAGAGATCATACAGTCCAACCCTGAGACTTTTTTTACAACCTTGGACAGTTTGGGACTTGTGGGTATAGGATGAGATTTCTTTCCTGATTCATTGCCTTCTGAACATGAGCCAGCAGTGTGCCCAGGTGGCCAAGAGAGACAATGGCATCCTGGCCTGGATCAGGATCAGTGTGGCCAGTAGGACAAGGGAGGTTATTCTTCCCTTGTGCTCACCACTGCTGTGTCCAGTTCTGGGCTCCTCAATTCAAGAGACATGTTGAGATACTGGAACATGTCCAGAGAAGGGCAATGAAGCTGATGAGAGGCCTGGAACACAGCCCTGCGAGGTGAGGCTGAGAGAGCTGGGGTTGTTTAGCCTGGAGAAGAGGAGGCTCAGGGGTGACCTCATTACTGTCTACAACTACCTGAAGGGAGGCTGTAGCCAGGTGGGGGTTGGTCTCTTCTCCCAGGCAACCAGCGAGAGAACAAAGGGACATAATCTCAAACTGTGCCAGGGGAGGTCTAGGTTGGATGTTAGGAGGAAGTTCTTCACAGAGAGAGTGATTGGTATTGGAATGGGCTGCCCAGGGAGGTGGAGGAGTCGCTGTCTCTGGAGGTGTTGAAGAAAAGCCTGGCTGAGACACTTAGTGCCATGGTCTAGTTGATTGGCTAGGGCTGGGTGCTAGGTTGGACTGGATGATCTTGGAGGTCTCTTCCAACCAGGTTGATTCAATGATTCTATGATTCAGCTACTTCTGAGTGAATTAATCAAAATGAATCAAATAGAGTTTATAAAGAATATAGCAGATGGATTAAGTAAGCAAGCTTTAATAATAGCTGAAATTAAATTAATAGCATTATGTCATTTAAATCAGATTTAGTCTGTATGAAATACTCCCCGCTGATGAGGACTGACAACTTGAGAATATTACATATTCAGTGTAAATTAAAAAATGCCCCTAGAAGTTTATTGATGAAACAAATTTCAATTAGCAAGCAACAGATATCTGCCCTTAACTGAGAAAGAACAAAGTTCTTAGAGATAAATTTTGAGAAGGCTTATATGAGGCTGTTGTGTTTATTGTGCATCATCTGTCTTCTTTTAAAAGGCAGTTCATAGAAAGGTATCTAACAGAAAAGATGGCTCACACAATGGCCTACTTGTAATGAACATATCCAATTATTACAGAAATGCTTCAACTTCCACATTTTTCTGTTTCCTTACCCTTTAAAATCCTTCATTAGTTCTCATTTTCTTCTAGTGGAGCTCCTTCAAGTTATAAAATAATCAATACTCCCTGGGAAAAAAAAATCTATTTAGGTATTTTTCAGCTTGTGGAAAGCTTACAAAGTTGAGATGCTGTGAAAATGTGGTTTTGATGAGGCATACGTGGCCTTGATGAGCATATGTAAGATCCAGGAGACGTGAAATTGAGATGAAGACATTATACCCTAAAAAGAATAGGGGTGGATAAGAATGACAAAGAAGTATTGAGATGGATAGTCATGAAAAGAGGCCCCCACATCCAGGCTTTTGCAGAAAGACTTTAATGCAACCTTCCAGTCCTTTTCCTTTTCAAATTTGCTCATCCAGTCAAGAATCTTACTCTGGAGACTGTTCCATTTCTTGTTCTTGTGCATGTAATGACACTTCATATTAAACAAATGAAGACTTTTCAATTGTCTAGATCTGTCCTCCACATCCTAGCATCCTACCTACCATTTCTAGCTCAGTGCCATTCACCTTGCTGACTTTTTGCTCCTTTGACCCACAATCACCACTGCTAGAGCTGCAAAATTCAGTTGATTTTTTGAGAACTCTGGGTTAGACACAATGGCAGGACAGCTGTGAATTTTTTGCTGTCTGAGTCACATCAGAAATATCCTCCTGCCCTGTGCCTGCATTGCAGCTATTCCAGTTACCATGTAAACACTAAACGACAGTGATTGGGAGGGACCTCTGGAGATCATCTGGTCCAACTCCCCTGTCAGAGCAGGTTTACCTAGAGCAGGCTGCACAGGTCAGCACTTTTGATTGACTCCAGAGATGGAGAATCTACCACCTTTCTGCCCTGATTAATCTCAATGATATCAGTGTCCTAGTGCTTAAAGTATCTGCAGTGATACAGTTTTAATCGCATGAATTTTGATTAAGTCTGGCACATGTGCAGTCAAAATGTGCTTGATTTTTTCCCCACTGTGCTGATGCTGCAATAATGTTCCTGCAGGATGACCATGCATGTTCTGAGTGATGTATTGTGACACATAATGTCCTTTGACAGAGGCTGTCCTTCCTAGTTATAGTTATTGACACTTTATACCAGCCTTTTGGTTTCATGACACTCTTCTGCCTTTGGCAAACTGTATTGAAGGGTTGAACTGCATAATCTGATTTTGCAGGTGACTCTGTAAATTACCACAGAAAACAACCAAGAAGAACCTGGACACACACATACCAGACTTCAACAAAACTGCTGTGCCAGGGGAGGTCTAGGCTGGATGTTAGGAGGAAGTTCTTTCCAGAGAGAGTGATTTGCCATTGGAATGGGCTGCCCAGGGAGGTGGTGGAGTTGCCATCCCTGGAGGTGTTCAAAAAAGACTGGATGAGGCACTTAGTGCCATGGTCTAGTTGATTGGAGAGGGCTGGGTGCTAGATTGGCCTGGATGATCTTGGAGGTCTCTTACAACCTGGTTGTTGTTGTTTCTATACTGTTAATTCTCTTTCCCTTTTTCAGTGGTTCCCAGGCACACAGATGAACCTTTCAAGTTTCTTCCTCACAGCGAGGGAAATGCCATGTTCTGATCTTGCAAGACGACAAAGATAAGTGAGGTCATAGCTCAGCACTGCAAGTGAATGAAATGCAGGTCTAGAAGTGGAAACAATGAGATATATCAGTTGCCTGAAGTTCACTCTCTTTATGAAAGACTTCACAAGTCTCTGTAGTTGTGCTTTGAAGTACTTTGTTCAATCAAGGAAATCAACACTGGCTATCACTTTGAGATGGGCAGGGGCAGAAATTTGGTCATCTGCAATTACTTGCAGGTTCCTAAAGCTATGACAGAACTGAATGTGGGAGTCTAGCACTGTTTGCTACTGATAGAATTTAGTGTCCAGAAGATATGGCACTTAAAGTGTTTTATTTCTTAACATCTTATGCTAAGTACCAACATAAACTCAAATTTACCTGAATGACAAGAAAAGACTGGATGAGGCACTTAGTGCCATGGTCTAGTTGACTGGATGGGGCTGGGTGATAGGTTGGACTGGCTGATCTTGGAGGTCTCTTTCAGCCTGGTTGATTCTATGATTCTATGATTCTATGATATATTATCCACAGGCTAATGTGTGAGATAAACGGGAACCTATTGCTTCCTGCTTTGCTGAAAAACATTTTACTTACTAAAAAAGTTTTGAAATTAGGAGGTGTATGTCATGTTTTTAATCACCTCACACTTGCAGCTCAACTTATGCAAGGACCTTGTAGCAGAGTGCCATGCACCAGTATGGTCTAAAGGGACTTCATGAAACGCAGGCTGAAACTGGCTGTTTCTGAATAGTATTAATAGTTGAAAGCAACATCAGTAAATAGAGGTGTTCCCCCCCCTCCATAATTATTTATCACTGTTCTGGTTTATAATTGTTATTACTGTAGTAGTTATTTAGCAGGTAGATCTGTTTAATAGCTTTTATTCCTTTTCCTTTCTTTGGTTCTGACAATTTACCCTTCTATGTTGCCATTCAAGTGGCATAGCAGAAACTTTAGAAAGGAGGTAGTAGAGCATTCTAAAAGCTGTCAGATTGTAGATTGTAAAATCTCTTCTGGCAACTCATTCTATAGTTGAGTGTGAGCACTTTTTCTTGGTTTGTTCACAATTAAAAAGGTGCTTGAGCTTTGTGCATAGCTTTGAATGATGCCAGTATTCCAAATGGGTTTTTGGGGACAACAGACATGCCTCAGGTTATATACAGGTTCTCTCTCTGAATTTGAGTCTTGGTTCAATGTTTGGGCATTTGTTATGTTAAAAAAAAAAAAAAAAAAAGGGTTCTCTTACAGTGTCATTGGAAAATGGATCTGTGGGTTACTGAGATACCTGGATTTTCCAAACAGATGTTTGAAACTCAGACTGATGTCTTCACGAGATAATAGAAGATTAAAAGGAACAATGTTTTTATGGTTCATTGTGCTGAGAAAGGGAGTTATGTGCTTCACAACTGCAAAAGACTTTTTTTGAGCTCCATCAGTACCTTCAAGTGCAGTGTGCTGTACCAAATCATTGCTGAGTGAAAGCAGTTTTAACAGTATGACCTGACTTCTGCTTTTATGGATGGGGAAGTGTCTGTGTGCCACAGTAACTCTGCAAGTCAAGATAAGTCAGGAGACAAGAGTCATGGCAAGGCAGGTAGGGCAGGGTCCTCACAGTCACAGTGAGGGCACGGTCCCACAGTACTTGAAGAAGAAAAGCAGAGTGGATCTGGTTAAGAGTAACTGGTGTTATTGAAGATTTCAGATCATTAGGCACACTGACAGTGTCGAGGTACATCTGAGATCAAGCCTGGAAGTCAAGGAAACAGGTTGAGGTTCAATCTAGATTGGTGATGGACACAGCCAGACATGACCATGACAGCATGAGCAAAGGAAAGGACTTGAGCTTAAGTGTAGCTGAAGGGGACAGTTCTTGCTTGTCAGAGCATTTTGTCACAGGTCTTTCTACACAGTCCTCTGACTCAAGCTTGCATGGCTGCAACTTTGAGGCTGCCAGCCTCCATCTGAGACTGCAGTCAAACCCTTGGGTTCTCAAATGCCTAGCATAGAGAACTGTAATGGAAAAAGCTACTTAATGAGTATTCTAGTTAGATGTCTGGTTGTGATTCCTGGTATTTGGGTAGTGTAACTTTGATCTCGGTTGAATTGATGTGTGTAGCCAGTAAGCTTTTATTTCTAGGATGAGATTCGAGTTGCCTGTTAGCATGGCAAACAGTCATTTTGACAGGGCAATCTATACCTACTGAAACAGATAGGTGTTTTGTCCAGTTGATGGTGAGAAATATGCTTTCATAAGGTGATTTAGAAAGCTAACATGCTGTACAGAAATATTGATACAGCCAGCCATTACTTTTTGATGCAAGAGTCTGTCAGAAATCTGGCTCCACGCTGAATAACATTGCAAATTAAATGCTGTCATTCACCTGACAGCCAAATAGCAAAGGTCTTTTCTGGGAATAGGTATCAAATTAGTTTGATTCCATTTTCTACAGCAACAGGTACTGATGGTGTTATCTGCCTTTTTGGACTTAGCCTGGCTGTTGGGGGGCTAACCTTGGGAAACAGTTGCAGGCTGTCCACACCTAGGAAATCCATGCAGAGTGATACTGATATTTCTCGGAATTAGAGTAGAACTATAAAGTCCTTTACTATAATTCTTCCTACTGAGTATTCACTACTTTGCAACAAAGAATGCAAATTATGAAGGTGAAATAGCAGAGAAAAAGCATGATTCTAGACTGGAAAGCCTGAATCCTAGGCTTACAGTGACTGTTCCCTTTTATAGATGAACAATCAACTCAAAAGAATACAAAAGGCTTCTTCTTGGGAAAAGATTCATATATATGTCATATTATATTCTGATTTGAATTTTACTGAGGAATGGTAGTGGGGCTAATAGATACTTCTAATTGCATGTCAGAAAGTTGTACACCAAATTTTGTGCTCCAGAGTTACTGATATTCAGAGTAAAAAGATAACAACTATGAGCCTTTAGGTGTTACAGCAATGGGATATTGAACGTGTGGATAGCCAGACATTATTTAATCTCTCCTGTCACAAGTATACTTATAAAATGTGCAGCTTTAAAATAGTAGAACAGTTAATAAAATAAAACAAACTTCTCTACTATTAACTAAGAAAGATTTCATCTGTACCATTAGCTAAGAAATATTTTATATACCAACACCGATTTCAGAACTTCCAATGTTCATTCCATGCAATCCATAACAAAACATCAACAAGAAGACTTATCTTCCCAAATTGAAAGGTGATCTGTTCATAGAATCGTAGAATCAATCAGGTTGGAAGAAACCTCCAAGATCATCCAGTCCAACCTAGCATCCAGCCTGTCCAATCCACTAGACTGTGGCACTAAGTGCCTCAGCCAGGCTTTTCTTGAACAACTCCAGGTATGGCAACTCCTCCACCTCCCTGGGCAGCCCATTCCAATGCCAATCACTCTCTCTGCCAACAACTTCCTCCTACCATCCAGCCTAGACCTCCCCCAGCACAACTTGAGACTCTGTCCCCTTCTATTGCTGGTTGCCTGAGAGAAGAGATGAACCCCCACCTGGCTACAGCCTCCCTTCAGATAGTTGTAGACAGCAATGAGGTCTGCCCTGAGCCCACTCTCCTCCAGGCTGCACACCCCCAGCTCCCTCAGCCTCTCCTCACAGGGCTGTGCTCCAGGCCCCTTACCAGCTTTGTCGCCCTTCTCTGGACATGTTCCAGCATCTCAACATCTCTCTTGAATTGAGGGGCCCAGAACTGGACACAGCACTCAAGGTGTGGCCTGATTAATGTTGAGCACAAGGGAAGAATAACCTCCCTTGTCCTACTGGCCACACTGTTCCTGATGCAGGCCAGGATGCCATTGGCTCTCCTGGCCACCTGGGCACACTGCTGGCTCATGTTCAGCTAATATATACCAGTGCCTCCAGGTCCCTTTCTGCCTGGCTGCTCTCCAGCCACTCTTACCCCAGTCTGTAATGCTGCTTGGGGTTGTTGTGGCCAAAGTGCAGAACCCTGCACTTGGCCTTGTTAAATCTCATCCCATTGGCCTCTGCCCACCCATCCAGCCTGTCTAGGTCCCTCTGCAGGGCTCTCCTACCCTCCAACAGATCAACAACTGCTTCTAGCTTGGCGTCATCTTCAAACTTACTGATGCTGGACTCAGTCCCCTGGTCCAGATCATCAATAAAGATATTGAACATTACAGGATTAATTACTAGCAGCTCATCTGAGTTACTGCTTCTTTTTAATTTATCCAAGGGCTACTAATTCCTAATAAGAAGGCTGATTCTAGGTTCTCTAAACAAAACTATAAGTGGTTGTGGTCTTGGGTGATTCTATAATGCAAAGGTGCTTTATCTCTAATTCAAAAGTGCTTTATCTATATCTGGAACTGTAGTGACAATGTAATGTGATTCATCTACAGAAGAACTGCTGTTTTTCCTTGGGTTTTTGTCATTCCATGTGAACTTGAGAGCAAAATATACTTGTTATCCTTGGGCTGTCCTGGGCTGTCCTGACCTAGAAGCAGTTTAGCTCTCAATTTGAACTTTGTATCACAATAAAGGAAAGTAACGAATTCCATTTGGGATACTTTAATTAGTTCTAAGTCTTCCTTTGGCACCTTCTGTTGTCCCACCTGTCACCACCATGTTCACATCCCTTCTGTCATTCTTAAATGTCAAACATATATAACATAAAATCTGAACCTGGTGCATTTTATTTAAGACTCTTGTATATGTTGTAAAATCTCAACTGTATGTTTTCATATTTTGGAGGGTCTTCTTTTAGCTAACCACAGAAGCAAATTGTCCTATCCACATAATAAATGGCCTGCAGGAAAGCCTAGCACTTCTTAGACATGCCCAAGTTACCGTGTATCAGTACTCAAATCCACTCCACCCTGCATGGGAATGATCAAAAATCAGTGACACTTGACAGCTGTCCTGTGGCTTTGTGAGATTTAGTTTGTAATCTTAGTCTTGTTTTTCTTGGTCAAAGACAGGACAATCCAGGAGGAAACCAACCCGATTTGTTCTTGACCTCACCTTGTTACAGGCCTAGAAGGGCCCAGTCTCAAACTGCACCAGAGCAGGTTTAGGCTAGATGTTAGGAAGAAGTTCTTTACAGAAAGAGTGATTGCTCATTGGAATAGGCTGCCTAGAGAGGTGGTGGAGTCACCATCTCTGGAGGTATTTGAAAATAGGCTGGATGAGGCATTTAGTGCCATGGTTTAGTTAATGTATAGGGTTAACCCTCCAGGGGGAGTGAACTTGAACCTGACCCTAGATGGTCTTGCCCCCTCCCCAGGGGTGGGTCTGAATACTACCAGGTGATGGTTAGCCCACTCCCCCTTCCTTTGGGAGGTTAACCCTCCTCCCCATCCATAAAAGCAGGGGGACTTCCAGTTCGCTCCCTGCCTCCCTGCTTACCAGCATCACCATCCTGTTCCTGTTTCTCTTTGCTTTTACCATGTGGCCATCACCCATGAGGTGGACAAAGCCATCACCATCAAAATCAGGTTGTATATACACATTTTGTATTTGTTTTTCCCTTCCCTATACCTTTGTAACTTCCCTATCTCAGAGACCTTTTTAATTTATTGTCAAACTTTTCTCTTTTAACTTCCAAATTGGAGTGAGATTCGCTTATTTGTGTGTGCTTACCTTTTCCTCTCTCTACATCTTAATTCCTTTCTTTTGGGAAAGAAGGGGGAAGAGGGAAGGGGACTCATTAAAATTGTTATTGGTTCTATTAAATTTATTTGAGTCTCTGGAAATTTAAATTAGAACTGAGACAGTTAATTAGAAGGGTTAGGTGCTAGGTTGAACTCGATGATCTCAGAGGTCTTTTCCAACCTGGTTGGTTCTGTGAATCTGTGATATTGCTGACAGTTTCTTTACAACAGAGTGAGCTGTGCTTTGCCAGTATAGTGTTAAGTGGGTATGATCAGATCCTTTTTAAGCAAATGGACTGCAGGTTTCTTCATCTATTTTTTTAAATACCAATCTCCCTTTAAACCACAGGACATGGAGTATCATGGGGCTAGTGTTGAGATCTGCAAGACTTCTCTGTCTTTCAAGATGAAAGTGCTGCAAATAATGGTTTTCTTAGGAGGGAAACTATTGTAATTAAAAATGTCACAAACTGGTAAAACTTTCATATAGTTCAAACTTCTCTAATTCAAACAAGACAATGATTTCAGAATATTACTCCAGAGACTGTCTGTAATGATGTGCCCTTCTTCACTTGAGGGTACTGAATACATCTTTACACACAGTGGATTCAGCCTACATGAAAAAAAAAGAAAAGCTTTTTGTTGAGACTTGTCACAATGTTGGCTATAGCTGGCTTAAGCACATTGTTTTGTTTGCTAAATACTGTGTTCTGCTGACAGCCTGCTTGCATGGAGTTGAGCAACTCATTTAAATCCAGATCATCAAATAAATGTATTTAACTGTATAAACTCTCCGCCTAAATACTTGTGCTAGTTTGAGCCTAGCTGGGATATTTCAGTGAGAGGAAATAGATTATAGGCTGTGAAAGGGGAACAATGGTGATGTCTACTTCACTTATAGGTTTGCTGAGTTGTATCAAAACATGAACACAAACATAGATAACAGAGTTGCTCTTGGGCTTTGGGCTGCACTCTTTTTTTTTGCTGTCTCTCTAACCTGCTGTCTGCCTGACTAATCCTTTTGCTTCCTAACGCCCCTGGCTGATCCTCCAAACTCACCTTGAATTCAAGGCAAAGTCTGAGGTAAGGTAGAGGAGTGGGAGGAAGGTGGAAGGGTGGCTGGGAGCCCCTCCTGGGGACTCAGGTTTCTGGGAGGGCTGTTGTGTCTCTGTATTACCTTTTAACTCATATATTTCTGTCTATAGCTGTAGATATACTGTAAATACCTGCTTGTGTATTGTGCTAAGCTGTAAATATAGCTACGTTCTTTAATTTCCAGCTGCTGAGTCTAGTGTGGGTCATTTTCTTAAGTGTGTGTGGGGGTGGACAACACCCAAACCATCACAATATTATATGAAGTTTCATTTTTAGTCTGTTTTACCTGATTATCTGTTAAATGGAAATGGAAGCACTTCTCACAAGAACTGCATTGGAGCATACTTTGGAAGCTTTTGGTTGCTGTTGCAGAGGGTGAGCAGATACTGTGAATTGATAATGGAATGCAAGAGTTGTAACCAGGAAATTGATAGATGTTTTCTGGCCTATGAGAGAACTTCTGTGTTGCTAAGGTAGAAATTGCCAATTTATCTAAGTCCAGTAGGCAGTGATCTATTTAGAAACCAGAATGCTTTTACAACTAGCAACCTCCTGAGAAGACTTAGAAAAGAGAACTTGGACTAAATACCTTATCAGTGGCCTTTCTGGTGAAATGGGGATACCTTGATAAAAATCTTTCACTGCTCTAGCTTGTGAAATGCTGTAAACATACAACTGCAATTTTGCTCCCAAGGTTGTCAATCTACTGTCTTTTAGAGCACTAAAATATCATAAAAAGAAGCAGGTGTTGCCAGTCAGGAAAAATAAAAGAAATTGAATGGTGCACTTTATTAGAGCTGTTAAAACCCCACAAAATGCATTTGCAGAAGGTAAAAAGAGCAAAGAAAGAAAAAGCCAGATTCAAGAATAAAGCAAATTGTGAAGTGAAAGGGGAACACTAAATTCAGAAGGTGATAATTGTTTGAATTTAGGAAAAAATAAAGAAAGGAAAATGACTAGAAATAAATGTGTAATCAGGGTAAAAAGGAAATCAAATTCTGTAGTGTGATCAGCAAGTTTTAAGGAGCCTAATTAGGCATAATAGTGCTTGGCACTATATAGTGGGTGTTGAACAGTCCTTGCTTTTAAATGTTCTGTGATGTGCTTTGAATCTGTCAGCAAGTTATCTCCTAAATTGATTTTTTCCTCCTTCTTTCTTGTGGTGATATTTACAGATTTACATAAGCCTAATAAAAAATTGAAGTTTGGGAATTTTAGGCATTAATTTAGTTTTAAATGTCATAACTCTTGTTATAATTGGAAATGGATGCTAAAGAGTAGGAATGTTGTTGTGATATATTTAGGTATATAATTGCAGCATTAAACATTAGCTCATGGTTTGCTAAATTTCGTATTGCTTCCGACTTGAAAAGGAAATGTAAAGGAGATCTGTGAGAGTTTCTGGCATTGATTAATTCCACTCTGAAAGCAACTAATCAGGAAATACAGCATCTACTTTTATTTCTATACTGTGTCCAGTGGCAGAATTAAACTCCCAGCGAGTGAACACGAGTAACAGGAAGCAAATTTGGAGCAGCATGGGTTGCATATATGAACACAAAAGGGAACATTTTAACATGAAGGCTGGCTAAATGAGAAAACTTGGCTATGTGAGGGATATATGCTACTAAAATATAGCTGCAAGACAGAATCAATGGTACACTGCAACTTAGCCATAAACTATTCCTGAGAGAAAAGGTGGAGGTAATAAAGATGGACAGGTGGAACTAAAAAATTCGTGAGAACAGAGGAAATGTAGTTGATTTGGACTGCTGACCTCCTCATCAGAGCAATTGGAGACCAGCATGTTGCGAGATATTTAAAAGAGTTAATGCTAACAGAGCACTAATAATGAATTATTTCAATGGTGCACGCAGAAACTGATGAAATGCCACAATATATGTTAGAAGAAGTAATTTCCTAATGGTTTTAAACTATTACCTCTTAGGACAGTTATTTCTCATGAAATTACCCTCAGCTTTTTCTCTCTCAATTCACAGAAAATAATGGAAAAAGAAACAACTGAGATGAAGGCCTTTGCATTTACAGACCATAACAGATTTTGTATAAAATGCTCTATTCAGAAAAGTAAAAAGATAACAAATGCAATCAAATGGCATTCATCTTCAGAAGATGTGACAAAAACCCAGCCCTTAGCATACACAGCCTTACATAAAAAAAACAACCACAAAATCTACCTCATTGCTTAGAATCCCAAATATTTCGTGTCTAGAAAAACTTTTGCATCTTGAATTGTTGTCTCCCCAAGCTGTTCAACTCCCTGGCAATATAGGCACTCCTATATTTATAGTAAGATGGTTAACTATGTAGGTGTTTGCTCCTTCATACAGCTCAATTTTTCAGTCAGTTAATTACCCTGTAGACTGGGCAGTTGAAGAAGAACAAAAAAACCCCCTCAAATTCTTTCTCTAAATATGGAATTTTACATAACTCACTCTTTATTGAAAAGTTTATTTTTTTAAAACTCAATTCAGGATATAAATTATTCCAAAAGTGGAGTAGTAGGAAATTTCACTCTTTGACAAGCTCCAATTAAAATGCTAGTGTATGGACAATCCTATATCCTACTGTCTACAACTACCTGAAGGGAGGTTGTAGCCAGGTGGGGGGTGGTCTCTTTTGCCAGGCAACCAGCAACAGAACAAGGGGACACAGTCTCAAGTTGTGCCAGGGGAGATACAGGTTGGATGTTAGGAGGAATTTCTTCCCAAAGAGAGTGATTGGCTTTGGAATGGGCTGCCCAGGGAGGTGGTGGAGTCTCCGTTCCTGGAGGTGTTGAAGAAAAGCCTGGATGAGGCACTTAGTGCCATGGTCTAGTTGATTGTCTAGCGCTGGGTGCCAGGTTGGCCTGGGTGATTGTCCTGGAGACCTGTCACACCCCCCTGCCCTGCAGACGTGAAGGGAGTGAGCAAGGGACCCTTCCGGCATGAGGAGTGCCCATGCAGTGTCCGCCTGAGAATCAGGCTGGGATTGGCTGTGGTCTTCGCGCCTTGGAAGTGGTAACTCTGCTCTTTGTCTAGGGAGGGTATAAATATTGAGGGACTTCCCACCTTTGGGGTTCCTGCCTTAGAGATCGTACCTGCCTGAGCATTCGTGCCTGCCTGAGAGTTCTCCCCCCCTACTCCTCGCCTGTCCTGGATAGATTCTGCAGAAAGAGCCCCTGGCGCTCTGCTCCAGAGGACTGCTTCACCCATTAACACCTTTTGTGCAGACCTGAACACTTCTTAGCGATTCTCCTACGGCTTCTGAGAGAGAGCGAGAGCACAGGCTGCTGGACCAAGTCAACGTGACCGTGAGTTATTCTGGCTCAGCTTTATTATTAAGTGGGAAACGCTATTCATTTAATAGCTAAAGCCTTTTCCAAGTTCTGGCTTCCAAAATAGTCAAATTATCTATGGTATCCTGTAGATTTTCTCAAACCAACTGAATCTGGTAATTAAAACGAAATTAATTTCTGTATATAGTTTTGGGGGCAGGTTTTCAGGAAAATAAAATATCTCTATTTTTCTATAAAATTCCTGACTTGGCCACATTAATTCCCTGCCTCCACAACAGTGATCTCAGAGATCTATTCCAACCTGGTTGATTCTATGACTCTATGTTCACCTTTAAAAAGCCATGGAAACATGGAAGCCACTATATGAACGAAAGTACAAAATTTATGTTTAAAAAAATTCTTTTCTTTTTTGGAAAGTAAAAACCAAGCTGAACGTTGGATATTATTATCTACAGTCAAAAAAGCATTATCTCAAGCGCATTTTATCTATGAGGAGCTTGACTGGGGAACTGGAATGGAAGTTACTTTGCAGAAACTTTGTTGCATTTCCTGAAAGTCACCCTGTCTGAAATTTGGTCCACTTTCAGGAACGATTCATGATGTGATATCCTTCTTAAACACAAATAGGAACAACCTCAAGAGGTCAGTATACTTATTTCTATACCATATCTAGAAGCTGTCTAGTGCAGTTTTCCTACAATTCCCTTTTGTTTTCATCATAGTCAATACCCGGATCCTTCTAAGAATCTATAGTTTTATATCCTAGTTATGGTAAATGCTTGCAAAGCCAGATAGCATATGAGATAGAGTCACACCATGCCTTAATATGACAAAGTGTACAACTAATTGCAACAAGTTTTGTCCTCAAAATTATACTGAGTTTTGGTCTGAACATGATTATGATAAGTAGGACACAAAATAAGTTTGTTCATGAGAAAAGATCTAAGATAGTACTTAGAATCATAGAATACTAGAATCAGCCAGGGTTGGAAGGGACCACAAAGATTATCTAGTTCCAACATCCGTGCCATGGGCAGGGATGCCCAGATCAGGCTGTCTAGAGCCTCATCCAGACTGGCCTTAAACGTCTCCAGGCATGGGGCTTTGACCACCTCCCTGGGCAACCTGTTCTGGGGTCTCACCACCCTCATGGTGAAGAACTTCTTCCTAACATCCATTCTGAATCTATCTATTTCTAGCTTTGTTCCATTCCTCCTAGTTCCGTCCTAAAAAGTCCCTCCTCATCATTTTCTTGTAGACCCCCTTCAGATATTGGAAGTCCACGATAAGGTCACCTTGGAGCCTTCTCCTTTCCAGACTTAAAATGCATGGCAGGCAGACTGTCAATGCACAGCTACTAGGTTCAACACTTGAGTACTTTTCTCATGTGTCCTCTCAGCCTTGACACAATGCCATACTCAAGGCTGAACTTCCAGTTCTTTCCACTAGAGATTTTCCTGCATGTCAGGTGGAACAAGCAAAGTCCATGGAAGATACATATTGAAGTACTCCATAGTAGTACTAGTGGAGGAAGCAGAAGGTGAAGCTGAACCCTGAAAGTTGTAGTAGCAAAACTGAAAGATCTCTGTGTGGCAGCAGGTTTCATCAAAGACACCCTTCAGGTATTTTGAAGAATCGTTTCCACCTCTGGAACAGCAGCCCCAGTGCTACAGTGAGGAAGGGATGTCTTGTCTAATCGACTTGATTTGGGTAAGTTTATGATCATGGTAATGATTAGTGTGGGCACTAGTCACAGAGGGGAAGAAGCTCTTTTGTTGGAAGAACTGAAGTAGGTGAAGAACTGTCCTGACAGTGATCTCTAAAATGGTCTTGAGATGATATTTAAGGCTACCATATCAGATGGATAAATGTCAGCTCACTGAGTGTAAACTTTCAAACCTCATAAACGATGTATTAATAAAACAGCTCATATTAGCCCACAAGGGGAGATAAAGCATAATGTAGAGACATTCCAGAAAGAGGAGTAGATATCACTGACCCAACGTGATAATGCTTAATTATAAAGAGGATAGCTGCCTAAATTAGAAAATCATGTTAAACAGAATCAAAAGGGAACAGCTAGAAGGCTATATATTTGCAGGGCATACATAGACTGTTGTGCCATAACAATACCATATCAGTGTTTCTAAACAGACCTAACCATAAGGTAAGAGAAATTTCTAAATCTAAAAAAGCATCCTTAACAAAGCTGAGCTGTATTCAATATGGAAGGTAAAATTAAAAATTGAAATCTAGCAGATCAAATTAAATAAAACCATTAGCAAGGCAGTCAAAACAGGTTTGTAGAGAACTATGCAGAAGCCCTAAAACTAACTGAAAAACAGAGAGAACAAAGAAAAAAGAGTGTTCACACTCTCAGTGGGATTAGGGGAAGCCGGAGAGCCATTAGGGCCAAAAAAGGTCAATGTATATAAAGTGTGTTTTGAGCAGATAAAGCCATGGCCAAAAAACTAATTTTCACACATGTTCAGTGGTGAGGAGAGGGGGAAGAACATATAATGGAGCCTTTTTTTCCATACAAAGTGCGTTTTGAGATGTATCTA
This sequence comes from Pogoniulus pusillus, assembly GCF_015220805.1. NCBI lineage: Eukaryota > Metazoa > Chordata > Aves > Piciformes > Lybiidae > Pogoniulus > Pogoniulus pusillus. The sequence goes on from NC_087270.1 coordinate 34,242,809, forward strand.
AGGTGGAATTTTCAGTAGAAGACACAATGCAACAAATGTCCTCAAGTTGTGTCAGAGAAGGTTTACGTTGGATGATCGGAGAAAGTTCTTTACTGAGTGGGTAGCCAGGCACTGGAACAGGCAGCCCAGGGAGGTGGTGGAGTGGCCATCCCTGGAGATGCTTAAAAACAGAGTGGATGTGGCACTTGAGGCTACAAGTGGATGCTGGGATGAAGGTTGGACTGGATGATCCTCGTGGTCCTTTCCAACCACAGTGATTAATAGTGATGTTGTGCTGAGGGGGTTGGTTTAGTCAAGGACTTGTCAGTGTGAAACTAATCATTGGACTTGATGATCTTCAATATCTTTTCCAATCTAAGAAATTCTGTGATTCTGTGAAATGGAAAGAGTAGCAGCTCAAAAGATCAGTATCATGGAATCAACCAGGTTGGAAGAGACCTCCAAGATCATCCAGTCCAACCTAGCACCCAATCAACTAGACCATGGCACTAAGTGCCTCATCCAGTCTTTTCTTGAGCACCTCCAGGCACAGTAATGGAAATAAACTATGAACTAGATGAATCACTGTTGCTTAAATTTGCCTCAGTGATTGGATGTTAATTTCCAAAAGCATTAGCAGTAGGAAATCAAATCTATGTGAAATAAATAAGCTAGAACAGTGTTATGAAGCACATGGATACAGGAAGAGTTAATATATATTTTTTTTTAATGGTAAATCATCTGTTCTGAATCTACAGACTTGGTTGAATAAAACATAATTAAGGTTTAGACAGATATATACCCAGGTTTCTAAAACATGGCACCATTACTGAAACCTTTTTATAAAGCTGATGTGAGAAAAGGAAGATGCTTTTTCCACATGTAAAATGAAAATAAGACGGGAAGCAAACTGTGGAAATATTTGGTCTCTACTGTGAAGGAAAGGCACTTATGGCATCTGATGAGAATCTATGTTGTGTTGACAGTATTAACAATGGCTATCAGTTATTCTGATTGTCAAGTTGTTACAGAGGCTGATAGTGAAGAACTGGAGAAGGATCTCTCAGTGTTGAGTGACTGAAGTGATAAAGTGTCAGAGAAGCGAGGCAGAAAGTGAGATTATTTCCCTATGCCTATGTACACAGAAGTGAGCTTTGAACTTACCATCCATTTCCACTTGCTTTGATAGAAGAATGGGATTCTAGTTTTGCAATATAAAAATGGCAGCTCAATGCCCAGTAATTAAACCAAACCAAACCAAAATAAACAACCCTCAAAAACCCAAACCAACCAACCAAATTCCAAAACAACACCTCCCCCCAAATTATTAAGACAAAAGAACAAAGAAGGAAAACCAAACATTGTGTGCTAGTGGTATGTCTCCTGAATGGTTCGTGCTCTTTTGGTCTTGTGTGGCAAAAAAGCAGAACTGAAACATGTACAGGCAAGATTATCACGGTGATCAAAGGTGCAATATGAACATTCCTTGTGAAGGCTCCTGTGCAAGAAAACTAAATCAGATGTGCCTGCTGCAGGAATCTATAGAATCATGGGTACAATGAGGAAGGTGAATAGAGAGCAGTTCTTATCTCATCTGAAACAAATAAAAGAAGTAATTGCTTTACACAGTATGTAGTCAAGATGAGATGCTACCAGAGGATATGCTGGATAGTAAAACTAAATGAGTTTCAAAGAAGAGTAAAATATGTAATGATGTGTTGTAGAAGTTGAGATCAGATTTAAGAAGTTCACAGGATGTTAACTGCTGGAGAATGGTTCCTATTGGCTACAACTACTAATCAAAAAAACTGCCAGAACAAGAGGACACAGCCTCAGGCTGCGCCAGGGGAGATTTAGGCTTGAGGTGAGGAGAAAGTTCTTCACTGAGAGAGTCATTGGACACTGGAATGGGCTGCCCGAGGAGGTGGTGGAGTCGCCGTCCCTGGGGCAGTTCAAGGCAAGGTTGGACGTGGCACTTGGTGCCATGGTCTAGCCTTGAGCTCTGTGGTAAAGAGTTGGACTTGATGATCTGTGAGGTCTCTTCCAACCCTGATGATACTGTCATACTGTGATCTCCTACAGACGATTGCTATGGATTCTTGGATGCTCCAAATCAGGCCCAAAGAACATTCTCCTGACCTGTAAGATTAAAACCATAGTATGCAAATTTGGTTGCACTCAAGTGAATAATGAGCAGTAGAAAACATTATCTCTGTATAATGGCACCATCTAATTCAATGGCTTTTGTTCTTTGGGTCCCACTGTTTGAATATGAAACATTAAGTAAGGTTGTGGATGCAGGTTTACCTTGGAAAATGAATCATCTTCGTTTCAGATATGTGATAGAATTACTAGTTACCCAGATGACTTTCTTGAGGCACAGATATAGAACTTTTATGTAGAGGAAGAAATTCTAGACAGAAGCAGACCTTCAGGCTTAACCTGTTAGATTTTCACTGTGCCATGTGTTGTACACAGCAAGTTTACTGACATGTACATGACTTATTCAGGCTTATTCTACTTGATTGATATATTTCTCAGTTTGACCTAGAAGTTAAGACTAAAATCTGGTGAATCTTAAATGAGCGGCATGTCTGAGAACAGACAAAGCACAGCTGAAGTAGGTTCATATAGCCAAGAAATAAATTCAGTTGTTGAGGTCACAGATCTGTAGAGAAAGAAATTTCTGTAGATAATTTAATTTTAGCTTAAAAAAGAATTAATTAAAACCAATAAAGAGTTATCTGGTACAAGCTATTTCTTTGACTTTTGAAATGCAGGAATAACTGAGTGTCTTTATTTTGGAAAGGAGAGGAAAGGGAAGGAAAGGGAAGGAAAGGGAAGGAAAGGGAAGGAAAGGGAAGAGAAGAGAAGAGAAGAGAAGAGAAGAGAAGAGAAGAGAAGAGAAGAGAAGAGAAGAGAAGAGAAGAGAAGAGAAGAGAAGAGAAGAGAAGAGAAGAGAAGAGAAGAGAAGAGAAGAGAAGAGAAGAGAAGAGAAGAGAAGAGAAGAGAAGAGAAGAGAAGAGAAGAGAAGAGAAGAGAAGAGAAGAGAAGAGAAGAGAAGAGAAGAGAAGAGAAAATTAGGTTCTTTTGTTTTTGTATTGATTACTGTGATGGTCTGGGTGTTACCTGCCCTGCTACACTTATGAAATCACCCAGACTAGACTCAGTGGAGATGGAAGTTAAGGAATGAAGCTTTATATTTACAGCTTAGCACAATATACAAGTAGGTTTTTACGATATATACAGCCATATACAGAAATATACAAGTTAAAAAGTTATGCAGAAACACAACACCCCTCCCAAAAAAACAGAGTCCCCAGGAGGGCTCCCAACCACCCTTCCACCTTCTTTCCACCCCTCTACCATATCCTAGAGTTTACTTTATGTGCAAGGTGAGTTTGGAGCATCAGCTGGGGGGTTAGGAAGCAGATGGACTAGTTACACAGACAGCAGGTTAGGGAGACAAGGGAGGCAGCCAGAGCCAGAGAGAGCAACTCTGTTGTTTATGTTTTGTGCTCTTGTTTTTATATATCTCAGCAAGCCTATGAGTGCAGTAGACATCACCATTGTTTCCTTTTCACAGCCTATAATCTAATTCTTCTCACCAAAATATTCCAGCTAGCTTCAAGCTAGCCCAATACAAAACATAAGGAAGGAAAGCAGTAAAATAGTTACTGTAAGGAACTTAAATAATGGATAAATTCACTTGGCAGAAGAGTACCACCAAAGATGGTTTCTGTGAGCATCAAGAAATTGCTCAGCATCACAGGCATAGCCTGTTCTCAGAATACTACATTTGCATTTAAGATAGGAAAACCAGTCAGAGTCTATCCTTCCTGTTGATGGCATTTTAATTCAGAACAGTTTCCATATCTAGAAGATTTCCCCAGACATTTTCCTTTATGCAATGAAAAAGTTTGTAAAAATAGTACTGGAAGGATAATGCTTCATGGTTCAAAGGAAGTGCAGCACTTCAGAAGACAAAGAATTTTCAAAGCTATATTTTGTTCCAGGTGCAAAGCACATGTTTCAGTGGACTGTTGAAAGATTCCATGGTAATATTTATGTGTTTAACATTTAAAATCAGATTATGTTAAATAAACACTGAATCAATAGCTCATCAGTATGATAAAATGGTGAGTCTAATTAGAAACTGCAGCCTTGCAATGTAACATAAAAAAGGTTAATCTTAAAAAATAAAAGCAATTAGTATTTTGTGCTTAAATCTAAGTACTAGTTTCTTGTCCAATTAAGACCCATCTGCTTGCAGCCATTTTTATGGATATCAAACATGATGTTCAAACAAAAAAAAAATATCAAAGGTCTTCAAGAAGAGAGAAAATAACATCCTCATTAATGAGGATTGTGCATCATTCCTATTATTCTGGCCCCAAAAATACAGTGATAGAATGACTTATCTGTGCTTGTTATAAAGTGACTTGAAGATTAATCTTTGCTAACTACTTGTTTAATGTTACGGTTAATAATTAGTTACCTTGTAGCCCTATACCATCCATCACATTGCTGAACTGACTCAGTTCTTTTTTTAAACTTATAAAAGGTTATTTATCTTTGCTTAAGGCTACTTTGGATAAAAAAATATCTGAAAGGTTATAGAGTGCTGATTTTGTGAGAACTTATTCTGCATGCAAACCGCAAATCGTTTTTTATTAGTTTCCAGGTTTATTGCTTTCCACAGTAGAAAAGAGCCATTTTCTTCAACAGAAATGGCAAACACATAACTGTGTATTAGAATCATAGAATTGTAGAATCAGCCAGGTTGGAAGAGACCTCCAAGATCATCCAGGCCAACCTAACACCCAGCCCTAGACAATCAACTAGACCATGGCACTAAATGCCTCATCCAGGCTTTTCTTCAACACCTCCAGGGATGGTGATGCTATCACCTCCCTGAGCAGCCCATTCCAATGGCAAATCACTCTCTCTGGGAGAACTTCCTCCTAACATACAGCCTAGACCTCCTCTAGCACAACTTGAGACTGTGTCCCCTTGTTCTGTTGCTGGTTGCCTGGGAGAAGGGACCAACCCCCACCTGGCTACAGCCTCCGTTCAGGTAGTTGTAAACAGCAATGAGGTCACCCCTGAGCCTCCTCTTCTCCAGGCTGCACACCCCCATCTCCCTCAGGCTCTTATTAACTCATAAATATTTTCAAACATTCTTCAAAGGAATTTAGATGAATTAGCATAATCTCTTGTGCACAACAACTATTTTCTGAAATCTCTAGAGATTAAATGCTAATTTCTTTTATTTTGGCAGAGAATTTTGTTAACTCTGTTTTAGAGACTAACAACAACATAAAACCAAAATATTTAATACCCCCGATTTTTAAGAAATAGATTTTGCTGCTGACAGGAGCTTGACTTGAAGAGGGTGATACAATTACACTCTTCTGCCAGGCAACCAGCAACAAAACAAGGGGACACAGTCTCAAGTTGTGCTGGGAGAGGTGTGGGCTGGATGTTAGGAGGAAGTTCTTGCCGGAGTGATTGGCATTGGAATGGGCTGCCCAGGGAGGTGGTGGAGTCTCCATCCCTGGAGGTGTTGAAGAAAAGCCTGGATGAGGCACTTAGTGCCACGGTCTAATTGATTGGCTATGGCTGGGTGCTAGGTTGGACTGGATGACCTTGGAGGTCTCTTCCAACTTGATTGATTCTATGATTCTATGATTTCAGCTTTTTCTGTCTAAAAGTATGTTCTGGTGTTTGAAGTCTTGCTGATTTGTCAATTGTCCTCTATATTCATCATGTGTAAATTAGATTTACACCCAGGAGATTTCTTTAAAGATCTGCAGACAGAACATGATCAATAAGCTATTCTTTCCCCTAGTAAAGTAGAAATAATTGCAATAATTTTAAAAAGGAATATAAATAAATTAAAATGTCAAGGGTTAGCCTTTATTTATACCTGAATCAGCAAATTAATCACTGCAGTTCCCACCGTGATGATATCTTAATCCCCTAGTACATATGTTGCATTCTGCTTTGCAGCAAATGATAGTAGCTTTAATACTTTAATATATTTATGCAAAGCAGCTGAGTTAAAATTGCTTGGGGGACTGTAATTTTAAAAGTGTTGTCTTTTGTGTGCACAACAGTACAGCTATAATGAACCATTAATGTATTTTTCTCCATTTAATTATGTAAAGAATTGATTATACACCTTCTGGTGTTCTGCATGCTACACTATAGAATGATTACCTGGATCTTCAGCTGGTGATAAGAAAATAACTCACGTGAAATCTTGAAGCTAGAATCATTTGCTGCTGCTGAGACTGTTCTGCTATGATTAGCATGGAGGGGATACAGCCCATTAACATCCAGACATTGCAAGGGCTTTACTTGCCTTGCCATAGATTTTCCCTGAAATTACAATGTTAATTTTTGTCTCTTGGGAAAAAGAGCAGCTGCCCAATCTTGTGCCTGGTTACATGGGTGTAAATCAGAAAGGACGCCCTGAATTCACTGAAGTTATTCAAGTATGAAAAGCAGCGTGATTTCCTCATCAAACCTGAAAGGTATTGTCTGAGGTGACCTGAAACAAGCTTGTAGTGGGATACAATAAGTCCCTGTAATGTACTCTCATTTAGTGTGTAAGTAAAGAATAATTTTAGACTAGCACTCTGCATTCTCATCAAAGACATTCTTGGTGCAGTAAGAGCTGATAAGGTGCATTCTTTTTCTTCTCCATTTATAAATCAGAGGCTGTTTAGAGGATCTGTGGAAGTGATGTGAAACAAAGTCTGCTTTCAGCAGTAAATACTTATTGAGTTATTTATTTTTTGTTCAGTATGTTCTTCAACATATACCACCCACTCAGTGTTAAAATGGATTCATCCAGTCCTAAATAAGACATATTTCAGAAACTGGTATAGAATGTTGCTCTTTGGTTTGTAAGATAGACTCGTAGAATTGACAAGGTTGGAAGAGACCTCCAACCTCATCCAGTCCAACCTAGCACCCAGCCCTAGCCAATCAACTAGACCATGGCACTAAGTGCCTCATCCAGACTTTTATTTAACACCTCCAGGGACAGTGACTCCACCACCTCCCTGGGCAGCCCATTCCAATGCCAATCACTCTCTCTGGCAACAACTTCCTCCTAACATCCATCCTATACCTCCCCTGGCACAACTTGAGACTGTGTCCCCTTGTTCTGTTGCTGGTTGCCTGGCAGAAGAGACCAACCCCACCTGGCTATTGTAGTATGAAGCAATTTTTTTAAAGATGCAAGTGCTGGTCCACAAAGGCTTTCTGATTTCTCCTTTACTGCATATTGGTGGAGTCTTCACTGGCCTGGATCACAGAATTGGCAAGGGGTTTTCCAACTGTGAGATATTTGGCTACCCAAATTTGTCATCATTGCTGCCACTCTATGAAAGGAAGCTATTAATTCATGGTAGTCAAATAAGCAGATTGTGAAAATGGTGGTCACAGTCATTCCAGCATTTGTGAAGGCAGAAACTCAGTTTCACTTAGCATGTGGGTACACCATGTCTTTCATGAATTCATATGCATATTTCTGCCACTGTCATAAGCAAGCTTCATCCATCAGAACTGTTTTCTCATTAGAGACACATTAAAAATCTATTGCCTTAAGTCTCCCAAGGAAATCTTTAGTTCAATATGCAAGGAAATCATAGCATTCCTCCTGACTTTTCCTGATTGTGCTAGTTTGAGCCTAGCTGGGATGTTTTGGTGAGAAGAATTAGATTATCATCTGTGAAAAGGAAACAATGGTGATGTCTCCTTCACTCATAGGTTGGCTGAGATGTATAAGAACAAGAATAACAACATAGATAATAGAGTTTGCTCTCTGGCATTGGGCTGCACTTCTCCCTCTTTAACCTGCCGTCTGTGTGAATAATCCTTCTGCTTCCTAACCCTCCTGGCCGATTCTCCAAACTCACCTTGAATGTAAGGCAAAGTCTGGGGTAAGGTAGAGGGGTCGGAAGAAGGTGAAAGGTTGGTTGAGAGCCCTTCCTGGGGACTCTGTTTTCTGGGAGGGCTGTTGTGTTTCTGTATTACTTTTTAACTTGTCTATTTCTGTCTATAGCTGTAGATGTTGTAAATGTCTGCTTGTGTATTGTGCTAAGCTGTAAATATAAAGCTTTATTCTGATTTCCAGATTGGCTGAGTCTAGTCTGGGTGATTTTTTTAAGTGTAGGGAGGTGGGTAACACCCTAACCATCACACTGATGTATGCTCCTGAGTCTGGAAATGGGCAGCCTGCCAAAGGCAAATCTCACAGCATAGACTTGGTTTTCACTGGTCACATGAGCCTCTGAAAGCTGCAGAGCCTAGTGGTTTCTAGCTGAGAAAACTGAACTCATTCTAAAATGCTGTCAATATCTGAACTCCACATCTGCTCACAACTTGCCAAGACTAGATGAGGCCATTGTGTAGCACAGCACTCATGTTGTTTGCAAATGAACTGACTTTGCTGTAGTGACTTTGGATTATGTGCCTTCGCCTATATTGCCAGTTGATCGATTATTGGGCAGAGTCCAATGGGATGGCGTTCAATAGCTCCAAGTGCAGGGTGCTGCACTTTGGCCACAACAACCCCATGCAGAGATACAAGCTGGGGTCGGAGTGGCTGGAGAGCAGCCAAACAGAGAGGGATCTGGGGGTGCTGATTGACGCCCGCCTGAACATGAGCCAGCAGTGTGCCCAGGTGGCCAAGAGAGCCAGTGGCATCCTGGCCTGCATCAGGAATGGTGTGGTCAGCAGGAGCAGGGAGGTCATTCCGCCCCTGTACTCAGCACTGGTTAGACCACACCTTGAGTACTGTGTTCAGTTCTGGGCCCCCCAGTTTAGGAAGGACATTGAGATGCTTGAGCGTGTCCAGAGAAGGGCGACGAGGCTGGTGAGAGGCCTTGAGCACAGCCCTATGAGCCTGGAGAAGAGGAGGCTCAGGGGTGACCTCATTGCTGTCTACAACTACCTGAGGGGTGGTTGTGGCCAGGAGGAGGTTGCTCTCTTCTCTCAGGTGGCCAGCACCAGAACGAGAGGACACAGCCTCAAGCTACACCAGGGGAGATTTAGGCTGGAGGTGAGGAGAAAGTTCTTCACTGAGAGAGTCATTGGACACTGGAATGGGCTGCCCGGGGAGGTGGTGGAGTCGCCGTCCCTGGAGCTGTTCAAGGCAAGATTGGACGTGGCACTTGGTGCCATGGTCTAGCCTTGAGCTCTGTGGTAAAGGGTTGGACTTGATGATCTGTGAGGTCTCTTCCAATCCTAATGATACTGTGATACTGTGATCGATTATCAGTCAGGGAGATAAATGCTAATTTTTCATTAAAGAGGTTAATAAGGCACAATATCAAAAGGAGCAGGAAAATATCTCATCTAATTGAAACTTTTGCCTATAATTTGGCACCCTATATCTGAGATAACTGAGATAGAACATGATTCACCACTTGGAACAGAGAATGATAGAATCATAGAATCAGCCAGGTTGGAAGAGACCTCCAAGATCATCCAGTCCAACCTAGCACCCAACCCTATCCAACCAACTAGACCATGGCACTAAGTATACATTTATTGGTGAACAGACAAAATAACAGCGACACACAATAGCTGAAGCCAAAAGCTGAGGGCAAAAGCCATTTATTGCTATATCCACAGTCTTTTAAATGCCATTCTGCAAGTTGTGGTAATTCTACAAGTTATAGAATACAGTGATTGGACAACATATTGTTCTAAAATTTCTTATTGGATAACAGTGAAGTAAAAGTGAGATGTTGGCTATTTTAACACTGACTTCTTTCAGTTCTCTGTTCTAAGTTATGTCACTTCCATGCAAATGTTACACAAGGCAAGAATACTAATTTACTACACAGGGATGTGCTCCAAAAATACATCATTCATCGCATTTAGCTGACTCTCTTTTTTGATTCCCACAGCTAAGTGCCTCATCCAGGCTTTTCTTGAACACCTCCAGAAGCAGTGATGCCACCACCTCCCTGGGCAGCCCATTCCAATGCCAATCAGTCTCTCTGGCAACAACTTCCTCCTAACATCCAGCCTAGACCTCCCAACTTGAGTCTGTGTCCCCTTGTTCTGTTGCTGGTTGCCTGGCAGAAGAGACCAACCCCCACCTGGCTACAGCCTCCCTTCAGGTAGTTGTAGACAGCAATGAGGTCACCCCTGAGCCTCCTCTTCTCCAAGCTAAACAACCCCAGCTCCCTCATCATAGTGCTGCTGCCTCCTGTTCTATTATCAACAATGAATATATTTTACATGACAGTATGAAATTTTGGCAGGAAAATAAGGGAGGGGAGGAGTAGACTCTTTGTGGACTGGCTTAATCATCTAGTTATTCTCAACAATCTTCATAGTTATCTGGCTATTGAATTGCAGGGGTTCTTAATTAACAATGTAAGCATGAGAAATGACAGTGGACTCAAAGTGCCCAATCAGGTGTTTTGAGTGGAGATTGAGAACCTTGCTCCTATATCTCAGCTGTCTAGCTACTAGAGGTAAAAAAAATCTCTAGTTAAGAAAGACCAAAAAAAGTCTTATTTTAAGAGACTCAGATGATTGTTATTCACTTAGATTTCATCAGACTCTCTCTTCTACTCTGGAACCAGGCCATTTGACCTAAATTCACCTACTTAAAAATCCATTTGAACTATTCAGTTCAGCCCTCTTATATTAACACAAAAGTACTTTTGAAGACAGTGTTCCCCCATCTGCATTTTAGCTTGAAGTTTAATCTCTTTCTTTCCCCCCCCCCCCCCCCTTTCTTTCTTCTTTATAGTCTAAGAACTTAACGTTACTTTGGTTTAAGGACTCTCTTTGTGAGTTATTACATCTGCATGTGCGTGTCCTTCTCGTTCCCCAACAACTGTGGCATTTCCAGTAAGAAAATAAAATCAAAATTACCAAACTATATATTTTTATATATTTCAAAGGAAAATAAAACTGAGTTTATTGTCATTGATTTTAGAATCATAGAATAGAATCATAGAGTCAGTCAGAGTTGGAAGGCACCACAAGGATCATCTAGTTCCAACCCTCCTGCCATGGGAAGGGGCACTCTACCCTAGAGCAGGCTGGCCACAGCCTCAGCCAGCCTGGCCTTAAACACCTCCAGGGATGGGGCCTCAACCACCTCCCTGGGCAACCCAGTCCAGCCTCTCACCACTCTCATGCTCAACAACTTCCTCCTCATGTCCACTCTGAATCTCCCCACCTCCAGCTTTGCTCCATTCCCCCTAGTCCTGTCACTACCTCATAGCTTCAAAAGTCCCTCCCCAGCTTTTTTGTAGGCCCCCCTCAGATACTGGAAGGCCACAAGAAGGTCACCTGGGAGTCTCCTCTTCTCCAAACCGAACAGCCCCAGCTCTTTCAGTCTGTGCTCACAGCAGAGTTGCTCCAGCCTTCTGAGCATTCTTGTGGCCCTTCTCTGGACATGCTCCAGCATCTCCACATCCCTCTTGTAATAGAGGCTCGAGAACTGGATGCAGTACTCCAGGTGGTGTCTCAGCAGAGCAGAGTAGAGGGGGAGAATCACCTCCCTCGACCTGCTGGCCACATTTCTCCTGATGCAGTCCAGCATCTGGTTGGCCCTGCGGGCTGCAAGTGCACACTGCTGGCTCCTGTTGATCTTCTCATCCACCAGCACCCCCAAGTCCCTGTCCTCAGTGTTGCCCTTCAGCCACTCACTGCCCAGCCTGGATTTGTGCTTGGCATTAACCCAGATGCGGGATCTTGTACTTGATTTTGTTGAACCTTATGAGGTTGGCTTGTGTCCACCTCTCCAGCCTGTCCAGGTCCCTCTGCATGGATCCCTTCCCTCCAGCCTGTCTGCTGCACCACACAGCTTGGTGTCATCAGCAAACCTGCTGAGAGTGCACTCAATGCCTCTGTCCATGATACACACAAAGATGTTGAACAAGTCTGGTCCCAGGACTGATCCCTGAGAGACTTCACTTGTCACTGGCTTCCACTTGGACATGTACCTGTTGGCAGCCACTCTTTGGGTGCGGCCACCAAGCCAGTTCTTTATCCATCTCGTGGTCCACCCATCAAACCCATGTGTCACCAGCTTGGAGGCCAGGATGTGGTGTGGGGAAGATTTTGGAATCTGTGAAAGTAGGAGATACTTAAAGAATATTATTTTCTAAAAGTAACATTTTATTGTGCACTTACAAACTGAGTACTATTTAATACAAACTTTCAACAGAACTGTGCCATGGAGTCATAATCCAAGCTGGTACCTTCCAAAGCCCCAAGAGAGCAAACACAGAAAAAGAGGGGATCTGATGTCCAGTTTTGGGCCCCCCAATTCAAGAGAGGTGTTGAGATACTGAAACATGTCCAGAGAAGGGCAACAAAGCTGGTGAGGGGCCTGGAGCACAAACCTTATGAGCAGAGGCTGAGGGAGCTGGGGGTGTTTAGCCTGGAGAAGAGGAGGCTGAGGGGTGACCTGCATGCTGTCTACAACTACCTGAAGCTAGGCTGTAACCAGGTGGGGGTTGGCCACTTCTCCCAGGCAACCAGCAACAGAACAAGGGGACAGTCTCAAGTTGTGCTGGGGGAAGTACAGTCTGGATGTTAGGAGGAAGTTGTTGCCAGAGAGAGTGGTTGGCATTGGAATGGGCTGCCCAGGGAGGTGGTGGAGTCACCGTCCCTGGAGGTGTTCAAGAAAAGCCTGGATGAGGCACTTAGTGTCATGAGCTAGTTGACTGGATAGGGCTGGGTGATACTTTGGCCTGGATGATCTTGGAGGTCTCTTCCAACCTGGTTGATTCTATAATTCTAGGGGTTTCACTTGTGGCAAACTAGGCTTGAGAATAATGCAAATAGCTTAAGTCTTTTTTCTCTTCAGGATCATGTGATGAACCATCGTGTGTGAGGAGTAAGTAACAGAGCCCAGATGTTTTCATATATATGGCTGCTTTATTATGTGAATCTCAGGTTAGCCATTCTGTATGGTTTGATATATGAGGACTAAAATTTTTGGATTATGTTTTTGAGTGATGTTTATGAGTAATATTTTTTGGGGTGATTTGAAATTTCTTATGGCTCCTGGTGTCCTGATGTCAGAAAAGTTAATCAGCATTGTGGGTTTCTTGTTTTACAGCAATTGTAAGATTATTGCTTTCCTTATTCCTTCTTCTCTAGTGTTGCTGTTGTTCTTTTCATGATGTACTCAACATAAGCCTAATGAAGGAGGCTTTTTTAGTGTGTTGTTTTTGTTTAAACTTTCCTCTCTTCCCGTTCATATCCCCTCGGTGATTATAAACCCATTGCAGCAACTGAGCTGATGTGTAATGCTGCAGCAGAGGTGTATGAATATATTTTGAGTGATAAATGGCTGTTGAAATGCCATTAGAAGTGAGCACTGCTGTTATGCTTAATTCACTACAGCTTACAGTTTTTTGAGGGGTCGTTGTTGTCTAATCACTCTCAGAATTCATGTACTTCAGAGAGAGGCACTTTCACATGTTAAAAGATGCTTTCTCTCATTGCTCACCTTTTATGCTCAGATTTCTGAGAATTCATAAGCTGGCAAGGAGATAGGCTCTGTGTTGTGTATGCTGTCCTTGAGCAGTCAGGCATGATTCCTGTTAGCAAAATCTGCACTGATGTTTAGACCAGCAAATTGACTGTGCAGTTTCTCAGCTTCATTAGATTAATTGGATGACATTTAGTACCTGTTTAGGGCATTGGAAATCCCAAAACACTTTTTTTTTTTGTTTTTTTGTTTCTTGTTTCAAAATTAAATTATCTAGTTTTGGATCTATCTCCCTTCATTTGTTTTCTTCATTTCCCCTCTTTCATTGCTTTGTCCTCTCCTTGAATAGCTTATTAATGCCATACCTCTGCTTTGTCTAGTATCCATCCTTTCTGTAGCCAGGCAAGGGTTGGTCTCTTCTCCCAGGGAACCAGCAATAGAACAAGGGGACACAGTCTCAAGTTGTGCTGGGGGAGGTCTAAGCTGGATGTTAGGAGGGAGTTCTTCCCAGAGAGAGTGATTGGCATTGGAATGGGCTGCCCAGGGAGGTGGTGGAGACACCGTCCCTGGAGGTGTTGAAGCAAAGCTTGGATGAGGCACTTAGTGCCATGGTCTAGATGACTGGGTAGAGCTGGGTACTAGGTTGGACTGGATGACCTTGGAGGTCTCTTCCAACTTGGTTGATTCTATGATTTCTTCAGGGCTGCACCTCAACATTTTAAATCCATTTATTTATCTTCCTTGAAGATAATTTGTACCTCCAGTTTCAAATTTATTCCTTACAGTTTATATGTTTCACCTTTTAGATAGTTTCATCCAGAAAGCCTATGGTTTGCATTTGACTCTTTACTACCCAGGACACCATACTTATAAAACAGTGTACCAAGCTTGAAAACATCCTGAAGGCCATTAAAAATTTCAACAAGACCAAGCACAAGGACCTTCTCATGAGCTGTGGCAATCCCAAGTGTCAATACAGACAGGGACTGAGAGCAGCTTTGTGGGCTTGGGGATATTGGTAGACTGAAAATTAGCCATTAACTAACAGTGTGCACTTACAGTCCAGAAGTCACGTACCTTGGGCTGCATCAAAGGAAATGTGGCCAGATGTCAAGGGAGGTGATTCTGCCCCTCCACTTTGCTGTAATGAGACTCTGCCTGGAGTCTTGTGTCCAATTCTGGGACACTCAGTGTAAAAACGACAAGTTCGAGGAACTCTAGAGGAGGGCACCCAAAATGCTCAGAGCAATAGAACACTTCTCTTATGAGGAAAGTGTGAGAGATGTGAAGTTCAGCCAGGAGAAGGCTCCAGGAAGACCTTATCGTGACTCTTCAGTACTCAAAGGAGGCCTATAAGAAAGATGGGGACAGACTTTTTACCAGTGCCTGTTGCAACAAGACAAAGGGATAATAGTTTTGAACTACAAGAGGGTAGATTTTTATGATGAGAGAGATGAGAGACTAGAACAGGTTGCTGGGAGAAGTTATGGATCACTTATGCTCAAGGTCAGGTTAGATGGGGCTTTCAACAAGCTTGTCTGCTGAAAGATGTGCTTGTCTATGGCAGAAGAGTGGGCACTAGATGACCTTTAAAGGTCTTTTCTGTCCTAAACCATTCTGTGAGTCTATGATTCTATGCAGGCAGCAAATTCAGAGCTTCAGAAGAAAGCTATCACTTGAGGAATTTAGCACTACATTCTAGATGTTTAAAATAGATACCATTGTTTAGTATCAAGATACTTTGTTTCCACTTGCTAACTTTTATTAAAGACATTGTTGCAATCTTCTATACCTCTCTATTTTTTCAATAGCTGTTTTCCTTTCCTACTAACTCAGTTTCTCCTGCTTTGCTGGTTTCTATCATCACTTCTTTTTTTAAAAGAGTGACCCAGTACTGCATTTTGCCAGCAGGATCAGACAGAAATTCCATCTTGGCTTCCACCTTTTATCATGCTCCTCTCCTATCACTCTCACAGATCAGCTATCCAAGAGAATTATTCATAGAACACCAAAGTAAAAAGGTGTCACATCTGTATGTTCTTAGTGCAACTGTTATTGTGAATTATACATCTACATAATTATTAATGACTCTTGAAAAAATTATGAAGGTCATATAGTTGACTCCCTGTAGACAGACATCATGCACAGGTGCTTGCATTGTTCTCAGCCATTCTACAATCCAGACAGACTCACACAGTCTGTAACTCTCATCTGCAGGAAGTTTTATAGTGTTTTGTTCACTTCATGAAAAAAAGAAATCAGTTATAGGATTGGCCTCAATTTCTGATCCACAATTTACAGGCTTTTCCTGTTGATTTATAATCTGACAATGTTTACTTTTCTTGTGTGTTCAGACACTGGATGATCTTGGAGATCTCTTCCAACCTGGTTGATTTTATGATTCTATGATTCTAAGTTGTTGCCAGAGAGAGTGATTGGCATTGGAATGGGCTGCCCAGGGAGGTGGTGGAGTCATCGTCCCTAGAGGTGTTCAAGAAAAGCCTGGATGAGGCAATTAGTGCCATGGTCTAGTTGATTGGACAGGGCTGGGTGCTGGGTTGGACTGGATGATCTTGGAGGTCTCTTCCAACCTGGTTGATTCTATGATTCTATGACCACTCATTGCTGTTAATTGTACCTTCCTAGAGAAGCTCCCCTCCATATATGAAGCATTATAATTGTGAACGTCTACTATCTAAAGTGTACGTAGCCCCTTGTGCTAGTTTGAGGCTAGCTGGAATATTTCTAGTGAGAGAAATTAGATGACAGGCTGTGAAAAGGAAACAATGGTGATGTCTACTTCACTCATAGGCTTGCTGACATGTATAAAAGTAAGAACACAAAACATAGATAACAGAGTGGCTCTCTGTTGCAGCTGGTGCCTGTACTTTTCTCCCTGGCCTGCTTTCTGTGTAACTAATCCTTCTGCTTTCTAACCCCCCTGGTCAATGCTCCAAAATCACCTTGCACATAAGGCAAAGTCTGGGGTAAGACAGAGGTGTGGGAAGAAGGTGGAAGGGTGGTTGGGAGCCTCTCCTGGGGCCTCTGTTTTCTGGGAGAGCTGTTGTGTTTCTGTATTTCTTTTTACCTTGTATATTTCTGCACATGACTGTAGATACTGTAAAGATATGTTTGTATATTCATAGAATCATAAAATCATAGAATCAAACAGGTTGGAAGAGACCTTCAAGAGCATCCAGTTCAACCTATCACCCAGCCTTATCCAGTCAACTAGACCATGTCATTGTGCCAAGCTATAAATATAAAGCTTCATTCCTTAATTTCCAGACAGCTGAATCTAGACTGAGTGATTTCAGAACAGTGGGGGTGTGGATAACACCCAAACCGTCACATCCCTTCATCTTACTTTTGGTTTCCTGAGCAAACTTGTTGATGTTCTCTAAGAGCTTCTACCAGTAGGTGACAAAACTCCACCTTCAAAACCAATTTTTATACCATTCCAGATTGAGAATGTTGGAGCCTAAGGACTACTGATCAGCCAAAAAAGTAGCTGGAAGGGTAATGGTACATCATTTCCATAATCGTCCGGGGTTCTTTGGCTGCATCTGAAGGGTCTCTCTACCTATCTAAAAACAAATATTTCAGGTTCCATGGCTTACCACATTCACATATTGTGAATATGTCTTGGATATTACCTGTAGCAATTATTTGTAGCTTGGATATTATTCACAGTATCACCAAGGTTGAAAGAGACCTCATAGATCATCAAGTCCAACCTTTTACCACAGAGCTCAAGGCTAGACCATGGCACCAAGTGTAACAAGTAGAAAAAGAAAACTAAAAACTAAGCAGTGTGATAACTACCAAAGTAAAACATCTTGAAGCCATCGTGGATCTCTTCTGCTTTTTAACTACTTTTCTGAAAAATAAGACTCAAAAGAACATTTCACATCCCCTTGAGAGCTATCCACTTCTGTTAGCCTAAGCTTGTGCTAAAAACCTAGTTAATAGTGTTACAGGGATAAAAGAGTAATTTCATTTATTTATTATTTACTTACTTACTTATAGATTTTGGCCAGAAGCTAAACAGTTCCTGTGTGAATTTCAAAAGGTTGCTTAGATCTGTGAATTGATGCTATTTTAAAAATCTTATTTGTCTTTCTTTAGGTTTTCTCTTTCTCTTTCAGTCTTCTCCAGTATGGTGGTTATTAAGTCTGTCTATTATTCAAGTTGAGTGGCATTTTCCACAATGACATCTTATTTATAAAGGGCTGTAAACTGACAAAGCATAACCACAGGGGCTAAAAATGTACTCATCAAACAACTGCATAAGCCTGATTCCTTTTTGCTTGCTGCAGCAAAATCAGTTCTTCCATTTCCAAACAATAGGACATAGAGAAATATTGTTTTCATGTGTTATAAAAATTATTCCAAGTACTTTTAAGGGCAACAAAGCTGGTGTAAGGTCTAAAGAACAAGTCTTATGAGGAGTGGGTGAAGCAACGGGGATTGTTTAGTCTGGAGAAGAGGAGTCTGAGGGAGATCTCACTGCTCTCTACAACTACCTGAAATGAGGTTTGAAGTGAGGGGGTGGTAAGTTTCTTCTCTCTAGTATCAGGTGACAAAACAAATGAAAACTCCCTGAAATTGTTCCAGGGGAAGTTTAGGCTGGATATTAGGAAAAAGTGTGATCAGACACTGGAATAAGTTGTCCATGGAGGGCACTGTCTCTGGAGGCTTTCAAGAAATGTGTGGATGTGACACTTGGGGAAATGGTTGAACTGTTTTGAGGTCTTAGACTGATGGTTGCACTTGATGGTCATAGAATCATAGAACTGCAGAATCAACCAGGTTGGAAGAGACCTCCAAGATCATCCACTCCAACCTAGCACCCAGCCCTAGACAATCAACTAGACCATGGCACTAAGTGCCTCATCCAGGCTTTTCTTCAACACCTCCAGGGACAGTGATGCCACCACCTCCCTGGGCAGCCCATTCCAATGGCAAATCACTCTCTCTGTGAAGAACTTCCTCTTAATATAGACATGGTCTTAGAAGTCTTTTCCAACCAAAACAGTGCCATGATTCTATGATTTTATTTTTAAAGAAGGACTAGCACCTTAATTTATATTAAAAAAAAAAAAAAAGGAATGGAAATTTATAGAAGAAGATGATTTTGGATAGAATGAAAAAAAAAAGGAAAGAAAAAGTGATATGTAATTCTTATAAATATCCCATAAGTTGGATCAAGTTTGCAAAGCTCAATGAATGAGTCTTTTTTGTGCTCAGTAAAGATTATTTCAGGGAAACTTTGCATCTCAAATCCGTCTAAACTGGATCACTCAGAGCAAAGAAAATGTTGGATAGGAGCACTGTGTGTTGGATGAACTAACATTTGAAGGAAAACTCATATGCCCTCTACTTCACCTAATTTTTTTGGAGCAAGGTCTGTGAAGCTCCCTCTATTGGGTTTGCATCCTCCCATCTCGAAAGGAGTCCTAGAGTTCACTTTTTGTCCATTGATCACAATGCAGAAAAGGAATCTAGCTTTTGGGTATTGAATCCTGTTTCTTGCTCTCTCCACTGGGGCTACTTATGGAAAGGAATGCAGAGCAGTGAAATGAAGGTTTGCAGTGACTTTTTTTCTCTGTCCTATGAATCTGTGTTGACCTAGAACTGAATGAAGGACAAGCAATAATGAGGTTTAGTGCAGTTCAGTGGTAGTGAGATCAAACCAGGTAGAGCTTTAAGAGTATAGGCTCTATTTTATAACTCAGTCCTAGCTGAGATATTGTTAGCTGGTTTCCTAGTATGGATTTTGTCTGATTTATGAAGCACTCCCTGGACAGTTTTCAGGCTTGGGGAATTACCATTGGTCACAGAACTTCCCTTTCTTCAGGGAACTAACCACCATGTTCCCTTTGTTCAGGGAACTAACCACCATGTCCAGTTCTGGGCCCCTCAATTCAAGAA
This sequence comes from Pogoniulus pusillus, assembly GCF_015220805.1. Classification (NCBI taxonomy): domain Eukaryota; kingdom Metazoa; phylum Chordata; class Aves; order Piciformes; family Lybiidae; genus Pogoniulus; species Pogoniulus pusillus. The sequence continues at coordinate 34,262,211 of NC_087270.1, forward strand.
AGATGTTGAGGTGCTGGAACATGTCCAGAGAAGGGCAACAATGCTGGTGAGGGAGCACAAATCCTATGAGGAGAGGTTGAGGGAGCTGGGCCTGTTTAGCCTGGAGAAGAGGAGGCTCAGGGGTGATCTTATTACTGTCTACAACTACCTGAAGGGACATTGTAGCCAGGTGGGGGGTGGCCTCTTCTCCCAGGCAACCAGCAATAGAACAAGGGGACACAGTCTCAAGTTGTGCCAGGGTAGGCATAGGCTGGATGTTAGGAAGAAGTTCTTGCCAGAGAGAGTGATTTCCCATTGGAATGGGCTGCCCAGGGAGGTGGTGGAGGCACCATCTCTGGGGGTCTTCAAGAAAAGCCTGGATGAGGCACTTAGTGCCATGGTCTAGTTGACTGGATAGGGCTGGGTGATAGGTTGGACTGGATGATCTTGGAGGTCTCTTCCAACCTGGTTGATTCTATGACTATGACTTCTACGACTTAGCAACCAAGATAGATTAGCTATGTGGATTCAAGACACACTAGAAAGTGTTCTCTGGACACTGTCATTTTATAGTGTAGATGTAACCTTTTTATCATGCTTATGAAATGCCCTTGATTATTGATTTCCAATAAGTTGTAAATATGGCATAAGACAATAATAATGATAATAGTAATATAATGTCTTCCTACAATCTGAGAATACACAAGCTTAGAGCATGTACCAAGCTTTCAGGGCTGAGGCTAGGGTGGGACACTAGGAACAGTCAGGCTTAAAAGCCACGTACAGCCCTGACTGTCAGTGTAGAAAATGTCATATTTGACAACAAAGCAAATTAGAAAATTCCTTCCCTCCTTTCTCATGCTATTTGTTCTGCCTTTATTTCTTCAAGTTATTGTTCCCTCCACTGTAGCTATGGAGCTGTAAACTGTTCCACTGACCCAATCTAGGTGAAATGAGAGGGGATATAGTCTAGGGGATTATTTCTAACAGAGTTCCTACTTTGTCACTCAGTTTTGGAAAGGTAGGGCTCAGCCCTGACTTTCAGCTGTACTAAACTTCTTTTGGGTTAAACGAGGCATTCCTTCACAAGGCTGCATGACTATAAGTTACTGAGGAGTGTCATGGCAGAATGCATCTAAGTGTCAGGTATGATTTGCGATGTCCTTGGATGTCTGAATGGTGAATATGAAATGTTAATAAGTGTTACGAATAAAGATAATGGTGGATTAAATTAAGATGCTAAATCAAGGATAGAAACACTTAAAGGTGATCAGAAGTTCAATTTGTTAATCACTAGATGGATATTATTTACATTATTGTAGTCTATCTCTTTCTGTCTTTAAACTGACATGAGATTCAGGAGCCTGACGATGTAGATAGAACACCTACAGGTATTTCAAAAGTTCTGCAACTTGGAAAAATAATTCAATATATGATACATTTCCACTGCATTTTCTTACTGCATAACAGGGTGATGAAGCTGGTGAGAGGCCTGGAGCACAGCCCTATGAGGAGAGGATGAGGGAACTGGGGTGTGCAGCCTGGAGAAGAGGAGGCTCAGCGGTGACCTCACTGCTGTCTACAACTACCTGAAGGGAGGCTGTAGCCAGGTGAGGTTTGTCTCTTCTCCCAGGGAACCAGCAACAGAACAAGAGGACATAGTCTCAAGTTGTGCTGGGGTAGCTATAGGCTGGATGTTAGGAGGAAGTTCTTCCCAGAGAGAGTGATTGGCATTGGAATGGGCTGCCCAGGGAGGTGGTGGAGTCACTGTCCCTGGAGGTGTTGAAGAAAAGCCTGTATGAGGCACTTAGTGCCATGATGTAGTTGACTGGCTAGGGCTGGGTGCTAGGCTTGACTGGATGATCTTGGAGTCTCTTCCAACCTGGTTGATTCTATGAACAGACATAGGACAGTTTACAACTCCTTCATGTGTACATTACTTCAAATATATTATAAAGAAACTATGCTTGTGCCTTATCACAGAACAAGTGGCAATCATAATTACTGAAGTCAATTATTACCCTTCTAGTCCACAGTGGACACTAACAAATGATGTACTAACCAGCCACAACTGAAAAATCCTGTATTGGCTTCCAGTGCAGGAAAACCAACCAAATCTTTTAACGCTTCCTAATACGCTCTCTGTAGCACTTTGCTCTATACAAGGATACCTCCTAACTAGGCTGGACAGGAATATTTTATGAGCAGCAGGAGAAGATCAGCTTTCTTCTAGAAAGACATCAGCACATCCTGGTGTGAACAGCAGGGGCATGGAAATTCTTATTTATACAACTCTATCCATTCAGCCTTTTTGGGTACATGCCAATTTGCTGTAAAAGCTTATGTCACAATCTCACCAAGCTCTCTGCTGTGTGCCAGCTCATCTGCAGAAGCAGAATAAAAGAATGCAAGTATAATAATTATAAAAACTCCTAGAAATAAAACATGGAATGACTGTACTACATAGACAGAGACTGCTGAAAAGGAAAATGTAGTTCACTAACTTCCCTGTGTGCATTGAATATGCTCTGTAGTCCATGAACTGACTCAGGGAAACACTGTAGCTTGCTGTATCTATATACAGGCATCACAGTCTGAGAAACAGGAATTATTGTGGCATTAGAATCACCTGATTTTGTGCCACCCTTTGACAGTTTTGCCATTGGCACATTTCAACACTGTTTTGTTTGGACAGAAGGACAACCTGTTGTTGCAGAGGGGCCCTGATGGGCTGGATGAGTGGGCAGAGGGTTAGGGTTAGGGTTATCTTAATTCATCTGGTACTGTTGGAGGGTAGGAGAGCCCTGCAGAGGAACCTTGACAGGCTGGATGGGTGGGCAGAGGCCAATGGGATGAGATTTAACAAGGCCAAGTACAGGGTTCTACACTTTGGCTACAACAACCCCAAGCAGCACTACAGGCTGGGGACAGAGTGGCTGGAGAGCAGGCAGGAAGAAAGAGACCTGGGGGCAGTGGTGGATAGTAGATGAAGATGAGCCAGCAGTGTGCCCATGTGGCCAGGAGAGCCAATGGCATCCTGGTCTGTATCAGGACAAGTGTGGCCACTAAGATAAAGGAGGTTATTCTTCCCCTGTACTCATCACTGATCAGGCCACACCTTGAGTACTGTGTCCAGTTCTGGGCTCTTCAATTCAAGAGAGGTGTTGAGATACTGGAATGTGTCCAGAGAGGGGCAACAAAGCTGGTGAGAGGCCTGGAACACAGCCCTGTGAGGAGAGGCTGAGGGAGCTGGGATTGTTTAGCCTGGAGAAGAGGAGGCTCAGGGGTGACCTCATTGCTCTCTACAACTACCTGAAGGGAGGTTGTAGCCAGGTGCAGGATGGTCTCTTCTGCCAGGCAACCATCAACAGAATGAGGCGACACAGTCTCAAGTTGTGCTGTGGAAGGTATGGTGTGGATATTAGGAGGAAGTTGTTGCCAGAGAGAGTGATTTGGCATTGGAATGGGCTGCCCAGGGAGGTGGTGGAGTCACCATCTCTGGAGTTGTTCAAGCAAAGCCTGGATGAGGCACTTAGTGCCATGGTTTAGTTGATTGTACAGGGCTGGGTGCTAGGTTGGACTGGATGATCTTGGCAGTCTCTTCCAACCTGCTTGATTCTATGATTCTATGACAAGACTATACAATACATAATGATACCATTGCAATTTTTATGTTCTTTAAAAATGTGTTATTAAGTAAATGGCTCAAACATAAGGCAATGTGACATGTCCTTTACTTTTAGATTAAATACAATTTTAGTGCAATTAGTCACCTCACACTTTATTCTAGCATGTTTCCAATCAAGTACTTTTTAAAACACCCTAAACAACCAGATCTCAAATTATATTTTAAGTGAACTGGTTTCTTCATAAGCTCTGTCCTCCTTCCTTCATTATAGGAAGTTCAGTATCTTCATAAAATGTTGTGTGTAGAATTTTTGTAAGAGGCTTTTATATAACAGTAAGTAAATGAAACTTATCTCCTGGCATTCACCAGATATGTGCTCTGGCAGTAAATCAGCTCTTCTGACACAGTGTTTGTGATGAGACAGATCTCAGATGCGTGGCAATAACAGACAACACTACACTGAAGTTCAACATTTATTCAGTTGAAGAAAGAGAACATAAGCTATGAATCAAACAATGTGCTTCCCCCCACCCTCACCACTCTAGTTTCTTTTAAGGCCTGCAAGTTGGTTTTCTTTTTTTTTCCTTCTTTCTACTGTATGAGTGTTGCTCCATTCACAATTCCTACTTGAACTGGTGGACATCATAAGCTTAGCTCTGGTCAAACAACAACACAACTGGTCAAGACAGTCAATGGCATCTCGGCCTGTACTAGGAACAGTGTGGCCAGTAGGACGAGGGAGGTTATTCTTCCCCTGTACTCAGCACTGGTCAGGCCAGTTCTGGGCTACTCAATTCAAGAGAGATGTTGAGGTGCTGGAATGTGTCCAGAGAAGGGTGACAAAGCTGGTGAGGGGCCTGGAACACAAACCCTATGAGGAGAGGCTGAGGGAGTTGGAGCTGTTTAGCCTAGAGAAGAGGACGCTCAGGTGTGACCTCATTGCTGTCTACAACTACCTGAAGGAAGGTTGTAGCCAGGTGGGGGTTGGCCTCTTCTCCCAGGGAACCAGCAATAGAACAAGGGGACACAGTCTCAAGCTGTGCCAGGGGAAGTATAGGCTGGATGTTAGGAGGAAGTTCTTGCCAGAGAGAGTGATTTGCCATTGGAATGGGCTGCCCAGGGAGGTGGTGGAGTCACCATACCATCCCTGGAGGTGCTGAAGAAAAGCCTGGATGAGGCACTTAGTGCCATGGTCTAGTTGACTGGATAGGGCTGGGTGATAGGTTGGACTGGATGATCTTGGAGGTCTCTTCCAACCTGGTTGATTCTATGATTCTATGGTAAGTGTGCTACCTCTTATAAGGGACTCAGTTGTATGGGAGGAGTAGCATTAACCTGGCTCACTTGTTCCTTCCAGGTATGACTCTGTCGAGTATGAGTGTCTCTTTTCAGGAAACATTCACTAGTGTTATTCTGAAGAAAACAATTCCTGCCAGCTTCATTGAATGTGAAAAATCCAGGAGAGATTGTGAGATTTTACACTCAACTGCCAAATAGCTGGCTTGATGTTAACGTGTGGGAGTTGTGAATACTCAGTGATCTCAAAGTCCACATAAGAGTATTGCAAACCTCTCACATTAAAACTGAGTTTCTTTTCCTTACATTTAAATGGAATTTCCTGCATTTGTTCTTGTGTTTTTAGCCTCTTGTCTTTTCTTTGGTCACCACTGAGTACAGTCTTGCTCTGTTCTTTTTCCGTCCTCCTATCAGATATTTAGATATACATTAATTACTCTCTGCCAGTGTCTTTTCTCCTCCAAGCTAAAACATCTCCTGCTCTTTAGACTTTTCTCCAAGAGATGCTTCACAGTTTTACTCATCTTTATGGCCTTTCATTGTAATTTCTCCGTGTCTCTCCTGTACTGAAGCTGAGCGAATGTAATGGGGAGCTTGGAACTGGACCCAGCACTCCATATGTGGCATCACTGGTGCAGAGCAAAGAGTAAGGACCTCTTAGCATTACTTTGCCTTATGCAGTCCAAGATGCTGTGGGCCTCCTCTACTCCCTGGCTTGTGACCAGCTGTTGGCAGCTCTCAAATTCAAAACCAATTAAATGAATGGCAATGTTTGAAATTTGGTATCTTTTGAACAAGCCACTTGAACTTGGTTTTCCTTTATCTTTCCTTATGCAGACATCCCAGATAGGTCCCAAATTAACATTTATGAAAAATGGGGTGTCTTTATGAGGAGAACTTGAGCTTTTTCCCAGAATACTGTCTAGCTTGTTAGGCTGTGATCTGGCATTAGAGTGTAATGAATCATGTAAATTAGATATTAGAAAGCTGATTTTCTAACTTTGAAATAAATTTGTTGGCTAAAAATGCCATAAAAATAGTTCAAAAATTTTCCCCCTAATTAATAAAATTGGGGTGATCAGCTATCTTTAAAATGAAAATGTATTCTGAAGGTGTGTTTTGACAAAATGTGTCTCTTTGGGAGCTAAGGAGTTCAGAGAAATTAAGATTTTTGACAATTATGCACACATGCATAAAGAAGAAGTGGGAGGCATAACTGATGAAAATTAAACCTCTAGAGCTTTTAGAAACACAAAGGGTCAGAGAGTCACAACAGGAAAACTCAGTAGCCTTTTGTAGAATCCTAGAATCAGTCAGGGTTGGAAGGAACCACAAGGATCATCTGGTTACAACCTCCCTGACACGGGCAGGGACACCCTACCCTAGAGCGGGCTGGCCACAGCCTCATCCAGCCTGGCCTTAAACACCTCCAGGCATGGGGCCTCAATCACCAACCTGGGCAACCCATTCCAGGCTCTCACCACTCTCATGCTGAACAACTTCCTCATCACCTCCAGTCTTTCATTACTTTAAACTGAGTCACTTTGTAATAATATTCTAAAACTGGAAAATAGAAAATACAAATCTGTTAACACTAAGAATTCTGTTAGAAAATAATTTACTCGAACATATTCTTTGTGATTTAACATCGCTGGTGATGATTGCTTCCTTTCTGTTCAAACTAAAGTGTGTTTGTATTGATGAGAGGAAACTGAGGTATTCAAGCACAGGCAGGTGTTTGATGGTGATTTAGTATCATAGTATCATCAGGGTTGGAAGAGACCTCACAGATCATCAAGTCCAACCCTTTACCACAGAGCTCAAGGCTAGACCATGGCACCAAGTGCCACGTCCAACCTTGCCTTGAAGTGCCCCAGGGACGGCGACTCCACCACCTCCCCGGGCAGCCCATTCCAGTGTCCAATGACTCTCTCAGTGAAGAACTTTCTCCTCACCTCGAGCCTAAACCTCCCCTGGTGCAGCCTAAGGCTGTGTCCTCTTGTTCTGGCGCTGGCCACCTGAGAGAAGAGAGCAACCTCCTCCTGGCCACAACCACCCCTCAGGTAGTTGTAGACAGCAATAAGGTCACCCCTGAGCCTCCTCTTCTCCAGGCTAAACAATCCCAGCTCCCTCAGCCTCTCCTCGTAGGGCTGTGCTCAAGGCCTCTCACCAGCCTCGTTGCCTTTCTCTGGACACGCTCAAGCATCTCAATGTCCCTTTTAAACTGGGGAGCCCAGAACTGAACACAGTACTCAAGGTGTGGTCTAACCAGTGCAGAGTACAGGGGCAGAATGACCTCCCTGCTCCTGCTGACCACACCATTCCTGATGCAGGCCAGGATGCCACTGGCTCTCTTGGCCACCTGGGCACACTGCTGGCTCATGTTCAGGCAGGTTATCAATCAGCACCCCCAGATCCCTCTCTGTCTGGCTGCTCTCCAGCCACTCCGACCCTAGCCTGTATCTCTCCATGGGGTTGTTGTAGCCAAAGTGCAGCACCCTGCACTTGGAGCTATTGAACCCCATCCCATTGGCCTCTGCCCATCTGTCCAGGCGGTCAAGGTCCCGCTGCAGAGCCCTTCTGCCTTCCAACTCAGTCACATCTGCCCCCAGCTTGGTGTCATCTGCAAACTTGCTGATGACTGACTCGATGCCCTCATCCAGATCATCTATGAAGATGTTAAAGAGGATGGGGCCCAGCACAGATCCCTGAGGGACACCAGCTCACTTTGCCTCTGCCTTTTGTATATGAAACAAGTAATAAGGAACTTCTTCCAATTCTTTTGTAAGCTTAGGCTAGGGATTAGTTATTCTACAGCCCACTCATCCTACAGAATGGTACAGGGTGATCATATGCTATAGCTTGTTGCCCATAAGGAACAATTAGGGACAATATCCTTTTTTGGTTTTTGATTCACAGGTTGAATTTAAATTATATACAGGCCAAATCTCTTCTGGTCTGATTCTTAAAGAGTATAATAGCTTCTAGAATTCATGCCAGAGTACTTAAAAGTGGTAAATTTGATTGCATTATAAACATTGTCCCTGCTACTTGAATATGCCTCAGTTTTCACTGAAAAGAATGCTTGTGGGTAGTGCTTTGCCATGCTCCTGAGCTGCATTGCATCACTAACTGTGAGTGATCTACTTGAGTAGCATCTAAAATCCATAAAGATTAGGAGATGTGGTGTTAAAAATTGAAATAAATAAGCTAAGGTTCATGATCTAGAGTGCACAAAGATTTTTTTTCCAATTTCTATGTGATAACACTTACAGAACCATAGAATCATAGAATCAACCAGGTTGGAAGAGACCTCCAAGATCAGCCAGGCCAACCCATCCCTCAGCCCTATCCAGTCAACTAAACCATGGCACTAAATGCCTCATCCAGACTTTTCTTCAACACGTCCAGGGATGGTGACTCCACCACCTCCCTGGGCAGCCCATTCCAATGCCAATCACTCTCTCTGTGAAGAACTTCCTCCTAACATCCAGCCTATACTTCCCCCAGCACAACTTGAGACTATGTCCCCTTGTTCTATTGGTGGTTGACCAGGCTTTAAGAATAGTAATGTAGAAAGACACCTGAAATCTTCATATTGTTAATGCAGGCACTCTTGCAAAGTACCCTTCATGACAAGACTCATGATGAGGCTGCCTTGTCTCATGTTATGCTGCCTTTTGTTAGACTATAGGGAAGCCATGGTCTGAATATAATGTACAGAGGTTAGGGGCATGTTAGGCATTCCAGGAATCTCACATGTTATGCTTACAGGCACTTTGGTCACTGTTAGTCATACTGACCTTGAAGTCCTCTGAGAGCTGCATGTAACAGGGTTCCCTATGCCACATCTTAGCAGACTTATGCTTTTGACAGCTGAATATACAAGGAGGACCTCAATTTGTCTGATGCCTCTAGAGACATTCGACTTTTGCAGAGCCTGGAAGGCCAGCATCTGTTGCTATGACACTGTATTACAGTTAGTCTTGCTTGCCAGCTCAGTAGTTTCATGGCTTGCTACATACATATCACTGAACCACACTTTCTGAATAATGTTTTTCTGTCTGACTTGAAAGGGAGGTTTGGTTTTTCCTGTGGCTGGTTCATTCTTCTTTCTTTTACTTCTATATCTGGTAGGAAGACAATGTCTTAAGAGCATCTTTTAAGAAATTCTGAGGAAGCAAATGGACCTTCTTCAGTCCTCATTCCTTGAATGCTGTTTTCTTTCCACCCAAATCTCTCTATTGTGTCTGTATTTGAAAATGGACAACTGGCTGGAGCTGACTGTCTGTGTCCTTCTCCATTGTGTCCTCAGGGACTGCCCACATACAAATCAAAACCCAAGCCTGTTCCCCCATGTCTGTGCTGTCTAAATGCTTTCCAAAATATTTTGCTCACTTTACCTTTCCAGCTATTCCTTGACCTCTTTTTATGCTAGTTTTAATCTAGTTATCTTCTCCCTTAGAGCAGATACTGAGTTATCTAAGCCGCAAATGTTCTGTATCACTTGAGAGCTAGAAGGAACTTCAGCGTTTCAGAATTTCACACAATGATGTAATAAAGAAAAAAAGGATATGACTGGACTCTTAGATGCCCCAGGAGTCTAGCAAATTCCAAGACAACTTGTCAAATCCTTTTTTACTGGATTTACACAGTAGTGTTATTAAGATAGCCATCTTATGGGCAGGCCTAGAAATAATACTCAAAATAATTCAGGACATTTTGGACTTTGTGCTGTTTGAGGGTCTTATGTTTCCACACAAGCCCTTATGTACTTTTTCCATTGTTTCCAGAAGGTTTTCTCTATATTGGTGTAGGTGTAACTTGAGTATTCGTAGCCTAGTCCAGGCACAAACAGACGGGCAAGTCTCAAAGGGTGTCGTCAGAGGAGCTGTTAAAGACAGATATGTCTGTCAAATGTGTCAGATATAAAAAACCTAAAAGTTATGCAGAGGTATTATTTTCAATCACTCTAAACATATTTATCGTTTGTCACATGGCATAGAATCATAGAATCAGTCAGGGTTGGAAGAGAATATAAGGAACATCTAGTTCCAACTCCCCTGCCATGGACAGGGATGCCTCACACTAGATCAGGCTGGCCAGAGCCTCATCCAGCCTGGTCTCAAACATCTCCAAGGATGGAGCCTCAACCACCTCCCTGGGCAATCCATTCCAGGCTCTCACCACCCTCTTGGTGAAAAACATCCTCCTCATGTCCAATCTGAATCTACTCATTTCTAGCTTTGTTCCATTCCCCCTAGTCCTGTCACTACCTGACATCCTAAAAAGTTTCTTCCCATCTTTCTTATAGGTCTTATTAAAATACTGAAAGGTCACAGTAAGGTCACCTTGGAGCGTTCTCCTCTCCAAACTGAACAGCTCCAACTCCCTCAGTCTCTCCTCAAAACATTGCTGTCTACAACTACCTGAAGGGAGGCTGTAGCCAGGTGGGGGTTGGTCTCTTCTCCCAGGCAACCAGCAACAGAACAAGGGGACACAGTCTCAAGTTGTGCTGGGGAAGGTCTAAGTTGGATGTTAGGAGAGAATTCTTCCCAGAGAGACTGATTGGCATTGGAATGGGCTGCCCGGGGAGGTGGTGGAGTTGATGTCCCTGGAGGTGTTGAAGCAAAGCCTGGATGAGGCACTTAGTGCCATGGTCTAGATGACTGGGTAGAGCTGGGTACTAGGTTGGACTGGATGACCTTGGAGGTCTCTTCCAACCTGGTTGATTCTATGATTCTATGATTCTGTGATTCTATGATAGCAGAGCTGCTCCAGCCCTCTGATCATCCTCGTGGTCCTTCTCTGCACACACTCCAGCATGTCCACATCCCTCTTGCAATAAGGACTCCATAACTGTATGTAGTACTGGTGGAGTCTCACCAGTGTGGAGTAGAGAAGGAAGATCACTTCCTTCACCCTGCTGGCTACACTTCTCTTGATGCAGCCCAGGATCTGGTTTGCTTTCTGGGCTACAAGAGAACTGACAGCTTGTATTAAGCTTCTTGTCCACCAGCACCCACAAGTCACTCTCTTCAGGGCTGCTCTCAAGCCAGTCACTTACTAAGAAGTGAGTAAAAGTCACAGCAGTGTCAACACTCCTGTCTGACTAAAACTGATTTCTACTCCAGTTTCTGAATAACAGTTTCTTTAGCTGTCACATAAAGGGTCAAATGCAGGGAGCATTTCAGATGCCTAAAATGTGATCTTCCATATTTCCATACAATGACTACGTCTGGATGGAGCATGAGATGGAATTTGATCAAAACATTTTATATTAAAAGGGACACTACAAAAGAATTTCTAAGTTGCAAAAGCAGTTGAAGAAAGCTGCATGGGGACTCGACAGATTAAAAGCTGATGGCACTGCTGTCACAGTCTCAGTAGAAATCCATCTTGATCTCATTAGCAACAGAGAACCAGAAACACAGAGGAACAGTCACATAAACAAATGATTCAGAATGCAGTGGAAATTATTACTTAAATGCTAGTGATGGTGCTGTATATGCAAGCCACAGACAAAGCCAGAACAGGATAAAAGGCTAACATAAGCTGGTGAGAGGCCTGGAACACAGCCCTGTGAGGAGAGGCTGAGGGAGCTGAGGGTGTGCAGCCTGGAGAAGAGGAGGAGGCTCAGGGTTGAACTCATTGCTATCTACAACTACCTGAAGGGAGGTTATAGCCAGGGGGGAGTTGTTCTCTTCTGCCAGGCACCCAGCAACAGAACAAGGGGACACAGTCTCAAGTTGTGCTGAGGGAGGTCTAGGCTGGATGTTAGGAGGAAGTTTTTGCCAGAGAGAGTGATTGGCATTGGAATGGGCTGCCCAGGGAGGTGGTGGAGTCACTGTCCCTGGACGTGTTGAAGCAAAGCCTGGCTGAGGCACTTAGTGCCATGGTGTAGTTGATTGTCTAGGGCTGGGGGCTAGGTTGGCCTGGATGATCTTGGAGGTCTCTTCCAACCTGGTTGATTCTATGATTCTATATTGTAAAATATGATGGAGTTAATGTAACTCAGATGTTAACCTTCTCTTTTTTTTTTTTTTTAAGTGCTCAAGAAACAGGTTCCTGCAGTAAATTTATATCTATGAGGGAGTTTGTGCCACAATAAATTGTATATAAATCATGAGAAATTGCAAGAAGAATGTCCCAGAAGAAAAGATGGTTGAGTTTTAAATGTTTTGAATTTTTCAGTGCTGTCTGTCCAACTCAGGCTCAAAGTAAGCACAATTTTAACTTCTCTGGGTTTTTTAGTTGGCTACTTATGCTAGTTTGAGCCTAGTTGGGATATTTTGGTGGGAGGAATTAGATTACAGGCTGTGAAAAGGAAACAATGGTGATGTCTACATCACTCTTAGGCTTGCTGAGGTATATAAAAACAAGAACACAAACATAGATAGCACAGTTTGTTCTCTGGCTTTGGGTTGCACTTCCCTCTCTAACCTGCCATCTGTGTAGCTAATCCTTCTTCTTCCTGAACCCCCAAACTCACCTTGAATGTAAGGCAAAGTCTGGGGTAAGGTAGAGGAGTGGGAAGAAAGTGGAAGGGTGGTTGGGAGCCCCTCTTGGGGCCTCTGGTTTCGAGGAGGGCTGTTGTGTTTCTGTATTACTTTTTGCTTCATATATTTCTGTCTATAGCTGTAGATATTCTAAATATCTGCTTGTATATTGTGCTAAGCTGTAAATATAGCTTCATTCTAAGTTCCAGTTCAGCTGAGCCTAGTCTGGGTGATTTTTCACAAGTGTGTGGGGGTGGGTAACACCCAAACCATCAGATTACTTAAAAAAAACCCACAAATATTTGGCTGCTTTTTTAGATACTCATGTGTGATGTAAGACAAGAAATCCTAACCACTTAATTTGAAGCTAACACTGTATGTGTGTGCTGATGACTTACACTTCAGTTTGATAAGTAGCATTTTATACAAGAGGAAGAAAGTGTTACCAAAAGGAATTCACATTCCTGTATATGAGGGTGGGGGTTTGGTGTGTAAGATATCTTTTTTCACTTTTTCCCCTTTGGAAACACTGTTGCAGTTATGAGGTTTTATTTCATTTAGCAGTCCTTAAATCTGTCATGGAGGGCCTGTAGGCCTGAAAATAGGCTTATTTATGCCTTGCTCTGCCTGGACATGTCTCTCTGCCTGCACCAGTGGTAAACATATTAAACAAGCACAAAGGGGCACAACAGACCGGGTGCCATAAAGTCTGGCCTGCCCAGGACACCTGATTGTGTAAGCCCCCACATGCCCAGCTCATGCCTGCCTAGTTGAGACCTGTGATTCCCATATTTGGAAAGTCAGGCCTGAGACTTTTACCTATTATGATAAGGTTTGGGTGACTGCCAACCTGATTGGTCATTCTAGTGGCCAATGGGCCATAGTTCTCTGCCCACATTTAATAAATAGGGGTGCACAGGTAAACACGTGCTTGCTCCCCCACATTGCTTGCTAGCCTGTCTGAGTACATACTTGCAGAGCTCGCTTATGTCTGCCTTTACAGAGCTCAGACTCCCATGCAGCCCTGCATCCATGCCCACTGCCTTATGATTACCTGGTGTGTGCCATTGCCACGAGTTGCCAGGAGCAGACCCACTTGTCTGCACACGATTGGCCTGAGTAGCCAGCGTTACATTGTGCTGAGACAGCACAGCATCCTGCCTCTGCACCTGAGATCCTGCCTACGTATCCCTGGAGAGAGCATCCAGAAGAATCCAGCAGCACAAGGTCAGAGACTATTTCCCCCGAAACCGGAGGATTCCAGCCTCAAAGTCCACAGGCAGAGACCCTGAAGAATTGGACACTTGTATAGGCTGTGACGTAGCCCTGGAGGGTGATTATTGATTAATCAGAAATTGTGAGTAAATGCTTTAATGCCTCTGTAATTTCTATTGCCTCTGCCTAGAGCAGAAAAAAGAGCTTTCAGCCCACCTGCTGGGCAAGTAGTATATGACCCCATCAGCATTAAGCCGAGAGGAAAATCTCTCTCTGTTTAATAGTTTGAATGTATGCTAGTTATTATAATAGTTCATGTTTGATATATTCCCATAATGTCTTCATAACTGTATAGAATAAATCTTAATATTAAAGTACAGTGGTTGGGGGTGAGAATCATAGAATCATAGAATCAACCAGGTTGGAAGAGACCTCCAAGATCATCCAGTCCAACCTATCACCCAGCCCTATCCAGTCAACTAGACCATGGCACTAAGTGCCTCATCCAGTCTTTTCTTGAAGACCCCCAGGGATGGTGCCTCCACCACCTCCCTGGGCAGCCCATTCCAATGGGAAATCACTCTCTCTGGGAAGAACTTCTTCCTAATATCCAGCCTAGACCTACCCTGGCACAACTTGAGACTGTGTCCCCTTGTTCTATTGCTGGTTACCTGGCAGAAGAGGCCACCCCCCACCTGGCTACAATGTCCCTTCAGGTAGTTGTACACAGTAATAAGATCACCCCTGAGCCTCCTCTTCTCCAGGCTGCACAACCCCAGCTCCCTCAACCTCTCCTCATAGGATTTGTGCTCCAGGCCCCTCACCAGCTTTGTTGCCCTTCTCTGGACATGTTCCAGCACCTCAACATCTCTCTTGAATTGAGGAGCCCAGAACTGGACACAGGACTCAAGGTGTGGCCTGACCAGTGCTGAGTACAGGGGAAGAATAACCTCCCTTGTCCTACTGGCCACACTGTTCCTGAAGAGTTGAAAATACTGAAGTTAATAACTATATCATTTTATAAAATATCCTCTCACATCAGTTAATTTCTCCCCTCCGCCACAATCGGCATAAGTGGCAGAATACCCCTCCATGACAAAATGGAATTATGTAGTGCACATGAAAAAAAAAATAAATTCAATGTCTGATAAACATTATACCCATGGCAGGAGGCTTGGAACTAGATGACTTTTTAGATCTCTTCCAATTTAGGCTATTCTATCGCTATTTCAGATTTACAGCTCTAATGATATTGCCTAGTTACCTCGTTTTGTCACCAAGAAAAAGAAACTGTAAAAGGATGAGCTTCATGTAAAGAGCTTCATGTAAAAGTTTGAGATTGAAAGCTGAAGGAGAGATCAAGGGGACATATAGAGTTTTTTTTAATTGTAAGTAGTTCTCCTTTTGTTGAATTCTTGAAGGTGTCATGTGGATTTTGTCAACAAGAAAAATGAACTTGAAGAGGATGATATGAGGTAGGAGTTTCATGTAAAATTCTGAGACTGAAAGCTGAACCAGGAATCAAGGGGGCTTTTAGTACTGCCTCTAATTACAAACAGTTCTTCTTTTGTTCGTGCGTTAAGATGTCATGTGGATTTCCACCATTACCTTATTATTTAAAGCTTAAATTATTGTTTTAACATGGTAATAGGTTTTATTCTATTCATAGAAAGCTATTCGCGATGTGACTCATTAAGCTTCTTAAGTGATCTTTTTCTTCTCCATGAGTTTGAAAACAAAAGCTTCACAGCAATGTGGTTCCTGATTCATTAAGATCATTGCCTCTCATTCTCTATAGTCTGCCACAGAAGTGTATTGTGTCATCATAACAGGGGTGTAAGAGGGGTTCCACACAGCATGCTGTGGAGACATGGGTGTCATGTATTTATGCAAAGTCTCTCAAAGAAGTTATAGAATCATAGAATCAATCAGGTTGGAAGAGACCTCCAAGATCATCCAGGCAAACCTATCCCCCAGCCCTATCCAATCAACTAGAGCATGGCACTAAGTGCCTCAGCCAGGCCTTTTTTTTTAACACCTCCAGAGATGGTGACTCCATCAGCTCCCTGGGCAGCCCATTCCAATGCCAATCCCTTGCTCCCTGAAGAACTTCCTCCTAACATCCAGCCTAGACCTCCCCTGGCACAACTTGAGACTGTGTGCCCTTGTTCTATTGCTGGTTGCCTGGCAGAAGAGACCAATCCCCACCTGACTACAACCTCTCTTCAGGTAGTTGTAGATAGCAATGAGGCCACCCCTGAGCCTCCTCTTCTCTAGGCTAAACAGCTCCAGCTCCCTCAGCCTCTCCTCACAGGGCTGTGTTCCAGGCCTCTCACCAGCTTTGTTGCCCTTCTCTGGACATGTTTCAGTACCTCAACATCTCTCTTGAATTGAGGAGCCCAGAACTGGACACAGGACTCAAGGTGTGGCCTGACCAGTGTTGAGTACAGGGGAAGAATAACCTCCCTTGTCCTACTGGCCACATTGTTCCCGATCCAGACTGGGATGCCACTGGCTTGCTTGGCCACCTGGTCACACTGATGGTTTATGTTCAGCTGCTATCCACCAGTACTCCCAGGTCAGGTCCCTTTCTTCCTGCCTGCTCTCCAGCCACTCTGTCCCCAGCCTGTAGTGCTGCTTGAGGTTGTTGTGGCCAAAGTGCAGAACCCTCCACTTGGCCTTGTTAAATCTCATCCCATTGGCCTCTGCCCACCCATCCAGCCCATCAAGGTTCCTCTGCAGGGCTCTCCTACCCTCCAACAGTACCAGCTGAATTAAGATAAATTTGCTATTACCAGCCCTACACTCAGTTGAGGTTAGTCTCTAAAGTAATCTTTTTTGTCACCTTCTCTTAAGGTTTCTTTTTTTTTTTTTTTGAAGGGAAATAATATTTCCCCGAAAAAAACCCTAAACATCAACTCATTGATTGTAGTTGTAAATGACAATAGTGAACAAGGAGTGAAAGAGTTAACTGATCTGTTCCTTAGCCTATGCAAACAAGCAGTATCAGGTCTGCATTCAGAAGTTGTGTCATTTAAAACCAGTGTGAAACACTAGAAAATAAGATGTCTATAATAAGAACTATGAGATGAAGTAGAAAAGCTAAGCAAGTGTCCGGAAATCTTTGCTGAATGTCAAAGCTATTCAGTAACATCTCCTGTAGGGCAAAAATCCAAGAAGGCATGGTCTTTATCTCCATAACTCTAATTTCCATAATACTCAGAAGAATTTAGGTCATTAGGTAGCCAGGATTTGTGTTAAATTCAGTTAAAACAGCAGTTGCTGTAGTGAAAGAGATTGAATGGCTTTGACCTCCCATGGGTAAGAATCAGGACCACTGCAAGCAATTGGCTGAGTTAGTGACATCAGTGAGATAGGGGTCAATTCTCTAGAAGTTTTCAGTTCAAATCATCAAGAAATGTTTCATTATACCCCTTAGGAGGAACAGACAAATTTCTTATATGCTGACCCCAGCAATATACCCAAACATGTAAGGCAATGATGCATTAATTAATCTCCAGTGGCACACTGTCAAGAATTGACAGTGTGTGATAACTACTGTATTGTAAGTGACCTTGTTTCTAATGCCACTGGTTAGTCAGATATAATTGCTAGTCCTATCATGTATTTTCTGAGCTATTTCTGCTGTCATTGTGGGTAGATATGAAAAGGGATCTGAATTTACAGCACATATTAAGGATTAGCACTCAGCTTGACAAGTTTCCTTTATTCTGCATTAGCAGTGATACATATGACTGTGTTGCTGTTATAATTTAAAAGCAAACAAATGAAGCCAACAAAAACATTTTAAAGCAAACTGCATTTTTAAAAAATCCAGTTACTTCCCAAATGAAAAAATATTAAGGGTTGACAATCTGCTACTTGGCCTCTTGCTGCAGCAGAGTGGGATTTATAATGCGAGCATAACAGGCAATCAGAAAGCAGGAAAGTCCTTTGTGTTAAAGGAAAACATTGAAAAATGTCCATATGATCCTTATGGGCCTATATTTAAAAAAGAAATAGAGTACGTAGACAGATTGATTGAGAAATAGTAATAGATTTTCACTGTCCATAATGTTAAAGAGGCAACAGACCTTATTAGATGCAGACTTTCATAGAATCAATCAGGTTGGAAGAGACCTCCAAGATCATCTAGTCCAAACTATAACCCAGCCCTATCCAATCAACTAGACCATGGCACTAAGTGCCTCATCCAGCCTTTTCTTCAACACCTCCAGGGATGGTGACTCCACTACCACCCTGGGCAGGCCATTCCAATGCCAATCAGTCTCTCTGGCAAGAGCTTCCTCCTAACATCCAGCCTAGACCTCCCTCAGCACAACTTGAGACTGTGTCCCCTTGTTCTGTTGCTGGTCGCCTGGCAGAAGAGACTGACTCCCCCCTGGCTACAACCTCCCTTCAGGTAGTTGTAGACAGCAATGAGGTCACCCCTGAGCCTCCTCCTCTTCTCCAGGCTAAACAGCTCCAGCTCCCTCAGCCTCTCCTCACAGGGCTGTACTCTAGGCCCCTCACCGGCTTCATCACCCTTCTCTGGATACATCCCAGTATCTCAACACCTCTTTTGAATTGAGGAGCCCAGAACTAGACACAGGACTCAAGGTGTGGCCTGACCAGTGTCGAGTTGTGAGAGTCTGATCCTTTCTCTCTCGTTCATCAATGAAGATAAAGATTGCATCGTCCCTCCTTAATCAACAAAGATAAAGAAGATTGCATCATCTCTCCTTAATCTTGTTACTTCTGGGACTCAGACTCAGGGGCTTGGCCCAAAGCTCAGGGATGCAAATCAACAGACAATACCTTTGAAACTCCTGGACCTCACCCTGGCTGGACTGCCCAGGAAGCCTACATCTTATCTCAGCTACCCCCAAGGGCTGTGTATGCAGGGTGTGGACAGGTGTAGCCGAGAGAGGGTGGAGGCCCTCCCCCCCGGCGACTCCTGCGAATGTGTGAGAATGCACAGGAAGATGCCCTGGGGGGCTGCAGCTGGAGACTGAGCAGAAATCTGTATAAAAAGGCAGGAGAAATGCCTGCCAAAGAGTGGCATTCCCACCAGACCAAGAGTGGCACCTCCATCGGACCACCAGTGACAGCTCCACTGGACCACCGAGGGCAGACCATCACCAGACCACCAGACCTGCACATCACCTGAAGAACCTTTGACAAACTCCACAGAAGATCATCCCTGGGCCACGCACCCATCTCTCTCTCTCCCCTCCATCTGCGACTGAGGGTAACATGATCACAGCTCTTTTCCTTCCCTGCTCCTTCTTCTCTTCTCCATCGGTCTCTTTATCTTTCTCTCTCCCCCTTCTCCCCTCTCTCCCTCTGTTTTGATCTTTTTCTCTCCCCCTTCTCCCCTCTCTCCCTCTGTTTTGCCCAACCTTATCCTTTAATAAATAGTTACATGGTGATATCTGGTCTCGTTTGCACCTTAATTTCACAACACGGACTCCATAAGAACTGGTCTTGCTCCTCTGGACAGAGATACTGTTAATCTCTGCTCCTCCGGACCTTGACACGAGTATAGGGGCAGAATAACCTCCCTTGTCCTGCTGGCCACACTGTTCCTGATACAGGCCATGATGGCATTGGCTCTCCTTTTTACTTTCTACTGAAGTTTTGAGAATGTTTCCCTTACTAAAACACAAGTTATTTTTGTTTTCTATCTGATAATCATGATTGCATGTTACAATTCGTTCTTATATGAGTAAAATGTTTTCTCCCATGCTTTGGCATGATGCTTCACATTCTGTGGATTTTGATAGGATTTCCCCTTTTGGTATGTGGGAGTTAACCACATTACTTTGATAGATCATAGAATCATAGAACAATTTCAGTTGGAAGGTGCCTCCAAAGGTCATCTGGTCCAACTCCCCTGCATCAGCAAGGGCATCCTGCACTAATTCAGTTTGCCCAGAGCCCTGATGAGCCTGACCTTGACCGTCTCCAACAATGGGGCCTCAACTATCTCCTTTGGCAACCTGTTCCAGTGCTCCACTACCTCCACGGTAAAGATCTTTCTCCTAACATCCAACCTGAATCTCTTCTCTAGTTTAAAACCACTGCCCTTCATCCTGCCACTTCAGGCCTTTGTAAACAGTCCCTCTTCAGCCTTCTTGTTGGCCACCTTTAGGTACAGGAAGGTTACTATTAGGTCTCTGTGGAGTCTTCTCTTCTCCAAGCTGAAATCAGAGCATGTTTCTGGCTTCCTGGTAGGCATCTCTGCATCATTTGCAAACTGTTGTTCATGATTAAATATTACAGAATCTTACTGCTGATTTCTATTCAGTAATGATTTGTATATAATTCTATCACAGTATCACCAAGGTTGGAAGAGACCTCATAGATCATCAAGTCCAACCCTTTACCACAGAGCTCAAGGCTAGACCATGGCACCAAGTGCCACGTCCAATCCTGCCTTGAACAGCTCCAGGGACGGCGACTCCACCACCTCCTCGGGCAGCCCATTCCAGTGTCCAATGACTCTCTCGGTGAAGAACTTTCTCCTCACCTCAAGCCTAAATTTCCCCTGGCACAGCCTGAGGCTGTGTCCTCTCATTCTGGTGCTGGCCACCTGAGAGAAGAGAGCAACCTCCTCCTGGCCACAACCACCCCTCAGGTAGTTGTAGACAGCAATAAGGTCAGCCCTGAGCCTCCTCCTCTCCAGGCTAACCAATCCCAGCTCCCTCAGCCTCTCCTTGTAGGGCTGTGCTCAAGGCCTCTCACCAGCCTCGTCGCCCTTCTCTGGACACGCTCAAGCATCTCAATGTCCCTCCTGAACTGTTACATACTTCAACTTGATCTCCAAAAACACCCAGCAAAAATATTTCTCTTTATCCAGTCTGTAAAAAAATAAGCTAAGCTGAGAGATGTGAGAAAGGCAAAGAAACACAGGGAACACAGAGCTGCCCAGATTCACAGCTTGCCTGCTGTGCAATTTAACAGTCAAGGTGACTGCAAACAGACCATTCCATCTTCCTGTTCTCATCTCTATTCTTTTCCTCTCTATTTCCCTCCCTTCTCCACCATAGCCACCTCTTTCTGTCCTGCACAATGCATTTCCCCCTTTTCTTCCCCCAAACTCTTAACACCTGGGTTCTATTGCAGTCTCCTCCCACCCCCAGGTGTCACCACTTTGTCCTCCCTGCCCACTCCCCTTTTCAATCTGGATTCTACTGCAGTCTCCTCCCCCCCCAGGTGTCACCACTTAGCTTCTGCCCCCACCCACTCCCCTTTATAAGTGGCCTCAGGAAAGGCAAACCTCAAGTTTGCCCATTGTGGGCAGAAGGATCCTCCTCGGATCATCACTGGTGAGTGCTCTGTGGTGCATCACTGGGTGGATGGTGGAGGGGATTCAAAGGCCGGGGGGCCTGGTGGGCCCCCCGGCTAGGTAGGGCCAGGCCTCCTGATTGCTCTGACATTGCTCTGACATTGCTCACGGGTGCTGGGTAGGCTTCCTTAGGCTGAGTTTCTCTGTGTTGAGTTGCTTCTTTCAGCTCACTAAGGATGACCTGGAGCACTCGGCTGAACCTATACCAGCTCACACAGGAACACATCCAAGCAAGTCTTGAATATCTGCAGAGAAGACTCCAGAATCCTCCAGGGCAGCCTGTTCCAGTGTTCTGTCACCCTCACAGTCAGAAAATTCTCCTTTGTGTTTATTTGAAACTTCCTATGCCTCAGCTTCCAGCCATTGCCCCTTGTCCTGTCATCAGGCATCGCCAAGAAGAGCCTGGCCCCATCCTCCTGGCACTCATTTATCCTTCTGTGTAAGCAAATAACCAGCTCTAATATGTAGGTAGAACAAACAGAATCACAGAACAAACAGAATCATAGATAATACTAAGAAAGAGATTCCACATCAAATTGGTAGATGCATTCTCTCCTAGGACACCTCAAGTTAAAGGTTAAAGTTAAATCAGGATACAAGCAGTCTGCAGAAGTTTCATAGTCATCAACACAATTATTTTGATGCAGACTTATTAGGCCAAGTTTCACTTCAAGCTTTCATGAGCCATAAGCTCAAATCCAACAGCTTTGCAGACAAAACTTACAGTACACATGGGTGCAGTTTCCTGTCCTTTAGGTATTTGAAAGTCTGCCTTCTTTTACACATTTATCTGTTAGGTTTTATCTACAGGACAAGTTTACAGCTCTAACCCTCGGCTTCAGTAATCCAAAGTACATCACTTCTAGTTAAAGTTATGGATCATAATTTTGACTAGGTTAGAAAAGGTAGGGAGTAGGCTGAAAAAAGGCAGTTCAAATTGAAACTTAGACTGCTAGAAATAAATTGCATGAACATTTCCTCTAGGCCAGTTTGACAGTCAAAGATCCTATGCACAATCTGATATTGAATTGCTAATATACGACTTCTATATGGCTGCTCGTAAGCTTGAAGTTGAGCATTCCCTCGAAAGTCTAGAACATCAAGAACCAATTATTCCAAACACAGTCCTCAATTTCAAATGAAAGGATAGAGTCTGCATCTTGAAAAGTTAGCTTGTATAGCATTAAAAATAAAAATGTGCCTCATTTTGTTTAGTGTTCCTTCTTATGTATGTCTGTAGGACGTTCTCCTGGGGTGACCTCGCTGCTGTTTACATCTACCTGAAGGGAGGTTGTAGCCAGGTGGGAGTTGGTCTCTTCTGCCAGGAAACCAGCAACAGAACAAGGGGACGCAGTCTCAAGTTGTGCCAGGGGAGGTCTAGGCTGGATGTTAGGAGGAAGTTCTTCATAGAGAGAGTGATTTGGCACTGGAATGGGCTGCCCAGGGAGGTGGTGGAGGCACCATCCCTGGAGGTGTTCACGAGAAGCCTGGCTTGAGGCACTTAGTGCCATGGTCTAGTTGACTGGATAGGGCTGGGTGCTAGGTTGGACTGGATGATCTTGGAGGTCTCTTCCAACCCGGCTGATTCTATGATTTCACAGTATGAAGTGTTTTTAGCATTCAGAATAATGGAAAAAAAAAAAATCAGAAATACTGCAGGTGGGGAGTGAGGGGAAAAAATAAATCAAGAAAAAGTCAGTCAATATTTTATCATCATATCTCTAGAGACTTCTAAAGCACCATTTACAGAGTATGAGACATTTTAAGAACAGAAAAATGTTGCACACACAGGGCACTCGAAAGTGAGAAATGAAAGCTTACACCTAAAAAGAGAAAGCATAGCATGTATATATTCTCCTGAATAGCTTTGGGTCTTAATAGTTCACTACATAATCAGTGTGCAAAAACAGGCCTGTAAGACTCAGTGGACTACATGATATCAACATGGTGTTAGTACTTTGCTGCCTGTAAAAGTCATGAGACAAATGCAGATTTACTCATCATGGCAAGGTGATTGAACTGCCTTGGGTAACTTCTTGTAGGAAAACTGTAGTAAGTGGATGCTTTAATGTGAGGTGAATGTGAGAAAATGATGGGTAAGGTAAGATGGAATGTGGTCCACTGATATTACTGTGACAAGTTTATTCCATAAAATGTTGCCTGAGTCTATTCTCTGCCTTTTATTTCTAGCTAGCACAATCTGGTCACATCCATGCTAATAAAATATTTTGGACTTCAGGAGAGGAGAATCACACCCAGGCTGCTTACTGGGAATGGTATCTGTCCTATTCTAACTTAAATCATATCTAGAAGTGGTTTGGGAGACTTGGCCTTGCCTGCAGTTCTAAAAACATAACAGCTTAGGTAATTATACTCACGTTACTGCAAGTATACCTATGCTTGGCTTAATTTTTTAGTGCCCATGTAATTGCAAAAGGGAATTTCTGTCACCACAGAGATGGACAATCGCATCCAGACTGCTTACTGGGAATGGTATCTGTCTTATTCCAACTTAAATCATGTCCAGAAATAGTTTGGGAGATTTGGCCTTGCCTGCTGTTCTAAAAACATAATAGGTTAGGTAACTATATTCCTGTTACTGCAAATACACCTATGCTTTGCTTAATTTTTTAGTGCAGAAGGGAATTTCTGTCACCAGAGACATTAATCTGTAGATTAGAAAGCCTAAATTAAGGTGTTGGCACAAATATCCACATGAATGCTGATTTTCTATGCTCCAGTTATAGACAAGGAAAATCAAGTTAACAGTTATTAGAGCTTATCAATCATTTTGGCAAAGTGATTTGTAGTCATTGATCATAAACTGGTGTCATTCAGTGCATTTTTTGAGTCATCAGAGAGTATATAAGATATCCACATACATATGGCAGGTTTTAAGAGGTGTTCATGGGATGCTCAAACCTTTCTGTGGCTGCAGCTAGAGGTCAGATGGGATACACTGGGTTATTCCAAACAGCACTAGACACCTTTTTTAGGCAGATGAATGTAACATGGTCACTTCCAAACAAAAAAACGAATCAAATCAATCAAAAAAATCCAAACACCAACAAAAATTCAGTGTGTTTTGATTTGTTTGCTTGATTTTTGGTGGGCTTGGTGGGGTTTTTTTGTTTGGGTTTTGGGTTTTTTTGAGACTAGGATAAGACAGCCTCTGGAAACTCATAATTCTTTCCATAGTCAGAAAGAGAACCTGATGTGGTCATATCATTACATCTCACCAGATAATTTCAGCTGAAAAGATCTACAAGTAGATGGGATCAAGTTTCTGCCCATATATTTGTATCTTACTACTGCACTGAAAACAAGTGTGTGTTAATTTTGCAGGTAAGAAATGAAAGACTATTTGCAATGATTCTGCATCCATTCTAATATACAAGTAAAGGAAACAAGTTGTGGCATGTAAGAGATCTGGACATAAGCAAAGGTAAGAATACATTTCTGACTGTTGCACAATAGCATCAACTTTTACAGAGTTACTTGTAAAGATCTCTTATGTTACCATCTAAGGAAGATTTGAGCTTCTTCCATCACCATTTATGTAAACATGAAAGGAAGACTTTTGAGCAGTATGGCAATGACTGCCTAACTGATTGAATTCTGTTCTCATTATGTCTTTTGGACAGATTCACTGTTCTGAATTCAAATTAGAGTGACTATTTAAGTGTAAATGATAGAATTCTGAGCTGCTGTTTTCTTTCTGTTTTACTTGCCTTCTGTATTGCATAAAGGTGTCAAAACACTGGCAGCAAGGGAGTTGCAGGGGTGACCCTTGTAGGAAGAGGTCAGGGGCTACCGTTTGCTAGACACAGCTGTTTCCCTCTGTTTCCAGCTGACTCTGCAATGGATCTACCACAGGACACAGCTGAACCCATCAGCAAAGCTGGTGAAAATGTTTAAGAGGGCAAACAGTGATTGATTTGATAGGTAGAAGGGGAGAGAAACACAAATAGTGGGAAACAGCAGAAGGAATGAGTTCAGAGAAGGAGAGGCTTCATATTTCATGTTGCTTCATTGGATGGATATTCACTTCAATCTACAGAGGAGATGCTGCAGAGCAGAAATTCCCTGAGAGAATGGCAATCTCTAGAGAAGTCATGATGAAACAGAGGTCTGTTTGGTTGGGGTTTGTTGTTTTGTTTTGGTGTTTTTTTGTTTGGTTTTTTTTTAGTAGATCTTCAGCCTATGGGAAAGGTGATGTTGGAGCAGAAGAAAGTGTTAAAGCAGTGGCAGAAAGGAACATTTTCTGCTGAACTTAATGCACTACTCCACTTCCTCCCTGAACTATTTAGGGCAGCAGTAGAGAAGTCGAGTTTGAAAAAAGGGGGAAGAAAGAGGCTGCTTTAATGATTGTATTTGTTTCTCATCACCTGATTATTTTTTTTAATTGACTATGCATTAATTTTCTCCAAACTGAGTCCGTTTTGCTTGTCACAGTAACTGGTAAGCAATTGCTCTGTTTTTATCTCACCCCAAGAGCTTTCTCATCCTTTCTCTTCCCCTTTGAGAAGTGAGCAGCTGGATGGGCTTTTGTCTGCTTGACAGCACTAAACACCACCATTTCAAACACAGTTGAGATTACCATGGAATATAATGTGCTACTTGCCCATTTCTAAGAAAGCTTCCTTCAAACATTACATAGCTACTAAGTTTCACCATAATAACTAATGGTTTTAGTGTGCACTGATTCCATTTCACAATTTTGGGCTAAAGCACAAGAGCAGTCACTACAGACTAGATTTACTTCTCCATACTTAGGCATCTTGCACCAGATGAAGTACACTGGAGATGCATCTGGTACTTCAGAAAAGCATCAGTTTCCTGCAGGCTTTGTGTCTGTGATGGTTTAGGAGTTACCTACCCCCCACACGTAATGAATTCACACAGACCAGACTTAGGCAGCTGGAAGTTAAGGAATGAAGCTATATTTACAACTTAGCATAATTTACAAGCATATATATATATATACACACAAATGTTTACAGTTATATACAAGTTAAAAGTAATACAGAAACACAAAATCCCTCCTGACACAGTCAGACTGTCAGGAGGCTCCTGACCCAAACCTCCTCCCCACTTCCCCCTCTTTCCCACCCTTCAAAAATAATCAGACCAATCCCTGTATATCTCACATGATAAATCTGGAGATATCTGAGGTGAGATGTCAAAAAGATGACAAGAAAGTTAGGGGAGAAAAAGGGTTAGGTTAAATTAGACTTAAGGCAGATGCAACTACACAGACTGCCAGGGAGAAAGAGAACCCATGAGAAGTGTATGAGAAGTGAGTGTCTGTGATGGGTTGGGTGTTACCTGCCCCCATACACTTAAGAAATCACCCAGACTAGACTCAGCAGAGTCTGGAAATTAGAATGAAGCTTTATATTTCAGCTTAGCACAATATACAAGCAGGTATTTACAATATCTACAGCTATAGACAGAAATATACAAGTTAAAAAGGTAATACAGAAACGCAGCAGCCCTCCCAGGAAACAGAGTCCCCAAGGGCGGCTCCCTACTACCCTTCCACCTCCTTTCCACCCCTCTACCTTATCCCAGACTTTGCCTTACAGACAGCAGGTTAGAGAGAGAAAAGGGAGGCAGCCTGATTCAGAGAGCAACTCTGTTATCTATGTTTGTGGTGTTGTTTTTATACATCTCAGCAAGCCTATGAGTGCAGTAGATATCATCATTGTTTCCTTTTCAAAGCCTATAATCTAATTCCTCTCACAAAAATACCCCAGCTAGGCTTAAACTAGCACAAGTGTCTTACTTGTATTTTTCCTAGATGCATTTCTCAGTGGAAGAGTGAGTGATATAGGTTACTGCTGTTTTTTTCTTTTCTTTCTTCTCACAGCTAAGGATTTAATTTCTCTCCATAAAATATTCCAATTAGCCTCAAACCAGCACAATGTCTTATCTGAAAGTTGCATTCACATATGTCTCATATCTTAATAACTGAAATGCCAGGGAACTACTGGAGAGAGCTCAATGAAGTGTTACATGGATGATTAAGGGAACAGAACATCTCTCTTGTGAGGAAAGTTGAGGGACCTGAGGCTGTCTACTCTGGAGAAGGCTGAGAGGGGAACCGAGCAATATTTACGAATACCTTAAGGGTGAGTGTCAAGAAAAACAGGCCTGTCTATTTTCAGTGGTGCTTAGGATTAGGATGAGGTGCAGGGGGTACACACTAAACCACAGGAGGTTACATTTAAGCTTAAGTAAAACAGAGGTACTGTCACGGAACATTGTGACAGATCATAGAATCAAGCAGGTTGGAAGAGACCTCCAAGATCATCCAGTCCAACCTAGTACCCAGCCCTAGACAATCAGCTAGATCATGGCACTAAGTGCCTCATTCAAGCTTTTCAACACCTCCAGGGACGGCAACTCCATCGCCTCCCTGGGCAGCCCATTCCAATGCCAATCACTCTCTCTGGCAAGAACTTCCTCCTAACATCCAGCCTATACCTTCCCTGGCACAACTTGAGACTGTGTCCCCTTGTTCTGTTGCTGGTTGCCTAGGAGAAGAGACCAACCCCACCTGGCTATAGCTTCCCTTTGGGTACTTGTAGACAGCAATGAGGTCATCTCTGAGCCTCCTCTTCTCCAGGCTGCACACCCCCAGCTCCCTCAGCCTCTCTTCATAGGTTTTGACTTTTCATTATTTGAAGGGGGCCTACAAAAAATCTGGGGAGGGACTTTTCCAGGATATCAGGGAGTGACAGGACTAGGGGGAATGGAGCAGAGCTAGAGATGGGTAGGTTCAGACTGGAAATGAGGAGAAATTTCTTCACCATGAGAGTGGTGAGAGCCTGGAATGGGTTGCCCAGGATGGTGGTTGAGGCCCCATTCCTGGAGGTGTTTAAGGCCAGGCTGGATGAGGCTGTGGCCAGCCTGATCTAGGGTAGGGTGTCCCTACCCATGGCAAGGGGGTTGAAATTAGATGACTGATTCTATAAACATTCAATCATTTCCATTACATACAAAAGCTCCAAATACGAGGCTGTCTTATCAACTTCTTCACTTTGTCAGTTTGCTTTGTAAAATGTATTAATAGGAGTGACTATGGTTAAGTGATATAAATGAAGGATGACCAATGATACTCCAGTGTTATAGTTTACCTCTTTGCTCTCTGTTGATATTTGGTTTTTACTCTATTCTGAAATGCAATGCACAAGGTGACAAAGCAGAAACTGCTAGAAAAATGTGACTGGGAGCAATCAGTAACTCAAAACCTAACATTAAGTGCAAATGCTTGGTTTTGGGAAACCTATTGATTTTAATGGTTCATATTAAGGATAATGGTGGCACTGCTTTTTGAGAAATCTATATTAGAAGCAAAAGACCTTACAGCAGCAAGTTTTACTTTCTGAAATATTATTTTTATGTGTGGTGGTTTGGGTGTTAACCACCCCCCCCCCACACACACTTTGGAAATCACCCAGACTAGAGTCAGCCAGCTTTGGAAATTGAATGAAGCTTATATTTACAGCTTAGCACAGTATACAAGCAGATATTTACAGTATATATACAGTTATATACAGAAATACACAAGGTAAGAGGTAATACAGAAACACAACAGCCCTCCAAGAAAACTGAGTCCCCAGGAGGGCTTCCCAACCACCCTTCCACCTTCTCCCACCCCTCTCTACCAGACATTGCTTTGTGCCCAAGGAAGAATGGAGGGTCAGCCACGGGGGTTAGGAAGCAAGTGGATTAATCAGAAAGATGGAAGATGAGGTTAGAGAGAAATGCAGCCCACAGCCTGGACAGAGAGTGACTTCCTGATCTATATTTGGATTCTTGCTCTTACACCTCTCAGCAATCCTATGAGTGAAGTAGACATCACCATTGTTTCCCTTTCACAGACTGTAATCTAGTTCTTCTCACCTAGACATTCTAGCTAACTTCAGACTAGCACATTATGTTAAAAATCTTAATATAGAATTTCATGGTAAAACCTGGAGTCTAGATACAAACCCACAGACATTCTTCTAACAGCATTTCCTGACCTATCCTGGCAGAAATGCCACGTCAAGGGAAAAACTTTAAGACACATGTCTGCCCTCTAAAGACACACACAGCATTGCAGTGAACTTCTAATTGCTTTATTTTGAATAAGCCAACCAGTTTTCCCCAGCAACAGGGGAAGGGTTCCTTGTGGATTTCTTCACTTTACATTTGCTGTGCTGCTTTCAAAGAGATCCCAAAGAATAAATAAATGAGAAGATTATATGAATAGACCAGTTCAGGAACTGAAAGATGGATATTTTTTTTTAATAGAAACAGTCTCTTAAGAGTTCCCTTGTAGAAGATTGGAGAAGAAATACTCTTAACTCTAAAGACAAGTATAAAAAAAAAGCTTTCTGTTATCCCTTTTGAAATGTGATTGAAATAATATCTCAACACATCTGCATTACAGACAAACAATAAAATGAAACTGAGCATGGCAAATTTACTGACTTCACAATCTGGGGAGAGGACCTTGCTCTGTTCATCATCTCTTTGTGCAGTTTTAACCAGCTCAGCTGGTCAATATGAGAGTAGATTACAGAGGCAGTGCTTCAATGCTGCAGGAGCATGATCCATTTTCACTTTCCTTTGAAGAGACATGCTAGAGTTATTCCAGCCAGTTCAAACAGCAAAGAAGCAGGGAAATCAAAGCAGTAATAGAAAGTACAAATAAAACCTAACTTCTCCTGGGCCTGATTCCCATACTTCAGTCCTTCCAAGCACAGAAGGTTGACACTTCTTGCCCTTTACATTTAAAGGCCAGTTTTCATTCCCTTATAGATAAGAGACAAATGAGGCAGTAGCACAAAAGGCTCTGCTCTCTCTTCCTCCTTGAGTTGCTCCTACCTTTATCTTCTAGTAGATATCACTTACTTTTGTGTTCTTTATCACACTTTTTTTAGAAAAACAGACTCTGACCCCCTTGGTTATTATGGTCAGCAACAGAACAAGGGGACACAGTCTCAAGTTGTGCCAGGGGAGATCTAAGCTGGATGTTAGGAAGAAGTTCTTCCCAGAGAGAGTGATTGGCATTGGAATGGGCTGCCCAGGGAGGTGGTGGAGGCACCGTCCCTGGAGGTGTTGAAGAAAAGCCTGGATGAGGCACTTAGTGCCATGGTCTAGTAGACTGGACAGGGCTGGGGGATAGGTTGGACTGGATGATCTTAGAGGTCTCTTCCAACCTGGTTGATTTTATGATTCCTTTTTTTAACTGGGTTTCAGTCTCCTATGTCATCTACTGCTAAATGATCCCTCAGTTGCAGCTACAGAAATTGGTTAACATTGGCCTCTTGGAGCTGTGATAAGGTCTTTACATCTTGTCTTACTACTAACTGTAGTCCTGGATATACATCATGCTCAAACATTCAGGAGATCAGATCTTTAAAAATTCTAATTCATCTGGTATTAAAGATCAGTCCTCAGAGTGTGTCATGGGATTTGAGTAAGGTTGCCAATGTTAACTTGTTTATTCAGCTGTTATTATAGATGGAGATTTTCCAAAGAATTGTTCAAGTGGGTTCAGTGATTAAGGGATCCAACACCATCTGACCTAGCAGAATGTAGGTAACTGATTCCCTCACAGAAATGTATGTTCTTGGATAACAAGTTAACCATGGCACAGCAATGTGCCCTTGTGGCCAAGAAGGCCAGTGGGAATCTGGGGTGTATTAGGAGGAGTGTGTCCAGCAGATCAAGGGAGGTTCTCCTCCCCCTCTATTCTGCCCTGAGAGACTTCATCTTGAATACTGTGTTTAGTTCTGGGCTCCCCAGTTTAAGAGGGACAGGGATGTGCTGGAGAGGGTCTAGCAGAGGGCTACAAGGATGATTAGGGGACTGGAGGGCATGGCTTATGAGGAGAGGCTGAGGGACCTGGGGATTTTTACTCTGGAGAAGAGAAGACTTAGAGGGGATTTGATAAATATTTATAAGCATCTGAGGGCTGGCCAGGAGGAGAGGACAGGCTCTGCTCACTTGCTCCCTGGGATAGGACAAGGAGCAATGGGTGAAAATGGCAGCAAAAGAGGTTCTACCTCAACACAAGGGAGAACTTCTTTACTGTAAGGTTCGCAGACCACTGGAACAGGCTTCTCAAAGAGGTTGTGGAGTCTCCTTCTATGGAGACTTTCAAGACCTGTCTGGATGTGTTCCTGTGTGATCTGTGTTAGATAGTATTGTCCTGCTCTGGCAGGAGGGTTGGACTTGATGATCTCCTTGGGTGCTTTCTAACCCCTAACATCCTGTGAGCCTGTGATCTTGTGACCCACTCTTTACTAAAATGCTACCAAGTGAGCTAACACTTCTCTTTAGAGTAGGCCATGGCCATACCAGGTGAGCACTTAAAGCCAAAGCTCTGAAAACAAGTTACTGATAGAATATGAAGTCAGAGAGGTGACAGAACATACTGTTTACAGAAAAAAAAGCCTTGTGACAACATGTCTGTTTCCCCAGGTCCTGGAGCACAGCCAGCTACACTGATATTATGACATAAATGAGTTTGTGAAGTACATTTAATGGTGCATCAACTTCTTTAATTTACCTGATAGCAGATTTTTTATCATTCTTAGGAGTCTGCAATTTATTCCATTTACTTTTCATTTTTCCTTGATAGTGCCTACACCATCCAAATTTTTTTTGGCCTGCATCTCAATGATGTTTGCATTATTAGGCCAGTAAATGCATGAGGATGTGGCACTTTATGGGATCATTTTGATTTGTTGTTTGTTCAGCTTCTTTTCATCAGTGTCCAGCAATAGTGTTCTCTAATTGTCCCATTTATTTGGTTGAAATAGCAATCAACCATGCATTTGAAGTAATCAGCTTTAGGGAAACTAATATTTTTTTATGAGTTTCACCTATATAATTTAATTGCAATTTGAAAGATGTGACTTTCATGATGTCTAGTGTGGTTTTGGCCTACGTCTATTAAATTCTATGAAGACATTTTGAATAGAACCATATTTTAGCAAAATGAAAGATGGGAATTCAAAACAAGTGGGCCACTTTCCAGGCTCTCTTGTAGCTTTCTGCAGGCATGTGTACTTAGAGAGCAACACCAATACAACTTCTGCTGTTGAAGCTTTCTGTTCATGTTCAGCTCTCTGCATTGCACCTGAGCTGTTAAAGTCAGCAGTGAATTTGGCTTCTGGGTGCCCAGGGAGGTGGTGGAGGCACTGTCCCTGGAGGTCTTCAAGAAAAGACTGGATGAGGCACTTAGTGCCATGGTCTGGTTGACTGGATAGGGCTGGGTGCTAGGTTGGACTGGCTGATCTTGAAGGTCTCTTCCAACCTGGTTGATTCTATGGTCTAGTTGACTGGCTAGGGCTGGGGGATAGGTTGGACTGGATGATCTTGGAGGTCTCTTCCAACCTGGTTGATTCTATGAGTCTATGGATTCATGTTGCCTCTTCTGTGTTCAACATGAGTACAGGCTGTGCCTTTCAAGTATGCTGGATTCTGTGTTTAGCTGGAAGGAAGTCATGTGTGACTCATGTATTGATGCATCTCATATAACCTTAATCTTTCTAGATTTTGAAATGTGGAGCAAAGGGAATGGTGAGGGATGGGACTCCAGCTTAGGCCTGTTGATGAGGTGTCACCACCTCCTGTTGCAGCTTATGAGATGAGCATGTTCTTTTTCTTCCTCAAGAAGCACTGCCTTATGCAACCCCCAGCTGAGGAGAAAGGCTGTGACCAATATTGTCTTCTCTGATGAATCCACTATTTCAACAGACTCTTAATCAAGCAGTGATTATATGAGTGTAGCATATATTGGTTGTGCCATTCTGGCAAACCTGGAAAACTGGAGAAGGACAGAGTAGAATATCTCAGTCTTGCCTCATTTTGGTAAATTAACTGCCTTCTTTCAAAGCATATTTTGAAAAGTAAAAGACATGTTTCATAACTTGTTTATTCTTCATTTAAATACATGCACAAATACACATATATACAGTCATTTTTATATATATATATGTGGTTGGGTTTTTTTAATTGCTACTTTAATATAGATTGGCAGGCCTAAAAGATGTCACCATTTCTCAGTTTTGCAGTAAAGCACAAGTATCAAACAGTAAGAGACCTGGATTATTGAAAGGAGAACCTTACAATGAGATTTCTCAGAGGAGCACATCATGAAAAAGCCATATTAGCTGTTGAGGGCTACAGCAAACTGTAATGAGATTTAAAGACTTGTCTACCTATTCTTTCACAGCTACAGAAAGATCATGTCCTTGGAGAATTTACTACAAACCCAGGCATGCTACAACCAATTTAACAGTGCAAGCGTATAAAGAGGGATATTTATACCCTCTGTTAAGATTAAGTTCCCCTCAATTTTTGAAGTATAAATATTTTAGGATTCAATGGCATCCCATATATTAATATTTTATCCTTGCCTTGAAGATATTGATCTTAAATGTAAATTCCAGCACCTGCACTATTCAGATCCTAGGTTATCAACAAGTCAGATTGATCTGCACTTATTATAGAGGTGATTGTGGAGCTTAATTCAATTGATTCATTATTTTCAACAAATGAGTTGAAAAAGGATAGAATTTTACATTTTGTGACCTGAAATGATGAACTCTGAATACTAAGTTCTCTGTGGTTCATAGAAATATATTTTAAAGTGGATTTTGTTTGTGTTTTATCTGTTGTGTACAACTTCATTCTGTTAAATTACAAACCAATAATTGCTAGGACCCTAAATGAGAAGTTGGAAACATTAGTACAAGAACACTCTTTCAAGATGTCTTTAATTCAGTGTAGCAGAACAACATAGTCAATAGGCAAAGCAGCCACCCTAAGCTGAACTGAAAGCTGAGAACTCCCATGCAACAAATTAAGTTAACCATTCAGCATGCAATGCAACAAACTTGAAAGCATAAAAGTAGTTGTGAATATACAGATTGTATCTGTGCTTTTGCTCTGTTGTGACTGCAAGGAAAAAAAATATGCTGAAAAGATCTGCTATTGAAGAAAGAGAAGTATTTTAAATGTTGATTGCATGCAATCTAAAGTGCAGAAAGTGAAAGTTTAACAAGAAAAAAAAATCATACCCAGTGAGAAAATGTTTCATCATTCATGCATCCTTTCATGCTCTTTAAAATTAATTTGAGAAGAGAAAGAGGCTGTCCCATATTTTTTAAGCTACCTGGAAAATTTAATTCAGTCTTCAATACTGAGACATATTGAAATTAGATTGCCTTTAACCCACAGAAGGGTTGCAGCTTTCTGCCTTTGTCCTCAATGCTGTTATGAACTATTTCATCCTAGGATGTGTAACCCTGGAAGTGTTCCGTGCAGCTGGGGGGTAGAGAAGACTGCAATGGCTCTCATGCTTGAGGGAGTGACCAAGTCAGGTGGAAACAAAAGAATCTGACTGAATTGGTTGTGGCAATTAATGAGGCAGGAATTATAAAATGCATAATTATTTTTATTTCTAGAAAGCCCTGCCCACAACTATATGCAAATGAGTTAAATTTAGGTTCTAATTCATTTGGGATAATCTTCATGAGGATGCTTCTGGGCAATTCATTCATTTAAGAGAATCAGGAAAAATGAAAAAGATTTGGCCACAAAATGACTTTGCCCCACTTGCGAATAAAAGACAGCCTGGAGCCCTAGGGAAAGTCTGTGCTACTCACTGCAGTGGAGTAGAAATTTCAAGATAGTCCCTGGCTCCTTTGTGGCAGTGTAGGAACTGCTCAGCTGTTGAGAGCCCTCTAGATCTTCCTACGGTGCTGGGAAAGAGGCAGAGGATCTCTGACCTGATCCTGGTTCCTCTTGGCATGGAGGTTTGAAGAGGTGCAGAGAGCACGATATTGGTGGCACTTCTTGCCACGTCATGAAGCACTTAAGAGCCTCAAGTTTCCTGGGAGAAGACATTAAAGTTTCCAGGTTGTTCAAGCCCAAAACATCAGGGCTAAGCTGGCCTGAAGCATGAGACAGAGTAGCACACATTGTCCAAGAGCAGTGAGGCAGACAGCTCCATGAAGCAGAGGCAGCTTGGCAGAGGCAGCATAACTGCTCACAACTTAGCTCAATTTATATTACTTGCCTGAGTATAATGGTTCCTTTGCCCACAGAGATTCACCAATCAAAATGGCATTTGCCAAACTGACCAGATTAAGCGAAACCAGGATTTACTCACCATTGTTTGGGCAAGACACCAAGTACCTAAACACCTGAGCACCCATTTATCAATTTGGGAGGGGACATAATGGCCCAAGCCTTTGTTTTTCTCCTGCCCTTGCTGGCCCTATCAGCAGAAGGCTGGGGCAAGCCAAGACATTTAATAAGCCTATTTAATAGCCTTCCAGGACACAGGCTAAGAATTTCTTAACTGTGGATATAACTCAAATAGATACAATTAGCACTGAAATAATGTGTAACTTTTTTTTTAGCACCTATGAAATATGATGACTTTTATTTAGGTTCTTAGTATTGGTTTAATTATTACCCTATGTGATCTTAGCAATACTAGTTCTTCACAGAGAGAGTGATTTGCCATCGGAGTGGGCTGCCCAGGGAGGTGGTGGAGTCACTGTCCCTGGAGGTGTTCAAGAGAGGACTGAATGTGGCACTTAGTGCTAAGGTCTAGTTGACTGGATGGGGCTGGCTACTAGGTTGGAGTGGATGACTTTGGAGGTCTCTTCCAACCTGATTGATTCTATGAGTCTGTGAAATGATTTTTAGTTAAAACAGAAATGGGTAATATCATCAATGACCTATTTAAATAATTTTATCTTCTGGATGTGTGTGGGCTTTTTATTTTATTTATGTGGGGTTTTTTTCTTTTTTTTTTTTGGGTTTGGGGATTTTTTTGTAGCAAGTTCTTTATGCTTTCTAAAATAATTAGTAGTGAATTACAAGCTTTGACACTGTATTACCTAAACATATTTATTTTTAGAAGGAGTTACGGATTTCTGTAGTTCTAAGCACAAGCTGATTAGTATAATTATCTCTACCAAGAACAATGTCTCTCTCAAGCATGTCTTCTGTAGGTGGTGTTATGGAATTCATGGTGCATATTTGAGGATTAATTTGAAACACTTTTGCTCCCTGAGGTAAGCTCAGAAGATCATCTACTGATGATTTGTTTTGATGAAACAATATTTCTAAGTTTGGATCTTGAACATATTCTCACTTAATGCTCTGCTGGAAAAGTTAAAAGGCTTCTGAGAATATTTTCCTCAAAATCTTCGCTTACTTTTGCTTTTCATGTTTTTAATTTCCCAGTCTGAATCACTGCAGACATGTTGATTTAATTTGAAACATATAAAAGGACAGAAATCTCAGTAGAATGGGGTTGGAAATAAGGGCTGTTCCAACCAGTTTTCCACTATTTTAAGGTGAAATCAAAGGAGGTGATCTGTTCATACAAGATTTCAAGTATAAATAAACTCAAAGCATTATGTGTGTGCATTTTAGATTAACATTTGTTTCTTACTTATAATTTTCACAGTATCACCAAGGTTGGAAGAGACCTCATAGATCATCAAGTCCAATCTGTTACCACAGAGCTCAAGGCTAGACCATGGCATCAAGTGCCACATCCAATCCTGCCTTGAACAGCTCCAGGGATGGCAACTGTCATACTTCCAGGACATTTATCAGTTAAACAACACTGATCTCCACAAGTTCATGATCTGATATTGAGTATATTGACCCATGGATGTTATGTCCAGACAGGGAATGCACTTTATGAAAACTTGAAGAGGCAAACTGCTTTTTAAAAAATAATGATATGAACATAAACAATTTGAATATATCTTAAGTTAATGAAACAGAATCACAGAACTTTAGAGGTTGGAAGTGACCTCCAGAAATCACTGAGTGCAGCCTCACTGCCAAGGCAGGATCACCCAGGGTAGTTTGCACAGGAATACATCCAGGTGGGTTTTGAAAGTCTCCGGAGAAGGAGGCTCCACAACTCTCTTGGCAGCCTGTTCCAGTGCTCTGTCACCCTCACTGTAAAGGGCACTTTGAGCTATTAGCATTGATATGTGAAATGCTAGATGGACAACATAAATATTCATCTAAATGATACAAGACAAAATTTCATCTGATCTTTTTTTGGTTATAGAATCATAGAATGTTTGGGTTTGGAAGAGACATTTAAAAGTTATCAAGTTCAAACCCCCTCTAATGAACAATGACAGCTTTTAACTAGATCAAGTGGCTCAGAGCCCTACTCAATCTGCCCATGAATATTTCTGGGGTTGATGTTTCTACCACCTTTCTGGGCAACCTGTTCAAGTGTTTCACCACTCTCATTGTAAAAAGAGAAAAGAGTTAAGGAATATGAACAATGTAAGCAATATAGATTTGGAAGTTTGGCTTTTCTTTCAGATGCCTCTAACTCAGTTTATGCTAATTTGAGAAATTCTGTTACAAGATTCTCAGCATGGTTCCTTCCAGAGCTACCCTCTCTAAGCATTTCTTCTAAAGCTGCAGAACTTCCAAATTTTTACCAAATCATCTTTGACTTCCCAGCATCTAGGGAATACTGGAGGATAAATATGTAGTGATCCAAAACTTTCTGTAAAAAGAAATGAGTCATCTGAAAAAGAGCTGAAAAGTTTTCTCTTCTCTCCATGTCATGCTGATGAATTTCAGTATTTTGCCTAGATAGCTTCTAAAGGAAAGAAAAAAAGGGAGAGGGGGGGGAAGCAGTTGCTTAGTGGGAAGTTTTAACACAATTCTGATATATTTGGGGAAAATAATTGCTTCACCTTTTACTTAAAATGACTGCTTGTTGCTTGGAAGTCAAAATGACTGCATATTGCAAATCTAATACATTTCAGGCCATGTACACAGTCAGGATAAAGGGTTTCATTTACAAACATTTATCCAACAAGGCATTCACTGACTTCATTTGTCGACATTTCAAACACAAAGGCATTTCCTTGCAACTGGAAATGCCTTTTAAGAACTTTGCACCCTTTGCATAGATGATACTCCCTCTCAAATGCAAATTATCATAATTTCAACCCAAATCCTGTAATTAATCATAGTTTCTTAAAAATAAGCTAATGTGAGTCATTTTCAACCATGCAAATTGAATAGGTTGCAAAGTTTTCCAGACTGTGAGTGTATTTTTATGACAGCATAATTGCTGTTAGGAATCAGAGGCTACATCAGTTTTGATATTTTCCCAATAAAAGGACTCCTGTTGTTAATGTAATATTAAAAGACAAAGACTTAGCTTTAGCTGAACCCAAGAGGTTCAAATGGAGTAAGTGAATCAGTTCTGTTTTCTGATTATAATGACACCTTTGGGTAGCTCTTTTTAATGTTAATCAATGACTCACCTCTTCCCTGCTTCCTATGAATGCTAAAAATGCAGATTTTTCTATTCTCCAAGGTTTTAACTGTGTTCAGTTTTGGTCACCACAGTATAGGAGGGACACTAGAGGTGCTGGAGTGGGTGCAGAGAAGAGTGATGAGGCTGATGAGAGGTCTGGAAAACATGACCTGTAAGGAGCAGCTGAGGGAACTGGGGTTGCTTAGTCTGGAGAAGAGGAGGCTGAAAGGAGACGTTATTGCACTCTACAACTACCTAAAAGGAGGTTGTAGTGAGGCTGGAGCTGGTCTCCCCATCTACTAATTATAGGACAAGAGGAAATGGCCTCAAATTGTGTCAGGGGAGATTTAGGTTGGATGTTAGGAGGAAGTTCTTTACTGAACAGGTGATCAGGGACTGGAACAGGCTGCCCAGGGAGGTGGTGGAGTCACCATCCCTGGAGGTGTTTAAAAGGAGAGTGGATGTGGTGCTTGAGGTCTAGTGATTAAGGATGCTGGGATGAAAGTTGGACTGGAGGATGATCCTGGTGGTCCTTTCCAACCACAGCGATTCATAGTGATTAGATGTTGTGCTGAGGGACTTGGTTTAGTCAAGGACTTGTCAGTGTGAAACTAATGATCAGATTCAATAATCCTGAAGGTCTTTTCCTTCTCAGAAATTCTGTGATTCTGTCATTCTGTGATTCTGTTTCAAGTGTGCATTTAGTAATAAAGGGAAAGATGAAGAAAACCAAGAACCAACCCCCCCTGCATTATTTTTATACATGTGTTTTTTACAAATAATTTGTGAGCTGTGTGCTAGTCATTGTATTAAATATTCTTGTATAACTATCAGGTATTTATTTCACTGAGAATTTAAGAGTAATGGTTATTTGTCCAAAATATATATTAATTTTTTTTTGCTTGTCAATATTCTTTTCTCTAGGGAAACTAAATAATGATAACTTACAGAAGGATTGAGTCACTTAGAGCATATAGAAAATAGGAAAGCAATACATGCAATAGAAAGTATTATGGAGTGTATTTTATTAATCCTTCAAACCATGCAAAGTTGCAGGAAAATGGATTACAGAGAATTCCCTAGTACTGAATGGCATGCTCATATAGGTAACCCTACATAAACCTGATAAAGAGCAGGGGCTTGCATCAGTTTTTTGTTGATGTCACATGTCATTTGACACAGTGTAGAGTGTGGTTTCTGGGATCCTGCTGTTGTTTAAAAGGTTGGGTGTCTATCATAGAATCAACCAGGTTGGAAGAGACCTCCAAGATCATCCAGTCCAACCTAGCACCCAGCCCTATCCAGTCAACTAGACCATGGCACTAAGTGCCTCATCCAGGCTTTTCTTGAAGACCTCCAGGGACAGTGACTCCACCACCTCCCTGGGCAGCCCATTCCAATGGGAAATCACTCTCTCTGTGAAGAACTTCCTCCTAACATTCAGGAGCTGTTCAAGGCAAGATTGGACGTGGCACTTGGTGCCATGGTCTAGCCTTGAGCTCTGTGGTAAAGGGTTGGACTTGATGATCTATGAGGTCTCTTCCAACCTTGATGATACTGTGATACTGTGTGATAAATGCTATAGGATTGTATGAGTAGGTCTCTTTTGCTGTGAAGTTCTGCTTCATCTGTCATCTAGTTCTGTTCTTGTGCCATAGTGAGAAGAGTTGTTATATAATCGAGTAAAAATATTGTTATGCGTATAAAAATTGGTGAAATGAATAAAAAATGTCATCAGGTGGTATGATGGTTTGGGTGTTCTGTTCCCCCCCCCCCCCCCCCCCCCCTTTAAGAAAATCACTCAGACGACCTGGTAATTGAATGAAGCTTTATATTCACAGCTTAGCACAATACACAAGCAGTTATTTACAATATCTACAGCTACAGACAGAAATGTACAAGTTAAAAAGTAATACAGAAACACAACAGCCCTCCCAGAAACCAGAGGCCCCAGGAGGGGCTCCAAACCACCTTTCCACCTTCTTCCCACCCCTGTACCTTACCCCAGGCTTTGACTTAGATTCAAAGGGAGTTTGAAAGATCACCCAGGAGGGTTAGGAAGCAGATGGATTAGGCAGCAAGCGAGAGAGAAAAGTGCAGCCCAAAGTCAGGGAACAAACTGTGTTATCTATCTGTGTTCTTGATTTTATACATCTCAGCATGCCTATGAGTGCAGTAGACACCACCATTGTTTCCTTTTCACAGCCTATAGTCTAATTCTTCTCACCAAAATATCTTAGCTAGGCTCAAACTAGCATAGGTGGCAAAAGTTGTATGGAAACTTTCCAGGTAACTAGTTCACACTGGAAAAAAATTAGTTGGGTTATGGTGGTCTCTCAGTTCTCTGCTTGACTCTCTTCAATTAGATGATGTCTTTTATGAAATTTGATGCTCATAAGTTGTATAATTCTATGTTGATTGGACAGGGCTGGGTGATAGGTTGGACTGGATGACCTTGGAGGTCTCTTCCGACCTGTTTGATTCTATGAAGTATTCCAAATAAGGTGTAACAAATGCTGAGTAGAGTAGGGGGAATAATTATTTTGTTCTCTGGGTTTTAATCTTCTTGCATGCAGGTATGCAATTTTTCTTGCAATTAACTGTATGACTTACTGACTTACTCTTCTCTTGAGTCTCCTGTGACTCTCGTACCTTGTAACTCTGCACCTTAATCACTAGGAGCTTGGCATGAGGGTTTAATTATCTCTATTTTATCTTCCATTTTCATAATTAAAATAGTGAATAATGAATATTCCTCCAGGGATCAGTGCTGGGCCCAGTCCTGATTAGTATCTGTGTAGATGATCTGGATGAGGGGATTGAGTCCACCATCAGGAAGTCTGCAGATGACACCAAGCTGGGAGGAAGTCTTGATCTGTTAGAGGGCAGGAGGGCTCTGCAGAGAGACCTGGACTGGCTGGATAGATGGGCACAGTAGAGTGCCATGAGTTCTAACAAGTCTAAGTGTCAGGTTTTGCACTTTGGTCACAAGAACCCCATGCAGCACTACAGGCTGTGGACAGAGTGGCAGTGGCAACTGCTTGGCAGCCAACTGAACATGAGACAGCAGTGTGCCCAGGTGACCAAGAAGGCCAATGGCATCCTGGCCTGTATGGCATCCTGGCATGGTGAGGCCAGCAGGAACAGAGAAGTCATTCTGCCCCTGTACTCAGCACTGATTAGGCCATGTCTTGGGTACTGTGTCCAGTTCTGGGCCCCTCAATTTAAGAAAGATATTGAGGTGCTTGAATGTGTCCAGAGAAAGGCACCAAGGCTGGTGAAGGGGCTAGAGCACAGGCCTGTGAGGAGAGGCTGAGGGGGCTGGGGTTATTCAGCCTGGAGAAGAGGAGGCTTAGAGGAGATCTTATTGCTTTCTACAACTACCTGTTTAGAATTGTAATTTCTTGGCATTCGTTTAACCTTACACAACTGTGAGGGAAGAGTGTCATTTTATCTGAAAAACAGTAATTAAACCACAGAATCTACCAGGTTGGAAGAGACCTGCAAGGTCATCCAGTCCAACCTAGCACCCAGCCCTAGCCAATCAACTAGACCATGGCACTAAGTGCCTCATCCAGGCTTTTCTTCCACACCTCCAGTGATGGCAACTCCACCACCTCCCTGGGCAGCCCATTCCAATGCCAATTACTGTCTCTGGGAAGAACTTCCTCCTAACATCCAGCCTAGACCCCACCCTGGCATGACTCAAGACTGTATCCCCTTGTTCTGTTGCCTGGCAAAAGAGACCAACCCCCACCTGGCTACAGCCTCCCTTCAGATAGTTGTAGACAGCAATGAGGTCACCCCTGAGCCTTGTCTTCCCCTAGGTGCTGGATACTTGTCTCCACTTAAAAATTTTAAGCTGGATCTTCCACAGCCTAGAAAGGTGCTTTAATTACAGGGCCATTATTGCAGAAGCCATGAAGGAAGGGCTGGTTTCATAAAGATTCCCATACAATTTTTATTTTGGGGAAAAGTGCATAGAGAGTTGCAATACCATTTAGTAAGTTGTAACTCAGGATACTTGACTCAAAATTTACTGATTCAAGAATAGTAATTTGTGCATTTAGTCTTGTCATGGCTGATCTAGCTACTTCTACTAATTATGCCAAAGCTTTACTGCAGACTGTTGGGAGCATAATGTAGTGATGCTGGGAATATTTCAAAGTAGCTGTAAGCAAAACACTTGAACAGAACTTTTCCCAGAGATGAAAGCAGTATGTATAACGGTGGCAAATAGGAATGTGTAGTATCATAGAAGGAAATGTGAAATCAGCAGTGAAGAGTAATGGACAAGGATATGCCTAAATCTCTGAGTTTTATCCATTAACCTCTTAGACCTGAGTTACTATGAAATAAGCCAAAAAAGTAAAGGGATGAGTATCCTAAATATCAGCATATAGAACTATATTTTGCATGCATTTATCCCTGAGGCTGACAGTGAATAATTATCTTTATGATCAGAACATTCAAGGGTAAGTTAGGTAGTATCTCCACAGCACATTGTTTACAAGATTCTTAGAGTTGTGTGGAAATGGCAGAGGCAAGTTTTTAAACTGAATATTCCAAAGATGCAAAGATGAGCCAGCAGTGTGCCCAGGTGGCCAAGAGAGCCAATGGCATCTGGCCTGCATCAGGAGCAGTGTGGCCAGTAGGAAAAGGGAGGTTATTTTGCCCCTGTACTCAACACTGGTCAGGCCACACCTTGAGTACTGTGTCCAGTTCTGGGCTCCTCAATTCAAGAGAAATGTTGAGGTGCTGGAAGGTGTCCAGAGAAGGGCAACAAAGCTGGTGAGAGGCCTGGAACACAGCCCTGTGAGGAAAGGCTGAGGGAGATGGGGGTGTGCAGCCTGGAGGAGAGAAGGCTCAGGGGTGACCTCATTGCTGTCTACAACTACCTGAAGGGAGGTTGTAGCCAGGTGGGGGTTGGTCTCTTCTCCCAGGCAACCAGCAATAGAACAAGGGGACAGAGTCTCAAGTTGTGCTGGGAGAGGTCTAGGCTGGATGTTAGGAGGAAGTTGTTGGCAGAGAGAGTGATTGGCATTGGAATGGGCTGCCCAGGGAGGTGGTGAAGTCTCCATCCCTGGAGGTGTTCAAGAAAAGCCTGGATGAGGCACTTAGTGCCATGGTCTGAGTGACTAGGGCTGGGTGCTAGGTTGGACTGGCTGATCTTGGAGGTCTCTTCCAACCTGGTTGATTCTATGATTACTATGCATTACTAAGTGCACAGAGGGAGACTGACTTTTAAAATTTTCCTCAGATTTTCCATGAGGTTTAAAAATTTGCAATGTGATTTAGATGTCTGAATTTCTCCTTGGATTTGGGATTTGTTGAAAATAAAGCCATTTAGACTGAGTAGGAATAGAAAATTCAGATATATTACTTTCAGGAATAGGAAAGCAGTGGGGCAGAAGGCAGTCATAGTGGATACAGGGCAGAAGGTGGTATTGCTGCTTTCATTGTATGACCCCTAATTTATATGGTGGAGGCCTCTTCCAACCTAGTTGATTCTATCCTATTCTATTCTGTTCTGCTCTCTCCTTCTATTCTACTCTAGTGAACACAGCAGCACTAAAAAGACAGTGAGGTAAAGGCCTCCTGGTTGTTGTCTATGAGTTTACTTCTGAAAAAAAAGTGATGGAACTGACTTTAAAAGGGAAGCATTTGCTCAATGAGCAATGACTTTTGCAAGCCTGTGGAGTTTCAGTGCAGGGTCTGGAAAGCTGTGAAAGAAGCAGAGATATTCTAACGGAAAATGGTAAAGAAATGGATTCCAGGTGGGCTTGCACTTCAGAAAGAGAAATTTCTAGCTACTCTCAGAAGTTGTGATAGAGAGATTTTTAAGTCAAAGAAACACAAGAGGAAAAGGTGAAAGTACAAAAGATAATGTGTACTCTGATATGTAAACAACTTGCATTTTCTAACCCAACCATACCACAATTCATCTGTGGGTATTCATATTTTCTCCTTATGCTTCTTCCTATTTTCCATGTCTATGAACTAATTAATTGCTCATATCTTTCACTCTTTAAGTATATTAAAATCAGAGTTTT
The DNA here is from genome assembly GCF_015220805.1 of Pogoniulus pusillus. Taxonomy (NCBI): domain Eukaryota; kingdom Metazoa; phylum Chordata; class Aves; order Piciformes; family Lybiidae; genus Pogoniulus; species Pogoniulus pusillus. The sequence continues at coordinate 34,306,570 of NC_087270.1, forward strand.
ATTTGTGGAATGTACTATAATTATCATCACTAATGGAGCCACAGCTTTAAGTAAGGAATGTTTACTCAGACACATCAAGTATTTGCTATGAAAGCAATTAAGGAGTTTGGTGTTCACAGTTAAGTATTAATATTAATGCATGAGAAACTGCATCCCAATCATTTAGAGGTGGTTATGAAGACCTCTGGGAGTGACACAGCCATAGGAAGCAGTGACATGATTATAGCTGTATGGGCAAATAATGGAAACAGCTACCTTCAAAGCATCCTCAATAGGGATAGAGGATCTTCAAAACTTAAATGAGTGTGACTATAAGTGGCATCATTTAAGTTTGATTTGCCTGCTATAAAACATTTTACGTTAGTAACTGTCTAGAGTCTTTGCACTCAAATATATTTTTATCACTTGTCTCCAAATCCCTTTATGGATTGTACAATTAGCCACATACACGAAACAAAATTGCATGAGAATAATTTTCAGACTATTATGGTCTCAAACTGGAAATGTAATTCTCATCTTCTGTTTCTGACACTGACCTACTGCCAGACCTAGGATGAGCCATTTAACTATTGGCTGGATTTTCTCAGTTCTAAAATAGGTGGGAAGGTTCTAATGTGTCTCAAGGTGTATTTGGAGGGTTGATCAATAGCACTCATGAAGTTCTCTGAATGTTGAGTCAATAGACGTAAAATTAATTTACTGAAGATGCATTTGGACTAACTATCAGTCTACAAACATTCCATTTACTTTGAAGTCTGAGGATATAAATATATATATATATTTATATCTATAAAAAAATCATGATCTCTGAAGGATGACAAGAAATCAGCCTTATCACAAGGCTCTGTGGTAATCCTCCCTTTCCCACTGCTTCAGGAGATTTACTTTCAGATTACTATAACTTCATTTTTAGATGACTCCACAGGAGTGGTTTTGGCTCAAGAAAAGGAAAATCTTTTGAGTGCATCTTTTTTAATTCTGGTTGCCTTACTGGAATGGACTTGGTCAAAAAAAAGTATAAAATACATTCATCATGTTTTATATACCTTTCTTTACCATATTGCATGCAGTCATGACCGTGTATGCATTGCTGAGGGATGTTTGTAAGTCAGTGGATGTGGGGCCTCTCTGTAATGATGAGAAACATGACATTCCCATGGCAACAGTGACAAAGCTTTTTATGCTGATGAAAATTACCAATTATTTAAAGGACAGCAGAAATAAGATGTATGTGGTTCCAAGAGAATTTCTTACCTTTCCAGAATCAAGTCAATTTAAGGTCAGCATCAAGCCCCAGTGGCTGAATGACATTAATATAAAATATTTACTACTTAGGTCAAGTGTATTGCCCTACAAATTAAAAAAAACCCCACAACTTTTACAAGTGTTTCAAAATAGTATTCCCTGCCTCTTTTCACTCTACAAATGCATGGATTTTTTTTAAAACAAAATGCATATCTTTTTGAACAATTTTCATATCAAGCCTGAGATGTTCCCTTTATGCTTGCCTTAAAGACACACTAATGTATTGCAGTAATGTTTACTAAATTTTGGACTTATTCTTGGGTTTTACATTTTGCATCTATTAAATTTTGCAGCTAGAGGTGTTATTACTTTTAAGAGAGCAATAGTTTTGTACCTGTAGAAACAAATTTCTACATGTCAAATGCAAAATAATGTTCTGGTTTGGCTTTTATGAAGATTCTGTAAAACTTCAGTAGTTAGTTCCATTGTCATATTGTTTCTACTTCTAATTAAAATTGAAGATAAATAAGCAGTATGACTGGAGAATCTGCAAGTAGCAGAAGAGCATAATTCTCCCCCTCTACTCTGCTCTGGTGAGAGAGACCCCACCTGAAGTACTGCATCCAGTTCTGGAGCCCCTATTACAAGAGGGATGTGGATGTGCTGGAGTGTGTCCAGAGGAGGGCCACGAGGATGACCAGAGGGCTGCAGCAGCTCTGCTATGAGGACAGACTGAAAGAGTTGGGGCTGTTCAGTCTGCAGAAGAGGCTCCCAGATGACCTTCTTGTGGCCTTCCAGTATCTGAGGGGGGCCTACAAAAAAGCTGGGGAGGGACTTTTGAGGCTATGAGGTAGTGACAGGACTAGGGGGAAAGGAGCAAAGTTGGAGGTGGGAAGATTCAGACTGGACGTGAGAAGGAAGTTGTTCAGTACGAGAGAGCCTGGAATGGGTTGCCCAGGGAGGTGGTTGAGGCCCCATCCCTGGAAGTGTTTAAGGTCAGGCTGGATGAGGCTGTGGCCAGCCTGCTCTAGGGTAGGGTGTCCCTGCCCATGCCAGGGTGGTTGGAACTAGATGATCCTTGTGGTCCCTTCCAACCCTGACTGATTCTATGATTCTAAAAATCCATTTTTAGTGTTTCTATCAAAACCCTAGCTGGTCATAATTTTGCAGTGCAGTTATTTCATATAGTGCACCAGTATTAATTAGATCATGTGGTATCACACCAAGAGCAAAACATCAGTTTAGAACTTTGGGCATGAAACTTGAGTCCAACAAGCAAAACAATTTTATCTTGAGTTAACAGCAGCCTCACAAACAAGTTTTTTAAAAAAATCATCTTGGAAAGAGGTGCCAAGAGCTAGCAACACTTAAAAAACTCAGTCTTTTGACAATGATGTGCAGCCATTTATTTTCACAGCCTTTTACCTGCAGCCCTTATCCCTTTGGCTCGATTCTGTTCTAAAAGGGACATTCAAGATAAAGCATTTTGTAACTTAAAAAGTTAAATCTACCATTTGAAGTGCTTCAGGGGGTATCACTTCATCAAGAAACTACTCAATTACAGAGGCATATCTATCAGTCCAGGTAGATAAGCCCATGAGGACAGACTGAAAGAGTTGGGGCTGCTCAGTCTGGAGAAGAAGAGGCTCCGAGGTGACCTTCTTGTGGTCTTCCAGTATCTTAAAGGGGCTACAAAAAACCTGGGGAGGGACTTTTTAGGCTATTGGGGAGTGACAGGACTAGGGCGAACAGGGCAAAGCTGGAGATGGGTTGGTACAGACTGGAGGTGATGAGGAAATTGTTCAGCATGAGAGTGGTGAGAGCCTGTTTGGCCTAATGATAGAACATTTGTATTAGTTTTTTGATGACAGTAAGCAGCAGTTCTTTGATAATTCCTGTTGTTATCGTGCATGGCAGGTCAGGTCCTGCCCACTGTCATAAAGAATTCTTACTGCAAGTGCAGTATTCATGGAGATATTTGTGAGATGCTTCTGTGCAACTCAGACATCTAATTCAATTAATTTCATAAGGTTGGTTGTAGATCTATGCATAATTTCATGGCTCTCCCTTTGTTCTTGAAACTCTGGAGTTTCCACCTTGATATCTTTGGGGTATCACTTATAAATAAATTATCTGCCTTCTTATCGACGTGATCCCAGCCCCCTCCTTACATTTAACCACAGAATATAAGATGTTGGAAGGGACCTCCAGAGATTATCAAGTCCAAACCCCCTCCCAAAAGCAGGATTGCCTAGGGTATCACTGAAAACAAAGATTACTTTTGACTGGTTTAAGTAATGAAGCTTCAGGGTTGAAGACTCTTCCCTTTCCAGAAGAAAATGATCATTATTTGATATCTTGGCTTCCTGATTTTGTCAGCCATCATTCTTGCTATCATTTCCTCAAACAATCTCTAACCACGGGGATGAGGTTTAGGGCTTTTTTCCAGTTTTTCTGTGACTCTAGAAGAGAACCTAATACAAAGAATCATAGAATTTGAATTAAGATGAGATTTTCATAAACACCAGCTCCATCCTGAAGAAGGGAGCTGGGGTTGTTTAGCCTGGAGAAGAGAAGGCTCAGGGCTGACCTCATTGCTATCTACAACTACCTGAAGGGAGGTTGTGGCCAAGTGGGGGGTGGCCTTTTCTCCCAGGCAAGCAGCAACAAAACAAGGGGACACAGTCTTAAGTTGTGCTGGAGGAAGTATAGGCTGGATGTTAGGAGGAAGTTCTTCCCAGAGACAGTGATTGGCATTGGAATGGGCTGCCCGGGGAGGTGGTGGAGTCACCATTCCTGGAGGTGTTGAAGAAAAGACTGGATGAGGCACTTAGTGCCATGGTCTAGTTGACTGGATAGGGCTGGGGGATAGGTTGGAGTGGATGATCTTGGAGGTCTCTTCCAACCTGGTCTACTCTATTCTATTTTAAGACCTTCCCATTCATACATGTCAACCAGCTACAGCCATACCTCTGATCAGGATTAGATTTCCCCTTTTTCCTCATATTATTTGCTGTAGTTTCACTGAAACCTTCCCAGGGTTACTTTAGTTATCTGGTCCCCTGGCAGATCAACTTTAAAAACTGAAAACAGCATCAGGTAAGGAAAAAGGATCAGGTAAATTAAGCATTTGGATATCTACCAAACAGAGTCCAGAGGAGGGTCACAAAGATGCTCAGAGGGCTCTGTAGCCTGGAGAAGAGAAGGCCCTGAGGAGACTTCAGAGTAGCCCTCCAGCACCCAAAGGACTTCACCGAAGGCTTTCGGGAAACACCTGAAGGTATTTCTCACCTGTTTCTCAAGACATTGTTGGAATCTGAGTAAAATACGTTTTACTTTGTTGAATACTATACCTTTTTTTCAGCACAATTAATTATTCAGCTATGCAGCATGCTGTTCCACATACTGCCAGAAAAACTATGGCCTCTCATGTTCTTCATCAGCCCAGAAAATCCAAACCTACTGTTAGCTACCACTTCAGCAGGTGTTGGTGCAGTTTAAGTCAATGTCATGTTTATTAGAGCCTGCAAAATTCTCTACATGATTGGACTGAAAGTTGATATGATATTTGAAAGTTGATTTATTATTATGATGCCTTTGTGAAATGTGAGATTAATTGAAGGATTAGTTTCAAAGTGCCTGAGTCTGCAGATTGTGTGCAAAGTCAAAGAGTGTTCCCCCATTTACAGTGTAATGCCCTTATAGTCAAACGGATAACTTTATCTGGAGGAGATAGAAATCAGTCATTTTTATCACAACATGACACAAAACACTAAAATCCAGTCAAAATTTTATAGGTTAATTTCCTATAGATTAACTTCACTGTCTTCATCACTCCATAAATGTCAGAAATGCATTTGACCTGTTCATCTGCTCTGTTAACACTAAAAGTGCTCAAAACCTGTATAGTGAGACACTGTGTCCTGGGTTAAGGTGGATCCCCTCCTCTGGTAGAATAAACTCACCACAACACAGATTTTTTTTTGACAGTCAAGGAAAGATGAAATTGTATTTCTTATAGTCTAAACATAACAGTATGAGGAGAAATAAACTACTAGAGAAATACAATAACCTTAAGGAAGATGGGGAAGGAGTCAAGCGGCGGTGGAGCAGCAAAGCAGCAGCAGCCAAAATAGCAGTGGGGGAAGATAGCAGCAGATGCAGCTGAAGCAGGAGAAGACAGCAAGGGGAGGGTACAAGCTGTGCTTCTAGACATAAAGCTCTTGATGCTTCAATTAAATGATATTAACTTATCCATTGTTGCCATTATATGGCCTATCCCTGGAATGTTCACCTCTCCTCTATGCCTAAGCTAGAAATCGAGCTCAAACAGCCACACACTGGAATGAAGCTACCTGAAAACTTCCACACTTTTTTACCTCTGGGGTCTCGATAAAGCAGAGGATGGTCGAATAACTTGTAAACAAATACAGAATGCTCTAAATTGGAAAAATAAGGCATCTGAAGAAAAAAACCCAAACAAATATGAAACCTGGAGCAAGGTTAGTCACAGTACATATACATCTTGAGTACTGCACCCAGTTCTGGGCTCCTCAATTCAAGAGAGATGTTGAGGTGCTGGAACGTGTCCAGAGAAGGGCAACGAAGCTGGTGAGAGGCCTGGAACACAAACCCTGTGAGGAGAGGCTGAGGGAGCTGGGGTTGTTTAGCCTGGAGCCAGGTGGGGGTTGGTCTCTTCTCCCAGGCAACCAGCAATAGAACAAGGGGACACAGCCTCAAGTTGTGCCGGGGGAAGTATAGGCTGGATGTTAGGAGGAAGTTCTTGCCAGAGAGAGTGATTGGCATTGGAATGGGCTGCCCAGGGAGGTGGTGGAGGCACCGTCCCTGGAGGTCTTCAAGAAAAGACTGGATGAGGCATTTAGTGCCACGGTCTAGTTGACTGGCTAGGGCTGGGGGATAGGTTGCACGCGATGATCTTGGAGGTCTCTTCCAACCTGGTTGATTCTATGATTCTATGATTTCTGTTCAAAAGGCTCTGTCAGTCACTGGTTGCATTATCTCCTCAGTATTCTCTATATATCCTCAACACAGCCATAGGTAAAATTACTAACAATCTTTTTAATGTTCTAAAGATTATTCTTAGCTGGAAAGGAGATTACTTGTTAGTGGAATATTTTTCCCCAGTCTTTGCAGTAATATTGAGTTTTCTATATTGTGTTGTGTTTTTCTCTCTCCTTATAGTTTGGGATCTGCTGCTTTATGCTGAAGAATTAATAACTACGTTTTTTTGGGCTCTACTGTCTTTCTCTGGGTAGCCAAGGAAAGAAGAGGAAATCAGTGAACTTTGATTTTTGCTTTCCTCAGTGGAGTCATGTGCAATTTGCTGCCTTACCTTTGGTACTGTTTTCATTTACTTTATACTTTTTAATTTACATCAGGACAAGCAAAAATGAAATACATTACTAGCTTCTGATTAACTTCCTGCACATGCTATTGGGAGAGTACAATGCTGCCTTTTTGTGCAGGTGAAATCCTAAGCTTATCTCTTTTCAGCATAAATGATAGAACTTGCTGACCAATATATTAAAATTATGTGTCAGAAAAACCGCTTCCTTTGCTGTTAATATTGAGTCAAACTCATTCATTATGATTCCATATCAGAAAGTACAGACTGTAAAATGGAGGGAGGGTGGGTGTGTGTGTTTAAAATCAAAGCACATGCTGGTATTTACAGAAAATGTATGTCTTTTTCTATGTGAAAGTAATGATTTTCAGGGTGAAGTTCTATCTTCACTGAAACTGAAAGAATTTTTGCCCTTGACTAATGGGAACAGAATGCCATGGTCATGTCAGCCTGTGACCTGTCTACTGATTTGTTCTGACACCTTGAGGAGTCATGGTCCTAAGAACTAGCTTCTGTTCCTGTAAAGCAAGCTTGGGAAAGACAGCTTAGCTGCTTCTCCTGCAACATGGTGAGACAATGAGGTAAGTGAATTGATGTAAATTCTCTTTAATTTCTTCAGTAGCAGGCACTGGCTTAGAACTAATTCATCAAGGATCATTCTATACATTTAGTTTTGGATAAGCAATTGGCCAGATGATTCGGGTTTCAGATTTAATCAGGGTTTGTAGGAACTTGCTAGATTCTGTATTTTAATAAGAACATTTTTATAAGACTAGTTCTCAAAAAAAAAAAAAAATCTTTGAGCAGTACAGTACTGCAATGTAGTTTCTCAGTCCTGAGAGTAGAACACTTTGGCACCTACCTTCTGTGTGCTGTGTAGAAGAAAGTTACAATAATGTGCTGGGATTTTAAATAGGACACTAGATGCTTATCTGCCTCAGCCAATGAGAAACAAGAAAGTCAGAGTTTTTCAAATCCTATGCCATCTGATGTATTAAATTCAAGGACTTGCAGCTGGTTTTGCATTTGTTTACATAGTCACAGAGCCACTTACCATTCCACTAGATCAATTCCTACACAGTCAATATCTCAGGGAATAAAAGTAATTTTGGAGAAAACATCTGTACGCAGTGCAGTCTTACCAGAGTTTTGAGTGGAGCACTTCAATCTGTGAGGTATCAAGGGGGAACTTTGGTACCTTCCAATTCAGAACTGGCATGTATCTTCTGTCGCTGGAACACCTGGACTTTGCTTTTTAGCATTGTCCTTGTCTACATTTTGTCATCACCGAGCACAAAGACAGCGATGGCAGAGCTTTCAAGGTCACATGACTAAAGCTTAAGCAACTCCTAATGATGCTGGCTGTGTACTACTAGCCCAGCATTAAGGTACAAGCTATACATCACCCTCTTCCTGACTTCTGACTACTTCAGATACATGCAAGGGGAGATGAAAATGCTTCAGCTGAAGTATTCACATGTTATTAAAAGTGGACAAGATTACTCAGATATTTTGCATCTGGAGTCAGGGCTTGGGGAAAGGCAATACAGTGCTAATGGGTTAAGGACAGACCCTTATTGTAATCAGAACTGTCTCTGGCTATCACTTTTTGTGCTGGGTACCTCAGATACTTCAGAAACATGAGACGACTGCCTTCTGGGGAAGTATGTCCATAATCACTATAAAGGGTGCTTAGGGTAATTGGTTTCAAATACGTTAACTAAAATCCACATATCTAAAATCTGAAGTCTTTTGCTTTTTGCTTTGTGTTTTATGACATGATACAGTATCACAGTATCATCAGGGTTGGAAGAGACCTCACAGATCATCAAGTCCAACCCTTTACCACAGAGCTCACGGCTAGACCATGGCACCAAGTGCCACGTCCAACCTTGCCTTGAAGTGCCCCAGGGACGTCGACTCCACCACCTCCCCGGGCAGCCCATTCCAGTGTCCAGTGTACATTTCATCTGTGAACCCAGCCACAGAGGAGAATACAAAGGATATGAGTAACAATATGCTCAGGTATACCTAGCAAGAATGCTGTGCTTGCTGATGGTCCCTGCAAACAACCACCGTCTCTGGAGGATCCCAAATGTGAGTATCAAACAGAATGCCTGCAAAGCCAGCAGTCCTCCCATTTGACCTTCTGCTTGTTGTAAAGGTTCAGGTGTGCCTAGAGGTCCTTGATAACTGTATGCAAGTTAAAAGTGTATTATCACATGTGAACAGAAGAGGAATAAAGGTAGAATTATGTACAGAAAATTAAAACCACGTCAAACGTGAACTGAAAAGTTGAGGCTGATGACTATAAAGATCCCCCAGGCTTTCAAACGCTAGCAAATAAACACTTGTAAGCACAATCCCCATAAGCTTATTGTTTCTCAGTCTATAGTCAGAACAAGCCACAGGCTTATTGGCTTAGACAGACATTTGTTGCAGGACCATCTTTACAATGTGTCTTTAATTCCCTGCACCTGATTCAATAGTTTCTTTGGTTATTATTGTTCATGATTCATCACTGCCCTACAGCCTCCAGACATCACTTCCAGCAAGAGAGATGAATGACTTGAAAGCAAAAGATTTCTGCGTACCTTTTAGCAACGGAAAGTATTTCAGTCTTTTATTTGCACTCCATCTGCTACATTTCTACTTGTTTTGAGTGAGAGTTTTAATAACTATATTAAAAAAAAATAAAAACAGGATGAAATTGAATACAAACAGTCAACAACTAGCTATCCCACTTTGTGCTTGTGGTGGTAGGCTTGATAGAGCAAACATGGGCTTATCCATGCCCAGACATGTTCCCCCTCCACCTCCTCCTTCTGTGCTGGGGGAAGCGAGCATGGGAGGGGAAGGCAAAAGCCCTGGCCTCAACTAATATGGTGAAGCCTGGAAAAGTGCCATTCTGATTGGCTAATCTATGTCCAATGCCCCATTAGTCTTGAGCTGGATATTGATAAAAAGGATATGCATGGGACTGCTGCTGTCTCATTTTGCATCCTGAATTTGCCTGGAGAGCTTACCAGGAACAGTGTCTAAATGCCTTCATGCAATTGGCTTGCATAATCAGTGTGACAGCATGCTGAGACTGCACATGGCAAGACATCCTGCCTGCACCTGAAAGTCTCCTGCTGAGACTAGAAGTCTTGGACATACACAGATTGTCCAGAGGAGACAGGAGACAAGGTCAGAGATTGTCTGCCTTCTTTCCCTAGAAGCCTGGGAGGAATCAAGTCTCAGCAGCCGGTAAGACAGAGTTCCATGTGCTTTGTGTACTGTCTGATTAATACTTTGTGAGTAAATATATGAAAGTCTCTTCTAGTATACTATTTGCATTTGCCACCTTACGAAATAAGTGATCTAATTTTGCCTGTTCCCTGCTTGTATAAATTTCCAACCTGTGCATTTTTGAACCTCTAAATAAGTTTTATGGCAAGTTTTAATCTTAATAAACAGTTTTCATAGTTATTAACAATCATTGCCTGGATACCAAAATTAAAACAGAATATTAATTTTGTATAATCCATCACATTACCTTCATTTGTGCTAAAGATAACTGGATCAACACTTCCACATACTGCGTGCTCAAGTGTCTCCTAGAGAGATTACTTTATTTTGCATACGTATATGTGCATATAAAGACTGATAAATCCTCTTTCCCTGGAAACCTTCTAGGTTTGCCTTTGACAATAAGCAGGTACATATATACTACGCTACATTAATAGTAATTATTTGTAGTTCAGGAAAACCTCAAAAGAAAAAGAAGTAAATGTTAGATCTTATTTTGCTAAGTGCTGTGCAAAAAAAAAAGATAAGAAAGCAGAAGTTTGTAAATTATCTCACTGGATGTAAATCTGCTATTCAGAGCTCATGGAAAGATTTACAATATAGACAAGGCAGAGGCCCTGTTTGTAAATAGAATTTAAATTATATTGAATTTAAGTAAATTTCAATTTAAATGCATTCTGTCAAATGAATAAGCAACCCCCAGTAGACACCTTTGTCTTGTTTCAGTTTAATTTATATTTGTCCTCCATGAACTTTGCAGTCCAGATAAGATTTTCTCCCTCTTATTTGCTAACCTGGTTACAACTGTCAGGAGGGAAATCTTCCCTACCACAGATAAATCCTTGTTAGATACTGGGAAAAGCATGAACCATATGAGGCAATCCAGCAACCAGCACATTTATAAAACTCCATGAAAACCTAACTCAGTGACTTTCATTGACAGTATCTCCAGCTGCACATTTCTGTTAAACAGCAGTGGCTAAACCAAGATTAGGTTTCACAGGTGATGTAAATGTGGCTAACTAGTAATGTTTGAGTCTGGAATAAGGCCAGTCTTAGCACAAGTATATGGCCCATGCAAGGATATGCAGTGTGCTGTAGAGTTACTTTGCATTTATGCTGCTCAGCCATGAGATGTGCCTTCTGAACTGTGCTTCCATCGTGGAGAAAAAGATGATCACCCCAATGATGTTGTCTTAGGACTTGCAATAATGCTATAAACAGCCTACTCAAATTACCAGCTATTTCCCATCTGTTCACTGGATACTCTTTCTTTCTGGAGTCCACATCAAATCTCAATAGACAGCGAGTATGCACCACAAGAGGAGGTTGCAGGGAGAGCATCTGAGTTATTGGGCTGGGCCTGGAGAGCACCCTACACTGAACCTCCTTGCAGTAAGTATGAAGAAGTGCTGGTTTGGCATTGACTGATTGTTGAGAACACATTTCTCCATCCTCATCACAACTACTACTGAATGCAGCCAGCACCCTGTTATTTTACTTATTCCTGTACAGACCTGTAATATTTTCATCTACTCAGCCACTTTTGTTCGTGTGCCTTTCATCATGTTCAAAAAGTACCCTACAAGCAGGATTCAGGTAACATATTAGTGCATGGCAAATTCTTTCTGTTAATAATGATGGCAATGTCTGATATCTTAGGGACTTAAACATTAATATGCTCCCCACTCCCACTAAGCCACCCAATGAGCCCCTGTTAGCTAGCAGCCACTAGCCAGTTAGAGAGAGCCAAGCTCCATCATTCCTAGAGACACTGCCTTTAATTCCCCACACCCCTTTAATTTGCTATCCTTTCCTGTCCTAGTGTCTTATATCTTTTCATGAGAGTGTTTTGAATACTTGAGTTGATAACCATCATTCTGAACAATCTATGTTTTCACTTTCCTTATTTTTCATAGCTTCACCTTACATGCTATCTTACAGCTCAAGTATCTCATCTCTGTTAAATTGAACCAGTATCACACAGCTGTGATTTGCAAAACTGAGTCTCCAGTCACAGACAGCTGAACCTGAAGACTACAGATTATCAGTTTATTCAGAAAGCCTTTATGTAGCAGTTTCTCTAGCACAGCCTTGACATTTTGAAAAGGGTGTCATGCAGGGGGATGTTTTGAGGAATGCACAGGTTGCTACCAGACTTGCAGTATGTGTGGAGAATCTTTTTGTAAAGAAAGCAGCATTGCAAAATGTGCTCATGCCACTGATGCGTGGAGCACAGCACAGAACTTGGAAGTGTCTGATAATAAGTGGAATGGGGCCCAAAATTGAAAGAAGCATGTGTATCTGTGAGGGACTGTTAGTTTCACAGGCTGCTAATCTGCCTTGAGCTTTCCTTTATCTTAACCAAATCCTTGTCCTCTTTCCCTGTTTATTTTTTGTCTTTATTTGCATTTTAATTGTAGGGAGGCAGCTGAAGCTACCATTTCAGCCACCTGGTAAGGTTTGCCCTAAAATTCCTCAGCTTCTGAAATGGATAAAGAAAGCTTGCACTTTTCACTGCCTTTCATAGTCATGACTACAGGATGGAAAGGAACAGCTGCTGAGAAACACCATTCATTATCAGAGCAATTTCTATGTTCCATTCCTTAGCATTTGGCAGTTTGCTCAAAGGATCTATAAATAATAGGCTTGTTCTCTCCTGGATCTTTGCATGAACACCTGAATAGACTGCCCTTGTCTCAGCTTATAGGCTGATCTAGAAAACACACTGGGATTTTACACACCTTAGTGGGGTTATCCTTTGGATAAAAATACTGGGGTGAGTTGGGGATCAGGATTTTGAGGGCATAATCATAATCAGATGGAGGCAAAAAGACCACCTTTGGGTTTTTTTTTGTTTTCTTTTCATGAATTCTCAGAGCCCAGCTGGAACCTTCAGCTTATCTCCCTGGCATGTACTGTGGATCTGGAGGCATTTTTAAATGCCTATTTCTGGGTCAACATTCTGGCCACTTCCAGTTCTACAATTGGGCTACTCCATGTAAAGCATAAACACAGGTCTAGAAATGGAAATTGTACCTGAAAATCCACCAATGTCTCCTTATCTTCTTCTTTGTCCTTTCTTATGCATTTTGCTTTCTGTAAGAAGAAATCCTGGACTTGTGGACTTAATGTAGCTGTAGAATGGCCCAGAGATGCCTAGCATTTTCCAGGAGACAGAGTTTGCTTTCTTTTCCTTCTTTCTCTCTTTATAGGGTGAATAGATAACTAAATGTCAGAGTCACGGAGGCAGTACTCATTAGAGTAGCTGAATAGTACATTCTTTGCACACATCTGGTGTGAAAGGAGAGAATGATTCCCATAAAAGATGTAATAGAATTTATTTTTGCCTACTCTGTGTGTGTTGCATGACTTCTATCCCTACTCTTTCTCAAAAAAAAAAGCCCTATAGCATCTGATCTCATATTTCATCTGTTCTCTACCATGTCAAAAAATAATACCAAAAGATACTCTTGAAAAGTTAAAATTATGTCTATGTCATAACATTTCTAGCTCTCTGAAGGTTTTTCCTATTCAATTTAGAAGATGTAATTTGGGTTTGGTTGCAAAATACTTTGGTTAAATGAAAACCTTTCATACTGGCTGCAAAAATGTGTTTTCCATGCTTAAGGTTTTGAACAGTGATGAAAACATTCATTAATATTATTACTCTAATATATTTCATAGAATCAGTCAGGGTTGGAAGGGACCACAAGGATCAGCTAGTTCAAATCCCCCCCTGCCATGGGCAAGGACACCCTACCCTAGAGCAGGGTACTTTCTCACAAGTCTTTTGAGAATGCAAGGAAAGATGAGTCTAAATATATTGTTGTCACTACGTAACTCTTAACCTTTAGATGACATTGAGTTGGAGTTTTCTGTCTCACATAGAATTCAAACACACATCAACTTTTCATGAAATTAAAGTTGTAACTGACTTCTGGAAATCTTGTTTAAAACAGGCTGCCTATTTCCTGCCTTGTTTTTTCAGTATTGAGTCAGTGCATTCCTCAATGTTGCTGAGCATTAAGTCTCCAGGGATATAACAAATAAAAGAGGAAGATCTGAACAGATAAATTCACAAAGCTGCTACCTTTATCACTGTTGAGCACTAGTAGAGGCACAGTAATTTCCCAAACTGGGGAATAAAATGTTTTGTAATCCAAAGCTTTTAGAGTACAAGATACATAGGTACAGCGTGCAGAATGCTACAGCTGTGCTATGGACCTTCCTGGGAGCTTGTATATTTTTTGTGCCCTTTTAAACTGTAATGGCACAATTTCACATTGCTGTTCTGTCCTCTTTAGGATGGTGGCAGCCATTTTGCAGTCTGACAAAAGTTACTTCTGCAATTTCAAAATTCCTCTTCTTATGGGAAAGCTTTACTTCTTCTCTTCCATTAACACTGGGAACATTGTAGTTTTATTAGTTCCTCTGTTTTCTAGTATTCATTTTTTATGTAGGCTAGACCATGTGAAGTGCAAAGATAAGTCCAGAAACTGAATGAATTTTTCACACTTCCAACAAATTTCATCAGCTCATAGCTATTTAGCTTATTTATAACTGTCTGCTAGGCTGTTTTTTGTAACATTTAGTACAGGCTTTCACAGTTCCCAAGACAAATACTGCTGTTTATTGAAATGGCCCACAGAAGCACAAAGCATCTTTAAATACATTCATTTAAACATATTAAAACTGGATGTGAAGAAGAAGTTGTTGAGCATGAGAGTGGTGAGAGCCTGGAATGGGTTGCCCAGGGAGGTGGTTGAGGCCCCATCCCTGGAGGTGTTTAAGGCTAGGCTGGATCAGTCTGTGGTCAGCCTGATCTAGGCTAGGGTGTCCCTCGTTGCGGCAGGGGGTTTGGAACTAGATGACCTTTGTGGTCCCTTCCAACCCTGACTGGTTCTATGATTCTATGATTTATTTATTACATTTTGAAAAATGAACTGGGGATCCTTTCTAAATTATTATTCATGTAAAAGTATTGATACAGTTCCTAAGCAGGACTTCTTGAAGGTCAGCTAAGAAAACCTGAGGAAGTAATAGGAAACTTTCAGTTTTGGTCACTTTCAGTGAATGAGTTTCAGAAAAGTTGATGTCATCATCATATGCTCAACAGTAAAATTAACTAGAGTACTAATGACAAAGTCTGTTAAAAGAAAAGAAAAAGAGAAGCAGAAAATTCACTTGGCCCATAGGTTGAAATCTCACTGAGAAAAAGAAGTGGATACAAGATTATCAAAGAGATACAAGGTGTGATGGTTTGGGTGTTACCTGTCCCTCCACACATTGGAAATTACTCAGACTAGACTCAGCCAGCTCTGGAAATTGAATGAAGCTTATTATTTACAGCTTAGCAGAATATACAAGCAGATGTTTACAGTCTATACAGTTATAGACAGAAATATACAAGATCAAAGGTAATACAGGAACACAACTCCCCTCCCAGAAACTTTGAGTCCCCAGGAGGGGCTCCCAATCACCTTTCCACCTTCCCCCTACCCCTCTCAACCTTACCCCAGTGCCAAGGAAGAATGGAGGTTGGGCCAGGGGGTTAGGAAGCAAAGTGGATTAATCAGAGAGACAGCAGAGAAGCTAGAGAGAGAAATACAGCTCAGAGCTCCCCAGCAGAAGTGAGTTATCTATGTTTGGATTCTTGTTCTTGTATCTCTCAGCAAGCCTATGAGGGAAGTAGACATCAGCATTGTTTTCCTTTCACAGCCTGTAATCTAGTTCTTCTCACCAAAACATTCTAGCCTGCTTCAAACTAGCACAGAAGGGGATGGGGCAACATATTGAAATTTTAGTTATCTGTGCTGTGTTATAGGAAAAAATAAAAAGAAAAGAAAAAAAACAAAGAAAATCTTAATATTAGTAATATTAATATATGGAGAAAAAGTATCCTAGCCTTCTGGCATTGGGTTTACTGAGATAAGGTCAAGATTGGAATATTAGTATAGAACCTGATCAAGACATATGTAAAAAAGGAAAACTTTGTATATAAATCACTCCAAAGAGATGGAAACAGAAAGCACATTGCAATTTGCTAAGTGAAATGCAAAAGGAAGGGAACTGAGAGATGTTGAGGAGAAATCTTATTCTGGATTTTTGCACTAGTAGGTAGATTATGTTTTGATCTGAATACAAAATACATATGAGAGGGTGGGATTGATAATAACAATAAACTTTTGTTATGTGATTGACTGTGGAAAAAATCTTACACCTTTTTTTTTGTTGTTGCTTTGGGGTTTTTTGTGTTGTTTGGTTTGGTTTGATTTTTAAAGACATATACAAAGTTATTGTGAAGTGTGAAAATAATAAAATTCTAGTTTGGTTTCAACCAAGTCCCAAAGACTGACTGAAAAATAGGAAACTGGATGTTGTGGTAGGCCTGATGGGCCAGAAATAGGCTTATACATGTGCTGGCTTGCCCAGGCATGCTTTTCTCCTGTGGTAAACCGTGTACACACTTAGCTTGTGCCCGTCTTGTGCAAGGCCTATGCTTTTCCCAATTTTGAGTAAGGCAAGCCTATTGTAATATGGTCAAGCTTGGCTAACTGCCATTCTGACTGGCTATTTTGTGTCCAAAGGGCAACTGACCCTGGCCCACATTGATAAAAGAGATATGCAGGTAAACATACGCCGCTGTATCCATGCCTGCTGTTGCCTGCTGCCATTGCTTACTGCCTTATTATTTGCCTGGAAATGCCACTGACATGAGTTTAACAGGAACAGACTCTAAATGCCTCCATACAATTGGCCAGCATAGCCAGTGTGACAGCATGCTGAGACTGCACATGGCAAGACATCCTGCCTGCACCTGTAAGTCTCCTGCTAAGACTAGAAGTCCTGGAGATACACAGTTTGCCCAGAGGAGCCAGGAGACAAGGTCAGAGATTGTCTGCCTCCTTTCCCCAGAAGCCTGGGAAGAATCAAGTCTCATCGGTCTGCAGGCCAGAGTTACCTGAAAGTATTTGGGTACTGTCTGGGACTGTGGCTAGCCCCACGAGTTGAGTAATAATAGTTTTGTGAGTAAATGCTTTAAAGCCTCTTTGTAATTCTCCATTGCCTTCTGCCATAAGCAGAAAGAGCTCCTTGAGTCCATCTGGTGGGCAAGTGGTATATTGATCACAAGTGACATTGTACCACAGGAATCTTCTCTTCCAGTTCATTTAATGTTTATATATTTTGCTGGCTATTATTAGATCTGGTTACTATCTGCAAAATATTTCCATGACTGTGCAAGAACCTGAAGATTATTAAAATTAGTGGTGGTGAGAGTTCTGACTATCAAAATTAATAAACAATATTACTTTTGGAAAAATATAATCTCGCATTAATTAATTTCCCCTTCACAACAGTTTCTTAAAGAGACAGAATTAACAAAATCTTCTAAATAAAGAAGAAGGGGCTTGTGCAACTGCCACTTCAAGAAGGCTGTGCTGAATACTACTGAAACTTCAGAGCAGGTGTTTTTTCTCAGTGCCTCTACCATTACTATGAATCTTTCCACTGAGAAAGTGTGACTCACGATGTTAGTGAATTACTTGCCTCAAATAAAGTGAACAATGATGTAGATTATAATTAGTTGCCTGTTTCAAATACTTAATCTGTATAATGTAATCATTAAAAGGCCAGCAAAGAATGATGCAACACAACTAACATTTTTTTTTTTTCACTTTGCTGTAGGTCCCCCAAACTGTAAACACCATTTTTTCACCTGCACCCTGAACTTACCATGCAATCCATTAGGTCAAAAAGAAAATAATGTAATGACTACCAAGCCTCTTTATTTAATGACCACACTCATTTTTTGCTCTTTCTATTATGACAAACAAGTAAACAAAACCCCTACAAACACAACTTACTAATACGATCCCTAGAAGAGTATTATTTATCATTGTGATATTTTTTATTGTGCTAATTTTAAAGCTGCATCTTTTTTTCCCCAATAATTTTACTTACAGCCAAACATTTCTGTGCTTCATTTGTACTTTATTTCTTACATTAGTCAATATGAATAACTGAGTCTTGCTCTCTTCGTGTTAGTGCAATTTATGCAGAAAACTACTGTGTCTTCTCTAGACATCTTGTTTGTTTGGTTGGCTTTTTTTCATAATAACCTTTCTGGTTCTCTCTCTCTCTCTCTCTCTTTTTTTTTTTTCTCTATATTTTCTCCCTGCTTTAGCTCTTTGCATTTTCCATGACATTTATTATTGTGCATCTATGCTCTGAATTCTGTCTTTGTACCACTTTGCAATTCACTCTTTGTACCACTTTGCGTGAATCTCTATAGAGGAGTTAAATCCATCCTAATACTTTGAAAGAATGAATGCAGTTTTGATTGTTCTGGCAACTGGCTTGAGTTTTATTTTTGTTAATAGGTTTGGGTTTTTTGACAAATAGAGAAACTTCCAAAATTAATATTGCTTCCTTTTGCCCACTAGAATGGCTGTGTGCCTATTGCTCCATAGTTTAGTATGATCTTGTAGTTTCCCTTTTTAAGATGTGTGGTTCAACAGTTCAGTGCAATTGACTGGCCAGTCAAAGCTTAATAGCCTAATATTGAGAATACAAAATTGCAAAGCATGCAAAGACTCAAAATTATCTACTGAAGCCAAAATCTGCCAGTGCATTGTTGTACAAAAAATATTCCATTTCATAGATGTTCTACCTGTTAGAACACTACAGTGGTCTTTAGTATGGGACGGGAATCTTCAAGAGTCAGTGCCAGATTGCAAGGTAGTTGTTGAAAGGAAGTGTTTAAAGATATTGTCATTTTTATAGCTTGGTTTCTTCTAAGTGTGCTTCTCACGTAGCAATCAGATTTGATGAAACATCATTGATATTCTCTGAGTGTAGATGAAAAGACACTTATGAATTCTTTAACCCTTTCACAAAACATTTTCATTAACCTTGAACATCATCAACTTTCTATGTGGACATATCAGAAAATATATTAATTAATAGGACATTAATTTTCAGGAGAAAATAACATTCCCAGAGTGCTGAAGAAGAGCATGAGGTCCTATCACTTGTGGACTCAGTTTGTGATCCTCAGACTCTCCATGATGGATGCTAGCAAAACTATTGCATCACTGTTAGTGGTCTGATGCCTGGTGTGATGTCTTGATGAACACTTCAAGCAGTTCTGATAATGTATTAAGGGTTTATTTAACCCTTTACATTGCTCAGTCTTTAAACAAGTGTGAAAGTAGGCGATATTTTGAAGTCTTTACAGCCCATATGATGCCAGGCTTTACACCAGTAGTAACTCAGATGGTTTTGTGGCTTGCACAAAGAAGTGTACTTCTCCAGGAGACAAAAATAAGGTTGAGGTTCTTGAAAGTGAATGGGAAAAGGCCAAGTAATGTTTATTTGAACACGCTGGTATGGCAAAGGACAAACCAGATGCCACACAAGGGAAGGAGAGTCATGATCACCAGTGAGCTCTGCAATCATTTGGAGTGGGAACCCATGAGTGAGCAACTGTTTCTGCCTATTAGCTGAATGTAAGCACAGCATGCAAGTAATTTGTTTTGTGCATAAGCTTTTAGACTAGAAAGCCTCTCTCCAATATTCCTGCTACAGGATTTCTGTTAAATTGTGTAGTCTGAATGTCAGTCCGTGAATTGTGTGCAAATACTCTTTTGTAATTCCCTCTTTTTTTTTTTTTAATTGTAATACTCAATGTGATTTTGAATGTATTTCCTCCTTGTTTAAGAATACATCAAATCCAAACATGCTTTATTATTGTTACTATTTCACTGACTTTTTTTTTCTGCCTGTGAAAATTTCCTTTAAACACTTCAAAGGCTTCTGCCAGAAAAAAATGCATATATATTTCAGTCTGATAGCCAAGTAGATATATGCTAAGCATATTGAATTACCTTTTTCCTCCTAGAAATTCTGAGATATGCTTTTAAAGCAAACTGATTGCTTTTAAAAGTTATTAGTTATTCACAGGTAAATTTGGCTGCCATTTTCATATATGGATAGAGTAGAAGATGATTTGAGAGGTGATTGGGGAAATTTATTATTAATATAAAATATTGTTGAGAATATATAAAATGGTAAGTGGACACTTTGTCTAGTAAAGGATAGATAGAGCAAGGGAGGATGGGAAAAGGTTCCCACCTTGAGAGTTCCTCTCTTGAGAGGTTCCCACTTTGAGAGTTCCTTGTCTTTACAGAGTGCCCGGCAGGACAGGCTCCTGCCATGACTGGACCGTCCCAGCTTTTAGACTACTCCTACCTTTTGTACAGCTTTCAGTTTTACACTGTCCCTGCCTTTGGATGGTTCTCCCCACTTTTGCACCCTTCTGTGCAAACTTGCAGGCTTGGCAAGCCCTGGGGTCCTTTGAGAGAGAACTATTGGTGGCATCTGGACCAGCCACTCTTGGACCGTATCAGCAGCTGACTTCCTGGCTGCATCCTGGGACTGGGGGAAGCTAGAAGTTTTGGCTCTCCCCTGCTGCTGTGAAGGCAGCATTGTTCCACGATCATCCCACTTGTGGAATAAGTGCTCAAGATATTTCTGAGTTTGATGACTCTGACACTTGACTTGGGCTTCTTCTGCTTGGATCTCTATTATTGGATATTGCCTGCAGTGTCAGAAGGCTGCTTCCACAAAGGAATCCAGCAAGAGATCACTGCCGAATGCCTGTCTCACCTCCGTGAGTAAGACCTCCTTCCTTTAATCTTCTGCTCAGCCTGATTGATAGTGGGGTAAAGCTGTGTTTATAGCTTACCTTCTTCCATTTTCTGATGTGTTAAATATCTAAATTTGTCTATAGTATCCCTTTTGAATGAATTTCTGATTGAACTGAATCTGTTAATAAACTAAACTAATTTTTGTATATAGTTTTGGGGGTGAGATTCCAGGAAAATAAAATCTATTTTTATAATTCCTGACTCAGTCACGTTAATTCCCTGCCTCCACGACAGGAAGAGGCATCTCTGACAAAAGCTTAGCACTAAGCATTGTTAATACAGGTCTAAGATTGCTGCCAGTTTAGCAGATTATCAATACTGCAAGTCTACACCTGTGACAAGTTATATAGCATGATTTTCTAATATCACCTTGCCCTGAGACATAATTGCAGTAGAGGCAGCCTACTCTACCCTTGATAAATTAAAGACAGTGCAAACTGCAGTCTGTGCAGCTTTTAACACTGGAGCTAGCTAGTTAATCACAGAAGAATCTTTTCTTCTAATGGCTCATCATGCAAATAGGTTGCAAGGGAGAGAACAGCAATCCTAACATATTATGCACAAAAAGTGAACACTTCCATTTGCCAGTGGCAGTGCTGTCTGCCTCCTATGAGTAAGCTGACTTCGAAGGAAAATGTGCTGTGAAATTATTAATTAGTTATAGTTGCTATATGATAACTTAATTAAATTAATTACTTGACCAAGATCAGCCTTCTGGAAGACTGCTAGAGCAATTGAAAACCAGCCCTGTTCCCAGACTTACAGTTTTAATTCTTCCATTTGCTTTATCAAAGATTTCCCACAATTAATTAAATCTCGATCCATCATTCTCTCTACACAGGGGCAGCTTTTGATCCAAATGCTCACAGTACACAGCTCACATGTATGTTAGAGGTTAATTTTGAAGTGTGGGAAAGAGAAAGAGAAGAGGGGTTCTCCTATTTGAGTCTCCCATTGTAGTTTTTCTTTCCTATGCCCTTGAGGTTTAATCTTTATTTTTGAATCTTGAAAAAGAGTAGAGCTAAGAGCTGAAGCCCATTGCAAAGCAATTATCCTTGATGCTCCCATTTCCTGCAGTTCCTTTCAAGGGAATGACATTGTAGAGAACTATGAATCAAGTATCACTTACCTTGAAGCCAGACATTCATCCATTTAGATGAGTTAAACATTTGAGAAAACTAGTCTAGCTAAAAAGAAGCAATAAAACCTAAACTGTTTTCAAAGCATTCAAAACCAACAGCAGTTAAGCAAGCTCCTGAACTGATGACCCATCACTGAAATGTCAGGTATTGGCAACTGAGAAAAGCCATACTGTTTGATGGAGTTCACTCCCAAAGTGTGTGAAGTGTGGGAAGGTCTTATTCCAGTTGATATGTGTGCACAGGAGAGCATTCCTGCACCTCAGGGATTTAAGCAATGGGTTTTATACTTTGATAAGCTACTACAGTTTGAGGGCTGAAATCTGTTACAACACAACTGGCCTAACTGTTCTGGCTCCTTCGGTGCTCTTCTGCTAAGGGCCTGAAGTACATGCACAAAGCATCACATTACTCTTTAGGATGATTTTCCTCTTGAATAGATTTTTTTTTTAAAAACAAAAGTAATTAAAACATGTAAATATTCATGGGATTGTTGTTTCAGGATCACACAATAAATATTGAAATGAGAGAATTTTAATTACCTGTATAGCATCCCACAAGACTCTGTAATTGGAAGAGGCATCAGACATCAATTACTTACAACTCACTGTTGTCATTGTAACTACCTGGTAATACATATGCAACATAACTGCTATCTTTTCAAAATAAAATATTAACACAGTTTTAAAAATTGTTATGAAGTTGCCAAAGATTTATCCAGAGATCTATAGAGAAGAGAGAGCAGGACTAAGAAAAAAGGGACTTATAAGGAGAATGTGATGGTTTGGGTGTTACTCCCCCCCCCACTTAAGAAAATCACCTAGACTAGACTCAGTCTATTTAGAAATTGAAGAATGAAGCTATATTTACAGCTCAGCACAATATACAAGCAGATATTTACAATTTATACAGCTATATATAGGAATATACAATTAAAAAGTAACACAGAAACACAACACCACTCCCTTCTACCACCCTTCTACCTTCTTCCTGCCTCTCTACCTCACCCCAGGCTTTGCCTTACGCTTAAGGTAGTTTGGAGGGTTGGCCAGGGGGGTTAGGAAGCAGATGGATTAGTCACACAGACAGCAGGTTAGGTTAGAGACAAGTGCAGCCCCAAAGACAGAGAGCAAACAACTCCGTTATCTATGTTTGAGTTCTTGTTCTTATCCATCTCAGCAAGCCTATGAGTGAAGCAGACATCACCATTGTTTCTCTTTCACAGCCTATAATCTAATTCTTCTCCTCACCAAAATATCTCAGCTAGGCTCAAACTAGCACAAAGAAGAGTATAGTATGATTTTCTAAAACAAACCCAAGAAACCAAAACTAAACTAGAACAGAACTGATGTATTAGTGTTTAGATATGTGTTTAAAGGACCCAGAAGAGCAGATTATGAAAAGAATACATCATAACATCCAGTTCTGGGCCCCTCAATTCCAGTTCTGGGCCCCTCAATTCAAGAAAGATGTTGAGGTGCTGGAACATGTCCAGAGAAGGGCAACAAAGCTGGTGAGGGGCCTGGAGCACAAATCCTATGAGGAGAGGTTGAGGGAGCTGGGGTTGTGCAGCCCGGAGAAGAGGAGGCTCAGGGGTGATCTTATTGC
Source organism: Pogoniulus pusillus (assembly GCF_015220805.1). NCBI lineage: Eukaryota > Metazoa > Chordata > Aves > Piciformes > Lybiidae > Pogoniulus > Pogoniulus pusillus. The sequence continues at coordinate 34,329,930 of NC_087270.1, forward strand.
TGTCTACAACTACCTGAAGGGGCATTGTAGCCAGGTGGGGGGTGGCCTCTTCTCCCAGGCAACCAGCAATAGAACAAGGGGACACAGTCTCAAGTTGTGCCAGGGTAGGTCTAGGCTGGATGTTAGGAAGAAGTTCTTCCCAGAGAGAGTGATTTCCCATTGGAATGGGCTGCCCAGGGAGGTGGTGGAGGCACCGGCCCTGGGGGTTTTCAAGAAAAGCCTGGATGAGGCACTTAGTGCCATGCTCTAGTTGATTGGTTAGGGCTGGGTGCTAGGTTGGACTGGATGATCTTGGAGGTCTCTTCCAACCTGGTTGATTCTATGTGGAAATAAAAATGAGGAAATGAAAGAAGATAGAGTTAACATCCCTTGACAGTAAGCACTATGTAGAATAACTGCAATGCAGAGAGTGCATACTGTAATGCCATTGTTTTTCCCTCTATGCTCTGCTGACACTCCTGTTGTATTATCATAAAATATATTCAAGCAAAATTTTGAAGTAAGGGTAAGTTGCATCTCCTGATTAAAAAATGCCACTTTTAAGTATCAATATGATGTCTAAAAGTTATGAATATGGCATCATTAGACATTAACCAGATCCTTGTCATAAGAATAATATAATAATGTCCTGTAAAATCTTTGTCTGCAGATCCCAGATCTGCAACCATATGAAGGCTATGGATGTAGCCTACCTGGACTTCAGCAAAGCCCTTGACACTGTCTGCCACAACAAGCTCCTGGCCAAGCTGGCAGCATTCACTCTGAAATGGGTCAAGAACTGGCTGGAGGGCCGGGCCCTGAGAGTGGTGGTGAATGGTGCCACATCCAGTTGGCAGCTGTCACTAGTGGTGTCCCCTGAGAATCAGTTCTGGGCCCAGTCCTGTTCAATATCTTTATCTAAGAGCTGGACAAGGGGATTGAGTCCAGCATCAGTAAGTCTGCAGATGACACCAAGTTAGGAGCAGATGTTGATCTGTTGGAGGTTAGGAGAGCCCTGCAGAGGGACCTTGACAGGCTGGAAGGGTGGGCAGAGGCCAATGGGATGAGACTGAACAAGGCCAAGTGCAGGGTCCTACACTTTGGACACAACCCCAAGCAGTACTACAGGCTGGGGACAGAGTGGCTGGAGAGAAGACAAGCAGAGAGGGACCTGGGAGTACTGGTAGATAGTAGCTGAAGATGAGCCAGCAGTGTGCCCAGGTGGCCAAGAGAGCCAATGGCATCCTGGTCTGTATCAGGAACAGTGTGGCCAGTAGGACAAGGGAGGTTATTCTGCCCCTGTACTCAGCACTGGTCAGGCCACACCTTGACTGTGTGATTCACATCTCTTTTTGATAATTTATTATCACTGCTAAGGAGCAATTATTTGTATTGCCTCTGACAGCTGAGGTTTAGGGGAAAATAATGCTTATGAGACCAGAAAAAAAGCAATTGCCAGCAAAAATCCACATATGCTACTTCACATTTTCTAATCAAGTCTGTTTGTGATAAAAGCTCATTTGCACATGACTCATGGAACAATGTATTTCATAGAATCATAGAATCAATCAGGCTGGAAGATACCTCCAAGATCAACCAGTCCAACCTAGCACCCAGCCCTATCCAGTTAACTAGACCATGGCTCTCATGTAAATAGCATGCAGTAGTGAAACTGATTCTGTCTACAGGTAGCATTCACTCTTTTATAATACAGTGCATGTAAAGTTTCTGGAAATTATTTCAACTTCCTGTTTATTGCATATTCACAGAATGTGAGGGGCTGGAAAGGACCTTGAAAGATCATCCAGTCCAACCACCCTGCCAGAGATGGACCACCTATACCAGATCACAGGGGAATGCATCCAGGCATTCTTGCCTTAACCTATATATTTTTGTATAAATATACAGATATGTCATTTAATGTAAATAGAGCATAAAAGCAGCATTGTGCTAGCTTGAAGCTAGCTGGAATATTTTTGTCAGAAGAATTAGACTATAGGCTGTGCAAAGGAAACAATGGTGGTGTCTACCTCACTCATAGGCTTGCTGAGATGTATGAAAAAAACACAAACATAGATAATGGAGCTTTTGGCTGCCTCCCTTTCTCTCTAAACTGCCATTTGCCTAACTAGTCTATCTGCTTCCTAACTGCCCTGGCCAATTCTCCAAACTCACCTTGAATGTAAGGCAAAGTCTGGGATAAGGTAGAGGGGTGGAAAGGGGGTGGAGGAGTGGTTTAGAGCCCCTCCTGGGGACTCTCTTTTCTGGGAGGGCTGTTGTGTTTCTGTATTACCTTTTTAACTTGTCTATTTCTGTCTATAGCTGTAGATATTGTAAGTATCTGCTTGTATATTGTGCTAAGCTGTAAATACAGCTTCATTCTTTAATTTCCAGCCACTCAATCTAGTTTGGTTGATTTTCTTAAATGGGGGGGGGGGAGCAGGTAACACCCAAACCATCACAAGCATGTGTAAGCATAGAAGTCCAATTGTATTGATATTAAAAACAATTTGTAAGTGTATCAATACATTTGGGATATCTTTATGTCACAGTCTTTTCTGAAGATAAAGCAACTGAAGTAGCTAAAGAGAATGCATTTTGTTGGCTTTCTTTATTTGAAGCACTTTACATCTGGGCAATTTCACACTTTCTCTTACATAGTCAGTTTTGATGAAATATGCCCTGGTTACACCTCCTGAATACAATCTTCCCAGGAGTCCCTGTTTCAAGCATTTTGTATGCCTCAATTCATGCAATTTCTGTGTGTTCAGGACAGGCTATTTGGTGTTCTTAAAAGATCTGGCTCTTGAAATATTTTCTTCATATTCAAGTCTTCTTAAAATAAACATATATTGTGACTTTTCTGGCTCTTAGAGGAAGTTTGAAAATATGAATATGAAAAAAAGAGAAAGAATTTACCAGTCAAAAAAGACACTCATCTTTGCTAAAAATATATCTTCATTTTCAGTGCTCAAGTCACAATTTTCATAGGCAATGCTTTCCTTGATGTTGCTGTGCAGGTGAGATAATAGCAGTTGATTTTTGTGGAAGCAAAGCTAGTTCTTTATCTTACATGATGAGTAGTGCTTTTATGGATATTTTTCATGTCAGCAGAATATTTAAAGAAGTATTCAAGCAGGTCAAATGATCTACATACCATGTAAAATAAAATCTACAGCACAGGAACAGTGCTCTGTTTTTAGAATCATAGAATCAATCAGGTTGGAAGAGACCTCCAAGATCATCCAGTCCAACCTAGCACCCAGCCCCATCCAATCAACTAGATCATGGCACTAAGTGCCACATCCAGTGCCTCATTCAGGGGTGGCAACTCAACCACCTCCCTGGGCAACCTATTCTAATGGTAAATCACTCTCTTTGGGAAGAACTTCCTCCTAACATCCAGCCTATACCTCCCCTGGCACAACTTGAGGCTGTGTCCCCTTGTTCTGTTGCTGGATACCCGGGAGGAGAGACCAACCCCCACCTGGCTACAGCCTCTCTTCCAATAGTTGCAGGCAGCAATGAGGTCACTCCTGAGCCTCCTCTTCTCCAGACTAAGCAACCCCACCTCCCTCCTCATAGGACTTGTGTTCCAGGCCTTGTGTTTTAAATCAGAAGTGGTCATAACAACAATTCATGTGACATTTTCATAGTACTCTCACTCAGTGTTTCTTCACAAAGGACTTATGCTTTCATTATCAAGAAAAGAAACAAAAATATATACAAAATGCAAGGTTAAGTTGCTTGTGTTAGATAGATATAGTATGATGACTTGCATCAGAAAAATGAAAATAAATATCTTGGTACTCATATATTGCGGAAACTGCCCCTATGCATGTGTCCTGTGTCCTCTGGGCATTAAAACCTGGATGAATAACTTGATAAAATGATTAAGCAGTTTGATATTTGGAACAATACCCAGTTGTCATTGTTGTTTCCAATGTATGAGTATTAAAAATAAACAAATTGCTAGCTTATTAGATAAATTAATGGAAGTGTTTAACACTTCTCCTGAAAGCCCATCTAATTGCTTTTGAGGCTTACTCTGTGAAGTTAAATACAGTCCAAATAATAAATGAGGAAGCTACCCAAATATTCCAGCGATGTTTCCAGTTCCCACTATGATCCAACCAATAGGGATGAAAAAAGAGTACAAATACTGAGTTTGAGTTAAAAAGAGTGACTCAACATTTTCAAAAGTGTTTGGTTTGTTTCATTACCTATTTTTTTAAGTCAGAAAAATGACAGATAATTTAAATAGCTTAATTATTTTATTTTCTACATGGGGAAGATAGGCTTTTATCTACCTTTCTGTCTGAGTGCCTATTATGTATCTATCTCAAACTGTTAATATTAAGTGAGGTGGATTGAAAAAAAGAAGCAATCTTTTTTCCTAAGAAAGTAAGCTTGAAGAAGAACAAGATAAACTTCTCTTTGTTTCCAGATATTAAGCTGCAAATTTCAAAGCAACTGACATGAGAAATTGCTGTCAGGTTTTAATATCTTGGGTCCTAATTAGGAAAAAATTGACCTAAATTGAATTCTTAACTTAAAAGAAAGCTAGCCAGATTTTCAAACCCCCTGATATATAGCAAAATCACTGGGAGCTGTGGTGACCTCAAGCCTAAGGTACCTTAACCATATGCTATTGATCTGGAAACAGGAAGCTTGACATGCAAAACACTTTGACACCACAGCAGATATAACTTGAAAAATTATTTTCCCCACCAAATTAATTTGATAAAGTTTGACTTGCTTCCATGTTTTGGTCAGGGATGTGGAGTCTCAGTTTATCATAGAATCACAGAATTAACCAGGTTAGAAAAGATCTTCAAGATGGTTGATTTCAGCCTATCACCTAACCCTTGTAATCAACTAAACCATGGCACTCAGTGTCTCGTCCAATCTCCTTTTAAACACTTCCAGGGATGGTGACTCCATCATCTCCCCAGGCAGCCCATGCTAATGGCTAATCACTCTGTGAAGAACTTCCTAACATCCAGCCTAAACCTGCCCTATCACAGCTTGAGACTGTTCTCTTGTTCTCTCACTGGCTGCTTGGGAGAAGAGACCAATCTCTACCTGGCTACCACCTCCCTTTTCTAACAGAGACTCAAAACTTGCCATGTGAATTTTTGGCACTGAGATAACAAATGGTATCTTTTGGAGTGACTGTGCCATGTGTATGTGACCACCCCATGGAATCATAGAATCAATCAGGTTGGAAGAGACCTCCAAGATCATCCAGTGCAACCTATCACCCAGCCTTATCCAATCAACTAGACCATGGCACTCAGTGCTGCATCCATGTATGACCCCACACATGTATATAAAGACTGGGAAGAGCTGGATACCTGTGAAAGTCTCCAGAGGAAGATCCTATCTGCACACTTCAGTGGCAGAAACAAAGCAGATGGCATCTCTTACTTGAGACCTTTGTGACATCTTGTTTAATGCTATCAACAATATATGAAATACTCTTAACCAACTCTGACTAGACACCCAAAAGTTCAGCATAGATACTTCCTTGATTCAAGCTTCAACCCTTTCTCACCAATACAAACAGTTGTCCTATCTTTAGTCTCCTTTTTAAGGATTTGTAGAGACAACCACAAAACCTGAAAATTAATGAAGCCACTGCTCAAAAAAGAATTACAAATTGTTTTCCCATTTGTACCTGTATATGCAGTTAAAAGAACCCAGACAGAATTATACAAGCCACACTGCTGTGAACATTTATCACAGTATCACAGTATCATCAGGGTTGGAAGAGACCTCACAGATCATCAAGTCCAACCCTTTACCACAGAGCTCAAGGCTAGACCATGGCACCAAGTGCCACGTCCAACCTTGCCTTGAAGTGCCCCAGGGAGGGCGACTCCACCACCTCCCCGGGCAGCCCATTCCAGTGTCCAATGACTCTCTCAGTGAAGAACTTTCTCCTCACCTCAAGCCTAAATCTCCCCTGGTGCAGCCTGAGGCTGTGTCCTCTCGTTCTGGTGCTGGCCACCTGAGAGAAGAGAGCAACCTCCCCCTGGCCACAACCACCCCTCAGGTAGTTGTAGACAGCAACAAGGTCACCCCTGAGCCTCCTCTTCTCCAGGCTAAACAACCCCAGCTCCCTCAGCCTCTCCTTGTAGGGCTGTGCTCAAGGCCTCTCACCAGCCTCGTCGCCCTTCTCTGGACACGCTCAAGCATCTCAATGTCCCTTTTAAACTGGGGGGCCCAGAACTGAACACAGTACTCAAGGTGTGGTCTAACCAGTGCAGAGTACAGGGGCAGAATGACCTCCCTGCTCCTGCTGACCACACCATTGCTGATGCAGGCCAGGATGCCACTGGCTCTCTTGGCCACCTGGGCACACTGCTGGCTCATGTTCAGGCGGGTATCAATCAGCACCCCCAGATCCCTCTCTGTCTGGATGCTCTCCAGCCACTCCGACCCCAGCCTGTATCTCTGCATGGGGTTGTTGTGGCCAAACAACATGTATTATGTTCATATTTATGCCTGTCTGGTGCTAATTTTATTAATTTTGTGTGAGTGCATGTCTGTAAGCTTATGTGCTTTGTGTCAAGAAGAGATGAATGAGGAATGTGTGGACAGAAATTCCTTATTGAGTACAAATGTAGTAGATCTGCCAGTGATAAGTAATTCTGGAACCTGGAAGTATACAGAGGTATGGTGAAACATTCTGTAACACAAAATCTGAGTTCTTTCTTCTAAGATTCCTCACTCAGACATTAAAATAGAAGTAAGGCCCTCAACTTTTCATAACATAATGTATTTCATCTTCTGGTTAAGTCAGTGTCTAGAAATTTTATGATGCTCTAATTAGCAGTCTCACATACCATTAACATTTTTAGTTTCAGTCAAGTGGCATTCAGAGGAGTGTGAAGTTCTTCTCCCTTTGAAAATATTAAAGAAATCTGTTCCTCTGAAATAGAGAAGTTCACCATAAAAGCCTGTAAACACATCAGTGGAAACTGGAACCAGTTCTCAGAAAGGCACATTGGATATCAACTACTGAATGAATTAATTGGATGCTACTCCTTAAAACTGTACTTTTTCTGTATACTTCCTTCTTACATAAACTGTTTTCTTACATTTTCAGTCATTAAAATTATGTCAATTATGTATTCTTCAGTTGAAATGACATTCGATTATGAATATAACTTAATTTCCTATGAGTCCATGTCTCTTAGTCAGTTGACCTTTTAAATCAAACAGTGATAATTTTTTGTGCTATCTGTGCCTGTATCACAGTATCACAGTATTATTAGGATTGGAAGAGACCTCACAGATCATCAAGTCCAACCCTTTACCACAGAGCTCAAGGCTAGACCATGGCACCAAGTGCCATGTCCAATCCTGCCTTGAACAGCTCCAGGGACGGCGACTCCACCACCCCCCCGGGCAGCCCATTCCAGTGTCCAATGACTCTCTCAGTGAAGAACTTTCTCCTCACCTCCAGCCTAAATCTCCCCTGGTGTAGCTTGAGGCTGTGTCCTCTCGTTCTGGTGCTGGCCACCTGAGAGAGGAGAGCAACTTCCTCCTGGCCACAACCACCCCTCAGGTAGTTGTAGACAGCAATAAGGTCACCCCTGAGCCTCCTCTTCTCCAGGCTAAACAATCCCAGCTCCCTCAGCCTCTCCTCGTAGGGCTTGTGTATGTAAAGGCCTTTTTCACACAGAATTTTGTAAGACAAGATGCCTAATTTGATTTTCAATACTGTATTCTACAAACAGAATCCCGTATTATTGGGAGCAAACTCATGAATTTGCAATCTTTCTTTCTTTATTTTTTTTTTACCCACTTTACTGTTTCTAGGGGATGCTCAATGGGAGTTCTTGATTGAAGAAAAGTCTTGACTGAAATTAGACAACAAGTTCAGAAGTTGCCAGAGGGATATACAGCCATACACAAAGCCTGTGATTACACACACTGTTTTCATCTGAAAGAAATGAAAAAGGATGCACAAACTGTTCCTTTCAGTATTGTTCAAGGTGATGTCAGAATAACTGGGAATGAGACCACCTATTCTCAAGAGGGTAACTCAGAGGCTTTGCTAGAAGAGGACACATACACAGAAAGATTCTTCAGATTTTTTAGAGGGAAACTTTTGGAGGTCAGACTGCTGGTGGGAAGGTGGCCAAAGTCACGATGCCATACCAATGTGGTTAAAGTCGTGCTCCAGTTTATTGCAGTGATACAGTGTCTTTTATGCCAACCTTAGAAGAGGTTTACTCAGGTAGCTTAATTAGGATTGGTACACACATAAGGCACAGATAGGCTAAGGTTGTGTGTGAGGTACAGATAGGGTAAAGCTTAAAGAAAACAATTATGGGTCAGCCTCCTGTGGCCAGCAGATCCTGCCCCCTCACAGCTGGATGTGGAGGTTTGTTTTGTCACCTTAGTTCCTGCCTCTGGGATGGGCTCAAGGACACTCTTCGCAGCACAGGTTGCTCATGTTTATCAAATCATGTCCTCTGTCAGCAAGAAATCCTTCCATAGTCAGACCAAGGAAATTGTATAGATACATTAATATCTGAACTATTCCAACTCTTTCCTTTTGACAGCCTTACAAGTATGCTAAAACCTGCTTCCACTGTTTTATTATAAGTTCCTGGCTATTCTAACTCGGTGACAATCAAGAGGTTTTAAAGTCAGCTTTGATCAGTGCTGTTTTCCAGAGGTAGGAGAGATGAGTAATGAAGGAGGCAGCATGTCCTTCTATCAGCATCTTTCTCTATTCATGTCTCATACTGCAGCCACTCGTTAGGTGCCCTCATTTTGGCAGTTAACCACTGTAAACAAAAGCAACATAAAGGAGAATTAGAAGCCTACCTAATGATGTTTCAGTTAACCTAGACATCTGACATGTCACCACTAAGTTGGTAGATTTGGTGTAAGACCTATAGAAGACTTCTTTTTTTCCCCTTCTGGAAAAGCAGCTGGAGCCTAAGAAAGATATCTTATGACACACAGCACATCACTTCTGTGTAAGTAAAGAATTTCCCCTCTCAGGTCATGTGAATGTCTGTCACTGTGCAAGTACAGAAATAAATGTAGATACCCTACATGGAGCAGAAACCCAGATCTTGACTGACCCAGGTGTTGTCTCAGGGCTCTCACAGCACCACTTCTGAATGCTACTTTACACAGAGAGCAGGCTATCTATCTGTATTGTGGGCATCCATATTCCAAGATAAAGGTACTGGAGACTTGTCTGTGAAGCATCTTGCCTTTCTCCCTGTCAGCCAATGGTTAATTTGAACTGAAAGCTTAAAGATTCATTTTTCCCCTGCATGAATCTTTACAAGGGTCCTGATGTCCATGCAAGTAGTTAGATTTTGCAAAAAGTTTTTTTAAGTCTCCTTTTCTATACATAATTTGTTTTACATAAGAAAAAGTTGAAAATTTGAATTAAACTCTTCTGCTACCCAGCTGATCAACCTTCCTTCTAGACTATCTCAGTAAGGCTTTTTCTCATGTTGTTTCATATAGGAAACAATTGTCCAATTTCAGATATCAATGTCCAGTTGAAAGTCTGGATCAGATCCATCTTTCTAAATGCAGATAAAGTGGACAGTGACACTGAGTGCACTCTCAGCAAGTTCACTGATGACACCAAGCTGTGTGGTCTAGCTGGCACGTTGGAAGGAAGGGATGCCATCCAGAGGGACCTTGACAGACTGGAGGGGTGGGCAAATTACAACCTCATGAGATTAAACAAGACCAAGTGTAGGGTCCTGCAGTCCCAGGCACCAATATAGGCTGGGCAGTGACTAGCTTGAGAGCAGCCCTGAAGAAAAGGGCTTGGGGATGCTGGTAAACAAGAAGTTAAATATGAGCCTCCAGTGTACACTTGAAGCCCAGAAAGCCAATCGTATCCTGGATTGCATCAAGAGAAATATGTCCAGCAGGTCAAGAGAGGTGATTATTCCCCTCTGCACTGCTCTCATGAGACCTCATCTGGAATACTATGTCCAGCTCTGGAACCTCTGTTACAAGAAATACATGGATGTGCTGGAACATGTCCACAAAATGGCCACAAGAATCATCAGGGCTGTAGCACATAGTACCATGGTCTAGTAGATTGGAGTGGGCTGGGTGCTAGATTGGACTGGATGATCTTGGAGGTCTCTTCCAACCTGGTTGATTCTATGATTCTATGATTCCTATGAGGACAGGGTGAGACACAGTTAGGGTTGTTCAGTTTGGAGAAGAGAAGGCTTCAAGAGATCTTATTGTGGCCTTCCAGTATCTGAAGGGGGCTGGTGAGGCACTTTTTAGGGTATCAGGTAGTGATAAGACTAGGGGAAGTGGATCCAAGTTAGAGGAGGGTAGATTTAGATTAGATGTTAGGACAAAGTTTTTCATCATAAGAGCGATGAGACACTGGAACAGGTTGCCCAGGGAGGTAGCAGAAGCTTCTTCCCTAGATATTTTTAAGGCCAGGCTGTATGTGGCTCTGGCAACCTGATCTAGTGAAAAGTGCTCCTGCCCATGGCAAGGGGGTTGGGATTAGGCAATCCTTGTGGTCCCTTCCAATTCTGACAATTCTGTGATATGCATATCAATAAATCATTCAAGGATATCTTTAAGTCAGTAATAAATAAATGAGTGTATGACAGTGTGAATAATTTTATTCTAAACCAACATTTTCATATTAGTTTGATGAATTGCCTTCATCTTTCATTTGCTATCTCAATCAGCCATCTAAAGTATGTGAAATATGCTTCACTCTTTAGAAACCTTAGGGGTATGGCAGATCTTCCTTTCAAGTGTATTGGAACAGGAGTTAATCCTCTAGCTTGTACTGTCAGCAATTTCCTGCACCAGAAGGATTGATTTAAGCAGCTAAAATTAGCTAAAATTAAGCATGCAACATGGAACTCATAATTTCTTTTGTAAGGAAACCTTAACATAAGATCACTTTATTGTCTCTTTTAGGTGCTTCAGCTACTGAAGACTCTAGATTACATGTTCTGTGTATATAGCTTTTAAAGAACATTCACACTGTTATGGTCACTGTGCAAATGGAGCAACTTTTTCTGTTCTCTAGCTCTGTGGTCGTATTTAGTGGTGACTATGGTGGTAGGCCTGATAGAGTAAATATGGGCTTATCCATGCTCTGCCTTGCCCAGACATGTTCCCCTGCTCCCCTTACTTCTGTGCTGAGGAAGGCAACCATGGGAGGGAAAGGTGAAAGCCCTGGCCTCACCTAACATGGTGAGGCCTGGCAAAGTGCCATTCTGATTAGCTAATCTATGTCCAATGTCCCATTAGTCTCAGGCTGGATATTGGTAAAAGGGATAAGCAGGTAGCACAGGGTGCTGCTGCTGCTGCCTCATTTGCATCCTGAATTTGTCTGGAGAGCTTTACCAGGAACAGGCTCTAAATGCCTTCATGTGATCGGCCTGCATAGTCAGCCAGACATTGTGCTGAGACTGCACATGGCAAGACATCCTGCCTGCACTGAGAGTCTCCTGCCAAGACTAGAAGTCCTGGAGATACACAGATTGTCCAGAGGAGCCAGGAGACAAGGTCAGAGACTGTCTGCCTCCTTCCCCAGATATCAGGGAGGTCATCCTGCCTCTGTACTCTGCACTGGTTAGACCACACCTTGAGTATTGTGTTCAATTCTGGGCCCCCCAGTTTAAAAGGGACGTTGAGATGCTTGAGCGTGTCCAGAGAAGGGCGACGAGGCTGGTGAGAGGCCTTGAGCACAGCCCTACGAGGAGAGGCTGAGGGAGCTGGGATTGTTTAGCCTGGAGAAGAGGAGGCTCAGGGGTGACCTTATTGCTGTCTACAACTACCTGAGGGGTGATTGTGGCCAGGGGGAGGTTGCTCTCTTCTCTCAGGTGGCCAGCTCCAGAACAAGAGGACACAGCCTCAGGCTGTGCCAGGGGAGATTTAGGCTGGAGGTGAGGAGAAAGTTCTTCCCTGAGAGAGTCATTGGCTACTGGAATGGGCTGCCCGGGGAGGTGGTGGAGTCGCCGTCCCTGGAGCTGTTCAAGGCAAGATTGGACGTGGCACTTGGTGCCATGGTCTAGCCTTGAGCTCTGTGGTGAAGGGTTGGACTTGATGATCTGTGAGGTCTCTTCCAACCCTGATGATACTGTGATACTGTGATACTGTGATGTCTGGGAAGAATCAAGTCTCGGTGGCTGACAAGACAGAGTCCCTTGAAAGCGTTTGGTTACTCTGTGGGACTGTGGCTAGCCCTGCAAGTCAGGTATCTTGTGAAGGGGTTTAGTTTGGGTTTTGGGGGACTAAGTATGAGGCCGTATTTAAAAGGGTTTAAATAATTTAATATTTTATACACAAGGAACTCTCCCCTTCCCCAAAACTTATATACAGCTAACCTACACAAGTCCTTTGTATGTGGTTGTGAAATGATTTTACAGAATGTCTATTTACAGCAGAAATCAGGAATTTAGCAGAGGTTTGGAAAGGTTTGGATAGAGAGAGTCTTGTGGCATAAACGTGCCACGGGTACAGTCTGAAAGTCTATGCTGCTCAAATCGAGGTTGCTCAGTTACTCACTGGCTGGAGACACAGTCTCGGTGATCCCAAAAATATGTAGCAAAAGCCACGCTGTTGACACTCGTGGGTCTGAATAGCTCAGTTCAGGTATTATTGGGGCGCTGTCTGAAGGGACTCCATGGGCACGATCAAGCTGGGAACGACAGGCTGGGAGCGGCAGCTGGCCAGGAGCGCCTTGGTCCAACTTCCCTGGGCCAATGCGAAGTGCTGTGGGTTGGAATCATGCAGCAGCGGTGGCCCCAAAAGCGGCAAAGCGGCTAGGAGCGGCGGGTGGAGGAGGGTGGCAGGAACACTGAATTGCCCCTTTTATGGGGAGTGTGCCTGAGATTGATGGTCCTTGGCCACAATTCTGTCCAATAAGAGTCTGGCAGCAGGCCAAAACATACCAAATAAGGTGAAGTCCAGGGGTCCGCTACCCCCAAATATAGAGAGGGCTCAGGTGTATCCCCACCCTAGGCGTGTGAGCTTACACAACGTGTTTACTTCAACCTTGCAAGCAGTCAGGCCACACTCAAAGGCACCAGGCTTATTGTGCTCCTTTGTCCCCCTTAATTTGTTTTCCCCAGGTTTGGACAGGACAACAACTTTCAGGGGGACATGTCCAGACAAGAATAGGCTTGTAAACTCGGCCATTTGAGAGAGTCATTGGCCACTGGAATGGGCTGCCCGGGGAGGTGGTGGAGTCGCCATCCCTGGGGCTGTTCAAGGCAAGGTTGGACGTGGCACTTGGTGCCATGGTCGAGCCTTGAGCTCTGTGGTAAAGGGTTGGACTTGATGATCTATGAGGTCTCTTCCAACCCTGATGATACTGTGATACTGTGATACTATGTGGCCCTCCACCATAAGGTAATAATAATTTTGTGAGTAAATACTTAAAAGCCTCTTCCAGTATAAAATTTGCATTTGCTACTTTAAGAAATAAGTGATCTAGTTTTGCCTGTTCCCTGCATGTATAAATTTCCAACCTGTGCATTTTGAACCTTGTGAATAAATTTTCTGATGAGTTTTAATGTTAATGAACAGTTTCCATAGTTATTAACAATCATACAGTCAACCAGGTCAGAAGAGACCTCCAAGATCATCCAGTCCAATCTAGCACCCAGCCCACTCCAATCTACTAGACCATAGAATCATAGAATCAACCAGGTTGGAAGAGACCTCCAAGATCATCCAGTCCAACCTAGCACCCAGCCCTACCCAATCAACTAGACCATGGCACTAAGTGCCTCATCCGGTCTTTTCTTGAAGACCCCCAGGGATGGTGCCTCCACCACCTCACTGGGCAGCCCATTCCAATGGGAAATCACTCTCTTTGGGAAGAACTTCCTCCTAACATCCAGCCTATACCTCCCCCAGCACAACTTGAGACTGTGTTCACTTGTTCTGTTGCTGATTGCCTAGGAGGAGAGATGAAGCTCCACCTGGCTATGGCCTCCTTTCAGGTAGATGTAGACAGCAATGAGGTTAGCCCTGAGCCTCCTCTTCTCCAGGCTAAACAGGCCCAGCTCCCTCAGCCTCTCCTCAATCATCACCTGGATACTGAAATTTACAGATTATTAATTTTGCATAATCCATCAGAGTGACACAGCTCCTCCACTCTTCAAGGTTGACTGAAAGTACATTGATACAAAAAATGTCAAAGTTCAGGTTCAGAAAACCAGCCTTTTGTGACATTGCAACTGAAACCTCCAGTGATGAAATTAGGAGAGAAAATTCTGTAAAAATACAGTGGACTTTGAGAATACTATCTGATTATTTTCAAAGTCAGAGTGAAGGGTAATCAGGAGGCAGTTGCTCTCCTGAGAACATTTATAGAATGTATGTTATTCTACCTCACCGTTTGCAATACTTTGTAGTCTCGTTGTAGTTTTCAGTGGAGAGTTTAAAATACCTTATTTCCTTGAAACACAGTCCTTCTGCCTCAGTTGCAATCACATCTGCAGGTGTGCTTTTTTAAGCCTAGCTTGAATGTTTTGGTGGGAAGGACTAGATTACAGGCTGTGAAAGGAAAACAATGGTGCTGTCTACTTCACTCATAGGCTTGCTGAGTTGTATAAGAACGAAAAGCAAAACGTAGATTAACCACTCTCACTTGTGCTGGGGAACTGTCTGAGCTGTATCTCTCTCTGCCATTTTCTTCTCTAATCCGCTTTGCTTCCTAACCCCCTGTCTGAACCTCCATTCTTCCTTGGGACTGGGTAAGATTGAGAGGGGTAGGGGGAATGTGAAGGGTCATTTTGGGAGCCCCTCCTAGGGACTCAGGTTTCTGGGAGGGGAGTTGTGTTTCTGCATTACTTTTTTAATCTTGTATATTTCTGTCTATAACTGTATGTACTGTAAATAGCTGCTTGTATATTTTGCTAAGCTGTAAATATAAGCTTCATTCATATTTTCAGAGCTGGCTGAGTCTAGCCTGGGTGATTTCTAAAGTGTGGGGAGGGTAGCGAACACCCAAACCTTCATTGGTAGGGCAAGCCAATGAAGCTACCAATCATTAAACTAATTTTGGACAAAAAGAAGAGGGTTTTTTTGGGTAATTTGCTTGTCTCCAAATTCTCAATGTTTGTTAGAGTTTATGCCTTTGTATTGCTTTTTGAATCTAACAGCTTTATCTTCTGAGGATGCAATATTTTGATAAGTTACACCTCAGGTACTAAAGAGCGCTTACATCGATTAATTAAAGTTCTAAGCAGGATTGTGAATTAAGACAGCCTGACATTGATTTTAGCCAGGCACAAAGTTTTATAAGGAGGAGAGATTTTTTTTTGTTTTACACTTTCAAGAAAAAAAGTGAAAGAGAGGAAAGTAGAAGTAGGTAGAACTTTAAATAGATGCTTTTTGTTTCTTAAATAGTCTGAGAGATTTGTTAATTAGCAGTTACGACGGGAA
This sequence comes from Pogoniulus pusillus, assembly GCF_015220805.1. Classification (NCBI taxonomy): domain Eukaryota; kingdom Metazoa; phylum Chordata; class Aves; order Piciformes; family Lybiidae; genus Pogoniulus; species Pogoniulus pusillus. The sequence continues at coordinate 34,345,350 of NC_087270.1, forward strand.
AGAGGATTTCTGTGACTGTAATTAAGCAAGAATAGTGGAAGAGAGATTCACCACGAACAAAAGAAGAAAAAAAACAGTAATAGAAGGATAGCAAAAGACAAATAATCTGACATATTTGAGCACCTCCTCCACACAAAGCAGAGAGAAGGCAATGAATCAGCACATCATTGTTACCTTGGTGGTAGAAGACCATCCAAGATGAGCTATTGAGCAAAACAAGCAATACTGACAGAGGTGATAAAAATGGAATATAGAACTTTTGGGCTGCAAGCCACTTGGTTAAAATTGTTCAGATGCTGTAGTGGAGGGCCACATAGGCCCAAATAGGCTTACATATGCCTTGCCTCGTCTAGACATGTTTTCCTGCCCAAACATGTTTTTCTGCCCAAACCAGAGGTAAACACATTAAATGGACAAAAGGGCCACAATAGGCCTGGTGCCCCAAAGTCTGGCCTGCTCAAGGCTCAGGTTGTATAACACAGTTGCATAAGACCGTGTGCTTAGAGTGTGGCCCACCCATGGTATCCCCATATTTGGGGGGGGCAGACTTGTGGACTCTTCCTAATTTGGTGTGTTTTGGCTGACTGCCAGAAGCCTATTGGACAATATTGTGGCCAAAGGACCATCAATCTCGGCTCACATCCAATAAATAGGACAATCCAGGTAAACAAGGTGCTCTTGCCACTCTCCCTCTGCTCACCTCTCCCAGCCTGCCTGCTGCCTGGGGCCACTACCTTTGTTTGCATTACATGACCCTTTGTTTGCTTTACATGACCCTTTGTTCCACGACACTCTGCACTGATCCAGTGGATGATAGAACGAGGCACTCCCAGCCAGCCGCCGCTCCAGCTCGCTGCATCAGCCAGATCGTGCCTGTGGAACCTTCTCAGACAGCGCACCCCAAAGTCCAAATTGAACTATCAGCTCCACGAGAATCAACTACGTGTCTTTTGCCATATATATTTTGGGACCACAGATGCTGAGGCTTCCGACTAGTGAGTATTTGAACTCTCTTGATTCAAGTTACTACGGAATTTTACTAACTTTGCCAGCGGCACTTTATGCCACAAGACTCTCTGACCAGGTCATGTCTAAAACCCCTCCCAGGTTGCTTAATTCTTCTATAAATAGACATTCTGTAAAACAGTTTCACCAACCGTGCACAAAGAATTTGTGTGAGTTAGCTGTATGTAAGTTTGGGGAAAATTCTCTTTGTACATATTAATAAATTACTCAATAACCTTCAAATCAGCCTCATCTCTCACCCCAAACTCAGACTCAAACCCTTCTTGTGCTAGTTTGAAGCAGGGTAGAATGTTTTGGTGAGAAGAATTAGATTATAGGCTGTGAAAGGAAAACAGTGGTGATGTCTGCTTCCCTGAGAAGTCTTGCTGAACAAGAAATGAAAACATTAGATAACACTCTCACCATTTTTTCTTTTCTCTCACTCTCGCTTGGGCTGCTGTCTGAGCTGCATCTCTCTAACATACCCTCCACTCACCTTTGCTTCTTAACCTCTTGGCTGAACCTCCATTCTTCCTTGGTGTAAGGGATTGGGGTAAGGTTGGGAGGGACAGGGGGAAAGTACAGGGGTGGTTGAGAGCCCCTCCTGGGGACTCAGGTTTCTGGGAGGGGAGTTGTGTTTCTGTATTACCTTTTACCTTGTATATTTCTGTCTATAACTGTATATACTGTAAATATCTGCTTGTATATTGTGCTCGCTGTAAATAAATAGCTTCATTCATATTTCCAGAGCCAGCTGAGGCTAGTCTGGGTGACTTCTAAAGTGGGGGGGGGGGGGGCGGGGAACACCCAAACCATCACACCTCTATAACAGATACACAAGAAGCACACAGGCACAGAAATAAACTGTGAATGTCTAGAGCAGCCCCAATACCTTGTTAATAGGCCAATATAGAAGATACTCTCTTGCAGTCATATAATTTTTCTGTAGTTTCTACTACAGACTGGGAGTCAGTGCACCCTCCAGTCAACACCCCAGGCCTCTGTTTACCACTGGCAGGAAGGAGAAATATATTTAATTTGCTTATAATATTACCAGCAGCAGAAGGGAACATTTAGTGTTACAGAACGAAGACAAGAAAACAGGATTAGTTTTGAGATCTGATATTTTTAAGTTCCTCAGGCCTGCTTGAATTCTAAGAGTTATGACAGATAATGAGATACCAGAACTTAAAACTACATCATCCTGATTTATCAGATACCTTCCTCTCAGCATTTTGCTCTGCTTAAGGACCCCTGAAGCTAGAGATTACTCCTGTATACACCAACAAAATGCTTGAGAACACAGCTTTGAAGTGCTGCATGTCTCTTCCTAACTCAGGCAATATGAGACCTAAAATTTTCTTTGATTTCTCACATTTATAGCACATTGGTGGTTTTGTTCTTCCTGATATAATAAGAGGAGAACATGTTTCTAAACCCTGCCATGAACATCAGTTTTTGAATGACAGAGAATCATGAGAATGTGGCAGGTAAGAACGGGAGTCCAGAACTACCTAACTGCTAGATAACTTTACACCCCTTATTAATTAATGTCATAAATAACAGGCATAAACTTGCATTCATGCAAAATAAGGCTTTTAATAGAGTTACAGGAATCAAGCAATGTACAGGCCTGGGTGTGTGGGGAGACTCTGCTCTACCCTAACACACACCCTTTGTCTTCAGTTTTCTCTTTTTATATCCTATTCTATTACATATTCATTACTAATTCTAAGAAAAGGTTGGGTTTTCCTTATCAGTTTCAAGAATGGGAGGTGTCTCTTCCACACATGTCTCTTTTTATCTGGTGGTCCCTCTGGTGGTCTTCAGTGATGAAGTAAGGGGTCTTCCTCAAGTATCCTTTCCATGAACTCCAAACTAGTAGAGTCCTTTTGTATGACTCTTCCTCTGTTTGCCCATGTGCAAAAGCTGTCTCTTCTACTTGCCTCCCTCCTTCACCAGCCTTTCTAGTTTCTAATTATTTATTGCTCTGTTTTCTTAAGCCATACTGTTGTGATGGTGGTGCAAGGAGGAGTGCAGCTCCATTCAAAATCCCCCTTCCCCCCTTGTCTGTGGCCTCTTGCCATGAATTGATTGAATCAAACTTATATCTCTCACATTAATGTATCTGTTTTTAAAATACACAAGAGACTCAAATAGTGTCTGAATACCTTTTTGGAGGTAACTCCTTGCATCTGGCAATGCAAAAAAACCTATACAGGCTATTTCTGCTGCAGGTGTCAATATCCATCCCCAAATGGATAAGCACATTTTTTTATAAGTTCATCTTAGAAGTGGCTTCACGATGGAAGAACCTGAAAAGTGATTTTGAACTACCAGAGAAAAGCCAATTATGTACATAAATGCAGTTAAAAACCTAGAGGAAAATACAATGTTTGATTTTGGTTTACACAAGTCTGTTAAAGTGAAAGGAACATTGGTTTCTTCATGTACGAAACAAATTTGTTTCCAAGTATTTCATACCTTGATCACCAACAGGACTTGATTAAAACTCTAGCAAAAAAGAAACCCTTCAGCAAGTGTGCTGAAGAAGGTATTTTGCATTTATACTCCATCAATTCAAAGAGGAATCCTAATGGAAATCTGGAGATGTCACAAAGAACTGCTTCCTGATTCAAAAAACCCAACACCTCTAATAGTCATACAAAGCACTCAGGACACTAGAACATAATAAAAGTTGCTGGTAAATACACAGTATGTTGAGTCATCTGTAAAAACACACTAACGAGATCATTGTTTTCATTTCACTTCTCAGTGTAGGTGTTAACTTCTATGAGTGAATCGAGTCTGAGCCCCATTTATATGAATTATCTTTTTGAGTTAAGTATCAAAATAGATTATTTAATACAACATAAATAAACAACTTGCGAAGGACAGAAAAGAAACTTCTTGGATGACTGGAAAAAAATTGTATTCCTTATACATAATTTCTGAGTACAGAGCCTAAAAATGTTCTATTATAAAGTTTTATGTGTTTATGGACATATCTCTTCTGTTCTAGGTTTTGCTGCCATCATTGGATTGTATATATGTGTGCAATTACATTTGTTTGCACAGCTTGCAGATGGTATGCAACAAGAAACTCTTCCTATAATAGTAAAACAAGGATGTGATGAAAACTGATTCTGTGAATTATTATGCATTGCATTTTTATGCCTTTAATTTCCAACTGGATTATGAAGCTGCTTCTATGCTTAACGTTAGTAACAAAGCTGAAGAATCAATTTGGTCTTTGAGGATTTCCTGACCTCATACACAAAGAAATCTTTTTCTCATGGTTAACCTGCAGTTTGCTAGGCCAAAGTGAAGCTAACATACATCACATAACTTCCATACTGTCAAGCAGTTTTACAAACTGAAGTCCTTTTAACTTTCAACAGGGCAGGGACGATCTGTGGTCTTTTGATCATTACATCATTTTAAATAAGAGGCTTTTTTGAACCACTAGACTTCATCTTTTGACTATAAAGAAAACCGCATTAGGAATAGGCTATGTAGATTCAGACCAGAGGAGGCATTATTTCCTCACAAAGTACCTAGAAACCATACTTTATTAATTGTCTTTTCCTATGAGAGGTAATCTATCCCTCCCACAAGGCAGCAAGAAGCAAGGGGAACTGAATCGATCAGGAGAAAATACACATTTGTCAGCAAGTAGGAAACTACCATGGGCGACAGAGTGAAGGGATAAGCAACACAAGCTTAAAGGGGATCTAGAAGCATTGAGTAGATTTAGAACTAGAAAGCTTAGGGAAAGCAAGGGAGTTGATAACAGATTGACCTTTAAGGGAATGGAGTCCAGTGACAGAACACTGGACCAGGCTGCCCAGGGAGGTTATGGAGTCTCAAAACCTGCGTGGATGCATTCTTGTGTGATCTGGTATAGGTGATCCTGCTCTGGCAGGAGGCTTGGACTAGCTAATCTTTTGAGGTCTCTTCCAGCCCTTGGCATTCTGTGAGTCGCTGATTCTGTGTATCTGAGATACAGCTTCCAGGTCTGTCACAGGTTATACAGAATCACAGAATTAACCAGGCTGGAAAGATCATCAAGTCCAACCTGCCACCTAACACCTTCTAATTAACTAAACCATGGCACTAAGTGCCTCATCCAGTCTCCTTTTAAACACCTCCAGGGATGGTGACTCCATTATCTCCATGAGCAGTCCCTTCCAATTCCAATCACTCTTGATGTGAAGAACTTCCTAATATCCAGCCTAAACTTCTCCTGCCATTGACTGAGAGAGGAGACTAACCCCCACATGGCTACAGTCTCCCTTCAGGTAGTTGTAGAGAGCAATAAGGTCTCCCCTAAGCCTCCTCTTCTGCAGGCTGCACACCCCCAGCTCCCTCAGCCTCTCCTCACAGGGCTATGCTCCAGCCCCCTCATCAGCCTTGGTGCCCTTCTCTGGACACCTTCCAGCACCTCAATGTCTTTTTAAAAGAGATGTTGGGTTTTGTTTTTTTTTTTTTAGGAGGTGGAGATGCTGGAGCATGTCCAGAGAAGGGGCAAAAGGATGATCAGAGGGCTGGAGCACCTCTCCTATGAAGATGGACGCAAAGACTTGGAGCTGTTCAGTCTGGAGAAGAGGAGGCTGCAAGGTGACCTCTGGTGTGGTCTTCCAGTATCTGAAGGGGGCCTACAAAAATGCTGGGGAGGGACATTTTAGGCTACCAGGGAGTGACAGGACTAGGGGGAATGGAGCAAAGGTGGAGGTGGGGAGATTCAGACTGGACACGAGAGGAAGTTGTTCAGCATGAGAGTGGTGGGAGCTTGGAATGGGTTGCCCAGGGAGGTGGCATCCCTGGAGGTGTTTAAGGCCAGGCTGGATGAGGCTGTGGGCAGCCCGGTCTAGGTTAGGGTGTCCATGCCCATGTGAGGGGGGTTGGAACTAGATGATCCTTGTGGATCAACCCTGACTGATTCCATGATTCTATGATTCTGTGACTCAATGGTCACCAATTAATGACTTTAGGGAACAGCATTTAAAGAGAATTGGAAGAAACAGACACTTTTGGAGTTTACCGATATAGGATCTCTTTTGCATTATAAAGCATCTCTTTGTCTGTATTCATGGCTGACCACATGACATGTGGCTGTCCTCATTTAGTCAGATGTGTCCAAATCTTACTGTCACCTGAAGATCATAACTTCCCATGTAAGACTATAAGGGCAGAACAAGAAAATGTGAGTTTGTTGCTGAATAGTGTAGGTATTTTGTTGGGAGAAGGCACAGATAATGCCTTCTAATCTTTAGTCTTGGTTTAAATTGAAGAAGAGAGTAAGGACTGAGATAGTAATTAAGTGAGAGAATTTGAGCCATTCAAGTTTATAGAACATGACAGGCTGAAAGAACTGGCAATGTTCTTGCAAGGCCACTTTCTACAATCTTTGAAGAACAGTAAAGATGAGAAGAGGATCCCAGTGACTGCAGGAATGAAAATATTGTAGCTATCTTCACAAAAGGCCAGAAGGATGCTCAGGGAAATCCTGAAAGTCTCAGTTCAGCCTTTCAAAATATCATAGAGAAAATTCTCTTGGAAGCCACTTTCAGTCATTTGATGGGGAATAAAGTGATTGTGAACTGGTAGCATGGATTTACCAAAGATAAATCATGTTTGACAAACTTGATTGCAGTGGACAAGGGAAGAGCAAAATGGATAAAAATAAATCAGACCATTATATGGGAGAATTATTCAGGGTTTAAAATCCTAATGGTATAAAATTCCATTCTCATGGTTCTAGACGTGTCATTAAATCCCACTGATTCGTGTAGCTTTAGAATTAAGCTACCATTAAAGCTGCCTAAATGTCTTCTCCTTTGCAGTTCCAGCAAAGGAGATTAAACTCCGTGTTGCACTGTACTGGTTCTGTGATGGGTACCATGGCAATACAAATTTACTTAAGCTGCTCTCCATAAACCATATACTCCATAGGAACCATGAAATATCAATGTGACATTTACCAGGAAAAAAAAAAATCTGGTTTTAAAACATCTGAGCTAGCATAGATGTGTAACTCTCCATCTTGTTGTATTGTAAAACATTCACTTTTAGTACTTTATTATTCCCAAGGCTCATAGATTCTAAGCAAAAATTTCCACAGTCATGCTGATATTAGTCACTAACATGACTCATTAATATTTTTTTTTCTCCACTTAATTGTGTACTGAAACAGTATGAAATTGTAAAAGCTTGAGACAAGGTCAAGCTAATTTCTTAGTGGTGTAGAAATGTTCATTTCTCATAAGGAGCTGTGGATCTGAGATCTCCGAATTTGATCATTTAGCTAATTATGCCATTAATATACATGCAACAGTGTCTTGCATAAGCCTGTCTGATGCTTGATTTTGTTCCACCAATAATTCATGCCTTACATTTAATTCTTCTGAAGCTCTGTTTAAAATTGATATCAAATTTTGGTAATGTATGACAGGGCAAATGATGCAGTTTGTAGTCCATGTTGAACCAAGTTCCAAGTTCCTTTCCCTCCCTGCCTATGACAATAGGATATTTTGAGTACTAAGTACTGCTGAAAGTACTCAGCTGTGATCTTATTTTTGCATGCTTCCTCAGAGGGTTTGAGGAATTCTTTTCTTCTTATTGTGCTCATAAAAGAGATTTTTGAGATTAGAGATTAATAGCATCTTTACTTAGTGTCACAATATTAAACTGTGAGGTTTAGTTTGAGATACTATGTTAAGGCACTGGTAGAAACTTTCAATGTAGCAGCTACCAGTGCACATTCTCTAAATCTTGCATTAAATATGGGAGGGTGAGAGGAGAAAGGAAAGAAAACAGCTGAAGTGTTTGTAATTAACAGAGGTGAGTAAAAGTTATTTTTTGTAGAGGAATTTGCTAACTGTATCCATTATTCATTTTCCTCTTAGCAGGAGAAGGAGATTTCTTTATCTTGTAGTTTTCATTTCATACTGACTCTCTTTTTTTCTTGAGGTGGAGACAAAGCCATGTTAGACAATCTTGATCTAGTGTTGAATTTCCTTCTACAAGAAAGCAGGATGATCTCAAATAAAATGCTAGGAAGAATAGTATCAGAGACAGAAAATGGAAATGGTTTTCTTTCATTTGAACCTTACAGATGGATATTAGTTACACAGCATAAGGTTCTAGCAGCCAACCTGAGGCCTGAAAAACTTCTTCCAGTGTCAATCTATTTAAGTCATTGCTTTTTGTTTGCTCTTCTAGCCATAGAGTCCCAGCAGTAATAGAAAAAAGAGAATTGATTTGGTAGTCTGAGCCAGACTATTAGTCAGGAATCAGAAAGAAAAAGACTAGGAAAGAAAAAGAATAAACTGAGAGGAAAATGATGCATCAGGGAGAGGAAAATAGCAGAGCACTGAGCGTCATATCCTAAATGAAACAGGATTTAGTCAAAGCTATTTTCTACCCTCTAAAAACCATGCTCTATAATAAGACCTACAAGATCAAATAGAGAGCTAATTCTCTTTTTAAGAAGGCTTTTTATGATTAAACATCTAAGTTAGTTGCTATTTGGAGAACACACCTCAAAGCTAATTAGGTAAAAGGGAGTTCAACCACTGCTAACAGGGCAGTTTCACACATTTGTCACCTCAGCCCCATGGGAGAGCTCTGTGTGTGTGTATGTGTGCTTCCTCCTGAATCAGCCCAAATGTCAGGACTGGGAGATAAAGAGATCTGGGAAATCAGGCTTTTGAGAAGCTGTCAGGGAACTGAGGCTCCTAGTTCCTTTTCAGTCAGCCAAGCACTGCACTTCTGTCTTTTGGGGAGGCTGCTTAAAAAGAAAAGTGAACGAGATGAAGAAATTTGAGTAAGCTGTGGTGCATATGTTTTATGTGAGTACATTGTAACATACTTGAAACTCAACTATCTCTGCTTTTAATTTTGAAGGCAATAGGGGGGAAAAAAGAAAAGGAAGGTAGATATTTCCTTATTGATGAATGAAGCTGCATAACTTTAGGATAAAGCACTAAATCAGGAGCCTGAGATACTGCAGCACAAAAGCAGCAGTGTTTCAGATCTCAGTTTCCTTACACATTGCCTTTTCTTCAACAGAGCCATAAAAATGGGTAATATAGCTTTTAATAACCAAACATCTTTGCTGTTGCTATAACCTGCTGCTGGAGGATGGTCAGTGCCATCCCCAGTTCCTATCAAAGGATGGAGCATTAGACATAGCCTGTAAATCACAAGACGAATGGAGCTATCCTGCCACTGTAATTCAGTCTGGTCTAAAGGTTCTGGTGCATAAGAGGTGGTCACATCTAGCATGATATTGCATCTTGCCATGTGTTGTCACCACTGTTATGCTAAGCCTGGCAGCCTCACTCAATCTCCAGCAGTGCCTCCAGACTCGTTTTGTAGCAGCTGACATATTAGCTGCCTGGTTTCTCTCTGCACATTCTCCTCACTGATGCTTCCTTAGATATAATTTAACCAGGGAGTCAAACAGGAGTTTGCTATTCTCAGTCAGACTGCCTACTCAGCAACAACTGCTCATGCTGTCTCGGTTCTTGGCTGGTGTGCTCACTTTAAAATGTAGGGTTTGCTACATGCACTTTCCTTTCATGCTATGTTCCAGGCAGCAGAATCCTGATCTTAAATTGCTTCTTTTTAATACAAGGAACTGGACCGGAGATGTTTGTTTAGGTAAAACAAATGACAAATTGCCAACTCACAGTGTCCAGTACTGTTGAATTCACAACCATTTAGATATTTGTGTTGTGAATAGTTCATGTTACTACCACTTGATTCACTCTTAAAATCTAACTTTAACCAGAGTCTGTGGAGAATACGTTACTTAAGTGTTGAAGAAATCAATTTCAAGAGAAATTAACTGATGTTTCCTTAGCATTGAATCATTATTGTTTAAAGCTGTGCTTCAGGAAATATAATCACTTATCCAAGTGAAAGCAATTCCAGGTGTGACCCAATTTCCACTGAAGTTGACAAGGCACTTGTTCTCACTAAGTGGAACACTTGGAATCTTGTGAGCAACTTTAGATCTACTTGCTTAAAGAATAAAAAGGTCCCAGACACTTTCCCTGTCATTTAATCCATATGTAGAAACAATGTCTCTATTATGAAGCTGTACTGCACTTCAGTTTGCACTATTCACCTTCAATTTCATTAGACAGATGAATTCATTCAGAAATCCTTAGAATTGATATAGTTTTGAAACAAAAGATTTTTTTCACAAAACAATGTAAATTACTTTCTTTTCCTTCCTTCCTTCCTTCCTTCCTTCCTTCCTTCCTTCCTTCCTTCCTTCCTTCCTTCCTTCCTTCCTTCCTTCCTTCCTTCCTTCCTTCCTTCCTTCCTTCCTTCCTTCCTTCCTTCCTTCCTTCCTTTCTCTTTCTTTCTTTCTTTCTTTCTTTCTTTCTTTCTTTCTTTCTTTCTTTCTTTCTTTCTTTCTTTCTTTCTTTCTTTCTTTCTTTCTTTCTTTCTTTCTTTCTTCCTTTCTTCCTTTCTTCCTTTCTTCCTTCCTTTCTTCCTTCCTTTCTTCCTTCCTTTCTTCCTTCCTTTCTTCCTTCCTTTCTTCCTTCCTTTCTTCCTTCCTTTCTTCCTTCCTTTCTTCCTTCCTTTCTTCCTTCCTTTCTTCCTTCCTTTCTTCCTTCCTTTCTTCCTTCCTTTCTTCCTTCCTTTCTTCCTTCCTTTCTTCCTTCCTTTCTTCCTTCCTTTCTTCCTTCCTTTCTTCCTTCCTTTCTTCCTTCCTTTCTTCCTTCCTTTCTTTCTTCCTTTCTTCCTTCCTTTCTTCCTTCCTTTCTTCCTTCCTTTCTTCCTTCCTTCCTTTCTTTCTTCCTTTCTTTCTTCCTTTCTTTCTTCCTTCCTTTCTTTCTTTCTTTCTTTCTTTCTTTCTTTCTTTCTTTCTTTCTTTCTTTCTTTCTTTCTTTCTTTCTTTCTTTCTTTCTTTCTTTCTTTCTTTCTTTCTTTCTTTCTTCCTTCCTTTCTTCCTTCCTTCCTTCCTTCCTTCCTTCCTTCCTTCCTTCCTTCCTTCCTTCCTTCCTTTCTTCCTTCCTTTCTTTCTTCCTTTCTTCCTTCCTTTCTTCCTTCCTTTCTTCCTTCCTTTCTTCCTTCCTTTCTTCCTTTCTTTCTTTCTTTCTTTCTTTCTTTCTTTCTTTCTTTCTTTCTTTCTTTCTTTCTTTCTTTCTTTCTTTCTTTCTTTCTTTCTTTCTTTCTTTCTTTCTTTCTTTCTTTCTTTCTTTCTTTCTTTCTTTCTTTCTTTCTCTCTCCTTCTTCCTTCCTTCCTTCCTTCCTTCCTTCCTTCCTTCCTTCCTTCCTTCCTTCCTTCCTTCCTTCCTTCCTTCCTTCCTTCCTTCCTTCCTTCCTTCCTTCCTTCCTTTCTTCCCTTCTCTCTCTCTCTCTCTCTCTCTCTCTTTTCCCTTTCTTCCTCTCTTTCTTTCTTGTCCAAATAGTTTTTTTTTTTCCCTCTAGGAGTCCCTCCACTGCAAGCAAATCAAAGGTAGGAACAATAAACAAAATGTAGTGGTGTTTGAGGAAAAAAAAAAACAACCACTACATCCTTCTTGCTATTTTTGGCCAACTCTAAAATAGACCTTTATAAACTTAAAGAATTTTAACTCAAATGAACGTGCTCTATTTGGAGGAAAATGCTTCATTTTTAATCAGTGCTTTTTTCTTGTATTTCTCATAGCAATACAATCTTCTAGTCTGGTATAGAATTATGAATAATTGTATTACATCATAAAATTTTGCTGCTGGAAAATAAGTCCTTTTCACAAGACAATGATGACCTATGAATTATGTCACTGATAATCATTAAAAGAACCATCTTTCCAAGGAACTAAGGAAACAGTTTCCTTATTTTAGAGCTCATTGTAATTTTACTTCTGTATATTTTGGGGTTTCTGTATATTTACTTCTGTATATTTTGTAGTAGAAGAAAGGAGAGAGGGTGCATGAATCTGTGCATGTGTCTGTTTAGTCTGGATCCTGTCACAGAGATTTTATGCATAAAAAGCAATCCAAAATGGGCTAATGCCATGGGCAATGCAAATAAAATGTGTGATCCAGTATTTCAGTTAAAACTAGTTATGAAATTAGTACAAACTAGAAGATGTATTTTTAATTGCTGATGATGCTTCTGAACAAAGACAAAGACATACAGATGCTTTTTGAGGCATGTAGTTGTGTGATGGTTTGGGTGTTACCTGCCCCGACCCCCACTTTGGAAATCACCCAGACTAGACTCAGCCAGCTCTGGAAATTGAATGAAGCTATTTATTTACAGCTTAGCACAATATACAAGCAGATATTTACAGTATATACAGTTATAGACAGAAATATACAAAGTAAAAGGTAATACAGAAACACAACTCCCCTCCCAGAAACCTGAGTCCCCAGGAGGGGCTATCAACCACCCCTGCACCTTCCCCCTGCCCCTCCCAACCTTACCCCAGTCCCAAGGAAGAATGGAGGTTCGGCCAGGGGGGTTAGGAAGCAAAGTGGATTAGTCAAAGAGGCTAGAGAGATGCAGCTTGGAGCTTCCCAGCAGCAGAAGTGCCTTTATCTATATTTTGGTTCTTCTTCCTGTCTCTCTCAGTAAGCCTATGAGGGAAGTAAACATCACCATTGTTTTCCTTCCACAGCCTGTAATCTAATTCTTCTCAGCAAAACATTCTAGCTAGCTTCAAACTAGCACAAGTTGATATAACTAAAAGCGGTTCTCAGAAATTAACTTTACTGATTGTTCTTAACTATCATGTAAAGGAGGGTACTTCATTTATTTTTGTTTATTTTGGTACTTTGTTGTGATGTTTTGGATGTTACTCATCCACCCCCCTGGTGAAAATCACCCAGACTAGATTCAGCAGCTGGAAATTAAAGAATGAAGCTTTATACTTATAGTTTAGCATAATATGCATGCAGATATTTACATCATCTACAGCTATATACAGTAATGTATAAATTAAAAGAGTAATACAGAAACACAGCAACACTCTCAGAAAACAGAGTCCCCAGGAGGAGCTCCCAACCACCCTTCCACCCCTCTACCTTATCCCAGACCTTGCCTTACGTTCAAGTTAAGTTTGGAGAATTGGCCAGAGTGGGTTAGGAAGCAGAAGGATTAGTTACACAAGACAGCAAGTTAGGGAGAAAAGTGCAGGCAGCCAGAGATGCACAGCAACTCTGTTATCTGTGTTTGTGTTCTTGTTTTTATACATCTCAGCAAGCCTATGAGTGCAGTAGACATCACCATTGTTTCCTTTTCGCAGTCTATAATTTAATTTTCTCACCAAAATATTCCAGCTAGATTCAAACTAGCACAGTTGCTGCCTTTTTTTTTTTTTTTTTTTTTTTTTTTTTTTTTTTTCTTGAGGGAAGCATTTAGACAATTTCAATGGCCAGGAGATTTATTCACGTTTTTCACAACTTGTAAAGATCTGATTGTAACACTAAAAATACCAGCGAAGAGGAGGCTCAGGGGGGACCTCATTGCTGTCTACAACTACCTGAAGGGAGGTTGTAGCCAGGTGGGGCTTGGTCTTTTCTGCCAGGAAACCAGCAATAGAACAAGGGAGCACAGTCTCAAGTTGTGCCAGGAGAGGTCTAGGCTGGATGTTAGGAGGAAGTTCTTCCTAGGGAGAGTGATTGGCATTGGAATGGGCTGCCCAGGGAGGTGATGGAGTCACCGTCCCTGGAGGTGTTGAAGAAAAGCCTGGATGAGGCACTTAGTGCCATGGTCTAGTTGACTGGATAGGACTGGGTGCTAGGTTGGACTGGATGATATTGGAGGTCTCTTCCAACCTGGTTGATTCTATGATTCTATGATTCTCACAAGGGCAAGATCCACTCCCTGTTAAGAACCAGATAGAGTAAATGCACACCTGTGGATCTCATAATATCTGTCCCCTGAGTTGCCATTTTCATATATAAGTGGCAATCTCATATTCTTCAATATTAAAGCAAGAGGGGAACCAGTCTTGGGTAGATTTTATATGGAAACCTGTCTAAACAGAAAATCCACTATGAAGTGTTGCTTATCCACATTTAAAAGAGATCTATTACATTTAAGAAGGAAATCAGCAGGCTTTAATTCCAGATATTGACATCATTTTTTCATGCAGAGGGAGAGGTGTTGCAGTCTTGCTTTGCTCTCCTATTTGAGCTCAAATCTTCCACCTTATTTGATCCTCCACACTGAGTAGTAGCGGGTATCTTAAGCAGTCTCCTAATAGTCATCTGACTGATTGCATGAGTGATCATTTAGCAAACAATCAGTATATTCTCCCTGATCTCCCAGAGAAAAGAAAACTGCATACTCTAAGCAACACAACAGCTTTTTTTTTAATACAAAACAGCAGTGCAACACATTGTGTTAGTAATTTAATTATCTTTTAGGCTGACAGCTTTAGCTGTATTTAAAAATTACCAGCTGAGGGCTTTACACTAAGCCTGCCAAAAGAGGAACAGCAACTAACAGATGTGTTTTACTCTTCTTGGGCTCACCACCAGTGAAGTGCAGCTGCTGCTTTGACTTCGTCTTTTGTGACTTCCTTGGAATTGTTGGGTTTTGTTTTATCACTATATGCTAGTTTTACTACCTTGTGGGCTTTTTTTTGTTTGTTGTTTGTCTGTTTGTTTGTCCTAAAACCTAACTAATTTTTTGGACAACTTCATGCTGATGAGCTGCAGGAAGGATGCTCTGTGGATCTTAGAGTACGTTAAAATTGTACTAGTGGTGCAGAGAGCAGGCTTAGGCAATATATGTATGCTTAAAGGATGCAACAGGGTGATGCTCATTTGTAATTAATGACAAACTTCTCAATGTAAAGATGCCAGTTGTTCTATAAACAAAGAAGGTATAACAGCTGGAACACACTGAGTGTGTTTGTCCACCTTGGAAGAGAAATTAGGGTATCACATATGCTTTATATTAGCAGTATTTAGGAGTGTAAAGAGGTGGCAGCACTGGGAAAGAGATTTGGCTGGCAAAACTATTAAAGCAAACATTACACAGCTTGACATTTTTGTATTTCAATAGAATGGATTAGACAGAGAATTTTCACTGTTCTACCTCATAGCACATCCAGTAATTACAATAGCATAAAATACAGAAAAAGAGTGTAAAAAATCTCAACATTAAAACCTTCCCTCCCCCCTTCCTAGGAACACAGAAGAGGGTGAAAACCTGCTGGATGACAAATATTCAGGGAATATATAAACTATTGAAGAATTTTCTTTAAAAGAATCAACAGTTCTGTGGAATGTGCTCTTTTTTTCTTTTCTTTGTGTTTTTTTTTGTTTGTTTGTTTGCTTGTTTGTTTGTTGGTTTTTTAATACTATCAGTGTGATGGTTTGGGTGTTCCCCGCCCCCCCACACTTTGGAAATCACCCAGACTCGACTCAGCTGGCTCTGGAAATATGAATGAAGCTTATATTTACAGCTAGCACAATATACAAGCAGATATTTACAGTATTTACAGTTATAGACAGAAATAGACAAGGTAAAAGGTAATACAGAAACACAACTCCCCTCCCAGAAACCTGAGTCCCCAGGAGGGGCTCTCAACCACCTCTTCACCTTCCCCCTACCCCTCTCAACCTTACCCTAGTCCCAAGGAAGAATGGAGATTCGGCCAGGGGGGTTAAGAAGCAAAGTGGATTAGTCCCAAAAATGGAGAGTGAGGTTAGAGAGATGCAGCTCAGCCAGCAGCCCAAGTGAGAGTGATTATCTATGTTTTTATTTCTTGTTCCCATACATCTCAGCAAGCCTATGAGTGAAATAGACATCACCATTGTTTTCTTTCCACAGCCTGTAATCTAGTTCTTCTCACCAAAACATTCTAGCCTGCTTCAAACTAGCACAATCAGAGAGCCATACATGAGACAGCTCCAGACCAAGATAGGTATTTTTATCTGAAAAGAAGAACATTTTGTGAATAATGGAAATGTATAATTACAATTAGCTGAGATGCTGACATCCAATGGGGTAGAATTGTTACTTCATTTTACATTCTTAGCAAAAATGTACTTACTTGATTCTTAGCCAGAAAATGTGAGCCTCGTGCTGAGAACTTAGCGTGAAATTGAACATTGGCCATGGCTTTGAGTAAGGGAGTGGGTGGTAAGAATGAACAACGAGAGCCTGAGCGAGCTAGGAGCAGGGAGGAAGGGAAGAGTTGATACAAATACTGAGAGCTATGAGCACATTCCTCCTCTCCACTTCCATACATGCTGTCAGACCCTATCTGGAATGTAGGAGCAGTGCCAAGCCTATGTTTCCCAGGCTTTCTTCCTATGTAGGAAGCTCCTAATAGGAAGTGATCTTGAGTAGCAGACTAGGGCAGGGGAAGAGGTGGGGAAAAAGCATAATTAAAAGAATAGGCTGACAGTGAACAATCCATCACCTTGCCTCTTCTATCCACAATATAACCACCTAAATACAGCTCAACACAATGTGGGTTTGTTACAAAACATCTCCTGTCTTATCCTTTGTTGCCTTTCAGTTGTACCCAAGTTGTCATACGCACAACCCCAGAATCTGCAAGAACTCAGCCTTCTCAGCTGGTAAACCAGAAAGGATGAGAAAGGGAACCCTCCCATATCCAGGAGAGAAATACAAAGCCTGGCTCAAGAGTGTGTATTATTCAAGTAGCTTGTTTGTGGGACAGGGTTCTTAATATTGTGATGAATTCTGCTATTTGACATTGAGGAAATAACCTGTAAAAGGTGAAATTTTTGTATTAGATCATACAGTCTGCCTTCAGTGTTGCTTCCTCTATACTGATGGCCTCTGTTTTCACTCCAGTCCACTTGACAAAACACAAACAAGCCATCTTTCCAGTTCTGTTCCTGAGAGGCTTCCTTCTCTTGCATCTTCATAGCTTTGAGAAGTTATCCATGAAATTTAATTTTTTTATTTATTTTAACAAACAACTGGCCTTGATTACAGATCATTACCTTTCATAAAGACTTTAAGCATAATCATCATGGAAGAAAGAGGTAACTGCACATTTGAGAGCCAGATGCTTCAAATTCGTGTTCATAACAGTAGTTGTTTTTTATGAACTACGTTTCAATGGCAATATTCACCTCATTAAAAGACACAGCACGATCATGAGTTCTGAATGCTGCACTGTTAAATATTTAGATGAGTAGAAGTTGGGTAGAACATTTAGTGTTAAATAAACTGCAGAAGATGCCTTAATGCTACACAGAAGAATAATCTTTAGAACAACCTCACTGAACTTTAAGACATCTTGGGTGAGTAAAAGAAAATGCAGATGGCAGGAATGTTGTCAGGAGGACATGCCTCACCCTTGTCACTTTTAGGCTAAAACCCCACAGCCTCTTCTTTAGCTCTGCTTTAGCTCTGCTTCTTAAATGTGTGGATCTCCTGGTACAATTTCATGTTCTCACCCATACTCTCACAGGTGTTTAATGTAGGACTAGGGGGAACAAATATTTTATTATCTCATAATGCTTTCTTCAGTAGCTGCTAATGACTGTTACTGTGAATTCCTGTTTCAGATATCTAACTCTCCATTAGATTTTCATAAGAAAAAAAAACTTTTCAGACCATTGAGTCTAACCATCAACTAATTCTATCAAGTGTCATGGTAAACCATGCCCTGTAGCATCACTTCTATGGGTCTTTTAAACAACTCCAGGAAGATGATGATTTGACCACCTCCCTGCGGAGCCTACTCCACTGTTTGATAACACTTTGAGTTAAGAAGCTTCTTCTAAACCTCCTCAGATTCAAGTTGAGGCCATTTTTCTTTTCTTATCACTTGTTACTTGGGAGAAGAGATCAACAGCCACTTTGCTACAGTTATAGAGAGCAATAGACTCTTCCCTCATCCTTCTTTACTCCAGTTTAAACACAGTTTCCTCAGCTGTTTCACATAAGACCTGTTCTTCATACCCTTCACCAGCTTTGTTGCCCATCTCTGGACATGCTCCAGGACTTCAGTGTCTTTCTTGTAGTGAGGGCCCAAAATAGAATATAGTAATCAAGCCATGAGCAGCCAGTTTCTCCAGGAGGATACTGGAGACAGTGGAAGACAGTGTCAAATACTTTACAACGTGCTTTTCAGTACCATCTTATAAAAACCTTTTATAAGACTGCAGAATTAGGTCTCAAAATGCACATGTGCCTCATAGCTATGAGCATTAAGGGATTTAAATGCAGTGCAAATAGATCAATAACATTCTCTTAGAATTTCTCAAACATTTACGTTTTTAAACTTTACTCCTCTGCTGCTGGTTTGCAGTTTGTACTCTTTCTTCACATGTTCCTTTATACCTTTCCTATCTTTCCTCCCCACCTGAGACTCCAGAGAGACAAATATGCTCTTCATGAGCTCCCTCCAAGCCATGGCTTCCCTGGTTACTCATGCTACTGGTAGGATGAAGTTGAAGTGGATGTTCTGCCTCTGCTGCCTGACATCTCTGAGAAGTGCATTAGCACTGAGTGCATCTGCCCATTAGCTTGGTTCTAGGGAAAAATAACAACAATTATGGCCATATCTCCCTACCAGAAACATCATCTTGCCTAGCAATACTATCACTAGCATAGCACCATACAGGTCACTATGAAGAAAATTAATGCTACCCTATCCTATAAAAAAAAGGACAATACTAAACAGGTCTAACTAACATTTTGCCCTTTTCCAGCTTCTTGTGATCAACATGCCCCTTCCAAAACACCAGCCTGATTTCCAGCTTCTCATTTCTCTTCATTGCTCTTAAAGTCATATGCAAAAGAATTGGCATATAAAGTCACGTGAATAGGGCCTGAAATGGATCTATACCATTTTTGCATGACTAATATTTACCTATGCACTTGATAGAAATTAACTTGGAGAGAATTTTTCAATGTGAAAAGAAAAAACTCAGAACCTGAATGGAAAAAAAACCCAAACAAACCAAAACCCAACCCACAAAAAAACCCCACCAAAACCACACAAAATCCAACAAGCATCAAGTGCATGTGACAGGAATATTTGATAAACTGTAAAGAGAGATTTTTTTCTACTAGAGTCATTTTACCTCATTTTAAGTAGCACAACTGCAGTGTGGTGACACAGATGGAGAACATCTCAACAGCAGCCCACTTCTATAACTGGCAAACAGGTGTCTGGGTTTATTTAACAATCTAGCTAGCATAAGCCAGATTTCTATTTATTATTGGAATAGTCAGTGAATATGATGTTGTTTGAGGAAAGCAGGGAAGCCAAATCTCTGTGAAGCATTTTCGGATTTAAGATATTCCTGCAGATTTTGTTTCATCTTCCAGATGAAAATTATTATATAGCATCCTAAGCCTATGATGGCTTCATTCCTGAGCTATGAACTGGATTTTTCCCTTTGCATGTACAGTGTGTGCATTGTGTATGCATAAGAAAAAGAGAAAACAAACCCTTTTACATTTTTTTAATGCAAATACAATAATTTGTATTTACAGAAGCTAATTTTTGTTTGTATATTTAGTGCTTGTACAGATAATTCTGCTCTCCAGGTAACCCTGTCATGATTATATGCTACAACGATGTTAGACATGCAAACAGCTGTTTGTTGTGCCAGGATGACTAACTGCTGAGGCTTTACACATGTCTTGAACGAGCCTATTAGTCCCTGTTCAGACTTGAATGTGATGGAGATGGTAAAGCACAGGGCACCCACAATAGGTGGTGTAAGCATTTAGAAATATTACTCAGATAAATGAGAGCTACATCTACTGTAACAAGCTGAAGAGGAAAACTCTGGTTTTCCTGGCTGGCCAGTAGCAATCTGCAATGAATAATCGTTAGTGTGTTTCCTCTTATGGCTTTGGCTCAGACCAAGGAGCACTCTCCCAGGCAATGCTTAATTTAGGTTAACATTGGCCAGACATGGGTCCAGAAGGCAATATAGATGAAACTACTTTATTCTGGACAAGAAAAAAAAAAAAAAGAGTTCTGTAGCTTGCAGCTCAGGGCCAGAAAAACAACTAAGGGTATAGACGAAGCCAAAGGCATTCAGACATCTGAGTTTATATGATTGTTAGATTGTGCACTTGGATGGACAAAGAAGAGCCTCAGCTCTCCTGGAGCTCTAATCATAAGTGCCAAAGCAAGGAGAAAACATGATGTGAACCTTGTTGACATTCAGCCCTATGGAAAAAGAACATATTCTGATGGGTAACTGCTGAAAACACTCACTTAGATAAGATATGAAGATGTGTACAGCCACTGGATCAAATCAGAGAAATGGTATGTTTTTCATTTCTTAATGTCTCCAGATTATGACATGAATAGAAAATCTGTGTTAGTCAAAAAAGAACTGTGGGGTGGAGAAGAAGAAACAAGTGGTTGAAAATGCAGAATATGTGGTGTGTAGGAGATGTGTCTACAGGTCTGAATTGGGCTATGACTAAACCTTATAAATGCATCAGTAGAAAAATAAAACCAACATTATTATTCTTAATCTACTCACAGGCAAAACAAGCTGTGTTGAAGTTGTATATCTGACACGACACAGGGCAATGGCAAGGTTTAAAGCAATGTGAAGGGGTCTCTGAAAATTAATAGCTGGTGCTCTCTTCCAAAATTCACTACCTATCCCACCGCAGAAGAGCTGCAAAGAGGGGTTAGAGGTATTCTGATGTATTCCAGTGAAAAAAAAGGGATTTGATTTTTTTTCCCCATGCACTTCCTGAAGATTTTAGACTGTGTTATTCCCTTTAGCAGTGCCCAGGCTCATGAATGATTAACGCAGCTTTAGGTCCAAAATCACTGAGTACTGGTATAGTGCAAGTTTTATAGCGTGCTCTGTTATCAGCAAATGTATCTTTTGGTGTTTCATTTGTTGGCTATACTGTGCTGTGAACTGGATAATGCTTCCTATTTTCCCCTTCTAGAAATTACTGGTTAGGTGGTAGGGAGAACAGAATTTCACTACATAAAATGGATACTGTTGTTAAGCACCTTGTTTGTATGCTGGGTAGCTGAGGAGTTGAGGGAGAGGATTTAGCTCTTATTTTCTGGCATTCTTCTTCTAGTAGTAAGGTATAATTTGCATATCTTATCACTGCAGCATTTTCAGCTGCCTTATTAATGGCCTTTTAAGGAAGCAAGAAATACTAATTTAAGTAACTTTATTTGGAAATCTTTGTCATGACTGAGCTTTAAAAACTGGGGGAAAAAAAGAGTCACAACAGGCTTCAGGATGTGAATGATCCTGCAGTAAAGACTAATGGAAGAATATGGAGGTCAGTACAAATTAATTGTGGTTTGGGTTTTTTTGAGACCATAGAGCCCCTCTGTGAGAGTGAGAAGTTAAAGAAATCATAGTACAGCAGATCCAAAGGATCATCCTTCAGTGACTAGGCATCCAAGGTGACTTGGTCAGGCCTTTAGTAGACATTTCATCATCATCTGTAGTACATATAGACATGAATGTTTTGGTACATTAATCCTTTCCAACCTACCACTGAAGTTGGTAAAGTAGTTAATTTACTAATTAGGTAATTCCTAAATAATGCACATTTTTCGTTTACTTTGCACTAAAATTTTAGTGCACTTTCCTGTTAACAAAACTGGATGTTTTCAGAGCAGCAAAAGGAATATCTATCTAACTATAGGTCAGATTAGATTATATTCTAATAACGTAGTCAGTTATGTGAGATATGGCCTAATCATTCATTTCAGAATGGACATCAGGAGATCATCTAATAGAACCTTCTACTCAAACCACTTCAACACTGCTTTCAAACCAGGATGCTCAGGCCCTTATCCAGTCAGGAATTCAGGCTACATAAGGACATAATGTCTGCAGACTCTGGATATTGTCTTCCACTGTTTGACTATCTTCCTAATTTGATTTATCAGGTTATTGCTCACCCTTACACCATGTAGAGCTATGAAGGCCATGGCTCTATCTCATCACAGATACTGGCATACTGATGCTAGGTACCCTGAAAGCCATCTCTTCTCTAGATTTAACAAGCTTCATTTCCTCATCTCCTCTCAAAACGTAATACTCAGGTCCAACCATCCAATGATCACTATCTGGGCTGTTAGTACAGCCCAACATACTAGGCTGTACTTCTGACTCACGTTTTCATGCTGTCCATCTTTGCAGCAGAGCTGCTCCCCAGCCAGTCCGACTCCAGTTTTTATTGCTACAAGAGTTTCATCCCTCTCAAAAGAAGAGCTTTGCCTGAATTCTTGCTGAATTTCATTAACTCATTTTCACAGCCTGTCCAGGTCTCTCTGAAAGTTAATTCTGCCCTCAAGCGTGTTGATTGCCTAGCCCTCAAGCTATTTACTCTGTTTACATTTATTATGTTAACAAAATTTACATAAATATATTTTAATTCATCTGTCATATGAAATAAAGCAAGGTAGGAAGAAAGTAAGCAAGATAGTCTAGACTTCAAAACTGTGAAAAGTAGTATTTCAAGTGACTGAGGTATTGATCCATCTTTCCTTCTTGATGGTATGATGATAGTTTTGGCCATATGACCATAGTGATAAGCAACACAATGAGTCTGACCTAAAGATGAAGGGTGCTGTTTGCCTTTCTGTTTCTGATTACTGTCTTTCCAATAAGTTTTAATAGAAAACCCTACTAGTGTCTAGGGAAGATTCAAACAAATAACCCCCAAACAAAACAACCAATCAAGAACAACAACAAAATACAACAGAAAACACTCAATCTCATGGTCATTAAAAACATCATCTGAATCTTCAAAATCTATTGGTCCTATAGGCTGTGACATATTGCTTGGGTATTTGTGACTGCTTAGACAACAAAATAATTAAGCTATAGGTTCACAAAGTTCTATATAGTCAAGACATTCTAAGCCACCACTTAGATTTCCACACTCACTGCAGAATCATAGAATCACAGAATCAATCAGATTGGAAGAGACCTGCAAGATCTTCCAGTCCAACCTAGCACCCAGCCCTATCCAGTCAACTAGACCATGGCACTAAGTGCCTCATCCAGGCTTTTCTTCAACACTTCCAGGGACAGTGACTCCACCACCTTCCTGGGCAGTCCATTCTAATGCCAATCACTCTATCTGGGAAGAACTTACTCCTAACATCCAGCCTAGACCTCCCCCGACACAACTTAAGATTGTGTCTCCTTGTTCTGTTGCTGGTTGCCTGGCAGAAGAGACCAACCCCCACCTGGCTACAATCTCCTTTCAGGTAGTTGTAGACAGCAATGAGGTCACCCCTGAGTCTCCTCTTAGTCTGCTCCAGTACCTCTACTGTGTAGCTACATCATCAGCTGGACAAAGCAGGGATTCAGAAAGATGTCTACTAATCCTAATGTGAATGTTCTAAGTACTATTTGTTCTGAAATCTATCCTTTCTTTCTTAAATGTTTTTTTTCCCTGGGGAAAAAAAATCTTTCAATATATACAGGACAAAACCACACTTCAAGATGTGATATTTTAGTGAATCAGGTTTTCTCCTGTCAAACTATTATGGTATATATAATACACAATTAAAAATCATTTATATAATTTAGCTGATGCTGTTTTATCTGATTTTGTACATCAACATAAATTATCTTACTATGATTATTTCTAGTAAAAGAGATTAAATAGATTAATCTCTTTCTTTCCCTAGCATTTAATTTCCTTGAAGAGACCATCTGGGACTGAGAAAATAAGTTAACCTAAACTCCTGTTCAAGATGACTATATTACTTGTTTCTCCTCCAAAAGCCTAATGAGCTGCTTTTGAAGTAAACTTAAGATGGTGAAGATACATTTGAAAGAGAAGAGAGCCAGTGGCATCCTGGCCTGCATCAGGAATGGTGTGGTCAGCAGGAGCAGGGAGGTCATTCTGCCCCTGTACTCTGCACTGGTTAGACCACACCTTGAGTACTGTGTTCAGTTCTGGGCCCCCCAGTTTAGGAGGGACATTGAGATGCTTGAGCGTGTCCAGAGAAGGGCGACGAGGCTGGGGAGAGGCCTTGAGCACAGCCCTATGAGGAGAGGCTGAGGGAGCTGGGATTGGTTAGCCTGGAGAAGAGGAGGCTCAGGGGTGACCTTATTGCTGTCTACAACTACCTGAGGGGTGGTTGTGGCCAGGAGGAGGTTGCTCTCTTCTCTCAGGTGGCCAGCACCAGAACAAGAGGACACAGCCTCAGGCTGCACCAGGGGAAATTTAGGCTCGAGGTGAGGAGAAAGTTCTTCACTGAGAGAGTCATTGGACACTGGAATGGGCTGCCCGGGGAGGTGGTGGAGTCGCCGTCCCTGGGGCTGTTCAAGGCAGGATTGGATGTGGCACTTGGTGCCATGGTCTAGCCTTGAGCTCTGTGGTAAAGGGTTGGGCTTGATGATCTGTGAGGTCTCTTCCAACCCTTATAATACTGTGACACTGTGAAAGGCTCAAAATCTCTATCTGTGCTTTGGATGTAGGGGCAATGGATTTTGTTTATTTCTCCAGAGGCTGGATTCATGGATTTCTTGCAGTGTAAGACAGACAGCAATCTGAACTCTGGTGAAAATGCATACAGACTTCATGCCAAATCTTAATAAAGCACTGCTGTCTGGTGGTTCTACTGTCTGTAAGCCAGTGGACTAGCCCTATGAGGACAGGCTGAGGCATCTGGGGTGGTTTAGTCTGGAGAAGAGGAGGCTCAGGGCTGACCTCATTGCTGTTTACAACTACCTGAAGGGAAGCTGTAGCCAGGTGGGGTTGGTCTCTTCTGCCAGGCAAGCAGCAACAGAGCAAGGGGACACAGTCTCAAGTTGTGCCGGGGAAAGTATAGGCTGGATGTTAGGAGGAAGTTGTTGCCAGAGGGAGTGATTGGCATTGGAATGGGCTGCCCAGGGAGGTGGTGGAGTTGCCATCCCTGGAGGTGTTGAAGAAAAGCCTGGCTGAGGCACTTAGTGCCATGGTCTAGTTGATTGGAGAGGCCTGAGTGCTAGGTTGGACTGCATGATCTTGCAGGTCTCTTCCAGCCTGGTTGACTCTGTGATTCTATGTTTCTTTTTTTATGACTTAAGGGAAAATCAGAGGATCACTTTAGATGGAAAAGCTCATCATGATGTGCTGTGTCAGTTTGAGTGGTACAGTGAATGTGACATGACCTTGTGCCATACTGAATGTCAGAGCAACATTTTGTTTTTCATTCTAGACATAATTGTCAGAAATCATTTTTTATTTTGTGAACTACTCAGATGCTTAGATCCACAATGATATGTGTTATAAAAACACCCAATCTTCAGGCTGGCAGTTGTGCTCTGGAATATTTTCTTTAACCTTTAGGTTAAAGACTATATGACTGCTTTTAATTTACCCCAGTAAGCTGCACAATTTAGTGCCAGTAAGAAGCTCTAGTGACTATCAAACCAATCTGG
Source organism: Pogoniulus pusillus (assembly GCF_015220805.1). Taxonomy (NCBI): domain Eukaryota; kingdom Metazoa; phylum Chordata; class Aves; order Piciformes; family Lybiidae; genus Pogoniulus; species Pogoniulus pusillus. The sequence continues at coordinate 34,370,706 of NC_087270.1, forward strand.
ACTATACATCAGGCTTCTACTTTTCACTTGTTTTGGTTTGTCCAACAAGTCCAGAAAATCTGTTTCTTTGTGGATCATGCTTGCAAAATGTTTGTTCTCTAGACGAAGCTGATGTATTGTTAAAAGAAAATATTTTTTCAGTATTCGTGTGACTGCCTTTACTTGATAGGTGAAAAACAGCTCTTGACAATCTGGAGAGGACCTTACTGGAGAGGCAGAGCTGTACACAGACTCCAAGAAGAATTTGAGTGAAACACTGATCGAAGATGTAGAGGAAGAAAGCCTGCCATTTTCATCCCAGCCTCTCACTGGAGGAGGGTATTATTTTTTTTTTAATCATAACTGTGTGCTGGGCTGCAGCAAGAGAAGTGTGGCCAGCAAGGCAAGGGAGGGGATTATCCCCCTTTACTCTGTTCTCATCAGACCCCACCTGGAGTACTGTGTGCAGTTTTGGAACCCCCAACACAAGAAGGACATTGAACTGTTAGAGCGAGTCCAGAGGAGGGCCATGAAGATGCTCAGAGGGCTGCAGCATCTCTGCTACAAGGACAGGCTACAAAAGCTGAAGTTCTTCAGCCTGGAGAGGAGAAGGCTTTGAGGACACTTTATAGTGGCCTTCCAGTATCTGAAGGGGCCCTACAGGAAGGCTGGGGAGGGACTATTTACAAGGTCTTGTAATGACAGAATGAGAGTTAATGGCTTTAAACTGGCAGAGGGGAGATTTAAACTAGATGTTAGGAAAGGGCTTTTTCCAGTGAGGATGGTGAGACACTGGCACAGGTTGTCCAGGGAGGTTGTGGCTGCTCCCTCCCTGGAGGTGTTCAAGGCCAGGTTGGATGAGGTCTTGAGCAACCTGCTCTAGTGGGAGGTGTCCCTGCCTATGCTGGGGGGTTGGAACTGGATGATCTTTGAGATCCCTTCCAACCTAAACCATTCTATGATTCTATGATTAGTACAAATTATTATAGTCAGTCAGCCTTTGATGGTTTGCATTCCCTGGTCATTTGTTTTGGCTAAGCTCAGGCAAACTGCTCGCATGAATTTTAGCCAGCTGACGATTACCTTATTTCTGTGCTACAAAGATTTTCCTCTCTGCCAAGTGATAATACTTCAAATTCTTGCTGTGAGTGTTTGGCTCTCCTCACTCCACTGAAATAATGCTTCTTACTGTAATAATGTTCCTATCTTGGGAAAAAGTGCAAGTCCCATAAGAGCTATTTATTGAATTAGAGGAGAACCAATGTACTATTCTCATGGTGGCCTTTTGCTCTTGACTGGAGTACAGTGAGCTGATATCTGTCACTCTTCATTTCAAGTAGCTCCCAGCTTATTCAGGAATTGGTCCTTTCAGTATATAAAGAATTTATCCCTTCACTAAGTTAACTAACCTGGAAAACTTAAGATCATGTTCTTCATTCATTTTGAACTAGAAAAAAACAAACAAACAAAAACCAAACAAACAAACCAAAAAAAGCCCAAACCAAAACCCCCACCAGTTTTCTCTCATTAAAATGATACAAATTTATGTCAGATTAATCTTTCACATAAAGCATAGAACCATAGAATCAGTCAGGGTTGGAAGGGACCACAAGGATCATCTAGTTCCAACCCCCCTGCCATGGACAGGGACACCCTACCCTAGAGCAGGCTGATAAGAGCCTCATCCAGCCTGGCCTTAAACACCTTCAGGGATGGAGCCTCAACCACCTCCCTGGGCAACCCATTCCAGCCTCTCACCACTCTCATCCTGAAGAAATTCCTTCTCACATCCAGTCTGAATCTCCCCACCTCCAGCTTTGCTCCATTTCCCCTAGTCCTGTCACTCCCTGAGAGCCTCATAAGTCCCTCTCCAGCTTTCTTGCAGGCCTCCTTCAGATGCTGGAATGCCACAAGAAGGTCACCTGGGAGCCTCCTCTTCTCCAGACTGAACAGTCCCAAACCTTGCAGTCTGCCCTCATAGAAGAGATGCTCCAGCCCTCTGATCATCCCCATGGCCCTTCTCTGGACACCCAAGCAAGGTAGAGCAATTTCACAATGTTGCCCAACTCTGTAAAACTTGAGTAATTTGCCTTAGGAAAGGAGTCCTCCCACGCTGTCTGTACAGTCACAGGAACAAGATGGATTCCCTCTTAATCCTGACTCCTTGTAAATGACTACTTTCTGTGGTTTTAACCAGACTTTGGATGAAACTCTTATTTTGTCTCCCTTCACTCTGTTGATTATCTCACAGAAAAAAAAAATTATAAGACATACAGAAGGTAGCCTGATCCTTCCCTATAAACTTTCCATCTCCAAGTAGGAGTGTTTCAGGTAGCTGCCAAAGTGCATTTTTAACCTGCAGCACTCATTAACTCTAGTTCTATACATTGATGAGGCACTTAGTGCCATGGTCTAGTTGACTGGATAGGGCTGGGTGCTAGGTTGGACTGGCTGATCTTGGAGGTCTCTTCCAACCTGGTTGATTCTATGATTCTATGATTGGGGATTTTGGTATTGTATTAGAGTGGAGGTTTGGGTATTTTTATAGTGATGGTTTCTGATTTAAGAAATGCTGTAAAATGGATGAAGGTTCATTTTAAGTGGAAATGGAGCAAAGTTGGAGGTGGGGAGATTCAGACTGGAGGCGAGGAGGAAGTTGTTCAGCATGAGAGTGGTGAGAGTCAGGAATGGTTGAGGCCCTGTGCCTGGAGGTGTTTAAGGTCAGGCTGGATGAGGCTCTGGCCAGCTTGCTCTAGAGCAGGGTGTCAAAGAATCATAGAATCAGCCAGGTTGGAAGAGACCTTCAAGATCATCCAGTCCAACCTATCACCCAGCCCTAACCAATCAACTAGACCATGGCACTAAGTGCCTCATCCAGTCTTTTCTTGAAGACCCCCAGGGACGGTGCCTCCACCACCTCCCTGGGCAGCCCATTGCAATGGGAAATCACTGTCTCTGGGAAGAACTTCTTCCTAATATCCAGCCTATACCTACCCTGGCACAACTTGAGACTGTGTCCCCTTGTTCTATTGCTGGTTGCCTGGGATAAGAGGCCACCCCCCACCTGGCTACAATGCCCCTTCAGGTAGTTGTAGACAGTAATAAGATCACCCCTGAGCCTCCTCTTCTCCAGGCTGCACAACCCCAGCTCCCTCAGCCTCTCCTCATGGGATTTGTGCTCCAGGCCCCTCACCAGCTTTGTTGCCGTGCACAGGTGTCCCTGTGCACGGCAGAGGGGTTAGAACTAGATGATCTTTGTGATCCTTTCCAACCCTGACTGATTCTGTGATTCTGTGAAATATCAAGCTTTCTGCTTTCCTCTCAGTTTCTTTGTTAATACTTTCTTACATTTAGATTTCATTTCTCACACTCCTTAAGCAGAAATTTCCTTCAAAATATCTAAAATGACACCCAAAAAATCTGTCCTCTAGATCATCTAGAACCTGTTATTTTATACAGAGTTTCCCCCATTCTTATCACTTTGAATCTTTTATTACACATTCACCTCTATAAGTCCAATCAGCATTAGAACTGACCTTCTTGAATAGCTGTATATCATCAGTAAAATTTGTGCCCTCACTGTTCATGTCCTTAAGTGCATTACTTTTATTGATACAATGAACCCATGTCCTAATGCTGGCAACTTTCTTCCTTCATATTTATTGGGCTTTTTTTTTTTTCCAGGATTGGATTTATTTTCCTATTTTAATCAGCTACTACTAATCCTTAAGTGAAACTTGCTTCTTACCAATGATAATTCATTTTTCTGAATCTTCCCACAAAAGTGTTGTGAAAAGCCTGTAAGAGCCTTGTGAATGCAAATCTAACTGGATCACCTGCATTTACTTGCTTTTCCACTTCTTCACAGAAACTTAATGACTCTATGAGGCAGACCTTTCCTCTGTAAGAAAAGTGTTTCATTATTGGTATTGAACTCTGCAGGTCCCATTTATCATACTTGTTTAACTGCATATCACTATATCATCCTCCAAACCAGGAGGTACTTTTCTTACTCTATTTCCAAATTCAATTGCCTGTCACTGTTAGTGATATGCAAGTATAAATATGAAATATTTAATCACAATTAGGATAAATTAGAACACTTCATTGAATCCATGTGGTCTATTAATTGATTCTAAATCCAGCTCTGCTACTGAGATTTCACTTTCAGGCAGTTACTCTTTTTTGCCTCCATATAAACAAACTCCAGTCTGTCTGTCCTGGCAGGCTAATAGGCCTATTAGATGTTCTGGCTTGCCCCACTCTTCTGCTGATGGGGGAAGCAAGGGCAGGGGGGAAAACAAAGGCTTGGGCCATTATGTCCCCTCCTAAAGTGATAAACAGGTACCCACAGATGTTTAGGTACCTGTTGGTGTCTTGCCCACATAAGGGTGAGCAAGCTCTGGGTTCACCTAATCTGGTCAGTTTTGCAAAGGCCATTCTGATTGGTGAATCTCTGTGGCCAAAGGAGCCTTTGCGCTCAGGCATGTAACATAAATTGAGCTAAGCTGCAAGCAGTTGTGCCACTTCTGCCTGGCTGACTCTGCCCCATGGAGCTGACTCTGCCCCTCTGCTCTCAGACAACATGTTCTGCTCTGCCTCATGCTTCAGACTAGTTTAGCCCTGATAATTTGGGCTTGAAGTACCTAGAAACTTAAATGCCTCAAGTTTCACAGGAGAAGGCAGTTAAATGCCTCATGAGATGGCAAGAGGTGCCACTGATATGGTGCTCTCTGTACATCTGCAAAAGATGCTACCTGCACCTCTGCAAAACTGTGTCAAGAGGAAACAGGATCAGGTCAGAGATTCTCTGCCTCTTTCCCAGCACCCTGGGAAGATCTGGAACCCTCTCAATGGCTGAGCAGTTCCAACACTGCCACAAAGAAGGCAGAGACTATCTTGAAATTTCTACCCCACTGCAGTGAGTAGCACAGAATTTCCCTAGGGCTCCAAGTTACCTCTTTCTAAGTGTGGCAAAGCCATTTTGTGGCTAAACTTTTCCAAATTTTCTGATTCTCCTAAATGAATGAATTGCCCATAAGCATCCTTGGGAAGATTTTCCTGACCAAATTCCAATCCATATTTAACTCATTTGTACATAGTTCTGGATGGGGCTTTCTGGACATAAAGTTAACTACATATTTTATAATTCCTGCCTTGTTAATTGCCCCAACTAAATCACTGTCAAATTCCCTTAGCTATTTGTAGTGGATACTGATCTCAAATTGCCCATATATATATATACATACATAAAGTTCATTTAACCAAAAATGTGGTAGTGTTTTTTCCTATTCTTGACTCACTATTTGCTACAGAGTCTATATCAAGCTTATATATTTTTGGGTATTCTTTTGTTATTATCTCTTCATCATTAGAAAGCTGCACTGTAAAATCTTTATGACATAAATTCACAGTATCACAGTATCACAGTATTATCAGGATGGGAAGAGACCTCACAGATCATCAAGTCCAACCCTTCACCACAGAGCTCAAGGCTAGACCATGGCACCAAGTGCCACATCCAATCCTGCCTTGAACAGCCCCAGGGACGGCGACTCCACCACCTCCCCAGGCAGCCCATTCCAGTAGCCAATGACTCTCTCAGTGAAGAACTTTCTCCTCACCTCCAGCCTAAATCTCCCCTGGCATAGCTTGAGGCTGTGTCCTCTCGTTCTGGTGCTGGCCACCTGAGAGAAGAGAGCAACCTCTCCCTGGCCACAACCACCCCTCAGGTAGTTGTAGACAGCAATAAGGTCCCCCCTGAGCCTCCTCTTCTCCAGGCTAACCAATCCCAGCTCCCTCAGCCTCTCCTCATAGGGCTGTGCTCAAGGCCTCTCACCAGCCTCATCGCCCTTCTCTGGACACGCTCAAGCATCTCAATGTCCCTCCTAAACTGGGGGGCCCAGAACTGAACACAGTCCTCAAGGTGTGGTCTAACCAGTGCAGAGTACAGAGGCAGAATGACCTCCCTGCTCCTGCTGACCACGCCATTCCTGATTCAGGCCAGGATGCCACTGGCTCTCTTGGCCACATGGGCACACTGCTGGCTCATGTTCAGGCGGGTATCAATCAGCACCCCCAGATCCCTCTCTGTTTGGCTGCTCTCCATTGTGGTTTTGCACTTAATATTCCAAGCTATGCTTTAATTTGTTTTAGAAAAATAACATTAGAACTGCATTTATTCTCTTATCTTCAGTGTCCTAAATGAAGCTGCATAACTGTCATCTTTAAAAGAATTAGACAAGAGGAGTAGGCTTAGATCCAGGTATTTTGGATGATCTCAGCAGAATTAACATTCTTTGTGTTCAAGGTAATAAAAAATGTCCACTCTGTAAATACTTATGGATTGATGTAATAAACACTAGCATTTGATTCACATACAGTTGTTTATGTTATGATTTTAATAAAAAATCTAGTTTATGTGTATTTTTTGCACAATACAAATGTATAAATAAACAGTTGATTCTAGAAGTAGAAGTAGGAAGTAAATATTTATAACATTTAGTCATGCTTCATGATCTCATTTTGAGACCTTAGTGATCAGAGCCTTCATCTATGAAATGTAATATTGACAATGTTGAGTTTTAGACTGATTTAAATATCATAGAATCAACCAGGTTGGAAGAGACCTCCAAGATCATCCAGTCCAACCTAGCACCCAGCCCTGTCCAATCAACTAGACCATGGCACTAAGTGCCGCAACCAGCCTTTTTTTAAACACTTCCAGGAACGGTGACTCCACTGCCTCCCTGGGTAGCCCATTTCAATGGCAAATCACTCTCCCTGGGAAGAACTTCCTCCTAATAAAACTCCTATTAATTTTTTTTTTTATTTTCATTCACATCCTACAAAAAGTTAAGAGAAACGCTCAAAGCATAGTGCACAATTAATTCAGGTAGATGCCAAAAGTCTCACAAATATGGGGAGCCTTTATTATCCTATTTTGTTATGAATGGATATTGACATTTCATTCCTCCTCTGTTTCATTGGCAGAAGCAGAAATTAAATGCAAGGACAAAATCATATGTTGAATAATAACTTACTCGATGGATACTTTCACAGAAGTCAATATGCCTAATGGTGGTTATAGTTTAGTCTTCTGTCAGTGAGGGTAAAAATATCATCCTAGGAAAAAAAGAAAAAAAAAGAAAAAGAGAAAGCAGGGCAGAACTTTGATACTGTGAACAAAACAACCTGGGGAGCATAGGGGTTCATATAGTTCTTTTGGGCAGAAAAATTACGATAGAGCATGATAGCACAGGAAGTTTTATTCTCCTGTGTCATTAACAAATTTGGTTGGACTTTTCTCTGCTTTGTGCTTGCAAGTTTTTCTTGTGACAGCTGAACCCTTGGTTAATACAGTAGGGACTGGACCAGGAATCTCACAACTAAAGACATTTCATGCAAAAGCTTGAGCTAAAAAACAAACTTCTGTAGCTAGTAGCTGTAACACTCATATCATCTATGAATAACTCAACTAGTATGTTACAATTGCTCAGCTCTGTTTTACTTTGCTTAATTTCAAACAAAACTTTTTGTTCCCTTATTTACCCTCATATACCTTATTCATTTTGTGGTGAGTTTTGCTCTTTGTAAGCGGCAGACGAGCTTTCAGATAAAAATTGCAGACACACCTCAATGATTTCCTCTGATTTCCATCATGGCTTACTCCAAGAGCATGAGGCACCATTTAACTTCGGCTATGCAAAATGAAATACCTATCTAAAAACAGTCAAATAAGCCAATAGAGAGAAACAAGGAAAGCTGCTCACCTCTCTATTGTATTTACCTGTTCTAATGGAATGGATACATCCTAGAGACACCAGGCTTACCTTTGGGTGGCTGTTCTTCCCATCTACAACATCTATCAGATTACGAAATGCTTCTTGAGATACAACTTCCACTTGGCTTCCAGCCATCACTCCAGAAAGAAGTGGATTTTTTGCATAGATTTTCTGCTCTGTTTGCCAACTCTGGCTTGATATCTTGGATACTCTGCAAAATCTGAAACAGCAGGGCACAGATATGCTTTGGTACCTGATTATTCCCCTGGCTATAGCCAATGAATAGTGGTAAGGGAATTATCTACACTTTAAATCCTAATTTTGTTGACATCACTAGCAAAACTGATTTAATTTCAGTTGTGCAGATGCAGACCATTACCTTCTATGAGCCTCAGGTTAACAAAAAGTATACCTTAGCAGAAAATCTAGCTAGGTAGAGGAGATTATTTGCAACTAATTTTCATCTCCTTTGCTGGAAGATAGTGTCAAGGATAGTTATGCATGACTATTTTTCAGCAGAAAAAAGGACTCCAAAGTAAGTTTACCATCTGGGCTTGAGCGTTTTCAATTTTAATTAACCAAAGAAAAAAAGAAGGCAAAAAAGAAAAAAGACAGTTGGCTAAGAACATGAGTCAGTAGTGAATTACGCAATCTTTACATTTCACATTTCACTGCTAGGAATATCTTTATTTCTAATCAAAAGAACAAAATCACATAGTTTTAAAAATGAATGTGCATGATTGCATTATACAAGCATATCATCTATGTGCAGCTTTATTATGGAAAGTTGTTTGCTTTACCTGTTAAGAAAGTGTATAGTGTCTGATTCAAATGAAATCAATAGAAGTCTGACAATAGCGGATGGACTGAAATCTCAGAGCTGTCCTGTACTTTGAAGTTTAAACCTCTTTAAGAGGAGGCTCAGGGGTGATCTTATTACAGTCTACAACTACCTGAAGGGACATTGTAGCCAGGTGGGGGGTGGGCTCTTCTGCCAGGCAACCAGCAACACAACAAGGGGACACAGCCTCAAGTTGTGCCGGGGGAAGTACAGGCTGGATGTTAGGAGTAAGTTCTTCCCAGAGAGAGTGATTGGCATTGGAATGGGCTGCCCAGGGAGGTGGTGGAGTCACTGTCCCTGGAGGTGTTGAGGAAAAGACTGGATGAGGCACTTAGTGCCATGGTCTAGTTGACTGGATAGGGCTGGGTGATAGGTTGGACTAGATGATCTTGGAGGTCTCTTCCAGCCTGGTTGATTCTATGATTCTATGATTCTTTGAAAAGAGATCATGTCTAGATAGTTTTAGTTTTGGTTTGGGTTTGGTTGGTTGGTTTTGGTTTGGGTTTGGTTTGGTTTTACAAATCATGTAATATTACTTATCAATGCCAATATATTTCAAAGTTAAATAAGGAAAAAAATGTGAATGCAATAAACACATTATAGCAAAACCAAAACAGTGTGCTTGCTGGTAAAAACACTTATGAAAATTCTGGTGGTTTTCTGACAACATTGGGAGTGTGATCATAAGCCCTTCTGAAGCAAAAGACTAACTGAAGTGCCATCTTGGCTGAGTGACAACAGGAGCAAGACATTGTCTTTTACACACTTCTAGTGGCAGATGAAAACCATATATGGAATTCCTTTGAAAAGTTGTTCTGTAAATGCTAATCATGCATAATAAACATGATTTCTTTAAAAAAAAACTTGATGGATTTCTCTCTCTTGCCTCAAAAAAAAAAAAAAAAAAAAAGGAGGCAAATATTAGTTTACAACTAGATTCAATCAGTTTCAGAAAAAAAAAAAAAAAAAAAGCCAGATCAGTCTTCTCTGTAGATTAATATGACATGGCCAAGAGAGCCAATGGCATCCTGGCCTGTATCAGAAGCAGTGTGGCAAGTAGGACAAGGGAGGTTATTCTTCCCCTGTACTCAGCACTGCTCAGGCCACACCTTGAGTAATGTGTCCAGTTCTGGGCTCCTCAATTCAGGAGAGATGTTGAGATGGGTGTCCAGAGAAGGGTGACAAAGCTGGCGAGGGGCCTGGAACACAGCCCTGTGAGGAGGAAGCTCTTCCCAGAGAGAGTGACTTCCAATTGGAATGGGCTGCCCAGGGAGGGGGAGGAGTGGCTGTCCCTGGAGATGTTCAAGGAAAGCCTGGATGAGGCACTTAGTGCCATGGTCTAGTTGATTGGAGGGGGATGGGTGCTAGGTTGGACTGGATGATCTTGGAGGTCTCTTCCAACCTGGTTGATTCTATGATTCTATGATTCCACTGAAAAACAGAATTGGTGTATTCCAAAATATCCATCTCAGTCATACAGCAAAATAGCAGGCTTGCAGAAGAGCCTTAGAGGTTTCAAGCATTTAATTTAAACATGCAGTGTGTTTGCTGCTCTTCCTGTCACTAGAAGCTGTTGTTTTCATGCTCTCCATATTCAAATACTTTTAAGCTACTGGATGTTTTTCTTTTCCCTTCCACTGAATCCCTATGCTTTTATGTGAATTATGCAGAGAGGATTCTTTCTGAGCATGCAGTAATGATTTACAAATGCATAGAAGAAATAAGATATCAATAGCAGGTACCTGGAGTGGAAAGACTTGGAGTGGAAAGTTTAAAAATTAAAACTAAACCAGCAGTCTCCAGATACCAGCATGAATCACTGATCAGATATATAGCTATCATTGTAGTTGTTTTCCCCTTAAATACTGCAGACATAGAATCATGGAATGGAATCATAGAATCAACCAGGTTGGAAGAGAACTCAAGATCATCCAGTCTAATCTACCACCCAGGCCTGTTGCTGGTTGCCTGTGAGAAGAGACTGACCCCCAGCTGGCTACAACCTAATTCAGATAATTCAGATCTGGAAGGAAGAACACTAAGATGCCATTTCCTACTAGGGTACCTAGGCTATTTTAAACTGAGTTATGTCCATTGAATCACTGTCATGTGGGAAGCAGAAATGCTCCTGACAACACAGATCTCTGAAATCCATGGATCTCAGGAGCTTGCCACACTTTACCACCACTGGTAGACAATGTAAGCTACTTTCTGTCATCCATCAGTCTGCCTTTTCCCAGCAGACTGAGCGGGATAGTAAGAGAAAGTTACAATGATTATCACAGTATCACACACAGTATCATCAGGGCTGGAAGAGACCTCACAGATCATCAAGTCCAACCCTTTACCACAGAGCTCAAGGCTAGACCATGGCACCAAGTGCCACGTCCAACCTTGCCTTGAAGTGCCCCAGGGACGGCGACTCCACCACCTCCCCGGGCAGCCCATTCCAGTGTCCAATGACTCTCTCAGTGAAGAACTTTGGTCCTTCTTATTTTACTTATTCCATATAGATTTGCAGAAGATCTAGATTTTCCAGTTTCTCCACAGTCCTTCAACTGATATTTAACAGCTTCATAGGCTGAATACTAGAATTCTGCACTGAATACTATTTCTGCCTAATTCTTACTTTCTGATTTAGAATCCTCTGGAAAGTCCTCCCTTTCTGAGCTGTTTAGCACTATAAACATTTTGGCATCAGATCAAAGTTGGCACCTGCCTGGAAAAGCAAGAACAGTGTAACTCCCAAAATGGGCGCTTCTCTGAGCACAGATGGGTGAATAAAAGTATAAAGTGAGTCACTGTTGAATAGTATAAACTTCCATAACCTGACATACTCTTTCACTTCAGTGAAAACAAAAACTAACTCCTCTGCTGAAAGCAAAATATTTCATGCATCCCAGCTTCAGTGACTGGAGACAGGAATGCCACATTTTACTGGTGTTCAGTCTGGGTGTAAAGCAGCTCCACATGAACTTCTAACAGCTTTTAAGCCACCATTTATGATAGCATCACACCCACTAAAGGACAGAAGTCAGCTGTCGGTATTGCATGTTGTAGACTGAGGTTTCTCAATTTGCTATCTATTAGTACTTCTGCAAAACCTTACTCTGGAATTGTGGATACTGCTGATTACAACCAATCTTTAGAAAATGTAGCCTCACATCTATTTAATTCCATAATGACTGACTTTCCTATCATTTTTCTACTGTCAATTTGCTCCTTATAAAACCAGGGTTTAGTTTATTAGTTTAGTTTATTTAGTTTGAAGCTAGCTAGAATGTTTTGGTGAGAAGAATTAGATTACAAGCTGTGAAAGGAAACAATGGTGATGCCTACTTCACTCATAGGCTTGCTGAGTTGTATAGGAACAAGAAATAAAAACACAGATAACGACTCTCACTTGGGCTGCTGATGGGGAATTGGCTGAGCTGCATCTCTCTAACCTCACTCTCCATTTTGGACTAATTCCCTTTGCTTCCTAACCCCCTGACCAAACCTCTATTCTTCCTTGGGACTGGGGTAAGGTTGAGAGGGGTAGGGGGAAGGTGAAGAGGTGGTTGAGAGCCCCTCCTGGGGACTCAGGTTTCTGGGAGGGAAGTTGTGTTTCTGTATTACCTTTTACCTTGCATATGTCTGTGTATAACTGTACATACTGTAAATGTCTTCTTGTACATTGTGCTAGCTGTAAATGTAAGCTTCATTCATATTTCCAGAGCCAGCTGAGTCTAGTCTGAGTGATTTCCAAAAGTGTGTGTGTGTGGGGGGGGGGGGGTGGGGGTGTCGAAGAACACCCAAACCATCACAATTAGTTTAATAACTCTTGCATGTCTAAGGCAGCCTGAGTCAATTGCCACTCTGTTTAGGAAAAAAAACCCAGGGATGTTATAAAAAACATATTTCCCTAAGAATCCAGAAGAAGAGGAATAATAATAACAAAGAGCAGGCTTGAGAAACACTTGTTAGCTACTTGTCTATCCATAGCAGCTGTTTGACAGCAGCACTCTCCTTGAAATCATTTTAAGACTGAAAGCACTTCTGAAATGCTAATGTTTTCGTGTCTAAGACAAGACTAGATTGTTCTCCCCTGAAGTTTTTTAGCCAGTAGTTAGGTCCTTGCCAGCATTGACAACATCATGGATCCCTACCGATTACAGAGTAAAAGAACTGCCTTCTGTCTTGCGTTTCAGCGAATAAATGCTCATTGTGACTCACACTGCCTTTCTTCTCTTGAATGCAGCTGTCTTTTTCTCATCAGAGTTCAAGTAAATTTACAAGGGTGCTTTACTGAGAGAAAACTGAAAAGGCTGCTTATTCTCTAAGCTCGCTCTGTTGGCTTTTTTTTCCCTGAGAAACACTCATTGTTCAATAATGATATTTCCTGCAGAACTCACAAATTGAATCTGGGAGAGAGACAGAGAGGATATTTCAAAGGTTAAATTGAATGACAACTTTTATCATTGTGGTCCATAAAGATCATAATGTGTTATTTATTTAGGTCTTTTGCTTGGGTCTGGTACAATGTGCAATGTCCTCCCTGGAATATTTGTCCTATGTGTCTGGTGTCTAACATCTCCAGAAATCTGCTGTGGATAGCCTGTAATTTTCTGGTCATTCATTTGTGTAATGAAAATGTGGTTATATGCTTCTAATCTGGGTATAATGGATCATAGTCACTTCTCACCATCCAGGCTGACCCAAGCAAATAGGAAGCCTTATCCTCTCTTTCTTTGACATTATATCTCTAGCATTGCCTGACAAAGAAAGTGGAATTTAGTTACAGTTGTGTGCCCATTGCTGATGGTGGAATTGCTGAAGGTATCCTGCATGGGTGTCTGAAGAGGTAACTTTAAAAATGCTCATGGGAAGATTAAATACAAGATTAAGGAACGAGCATGAAAGAACAAAGCATCAATTCTGTTACTCCCTTTCCCGCACTGTTTTGGGGTTTTTTTTTCAGTTTATTTTGATTTTCATCTTAGTTTTTGTGATTGTTGTGGGGGTTTTTGGTATGGTTTTGGTTTGTTTTGGTTTTTTGGTTTGTTTGTTTGGGTTTTTTCTGGGGGGAGGCAGGTAAGAGGGTGGCTGTTTTTTGGTTTGTTTTTGTAAGTTCACACAATCAGCACTGACCAAAATACAGGTCTGGATTTTGTTTGGCAACATTCTGAATGCCTCCTCATGCCAGGCAGTATCTTTTGTCACTGTTACTGGAGCAGTGCAGTAGCACCTCTAGGTCCACCTTTCTTAGCAAACCTGCTTAACTATAGTCCAAAATGCAATCACTGTTTTTCCCAGCCAGCCTGTTTCCTTAGAGCACCAAAAGTCATAGAATCATGGAATGGTCGAAGTTGGCAGGGACCTCAAAGATCACGCAGTTCCAACTCTCCCAACATAGTGGGACACCTCCCACTAGAATAGGCTTCTTATGGCCTCATCAAATCTGGCCTTGAACACCTCCAGGGAGGGAGCAGCCACAACCTCCCTGGACAACCTGTGCCAGTGTCTCACCACCCTCATCGGAAAGAATCCTTTCCTAACATCTAGTTTAAATCTCCCCTCTGCCAATTTAAAGCAGTTTAACTCTCATTCTGTCATTACAAGACCTTGTAAATAGTCCCTCCCCAGCCCTCCTGTAGGCCCCCTTCAGATACTGGAAGGCTACTATAAGGTCTCCTCAAAGCCTTCTCTTCTCCAGACTGAAGAACCTCAGTTTTTGTAGCCTGTCCTCGTAGCAGAGATGCTGCAGCCCTCTGAGCATCTCTGTGGCCCTCCTCTGGACTGGCTCCAACAGTTTGATGTCCTTCTTGTGTTGGGGGCTCCAGAACTGTACACAGTACTCCAGGTCATGCCACCTTTGTCTCAGACACTGGGTGAGTATGTTGAAAGCTCTTTGGCTTGCGTGAACCTGTTGAAGCCCGAGCTAGATCAGAAGCAGCAGCAAGCTAATTTTATTGTGTGTGTTCTAGGAAAGAAGTAACACCAGGCATTAAAATACTTTAATGTAGTGTTTTGCAAACGAAAAACTGACATGTCAGATGTTTTTCTTTTCAGTAGGCCTGGTTGAGTATTTCACACATCATGGTAGACAATGTTCCACGTTAAAGTGGTAAGTTTGCTACATTCTGACTTGTAACTACTTTAATTTCTCTGCCATACTGAATTATTGCAGCCCTTTTGGACTGAGGACCAGCAGCTTCTTCAGACTTTGAATAATTGAAAAGCTGAAATTCATTTACTGCTTTCCCCTGAAAATTCAACTTCAAAATATTTTAAACTGCTGTGAGAGGGGAAAAAAATAATCCTTATCTGGAACTAATTTGAAATTTCATCTCTATTTTGTCAAGTTCCTGAGTACACCATTTTATAACATGATTTGACAGTTGGACTCTGAGGATAAAGAACCATTTTGCTCAGAGCAACTCTGTAAGTTAACTCTCCAGGCTACTTGATCATCCTTTTCCTACTGGCCTCAAATTTGTGTCAGGTAATATGAAAGGCCTGAAAGTATTTTTTTATAACCTATAGGATAAAAAATAAAACCAGGAAAAATCTTAATAATTATCTTAAGAATTGCTTCAGAATTTGCTTTAAGGAAGCAAATTTGCTTTCAAAGCAAGGAAGCTGTTTAGATGAGTTAAAAAACAATCATAGCATACACAAAGAGCTTTACAATGTCTTCATACAAAGCCATGAAGCAGAGTAGTAAAGAGTATTTAGTGCCTTGTTTTGAGCTGTCTCAAGAAAGGCATTGCTAAAGTGGAAGGCCACAGAAGACAGTAAAAGAAAATGAACTCACAATAAAAATGCAATATGTTTCCCTTATCATGATGAAAATCTAAGGACAGGAAATTGTTAGGAATATACTGAATGTAGATTGGGAGCTTATTGCTGTATCATAGAACAATAATTGATTTTACATGAGAAATAGAGGTGGGATATCAAAACACAGAAAATGCTGAGATAAGAGTTTCATTGGAAACAAAAATAGGAGGAAATGTTTATAAGTTCCAAATTATAATCAATTCCAGCAAATGTTGTGGAAAGGATATTGTGCCTTTCTTAAATTAGAATAGAAGAAGATAAAAATCTGTGTATCCCTTTATAACCTCTGGTGTTGGTCACTGTAAAAAGCTGGGTTAGTAAGCTGGAAAACTACACAGACTTATCTAGTGAAACAAAAGTGCTTCCAAAATTACATGTAAAGCATATAAAATCTGTCTGCCAAGGTTTGAAACTGTAAATGAAGTTTGGAGACTCAATAGTTCATTAATCAAAGGAAGAGGATGCCCAGCTTAGGGTATACAGTAGGACAATAGTATAAAAACTAATAACCTAGGGAGCTGCTTAGTGCTTTGTTGTTGTTGATTTACTTTTTGAACCTACAAATGGAAACTGAAAAATTGAATCCTTTGGGTGTTTACTTCCCTGCCCTGAATAGTATCTACTTTTGACTTACATGGATAAATGAAATTTAGATTAAGATATTGGCATCAACAAATCATGGATATTGGTGTGGTCAAGCTAAGACTTCAACTCTCAGTGCTTTGAAGTGGCTGACACAGTCATGCTTAAATTTTCAGCTGCTATTAGTGGTAAAATAGCCATGACTGAGTACATGGTTCTGTTTCTGCAGCATATGATAGATTTTCTCTCCCCTTTTAGTTTATCAGGCACTCACTGTTGCCTGATTCCCATTTGTTAGGACAGAGGAATCTACCCAAGATCAAGAACAATATTCAAACTTATGTGATTTTACAGATAAACCCTTTTGCTTGTTTGATTTTCCCCTCAAAGAGTTTCCCAAGGCATAAACAATCACACACAGACACAAAAGGAGAAAATAAGTAACATTATGAAACCTAACAGGCAATGCTGAGGCTCCAGTTTTGACTTCAAAAATAGGTGACAGTAGGAAATGGTGTTTGAGAATCATTCCATCGATGCTACTTGAATTAAAAATCTCCATATAGTTTCAGTTCCTTCCTTCAGCAATGTTTGACTCCTCAGGAGAACTGGGATTGATATTCCTCCACTTCTACCACAAAAGTTCAGGAAGATAGTATAGCATAGAAGTTACAATTATCCTGCTTCCTCTTTTTCTCCCTCCTGCCACTCTCTTCCCCTCAGTAGAGAGATAGCTCAGTTTCTAGCAATAACGACATGGATGCTACTCTAATTTGGTGTTGCACAACAGGCTGACTGCAGAGCTGTCATCTAAAGCATTTTAGAGCTTGAATAAGCTGGCTAGGTAGATTTTGCAGTCCTCTGAAGAGAACTAGTGGATGAGGACTTAGAATAAATGCCAAGATGCAGTCTGCTCTGATATTTTCTGATGAATCAAAGGGCACATGGTCTGGATACTAGTTGGTTTTAGAATCTTAAGTAGACTGCTATGCTCCAAGTAGGAGGCTATTCACTGTTACTTATTAAAATGGATGCAAATCAACAAATCAAGCTTTGGTAGAAATCCAGCTCTAGAGAAGATCATATTTTCAGAAGCCATTACAAAAAGAGAATTATTTGATTAGCAATTTATTGTTATATCTGAAAGATTTATTTTGGTTCTCCACTGCAGAGTTCTAATCCTCAATTGCAAACAGGAAATAAACAATAATTATATCTATTCTTTACAAATGAAAAAGCATTTTCATCAAAGTGATGAGGATTTCAAAAGTATTTGAAATCTCATACGTGTTATCAAAACTGATTCTGAAATGCACTCTTAATGAGTGAATGAACAAGTGGTTCAATATAATTAAAAAAAAAATGTTAACTATTACATCTTTCTGAGGTTAGATATTATCACTTTCTATTTCAAGATGAGATTATCTAAATGTATTCATTAATTCTTCCAGAAATGAAAAAAATAAAAGTGTAAAAAAATTGAGATGTAGTGTTAAGGCACAGTGTCAATTATACTCCTGTAAATAGCATTTCCTAGAATAGAATAGCATCAACCAGGTTGGAAGAGACCTCCAAGATCATCCAGTTCAACCTAGCACCCAGCCCTATCCAATCAACTAGACCATGGCACTAAGTGCCTCATCCAGTCTTCTCCTGAACACCTCCAAGGACAGTGACTCCACCACCTCCCTGGGCAGCCCATTCCAATGCCAATCACTCTGTCTGGCAAGAACCTTCTCCTAAAATCCAGCCTATACCTCCCCCAGCACAACATTTATGTTTCATTCCCTGTTTTATCACTGATTGACTTCACGCTTCATGAGGAAAGACTTAAGTGGGGACCACAGAGCAGCACTGGAATTTCTCAGCCAGCCATTTTCATTAGAAAATTTTCAATCAAGTCTGAAATTCACCAAGAGAACTTTGAAGATTTCTGCAACTCATTTTTAAATCAGGGTGCCCTTTATTTATGTCCCTCTAGATAGGAAATGTCACTTGATGGAATTTGATAAAGTGATTCATGGCTTCTAATCAATCAGAGTTTGTGCCATCACAGCAAACTTGAAAAAGTATGGATGAGCATTCAGATAAGGATGTGAAAGTGATTCCTGTCATCAGTTTGTGTTGTAAAATTTGTCAGCTAAGACCTGGAATTCAATACTGGGAAATCAAGAGGTCAAGAAGAGAACCTGCAAAAGGCAATTGTTATTTTTAAAAAATTATTACAGAATTTTTTAAATTATTTTTGTTTATTTATTTTTATTATTTTTATTTTTTTTTATTATTACATAAATTCACCTTTGATACTACATTAACACTTCAATATATTCCTTACTTTGAGTAGTTTCTTTCATATGACAGCTACAGGCAGACTACAGCCATGGACAAATTGAGTTTAGAGAGTGCTTCAGAAGCAAGCCTGGCCCTAATTCAAAATCATTTTAAATGGATGAAAGGGTGTCTATTGACTTTGATGGACTTTGGCTTGAACTCTTCCAGCTTGTGCAGGCAGTCTTGAATTCCGATCATGGCTCCAAATGATCTCAATTGCTGCTTATTTATATGTAATGAGCAGTAGTTGCAATAAGTTTGGGGATATGGGACTTTTGGCTTCCAAGATGATGCTTTAACAGTGTATGTAAGATAATCCTCTTTGTTTTTAATTAACATAATTGGATTTTCTGTGATTTCATGAACAGCAATACAAATTGTGTGTTAGGGATATCTTCCATCAGTCTGGAATTAGGCCAGGGCAGAATGGACAGGTGAGTTTAGATAGAATGCTTATGGACAAAAGAAGAAAGGAATTACAGTCCACATCAAAATTATTTCTGGAGCTATTCAGCCTTGAGTCAAAACTGCACATATCAAGTCATAACAGAAAAGAGTTTTCATTGCATTTCACCAGATTACAAGACTGTCTGGCTACAGGAAAAGGCAGTACAGAAAGCATCACAAGGAGCTATCAAACCAAGAGCAAGGTACCTAGAAAACACCTAGAAAATAACATCTTTTTCTGCTTTAGAAAAACTGAAGAGCTGTGACTAAGTAATTTTGTGATTTTAGAAAGCAAGACTGTCTTTGAAAGTTTGTGTCTTCACTTTTGTAAGTGGAATGTGCTGATCTGAGAACATGACAAGGAGGACAAACAGTCTACCCCCTGCTGCCTGAATCAAGCATTCACCCGCAGGTCACTGGTCTTGTCAAAGAGATTTGCATTGACGGAATATGAAATGGCATTACCATCAAAACATATAAGATTGTCTCTCCTTTGAAGAAAAGCAACAGCTACACTAACTTTGAAATTTGAGGACAGGAAAGCAATTATTTCGAAAGAACTAGACCCAAATGGGGAAATGAATTCAATACTGCCACTAATAGAAGCCAGCAGTTTCAAATCCTGAAAGATGGGTTTCTTAGAACACTTTTCAATGACAAGTCCCCAGCTGGTGAATGTGGTCATTTTGGACCACAAGAACAGAATCACTTGAATAACCATGAAGATTTCATTAGCAATGTTGAAAACTTTGAGTGGTGTGAAAAACAGCTTTGCCTTAGAACATCTTTCACACTTTCATATAAGTTAAAATCAATTGCAGGTCTCCTAAAATGAGCCATCAGGTTTTTTTCTAAGATATCAGTGGTGGATTCACACAGTGGAAACCTATTGCTCTGGCAGGCCACCAGTATTTAAATTTGGCAGGCTGTAGTGTAGTGTAAGGTTTGCTTGTTCAATCAAGCATTCAATTAACTAACTTGTCAGTATGTTGGTCCTTTGTGAGGCAAATAAAAGGCAGCTAAAGTGCATTGAGCCATCTGAATGGATAGTTGTGTAATTAATATTTGTTTTTAATTTATTGTAAGACGTACAGATGCTCTGATAATGGGTTCCTGGGAAATCTTTAAAATAATTGACTGAGCTCTGTAAACTTACTAGAGGGCAGCAGATTTTCCTCCATGTGTGATTAGAATTAGGGGGAATGATTCAGGAGATCATTTAAGAAAAGAAAACCAAAAACACACCCAAAAAGACACACACACAAAAACAAAACAAAAACAAACACACACACAAAAAAAACAGTAAACAAAACAAACCCAAGCAACTTATCTTTGAATTAATACATTGTTTACAGATGTGAAATAATTTCTGTGTAATTGCCTGGCTGTTAAATATTAGCGTTTATCAGTTATCTATAATCTATCTAGGACTGTCATTGTTTTGGGATCACACAGCATTCTCCAATTCAATAAAGCAATTTTTATTAGGCTAGGAGAGAAGAAAGTGTGTAATTTCAGGATATGTGTTTTCTCAGTCAATCTCAGCTTTGTTAGCTGTTCCAGCACTAGACTAATCCTAGTTACGCAAACTCTAAGCAGGGAGAGAGCAAAGCATTTGAAGTGTCCTTTTATACATGTATATTGAGATAGAACTAGATGTCTTCTAAAAAACATGGCTTTCTTTCTGCTTTTTAGATAAGTAACTTAGACTTCATGTACAACTTTTAAGTGACAAAAATGGAGCAGGAAGGAAATCAGAACCTTTCCATCCGTTTTTGTCCCACTTACACTATGCAAACTGTATTTAAACACTTAAGCATTGCTATGCTAGACACCTCCTCTAGCCAATGAAGATTCAGTCAGATTCAGAGAAACTCCATTTACAGTAAGTCCTCAAAAAGCCAAAGTCTATATTGGTAATTGCAGTCAGGTGAATCAGATCTTTATGTAAAAAAGCTTTGCTTTTTGCCAAGGTCTCACAGTAAATGGAATGCTTCTCAGCTAACCCAAAGAGATAAGGAGCTAGGCTGATCGTCTATATAACACATTTAATACTTACATTACCTGACGACACTAACACCATGGGAATCACAAGGACATTTCTAAACATCATTTCATTGGTGACCACATTTGTCAAGCTCATATGATTCTATAGGTCCTAGCAGGAAAACCTTTGTGTTCCATTGTGCCATCTCCAACACACTATTTTGCATGTCTGGAAAGTCTTAGAATTGATTTTTACCTTTGTTCTCTGTCTCATTTTCATACTTGAGTTATGCATTCCCCCCAACTCATATTTTGGATGAAATCTCATTTGCAGAAGGACTATTCCCGCTAGTATCATCCCTGGTTTATTCTCCCTCTGACCAAAGTTGCATTGATTTTTCTACTACCTTTTTCCTGGCTAACAGTTAATGATCACACTCAACACACAGATAATAGAGATGCCAGTATCCTTGTGGTGGTTACCTATAATCACACAGACATTCTCACACATATATACTCACAAGCAAAAGTAATAGGAGAGATCCCATGATCATTCATATGCATAGACACATTTGTCTGAATGATAATGCAGACCTCACCAAGAAGGGATAAATTCACTCATAAATTAGATTTAGGAAATACTTTTTCAGCCTCTACATCTTGCATCCAAGATTCAGTGGGTTCATTTTCAAGATAAACTGCTTAGCAGGTACTATTTTTTACAAGTAATACGTTAGTGCTAACCCTTGTGTTTAAAAATCTTAATGCATTTAATGTTTAGTAGGATACAATATTGAATTCTGTATTTTGAAAGATTCATTTCAGAACTATGATAGCTTTTTCACACAGTATCACACAGTATCATCAGGGTTGGAAGAGACCTCACAGATCATCAAGTCCAGCCCTTTACCACAGAGCTCAAGGCTAGACCATGGCACCAAGTGCCACGTCCAACCTTGCCTTGAACAGCTCCAGGGACGGCAACTCCACCACCTCCCCGGGCAGCCCATTCCAGTGTCCAATGACTCTCTCAGTGAAGAACTTTCTCCTCACCTCAAGCCTAAATCTCCCCTGGCGCAGCCTGAGGCTGTGTCCTCTCGTTCTGGCGCTGGCCACCTGAGAGAAGAGAGCAACCTCCTCCTGGCCACAACCACCCCTCAGGTAGTTGTAGACAGCAATAAGGTCACCCCTGAGCCTCCTCTTCTCCAGGCTAAACAATCCCAGCTCCCTCAGCCTCTCCTCATAGGGCTTGTTATTTTCCAAGCTCCACTCAAACTGTTTTCAGTGTTCAGTTTCTGAGCAGAGTCTGCCTGTCAGCTTCACTTGCAGGTAGAAGTTTGACATTGTTTGGGAAAAAAACCCAACTGTTTGAGAGGTCTTCAGTGAAGTACTGCCAAAATGATAACTCCATTAGCTTCAAAACTATTTATTTTCCTTAGCATTGTTTGTTTCAGTAAAGCACATCTGAATTTTGAAAATAATATCTTGCAAACCAAATGGCTTTCTACATACTGATACAAATCTTATTCCTGCTTCAAGGAAATAAATACATGACAGTCCACAGCTGATCACAAAACAACTCTTCCTCTGACATTTTATGTTCCTGCTTTCCATTCTTGTTATCTTGGACAATGTCCTTAGGAAAGCCATTAAAAGCTCAAAGGTATGTATGAGATTAAGAATTTCAGAAGAATTAAACTGAAGATAGGTTTTCAGTATCAAAATTTGACATTTCTATTGCTGTTGGGGTCCTTTATCTGCAGACAGTGAACCCAACTTTGGGTTCCTATAGATTAAGGAAAGTTACTGGCATGCTGTGAAATGAAAGAGCAAAATATTATCCTCTTATTCAGCATAGGTATGCAAACTTCAAGTATGCCCGAATTTAAAAGATATCATTTCTATAATCAGTGCTCTTAACACAGTGAAAGATTTATCTGCATGTTCCCGAGTTTATCTGTATACAAAGCACGAATATAAAAGAACAGCCCAAAATTTTTGCTAAGTATGACTTCTTTTACAAAACCTTTTTCTTATGCTGGTCTTTCTTCCCCTATTCCTTCAACTTGAGAAAGTAATAAAGAAGTAGGAAACTGTTTTCTAGCCTTTGCCTAATGCTAATGGAACCCAGGCAGTGTTATTGCCAGGATGAAACTCCATATTAACTGACCCTCTGTGTAGGGGGGTCTACTACTTGATACTATTTTATATTGCCATAATTAAAATGAGTTGATGGGTCAAATAAAGTGAACTTTTCAATCTTAATGGCCTTTAATTACACCTAACTGAAGAATCAATAGTATAAAGTCAGCGTGGCCTCAAAATACAAACCAGAGAGGATGTCAGGTAGACATCATTCAATGAAATTTGCATTTAAAGACAGTGTGTAGAGTTGTGGCACATGAGCAGATAAACAGTGTTACATCATAGAGTTCTATGGTAAACATTAACAGATTCTTCCATTAGTCTAAGGCATCTTTGTTCAATTATGTTTTAGATTACTACACAATCAAGGTTTCTTAAAAGTAACTGTTGCTGATGCTTAGTCAGATGCTTTAATTACCAGCAATATTATTGTGGTCCATTAATGTGTATATTTGATCTACTTCCAGGAGTAATATTTATTCTTTTACTAAATAAAATTGTTTTCCTAAGGGACTTTAGCAGGATATGTGAGTGAATTCTTTTTCTTCCACAGCCTCTGCAAGGGGCAGTATTCTCTTGGAAAGGATTCAGTTCTTGAGGTCTCTGTAACAGTGATTTCTAGCAATGAGTTCATTTATGGAAAAGGGCTTTGCATCACCCACAAGTGGAGGAAGAATTTTGCATAGGTAAAAATATCTAACTTTTTTTTTTTTAGGTAAGATAAAAACTTCATGGGTGAGGACAGAGAATAACTAGCCTGCTCTAGTTCTTGATACAAAAATTAACCTGACAAGGAATCAAAAGCATAACTCATCTATTTAGTCCACATGAAGCACTCTCAGTTCTCGATGCAGCTGACTTTCACTCTGTATTCATTAGGTAACATTATTAAAAGCAGAGAGTTAAGTTAGCCTAACTGTAGCCCAATTAACTTTGGTGAAACTTGACCAGCAAGTTCAACTGGGAGAATCAAATCAATAGTAAGTGCTTTTCAAAGTCCTACCATTTAGCTTTTGAAATAAACATGCAGTTCAAAGACAGATATGTCAAGAAATATCAATGCCAGCTGTCTCTTCACTTAAAAACAGCTATATAACAGCAGTCAAGCACACCTGAAAAGCAGAACACAGCTAATTTCAGTGTTATGTTTCAAAAATACTACAGCAAGGGAAAAAAATTAAATTATGAAAATGACTTTTGTAGCACTACCCATTAAAATATGCCAGAGAGAGATGAATGGATACTTCACTGGAGCATTCTTTTATTTATAAATACATAAGTCAGTAGCAGCATAGTTCATTTTTAAAAGGTACTTAATTATTTCAAAATGTAGTGCTCCTTGATATTTTTTCCTCCAGTAAGCAGCAATATGTCAAACCCCACATATTTAGCTCACTTCTCTTGATGTCAGAAGACCATGGCATAGCCTAAAGAACAAATATTTGAACAGTGTTAAAATCCTGTCAGTGAAGTCTTGGGCATCCATCTGTTGTGCAAATAATACTTATACTGAAACGACTGTTATTTGTTACCAATACTAAGACTTCTGCTCTGTATGCTTGTAATATATATACACACACAGTATGCATATGTATATCATAGAATCATAGAGTTACTCAGGGTTGTAACAGACCACAAGGATCATCTAGTTCAAACTCCACTGCCATGGGTAGGGACACCCTACCCTAGATCAGGCTGGGCAAAACCTCATCCAGCCTGGCCTTAAATACCTCCAGGCATGCAGCCTCAACCACCTCCCTGGGTGTCCCATTCCAGCCTCTCACCATTCTCATGCTCAACAACTTCCTCCTCACATCCAGTCTGAACTTACCTATCTCCAGCTTTGCTCCATTCACCCCAGTGCTGTCACTACCTGATAGCCTAAAAAGTCCCTCCTCAGCTTTTTTGTACCCTTCAGGTACTGGAAGGCCACAAGAAGGTCACCTCAAAGCTTCCTCTTCTGCAGACTGAACAGCCACAAGTCTTTCAGTCTGTCCTCATAGCAGAGCTGCTCCAGCCCTCTGAGCATCCTCATGGCCTTACTCTGAACACGCTCCAGCATGACCACATCCTTCTTGTAATCGGGAATATATGTATATACATATGTTATGTATATACATATAGTTATGTATCAATACATAGAAACATTTCTGCTTAAATATTTACAAACAGAATATTTTTCAGGCTCAGTTTTTATATTGCTTTCAGCTGATTTCAAGGACATATGAAAATAATAGGAAGATACAGGGGAAAAAGATTTGTTTTAAGACCAGACTGATGTGTTTACTCATGTTGAATAACATACAATAAGTATTCCTTCTGTGGCACAAAATATTCTGCTGTAGGAAGGGTCACAAAGCAGCAGGAGGTATTTAGTCACAGTTAGATACTTGGCTTGTCTATTTCCTGGAAGCAGCTATTGTGTCATGTCAGAACTAAATTTGGGGTTTGTTCCATTTATTTGCAAATTCTACTCCATAATAATTTGCTTGACTCCACTTTATCCTCTTATTTACACAAAATGCAAAGATCTTACCTCTACAATAAGGAAATTACCAAGAAGGATTATTGAGGTGTCCCATTTATAAACATTAGGCTGCTTATTTTATCAAATTAAATACAGAACTTTTCAAAATAAATCACCAATGCCAGTGTATCTGAATAGTGTTTAAACTGTGAAGAATTATTTCCTACTTAAGGATGATAAGACACTGTATATTTTACTCACCCTCTTTTGCCTAGGCAGTAGCATGGATCTCCAAACTGTGAATGGTTTTATGTATGTGAGGTGCACAGTTACTCACACCCATGCACCTTGCAGAAGAAAAAGAAAGAATAGAATTTCAAACTTAGCTCTGAAGATCTTGAACAGCTAGAAGTTTAATTTCTAACTCGCCCATTCTTTTTGTTGTACTCACATTGGTTTTAAACACCACCTGAGTTCCTGTCAAAATCACTGCAGATAGTGGCTCTGCAGTGCTGCAGAGGTTTAAGGCCATACACTAAACTCCAGTTTTCCATCTGTGCCCAACACCTGTACCCACAAAGCCACACAAGAGAAAGTCAAAGGGATGTTTGAATAGCGTTAACTCACTTTACCAAGGAAAATAGCAATTTGCTATTTATATATATATATATATATATATAAGCAAGAATATGCATTTAAGGCCCTTCTGGTAGATACTACACATGTAAATCTTCCATTGAATTCTATGATAAGTTGTTGGTGAAGTCTTGATCCTAGCTAGTCCTGCTTCTTGATTTTCACACAAAGTAAATGCCACATGAGAGGGACAGATCTTCCATTTTAAAGATCCTAATCCTACAAACTGAAAAGGCAAGCAGTTTTACATGCATGGATCGTCTGCAGATTCAGAATGTCCCAAAGCCTCAAAATTACAAAGAGAAAAAAACATATACAAGCATAATGTCAATCTGAATGGTTTCTTCTAATGGAAGGGTTTTTTTTTTTTCTCTAGCCATATCCACCTAAATAAATCTGTGTTTGATGCAAAATACTAAAAATTATGAAAGTGCACATTATTGGCTGCTCAAATATAAGTCCTATCAGATAGCTTCCAATTTATTTCTCAGAGGTAAATATGGTTAAAATAACCATTAATTTTAATAGCACAGTGGCTTTTCAACATACAAAAAAAAAAAAAAATAGAACTTGACAGGGGATTTGTATGATTCAGACATGATAATAATATTTTGTAAAAGAGATAATGGAGAGTGCCACAACCACTTTACACAAAACCTACAAGGCTGGTAGTTTATATCATAGAGATTATATCTATATAATCTGAAGTAAATCCATGACATGCCAAGTAGCTCAGTCCATCGCCTTTTCCCAGACTAGCATCTCCACTATCATTTTTTTCTGATTTACAAGCAGTTCAGTAAAGTATCTGATCCCAGTATTCATTAATTTTCTTTACAATAAAACTGTAAAAAGATCTGACAGATTAAACCAGTGTTGTGTCAGAAGGTCCATAAGAATAGGGAACATTTGAACTCAGTACAAAGAAGTTAAGTATTTCAGGACAATAAAGTAAGCAAATAAATCTCAGGCTTGCCATGGAAAAACTGACATTAATGAACTAACAGCAGCACTTGATCACATTCTAGTTGTATATTATTGTCCTGTAGACCCTAACAGTGCAATGAACCTGCCTTTGCCATGGCAGACCAATTATAGCACCTTACATATTTCTGGGTTAATTCTTTGGAAGCAGGATTTTTGCCTTTCTCCTGCATTGTGAAATAGAAAACACACTCTTTGCACAGTATAAGTAGCAACACATACAACGTTTTAGTCACTGGCAAGTATAATTACAGACAGAACACTGTTAAACTATTCTATCAGAAATCTTTCATAGAAAATAAGTAAATCTCAAAGCCAGCAAAAGGTAGTGCAGACCACTGGTTCCTCTGTAGCTGCAGGCAGAGAGTTGGGAAAGAATGACAGAATTCTATGATCTATCTATCTATAGATTTCTATCTATATCTGTATCTATCTATAGAATTCTATGATCTATCTATAGATTTCTGTCTATATCTATATCTATAGATAGAATTCTATGATTATCTATCTAATGACTTCTATGTCTATATCTATCTATAGAATCCTATGATTTATCTATCTATATATAGATTCTATGATTCTATCCCACCTCTCTGCCTGCAGCTACAGAGGAACCAGCAGTCTGCACTACCTTTTGCTAGCTTTGAGATTTACTTATTTTCTAGAGACAAGCTGAGGCACCCGTTCCCACAAGCTGCTGCATATCTTAAGCAAGATCTAGTGGTATCTCAATATCAGCAAACACTGGCTGGAGTTACAGATGCTTGACACATCACTTAAACAAGTTTATAAACTCTGGCATATTTTTACACATCACTTACCTGAATAAAGTCACTAAAATGAAATAAGACAGGATAATAAAAACTGTGCAGACTACAGCACAGAACAAGCTTGTCACACCCAGAAGGCCATATCTTGTTACACTCTGTTTTTAATCTTAAATCCACATAGAGAGCAATAGCATATTGCCCTAAAAATACGGTATGGTTTTGATTGGTTGGATTTTTTTCACTTTACACAACCATGATGACTTGAGAGGGGAAAAGAACTCCTAGAAAGTGTAAACAAAGTAACTTGAAAACATAAGTGTAAACAAAATAACCTGAAAACATAGGATGGAGACAAAATCTGTTTTGCTCCCAACCTTACAGTGGCCTATATGCACAGTCAATAACCAGTAAACATTTTGGTCATGACCATAAAACATTTCTCAAAGGCTTTCTATGTTTCAAGAGCACATGAACTGAATTTTTCATGAAATGGTAGCCTCAAAGCAACCCAGAAGACTGCATTTTGAAAGAACAAATAAAATCATATCCAAGCAAGAAGTGCTGTAAAATTGCTTCCCAAATAGGTAGCGGAAAGCTTGAAACCTGACACAGAAGAAAGACGTGTCAAATATTTTAACACTGCAGTCATACTACAAGCCAGACCAATGAATGATATACAAATATTTACCTTAAGTAGCTTGACTGAAGAATGTAAACAGATTCCACACATAATTTGTCAATATCTTTGCAGTTGGAAGTGGAAATGTTAACTCAGGCAAGTCATTGATCTTGAAAGTTGAGTATTATCAATTACATGTTTTACCTGTCAGTCATTCACATCATTGTCTTTCTTGCAGCTGACTGCTCTCCTGACTTTCATTTCTTGTTTCAAGGCACTAAACTTTTTAATCTATTTCTCAATTGGTCTTTTTCACTATTTTCCCTCTGCCATCCCAGATTACAACTGCTTGTTTTAGAATTAGTCTGTGGTCTTCCCTTATTTTCACAGGTATTGCTTCTTTCCATTGTCCCCCATCTCAGAAAAGCAGCCCTTCTCATCTCCGTAATGCCATCTTAAATCTCACTTCTCAAGGTCTACAAATTTTAACCACCTCCTAAACAATAAAACCTGATCCAAAGCTCAGTGAAGTCAGTGAGAGCCTTTTCATTAACTTCAGTGGACTATGAATCAGGACCAGACTGCTGTCAGTAACTTTGGACTGATAGCTAGTGAAAAAGATGCAAACAAAAGGATGGCTATCTTCACTGTTAACAAGCTGCTACTTGAATGGAGTCATGGCAATACTACATTCTAGGTTAATACCATCTGTGAATGTTTCCAGTGCATTTTTTCCAGACCTTATGTAAAGGACTGAGGCCTTAATTTTGTTGTTTCTTTTACCTGTACACATAAAGAGTGATGCCAAAGATGTCTATCAGAGCTTGAATAAATATGCATACACTAGATCCTACCATTTCCTTTATACACTACAAAATGCCATTCTACACCCAGCTAAGTAGAAAAGGAAAACTGTCATGTTTATGAACCAGGTTAGTAAATCATTGTAAACCCTCCTCAGACTTAAAATGGCTGTTTTGACAGAATGATGGCTTATTTGGAAAGCACAATGAAAAGTTTAAAGCCAATGTGTTTTAAACTCTCACTCGTGAGGACGTGCAATGCTTCTTCTTGCAAGGATTCTCTCTCATCCTGTATCATTAATCTTAGAACAATTTGCAGAAAAATCATTCCAGAAATCACAAATAACAATGTGACTCCATTCCTCTTGATAAACATTCTCTTAGTTATTCCCTCTGTGCAATTCCCCCTGCCTCTTGCAACCTCATTTCTCTAATGTATATTTTTAATAGGAGGAAATTAAGGTGGATCACTTTTACTTACCCTACCTTCTCCTACTACTTAAGTTTTATTTTAAAGTGCTTTGGATGCAAAGCCAGTGTTTTCTGCAGTCCCATAGTGCTGCCACCAAGTGACAAAAGGAAATCAGTTCTAACAGACAATTTGGGAGATCTAATGCAGTATAATAATTCATATACAATAATGCTTTACAGAGAACTGTTCACATTATGGAAAAATCCATCATTATCAGACAGCAAACTACTGTCAATTCAAAGCTAAAATATGACACATTTATTAAAAGGTATGTTGGGATTTGAGGCCATTTCAGCAGTAATTTGTCAATAATGACAATTCACATAATTCACACCTTTACCCTTTATTGTACAAACTAAAGTACATTAGGGAAGGGCATAATAGTAACACTACCTATTGCCACACAACTTTGCTGAGTGTATCAGCAAACACAAAGCCAGTTTATCTACCTTCACTGAAGAGGTGCAGTTTTGATTGTGGTATTGGGTTTGTATGTTTGTTTGTTTTTCTTTTTAAAGAGCTATTTCTGCTGACATGTTTATTATAATGAAGTACACTCCACCCACACAGCTTCAGCTATGGGAGGCAAACGCTTTGTAAAAATGAAATTACAGTTGCAACAAGGTTGCTTATGACATTGTTTAATATAAAAAGGAGCCAGGACACAGTACAGTGACAGGGGGTGGAGTGTATTTTATATACAGAAGAGGGGTGTTACTTCTGTTCTGCCATCTGACACAGATGTGAAAAGAGGGGACAAAAACAAATGTATTTTCTTTCCAGTACTGAAACATGCAAAGACAAGATGTCCATTACAAGTTCTATGCAGCTCAGAATAGTTTAAAAAAAAACCAACCCAAACACAAAAAAGAAACAACAAAAGAAAAATAGAAACAACAGGAAAAAAAAACCCAAAACCCCAATAATTAAAAAAATAGTTCTGGAAATGCCCCAATATACTTGTTTCATTTTTTAAAATATATATTTCATACTCTGATTTTTCACTTCAAAACTTAGAATTAAGCAATGAGTGAATGGGACCTGAAATACAGACAAGGTATTGCTCACACCACACTAAAATGCATCTTTTAAATGCACGTGTATTTCTGAACTTAGGTTGAATAGGATTTTTAGTTACTTGAAATTTGAAATGCAAGATGAACTTGGCCACATTATATCTATTTTAAGTGGAATTCTAAATATGCAAGAAATTGCTGTTTTGAAGAGGCACCATGCAGAATTCAAGCCCATTTCTTTCTTGCAGGATTCTGTTGACCTGTGCATGAAGAAGCACTGAAGCAGTGGTACAGTGAGAATCATTACAGCAATACAAATCCACAGCTCAAGCATGAGATCCTAGAGGTTGGATCTCTGAGGAGCAACACTGAGTATACTGTTCTCTGAAACACACTGCTTCGTTTAACCAGTGAATTTAACTTCAAGAGAACAGCTGCTCACCAACTTTTTTTTTTTTCTAAAAGGGAAAAAAAGGCAGGGAGGGTGGGAAGAGGTGGAAAGAGCTTATGCATTATGATGACATTTAGCAGACAGCTGCAAACAAAAAAGCAAAGCAGAATATTTTAAATGTGATAGATTCCAACCAGAAACGTGAAAGCATTTTCTCTTGTTATCATCTCACCGGAGTTGGTTGGGACAAAATTTGGGTTGCAGCTACAGGCAGAAGCAATAGTGTTGGGCAACAAAGCAGGCATTTGCCTCCTGCGACCCCTCCTTCCCCTTCCCGTTAGCAAAATCCGACAGATGCTTTTGGTTGGCTGCAAGGCAAATATTGGCTAGAAACTCATTTAGCTAGCTCCACATCCATGGCCCCAGATGTTTATAACTTATCATGGATTAAAGCCATGAAATAAAAATTAAAAAAATTAAATTTCAATTTGAAATTTTATTGGCATGTTGCTAGGATGCTCAACATTGATCAACAGGAGAGACTTTGTCCACATACTCGGAGAACAGCCTCCCTGCACCTCCCCCCCCTCTTTTCTTCCTCTCTCTCGCTCTTTCAAGCATTAATGCTATTAAAAGCCAAATAAATTTAAACGATGCTGGTTTTCTAGAATGTTGCCATGGATCCTGCTTTCAGTCGCGTCCCACGGAAAGAGGGTGCAGCCTCCTGGCTCTGTGGGAGTCTGGTCGCCCTGGGCAGGGCAGAAGGAAGATAACCACGTACCGCTGCTACTCCCTATTCTTTCCCATCCACTATAGCCAGGTCTTTGATCACCCGCAGTTTGCCACTGGCATCGATCCTGCGTTTCTCGCGTATTAAATCCTCCAGACTGTGGAACCTCACCGTGTGCACCTTGTTCTCCGCCAAGTGGATCTTGAGATAGTATTGCTGCTGATGCTGGGTGCCGGCAGCAGCTTGCAGCTCTCCCCCGGCTTTGAACTCCCGTTTCCCGAAGCGGCACCAGGCGGCGAAGCTCTCGGAGTTAGTCCAGCAGATCTCGTCGCTTTTTAAGCCCAGGTGCCCGCAGGCGTTTTGCACCACGAGCTCAGCCACCAGCGGGCGAAAGCGGTACCAGCTATTCACCACCCGGCCCACGTTGCCCGCGGCAGCCTCGTACAAGCTGTCCTGGCGGATCTGCCCCTGGTGCAGGTGGATGATCTGCCCGCTGCCCACGTACACTGCCCAGTGCGGCGGCGGGTGCTCCGACGGCCCCAGGTAGAGCAGCTCCAGCAGATCCCCCGGCTTGCAAAGGGCAGGCAGGGCTGATACCGAGTAGACGCTGAGGTCCCCAGCCTGGGGACCGCTGCTGACCTTGGAGAAGATGCATTCCTGGCCGCGGAAAGCGGAGAACTGGGTCTCGTTCAGAACCAGCTGGTGATGGAGATGGTGGGTGGGCGTCTCCTGGCCAGGGCTGCCGGAGCCCTTCACGCTGTACTTGTCCGGTTGGCCTCGCTCGTCCAGGTCTTCCTCCTCATCCGAAAAGAAGTAAGCCACTCCGACGCGCAGCTCGTCTTTCTCGATCCCCGAGGGGTCCCCAGTCGGCAGCTCGCTGTAATTCAGGTGGGTGATGCGATCCAGTTGATTTCCCATCAATGACAGGGCGAGGCGAGGGCAGGAATCGCTGGATCTGAAGGAAGGGTGGGGTGAGCAGGGACAGAGAGAACAAGAGAAGGAAGGAGAGTGCACACGGAAAAAAAAAGGAAGGAAAGAAGGGAGAAATGAAAAAATAAGGCACATAAAAGAGATTTCAGTGATTCCGCCCTAAATCCCCATCCCTGCCCAGCTCCTTCCCTTTTCTCCGTGCACAGGTCCTTCCCTCTGCCCTCGGCGGTGCGGGGCAGAGCAAAGCAGAGCTCCGTCTTCCCGTCTCTCTCCGGGCCACGCCGTGCGGGGCTCCTGAGACCCACGGTCCTGGAGAACCTGGCTACCACCGCTGTGGGAGAAGGTAGCCCCCAGCCGACTGTCAGCTCTAGGAGCGGACGGAGTTGTCCTGGGATCCTCCACTCCCCGTTCTGTGAGGGCAGAAGGCTATGGGGACAGGAGGAGCATCTGTCCCGGAGGCTCGGAACCTTTACCTCCGCGTGCGCGCAGCCGAGCCGCGCTGGACAGCGCTGCACGAGGGAAAGCGGCTGAGAGCAGCACACAGCTTCGGAGCTAGCACCTCTGCCTGCTCCGCCGAGACCCGCAGCCCAGCCGGGACCTCTCAAGGAACACGCAATGAGCAGGCGGTCTACACCCTCCCCACACAAGGGCTCCCTCTCGCCTCTGTCCGTACCCGTAGTCGCCCAGCGTCAGAAAACCCTCCCAAGCTCCTTTAAAGTCGTCCTGTCCCCATGGGCGCTGAAGAGGAGGTGAGCTCCGTCCTCCCTGCTCCGCCCTTGCCTTCTCTACCCGCGTCGCCCCGCTCGCTGTGGGCTGCCCGGCCCCTCCGGCGAGTCTAAGTACCGGCGGTGCCACTCCCGAGCCCGCCCCGGCTCCGCTCATTGGCCGCGCCGCGCTGCGCCCGGCGGCGGCGGCGGCAGTAGCGAGTCTCCGCGGCGTCACTGCCCGTCCGGGCCACTCGCCGCCGCCGCCGCCGCCGCCGTCGCCGCCGCCGCCGCCAGGGCTGCGGCTCACCGGTGGCTCGGTGCGGGGAGGCGGGGCTTCCAAGGGGTAGAAGACCGTACCCGCAGCAGTTATGCGGCGACCAAAGCCTCTTCACCGAGAAGAGAAGAGAAGAGAAGAGAAGAGAAGAGAAGAGAAGAGAAGAGAAGAGAAGAGAAGAGAAGAGAAGAGAAGAGAAGAGAAGAGAAGAGAAGAGAAGAGAAGAGAAGAGAAGAGAAGAGAAGAGAAGAGAAGAGAAGAGAAGAGAAGAGAAGAGAAGAGAAGAGAAGAGAAGAGAAGAGAAGAGAGAAAAAGAAGAAAAAAAAGGAACTTCCATCAAAAATCCAGCCCAGGCTGCAACTGGAGTCTGAGAGTTGTTCCGTCCTTCCAGGCTGCAGGTGGGATGACCCTCACCTAACTTTGCAAACCTTAGGCTGTACCTGTGCAGCCCAAGCCGATCCTTTATCTATCCCTACTATCAGGAGGACCAGACACGCATTCCTAGAGTTTTTTTTTCACCTCTTAACCTGTGACACGACCCATTTTAGGAAGGATCTGAACTGCCCTAAGCACATGCCATTGCCTAGATGGAACGAATAAATGTTAGATGGTTGACGTTAGCTGAGATGACTTTGTGCTTGTCTTTCCATGTCTGGCTGAAGCAGCAGCCGAGTTTTCCTCAGATGTGACTAGAAGATGTGCTGAGAGTATAGAATGAGACTGCTTGACAGTAGCAATCCGTTCCTTCCTGAAGTAGATGACATGTAAAATCTGTTGTCTCTCCTAGGTAATAACCAATACACGATTTTACACCTAATTTTTCACATTATGGAAATGAAACTCAAAAATTACTAGTTCATTTGACCACCACTTCCCTATGAGGCAATGTCAATGATGGGACTGTAAACTAGTTCTTCTGAGTTCTTAGTCCTGTGCTGTAATAGTGTGAACTTCAGAGAAGTGAGAATTTTCATATTTTAAGAAAAAAAAAAACCCTAATTATATTCTTTGGTTCATATATGAATTATATGAAAGTCTGATTTTTGTCTAGAAGTAGATTTGACTACTTCACAGTGGAAATAGGTTTTGCCTTCTAAGACCTAACTATTTCTGCTTTCACTGTTTGTGGTTAATGTCTGTCTTCATTGCTGGCTTTTATCCACTCTTCAGGTTTAATTAACTGAGAACAATAAGGCCATCACATTATTCTCGTGATAGAGACATACATCCTTAAATAAGTTTTAGTGAATTTCAGTTTCTGAGGGTACAAATTGTATACCTAGGTTTATATGAGTGAAATAGTGTTTTCTAGAAGTGCTTCATCTGAATGGCCTTTTTCTTTTGATGATCAGAGGGCTGGACAGACTGGAAGAGTTGGGGCTGTTCAGTCTGGAGAAGAGGAGGCTTCGAGGTGACCTTCTTGTGGCCTTCCAGTATCTGAAGGGGGCCTACAAAAAAGCTGAGGAGGGACTTTTTAGGCTCTTAGGTAGTGACAGCACTGGGGCGAATGGAGCAAAGGTGGAGATGGGTAAGTTCAGACTCAATATGAGGAAGAAGTTGTTGAGCATGAGAGTGGTGAGAGCCTGGAATGGGTTGCCCAGGGAGGTGGTTGAGGCCATGTGCTTGGAGGTATTTAAGGCCAGGCTGGATGAGGCTGTGGCCAGCCTGATCAAGGCTAGGGTGTCCCTACCCATGGTAGTGGGGTTTGAACTAGGTGATCCTTGTGGCCCCTTCCAACCCTGACTGATTCTATAATTCTTTTTCCATTCTAGTATTTATGTAACTGTCTTTCTAAAACAGCAGGGGGGGGGTTGCCTTTTTTCTTTTTTTCACAATTTTTTAAAACATATTTTTAAAACCATACAAATTGCAGCATAAATGTAAGAGGGGAAAGGGTGTGTTTAGCAATATGACTTTAAAAGACTGACATCAGTTCTTTTTCGCTGTGGCAATTACACTAATCTGTTGACGGCTGCAGACTTTCCATGTCTCATAAACCCGGGGGCCAGAGCCTGAGAGTCAGAGAAATTAGGCTGATTTACAGCAGTTAAGGGTGTAGCATTCAGAATCTGCAGAATCCAAAAATGAACTTGAAAAACAAACAACAAACACACAACAAATCTATAGACAAAGGATCCTATTCTAATCTATGCATTTAAAAGTTTCACAGGGCTAGCCATAATAGATGAACCTTAGTAATCTCTGGAACTGTGTGCATGTTTTTCTAACAACTGTTTGTAGCAATTGCTTCTAAGCTGTCTGAGCTGGTCTGGTAATTTTATTCAGGGGGTAATTTCAACTCACCACAGTTCTTTTTATACCAACTGCAACATTTTAAATTAAATTATGAGAACACCCTAATAGGTTTAGAGTTAAGGCTGTAAACCAGTGCTTAAATATATATATATATTTTAATAATAACTGTTTATGTGCTTTGTTGTTAAAGCTAGTCCAAGCTGAAGGCCACTTTCTGTAAGCTTTCATCAACGGTTTCTGTTTTCTAAACACTACGTTTTTCCCATTTAAAGTCTGCATCTTTTTAGGCTGCAGTCACACAGTTCACACTTCCCACATTTGCCAATCATCAAGGCTATTCAGAGTAATTTTTAGATAGTTCTAAACAAACAAAACATTATTTCATCTTTGCTTGCTAAATAGTGGAGAACAGACTGCTTCAGTAAACTGAAAGTGCAAAAAGGAGTCTGGGTTTAAGGGAGGCTCTGCATTTCTAACTAAGTAGAACAAGTGCTGCTGCATTGTAACCATTTTTATTGTGTCTTCCTTGCTTTTTGAAGTCTGCTCAATGTGGATATTCTGTCTTTTGCTGGAATGTTTACAATCCCTTACAATCTGCATGACCTATACAGCACACCTCTAACATGCATTTTCTAATTTCATTTCAGTCCTGGCTGCACATTCTGTCTCATGAGTGCTTCATGCTCTACCTTCATCCCTTAAAGAACTTTCTCCTTCAGTTTCTTTTCAATCCCACAACTGATGTAGATGGTAGAGTTGCTCCCTTTTTGCAAACAGCCTTGCATGCACATTGTCGACATACCAAGGCAAGACCTTAATGCACATATCTAGGATATTCCAAGTAAATGTATGCCCTGCCAGGCACAATACATACCAAATTACAGACTCCTAACTGGGAGAGTCCTGAGATTTTGATCCTTGAGTTTTGGATAGTTTCTGTCCATTTTATGCAGTGATGGAGCAATTTAGAATATGGAAACTCCCCTAGGAAAGTAACTGTGGCCACACTATTTGTCTCTTTTCTGCTTTCTACTGACTTCTAGTGGCTTCATGATTCTTGCATTCATAGGGTCACTTGTAAGTAGAATTGGCCAGGGACTGTTCTCTGGCCCTGAGGTATGCCATAATGATAAAATTATCTATCTGAACTCTCTAAACTCCAAAGCTGGGTTGCTGCATCCAAATTGCCTATTAGGAATTATTCCTAAACCATTTTAATCTCTCACATGTATGGAAGAATAGTAGCTGTCTTATGCCAAAGCTGTTCAAAAGGCCATTCTGAAAATTAATAGCATGAATAATGCTGTGCTGATCCCTGGACCTGTGACCCAGCCCTGCTTAGCAGATGTTTGGATTTAAACTATCTCCTAAAGGAGAGGAGAAGCATGACCAAATGCCTTTTTTTTCCCTTCTTCATCAGATAAGTCTTGCAGAGACCTCAGACTGAATTTCTGTTTCCTGATCAAGTGGTATAACTGAAAAGATACTGTAATAGAAAGTATTTGGAGGAGGAATAGAGGGAAGGTACCTTTCTTTTAAACATGCTTATCTTTATAGGGCTGTTATGAAGACAGGATCCAAAACGGGGATGCCTCATAGCTTTTCAGTTGTCAGGGAGCAGCAGGACAGGGGTGAGGTGTGGGGAGCTGGGATTGTCCTTATTCCCAAGGGCAGCACCCCAGTGCCCTGGAAAAGGAAGCAGAACAGAAGTGGGGTACCAAGGCTGTCTCAGACCCCAGGTAGCAGCAGACATACAAGGCCACTCCAATACAGGCACCCTAGCCTAGGCATGGCCCAGAGCTTTGATGCAGCTCCCAAATCAGGGGCCGAAGCCCTATCCAAGTCCCCTCAAAGCTCTTCATCATTAAGTTTTCTTTTCTCCCAGATTTCTTATCCAAGGTTCATCTTATCAGAGCTGATCTTGAGCACATGCAGCAAATTCTGAGGAAGCGAAGGAAGAGCTTGTAGATCTTGCTGGTGCACTCAGGGCCCTGACAGTAGCATCACATTCATTCACTAGAGTATGAAAGAAAAATAGCTGAGAGACTAGATTTTCATTTAGATGTCTGTCTCTGTACACTAAATGGAAACTGAATACATAGGTTTTGGGTTTGTTTGGGTTTGTTTGGAGAGGGAGGCTAGTCTTAAATCACTTGATATGATATGCAAAGAAACCTTCCCCAGGATTACAACAATATGCTCTATGGACTTCTGAAGAATTAGATATTGCTGAGCACAATGTTAGATCAATTAACGGTGAATCTTCTTTCTTGATCCTTATATTTCCAGGATTATCTTCTTCTCGATGTTATTTTGAACATCTACCGTGCCACAATTTCTGTACAGAGACAAAAGGATAAAAAAACAACCCAAAATGAAAACAACACCCTCTAAGCAGACAAGCCCACGGCTGAATAGGGAAAATTTGCTTATGCATAGCAGAGTATTTACACTTACTCAAGCTGTTGTTTAGTTCGTGAACATAGACTAAAAGTTCATACTGTTTACATGCATTTAGTTTTACTTTTTCTCTCTGTTAGGAAATAAAATAGAGTCTAGTTTTCTCACCATCCACAAAATCTGTTTTTCAGTAGCTATGTGTTTGAAAGCTTTTGGTTGTAAATTTGCTAATTCAATCGTATATTGATCCAAGTGAGTTCAATATAATGAAAGACCTTTTAGAGTTATTCAAGGTTTGGGTTTAGTTTGGTGGGGCTTTTTTTTTTTAAATTATTTTCTTGGTTGTTGTTGGCTTTGTGTTTGTTTGGTTTTGCTGTTGTTTGCTTTCTTGCAGTAAAAAATACAGTTTGACATTATATTGAATCATGAATAAGAAGATTCCAACTGACAGTGAAATTCAACCCCAGGTACCTACTCCTTCAACTTCTTTTACAGCTGATCTTGTGATCATGTAGTTCCAGAGTGAGTTTAAATTTACAGCACTGCTGTAACAAGATGTTGGAAATGTGCCAGATGAAAAACATCTTTTTTAAAGGTGTTGG
Source organism: Pogoniulus pusillus (assembly GCF_015220805.1). Lineage (NCBI taxonomy): Eukaryota > Metazoa > Chordata > Aves > Piciformes > Lybiidae > Pogoniulus > Pogoniulus pusillus. Next base: position 34,409,680 of record NC_087270.1, read on the forward strand.
CATTGTATAGCTGGTACTATGAAAGTGAGTATTGGTCCCTTCTGAATATATATGATTTTGCAAGGGCTTTAATAAAAGCAGTTACATTGTTCCTTCTGTAAAATGAGGATCATAATGGCCACCTAGAACAAAATTTCTCATAGTCTCCTCTATCTCTAGCTAGAAATAAATCTGAACCAAAAAAGACATGATAATGTTTGTACAGGAAGAAATACCTTCAGAAACTAGTGCAGCCTCAGAAAATCAACAGACAGGGAAGAAAAATAATAATAATAATAATAATAATAATAATAATAATAATAATAATTTTAAAAGGAAGTATTTGCTGCTGTCTTTTAATGGGAGTCTGCTGTCACACAGAAAATCAACTTTTGGATATATTTCTTTAAGCAACATTTTGCAACTGCAGGCAGTGGCTTCCTAATCTATTTTGTAGGTTGGAAATGTGTTTAGAAATTCTTGACCATAAGGAATAAAGTAGTGATTTTGCACAAAAATGACATTTTCAGTGTATGACTCCATGCTAATGATGTGTTAACTCTGTCCCTGAATGACCCAATTTCTGTAATAAATATGCATCTAAGTTCATATTGGTTACTTAATCATTATTATCTTATTAGCTACTTTTCAAGCTCTTGAAAGAGAAAAGGCAAAATCATTTCTCCACTGTAAGACATGGGATTCTATTGTTTTTCCTCATGAAAACTAGAGAGATTGTTCATCATATACACATATATATTATTAAGGGCCATTAAAGGTGAAATCATGTCTCCAATATAAGACATGGAATTCTCTTGCTTTTCCTGCAACTGCAGGCAGTGGCTTCCTAATCTATTTTGTAGATTGGAAATGTGTTTAGAAATTCTTGACTATAAAGAATAAAGTAGTGATTTTGCACAAAAATGACATTTTCAGTGTATGACTCCATGCTAATGATGTGTTAACTCTGTCCCTAAATGACCCAATTTCTGTAATAAATATGCATCTAAGTTCATATTGGTTACTTAATCATTATTATCTTATTAGCTACTTTTCAAGCTCTTGAAAGAGAAAAGGCAAAATCATGTCTCCAGTAAAAGACATGGAATTTTGTTGGGTTTTCTCTTGAAAGCTAGAGATTGTTCATCATATACACATATATATTGTTAAAAGCTATTGGCAAACTAAAATTTGCTTGCATGTATTATAACATGGTTATTTGCTTAGCTCTTTCTTTTCTCATATGTGCTTTTAAATCCTTTATTAAGTCATTGTTCTGTAACTGCATTCCATTATAATTTTGCTCATTTTTAATAATGTGTATGATACTTCTGCTGCCCTGAAGGACTTCCATGTAAATTAAATGTTTAAATAAAGAGAGCCACCAATGTTTCTTTCTAGTGGGCTAGTTAATATTTTATAAAATATTTTTATCTGTGAGGCTTTTAATTCCTCAACTCCAAAATTACTTTCTAAATATTATAAGCAATAACAAATATCCCTTGACAGAATAGCAAAGGAGAAATTCAATCTGTGTGACAGTTGCTATTCATAAACTGCTCAGGCTTCACTCTGATGGCTTATGATGTTAGCTGAACTCTTTTGAATGAGTTACAGAAGTAGATTCAGTAGGGGAATCATACCTTGATATAGATAAATACCTTTTGGAATTAACCTCTAGTTCTATTTTTTGAAATACAGAGCCCAATCCTGGCATCATTCAAAATTCCTACCAATTTTAGTACCAGGCCAGTGCTGTCGTGACTATAATACAGAAAACCCTATCACCAGATACATGCACACAATTTCCTTTGAAGCCAGTGAGAGCTTTCTGCACACATTCAATACAGCCTTAGAAGCTTACAAATGACAAATGTATGCAATCTGAATTAATTCAGGTTGCCAAGGTGTATAAGTGTTGAATGCAACCATCGAGACTGCACTGTGGTGCTTTTAAAAATGGTTCTCCTTAGCAAAAATTAGTTCAACTACTCCAGATGGTAAATTCACTACTATTTCCTGTAAAGATTTCTAAACATTTTCCCAGCCTCTAAACTCATCCTTGACTCACAGGTGGAAGTAGTGCCTATTCGTGTATATCTGTGATCATTCTTCCAGCTAGAAGTCTTGCTAACCTAATTAGACTTGAAGGTTAACCCTGTTGTCTTCATAATTCTTTTTGTGATCATGTCCATACAAACCTCTTTTCAAAAGCCTTTTTAGAGTTTCAGAGTACTAAACTTGAACCAAATAATTTATGTGTAATACATAACTGAGTGTAAACTGCAGCTAATTTTATTTAGTTGTGTGATTCCTTCAGTGATAGGGAAGTGAAAAGTCATGCAAAATTCACATTTAGCCCTCAGTTTAGAAGATGCAGTCTAACTTGAATATACTCAGGACAAGTTGCATAAGTTATGTCCTTAACATCCTCCTCTCTCCTGGGGATTAAAAAAAAAAAAAAAAAAGTGATTTTGGTAAAGAGGAAAATGTACTGAAAAGGAAGTTTAAAAAAAATCTGCTTTGAGACAAGGCTAGTTTTGTATCTGGTTTATTCTCAGCTGTACTACAATGTCTATCTGTGCCACTTGCTCATGCCACTAAGGTCTATGCTGGCACCTTCTATTATTATTTAAAGTGAAAGAAACAGAAGCACATTTCTGTGTCAAAACATAGAATCATAGAATGTCAGGGGCTGGAAGGGACCTTGAAAGGTCATCTGGTCCAGCCCTCCCTGCCAGAGAAGGATCACCTAGAGATGGAATGCATCCAGGTGCTTCTTGAATAGCTCCAGAGAAGGAGATCACAACCTCCCTGGGCAGCTGGTTCCAGTGCTCTGTCACCCTCACAGTGAAAAAAATTCTTCCTCAGGTTCACATGGAACCTGCTATGCCTCAGTCAACTAGACCATGGCACTAAGTGCCTCATCCAGGCTTTTCTTCAACACCTCCAGGGACGGGGACTCCACCACCTCCCTGGGCAGCCCATTCCAATGCCAATCACTCTCTCTGCCACCAACTTCCTCCTAACATCCAGCTTAGACCTTCCCCAGCACAACTTGAGACTGTGTCCCCTTGTTCTGTTGCTGCTTGCCTGGCAGAAGTGACCAAGCCCACCTGGCTACAGCCTCCCTTCAGGTAGTTGTAGACAGCAATGAGGTCATCCCTGAGCCTCCTCTTCTCCAGGCTAAACAATCCCAGCTGCCTCAGCCTCTCCTCATAGGGCTTGTGTTCCAGGCCTCTCACCAGCTTCATCTAAGTCTCTCTGAATGCCAGCACAACTCTCTGGTGTGGCAGCCACTCCACCCAGCTTGGTGTCACCAGCAAACTTGCTGACAGTGCACTCCATGCCCGCATCCAGGTCATTGGTGAATACATTTAATAATACTGGTCCCAGTACCGACCCTTGGGGAACTCCACTAGTTACAGGCTTCCAGCTAGACTCTGCCCCATTGACCACAACTCTCTGACTTCTTTCCTTTAACCAATTCCCAATCCACCTCACTACTCCATCACCCAGACCACATCTCCTCAGTTTAGCTATGAGGATGCTGTGGGAGACAGTGTCAAATGCCTTACTGAAATCAAGGTAAAGCACATCCACTGCTCTTCCATCATCTATCCACCTGGTTATGTTCTTGTAGAAGTCTATCAGTTTGGTCAAACATGACTTCCCCTTTGTAAAACCATGCTGACTACTTCCAATGACCTTCTTGTCCTTGATATGGCTAAGTACAGAGCTGAGGAAAAGCCACTCCATTATCTTTCCAGGGATGGAGGTGAGTCTGACTGGTCTGTGGTTACCTGGGTCCTCTTTCTTACCCTTTTTGAAGACTGGAGTACCTGGAGTAATGTTTTCGCTCCTCCAATCCCCAGACTCCTCTCCTGTCCACCATGACTTACCAAAGATGATGGAGAGTGATCTGGCAGTGACCTTTGCCACCTCCCTCAGCGCTCACTGGTACATGCCATCAGGACCCCTGGACTTATCCATGTTCAGTTTACTTAACTGTTCTGTAACCCAGTCCTCACTAACCCAGTCCCCATCAACCAAGGAAGCCTCCTCCTAAACCTTGTCTTCCTCTGTGGCCTCAGGAGTGTGGGGATCCTGAGTATAGATGGAGACAAAGGCATTCAGCAACTCTGCCTTATCTGCATCCTCCGTCACCAAGGCACCCATCCCGTTCAGCAGTGAGCCTATATTGCCTCTAGTGTTGCTTCTGCCTGTAATGTATTTGAAGAAGCCCTTTCTGTTGTCTTTGGCCTGCCTTGCAAGATTCAATTCGAAGGAGATGTTATTCTTCCTAGTATGTTCCTACATCCTTTGACCACCATCTTATACTCCTCCCAGGTGGCCAGTCCCTCCTTGCTTGATCTGTGGACTTCTTCCACTTGATTTTGTTCAGCAGCTCCCTACTTAACCATGCAGGTGTCCTGACTCCCCTCCTTGATTTACTACTCACTGCAATGCTCTGATCCTGAGCTTGGAAGAAGTATTTCTTGAATATAAACCAACTATCTCATGAGTCCCTTTGCCTTGTAGTACTCTGTCCCATGTTATTTCCCCTAGGAAGTGCTTTAAGCTGGCCTTGCTGAAATCCAGTTGTGATCCTGCTATTCTCTTCCTACCACACAAGATCCTGTACTCCACCATCTCATGCCTACTGCAGCCAGAGCTGCCCTCAATCTTCACTGCTTCAACACGGAAAAAGTTTTATCATACCCTACTGTTACTCATCATAGGTGTGAAAAGTCTAGGCTCAGCTCCTTTTGTAGCTGCAGTAGTTTAAATCTCTCATTCAGTTTATCTACTGTTTAGACACAGTACAAGCTATCTAGCTATTCTTCAGTTAGTCATCTTTTCACCTTACCCTTATTAAGAAAATGATTCAAAGATTAAAGAACAAAATTTTTAACCAAGTGATTAGAGTACTCACTCGGAGGCAAAGAAACCTGTGTTCCTATTTCTGTTCCCACAGTTCAAAGAATACTTAATGTAAAAATGGAAATAGCCTTGAGATGAGAACGTCCCTGCAAAAGTGTGTGCTTCATTCTTTCCTGCAAAGCAGAAAAAGTAACTGGATCCTACTTCCCAGATAACTGCATTCTGATTTGCCTGCTGATTACAGAATGTATGGTCAAGTGCATCTTCATTTGTGGCAGACTTGTCTTAAAAAAGCATGGTTTTATGCTGTGCTCAGGGCTTCTGTGGATGGTTGGTATTGCAGAGCACAGTACAGACCCCATGGGATTTAGCATGAGTTCACAGCAGGCCACTGTTGTTGGGTGCTGTATTGCTAACACTCAGGAAACTTTAAGCTTGCATATAGTGAGAAACACTAACCTCCTGTAAACTCAAATCTGCAGTCTTTCTTGGGTTTAAGTGCCCTCACATTGAGGCAGCAGCTATTGCTTTACTTCTCAGATTGCAATTTTCTGCCTGAGCATCTCCATTTTCTCCAAATCCTGCTTTAGATGTTTAAACTCATTATTGGTTCTGTCTCTTATCACAGAATCATAGAATCATAGAATCAACCAGGTTGGAAGAGACCTCCAAGATCATCCAGTCCAACCTAGTACCCAGCCCTATCCAGTCAACTAGACCATGGCCCTAAGTGCCTCATCCAGCTTTTTGTAATTCTTATTCTGCATACTGCTTATCTTCCTGTATGTAAATAGGAATATTTGTACTTATACACACTCTACCTTCTGTGTTGTCTGATTGCAGTTACGTAGGACCAAGGCTGTCTGTTCACTTTAATTCTCTCAAGTCTTTTTCTTTTGGAGACTGTTCAGACATTTACTGGAAAATTAATTTGTACTAGAAGAATTAGATGCTAAATAATATAGTGAACATAGCTCTTCCTAACTAGGAAAAAAAAAAAAGTCTGTAACAATGTGATATGGTAATTTAGGACATGAGAAACAAGTGGAGCTACAATGTCAGTATTGGTCTGGGGAGACAATGTAGCACTGTTAATGAAACGAATGATGTTAATACATCTCTGCAGGGGACATGCAAGTGAAATGCAACAAACATGGGATATGGATGTACTGTCAAAAAGAAATGAATTTAAATAATGTGACTACATGTTCATTTGATTTCACTTACTTGTTCCCTAGACCATCAGTGACATTTCCCATACAGTGCTATAAGAATCATTTTCTTTTTGGATGCAATTGAGTTTGCAGGGTAACAATCCACAATATGGATTAAATTCTAGGTGTGAAAGAACAGCACATAGAGCCCCTGTGTTGTTTTTTGTGAAGTGTAAGGGAATTGGTAATGATAAAAGGCCTTTGAAGACTCTGATCCACAGGACAAACTTGTAGAAATGTGTTTTCTGTGGCTGTGTCATAAGGAGATATTCACCCTAGGTTGAGATGGTACATCAGTGTCCAGGGTACGATGACATTTACAGCTGCAAAGCCCTGGTGTGGCCACTGATTCTTTTAGCTCAGCCAAAGGAAGGTGCTTTTAACTTGTACTGCATTCAAAACCTTACCAGACACTGAAAAAGAAACACATACACAAAAAAAATATATACACCTATGAAAAAAAAGTAATGAGTGAAACATCTTTGACCTGAAGAGTGAAGGTTTTCAAATGTGCACTTTTTTATTTGGAGAAAAGAGAGATAATTGAATATTAAATGCAAATAGCTGGGAACTGAAATTTTCTTTTGAAAGATGAGGGCCTTTTTCTCCCTCAGTTGGAAACACCAAATGCTAATCTCCAAAGAAACTATTTAGATTTTTTTTTTTTTTTAATGATGAAACTTTTGGGTGCTGAATTTAACTCGGGCTTGAAAAAATGTTTTTGTTGACTGAGTAATATAAATAGGTGTTGTGGAAGCAGAGAATCAATGTGGCTGAGTCAGAAATTATAAAAACAGAATTATTTTATTTTCCTGGAACCTCCACCCCCAAATCATACACAAAAATTAGTTTGGTTTATTTACAGATTCAGTTTGATCAGGAAATTCTTCAAAAAGGATATTATAGACAAATTTAGAGATTTAGGAAGTCAGGAAATGGAAAAGGGTAAGCTATAAAGACAGCTTTACCCTACTATCAATCAGGCTGTGCAGAAAATTAAGGGAACAGCAGGTCTTACCTCACAGAGGTGAGATAGGTATTCAGCAGTGGTCCCTTGCTGTATTTCTCTACAGGAACAGCCTTCTAACACTGCAGGCAATATCCAATAGTGTATGTCCACACAGCAGAATTCTAAGGCGAATGACAAAGCTGCCAAACTCAGAAATGTCTCAAGCACTTCTTCCACGAGTGGGATGATTGTGGAATGATGCTGCCTTTGCACTGATAGGGGAGAGCCAGACTGTGCAGCCAGGAAGTTGGCTGCTGTTGTGGTCCAAGGGTAGCCTGACTGAGTGCCATCAGCAGCTCTCTCAAAGGACCGCAGGGCTTGTCAAGCCTGCAAGTTTGCAGAGAAGGGTGCATAAGCAGGGACGGTGTAAAACTGAAAGCTGTACAGAAAGGTAGGAGACATTCCAAAAGCAGGGACAGTCAAGTCACAGCAGGAACCTGTGGGTACTCTGTCAGGAGCTCTTTCAAGGTGGGGAACTTTCAAGATGGGAACTCTCAAGGTGGGAACCTTTTCACCTTCTCCCTTGCTCTATTTATTCTTTTCTAGACAAAGTGACCATTTATCATTTTATACTGGGCATGAAAACTCAGCCAACCACCAGCACAACTCCAGCACAAGCTTCCACACAGGTCAACCCATGTGTTTAAAGGCACATTTTGCTGTTCCACTTCAAGCCCACAGGGCAGGGGTTGGGGGAAAGCAGTTTTCATGCCTTCTTCTCACACTTAAACCCACGGTGAGGGAAGAAGAAAGGAATTTGGGGTCCCTTGGGACACTAGGTACACAGAGTATTTGTCAATATCTTTGTTTGCAATTGTCGTATAAATATTATTTAATGAAATGTGTTGACTGAGCAAAATTATTTTGTTGAATAATTTCCATGAGCAGAAATTGCTTCTTCTATTCATATTAATTTTTTTTTTTAAAACTGTTATTTCTGCTTATGAACAGAAGGTTGTAAAACAATACTTGTGGTGTGAAAAAGTTTGGGGCGCACAAAACAAAATCCTCTCTTAAGTCACCTGTGTAAATTAAAAAGTAGGGAACTTCCATGGTTCCAGGATAAAGCCCAATAAGCTGGAGGAAAGATAAAGGCAAATGAATCCAAAGGAGAAATAAAACACTATAAAAAAAAACCCAAAACATTACTAGCCCTTAGAAAAAAGCAGCAATAACACAACAAACAACCAAACCTGAGAGTAAGGCAATGCTTGTAATGCTCAAAAGCATTTGCTTTACTTATAGTCAAAGGGAAAAACCAACTAACTAACCCAAAGCAATTCATAGATTCGTTTTCTAATCTACCCCTTTCTTCAGCTTATCTCTGTGAATTCTGGTAGCTCACATACATTGTTTTGAAAGTCTCTACAATTCTAGAGTCCAAAATCTCTCAGAAGAGCTATTGCAGTACTTCACTATTCTTAACATTATATTACTGTTTTCTAATATTCTAATCCTTATTTCAGACTCTGTTGGAGTTTTAAACTCCTCATTTCTTGTTCTATTTCTTAGGTCATGGAGAATAATTTACTGCTCCTCTACTGCTTGCAACCTTTTATACACCTGAAGGATTTCTCTTTTTTTTCTTTTCTTTATTTTTTCTTTTCTCACAGGTTAAAGAATCATAATTCATTCAGGCATTTTATCTGCAGCTATGTTTTCTAAAATCCAGTTGTTCCTATTATTCTGCAGAGCTCTCTTCATTTTTACAGCTTCACAAACTGTGGTGCCCAAAATTGGAAAAAGAAACCCAACTGAGGCTTTAAGAGAACAGAACAGAGCAGAAGAATTGTTTACAGGCTGTCTATCTATTTATGTACTTTTGTATAGTCTATGTCTTTTTGCAACAGAGTGGCATTGTTGAGTTCACATTTTAATTCACATTTAGATTGACATCCAACTATAACTTTTTCTGTGAAACCATTGTCCAATTATTTCCCTATTTCTCTGTGACTCTTGCAAATTACTACAACTTGCTTATTACCCTGGTGACTGTATTTACAAATTCTCTCATCTTAGCAGAACGCTGTATCAATAAATCTCTTGTTGACAGAGCAGTTCATCTTTAAGAACTAAAAGACTCTGAAAAGAAGTCAAATTCCATGGAGTGAGTTTGAAGAAGATTTAAGTAGCAGATGACCCTCTACAGAGGAACAAGTTGCTTGCCATAATGATGTCCAGTAGTTAGAATCCTTTGAATCTTTTTCCATTTTGCTAAAATGGTGTGAAAAAGGAGGTTGGAACACAAATAGCCTAAAAACTTATGAGAATGGGATAGCATGAAAACTTACAAGAATGGGACATGCACTCATGGAAGTTATTAGTAACAGTTGCTCATCTGTGGGTTTCTTTTTTTAGGCAATTCAGGTTTTCTGAAGTACACTGTTTGGGAGGACTATGGTTTAGCAGCAGGGTTTTTATTCATCCTAGACTCACAGAAGTTGGAAGCAGTATCTGACATTTCATTTATTGCACCCCTTCATCAAAGTGAGGCTAATATCAATTCTGGGTCTATATCAGCTGTGGACTTTTCTAACCATGTCTTGTAAACCTCAAAGGATGGAGATTTCACTGATTTGCAGACTGCTCCAATGCTATCTACATAGTAAGAAAGTTTTTCAGTTTGAATTTCTGAAGCTGCAACTTGTCACAACTACTTCCTGTTAAGTTCTTCTTGTTAAATTTTCAGCCATCACAGTATCACAGTATCATAGTATCATCAAGGTTGGAAGAGACCTCACAGATCATCAAGTCCAACCCTTTACCACAGAGCTCAAGGCTAGACCATGGCACCAAGTGCCACGTCCAATCCTGCCTTGAACAGCTCCAGGGACGGCGACTCCACCACCTCCCCGGGCAGCCCATTCCAGTGTCCAATGACTCTCTCAGGGAAGAACTTTCTCCTCACCTCCAGCCTAAATCTCCCCTGGCGCAGCCTGAGGCTGTGTCCTCTCGTTCTGGTGCTGGCCACCTGAGAGAAGAGAGCAACCTCCCCCTGGCCACAACCACCCCTCAGGTAGTTGTAGACAGCAACAAGGTCACCCCTGAGCCTCCTCTTCTCCAGGCTAACCAATCCCAGCTCCCTCAGCCTCTCCTTTTAGGGCTTCTGCTCAAGGCCTCTCCCCAGCCTCGTCGCCCTTCTCTGGACATGCTGAAGCATTTCGATGTCCCTCCTAAACTGGGGGGCCCAGAACTGAACACAGGACTCAAGGTGTGGTCTAACCAGTGCAGAGTACAGGGACAGAATGACCTCCCTGCTCCTGCTGACCACACCATTCCTGATGCAGGCCAGGATGCCACTGGCTCTCTTGGCCACCTGGGCACACTGCTGGCTCATGTTCAGGCGGGTATCAATCAGCACCCCCAGATCCCTCTCTGTCTGGCTGCTCTCCAGCCACTCTGACCCTAGCCTGTATCTCTGCATGGGGTTGTTGTGGCCAAAGTGCAGCACCCTGCACTTGGAGCTATTGAACCCCATCCCATTGGCCTCTGCCCATCTGTCCAGGCAGTCAAGGTCCTGCTGCAGAGCCCTTCTGCCCTCCAACTCAATCACATCTGCCCCCATTACAAAGAAGAGTTTGACCACACCATCCTGGTAACTGCCCTTCTTCTGGAAGTATGCTGCTTTATGAATTGTCCCTTAGCCTGAGCTTTGTGATATTGAACACTTAGAGGTCTCTCAATTTTTTTGTATGCCATATGCTCCTGAACAGCATCTTTTTTTTCCCTGATGGACCCTTTCCAGTTTCCCTACATTCATCTGGAGCTGCAGAGTCTAAAGCTGGACATGATACTCCAGTTGCAGCTTTGTCTATACTCTGTAGTGTGAATGTGCAGCCCAATATACACTTTATCTCATCCATGTTGACAGTGCACTTTTGCTTGTTTTCAGCTTGAATTATAGAATCATTTGTGTGTAAAAGACCTTCAAGACCATTGAGCCCAACTGTAAACCCAGCACTGCCAGGTCTGCCACTAAACAATGTCACGAAACACAACATCTACATACCTTTTTAATACCTCTAGAGATGGTGACTCAACTGCTTCCCTGAGCAGCCTATTCCAATGCCTTACAACCCTTTTGGTGAAGATTGATATGTACTGTAAACCCAGGTCCTATTATGGGGTTGCCACTCAGCCTGTACTGCTGTGTAAGGTTATTCCACTTTGACTGCAGAACTTTGCATTTCCCTCTTGAGCTTCACAAATCTTCCTTTGGCTCAGCGTTCTGGTTTCTCAAGGCCTCTAGAATTGAATCTATATCATCTCATGGGCCAAATACTTCTTTAAAATATTTCCTGAGGAAGCATTCTGCCTAATCACCCAGTGTAAGGTACTGATCTGCACTGCCACTGCTTTCAAACCCTGGAATAATTCTTTCAGTATCAACCTTTAAATATCAAGCCATTGAATACTGCCTTGTATCATAGAATCAACCAGGTTGGAAGAGACCTCCAAGATCATCCAGTCCAACCTATCCAGTCAACTAGACCATGGAACTAAATGCCTCAGCCCAGTCAAAACACTAGCCCATCATACTTCTTTAGACTTCTGTTATGAAGGGGTAATTAATTAATTAATACAAGATGATAGTTTTCCAAAATTAATATTGTTTATTCATTTTGGTATTCAAAACTCTCTCCACCCCTGACCACTAATTTTAATTGCCTACTCAAGGGATGATAGGAAGATATATGTCCTTACCACCATGGACTGTGCTTAGTGTGCCCACCAGATAGTTCCCTGGGTTGTCCTTCTTCCCTAAATATGGATCTGATCTGTCATTGCCATGATTTTTAATGCCTATTAAACAGCTTTATATTTACATTGGCCTACAGACTTGGTTATCTTTTCAGGCTCTATAGATCAAATAATAAGTTTTTTCTTGACTGTTGCTACTCAATCATTCTTCTTTCCAAGCCATGCTGGTATGAACAGAGGACTGGGATCAGTCTTGCCTGTAAAGGTATGACCAAACCAAAAGTGTTTCAGTTTTCCTTGTCATTCATTGCAAGTTATCTGTCTTACCCATCAGAATTCATTCATTTGATTGCTACCTTATTTTTTCTCTGTTACTCTCTCATTAAGATAGATGCCTAAGCACACTGAATGCTGCACTACTACTTAGGAATAAGGTGGCATCTCCTTACCACCAGTGGATTTGCTAGCTGTAAAAGTGACCCTGCTACTGCATTATTCTGTGGAACAGGCATAGGATCAGTAAGCTTTATGTCACCCAGCATTCCAGAAACAAAGAAAGGGCTTGGTGTTTCAGTCTAGGTAACTGAGTTTACTGGATACTTTTGATGCTGAGTCTCTAAGGAGCCTCTTTTTCCTAGTAGGCTATTTATTAACCACACAGGAGAGTCTGGTTCCTTGCCTTCTAGTTTGCCATTTGGTTAACATTGTCCCGGTCCAGTTTTTCCTCTTTTGCCACAGGCAAGCTATAGCTAATGTCGTGCAGACCAATGATGTGCAGGAGCCACAGGAGACAAAGGATGTTTATTCATTCAGTCGAGATGATACATGCATATGTAAGTGATGTGCAGCATCCTCAGTCACTCTCAGGCCTGCGACATGTGCGATTTTGTGCACAGCACTGAGAACAATGTTAGGTCAAAACAAGTCTTAGCAAGCTTCTTTCCAAAATATTCAGACATGACTGCTAAATTTACTTTTAAAGTGTTTAGAACTGGTTGTATTTATTTCTTTCTTTATTTTTAAATGTGGTGAAAAGCACCCTGATGGCAGTTGTGATATCTGGGCTTCAAAGCCTGCTGCAGCTTTTTAAAATGATGCTGCTAACACTTTCTTATGTTAATTTTTCCCTAGTTCAATTCCTCCAAATGGTTGAGTTGTTTGATTAAATGTTGCCCACTAAAGAAGCAGCCTCAGGCAAGCATCTGTCATAAAAAATTTCAGGCCAAATAATTAATATTTTGCAAAATTACAAGCTATGAAAAAAGACATCTGTAATATGAAGTGTCAGGGAACTTCAGTAGTACATTATGCTACTACTTTCCTGCATCAGTAAGTTAACAATATGTGACTGGATATTTAATAAATATCTTAGTATATATATGCATTTTTTTCCCTATAAATGGGTGCAGGAATTTGATTCAAAAGTACTTTGGATTTGTGTAGTTCTTTGTTACAACACCTAGGCACAAAAGATCTGTAATAAAAGTGAAATAGCAGTCTGAATTCAGAGTGCCCATGCTTTTGTGTTTTGATGTCTTGGCTTTCATGCTATTTTTATGTTGTTTCTTTCATCTTTAATTTTACCAAGAGATTCATATTAGATGCATTATTAATCTTTGTAACACTGCCTTCCCTTTTTCTGCACAGTACGAGAGGTTTCTGTCTTCAATAGAAATAATAGTGATTTTTTCCCTATATTTAATATGTGAATAAACAAATAACCAATGTGTATTTTCTAAACTCTTCATGTATTGTAATTCTCTTTCAAAGATTTCACTGATGCATTAGGGCTGAGAGGCATGAGTAATCGCCAGAAGCTTTTAAGCAATGATTTTGGTGGTATACTTTATAACCTGAGAATTCTCAGCGTGCAGCCCATTATAATACATACAGCACTGGAAAACAAACAGAAAAGTGAAGTATAGAAACTGGACTTTCTCTAGGGTTTTGACATAGAATAATGAAATGCAATTCCAACATGTTGATGAACAGCAAAAGAAGCAATTAAATGTACGACTGATTATGGTTAATGGGACTCATTAGAAAATGTGTTTTGAAATGTGACTGGTACAGTTACGATGCCTGTGACTGAGAGGGAGAGGCAGGAAGAAGGACCACAAAGGATTTTGAATGGCTACTGAAAGAGCTACTGGTTTGGAGCTGACTGTTTTTTATTGTTTAGCAAAGGAGAAGTTGTTTACAAGTTCTGTTCCACTTTGGTTGCATTTGTTCTGCAGACAGTATCACAACTGCACAGTCAACAAACTGGTCGAAGGAAAAGGAGCAGTTTACACTAGTGAGTCTGCCTATACCATTTCTACATTTCTATAACAAAAAGGGAAGTCAAAAGGCTTTTACAGTGTTGATCACAATTAGCAAAATCACCCAATTCAACCCAGAGAGCAACAACAATAATCCATTTAAACAGAAAATCAATATTTAAGGAGTAATTTGGACCCCGAAAATCTACTGGCTAAAGGTTTCTGTGTAAGGTAACATAGTACCTTTAGACCTGACCTATTTTCTTCTATTAGGAACAATGATCACTGCAAAGGTCAATGATTCCTAAAAATCTGTAAGTGATTGGAAATCTATTTATTTGGAAATCTATTTATTTGAAATCTCTCATTTACAGCAGTGCTAAAGAAGTTCTCCCCCTGGCCTCCCACAAGGGCAGCAATGTGATGCTGCTGTAGCCGTCACAGCAATGCAGTTACTCCTGTTTGAGTTAGCTCTGAAGATGGAAGTACTAGAATATATGGTGTAGATTGTTGTTCTTTGAACAATGTCTTTCCACACAACTCAGGATGTAGAAGCAGAACTGCCACCTCCTGAAAGCACTCCACTCACCACACAACTCAGTTAGGATGTAGAAGCAGAACTGCCACCTCTTCAAAGCACTGCACCCACACTAACAATCCATCTAAGGTTCTGGGTCTGTTTTTCTAATTATGAATATTTGGTTCACAGAATCATAGAATCATAGAATGTTAGGGGTTGGAATGGACCTCCAAAGATCATTGAGTCCACACACCCTGCCAAAGCAGAATTACCTGAGACAGGTCACATGGGAACACATCCAGGTTGGCTTTGAAAGTCTCCAGAGGAGGCAACCTCTGGATAGTCTGTTCCAATGCTCTGTCACCCTCACAGGAAAGGAATTCATCCTCATGTTGTGTTCATAGCTAGAAATGGCAAGTGGCAGTATTAGCAGTGTAGTTCCTCTTTTCTCAGCATGGCTTATGTCCCAAGGTCTCTGGAGTCTGCTGGGGTGGGTCCATGTGTCTAGATTGCCCTCCAGAGTGAACCACTCGCTGGTGCTTCAGAGCAAAGCGTAGAACTCTCAAATGTGTTCCATGTTCCAAAAATACAATAACATAAAGCATACTCTTAGTAAACATGTATGTTCATCTGAGTTTTCTTTAGCAATACTAAAGCATACATCAATTTCTGTGCAATATGTTTCATTTGTTGTATGCCTGTAATATATCACCATAGGTATTTGACAGTTTGGGTTTTTTCTCCCCAGAAAAAGTGCCAAGATGATTTTGAAGACACATGAAAGTGGGAATTCTTCCACAGTTTGGTTAGAAACTGGTAAACAGTTTAAACTGAGAAGAGAGAATAAACCATGATTATTTTAAAAATACATACTTTAAGCAACACTTTCAAACAACACAGAGGGAAGAACTGAAGTTTGTAAAGTACATTCTTATTGCAGCCAGCAGATGTTATGATTCCATCTTAAATTCAATGAAATCAGAAGAATTATTTCTATTTATTGTAAGGCAGATTTACTGGATCTAGTTAGGATAGAGCTAGTTTTCTTCATAGGTTATATATGGTGTTCTGTTTTAGGTTTTGTGGCCCAAAAGGTCCTGATAACACAAAAATATTCTAGCTTTTGATAAATTATGTTTACACAACACCAAAGCCTTCTCTGGTCTCACTCTGCCCGACCCCAGATAATAGATGGAGAGGTGTGCACCAGGTGGAGAGAGAACATGTAAGATGATCCTAAACAGCCAAAGTGATATTCATTACATCATGCATAGCAGTAAAAAGGAAAACCTTAGTGGAGATTTTAGGGGTGCCTAAAAACCTTCATGGAGGTTAGACACCTGGGTTTTTTTATCTTCTCCCTTCTTCCACTTACCCTTCACTTAAACTTTTCTTTCTTTCTTTCTTTCTTTTTTTCTTTCTTTCTTTCTCTCTTTCTCTCTTTCTCTTTCTCTCTTTCTCTTTCTCTCTTTCTCCTTTCTTTCTTTCTTTCTCTCTCTCTCCTTCCTTCCTTCCTTCCTTCCTTCCTTCCTTCCTTCCTTCCTTCCTTCCTTCCTTCCTTCCTTCCTTCCTTCCTTCCTTCCTTCCCTTCCTTCCTTCCTTCCTTCCTTCCTTCCTTCCTTCCTTCCTTCCTTCCTTCCTTCCTTCCTTCCTTCCTTCCTTCCTTCCTTCCTTCCTTCCTTCCTTCCTATTATAATGACCCTTAAGTTTTCTTGCTCTTATTCTTCCATTCCTCATCTCTATGACTTGGGGAAGCAATGCTGAGCTGCCCACCAGGGTTAGCACAAAAGAATTATGCAGAAAGATTGTGTCATACCTGCCTTGTTATGAACTTGTTTCATTGAACAATACTAAATGAGTACAAAATGTCTGTGTTCTGCTTTGAACAGATATGACTTACCCTACAAGGCAGTGGAGATCAGTGCTGTTGGTTTCACTGAAGCTACCTCTGACTGAAGCCATTCTAGCTGAGATGATTATTGTCTATTAAGGTTTCCTTTAGATTTACTCTCATTGTACTTCTCAGTGAAAAATAGTACATGACTGAAAGCAAATCTAATTGGGTGTAATTCATGGAACAACACCTGCTGTTGCAAGTTGGGATTAAAAAACACTAGGAGACATGTTAAGATAATGTGAGATCAGTGCTGAAATGGTGTAAATGACTGTAGCTCCATTTTTTATCTCTTGTGTGTGCATGCCTTAAGCCTTATTTCTGTGTATTTATATTGTAATTCATCAGAGTTATTATTAAAGTTTTAATTAGAAAGACAAGCATGGCACAATTGGAGCTGGTGCATTCTGTTGTTGGTTTTGTTGTTGTGGCTGCTGTTTCTCATACAACAAACAAACACTGTTAAAAATATCCTCTTCTAAAAATGTTAATAGAATTTAATTCTTAAATACTTCTCTAAATACCTCTGTTTTATGGATAATAATGGAATATATTCACTATAAGAGTCATAAAATAGATGAGGCAGTGAAAATGTTTAGCATGTGTTCGAACTAATAACGATAGTAATGCTACTAGAACTGCTGGAGCACATCACACAAAGACACAGCAAGATGTTATAGTAAGCTCTGTGCATTCTACACAGAATCAGTGGTAATCCAGGGCTGCATAACTGGTATTACAGGCTGCACTAGAGTTGGTGTCTACCTCTGGGATTGGCTTATGCTAGCAGAGCCAAAAATAACGCAAACCTTCATTAGGCGTTTTAACTACTTCCTCTGTCTCAGTACTTATTCTCTTTTCTTACTCTTACAGTGCTTAGATAAAAGCTTTTATGTTTTATCACTATCTTCTTTGGTGTTTATCTTCAGTTTATGAAAGGAAGAAAAAAGTTTCATTTTTTTCTGTTCCACGTGGAGGTGCAATATTCAGTAGAGCAGCAGTGAAGTCTGAGTATATCACCCAGAGCTGCAGAGCTGTAATGCTGACTCACCTGGCTGTTAGGTGTTAGGTGCTTTTGCAGAAAGACACATTTAATATGCTGACCTCTTTTGGCAGGCAACCCAGAAGCAGACACAAATTAAAGTTTCCAAGTTCTTAAGACCTGAAGAGTAAAGAAAAAAAAACAGCATATGGAATAAACACTTTACATGAAAGAAACAAAAGAGGCATTCAAGGGCATATATATTTTTGATTCATAGTGGGTCATTTTGGACAGTTGATTGTGTGTAAAGTCGTGTTTGTGTACATGTGTTTTAGGAGTCTAGGGCACCTGCCACAAATTTAGGACACATTTTAGCTTGGAATACCATCAAAAGAAGAATTTACAAGCTGAGATTTCCTGGAATTTGTCCATGATAGCAACATGAATAAAGTAGCAGGCAGATCAGTTACACTGCACTATAGAAAATGGTTAAAGAACTTAAATCACAGGATCACAGGATGTCAGGGGTTGGAAGGGACTCAAAGAGATCATCAAGTCCAACCCCCATGCCAGAGCAGGACCATACAGTCTAGCTCAAGTCACAGAAGAACACATCCAGACAGGCCATGAAGGTCTCCAGAGAAGGAGCCAACCTCTCTGGGGAGCCTCTTCCATTGTTCTGTGACCCTTACAGTAAAGAAGTTGCCTCTTGTGTTGAGGTGGAACCTCCTGTGCTGCAGCTTACACCCATTGCTCCTTGTCCTATCCCAGGGAGCAAGGGAGAAGAGCCTGTCCCCCCACTACTAACTCCTAACACCCGGCCCTCAGATATTTAGAGACGTTTATTAAATCCCCTCTCAGTCTTCTCTTCTGCAGACTAAAATAGAGTAACTTCATTAAAACCACAGAACTACAAAAGAGGTGCTTACTGTGAATTAGGTTGCTCTTAGCCCAGGGTGGATATCTTCCAAAATTGCCATGCCCAATCTGCCCCAAATATCTGTATTTACATTAAGCTCAAAGACATTTGTGCATCTGCTCTGAAGGCTTTATTTGGCTGTGTAGAAATCAATCTCAGATTTGATAATGCATAATTAAACAATGGTGACTTGTACTGCAGAATAATGTCAGTGTTGATATTGTCATAAATAACTGATAATCTGACAAATAATAGAGTAAAAAAGTTAATTAATGTGCAGAATTATATGCCTCAGGAAGTAAATATGTTTCAAAGATACCATTTCTCTAACCCAAATTGATTATTCCCTTTGAGCTTAATAGCAGTTCAAAACTGGGATCAAAAGTTGTATCCTTGCTGGTGTCTTGAAGCTATTGAGTTATTGTGCAGAGCATTTTAACTACTCAAAAGTAATGATTGGCTATGAGTTTGCTGCTATTTGGCTTTGTTTTTGGTCTCAGTGGTACTTTTCATCCACGCCACATAACAGAATGCTTTTGGGGAACTAAACTAATCAGTTAGAGCGTTTAATATAACAGTGATTCAAAGAAATTGAGAGGTTCTGACTAGGGAGACAATATATGTGTTCAAAAGAGAACTGGAAATAAATGAATAGTCAGAGAAGAGGAGGGATGCAGGGAAATGCAAATCTAAGTAATAATGCAAAATAAAGAGAAGCATCAAAACACAGAGGCAAGCAAAATATAACTATGGAATACTCCATTTTCCAGACTGCAGTGGTAATATTTTGTGCTTTCTTGTCTCCCACTCTCAGAAGTGACTACATTTAATGCAAGCTTCTACGATAATTATTTAATTAAATGTTCTATTCTTTAAAATATGTGAACCTGCCAGGTTTCATTCTGAGTTGAATGAATGTATTCATCTTTTTTTTTCTACCCAGGGCCCTCTTCTGCTCCTATTACAATCATTAATAAAATTATTGAATAGAAAACATTGGTGTGAGACTTACACTTAGAAAAAAGAGTACTAAATAAAGGGAAAAGTGAATACCATTCAAGAATTTGTATTTTTAGGGCAAAAAAGAATCATAGAATCAACAAGGTTAGAAGAGACTTCAATATCATCCAGTCCAACCTATCACTCAGCCCTGTCTAATCATCTAGACCACAGCAGTAAGTCTTCCAGCCTTGTTTTGGATGATCTTGTTTTGACTGGCATCCAGTCTTGTATTGAACACCTCCAGGGACGGCAACTCCACCACCTCCCTGGGCAGCCCATTACAATGGCAAATCCTGTTCAATATCTTTATTGATGAACAGGACCTGGGAATTGAGTTCACCATCAGTGAGTTTGCAGATGACATCAAGCTAGAAGCAGCTGTAGATCTGTTGGAGGGTAGGAGAGCCCTGCTGAGGGACCTTGACAGGCTGGCTGGGTGGGCAGAGGCCAAAGGGATGAGATTTAACAAGGCTAAGTGCAAGGTTCTACACTTTGGCCACAACAACCCCAAGCAGCACTACAGGCTGGGAGCAGAGTGGTTGGAGAGCAGCCAGGCAGAAAGGGACCTGGGGGTACCGGTAGATAGTAGAACATAAGCCAGCAGTGTGGCCAGGTGGCCAGGAGAGCCACTGGCATCCTGGCCTGGATCAGGGCAGAATGGAGAAAGGCTTTAGTGTATGACAAGAAAATGAAGCAAAAAAAACCCAATTTATCCTGTGTTTATTACAGAACTTGCTACTTGAAAACACTCCAAAGCGTTACACTGGCTTTCACTGTGAATGAGTCTAAAAGCACATTTTGTTTTGTGGGTGGAAAAGTACTCAGCCTCTCAGCTGGGGTTACTGAACTTGGCAGTCTAGAGTCTGCACTGTGTTCAGAGGGCAAATAGCAGGGCATAGACTTGTGTGTATATGTGGATTAATACATACCTATATGTGTATATACCTATATATACATATGTGTGTATATATATGTTTGTGTGTGTGTAAATCTCCTGGTCCAGCTAGAATGGCTTTAATTTGCTGGAAATGTCCCCTTCTTTGTGCTACCATCCCTACTGAGTGTGTCTAAGGTCTAGATGACTGGATAGGGCTGGGTGCTAGTTTGGACCGGATGATCTTGGAGATATCTTCCAACCTGGTTGATTCTATGATTCTATGCTGGGTATCCAGGACCAAAGCTGTGCTAGTGAGAGATTGAAAATTAACACAGATTACAACAATCCAGTACCAGTTTCTGTCTTTCCGCTGTGGTTTTTTTTTGTTTGGTTGTTTGGTTTTCATTTGGGTTTTTTTCTTGTTTGTTTGGTTTTGGATTTGTTTGCTTTGATGGTTTGTTTTGGTTTGGTTGGGGTTTTTTCCTTCTTCTTCTTTTTTTTTTTTTTTTTTTTTTTTTTTTTTTTTTTTCCCCCCCAGTCATATATGCATAGTCCTTGAAGTCACCTTTGTACTTCACAGAAGAGTGGCAAATCAGAGGGACTTTCCTAGTTGTTAACCAGCACACTGGAACAGTATGCTGAGAGAAAAGACAGCCCCTGCTTTGTAAATGGGGACTAAACAAAAAAGGAAGATCACAGATCATAGACCATGAGATCACGGAATCAACCAGGTTGGAAGTGACCTCCAAAATCATCCAGTCCAACCTAGCACCCACACCTGTCCAGTCAACTAGATCATGACACTAAGTGCCTCATCCAGGCTTTTCTTCAACATCTCCAGGGACGGTGATTCCTCCCCTCCCTGGGCAGCCTATTCCAATTCCAATCACTCTCTCTGGTAACAACTTCCTCCTAATGTCCAGCTTAGACCTCTCCTGGTACAACTTGAGACTGTGTCCCTTTGTTCTATTGCTGGTTGCCTGGCAGAAGAGACAGACTCCCACCTGGCTACAGGCTCCCTTCAGGTAGTTGTAGACAGCAATGAGGTCCCCCCTGAGCCTCCTCCTCCCCAGGCTAAATAACCCCAGCTCCCTCAGCCTCTCCTCACAGGGCTGTGTTCCAGACCTCTCACCAGCTTCGTTGCCCTTCTCCGGACGTGTTCCAGTATCTCAATATCTCTTTTGAATTGAGGAGCCCAGAACTGGACACAGTATTCAAGGTGTGGCCTGACCAGTGTTGAGTATAGGGGCAGAATAACCTCCCTTGTGCTACTGGCCACACTGCTCCTGATCCAGGCCAAGATGCCAGTGGCTCTCTTGGCCACCTGGGCACACTGCTGGCTCATCTTCAGCCTACTATCTACTGGCACCCCCAGGTCCCTTTCTGCCTGGCTGCTCTCCAGCCACTCTGTCCCCAGAGATTGTGTTCATGACATTTCTCAATCAGTTTTCTGCCTGATGGGACATATCTTGCTGGGACTCCTCTTCAAAGAAGAGGATCATGGAAGACCATGATCCATCATGCTCTCACATATGCTAGCTAGACTTCCATCAAATGAATGATAATGGCAACTATAACACAGCCTGTCCTCTGAAGCACTGGCTTGAAGCACAGCTTGAACAAGTTGTGCAGGCTATAGAATCATAGAGTCATAGAATCAACCAGGTTGGAAGAGACCTCCAAGATCTTCCAGTCCAACCTAGCACCCAGCCCTAACCAATCAACTAGACCATGGCACTAAGTGCCTCATCCAGTCTTTTCTTGAAGACCCCCAGGGACGGTGCCTCCACCACCTCCCTGGGCAGCCCATTCCAATGGCAAATCAGTCTCTCTGTGAAGAACTTCTTCCTAATATCCAGCCTATTCCTACCCTGGAACAACTTGAGACTGTGTCCCCTTGTTCTGTTGCTGGTTACCTGGGAGAAGAGGCCACCCCCCACGTGGCTACAATGCCCCTTCAGGTAGTTGTAGACAGTAATAAGATCACTCCTGAGCCTCCTCTTCTCCAGGCTAAAGAGGCCCAGCTCTCTCAACCTCTCCTCATAGGATTTGTGCTCCAGGCCCCTCACCAGCTTTGTTGCCCTTCTCTGGACATGTTCCAGCACCTCAACATCTCTCTTGAATTGAGGGGCCCAGAACTGGACACAGTACTCAAGGTGTGGCCTGAGCAGTGCTGAGTACAGGGGAAGAATAACCTCCCTTGTCCTACTGGCCACACTGTTCCTGATGCAGGCCAGTATGTATGGCCTGATGATGGCATGAAGAGGAGGATGAAGGGAGGAAGAAAAGAAATTTTGTAATCAATCATTTTGGGAGACACAGATGTAATTTCCAACAGGAAAGGCATTTCTGCATGGTGTGCTGTTGTTTATTCTGCATGTATCTGCGACCAGTTGTGATTTACTTTGGTTTAGTAGTTGAATTGAAAGATTGGTCAGAGAAGTAGCATAGTGTTGGCCTGCCTTTTCAGAGTTATTAAGATTGTTTTGGGGTTTTTTTTTGCTATTTATTAATTATTTCAGACGCAACTACTTTAAAATGCACAAGTAATGCATTCAGCATAATAAGCCTTCAGCAAAACAAATTAAAGAGCGACTTCTACTTCTGAAGTTTTAAATTTCTCAGGTGAAACTTTCAGTTGTAATTCAGCAAAATTGATAAACACTTCCCCTTCTCTTAAAAGAACAATTTGTCACAAATTTTGTAACCAAAAAATCATGCATTTGGACTTAAGGAAAATTATGACATGCCAGCAAAGCTGAACAGAGTTACACAGTCTGTCAGCACTCAAAGTAGTAGGCACAATGTGAAAGCTATTACCAAAGTTCATTTGGTTTTGGAACATTAAAAATAGACTTAGAGATTTCAACTATCATTCAGCTTCCTACCCTGTGCAGTGTGTGGCTACTGAACCCTCCTACATGCAGATGCAGAAGAGTGGCTGCCTGCAGTTTCACTTCTGCTGTGTCATGAAGTAAGGAATGGGTTTGAGCTCAGGCTTACAAGGGCTAAAATTTGTCCTTTCAGGCAACTTGTGAAAGTGGTGTATTACTGAAACAGATCAACACAGCCAGACTATCCTGTAAGCAGGTTTATAGTTTCACATCATTTCCATGTGAGGGCCTCCTCTCATGGCATGGTTAGATCTGTAACAATTTAACTAATATTAATATGATAATCTGTAATTATTTTGAATAATAGGTAACCAGTATTTGAATAATATTGATATTGGCAATTTTTATAAACAATAAGAGAGTTGTTGGGTTTTCAGGTAGATCAAGAGAAATGTTATTTAAAATATTTTACTCATGACTGTGGTAGTTTAAGCCTAGCTGGGATATTTTAGTGAGAGGAATTAGATGATAGGCTGTGAAAAGGAAACAATGCTGATGTCTACTGCACTCATAGACTTGCTGAGATGTATAAAAACAAGAACACAAATATAGATAACAGAGTTGCTCTCTGGCTCTGGCTGCCTGCACTTCTCTCTCTCTAACCTGCTGTCTGACTAATCTGTTTGCTTTCTAACCCCTCTGGCCGATTCTCCAAACTCACCTTGAACATAAGGCAAAGTCTGGGATAAGGTAGTAGAGTGGTGGAAAGGAGGTGGAAGGGTGGTTGGGAGCCCCTCTTGGGGACTGTGATTTCTGGGAGGGATGTTGTGTTTCTGTATTACCTTTATCACTTGTTTATATAGAATCATGGAATCATAGAATCAACCAGGTTGGAAGAGACCTCCAAGATCATCCAGTCCAACCTATATTATAAGTATCTACTCATATATTGTGCTAAGCTGTAAAGATAAATCTTCATTTCTTAATTCCCATCTTGACTGAGTCTGGTCTGGGTGATTTTCTTAAGTATGGGGAGGTGGGTAACACCCAAACCATCACAATGACCACAGAAGGAGATTTGTAAGATGATTTTTCTTCCCCTCCAGTATCCAGCTTGAAAAACATTCTCTGTCCTAGAGGAAGTTTCATATAGCATTTTGTTTGATGAGTGGAAATCTTAAATTTGTTTCTTTCCTTAGATGTGATAAAAGATGTGGAAAACTCTGAAAAGCCCAAAGGGAAAATGAATATTTTTTTCTTAAGTTGAATTTCATTCTATATTCTAAAAGAGCTCCTGGGTCCATTTATATTAATTTACTCACATTAATTTTTTTTTCTCTTCTCAGTCTTTGATACCTCATGTGTAAGCAGAACATATACATGCAAAAGTTGACAGTAGTGGTTTATTAATTCTTTTATGCAGGCAGAATGTTCATGGCAATTAAAGATAATTCAGCACTCAAACATGAACAAAAGAAATGTTAATAAGTCTGTCAAAAACTCAGTTCAAAGATATAAAAAGGAGGAAAAAAATGAAATGATGAAGTAATTTATCTTAAAATATGCTACAAAATTTTAATAGCAGTGCCAGGCAGTGCATGTCATCTTTCCTTTTTAAAACTTGCTTTCTTGGTTTTCACTTGGTTGTGAAAATTCACTGGAGCTGGATGTTTGGTTTTGAAAAGCTTAACTGGGAAAAGATTTGTTCATTGCTGGATAAATTAGCAGAAAAAAACCTTCTATGCTACTGGTTTGCAGTCATAAAAAAATGAATAATACTGAACTTTTGAGTTTGTATGGTTCTCTTAAGTATGTGGAGAAGTGCAGGGTTGATTTTTGGCTTTGTTTTGTTTGGTGTCTTTTGGCCTTTTTTATTACTATTTTATAAAATGTACTTTTAATAATAAGGCAACTCCTGATGTGTTGTAAACATCTTATTTTTTTCACTTTTTAATACATGTGTAAGTAAAACAGGAGGACTGCACAGCTCAAAGTATTTCAATAGTCACATCTTGCACACAGAATCACAGAATCAGCCAGGTTGGAAGAGACCTCCAAGATCATCCAGTCCAACCTATCACTCAGCCCTAGACAATCAACTAGACCATGGCACTAAGTGCCTTAGCCAGGCTTTTCTTCAACACCTCCAGGAATGGCAACTCCACCACCTCCCTGAGCAGCCCATTCCAATGGCAAATCACTCTCTCTGTGAAGAACTTCTACCTAATATCCAGCCTAGACCTCTCCCAGCACAACTTGGGACTGTGTCCCCTTCTTCTCTTGCTGCTTGCCTGGCAGAAGAGACCAACCCCCACCTGGTTGCAGCCTCCCTTCAGGTAGTTGTAGACAGCAATGAGGTCAGCCCTGAGCCTCCTCTTCTGCAGGCTGCACACCCCCAGCTCCCTCAGCCTCTCTTCACAGGGCTGTGCTCCAGGCCCCTCACCAGCTTTGTCACCCTTCTCTGGACATGTTCCAGTATCTCAACATCTCTCTTGACTTGCAAATATAATCTCTACCTCAGTTAATGTGAGATGACTAAAATGAGTGTTTCAGCTGTTTTCCCAGCATAAGTCATGCTGTCCTGAAACATTCTATATTTTAACATGCCATCTAAAATAAAAGAAGGCAGTGAACAACCCCCAGGTAGTGCACTAGGTCTATGCAACAAAGAAAATAACAAGGTAAGCAAACTACCATCCACTAGAGATGGATGAGATGGAATCCATTATCACCTAACGTTACCTGTTTGCAGAAACACCTTTCATCAAGCAGCCTTAGTTTTCTGGTGTAGGCTATGGGAGAAACAAACACAGAGTTTATGAGAGGAACAGACAGGGACAATTAATAAGTTCTTGTGTCTGTTTTATAAATCTACAATAGGAAATAATAAATGGCACCTAGAAATACCCATTCCTCTTCACTCTCAGGGGAGTCTAGACTAGTAGTTCAGCTGTCAGCTCCTAGTCTGTAAATGTCTGCAGTTACTCAGAAGTACATGACTTAGATTCATTTCCAGAAGGTGTTTTAGTTTTCCTGGTTAGCTTTCTTGGTTAAGTTATAAGGATCTGAACTATAGAATATTAAAGTAGCTTCCAAGAAGTATGAAAAGCGTGCATGTCCTTATTACCTTGGTAAGAGAAACACTTTGTGTGAAAACATCCCTAGTTCTGAGCTACTGTCCACAGTCTTGCATGCAGATGTTGAGCTGGCTACCAGTAAGTCAGACCCAATGGCAGCTCCTCCTCAGCCTTCAGTGTGAAGTGAATGCCTGGAATCTTTCTAACCCTGAAGTTTCTGGCTGCAGAAAGCCTGAGGTAATAGGTAGCAGGGAGACAGGGCCAGTCCTCAGCTGATTGTATGAGTCTGACACCAGTCAGTCCTTCCAGCTTAGGAAGTTTGAGGTACATGCAAAGTTCCACTTCTCTGAAGTGCTGTGACGGTTTGGGTGTTGCCCATCCCCCAACTCTTATGAAATCACCCAGTCTAGACTCAGCAGCTGGAAATTAAAGAATGAAGCTTTATGTTTACAGCTTAGCACAATGCACAAGCAGGTATTTACAATATCTGCAGCTATATACAGAAATAGACAAGTTAAAAAGTAATACAGAAACACAACAGCTCTCCCAGAAACCTGAGTCCCCAGGAGGAGCTCCCAACCACCCTTCCACCTCCTTTCCACCCCTCTACCTTATTCCAGACTTTGCCTTATTTTCAAGATGATTTTGGAGAATTGGCCAGAGGGGTTAGAAAGCAGCCAGATTGGTTACACAGCAGTTTAGAGAGAGAGAAGTGCATGCAGCCAGAACCAGAGAGCAGCTGTTGCCTATAGTTGTGTTCTTGTTTCCGATACATCTCAGCAAGCCTCTGAGTGAAGTAGACATCAGCATTGTTTCCTTTTCTCATCCTATAATCTAATTCCTCTCACTAAAATATCCCAGCTAGGCTCAAACCAGCACACGTGCACTGACTGCCTTTGTGGTCAGTCACATCTGGACAAAGTGACCTAGAGAAGGTATGTGTTTCCCAGCATTATTTGTGGCACTAAGTGAAGAATAATATGGAAGCAGGCTTCTAAGTATTTTTTCCACATAATGGTTTTGCTCCACCTCACTCTTCTCACTGAGGAAACAGAGTTTCAGAGATATCCTTTGGTGAGTTCAAATCATTATGCTTTCTATATTTGCTCTTACACAATGATTAGCAGAAGCTAATTTGCTCACTGAGTTTTCATTTCTTGCTTGGGCATGCCTTGTGCTCTTGCATTTTCCCAGACATAGTTATGCAACTCTGTGAAGGTAAGTTAGTGATGGACAAGGGCACAGCTACTCTGTGTTAAGCAACAGCTAACTATATGTTTTTTTGTCAAGATTCCTGTTAAGACATGTAGCTCAGCTTTCATTGGGAGAAGAGAAGCACACATTTGATAGTGACAGTAGGTTAAAATTATTCCACAATTTTAAATGAAAAATAAAATCAATAGGTTTGATTTGTGTTGTTTTCTCTGCAATTGAATGGATCCCAAGTTCCCTGCAAACTTAGTTTTCATTTTCTTTTGTAGTTCCAGTTATTTTAAGTAACGAAATAAAACTGCAAATGAAAGCTACTCCATATTTTGCCTACATTTAAGCAACCTGAGGCATTTTTGCTGTCTCCAAAATTATTTCTCTTCCCATTTTTCTTAATTTTAAACCTTATTTTCAAAACTTACAGGAAAAAAATCCCACCACAGGCTACCAGAATGTTAGGGGTTGGAAGGGACCTGAGGAGATCGTTGAATTCAACCCCCCTGCCAGAGCAGAACAATACCATCTGACACAGATCACAGAGAACACTACCACTGCCAAAAGCCCCACAGGAACCACGCTAGGATTTTATCCTGCTAAATGAATCTCAAAGTAAGCTCACTTAAATCACAGATTTATCCTGAGGTTAGTGAAAACTGAAGGTATTTCAAGTATTAGATGCATAATGGCATTAGTGAGAAAAGCAGTAGCTGCTATGATTACTACCTGACTTGGATACAGACCAAGAAATTAGCATAGAAAACTTACTGGTGACATATTAACTAAAAATTTTAAATCAACTTTTCAGTTTTATGGTGTTTTGGGTTGTTTTTTAATTGGCATTTGTTTTGTCAGAGTATGTTTTGGAATGGAGCCTTCTAAGATTTCCTGTGGTCCTGGAAACTTCACTTGGTTGTTGAACGAGGAGAATAGGTCAAAATTATGCAGATGTAGCAATTGCAGATTCCTGAACAACTGAGTAAGTGTGTTGGCACAGATAACATTGCTGTAGTGCAAGCCCCAACAGGAATGTGTTTCTGACTCAGAGGAAAGGTAACATATTCACTGTGAAGCTTGGAATGCCACGGAAGCAATGCACAGAGCAAATAAACATGATTCACAGGCAAAGAGCCATGAATCCCTGAAAACTCCACTGTGTGTGGAAGCCCCAGAAGGGATCTGTCAGTTCCCCCCAAACTCTCCAAGCTAAGTGTCAGGTAAGAGGAAATTATGATCCTGCGCCATATGTCATTAGTGGGTCTAAAGCATAAAACCTCTGTGCAATAAAGAGCAGTGAAATACAAACTTTCCACATGGATAAACTGCATTCTCTTCAGTCCCAAAGAGGGGCTTCAGACCTGTGATAAGGAGAAATGGACCTACTTTTGTTCTCATAAGCTGGCTCCCTAAAGTACTTTATCTGCTGATGGACCATGGGAAAGCAGCTGCTGAGATCCCACTCCAAGGTTGCTGGAGAGAGGGAGTTGTGTCCAACCAGTTCAGTGGACAATTTATACTGTGTATTGGTTTTGGCTGGCTGGCCTCACTAGGGGCAACGTGAGACTAAAACCAATACATAGCCTCCCATCCCTCTTAGTGAGGCCAGCCAACTAAAACCAGCACATGCTGTTGGAGACCATGTTTGGAGGAGAAAGGAGAACAGGTGCCTTAATTCATACATGTTTCTCTTTGAGCAGCCCTTAGTGGATGACAGTTCTCAGAGGACTTTCACCCCCTGTTTTACTTTGCAAGTGTTTGGCACCACATGCTCTCTCTTATTGTCTTGCATTGACATTGATGGCAGTCTCACATGCATTAGAATATGTTTGTACCTTGTTCAGGAAGGAAAGGGCAATCTGACATCATAAGCTTGACCACATGGTAAATTCATGCCATAATTTACATATAGAAATGCAATAGTATTGCCATTCTGTCATGTCAATAAAATTGTGGACTTTAATTAGACTTTGCAAGTTCCAATGTACCACAGACAGCAAAATCAGAAATGTAGTTTGTCTCTGAAAAGGGCTGAGAATCTTTCAGAGGCTCTATGTGTTTTCATGCTCTTGTGTACATTGATTCTGTGCCTGCTTAGTCATTAATTCACACAGGTCAATAACCTGGACTGGGAGCTGAGCTGTAACATTCAAGAATAACATAAACAAACAACGAGACAATGTGGTAGTTTAGGAGGGATGATGTGGTGGTTTGGATGTAACCTGCCCCCCCACACTAAAGAAGGTACCCAAACTAGACTCAGCCAGTTCTGGGAATATAAGTGAAGCTATTTATTTACAGCTAGCACAATATACAAGCAGATATTTACAGTATATACAGTTATAGACAGAAATATACAAGGTAAAAGTAATACAGAAACACAACTCCCCTCCCAGAAACCTGAGTCCCCAGAAGGGGCTCTCAACCATCCCTTCACCTTCCCCATGCCCCTCTCAACCTTACCCCAGTCCTAAGGAAGAATAGAGGTTCAGCCAAGAGGTTAAGAAGCAAGGTTAGTGGCAGTGAGGTTAGGGAGATGTAGCTCAGTCCGAAGCCAGCCAGAAAGTGAAGACAAAATGGTGAGAGTGTTATCTAATGTTTACATTCTTCTTCAGCAAGACTCTGAGGGAAGGAGACATCACCATTGTTTTCCTTTTTCAACCAATTATCTACTTTCTCTCAACAAAACATTCTACCCTGCTTCAAACTAGCACAATCCACCCCTGTCTACTTCGCTCAGAGTATTGCTAAGAACTATCTGATCTAATCTAAACAAATGGGCATGCTGTGCTTCCAGAGAACACTTGACACTCTGGAATGCCCCAACAGTCTAGTCTGCATATCTTGTAAGACCTCAAGAAAAATATCGGATCCTTTCACTTTGCCATCTACCAGCTTTCAATTGGTACCAGGCCAGTTTTCCCCTGCTACATAGACAAGACTTTGGATTATAAATTCTAATGAGTAAATTTAAAAAAACCCAAACAACAAACAAAAAAACCCTGAAATGACATAAGTCTGGGATTATAAAATTGCTGCCTCGACTGGTCCATTCGGAAATAGTGACATCAGACTGTGGAGTAATGGAAACTACAGACTTTTGTGTCATAAATGTATACCTTACAAAGGTATAATGGTAGGCAAATTATCATTTTAATAGCTTCCAGGATTTGTTTATATATGTATATATATATTATATATATATTGTATAGAATCATAGAATCAGCCAGGTTGGAAGAGACCTCCAAGATCATCCAGTCCAACCTAGCACTCAGCCCTAGACAATCAACTAGACCATGGCTTTAAGTGCCTCATCCAGACTTCTCTTCAACACCTCCAGGAACGGAGACTCCACCACCTCGCTGAGCAGCCCATTCCAATGCCAATCACTCTCTCTGTGAAGAACTCCCTCCCAACATCCAGCCTATACTTCCCCTGCCACAACTTGAGACTGTGTCCCCTTCTTCTCTTGCTGCTTGCCTGGGAAAAGAGACCAACCCCCACCTGGCTACAGCCTCCCTTCAGGTAGTTGTAGACAGCAATGAGGTCACCCCTGAGCCTCCTCTTCTCTAGCCTAAATAACCCCAGCTCCCTCATCCTCTCCTCACAGGGCTGTGTTCCAGGCCTGTCTCCAGCTCTATCGCCCTTCTCTGGACACGTTCCAGTATCTCAACATATATAACAATAATCTTATAATGTCTGAAGAAGTAAATATTTCAAATCAAGCAAAAATATAGTAAGCATACAGTTTAATACACCAAAGTTTCAAATTCATAGTTCTTTGAGAATTGAGAGGTTTCAGGGATCTTTCCATTTGCTATTGTCTTTGGGCAGATATTTCAGTCACAGCTCTAGGGCTGGCCAATTACTTGACCAAATCTAGGCTGCTGTCAGAGGAATTGCTTAGCAAAAAATAGCTGACAGAAGCCAATTTCTCATCATTCTCCAGATCTGCACCACTGTAGCTAACTCCAACTACTGGAATTCAGATGGAGCAATTCATAGGTAAATGAGCTTCAAATGGTTATGAAGAAGAAGAGAAATCTATAAGACTGAAAGATTTCTGCAGCTGTGAAAAATGTACCATCTGACAGAATTTAATGTTGTTTTTTTCTTTTGATATAAGCCCATATCTGCTAAGGGAACTAATGCATTTCCATATTTGATGCCCCATGAAAATATTACATTATGCTTCAAATTAAGACCAGGAAATTGCACATTTAGATGTTCCTAACAGCCACTGAAAACCTTTGGATAGTCATTTTCTTTTCCATCAAGAAATACGGACAGTAGGAAGCTGAGCTTCTTATTAAATTGTGCTAATTAATTAATGATGCATCATTAAAAATTTAAAATCCACCCTTTTTTGTCAAGTACTTGTATAAATTGTCTAGTCATAACAGACCTGATTGATTAATAGTACTTGTAAAATGTGGTTCTAGCCTGTTGGACATCCATTTGCACTTGTGCACTTGCAGCCTGGAGGGCCAACCAGATCCTAGGCTGCATCAAGAGAAGTGTGGCAAACAGGGCAAGGGAGGTGATTCTCCCCCTCTACTCCACTCTGGTGAAATCCCACCTGGAGTACTGCAGCCAGTTCTGGAGCCCCCATTAAAGGAGGGATGTGGAAATGAAGGAACGTGTCCAGAGAAGGACCACAAGGATGCTCAGAGGGCTGCAGCAGCTCTGCTATGAGGACAGACTGAAAGAGTTGGGGCTGCTCAGTCTGGAGAAGAGGAGGCTCCCAGGTGACCTTCTTGTGGCCTTCCAGCATCTGAAGAGGGCCTACAAAAAAGCTGGGCAGGGACTTTTTAGGCTCTCAGGGAGTGACAGGACTAGGGGGAATGGAGCAAAGCTGGAGATGGGTAGGTTCAGAATGGACATGAGGAGGAAATTGTTCAGCATGAGAGTGGTGAGAGGCTGGAGTGGGTTGCCCAGGGAGGTGGTTGAGGGCTCATTCCTGGAGGTGTTTAAGGCCAGGCTGGATGAGGCTCTGGCCAGCCTGCTCTAGGGTAGAGTGTCCCTGGTCATGTTAGGGAGGTTGGAACTAGGTGATCCTTGTGGTGCCTTCCAACCCTGACTCATTCTATGATTCTATGTTTCATTTGTTTAGAAAGTTTGTCCTTATGATGGGAACTGTTGTGAAAAGGTCCATTTCTATTAAATTCTACTAGAGTATTTAAAACAGGGCACAGAGAGTTGTGCTGGAGAGTGACAAGAAAACTGACAGAAAATGAGACCTTTTCCTTTTTTTATTGCATGCACCACATCTCTGAGACTCCATGTACGGTATATCCTCTGTTAAAAAAGAAAACTAACCAGATGTTCTTACATGGTTGGGTGTGGGTTTTTGGGGGTTGGTTTTTTTTTGTTGTTGCTGTTGTACTATTTTTTTTTTCCTGTTTGTTTCTTTAGTTTTGTTTTGGTTTTTTTTGTTTGTTTGTTTGGTTATTTGGTTTTGTTTGTTTGTTTGTTTTATGGTTCTGGTATGCTGATGGCATGCAAAATGTCTACAGCTAGAAACCAATGGTTAATTTAACATTTTATGATGGATCATGAACAATTCTAAGTTTATCTTTGGCTTACAGTAGTCATTGAGATAAATGACCTTTTCAGAAACTACATAAGCAAAGAAGCTGTGCTGGTTTGAGCCTAGCTGGGATATTTTAGTGAGGGGAATTAGATGATAGGCTGTGAAAAGGGCACAATGGTGATGTCTACTTCACTCATAGGATTGCTTAGATGTATAAGAGCAAGAACACAAACATAGATAACAGAGTTGCTCTCTGGCTCTGGTTGCCTCCCTTCTCTCTCTCTAACCTGCTGTCTGTGTGACTAATCCTTCTGCTTTCTAACCCCCCTGGCTGATTCGCCAAATGCACCTTGAACGTAAGGCAAAGTCTAGGATAAGGTAGAGGGGTGGACAGGGGGTGGCAGGGTGGTTGGGAGCCCCTCCTGGGGACTCCGATTTCTGGGAGAGCTGTTGAGTTTCTGTATTACTTTTTAACTTGTCTATTTCTGTCTATAGCTGTAGATACTGTAAATATCTGCTTGTGTATTGTGCTAAGTTGTAAATATAAAGCTTCAGTCTTTAATTTCCAGCTGCTGAGTCTAGTCTGGGTGATTTTCTTAAGGGGGGGAGGGGGGGGAGGACGGGTAACACCCAAACCATCACAGAGGCAAAAATTCATCCTGATCAACACCGAGAGGACATTGAGGTGATTTCAGACACATTCTGATGAGACATTCTTGATTCTGAACACAGCTTCATGGATAAAAGCCTGTACAGTAGCCTAGAATACCAATTGTTAATCTCATTTATTTTTTCCTATTGGGTATATGTGGAGTGGCATCCTAATTGAGTGTTAATGAGGAATTAATAAGAATTAAGTGCTTCAATAGCAGTTGGTGATTATTAGCTTTTTTAAGAGGGGGCAATTTAATTCTGAAGCATTTCCCTCACATTTTCAAACTGGGTATAAAACAAACATAAAGGCTATTAGCTCTCCCTTCTCCCCTCAAGCCCCACATTTTCATTCCTTCATTTAGTGACACTTTTTGGATCATTTTTAATGACAGCACTAGAAATCTGCCTCTCTTGCCTATGCAAAAGAAAAGGACTGTCCTAAGTTTTCGGTGAGCTTTCTGTATGTAGCTTACATCACTGTGTTTCATCTCAACTGAGATGAAGCCACTTCTAACAGAGTAAAGGTGTAGTTCAGTGTCCCTGTGCTCACTCAGTTCTCACCATGTCTGCTTAGCTTGAATCTGGGATATAGATATGTAGGATACTTAGCATCTGATTGGAGGTGGAGTTTGAAAGCAAACTGATTTCCTACAGGTTGCAAGGCACCTGCCAGGTGATAATGGCTCAAGATCACTGTAAAACTAAGCTAGATACGACCCAGAGAACACAGATGAGAGATTTTGCATTCCTTCTGCCTAACAAGGATTAGACTTTCTGTCAATAGCATCTCTTTGTGTTTTCATACATCAGTGAGACTGGTTATTTTAATTTATTCTATATTGATTTGATATGGGTAAATAAGGAGGGACACCTTCTTAGAGAGCCAATTTTTATCATCTTCTGGAAAATACAGGAAAAAGTAGCACTGTAAACTGAAAGGCAGCAGATACTACAAAACAAGGAAACCTTTACATTTTCTTACCTTTTTTTTTAATGGCTAGTGTGCTGGTATTTCTCTTCTGAAGTTGGCAGATGGATACAAGGTGTAATATTTTTCTTTCCTCAAAGCATTTTATGAATACCCACCTGAACATGAGCCAGCAGTGTGCCCAGGTGGCCAAGAGAGCCAGTGGCATCCTGGCCTGCATCAGGAATGGTGTGGTCAGCAGGAGCAGGGAGGCCATTCTGCCCCTGTACTCTGCACTGGTTAGACCACACCTTGAGTACTGTGTTCAGTTCTGGGCCCCCAGTTTAGGAGGGACATTGAGATGCTTGAGCATGTCCAGAGAAGGGCAACGAGGCTGGTGAGAGGCCTTGAGCAGAAGCCCTACGAGGAGAGGCTGAGGGAACTGGGATTGGTTAGCCTGGAGAGGAGGAGGCTCAGCGGTGACCTTATTGCTGTCTACAACTACCTGAGGGGTGGTTGTGGCCAGGAGAAGGTTGCTCTCTTAGGCAGCCAGCACCAGAACAAGAGGACACAGCCTCAAGCTACACCAGGGGAAATTTAGGCTCAAGGTGAGGAGAAAGTTCTTCACTGAGAGAGTCATTGGACACTGGAATGGGCTGCTCAGGGAGGTGGTGGAGTCACTGTCCCTGGAGCTGTTCAAGGCAGGATTGGATGTGGCACTTGGTGCCATGGTCTAACCTTGAGCTCTGTGGTAAAGGGTTGGATTGGATGATTTATGAGGTCTCTTCCAACCTTGGTGATACTGTGATACTGTGATACTTAGTGCCATGGTCTAATTGATTGGACAGGGCTGGGTGATAGGTTGCACAGGATGATCTTGGATGTCCCTTCCAACATGGTTCATTCTGATTCTATGATTCTATGAACTACCTCACATGAAAAGAAGATGAGGTTAAAATAAGGTACTGTGGTTCTTTAATACTTTTCCAGTTCCTCGGTTTCCCTAGTGATGGTGCTTCCTGAGCATTCCACAGCTAGCCAGAAATGTCACAGTATTTACAACCTGCACTCTGCTCTGAGTGGTGCTGGTGGAGAGATCACAGCCCTGTTTAGAACAGCTGCTAACTCTATTTCTACATATGTAAATACCAACTTTAAAAAATCAACATTTTAAAAACAGACAAGTTGAAATAAAACAAACATCTAATATGCATACAGTGCAAGGAAGATAGGCCAGCATTGGCTTATGAAAGATAAGATGAGTGGGCTGCCCAGGGAGGTGGGCTGTGTCGCTGGATGTGTTCAAAAAAAGACTGGACGAGACACTTAATGCCATGGTCTAGTTGATTGGACAGGGCTGGGAGATAGGTTGGGCTGGATGATCTTGGAGGTCTCTTCCAACCTCGTTGATTCTATGATTCTATGCCAAGCATGACTTATAAAGCAATAAGATTGAAATAATGTAAATAAAGAGAAAAAAAATAATGAATGTGAGGTATTTATCTTGGTCAGGTAATGTCAAAATCCGGCTAATTAACAACTCCAGCTTTGAGCTGGACTTGACTATCTCCAGAGCTACCTTCTAAACACAGCTGTTCTCTTGATGTTGTGATTCTGTAACATAAGGGGGAAATTATTCTTCATCTTGGACATAACAATGACTAGGTAACATGGGTCTGAGATTCATCTGTTTGTTCTCAAGTGTTGAAGACAGAGAGATCAGTCTAGCAAGGTTCTCACAAGAGTCTACTATGATTCTACACTAAGAAGATTGCCATCCCTGGAGGTGTTCAAAAAAAGACTGGATGAGACACTTAGTGCCATGGTCTAGTTTATTGGAGAGGGCTGGGTGATAGGTTGAACTGGATGATCTTGGAGATCTCTTCCAACCTGCTTGATTCTATGATTTTATGATTAGTATTCTAAGTTTTAGTCGATGGAGGAAGGAAGAAAAAAACAAAATGAACCCAAAAAGAAGTTATAAAAGTCAGTCTGGAAAAATACTTGATTATATTGAAATTGCAATTAATTTTCTCAGAGATGCAGCATTATATATTTAAAATAATGAACAAAGCCCAACAAAAAAAAAATCTCAGAAGTACTAAAATAGCAAACAAATGGACAAACTGGAAAAAAACAATCTTCACTTGAAGTCAGAGAAAATGAAGTCTTGCTGTAGACCCATTTTGTGAGAATGAATGGTAGCCTGCCTTGATCACAAGGGAATACAATTGTGGCAAGAATATCATTGAGAAAAAAAGGGCAAACCCCATAGCTGCATGGAATAACTTTTAACTACTCTTGATACATGACTGAATCAATATCACATAGTGATTAAAGCCACAAAGTGAGATCATCCTTGTTTGAATACCTTCATAAGGGACAATCTGTTTTTTTCAGGAACTGAAGTGTAAGACCCCGATGCGAAATGTCAGTCTCATGTTGAGACAGCTCTTGAAGGGCCTAGGGACCAAATAATAAATAGTTATTACTCTAAGACAGGATCTTACTTTGAGGTATTAAAAATGAAAAAAAAAACCCATGATTTACATGAGACTGTAAGAAGAGCAGGGCGAGGTCAGACTCAGTATCTACCAATTTCCTGTCTTTGAGAACAGCCAGAAGCAGATGTGTAGTAAAAGATTGTAAGGATAGAGTGAGCACACCGTAATGATTTCCTGTTATGCCCTTTCACTTTCCAGAATTCTTCTTCAGCTACTTTCTGAGACTACTATTTTAGAGTTATAAAGCAATATGAAGTATTCAGGAACACATATAACAGATATACATCCATATATACATGTACAGATAAATACACCAACAGTTATGTATACCTACAGGTACATATACATGCATGTACACTTAGGTTTATATTATTACCTGTACATATATGTCTAGCATGAATCCACTGACAATTTCTCTCCTTTTTTCTTAAATTTTATGTTACTTTAATAAATACCAGGGGTGTTCTGTTGCAAAATTCAAATTGTATCATGGGCCATTAGACTAATTTAGAACCATAGAATCAACCAGGTTTGGAGAGACCTCCAAGATCATCCAGTCCAACCTAGCACACAGCCCTATCCAATCAACTAGACCATGGCACTAAGTGCCACGCAATTGGCCTGCATAGCCCACATGACATTGTGCTGAGATTGCACCTGGCAAGACATCCTGCCTAGACAAGAAGTCTCCTGCCAAGACAATAAGTCTTGGAGATACACAGATTGTCCAGAGGAGCCAGGAGACAAGGTCAGAGATTGTCTGTCTCCTTTTCCCAGAATCCTGGGAAGAACCAAGTCTCAGTGGCCAACAGGACAGAGTCCCCTGAAAGCATTTGGGTACTGTCTGGGACTGTAGCTAGCCCCATGAGTCAGGTAATAATAGTTTTGTGAGTAAATGCTTAAAAGCCTCTTTGTAATTCTCCGTTGCCTTCTGCCATAAGCAGAAAAGAACTCCTTGAGTCCATCTAGTGGGCAAGCAGTATATTGACTGCAAGCATCATTTAACTGTGAGAATCTTCTCTTCCAGTTCAATTAATGTTTATATATTTTGCTGGTTATTACTACACCTAGTTATTATCTGTACAATGTTTCCATGACCGTGTGAAGAACTGATTATTATTAAAATTAGTGGTTAGGGGTGGCAAAAGTTCTGTATATCAAAATTAATAAACAATATTAATTTTGGGAAAATATCATCTCACATTAATTAATTTCCTCTTCATAACACCAACCAAAAAAACCAAAAAAACCCTGTTAATCTAGCAATGTCAGGGAGCTTTTGAGCTCATTTTATACTATAGCCAGATAAGAAATGATTCTTTTATAAAAATATTTCTCTCTTCCATTTCAGAGAGAGATGTTTTCTAAGTATGCCCTGAGACTAGTAGACCTACTGGCCAAACACAAACCAAGACTTTGATACATGTTGTGTTTCACTTCTAAGTTCCTAGAGTTGAACTCAACATGAAAGTTGGCTGGCCTTCAAGAAAGGTAGCTCCTGTGACAAAGGCAGTGTGGAATGTCAGAAAAGACTAAAGGAAATATTTTTGTGGAGATTTTAAAGTTGAAAAATTTCAGTTCATGCCTTGGACTGTTTTTGTAGAAAAGCTGCACAGTAAACAACTATCTACTTAAAACCACCAACTATCTACTTAAAAACTGCAAGAAGACAGTGCTTTTTTTAACTGTAGCACAGATTGTGTGGAGGAAAACTCCTACAGATTAAAGAAATAAAGGAAAGGTGGAGCATAACAGGTGACACTGTTGACACCTGTAATGACCACCCTGCTGGAATTCCACTACACAACATCTAAAGAATCTCAAACTAAAATTGCATTTATTCTAATATACTGCCATTTGGGGGTTTAGGTTAACACTTGGCCTTTTTTTTTTTGTCATCTGCAGGTTACTTAGCCATGTTTTCATTAGCACATGAACTACAGAAAAAATTTGATATGTCCCAAAGAACTCAGAGTGAATGTTTACTTACAGTGATTTATATTACATAAAATAGATGGTTAGAATCTACAAAACACAAAAAAACCCTACAGAAATAGGAAAGAGCTCAATTTACATCCTCTTCATTATCTTTATTGGTGATCTGGACAAGGGGATTGAGTCCATCATCAGTAAGTTTGCAGATGACACCAAGATAGGAGCAGGTGTGGATCTGTCGGAGGGTAGGAAAGCCCTGCAGTGGGACCTTGCCAGGCTGGATGGGTGGGCAGAGGCCAATGGGATGAGATTTAACAAGGCCAAGTGCAGGGTCCTACACTTTGAACACAACAAGCCTAAGCAGCGTTACAGGCTGGGAACAGAGTGGCTGGAGAGCAGCCAGGCAGAGAGCAACCTGGGAGTACTGGTAGATAGTAGCTGAAGATGAGCCAGCAGTGTGCCCAGGTGGCCAGGAGAGCAAATGGCATCTTGGCCTGTATCAGAAAGAGTGTGGCCAGTAGGACAAGGGAGGTTATTCTTCTGCTGTATTCAACACTGGTCAGGTCACATATTGAGTCCTGTGTCCAGTTCTGGGATCCTCAATTCAAGAGAGATGTTGAGATACTGGAACGTGTCCAGAGAAGGGCAATGAAGCTGGTGAGGGGCCTGGAGCACAGCACTGTGAGGAGAGGCTGAGGGAGCTGGGGGTTGTTTAGCCTGGAAAAGAGGAGGCTCAAAGGTGATCTCATTGCTGTCTACAACTATCTGAAAGGGAGGCTGTAGCCAGGTGTGGGTTGATCTCTTCTGCCAGGCAATCAGCAACATAACAAGGGGACACAGTCTCAAGTTGTGCTGGAGGAAGTATAGTCTGGATGTTAGGAGGGAGTTCTTCCCAGAGGGAGTGATTTGCCATTGGAATGGGCTGCCCGGGGAGGTGGTGGAGTTGCTGTCCCTGGAGGTGTTGAGGAAAAGCCTGGATGAGGCACTTAGTGCCATGGTCTAGTTGATTGTAGGGGGCTGGGTGCTAGGTTGGACTGGATGATGTTGGAGGTCTCTTCCAACCTGGTTGATTCTATGATTCTATGATTCTCTAAGTATCTCTCTTCTTTTAATCATGCCTCTTCCATCTGATTAATATGTCATATGGTACACCTCATATATTCCTTATCTCAGTATATTTAATATCAGTGAATGAATTTGTTTCAGCATTGCAACATGCCAAATATGAGCTCACAGGTATATCAGTTTTAAATGAGCAATTCCTTAGAATTTTCAGTGTCATAAAAAATGGTTGGAAGGCAGGTTTCCAGAATATTCTCCATGTGTGGGAGTAATTTTCTACAGCCAGGAGCCAGGAGAATTTAGTTCTTAAAAGCACTTTGCTCTATGGAACAACTAATCCATGAGGCTGCATTTGCAGTTAGCAGTCTGCATCTTTAAGATTTTTTTTTGTTGCCACAGGAGAGCACTAGCAACAAGGCATAATCAGGGATGTAAGGAGGGGAAGAGTACACCTTTTCTGACACCTGCCTTGCACCTTCAGACACAGTAGCCTTTCAAAAACTCAAATTATAGCTCCTCTGTAACATTCTCTAATGTATTTTTCTTACAGTACACATCCAGTTTCCCAATTTCCTTTAGAGCTGATAAAACTTCCCCAACACTTTTATCTGTTTCCCCTCCTGATCCAGGCAGTAGGTCAAGACCTGTTCCTAACTCCAGCTCAGTTTCCAGCTGCTAACTTCCTTATCTCCCAGGAGTAAGAAATTAAAACATGGAATAGTAGCTATTTCACAATACATCCCCATGAGTTGGAGCAAAGAATTAACAAGAAGACTGACAGGAAGCAGTAAGGAGTTGTAAGTATCTCTTTATGTATGTTGATGAAAACCTTTTTGATTCAGTTAGTTATTATTGTAACTGTATTTCATAATATTTTTCATTATTTATCAAACTGCATTTTGGCTATCAATAAATATTTCTAATTGCAAATACATGTTGTGTCTCCTGAACTCTGACAAAATGGTGAGTCAGAGTTGTGAAAACCATTCAGTGTCACAA
Organism: Pogoniulus pusillus; assembly: GCF_015220805.1. NCBI lineage: Eukaryota > Metazoa > Chordata > Aves > Piciformes > Lybiidae > Pogoniulus > Pogoniulus pusillus. Next base: position 34,450,630 of record NC_087270.1, read on the forward strand.
GCTCTATGAGGAGAGGCTGAGGGAGCTGGGGGTGTTTAGCTTAGAGAAGAGGAGGCTCAGGAGTGACCTCACTGCTGTCTACAACTACCTGAAGGGAGGCTGTAGCCAGGTGGGGGTTGATCTCTTCTGCCAGTCAACCAGCAGCAGAACAAGGGGACACAGTCTTAAGTTGTGTCGGGGGAGGTCTAGTCTGGATGTTAGGAGGAAGTTGTTGGATGTTAGGAAGAAGTTGTTGCCAGAGAGAGTGATTGGCATTGGAATGGGATGCCCAGGGAGGTAGTGGAATCACCATCCTTGGAGGTGTTGAAGAAAAGCCTGGACGAGGCACTTAGTGCCATGGTCTAGTTGATTGGACAAGGCTGTGTGCTAAATTGGATTTTGGAGGTCTCTTCCAGCCCGGTTGATTCTATGATTCTGTGATTCTCTGTGTGTCCAGGCAATAATATAGTCTACCTGCTGCACATAATTGCTAAACCTCGTAGGCAGCTTAATTAATTGGATGGCTTTTTTAATAGGCTGAAAAATCCTTTTGGAGCAAATCTTGTATTTGTTCTGTGCTTGGGGGTCATCCCCTGAGTAGGTAGTTAGCTGCTAGCCACACCACTTCCCAGGGAGGAAAGCGTGACCACATCTAGGTTCTGTGTTTTAAATACTGCATTAGAGGTCAGATGTCTGGCTTTCAGAGGCTAAATTCTACCCAAAGGCATTTATTTTCATTTTTTAGTGTGGTAGATTTTAATATAAATAGGCTTTTTTTTTTTTTTTTTTTTTTTTTTTTTTTTTTTAAACCTATGGTATTACCTTTTATTCCTTTCATCCTTAAAAATGTGTTTATTTGATGCTGCTTTCATTTGTTATGACAATCAACAGTACTTTGACAGGTATTTGAATTATTTCTCCTTAATGATCCTGATCTCTGAAGCTAACAGTGCCATTAAGTGCTGAAAATCCCTCTGGTTTATTAATGTTCTGTAGAGTTAGATAATCTCTATGATCCTCCTGCCTAAAACTTCTCTAGAACAGATACCTGATGAATTTCAATCATCGAAAAGGCCAACACCTTAGCTAAACTCCAGGTCATTCTCATGTTTAAAATTCATGGTTTTGCTTCCCACATTTGCCTGCTTCCTGATATAAGATTGGGGAGAAAAAAAGAAACAAGATTGAAAACTTTGTGTTCGTATTTCATGAGACTCTAAGATACATAAGAATGAAAAGCTTCCTTTCTTCTTTCTTTCTTTCTTTCTTTCTTTCTTTCTTTCTTTCTTTCTTTCTTTCTTTCTTTCTTTCTTTCTTTCTTTCTTTCTTTCTTTCTTTCTTTCTTTCTTCCTTTCTTCCTTTCTTCCTTTCTTCCTTTCTTTCTTCCTTCCTTCCTTCCTTCCTTCCTTCCTTCCTTCCTTCCTTCCTTCCTTCCTTCCTTCCTTCCTCATAGGCTTTTTGATACAGCTTTTTCAATATTTGGCTTGTTGTTTTTTTTTTTTTTGTTGGTGGTTTGTTTGTTTGTTTGCTTTTTTCTCTACTGGGAATTTCTTCATTGAGGCTCTAGAAGAGATGCCTTTCAGGAAATAGATCAGGACTGAGCAGTTACAAAAAGCCCAGTTTGTCATTTTCCTTGGCTCTCCAGAATCATTTGCAACCCTGGTGTTGGGTGTACAGTGAGTGAGTCAGGAGGTCACAAGTTGGTGTGAGAAAGTTTTTGAAGGAAAGCAACAAAATCACGCAGGAAGCTTGAAGTATCTTTCTTCTCAAAGCTAAATAGTTAACTCAGGATGTCACATTAGCACAGCTATGCTGCCTCTTGTATCCAAATCATTCATTGCTGGCCCAGATATCTCTCATGGATCTGCAATATACCGCATAGACACGCACACGATTGTGTGATCCTTACTTTCTAACTGCCTGCACTGCAGCTCTAGGGTCTGGTTTGCAGAAATTGTGTACCCTCACAGCTGCCACAGCTGTCTGTGGGTTGCTGTGTTGGACGTCTAATCTTCTGTGTAATTCTTAGTACTCCACAAAATCAGGTTCTGTGTATCTCTGACTGAATGAGAAAATTAGTGGGCACTTTGGATATTTGTATCTGCGTGTCTCAGTTCTCAATCTGTAAAATGGGGATGATAATTTCATCAGATGGTTGTAGTAGTAAAGTCATTAGTCTAAGCAGAGCACTGATGAGTACCAGAAGAAAAGCCATAGGAAATGAATAACTCTGTATTCAGAGCAGGGTTTAAATAATGTGCAGTATTGCATTGAACCACTCATTGAACATAAGCAAGAAAACAGCTATTGAATAGTTGTTCATTACATGGACAGTTGCCATTCTCTGCACTTGCAGCAACCATGAAATAAAAAATACTATATGAACCTATAATTAAAGACTGCATCAAATTGTGGATAGAAAAAAGGCATCTCAATATATTTGCTTTGAAAACTGTAATATTGATATTCCCTTGCTTCCAACTGTTTCATTTTGTGCCCTTTATGTTTCCACTTCGATGTTGAAAAACATAGACTACAATAATTGCTGTGACTTTTTAGGCAGTTGGAAAATAAAATTTGAAATAATTTATGTAATGTTTACCTGGTCTCTGAACTGCTTTGTTTAAGCTGGAAGAGTGATAGGAGCAAAATCGGTTTCTGATTCATCAAATCCTATGGCCATTTTTTCATAATCCATTTAACATGAGAGATGGATTTAATTTCCTATGATCCTAATTTTGCTTTTGCTGTGTAGACTCCCTATCCATCTCTTTCCTGAGAGGAAAACATAATTTGAGGAAAAAGACTCTGTGACTGTCAAAATAGAGTGCGGACATCAGAGTGAATATACCTACCCACACCGAATAACATTCTGCTTTTCACTCTGAAGTTTATTTAGATGCTGTTCATATAACAGTTGTGAATATAAAGACCGCCTGGACAGATGGGCAGAGGCCAATGGGATGGCATTCAATAGCTCCAAGTGCAGGGTGCTGCACTTTGGCCACAACAACCCCATGCAGAGATACAGGCTGGGGTCGGAGTGGCTGGAGAGCAGCCAGACAGAGAGGGATCTGGGGGTGCTGATTGATACCCACCTGAACATGAGCCAGCAGTGTGCCCAGGTGGCCAAGAGAGCCAGTGGCATCCTGGCCTGCATCAGGAATGGTGTGGTCAGCAGGAGCAGGGAGGTCATTCTGCCCCTGTACTCTGCACTGGTTAGACCACACCTTGAGTGCTGTGTTCAGTTCTGGGCTCCCCAGTTTAGGAAGGACATTGAAATGCTTGAGCGTGTCCAGAGAAGGGCAACGAGGCTGGTGAGAGGCCTTGAGCACAGCCCTACGAGGAGAGGCTGAGGGAGCTGGGATTGGTTAGCCTGGAGAAGAGGAGGCTCAGGGGTGACCTTATTGCTGTCTACAACTACCTGAGGGGTGGTTGTGGCCAGGAGGAGGTTGCTCTCTTCTCTCAGGTGGCCAGCACCAGAACAAGAGGACACAGCCTCAGGCTGCGCCAGGGGAAATTTAGGCTGGAGGTGAGGAGAAAGTTCTTCACTGAGAGAGTCATTGGACACTGGAATGGGCTGCCCGGGGAGGTGGTGGAGTCGCCGTCCCTGGGGCTGTTCAAGGCAAGGTTGGACGTGGCACTTGGTGCCATGGTCTAGCCTTGAGCTCTGTGGTAAAGGGTTGGACTTGATGATCTGTGAGGTCTCTTCCAACCTTGGTGATACTGTGATACTGTGATAAACAACAAATCTCTATAGAAACATTTTGTTGATGTAGTTACCAACAGTTACCAGCAGTTATTTGCTGCACAACTGTTTTCACTGAAATATAAAGTGAGACCATAAACTACCCTTTTTACAGTGATGTACCATTGCAAATGTGGTATACCTCAGTCAATAGGAATAGAAGGGATACACCAATAAGTACATCTTAAAATACAGTAATTATTACCCCTATTTCCAGTTTCTTTCAACCCCATCATGACAGAACAAAGTGATACTTCTCACACTGATGTGTCCTCAACAAACAGCTTATCTGAAGTCAGCAAGACATTAAACAATGTCAATAAATGAAGCTTTTGCTTCAAACTTTCCAGAATTAGCAACAAATGTTCATAATCTCATGCAATTTCTTTCCAACTCTGGATAAGCTGAAACATGTGTGATATCACCCATAAGTAGCCAGAATGAGATTAATTGTACTGAAGTATAGAAATCTAGTGTGCATGCTTTGAAATCTCTGACAACCAACTTCATTTCCAACAACCAACTTCATCTCCCTTTCTAAGTGCAAGCATTTTAGAACTCAGTCTATCTATCATTTTAGGATATCCAATTCCAGATGAGATAGAAAACACCTAGAAATTTTTATTTCCTGCCTCACTATGAGAAACTCAGGACAACTAATTCAGACAGAAAAAGGCACATCTGCTCATAATGTCCCAATTTGTTGCTAAATTGATAACAATGGACACATACATATTCACTATATTAGAGCTATGGGACCTAGGGGTACTGGTTGATAGCCAACTGAACACGAGCCAGCAGTATGCCCAGGTGGCCAAGGATGACAAAGGCATACTGGCCTGTATCAGGAATAATCTGGCCAGCAGGACCAGGGAAGTCATTCTGCCCCTGTACTCAGCACTGGTCAGGCCACATCTTGAGCACTGTGTCCAGTTCTAGGCCACTGAATTTAAGAAAGATGTTGAGGTGCTTGAACGTGTCTAGAGAAGGGCACCAAGGCTGGTGAGGGGGCTGGAGTACAGCCCTGTGAGGAGAGGCTGAGGGAACTGGGGGTGTGCAGCCCGGACAAAAGGAGTCTCAGGGGTGACTTCATTGCTGTCTACAACTACCTGAGGGGAGGCTGTAGGCAGGTGGGGGTAGGTCTCTTCTCCCAGGCACCCAGTGACAAAACAAGAGGACACAGTCACAAGTCGTGCCGGGGTGGATTTAGGCTAGACATTAGGAAGTTCTTGTCAGAGAGAGTAATTGGCATTGGAATGGGCTGCCCAGGGAGGTGGTGGAGCCACCATCTCTGGAGATGAATCAAAGGAGACTGGATGAGGCACTTAGTGCCATGGTTTAGTTAATTAGAAGGGTTATGTGATAAGTTTGACTCAATGATCTCAGAGGTCTTTTCCAACCTGGTTAGTTCTATGATTCTGTGCAGGAACTTCCTTAGCTGGAGCCAAGTAGAAACATGGCAGCAACAAATCCTCAGTACTGTATCTTTGAAGTTATAAATAAATTTTACTATGAGTCTCTCTCTTCTAGTAGCAGTCATACTAACTTCATCTTCTTAAGCAGAATTCAAGTGATTAGACATATTGTTAATGAGCTCTGATTTTGCAAGTAAATATTTATGATTAGGTGCAATGAGTAAGTCTCTTTGAGGTCAGGATGTCATATGTTATATCAGTAATACTGATAAATGGCTTCTTGTATGACAGATATTACTCAGATAGATACATGACCTAATATCTTTTTTTTTTTTTTACTTCTATGCATGTTCTATCATATTAGTAATACATTTATTAAGAAAATAAATATTCTTCTACTGTGATTAATCCTCAAGCAAGTGGAGATATACCTGAGGAATGCATTTGGTACTTTTCAATGACCAAAACAAAGAGATCAAGGTAAGGAATATTAGTGTAGTGCATGCTAGGATTTGTAATATTTCAGCTAGTTGAACAGTAACAGCCTAAATCTCATCTCATATGTGTTCTGTGAATACATTAAGGATCCAGACTGCAGTGATAAAGGTGTCATAGGTATTTCAGACTCTGAAATATTCATGGTAAATTTAAAACAGGCAGGTAATGGTAAAAGCCAGTAACTATATACATGCTTTCCTATGTACAGAAATATATTGACATACCTGATCCATGGGAAAAGATGAAAAAAGAACTGCATAGAGGCGCACATTAAGTGAGGCAGAGCTAGATTAGCCAGTCAAAGGCCAAGTTTTTGAATGACAGGGTAATAAGATAGGCAGGCAGAGGGTGAATTAAAAACGAATGATGATAATAGAGACAGTAGGGAAATGTGCTGTAATTCTGAGTTCTGCAGCTACAAAGATTAGAATGCAAAGGTGATAACAGTAAGCAGTTTCATTCAACTCAGTATATTCTTCTTTTCTAGCTGAGCACTATTTATCATTTATTTGCAGTTTCATATTCCTTTCCCTTTCTGTCTGTCAAATCCCCTCGCTTTTTTCATCCTCTTCAACTTGCATCTCACTTTTTGTCATATTGTCCCCTTTCTTTTGGATGATTCCCCTTCTTTCATTTCTTATAAAATTACTCACTGTCCTCTGGTTGGTGCTTGTCAGTTTGGTTTACATTATGCTTATGACTCTAACTCTGAGAGCAATGATGTTGAAAATAAGGACAATTAATCGGGAAGTTTTGGCTGTTCATGTCTACAGGCTTCATTTCCAAGTTAATCACTGTCCCTGGAGGTGTTCAACAAAAGCCTGGATGAGGCACTTAGTGCCATGGTCTAGTTGATGGGATAGGGCTGGGGGATAGGTTGGACTGGATGATCATGGAGGTCTCTTCCAACTTAATTGATTCTATGACCTGTATTCTATGACCTGTTGCCTTCCTGTGTCATTAGCTTAGCCCTTAACAGTCCTTATACTATTTTCTCTGAAGGAATTGGAATGAATTTACTTCTTCAAGCCTGGGATGTTATGAAGACTGATCCAAAACCTTGCTCCAATCAGGACTGACTTTAAAACTAGAATAGGTTGCTTAGAGCCTTGTTTAAATTACTCTAGGGGTGAATATTTTGCTTTTCTAGGCAGCTTATTTCGGTGTTTGACCACTTCAATCTGGCAATGCTTAAAGCAAACTTTGCCAGTAAAGACCGAAGCAATGAAGGCACTGAGCATCTAGGTCTCTTTCTTTTCTTTTAGATAGCAATAATATGAGGTTAGCATGATTGATAAGGCTTCATTTTTTAACCCATTGTGAAACTAAGTGATAAAAGTGCAACTGTTTTGTTATTTCAGTTGACCTTAAAATCTTGGTGATTGCATAGGGCTAAATCTAGGTAATTTGAGAAGCTAAAATGATCTAGGTTTCACCATTTCATGAATAAGCTCTTCAGTTAGGAGAATTAGATTGTAACAGATTGTGAACCTGATTAAATTTCCTAAATTCATGATGAGATATTTCCCAGTGAATACCTTTCCCCTCACAGAGATATGGCATAATCTGTATTTAATTTGCACAAGGTAAAACTGACTCTTAATGACTTTAACATAATATTATTATCAGTGGCCTGAGCCCATAACTATAGAAGCGGATAAAATTCAGGAAGTTGAAACACTGTTCAAAATTCTCTTTAATTTAAGTGTTTTAGCTCTTCAGAAAGGGACAACATTTGAAAAGGCCACATTCCTTCATTTGTTTTTATTTCACTTAACTTATGCAAAAAATGACCTTAGTTTTCAGATTTAGATCAGATATTATGAATGAAAGCTTTAATAGATGTGATGGTTTGGGTGTTCCCTGCCCTCCCACACTTTAGAAATCACCCAGATTAGATTCAGCTGGCTCTGGAAATGTGAATGAAGCTTATATTTACAGCTGGCACAATATACAAGCAGCTATTTACAGTATGTACAGTTATAGACAGAAATAGACAAGGTAAAAAGGTAATACAGAAACACAACTCGCCTCCCAGAAACCTGAGTGCCCAGGAAGGGCTCTCAACCACCCCTTCACCTTCCTCCTACCCCTCTCAACCTTACCCCAGTCCCAAAGAAGAATAAAGGTTTGGCCAGAGGTTAAGAAGCAAAGTGGGTTAGCCCAAAATGGAGGATGAGGTCAGAGAGATGCAGATCCGCCAGCAGCCCCAGCGAGAGTGGTGCAGAGTGTCTTATCTATGTTTTGACTTATGTTTTTATGCATCTCAGCAAGCCTATGAGTGAAGTAGACATCACCATTGTTTTCTTTATACAGCCTGTAATCTAGTTCTTTTCACCAAAATATTCTAGCCTGCTTCAAACTAGCACAGGCCCTGCAAAGTCACCAGAAAGAAATATGTCTAAGTTTTCACATAGCATATGCGGTGCTTACTCTAATATTTTTAGTACATTTTAAGTAGAGGTGCAAAGCATTTTGCTAACACACTGCCAATACTTTCAGCAAATTAGGTCTTTCACTAAGAAAATCTTCCCAAAATAGTCAGAGAGAGAAGCATATGTGTTAATAAATATTGTTCTACCTATTAGAGGCAGTATTTACTTGTGCTCAGAGCTTATGATTTTGAGTTAACTGATCCATAATTTTATTTCTGACATGTTTCTCTGTACAAAAGTTATAAAGCCTGATCCTCAATATTACATTAAAAACAAAATAAAACGAGCTTCTAGAAAATGAAACAGAATTGTAGAACCATAGAATCATAGAATCAACCAGGTTGGAAGAAACCTCCAAGTCATCCAGTCCAACCTAGCACCTAGCCCTAGACAATCAACTAGACCATGGCACTAAGTGCCTCATCCAGGCTTTTTTTTTTAACACCTCCAAGGACAGCAACTCCACCGACTCCCTGGGCAGCCCATTCCAATGCTAATCACTCTCTCTGGGAAGAACTTTCTCCTAATGTCCAGCCTATACCTCTCCTGGCACACCTTGAGACTGTGTCCCCTTGTCCTGTTGCTGGTTGCCTGGCAGAAGAGACCAACCCCCTCCTGGCTACAGCTTCCTTTCAGATAGTTGTAGAGAGCAATGAGGTCACCCCTGAGCCTCCTCTTCTCCAGGCTGAACAGCCCCAGCTCCCTCAGCCTCTCCTCATAGGGCTGAAATAAGTCTGAAAAAAAAAAAAAAAAGAAAAATGGGCAAAACACAATCACTTTATAGACCTAATTATGGTAAAACAGCCAAATTAAATTCTACCTATTAGAAACATTCTGTACCTTACACTGGATACTCAAAACTGGAGTTTTGCAAAAGCAAATGTGGTTTCTGTAGTTTTAACAAAGAAAAGATTTCAGCTAACCTACATGTAAAAAGTATTGACTATATAAATCTTTCAAAGTTAGAAGATTGGTGAAATATATTAAATCAATATCTTTTATTCTGGGGAAAAAAAACCCAGAAGCTTAAATGAACAATCTTACAATGATGAAGCATGTTGATGTCACCATTATTCTGTGATAACTCAGTTCTTAATGCATTCATCTGTGAATTCCCTACTGAATAGAAACCATGCCTCATAATAGCAAAACCCATTTTCAGATTAAGCGAAGAAAAGACAATTTACATATCACCTCTACTCCACTGCCTGGAATTGTCATTAAAGAAATAATCTCACTCAATATTGAATGGAGAAAAAAGCACAAATACTTCTCAGACTCTACCTCTTTCAGCACATTTAAGGGGATGTGGCCATTTGAGCTGATCCGCTAGCTCAGACATAGGGGAAAGATGAACATTCCAGGGATAGGCCAAATAATAGCAACAATAGATAAATTAATATAATTTCATTGGAGCATCAAGAGCTCAATGTCTAGAAGCACAGCTTGTTCTGCCCCTTTTCTCTTGCTGGCTTCTGCTGCTTCAAGCTTTGCCTATCTTCCCCGGCTGCTGTTTTGGCTACTGCTGCTTCTGCTGCTTTCTCTGCCGCTTGACCCCTCCCCCATCTCCCTTAAGGTTATTGTATTGTTTTTTTTTTCTTCCTTCTCTAGTTATTATCTCTCTTTACATTGTTATACATTGTAATACTATAAGAAAACACAATTTCATCTTTCCCTGACTTTCAAAAAAAAGGGGGGGGTCTGTGTTGTGCTGAGTCCACTTCTCCCCAGCTGATCCCTCCCCCGGGAAGAAATTCACAACTCAGACCCAGGACAGGAGATGACATTGTTCATATATATTAAACAACAAAAAAAAAAGTGGAAGCTTACAGATTGAATTAATTCCTCAGCTCTCTCGAACTTTCAGTTCCATATCATAGTAATACAAACATCTTGGATGCTACAGAAGGCTTTTTGTTCTTCATGGACCAAAGCTAGTAGCAGATTAATTGCAGATCCACAATATTTATTGAGCAACTCAAACAGAAAATTCACAACCTAACTCACATTGTGTAGCCCTGTGGTGGAGGGCCACATAGGACCAAGTAGGCTTATTCGCAGGCCTGTGCTTGCCTGGACGTGTTTTCCCACTGAAAGGTGTTTTTCTGTCTAAACCAGGGGAAAACAAATTCAGCGGACAAGGGAGCACAATGAGCCTGGTGCCTCAGAGTCTGGCCTGCCCTGGTTATATAAGGTTGATGTAAACAGGTTGCATAAGCCCACATGCTTAGCGTGTGGCCCACCTGTGCTCTTCCCATATTTGGGGGTACCAGACCTGTGGACTCTACCTTATTTGGCATGTTTTGGCCTGCTGCCAGATGCTTATTGGACAGTATTGTGGCCAAAGGACCATCAATTTTGGTCCACATCTTATAAATAGGGCAATTCAGGGCTCTTGCCATCCTCCTCCGCTTACCTCTCTTAGCCTCTTCATCACCTGGGGCCACTACCTCTGTATATGATTCTATCCCACGATACTTTGCACCAATCCAGTGGACAATCATCCAAGGTGCTCCCGGCCAGCTGCCGTTCCGAGCCCGCCGCCACTCCAACTCACCATTCCCAGCCCGATCGTGCCCGTGGAGCCTTCTCAGACAGTGCCCCAATATTCGAACTGAACTATTCAGATCCATAAGGATCGACCACGTGGCTTTCTCTACACATATTTGAGACCACAGAGACTGTGACTCCAGTTAGTGAGCAACTGAACAATCTCAATTTGAGCAGCTAAGAAATCTCAGTGACTTTACCCGTGGCACTTTATGCCACAAGACTCTCTACCCAAAACCTTTCCAAAGCTCTACCAAATTCCTTAATCCTGCTGTAAATAGACATCCCGTAAAATAATTTCACTAACCTCATACAAAGAACTTGTGGGGGTTAACTGTATATAAGTTTGGGGGAAATTCTATTTGTATATATTATTAAATTATTTAAAACCTTTCAAAAATTTGGCCTCATATCTTACCCTAGACTCAGACAAAACCCCTTCACAACAAGCCCTGGGAGGGCTGACCTTTTGTCGTGGAGGGGTTCGTCTGGGTTTGGGGGAATGAAATATGAGGCCGAATTTTAAAAGGGTTTAAATAGTTTAATATTATATACACCAGGAATCCCCCCTTCCCCAAACTTATTTACAGCTACCCCACACAAGTTCTTTGTATGCGGTTCCGAGATTATATTACAGAATGTCTATGTACAGCAAATTGGGAACTTAGCAGAGGTTTGAAAGGATTTAGGAATAGAGTCTGTGGCATCAAAGTGCCACTGGTAAGCTGTTGAGAGTTTATGCTGGCTTAGATCGAGTTTGCTCACTCACTCACTGGCTGGAGTCAGTTTCGATGGTCCCAAATATCATGGGTTTGAATAGTTCAGCTCAGGGGTTATTGGGGTGCGCTGTCTGGAGCTTCCACGGGCACAGTCAAGCTGGGAGCGGCAGCTGGAGCGGCAGCTGGCCGGGAGTGCCTTGGTTGGTTTCCCTGGGCTGGTGCCATGGGCTGGAGTCATGCAGCGGTGGTGGTCCCCAAAAGCGGCTGGAAGCGGCTAGCAGCAGCAGGTGGGTGGTAGAGCGTGGCAGGATAGAAGCAAGGAGTGAGATGCAAGAGAGAGGTAGCAGGGACACTGTATTGTCTCTTTTCATGAGTTTTGACCCCGTGATTGATGGTCCTTGGCCACAATTCTGTCCAATAAGGGCTTGGCAGCAGGCCAAAACATACCAAATAAGGTGAAGTCTGAGGGTCCGGTACCCCCAAATATGGAGAGGGCTCAGGTAGATTTCCCACCCTAGGCACATGAGCTTATGTAAGGTGTTTACTTCAACCTTCGAGGAGGCAACCCAGATTTGAAGGCACCAAGGCTATTGTGTCCCTTTGTCCCCTTTAATTTGTTTACCCCAAGTATAGGTAGGGTAACACCCTTTGGGGGGACAACATGTCCGGGCATGAATAGGTTTGTAAACATAGTCATTTGAGCCTGTGCAACCCTCCACCACACCTTTGTAATATTTAGGTGAAGCCTAAAGGAAACTAGAAGACCTTTTGGACTCCTAGATGCAGCACTGAAACCCTGTGGTGAGGATTTATTTGAAATATGTACTATTTATGAGGATGGACATTCAACAGATTAAAATATGAGACTACTCTACGTGCAGGGCTTTCACAGGGACTACACAATCAGTCCTTCTAATTGTGACAGTGCAGATGGTACAATTTTGACTTCATCTTATTCTGCCTTCTGTTCAGCCTTTATAATGTGCATTTATGTGAGGGTAGGCCTGCAATTTAGTTCATATATTTAGTGACAACTATCTGTTATTGTTATTTAGGTAAGGAAGAGAAGTGCAGTGCACTACCTTAAAAAGCCTTGGAGGCTTTGTTTATTTGTTTGGTTTTGTTTTGCAGTGTGCTTTCTGTTTGCTGTTTGTTTATTTATTTATTTATTTCCCCATCCCTTCCCCCCCTCTCCCCCAACCAGATGACTCACAGTATCACAGTATCACAGTATCATCAGGGTTGGAAGAGACCTCACAGATCATCAAGTCCAACCCTTTACCACAGAGCTCAAGGCTAGATCATGGCACCAAGTGCCACATCCAATCCTGCCTTGAACTGCCCCAGGGACGGCGACTCCACCACCTCCCCGGGCAGCCCATTCCAGTGTCCAATGACTCTCTCAGTGAAGAACTTTCTCCTCACCTCCAGCCTAAATCTCCCCTGGTGCAGCCTGAGGCTGTGTCCTCTCATTCTGGCGCTGGCCACCTGAGAGAAGAGAGCAACCTCCTCCTGGCCACAACCACCCCTCAGGTAGTTGTAGACAGCTAACCAATCCCAGCTCCCTCAGCCTCTCCTCGTAGGGCTTGTGCTCGAGGTCTCTCCCCAGCCTCGTAGCCCTTCTCTGGACATGCTGAAGCATTTTGATGTCCCTCCTAAACTGGGGGGCCCAGAACTGAACTCCATACAGGGCTAAATGCATAGGTATTTACTTTCTAACTGAAAGACCAGTACTTGTTGATACATTGCTGATCAATGTTAATAAACTCTCTTAATATCAGTAGTGCAGGATGGTTGCATTTAGTCTGGGTGTTTGCTGGTATTCAGAACAATTGGAAGAATTCTTGACCCAAGCTGAATTTCAGATTATTCAACTTGTCTGGGAGAGCCAGACATGGGTGATGGTGCTCCCTGCCCCCCCCCCCAGACTAGACTCAAACAGCTCTGGAAATATGAATGAAGCTTAGATTTACAGCTAGCACAGTATACAAGCAGCTATTTACAGTGTATATACAGTTATATACAGAAGTATACAAGGTAAAAAGGCAATAGAGAAACACAACAGCCCTCCCAGAAGCCTGAGTCCCCAGGAGGGACTCTCAACCACCCCTTCACCTTCCTCCTACGCCTCTCAACCTTAACCCAGTCCCAAGGAAGAATGGAGGTTCAGCCAGAGGGTTAGGAAGCAAAGTGGGTTAGAAAAAGAAATGGAGGGTGAGGTCAGAAAAAAATGCATCTCAGACAGTTCCCCAGCTGCAGTGAGAGTGATTATCTGTGTTTTTATTTCTTGTTCCTATACATCTCAGCAAGCCTGTGAGTGAAGTAGACATCACCATTGGTTTCCCTTCACAGCCTGTAATCTAGTTCTTCTCACCAAAACATTCTAGTTAGCTTCAAACTAGCACAACATGGCATATAACAAAATCTTATTAGGAATCATGCTAACATTTTCAGAGTAGACAACAAAGTTACAATGTCCTGGAATTTGCTAGCATGAATGCAAGGCTGGAGGGTGGAAGGGATGCAAAAGTGTAACCATTCCTGCTACAGCTCTGTGGCTTCTAATAAATATGTTAAATAATGAAGCATATTAATACTATTTTTAGTAATGAAGAATAATCTCAGACCCACTTTGCCAGCCAACAAAACCTAAAGGTCAAGAATGTTGGATATCTGAAAACAGAAATTGGGCAAATAATATCTGTATGTTACAATAAAAGCAATTCATAATACTAGGGGATGGACTGAGAAATTCTAAGTGTACAATAATCACTGTGATTTCTTCTTCTATTGCAAATTAACTCTGTTATTAAAGAAAGGCACTAAAAATAAGGCATATCATAAAATGTATTTCTAACTTCAACTTAATGGAACTCTAATTTCTTCTGGAAAAAAAAATAAATCAAACCCCCAAAAACTCACTGTCCTGGAGTCCTGTACCCCTAAATTCCTCTCCTGCCCGGACTTCGGGGGGAAAGGGGAAAAGCCGCCTGGTTTCCCCCCCCCCCCCTCGCCTGCCCTGCAGCCGTGAAGGGGGCGGGGACTGCCCCGTGAGTTCCCGCGCTGGAGCCAGGCTGGGATTGGCCGTGCGCTTTCGCGCCTAAGGTGTGGTAACTCTGCCCTTTGTCTAGCCAAGGTTATAAATATTGGGGGTCTTCCCGCCTTTGGGGTTCCCGCTTTGGATTTTGCCTGTGCCTGGACGTATGTCTCTGCCTGAGCTCGCTCACTCCCCTGTGCCTGGACTGCAGAGAGACCAAGGATTCGCTTTTCTGTTAGGCACACCTTTGTCTACCTAACGACCCTTAACGACCCTTAACGACTCCTGCAGCCGCTGGAGGAGGAAGACAGACCGCACGAGCCAGCCTGAGTGAGTTATTTGGCTTAGCTTAATTTAGTAAGAAACCGCTATTAATTAATAGCTGAGTCCTTTTCCAAAATCTGACTTCCAAATATATAGTCAGATTATTGATGGTATCCTTGTAGATTAATTCTCATGCAACTCAACCTGTTTATAAAACGAAATTAATCTTTGTATATATAGTTGTGGGGGCGGGTTTTTGTAAAAATAAAAAATATCTATTTTTGATAAATTCTCGACTCGGCCACGAATTATTACTGCCCTCTGCAACACTCACCAATCCTGAAGATTCCTGCTTGAGCAGCTGCTAAACCCATTAGAATGATAGAATCTACCAGGTTGGAAAACACCTCCAAGGTCATCCAGTCCAACCTTTCACTCAGCACTATCCAATCAACTAGACCATAGAATCATAGAGTTATAGAATCAACCAGGTTGGAAGAGACCTTCATTGGGTGTAATATTAGATAAAAACCCCTTACATCATAATTCCAATAAATCTTCTTCTTAAAACAGTATTATACCCCACTGCAACACTTAACTATTTCATAAGAAGCAGAAAATATCACACTTAGAAATTCTTCTCTTTACTATATTTCAACAGATGAGCCACACCACACGAAGCACCTTCTGCCAAACGGAAGTTCAGCTGCAGACCTCTTGTTTTTTATCTAGCATAAACACCTAGCTCATGTAGTCTGAGTACCAATGTACTGTTTTGTGGTGTTTGCAGAATGTTGTTTTCAGGATGCATTTTTTAGAGAGCCTGGATATCCAACTGTGTTCATGGAAACACCCATGAGCTTAACTATACATATCATGAAATCTGAATTGGAAACACCCAAGGGGTGCATTTAGATCCTGTTTCTTTCCACTCAGATGAATATTTAAATCTTCTAGACAACTCTGCAAGAATACAATGAAACAGAACTGAATTCCAATATGTAAATACTATCATAATTCTGTCTGAAACATTATTTTCTCTCTTCTACAAGCCTTTTTAGTCTGAGTTTGAATCATGACTTTAATAGGGCTATTTCACAAAGCAGTTTATCTTATTTATTCTGCCATAAAATAGAAGCTAATACGCTCATTTTAAAAAGCTCTACCTTCCTCCTCATATCACCTTCACTGGTGACTGCAAAGGCCCAGCCATTTTCACATATTTCACTTGCCAATTCAGGCACGGTTCTGTGGTCTCCATCACCCTGTTGCTCAGCAGCTCTGCTGACTGTATTGTCTCCCTGGTAATTCCACAGAAAGCTTTAAAATACATTGTTACTTGAAGATGCTTTCACTCTCAGGATTAATTCATGCATGCCAGATCTGCCCAAATATACTTTATGTGTATGCTGCTGAAGTTGATTACCTGCTACAGTGAATCACTGTGCATAGACCTCTGTGTAGCATTCAGATTCATGGAACAGTTTAGTCTGGAAGTCTCCTTCTGTCTTATCCCTAGTAAAAGAAACAGCAGTCAAGATTAGATTATGGGCCTTGATCACTCAGCCTTCACTGGTACCCAAAGGTGGAGAATTTGCACCCTCTCTGGGCAACCTGTTCCAGTGCTTGTCTACCCTTGCAGCAAAAAATAAATCCTAATGTGCAATTGAAACTTGTCTTGTGACACTTTCAATAGATGTCACTCATTCTTTGTCTTTTCTCCTCCAAGAGGAGTCTGACTCCTTCTCTATATCTTCCCATTAAGTAACAGTTATAACTTCTTCGCTTAGCTACCTCTTCCTGAGGCTCAGCAAACCAATCTCTTTCATCTTGTATATTACATATTTGTACCTGGTGATTTTCATGGCCCCATTTCTATGTTTTTCTTTATTCTACTGAAGTATAATTGCACACAGAATCCAAATGACAACCCACAGGTGTGAACAGAAAGGAAGAATCAACCTCAAACTACTGCCTACATGTCTGCTGACACAGTCCTCTTTGCAGCTTGTTTTCTATGCTGCAAGGGAGTGCTGTGGATTCTCATTTATCTTTTTCAGCAAAAAGAAGTAAAGTAGTGATAAGAAGCAAATAAAGATTTTCAAGTCTACAGTGCTTCCATCTCCAGTTGTGTCAGCTGCAATCATGCAGCTGCTATAAACTAATTATCAAATTAAGAAAAGGAACAGCTGAAACATAGAAGAGGCAATGCTTTCTGTCTCACAATTTTTCTTTCCTTAAATGTGCAAAGTGTTCATTCACCTGAAGTGAGAGTTGCAGGGGGGTACCTTCTACACTTTACTTTAGATCCTTATTATATAGGACAAAAAGCAGTTCACAATTAATAATGACGTCATGTAGCAAGAACACCTGAAAATACAGTTTTACACTTTTGTAAGCAGAAGGATTGATACAGACTTCTGAGAGCATATCATGACAATGTGCATCACCCACCTTTTTCTCTCTTTTGATTATGAGGTTATCAATGAAGTTGGCAGTCACAACAATAGAATTCATTTGCAGGAGCCAAAGCTGTGCAACCAAACTGTCCACAAATCTGGGAAGTTGTCAGAGGAGTAAGGAAAATGTCTGGGAATCTTTGCGATGGTTTGGGTGTTCCCTGCTCCCCCCACACTTTGGAAATCACCCAGACTAGACTCAGCTGGCTCTGGAAGTATGAATGAAGCTATTTATTCACAGCTAGCACAATATACAAGCAGATATTTACAGTACATACAGTTATATACAGAAATATACAAGGTAATAGAGAAACACAACTCCCCTCCCAGAAACCTGAGTGCCCAGGAGGGGCTCTCAACCACCCCTGCACCTTCCCCCTGCCCCTCTCAACCTTACCCCAGTCCCAAGGAAGAATGGAGTTTCGGCCAAGAGGTTAAGAAGCAAAGGTGAGTTAGGCCAAATGGAAGGTGAGGTTAGGGAGTAAGATGTTGCTCAGCCAGCAGCCCAAGCAAGAGTGAGAAAATGGCAAGAGTTTTATCTAATGTTTTCATTTCTTGTTCAGCAAGACTGTGAGCAAAGTAGACATCACCATTGTTTTCCTTTCACAGCCTGTAATCTACTTCTTCTCACCAAAACATTCTACCCAGCTTTAAACTAGCACAGTCTTACTGCCACCAGGCTTAAGTGGGAGACTGTTGGATATAGTAATGTTGGATATAGTGATTCTATAGAAATGTTTGCATATGGTACACTGAAGCATAAACCATGGGTTTGAAAGCAGGACACTGAGCTGGGTGAAAGTGTAGGGTCGAAGTGCCTCTGAAAGGAATGTGGCATGTGGAAAACAAGAGGCTTCAAGTCTTATCTAATTGCTTTATGGTTTTACAGCTCAGTACAGCTTGGTGCCTGTCTCTCTTACCTAGATGCCATAACTGTCTTAGAATGAAGTTGATATACTCTCTGAAGGACTAGATAATATAGCTTTGTTAAGAAAAGTTATTGTGTGTTATGTTAGAAGATAAGAAATATGTAATTAATGTATCCTAGCAATTGGTGTGTAATCCTAGCATAATCCTCATGCAAATATATGTAACCAATTAGAGTCTAACATGATTAGTAACCATCATATGTAGCCTTCTGATAGAAAGTATATAAACCCATGCATGGGGTACAATAAACTGGGACTTGCTTACATTAAGCATTGCCCCATCTCTTATTCTTCTGAAGTCCATGGTATCTAGCCCATGGCAGGAGACCTTGGGTCTCTCATAGTGTTCTTTTGTTCCCCAGAGAGAGTAGTTTTGGGTCAGATTCCTTGCAACAAAAAAATGGTATAATGGTGTTGCTGAGGTGAGGAATTTTACCAGATATTACAGTGATGGGGAATGCCACAGATAAAGTCTTTGATGGAGGTTTCTCTCCAGTATGAAAAGAAAACCAAGCCAAATAAAGTCCCCTAGTTTCCATCTCATAAAAAAAAAACAACAAAACAAAACAATAAATTCCCTGCCTGCAAGTCATTTTAAACTGAAGGTAGCTATGCCCAAATATCACAGTATCACAGTATCACAGTATCATCAGGGTTGGAAGAGACCTCACAGATCATCAAGTCCAACCCTTTACCACAGACCTCAAGGCTAGACCATGGCACCATTTGCTTCAGAACTTTGTTACTTCCTCAGATATCCCAGTGATGAAAATACTTAGAAAATGCATTTGAAAAGGGAAATGGAAGGTATCAATCTTATGCACTACTGCCTTGATCAGTGATTTCTGGTTGTACTGCACTTCTAAAGCTGTTTTCAAGCTCCAAACTTCATTTGAGAGGCTGCTTATTAATAAAGGTTGCTTCATAATTTAGTGCTGCTATACTGTTGATTTTTCTATTTGTCCCATATCTGTATTTAAAGAGCTGAAAATGTCTGAAGATTGTATCTAAAGAACTGAAAATTCCAGAGGAGGTATAGGCTGGATGTTAAGAGGAAGTTCTTCACAGAGACAGTAATTTGCCATTGGAATGGGCTGCCCAGGGAAGTGGTGGAGTTGTCATCCCTGGAGGTGTTCAAGAAAAGACTGGATGAGGCACTTAGTGTCATGGTCTAGTTGCTTGGCTAGGGCTGGGTGCTTGGTTGGAGTGGATGATCTTGGAGGTCTCTTCCAACCTGGCTGATTCTATGATTCTATGATGAGGACATGAAAGCTACTAGAAAGCTGGAAATTCAGTTACATTGGAAATCATGTTGTAAATGATGGTGAACTGTAAGAAATGCTTGAAACAGATAGTTTTTACTTTCTGTTTAGCTGTGACTGTTGCCAATATAGGAATATGCTCTGCATCTAGTCTGTGAAGCTTTATTTTCTGGTGAGAATCAATGCCTTTTGCTTTATAACATAGAAAATAATCTCAACAGCATTTGTGGTAGTTTCAGCATGGAATTTCTGTTCATGTTAAGGTGTTAAGGGGAGCTGCATGTCCAATCTACCATGCACAGCTGAGGTTGTTCATCCTGGAGAAGAGGAGGCTCAGGGGTAGACATTATTGCTGTCTACAACTACCTGAAAGGTGATTTTAACCAGATAAGGGTTGGTCTCTTCTCCCAGGCAACCAGTGACAGATTGAGGGGACACAATCTCAAGCTGTACCTGGGAAGGTTTAGGCTGGATGTTAGGCAGAAGTTTTTTTGCAGAAGGAGTGTTTGGCCATTGGAATGGCTGCTCAGGGAGGTGGTGGAGTCTCTGTCCCTGGAAGTGTTTAAAAAGAGGCTGAATGTGGCACTTGGTGCCATGGTTTAGTTGATTAGATGGTGTTGGGTGATAGATTGGACTTGATGATCTGGAAGGTCTTTTCCAACCTGATTAATTCTGTGATTCTGTGCAAATGTTAGTTCAGTACATCTCTTTTTCCAGCAGTGCTATTTGTGGTGTAGCTTGTCACATGAAGTTATACAATTTTACCTTTTTTGTTACAAGCAACAGCTATTGGCATTTCTCTACCTAATTTATATCATCATTATAAATAGTTACATTTATAACTATTACATGAGCACACTATTTATACATGAGAAGATGGGGGATACAAGCCAAGTTTTCCCTGTGAAGGATGCAAAACCAGAAGCACATTTTCTCTTAAACAGATGGGACCAGACAGTGTTTGGTTAATATGTATTTTCAGTAATATCTGCTCTTATTTTACCCTATGGAACCCTCTTGTAGGTGATTTTAACATAAAGTGCATTTTGAGGGTACCTGCAAAGTAAACAGACAGATAAAGAGAACTCAGTCATTCGTTGTTCCAGGTTATCAGAGATACATCAATTTGCACCTCTTCTTTGCAGAATTCATTGCTTTCAAATCCTGTATTTAAAATGTTCTGCTCTTCCACTTACATGATGTTTGTTCACTACAGTTTTACTGATAGGTGACCAATTTAAAGATAGCTTGTGCTGTTCCTAACAGATTGTCCTTTCAATTTGATGGAGAAATAAAATGCTTTTCCAGCTTTACTGTAGTTCCCAGGAAACAAGTTGCAGTTCCCAAAGAATGCACTTGGTAAAAATGACCAGAATCGACATCATGGTATACCAATAGTCTCCCTTAAAGGGGCTAAGGACTATCTGACTAAAGTTACATTCTCACCTTGTAGAGTACTACTCCAGAAATTAATACTGTGTGCAGAGGGATACTTCTAAATTACTCCTTCACCCTCCCTCCCATCTCCCCCAATTATTAAAAATTCATTACAACATATGTTGACTAATTATTCCTTCAGAAATAGTACTGACTTTTCAGATGCAAGTGTAGCCATTGCAAGGGCAAGAAGCTGTTTTATATTCAGAAGATAGATGCTGTTATTTACAGAGCTTAATCTAATTTAGGTTGCTAACAATTAGGTGTTTCAGTTCAAACTAATTACCTTAAGCTCCTAAATATGTGTGTGAATCAGGTTTGGGAATTACCTATTTCTCTACATTGACCAATATAAATTTTTAGGTGCCCATGTTAGATGAGATAAATCGTATGCAGTCTGTTTAAACTAATAAGTACTGCGAGGCATAGGTCAGTTCCCTGTGTCCCAAGACACTGGGGCATAAAACAGCCTCGATGCTGATACTATTTAGATAAATTCTTATGCACTGACATGACTGTGCAATGTTGATGCATTCTGCCTCTCAGGTGGCTTACTAGCCTGAAGGCATATGCCTGCTCTTTTAACGCATTTACTCTGGGACCAGAACTGGTCTGCACTATCCTGCTTTGGATTGTAGCTAGAGTTGTATTGGAAAAGCTATATAATGTGGTCCCAGCTAGGCAGTGAACTAGGTGTAAAAGCAGCTTCATTTAAGCATGCAGACATGTATAAAACTCTCCAGCTGTTATTTGATAGCATATGAGGGCTTGAGGGACCCCATTTAAGACTGCATTCAATGTATTCATTACAATTTTCTTTTACTGTTTAGATCCAGATCTTCCTTTCAAGGTTTTCAACTTTATGTATTGATGAAAGCATATTCTTGCCCATGTCAGGAGAGAGCTTGTCAGGAGATTAGTGGTTGCATTCTTGTATATCAAGCTTGTAAATAACTTTTGCAGCCAAGCATTTCAAATTGATTTGGCTATTTCACTATTCTGACTTTTATATTCCAGCCCTTGCCAGCAATGAAAATAATTTTGGTTTTGTCTAGGCTTTTTGTTTGTTTTCTTTCCACCCCCAGACATAAAATACAATGGTTTTGGTTTATTTAAAAAAATGTTCCCAGGTCAATCCCCTTCCTCTCTCCCCCCCCCCCCCAAAAAAAATCTATCAAAACAAACTAATAAACAAAAAAACAGGAGGAGACTCAGGCTAATGAAAGCACAGTTCTCTCCCTGCCTGTCCTCAAAATAACATCCAGAAGCCCAGCTGAACCTTCTTTTGTGTGTGTTGAAATCATGGAGATTATCAGCATGAAGATTATCAGGCTGGGCAGCCTATCTATATAGAATATTGATGGTAGGAAAGCATTTGGGGATTCTCTATTTATTCTACAAATTTATGATCATAACAAGAAGAAATTCCAATCCATGGCAGAGTTATTTTATATAACAAATTGATTGCAGAACTCCTAGGCACAATAACATCTTTCCTCACTACCTTTTTCCTCCTAAGCAAGACCCATGAAGGTGTCTCAATGACTCCAGAACTATCCAAATCTAAAATATCTGTCCTCAGTCCTAAAGTTTGTTTCATTATTTCCTTAGATTTTTTGAGATCTCTTTCTCTTACCAATTTCTGTATTTTCTCTTTCCAAAGATGATGCTTAGTTTCAGGTTCCCCAAAGAACCACTGGCCTCTCACTATGATCTTTTAACCTTGACCGACTATTACCTAATACTGATCACAGGCTGAGCTCCTCTGTTCTTACCTTACAATCAGCTAGGAGACACTAATGGCTCAGCAGTATAAACATTATTTCCTTTCCATATGAAGCAGCTCACATCTTTTCTTCTTCCTTCATCTCCACACTGTAGTTTGCAACTTATTTGATTGCTGCACTAGCCCACATTCTGATTTTCAACTTGCCAGACTAAAACTCTCCAAATTGTTTCCCAGGTGTGATTCAGGGTTTAGCATAGACTAAGTACACACTTTGAAAATATTCAGATTTCTAGAAAGAGGGTTAAAAGGTTTCACAGAATGGATGCGACCAAGCCACTTATTAAGGGGACCAGACATAAGGTCCTAGCATTATTTGCTTTACTGTTACAGATAACAGAAAAAGTTTTTCACCTTCTCTATTCTAGTTCTCTCCTAAAATTAGGCCAGTGTTATCTTTGTGCTATGTACTCAATGTCCAAACAGTCTGTGGATGTATTGCCATATGCTTTTGCTGATGTCCAGGGAAGTTCCACCAAAGCTACAGCTGTACGTTATAGGACTGTGCAGAGCTGCTCATCTTGTAGTGTTTTTGTGAAGCCTAGGTTCATGTGACAACGTAAGAATGTCAGCTTCCATTAAAAAATTAGTAGGATGTCTTAAAAACTTGAAAATACAGTTTTTGAGGGCTCAGCCCCAGAAATACAGGCTCTACAATACAGAAATAAGAAACAAGATAACATGAAGGGAGGCCGTAGCCAGGTGGGGGTTGGACTCTTCTCCCAGGCAACCAGCAACAGAACAAGGGTACACAGTCTCAAGTTGTGCCAGGGGAGGTCTAGGCTGGATATTAGGAGGAAGTTTTTCACAGAGAGAGTGATTTGCCATTGGAATGGGCTGCCCAGGGAGGTGGTGGAGTCGCCGTCCTTGGAGGTGTTCAAGAAAAGACTGGCTCAGGCACTTAGTGCCATGGTCTAGTTGCTTGTCTAGGGCTGGGTGCTAGGTTGGACTGGATGATGTTGGAGGTCTCTTCCAACCTGGTTGATTCTATCATTTCTAATAAGAACAGAAAATATTTCAAGTATATTTTTATATTCCTTTTATAATAATAAAAAAAAAAAAAGAAAGATACATTTTGGTACCAGCACTAGGTTTATCCAGTGTGTTCTAACTTATTCTTCAAGCCCATGTTCAAAATACTGCCAACTCAACCAGCATGCCTATTTTCTTGGTTTTCTGGAGTTAAGCATAAACAGTTTTCTGTCACAACTTTATAGTATACTTCATCTGCCCAAGCAGTAATTTGATCCACCTGCTCAATCGTGCTCATACTGTAACTATTTGTTTTGACAAATTACCCAAAATTAGGCACTGTTCTGGCAGAAGAATTTTGGAATAGAAAACTTCTTTTTTTTTCCCCACAACGTGTTTGATATTTACTCAGTTGCACTTTTTTTGGTAGGCACATGCTTCACAAAGGAAGCTGATTCCCCACTCCTGAGGAGGTTGTGTCAATTAACAAGACAGGAATTATAAATTATGTAGTTAATTTTTATTTCAGGAAAGCCCTGCCCACAACTCTATACAAATTAGTTAAATTTGGGTTCTAATTCAGTTGGGAAAATCTTCCCAAGGATGCTTATGGACAATTAATTCATTTAGGGGAATCAGTAAATATTAGAAAAGTTTAGCCACAAAATGACTGTGCCTCACAAATAGATAGGCTGGAACCCTAGTGGAAATCTGTGCTATTTCAAGATTTCAAGATAGTCCCTGGCTTCTTTGTGGCAGTGTTGGAACTGCTCAGCCATTGAACGGCTTCTAGATCTTCCCAGGGTGCTGGGAAAGAGGCAGACAATCTCTGGCTTGATCCTGGTTCCTCTTGGCATGAAGGGCTGCAGAGGTAGGTGCAGGCAGGATCTCTTGCAGATGTGCGAAGAGCACCGTGTTGCTGGCACTTCTTTACATGTCATGAGGCACTTAAATGCCTTCTCTTGTGAAATTTGAGGAACTCAAGTTTCCAGGTAGTTCAAGTCCAAAACATCAGGGGTAAGTTGGTCTGAAGCATGAGGCAGAGCAGAACACATTGTACAAGAGCAGTGAGGCAGAGGTAGCAAGGGAGGGGCAGCTCCACTGCTTGCAGCTTAGCTCAATTTATATTATATGCCTGAGTGCAAAGGCTCCTTTGGCCACAGAGATTCACCAGTCAAAATGGCTTTGCAAAACTGACCAGATTATGTGAACCCAGGGCTTGCTTACCCTTATGTGGGCAAGACACCAACAAGTACCTAAACACCTGTGGGTATCTGTTTATCCATTTAGGAAGGGACATAATGTCCCAGGCCTTTGTTTTCCTCCTGCCCTTGCTTCCCCCATCAGCAGAAAGGTGAGGCAAGCCAGGACATCTAATAGGTCTATTAGCCTTCCAGGACAACCTGCCACCCACCTGCCCCCCTACCTCCCTTTTTTTTTGGTGCCAATAGTGGGCATTTCTGAATTGAGGGTTTTGACTTTAGAGTGATTTCAGGTATGGAAAATCTATATGATTTTACATCATCATTTTAGAGCCTTCTTATTCCCCTCAATTTTGTGCAGGGATGACCCACTTTAGTAGGTTGTCAGGTTCCCATCTGTTGTGAAACAACTAGGTCTTCCAGCCACAAGCCTGGGTAGATGATCTAGAGCAGCAGTCACTCATTCTGTTAGTATAATCACCAAGTATGATACAAGAAGATGGGCATGAACTTTCAGTGACATCCCAGACATGAATCAAATACCCTCACTGTATTTTTGAGCCTTATCTGGTCAAAAGGTCCACAAATAATATTGTCCTAAGGGTTTGCAGAGGATAGAAATGGAGAATATGAAATATTTGTTTTATATATAAGAAGATATAGACTGTGTGCATAAGGTGAAGGAGAGGTCATAGTTCTGTTGTGAGGAAAACTCCTCAAAGTACATATGAAAGCACATATGTGGAAATAGCTTAGTAAGTTGGTACTGTCTGTTCTAACTGCTTTCCTGAGCAGTACAGAATCAATTTAAGACATTTAAAGTAGCAAATCCAGGATACAAGTCTCTGCAGTGATGTTTGTCTGTATGTGGATTCAAACTACAGTAAGCTTCTTCAGCCTTCTTTCACATGAACTCAGAGAACTGCCAGACATGCTTTCCAGACCTATCTGTGTAGAAATAGCAACGAGGGATGAGAGAATTGTGAAGTGAAAAAGTTTAAACTCACAAGCTCATCAAAGCAAGGGCCTGGTTATGTTCTTTAATATATTCCCTGTTGTATCTAGAGGTATTGATGTCAAGTCTTTAATTTTCAGTTTTCATGCTTCAAAATTATAACTCTTTCTCAGCAACTTCAGTACTGCTGCTTCTCCATGTAGCTGTTGCATAAAATTCTTCTCCTATCAAAGTTGAAATTCAAATTCCCACAGACTTTAACAGAACTGAGATTTTACTCTGGGGGTTGTGAATTCCTAGCACTAATCTGTTAGGATTAAAAAAAAAAAAAAAAAAAAGGAATGCTTGTGGTAATATATTTGGGGGTTTTATCATTGTGTATGAAAAGATTGAAGAATTGGGAGGAATAATAAACTGCACCAGTACAGGCTGGGAGGTGATGTGCTGGAGAGCAACTCTGTGGAGAGGGACCTGGGGATCCTGGTGGATAAGAAGTTAACCATGGCACAGCAATGTGCCCTTGTGGCCAAGAAGGCCAATGGGATCCTGGGGTCTATTAGGAGGAGTGTGTCCAGCAGATCAAGGGAGGTTCTCCTCTCCCTCTACTCTGCCCTGCTGAGACCTCATCTTCAACACTGTGTTCAGTTTTGGCCTCCCCAGTTTAAAAGGGACAGGGATCTGCTGGAGAGAGTCCAGCAGAGGGCTACAAGGATGCTATGGGGACTGGAGGGCATGGCTTATGAGGAGAGGCTGAGTGACCTGGGACTTCTTAGTCTGGAGAAGAGAAGACTGAGAGGGGATTTGATAAATATTTATAAGTATCCGAGGGCTGGCCAGAAGCGGGGGGGGGGACAGGCTCTGCTCACTACTCCCTGGGATAGGACAAGGAGCAATGGGTGTAAATTGCAGCAAAAGAGGTTCTGCCTCAACACAAGTGAGAACTTCTTTACTGTAAAGGTCACAGAGCACTGGAATAGGCTTCCCAGAGAGGTTGTGGGGTCTCCTTCTCTGGAAGCTTCCAAGGCCTGTATGGATGTGTTTCTCTGTGATCTGTGTTAGTATTGTCCTGCTCTGGCAGGGAAGTTGGACTCAAAGATCTCTTTTGGTCCCTTCCAACCTCTAACATCCTGTGAGCCTGTGAAAATATATTTTTCCCTGTTTTCCACATTAAGTACCTATTTATATGTATCTTTTTACTGTGCTGGAAAGCTTTTATGCAATCAGTTTTAAAAAAAAAAAAAATTGCCCTCTGGGTCAAAGTGAAATTCCACTTCTGACCTGACACAGAATGAGTCAATATGGAAAGATAAAAACACAAAATCGAAAGACAAGACATAGCAGCTTAAGACTGAGTGGAAAAAAGGCAATAACATGGTCTCGGTAATCTCCTAAATCAGAAAACTTACCTGACAATTTAGAAAGGAAACTTAATTTTCAGCTGATTAGTCTGGTGAGTCTCAAGTTATTCATCCTAAATATTTTAGCTTCTTTTGCAAATTATCATGACATTATATACATATAATATCATTGCTGTCTACAACTACCTGCAGGGAGGTTGTAGCCAGGTGGGAGTTGGTCTCTTCTCCCAGACAACCAGCAATAGAACAAGGGGACACAGTCTCAAGTTGTGCCGGGACAAGTATAGGCTGGATGTTAGGAGGAAGTTCTTCCCAGAGAGAGTGATTGGCATTGGAATGGGCTGCCCAGGGAGGTGGTGGAGTCACCATCCCTGAAGATGTTGAAGAAAAGGGTGGATGAGGCACTTAATGCCATGGTCTGGTTGACTGGCTAGGGCTGGGTGCTAGGTTGGACTGGATGATCTTGGAGGTCTCTTCCAACCTGGATGATTCTATGATTCTGTATAGAATATATCTTTTAGCAACTGATTCAATCATCAACAGAACTCTTTTCAAAGTAATCTTGCAATCTTTCTCCAAAGATAGCAGTGTAGAGAAATGGTGTTCAGATTAAGCATCTAGTGTTATATCTTTTTAATTTGCATCCATTTCCCTTATGCATTTCCCTTATACCCTATTTTTCTGAGATATTGCATCCTCTAAATGAATCTCATGCTGCTGACTGAGATCTCTCAATCAAGATGGATCATTTGCCATGCTTTCCTGAGTGATTCTAGAAACTACATTTTCTACTTTCTGTTTAGTAGAACTGAAAAGGATATGCAGTGTTAACAGTCAGAGTGAGAAAACAGGACAGGTGTATCCTCAGTGTAATAACATTGACTTTCACTACATCTGACTTTCTTATAAAGGAATAATGCTGTTCTGATAGAGCCTGAAACACTGTGAAGAGTAACATAATTGGTGAATACTTACACAATTGTTAAATACTTGTACAATACACTGATATATTTACAAAAGCTTCACAAAAAGAGAGATTTGTTTTTGTAAAACTCAGAGGACCTTAACTCAGTATCATTTGAGAGTGCCAGAGAGAAGAATTTAATCCATCAGTACCAGACTCTCTCACCAGATGGCTTAAAGCATGTACTTACTCTGAAATTGAGGAGTTGGGCACAGGCAAATATATTAGAACCAACTTAGAATAGCTTCTGTTGTCATTTAGCACAGCTGGAAATAGCTTAAGGTTTCCAGATAGTAGTATGGGATGAAGTTGAAATGAACTAACTTTGCTCTTTACATCAGAGAAGTTGGTTTTCCAAGCTCTGTATTGTCAAGGCCATACTGTTTTCAGTACCTGACCTGGTTTTTTTTGAAGCTCTATCCTTGTGAGGGGAATTCCTGGGAGAAATGATCTGTGGAAAATCAAGAGACATGTTTTTGAACTGCAAACATAAGGATCAGAAATATTTCTTTATGTTGCCAAACTGTCACAGTCAGACATGCTCAGATCTATCTGGAAATTATAAAGCTCTTTGGTTATGTCACCATAACAGCTTAGCTTGTGCTCTCAGACTCCAGAAAATGGGATTCATGGCTCCCACAAAGCACTGTTCAGGTCTGTGTCTGGTACTTGATATCTGGTCTTCAGAGAAAACAGAGGTAATATTCATATCAGACTTCTGCATTCAAACTAGCATGGGATTTATCATGGAGTCTAATCCTAAATAGAAGACTTTCCAATCTTGCTTTGTTCATACAAAAGCCTTTAGTGAATACCTTTGCTTTTCTTAAAGACAAAAAGTCAAACTGCTTGAAAATGACCTCCTCATCACCCATCCTTCCCTTCTGATTCCAGAAATAACCCACTAGTGAGTGAAAGATCTTGAAAGCTGTATAAATTCACACCAACTAAAATCAGTATTTCCTGACAGTGTCACACGGTAATTTTTGAATAGCTTGTCACTTTAACATACTTTGTATAAATTTGTGTGAGTTTGATCTCTTCTACTTCTAAAAGATTGTCAAAGAGACCTGACAATAACCTAACATAAAGCTAGGAAAGGAAGATGTGAATTGTTAATGATACAATATCTTTTGCTGCCTGACTGGACTGAGTACTCTCAGGAATCTAACTTGTGATGAGTGAAAAGGAACCTTACCAAGTGCTTAATGTGGCATTTTACTCTTTGATGAGGCAGGCACCTGCCACTTCCTTGTAATCTTGAAACACAGAAAGAAGCTACTTGTCCTGGAGTCCTGTACCCCTAAATTCCTCTCCTGCCCGGACTTCGGGGGGAAAGAGGAAAAGCCGCCTGGTTTCCCCCCCCCTCGCCTGCCCTGCAGCCGAGAAGGGGGCGGCGACTGCCCCGTGAGTTCCCGCGCTGGAGCCAGGCTGGGATTGGCCGTGCGCTTTCGCGCCTAAAGTGTGGTAACTCTGCCCTTTGTCTAGCCAAGGTTATAAATATTGGGGGTCTTCCCGCCTTTGGGGTTCCCGCTTTTGGATTTTGCCCGTGTTGGATGTATCTCTCTGCCTGAGTTCGCTCACTCCCCCTGTGCCTGGACTGCAGAGAGACCAAAGGACTTGCCTTGGTGTTAGGCACACACCTTTGTCTGCCTAACGACCCTTAACGACACTTAACGACTCCTGCAGCCGCTGGAGGAGGAAGACAGACCGCACGAGCCAGCCTGAGTGAGTGATTTGGCTTAGCTTAATTTAGTAAGAAACCGCTATTAATTAATAGCTGAGTCCTTTTCCAAAAACTGACTTCCAAATATATATAGTCAGATTATTAATGGTATCCTTGTAGAATTCTCATGCAACTTAACCTGTTTATCAAACGAAATTAATCTTTGTATATATATAGTTGTGGGGGCGGGTTTTGTAAAAATAAAAAATATCTATTTTTGATAAATTTTCTTCTCGGCCACGAATTAATCCTGCCCTCCGCAACACTACTAAAACTGTATCCCTTGCAAAAGGACTAGATTTCAGCTTCTTGAAATGACTGGGGGAGTTAGTGCCATATAACTGTTTATAGTTAGCTGTAATACCTTTAACTCCAAGCTGTAATCCTGGAGCCATTAACAAATCTTTTCTTACCAATGGCTTTCTTGAAGAAAAGACTAAAATTGGGGAGAAATGGAAGAGGAAAGAGGAAAATAGAAGAAATATCTGTTTCAGCTAGGGGAAAAATAAAAACACAGGAAGCTTTGTGAGTTGTTAATGAAAAGTATTAATGACATATACATTAATGTAACAAAAAAAATTGCTCTGAGAAATTGCATATGCTAGAAGATTTGCTGTTCAAAGCTTGCCTGTCAGACTTCACTTTTAAGGTATGTTACCTAGAATAATAATAAACATCAATGTACAAGTAGGGTGACTATACATCCTGGCTTTGCAATCAGTAGTATTGAAAAGGACAGTGAAAAGATCTGCTTACTCTTAGTTAAGTAACTTTTTTCTCTGTTTTGTGTTGCCTGGGTTGCCAGGCCCAGCTGTTGCCTTCAGTTAGAGTCTTCTAGATCATAGCAAGGTTTGTGCAAAAACTTTCAGCAGCAAGCTATTTTTACCATCTCAATCGCAGAATCACAGAATGATAGGCATTGGGACCCCTGGAAATCATCAACAAGCCTACGAGGAGAGGCTGAGGGAGCTGGGATTGTTTAGCCTGGAGAAGAGGAGGCTCAGGGGTGACCTTATTGCTGTCTACAACTACCTGAGGGGTGGTTGTGGCCAGGAGGAGGTTGCTCTCTTCTCTCAGGTGGCCAGCACCAGAACGAGAGGACACAGCCTCAGGCTGCGCCAGGGGAGATTTAGGCTGGAGGTGAGGAGAAAGTTCTTCACTGAGAGAGTCATTGGACACTGGAATGGGCTGCCCGGGGAGGTGGTGGAGTCGCTGTCCCTGGAGCTGTTCAAGGCAGGATTGGACGTGGCACTTGGTGCCATGGTCTAACCTTGAGCTCTGTGGTAAAGGGTTGGACTTGATGATCTGTGAGGTCTCTTCCAACCCTGATAATACTGTGATACTGTGATACTGTGAACAATGTTGCAAATATTTCTGTTACAACCATTGTTGTCTCATTATTGATTTTTATTTTTGCATGTAACTTCATACTTCCCTCTCCAGGACGTAAGGACAGTTACAGTCTCCATTGGAGTGGCTATAGTCTGCACTATCTGCTGCTGCTTTTCTGTTTGAGGAGTTCATAATGTCAGAAACAAATTGAACATGTTGTTATAGCATAGTGCAATAGAGTCTTTCTATAAGAGACAGCAGAAATTGAATGCCCTGGTTTGTGGTCTGAGGGCACAAACCACAGACATGAGCATCTCACAGCGCAAGCCTTCTGGGACTTTATAAGGGGACAATATAAGGTAATGAATTGTCACAAGCTAAAGTACAATGTGATATCTGGTTACACTTAAGCGCTGTGTGTAACTGTAGGTAGTCTGTGCTTGAGTCCATGCCCAGGACCTATTTTATGTGTGCTAGCATAATACACCCCAAAAGTTACGTGGTTTTTTTGAATTGTTTTCTTTCCAAGTGCCTTTCTTCTGAAGAAATGTTGCTTAAACTGCTGTCCTTTGGCCTGCTGCTACCACTATATGTCCTGAAAAACTTTGTCTCCGTTTACACAAGCAAACAAACAAAAAAAAACTCTCATCAAACAACAAAACAAACCAACCAACCAAACAAAAAAAAACCCCCAAACCATAAAAACACTAAAACCACCACCACCTGTGGATGTATTTCTTGCTAACAGAGGACATGAATTGATAACCGTGAGCAACCCATGCTGCGAAGTGTCCTCGAGTCCATCCTGGAGGCAGGAACTAAGATGGTGAAAACAACCCCCCACATGTAGCTGCGAGGAGGCAGGGTCTGCTGGTGGCAGGAGACTGACCCTACAAGCTGTTTATGTAAGTTTAACCTACCTGTACCTCACACATAACCTTAAGCCTATCTGTACCTTCCACATGTACCAATCTTAACTAAGCTAGCTATGCACACATCTACCAAGTTGGCATATAAATCACTGTATCACTGCAATAAAGGGGATTACTGGAGAACAATTATTTAACCATATTGGTGTCACAATTGTTACTCTGGGGTGCAACACTGGCAACCAACAACCACAAAAAAACCCAAACCAAACCAAAGCCACAAGCAAATGAACACCAAAAAAGCAAGCAGGTTTCATTTTAAAGGAAGGTTATTTTCAATGATGTCTGTGTTTTCAACAAAATCTGACTGTAAAACTTGTTCTTCTCCTTTTAGTGTCACAAAATACCTCATTTGTTCTGTTGACTCACAGTACTAACCGTTGTGATGCATAAACCTGGATTTCAGTGTCATGCTTTATGTCAGCTCAGCTGTTTTGGTAGGAGAAAGAGAAATGTTTCCTGACCTCGTTGCAACCTTTACTAGCTTTTTTTTCCCTTTGACATGTGAAATAAGCCAACTAAGTAATCTTGCTATGACACTCTTGCAACTTGTCAAGAAAACAAAGGAGATTTTGAAGAAGATATGAGTCTGCTTTTGTATGAGATGTGAAAAACAGGTCTAAACAGTTGTTCTAAAGTATTTTTTGTTATTATTTTTGCTTAGGTTATGCATGTATCTATATATTTACTACCATTTTTTGCAAAGTTTGGGCTTTTTCATCATTTTGCTTATATGGAAATTGTTTTACTCAGGCTTTCATTAGCAACACAGGATTCTAGTTTTCCTTTTCTTGCAATTTTTTGTCAATAAGTTCAGAGGAGACCAATGAATGAAATGATTGCTTGGCTGATTGTTGCGCTGCAGCTCACGTACACTGAGGCGTGAATAATTTAGACTGTGCTGGCTTGTCAGTATTGGATTTGTATGTGGCATGAGCAGAGCACAGAGGGAGGCATTATATAAATCATACAGCAGAAAAAAAAGGAGGAAAAAGAATTCTCCCAAAAGGGTGGATCAAGGGTAAAGACAAAAGGGTTCTATTGCACAGTGTGAAGAGAGAGGGGAGGATAAATCCTATCCTTCTTGTCAAGGAAATGCTTTGGATACTGAGTAACTTTAAAACATACTGCATCAGCCTAC
Source organism: Pogoniulus pusillus (assembly GCF_015220805.1). Taxonomy (NCBI): domain Eukaryota; kingdom Metazoa; phylum Chordata; class Aves; order Piciformes; family Lybiidae; genus Pogoniulus; species Pogoniulus pusillus. Next base: position 34,483,727 of record NC_087270.1, read on the forward strand.
ATCATTGCTGAGATCTTCTGGGAAGAAAACATTTTCTGAATTCAGTCAGAGCAAAACCATTTTGAAAGCTGTTTTTTTGAAAAGTCATTACATTCTTTTCTTTTGAAGGAATTACTTTATATAGTAACAGTTTAACAGGACATGGTAAGAGAAAGATAAAACACAAGCATCTAGCTCAGCATCAGGAAAATAACACACTCAAGGTTAAATGTCATTATCTGTCAGTTGTTATTATTAAAGTCTGGGGAGAGAAAGGACTTTGTTATGTGCCTATTTCTAACCTTTTGCATTTCAAAATGTGCTGTTAAAACTTGAGCGTACACAAGAATGAAATGGAGAAAAAGGATTTCTCTGTAAGCATTCTACTGTGATTGATCATTATTTATACTCTGGGGAACCCATAAATAGAGCTGGTCTACAGAGCCAGACAGCAGTCCTCTGCTTCCCATGATAGACAGTTGCTCCTGCATGAAAGCATATTGACTGAAAGCAATGTGCACTTTTTACTATCAGCCTAACTGATTGGTAGTGTCCCACAGAGTTATTTCAAGGGCTTCTGTGCATGCTGCAGGTAACACAACTGAAAGTAAAACCCCCAGACTGCCATCATGATGTTAGCCCATGATGTTAATTTGCATATCAGGTATTTTGGCTGCTACATTTTACCTTACTCATATACTTACTAATTTATCTTCTCTGTTTAATCAAAGCCTGACATGCCTCACACTTTGAAAACAGAGGCAGCAATGCTATCCTTGCCATGGTCTGTCACAAGGTTTCAGTTATTTCTGGTCCTCCTTATCCCAAAGCATCTGATTAACCTCATTGAGGGGTCAAATCAGATTTGAAGGTGTGGCTATGAACTGAACACAATATCTTTACAGAAATAAAGTACTCCAAGATTCAAAATGTTAGGTTCCTCTAGAAATCACTGATGATTAAATAATGGTTTTTTCCTCCAGGAGAAGCTGCATTGCTATTGTACTGCACAGCTAATAAAAAAGCAACTGGACATTAAAAAAAGAAAACAGAACACCCCACACACACACCTACTTCTTCATGTCCAATATTAAGTTCTACTTACTTACAATAAAAATATATTGCTCAAAGCAACATATTGCTGCTTAAAAAGTGTGCAAGGAGAATGGGTTTAGAATTGTAGAAGTCTCAAGGCATCATGAAAATTGCAAAAGATGCCAAGGGAGAGCAATGCTAGAGTTTACATTTTTCAATGTAATACCACAAAATAATGGCCCAAACAGCCCCTATTACAAAGACATAACAAACATGTCATGGGGTAATAATTAAAGGGAATTGTCTTCAGAAAAAGAATCCCTTTTATTGTCTCATATCATATCAAGTGTATGTGTGATGAAGGGTCATTTCTGATTGCTTACAGTTTATAACACTTGCATTCTCAGCACCTTTAGACATTCCCTAACTCTTGTTGCTAAAATCAAGGCACTATTTATGAAGCATATAGTTTATTTGTTTTCTTCTTTCAGTTCCAAAAAGCACAGGAAAAAAAGAGGCTATTAAAATTTATCCACAGCTATATCTATATGAAACTGCACAGTGCCAGAGTATTCCTCCTATTCTGAGTTGAGCTAGCAGAATTTAAACATATCCATACTGCAAAGTTATCTTAGTCTGATTCCAGAATTTTTCTCCTGATTTCTGAACCAGGCCTGGAAATTTGTTTTAGGAAGCAACTGGCCCAGGCCAAAAAATATAGCAAGCTCATCTGGTTATCAGGTAGACAAGAAGAAGAGACAGGGGTGCTCAGTCAGTCTTTATCTCTGGCTTTGTAAGATAACCCAGGACAAATGGTGGATGAAATTGCTAGCAGCCCCCAACAATGTGAGGGAAGTTTCTCTTCCTCTGTGCAGGTCTGTATTTCAGCTGTGAAGGAATTGTTCTGGGAGGTCAAGCAAATCCAAAAGAACATTATCTACTCCCCACCTGCATGGTCCTGTGTTCCAGCTGTGAGAAGCAGGTGCTTTTCTGTTCAAGGGAGAGAATCTGAGAGGTATACACCACAGTGTACCTTGCAGTTTTACTTACATGGCCATGGGGAGGACATGGGGAAGCAGGGTGGAGTTTGCTTTCACTTGAATGGGTGGAAGGAGTCACTGGAGTTGACTGCCCCAGGGGTGGAAGCACAGATCCACCATTTGGAGTGGTCATAGACTGATCCAGACTGTACTGAAACAAGGTGGAGCTCCAGAACATTGCAGTGAAAAGTCTGTGTACCACAAGGAGATCTCATTTTGAGTGAGCACAGACAATGAATGATGTATGTTGTATAACGTTAATTACTGCTGTAGATGGTATCCAACAAGAGGTGGAGAATGTCATGGATTGAGTTCAATCTGCTGCTAATACTCAGTAGCATGTTTCCATTGTGACAACATCAAAACAAAAGTGCTGGCTAGAGGAAAGTACCATGGGGTGTGAAGTTTAGAATGTAACATGAGAGGCTTCCTCTTCTGGTTGCTGCTTCCTGTTTCCAGGTTTTTTGGGTGCTGTTCTTTTCTATTGTGCTTGTTTCTCTGTGCTTGAGTGGGGAAAACCATTCTATTGCTGACTTCTGCTTCTGCATTTCGTTGCACTTTTCTGCAAACAGGCTAAGAAAATTGTATCATTGCCAATAAAATCTTTTATCTCAACTCTTTATCTCAAGTCAGAGGAGTTTTTTTTTGTGTTACTTTCCCTCTTGTGTGGGAAGAGAGGGCACTTGTGAGAGAGGACTGCATTAACTCAGGACACTGGGATATAAGCACATGTACTTAAGGCTTCAGACAACAGGTGGAAAATATTTACTGGTGGCATCTTTATTTATTTTTTTTAAATCTTTTCCTTTTGACTTACAACTCAGTTTCTTAATTTTCTGAACTTTCTGACTCAAGAGAGTTAAAAATCACTATGTACTTGAAATCTATTTAAGACTAAGCAGGTGTGGAGGCAGGTGGAAAAAAATGCCAGTTTTCATCCTGTCTTGCATGCCATTTGGGATGTCAATAACAGTCTAATATCAGAGGATAGAAGCTGTGTGGGCTTTCTATCAACAGTACTTAGGCACCTTCAGTCAACTTATCTTAATAACTATGGTTCCAGAAATAGGTGAAGAAGCTTACTTGGAACTTACTTATCATTTAGACAATTAGGTTTCCTCCTCCATCAGTTTATATGCATAATGTTTGGGCTTGCTGCTGAATGAAGTGGGTACCTTGGTGACAGAGGACACAGAGATAGTAGAGTCAGAATGTCTTTTCTTCAGTTTTCACAGCTAAGGCCAGCCTTCAGGAATCCAAGTCCCTGGAGATAAGAGAGAAAGTCTGGAGGAAGGAATAGTCTCCCTTCAAAAAGGAGGCAAGCTGGACACTCACAAATGTGTGGGCCCCGACAGGATGCACTCACAAGTGCTGATGTTATTGCTAAATCACTCTCCATCGCCATGGAGTACAGGAGAGATTCCTGAGCATGGGAGGAAAATTAATGTCACTCCAGTCTTCAAAAAGGGCAAGAAGGAAGACCCAGGCAACTACAGGCTATTCTGAAGGTCATGTCTAAGCATGTAAAAAAAAAGAAGATTATCAGGAGTAGTCAGCTAGGCTTCATGAAGGGGAAATCAGACTTGACCAGTCTGATAGTCTTTTATGATGATCTAACTGTCTGGGAAGATAATAGCAGTGGATGTTGTTTAGCTCAATTTTAGCAAGGCTTTTGACACTTTATCCTATAGCATCCTCATAGGTAAACTGAGGAAGTGTGGGTTAGATGAGTAGACAGTGAGTTGGATTGAGAAACGGCTGAACAACAGAGCTCAGAGAGTTGAAATCAGAATGGTCTGAGGTCTGGAGCACCTCACCTGTGAGGACAGACTGAAAGAGTTGCAGCTGTTCAGTCTGGAGAGAAGAGGAGGCTCTGAGTTGACTTTCTTGTGGCCTTGCAGTATCTGAAGAGGGCCTAGAAAAAAGCTAAGGAGGGACTTTGGAGGCTATGAGGTAGTGACAGGACTAGGGGAAATGGAGTGAAGCTGGAGGTGGGGAGATTCAGAGTGGAGGTGAGGAGGAAGTTGTTGAGCATGAGAGTGGTGAGAGGCTGGAATGGGTTGCCCAGGGAGATGGTTGAGGCTCCATCCCTGGAGGTGTTTAAGGCCAGGCTGGCTGAGGCTGTGGGCAGCCTGCTCTAGGGTTGGTGTCCCTGCCCATGTCATGGGGATTGGAACTAGATGATCCTTGTGGTCCCTTCCAACCCTGACTGATTCTATGATTCTATGATTCTCAGTTTTACCTGAGCTGGATGAAGGTCAGAGTTTGACAATTACTCCTCTAATATTACAATTAGTTTTATTGCTTAAGCTTTCTTTACAGAGCAAACAAACCAAATGGCAGCATATTGTAAAAAGGTGTAGCCTTAGCAACTGCCTAAGTGTTAAATTCCTAACTGAAAATGCAGAAGTGTGAATTATTGATCAAGAGAAACTGTTTCATTATGAACTGCTGTTTTTTTAACATGTTGACACTTAAGAATGTATAACCATGAAGTATTTTGAGTGAGGTTTAATTTGCAAGGGCCAGTTGGTGGTTTGGTTTCCTTTTTTTTAACCCAGAAATATCTGGAGCCCCAAGTGCCTGTGGATATGTGCAGACTACATAACCATACTGTCAAAAAAGAAGTGTGAAAGAAAAAAGAACCTGGACATGTGTTTAAAGCTAAGCATAGAGAGAGCTGTTTCCCTGAATGAGGAATGTCATCCTTTATTAAATAAAAATACTTCATCCTTTATTAAAGTATGAAGGACATTCATTACAACAGCAACACAAGGTAAGCACATAGCGGATAAGTATGTGGTGAGGCATTTGCAGAAGTCTGTGCTCTGGTTTGAGGCTGCATGCCTTTAAGAACCAAAAAGCTGAGGACCTCCAGAGGTTCAGGAGGTGGACTGGTGTTGTAAATGGGACTAGTTAAAATCTGAGCTTGGGGTGAAATTCAATGAGGCAGATTTAAGTTATGAAATATTTATTAATATACACAAAATAATTCCCCCAAACTTATTTGTCACAGTATCACAGTATCACAGTATCACCAAGGTTGGAAGAGACCTCACAGATCATCAAGTCCAACCCTTTACCACAGAGCTCAAGGCTAGACCATGGCACCAAGTGCCACGTCCAATCCTGCCTTGAACAGCTCCAGGGACGGCGACTCCACCACTTCCCCGGGCAGCCCATTCCAGTGTCCAATGACTCTCTCAGTGAAGAACTTTCTCCTCACCTCAAGCCTAAATTTCCCCTGGCGCAGCCTGAGGCTGTGTCCTCTCGTTCTGGTGCTGGCCACCTGAGAGAAGAGAGCAACCTCCCCCTGGCCACAACCACCCTTCAGGTAGTTGTAGACAGCAATAAGGTCACCCCTGAGCCTCCTCTTCTGCACACAAGTTCTTGGTTGTGGTTAGCAGAACTATTTCACAGAATAGTAACTCATCATCTCTCTTGAACTGGGGAGCCCAGAACTCACCATCTTCCTGTGGACCTCAGTGAAAGGCTTCCACATCTTCCTTAGTCCATCTATTCTTGCTCCTGCAGATCTTTGTATCATTCCCTCCCTTCCCCCACCCCCTTACAACTAAGCAGTTGATTGTTCTCTTGCAGCAAAGTTAATGACTGCTTCATGCCTTACTTCCAGAGAATGTAGGAAATAATAGTTATTATCTAATTTTCTGAAGGGAAGTAAGAAGCAAGAGGAGTTCAATGCATATATTTATAATGATATTGGCATATATAGCCTCAGTGTAATTTAATTTCCTGACACTATACCTGCACTTAACTCTCAAATAAAATACACTGAGGTGGCTGTGTGATTCCTAGTGTCTTTACTGTGTCCACAGTTAGTAACCCATGTAAAGACTGCCTCTTCAGCACATAATACATTTTGGTTTTGAAAACATAAAAGAAAATATCTTTCTACATTATACAGATTTTTATAGCCAAACTCATCATTAGAATGAAGCAAACACCAAAAGTATAATTGCATTTTGAAAAGTGATAAAGACCATTTCTGATGGTGAATTTCTGAAAGGTTATTAAATTCAATACAGAAAAAAAAAAAAAAAAAAGGTGATATTCTCTACCTAAATTGCATTTTGTCAACTGACCACTGTCAAAAACATAGTCTGGGCTCTATATATTTTTTCTGATCTAGGATACATGTTCTTATCTCTTTATGTACATTCTTATCTGTAAAAGTTATACATTTAAATATGCTTTCTGTACTGTGCTGCATGACATTTCCTTCCAAGAACTGCAATTTATTTTCTAAAAATAGCTAAACCAATGAGAGTCTTGTTTAAAGAGACTGAGTACTTCACATAAAACCAAATTTTATATACACATACATACACACACACATATATAGATATATGTTGAGAAGGAAATACCGTTATCAATATACACATAGATATATACACACACATATATATATGTTGAGAAGGAAATATCATTATTGATATACACATATATATATACACACACATATATATATGTTGAGAAGGAAATATCATTATTGATATACACATATATATATACACACATATATATATGTTGAGAAGGAAATATCATTATCAATATACACACACATATACACGCAAACATATATATATGTTGAGAAGAAAATATCATTATCAAAGGATATATTAAACACTCTTTCTAAACAAGTTTTGTCATCAAATCAACTACAGTAGTTATGAAATATTCTCAGTGGGTCATAAAAATAGATAATGCTAACCATTTAGAAGTCTTTTATCAGCACCATATTAAATGTTTGTGTTTTGATTTTCTATGGTGAATCCATCTTTGGTTCAAATAGCAATTTTGTTTATCATCTGTTTTGGCTGTCATTAAAAAATATCAAGACAAAATCCTTTTAAAATTACATATACCTTCGTGTATGTATATATATATATATATATATATATATGAATTCTCAAAGGTTATAAATAAATACATGTATAAGTAGATCTTCCAATCCTTTCCTGGATGCCAAGGAGAAGTCTGGCTATCTCTATGTGCATTAAATCTGAGACTAGTATTTCTCTTCATGATATCTCAGCTTCCAAAGTGTTGATGGTCTTAATAAAATAAAACTAAAAGAGAGGGAAAAAAAAAAAAAAGAAGAGAAGATAAACACATCAATTTGACCTAAAGGCAGTTTAGTAAGAAATATGTACCAGCTATAAATTATTTCAAAGGCAATTTATAAAAGTGTCAGGAAAATTCACATATGTAGATTCCCCAGCTGTTTGTCAGACTTTGCTGCAAAACAAAAAGTGTGTTCCTTCATGCAAAATTCTTAATTTAAAGATTAAAAAAAATACACTTCCTACAGAACACTGCAGGGTTAAAATAGAGACAGAAAATTGTGGTTTATGTTTTTCTTGTGACAAAGAATTCATTTTTTTCATTTGAAGAATTAAACTGAGTTTTCATTTTTGTTTGTCTAACTTTCTGATATTCTCCCAGAACTATACAATCTCTCTGCAAGATTGAAGGTCTGTAATCAGGATTAATTTTGGAAGGCACATCACATCAGAACATATTTTCTAAGGGCTTTTATTTCCCTAAAGCACAATTTAGATTATTTGGAGTCCTGGATTAACTACCTTATCATAGAATCATAGAATCAACCAGGTTGGAAGAGACCTCCAAGATCATCCAGGCCAACCTAGCACCCAGCCCTATCCAGTCAACAAGACCATGGCACTAAGTGCCTCATCCAGCCTTTTTTGAACACCTCCAGGGATGGTAACTCCACCACCTCCCTGGGCAGCCCATTCCAATGGCAATCACTCTCCCTGGGAAGAACTTCCTCCTAACATCCAGCACTTTGATTGTCTCAGTCTATGCCTTCTTATCTATTTTAGGTCATCACAGAAATGCTGTTGACTTTGACTTTATTGAAAACCAAACAAATTTTACAACTCTTTACAAGTTTAGGGGTACTTTCTAATTTGGATTAACTGAAATTTCTTATCGTGGAAGATTCCTGGTCTGCAAAATTATTTTCTGTGACATATGGTGACCTAAGAAATAAGTTTCAGCAGATAAAAAATTGTACACTTTGATGAAATTTTAAAAGGTGAGGGAATATCTAACTTTTTGGTTTCTAAAAAAGAAGCTGAAAGTAAATAGATGTAAGTGCTTCTAGGAACATAGTTTTAAAGAACATAAGGAGCAGAAAGCATGATTTTATAGGTATGGCAGAATATATATATATATATATTTTTTTTTTCTAACAAGAGCATTGATATTTTATATTTTATATGGATATGAAAGGGAAGATTGACAAAAACTAGCATGCAGTCCATACCAAATGTATAGTGCAGACATAATCAGATAAAGATCTGGAACGTGTCCAGAGAAGGGCCACAAGGCTGGTGAGGGGCCTGGAACGCAAACCCTATGAGGAGAGGCTGAGGGATCTGGGGTTGTTTAGCCTAGAGAAAAGGAGGCTCAGGGGTGACCTCATTGCTGTCTACAACTACCTGAAGGGAGGCCGTAGCCAGGTGGGGGTTGTTCTCTTCTCTCAGGCAACCACCAATAGAACAAGGGGACACAGTCTCAAGTTGTGGTGGGGGAAGTATAGGCTGGATGTTAGGAGGAAGTTGTTGGCAGAGAGAGTGATTGGCATTGGAATGGGCTGCCCAGGGAGGTGGTGGAGTCACCATCCCTAGAGGTGTTGAAGAAAAGCCTGGATGAGGCACTTAGTGCCATGGTCTAGTTGATTGGCTAGGGCTGGGTGCTAGGTTGGCCTGGATGATCTTGGAGGTCTCTTCCAACCTGGTTGATTCTGTGATTCTATGATTCTAAGCCTGTAACAATGAATACTGATTTTTTTTAAAAACAAAATTAAGAGAAAAAAAATTTGAGCTATCAAATGATAAAAAAATGAAGGAAGCTCCCAAACCTATAAAAAAACCCTCCAAAATGCAGGCAATATGTAAAATACTTGAAATACTTTGAAGACACAAAATCAGATATTGTTCCTGGGAGAGTTTTTGTGATTATTCTCAGTGACTAGACATAAGCATACTGAGTTAGAAGTTAGGAAGCAAGAAGAAGGATATGGATGTCTGGCAGTACAGTCTCTCATCCCTCATGCATTTGTTCATTTTTCTTCTCCATGAGTAAATAAAGGTAATGGAAGACTGTAATATAATTGGAAAAAGGTTTAGATAGTGAGCAGTTCACTTTTGAAGATAACCTGTTCTCTTGCCCTGTACAAGGGAGTATAGGAGCAAGACAGAGTTAATCTGAGAAAGAGGAAAGTCAGAAGATTGAAGGCTTCTTGATTATTCTTCTCTATAGCAAATCTGTAAGAAGGAAGACAATTACAAAGGCAAAACTGATGTTGCTGTACAGAGAATGAGTAGGAAGGGAATCTGTGAGTCCAAATCTGTAATGCATTATGAGGTAAATATTAGACAATCATTGTAGTTGATGCAGTGTTTACATTACTTTCATTGACTTGTGTATACAGTTCCAATATGTTACACTTTACAAGTGGGCTAAGTTCCACAAGCAGAGATGTTACGGAGTAAAGGGATGATTTCAGAACAGACAATATCACAAGGCAGAACATTAAAGCAGTCTACTAAGAATATGAAACAGAGAAAGAATGTGTGAGAACTAGATAGAGAGTTAGCAAAGGAATTAAATCATGACAGCAAATCACATACAGTTGTCGTGGGGGGTTCATTTGGGTTTTGGGGGAATGAAATATGAGGCTGAATTTTAAAAGGGTTTAAATAGTTTAATATTATATACACCAGGAATCCCCCCTCCCCAAACTTATTTACAGCTACCCCACACAAGTTCTTTGTATGCAGTTCCGAGATTATATTACAGAATGTCTATGTACAGCAAATTGGGAACTTGGCAGAGGTTTGAAGGGATCTAGGAAGAGAGTCTGTGGCATGAAAGTGCCACTGGTAACTATTGAGAGTTTATTCTGGTTTAGATCGAGTTTCTCAGTTACTCACTGGTCGGAGTCAGTTTCAATGGTCCCAAATATCATGGGTTTGGATAATTCAAGGGTTATTGGGGCGCGCTGTCCGGAGCTTCCATAGGTATGGTCACACTGGGAGCGGCGGCTGGAGCGGCGGCTGGCCGGGAGTGCCTTGGTTGGTTTCCCTGGGCTGGTGCTGTGGGCTGTAGTCATGCAGCAGTGGTGGCCCCCAAAAGCGGCTAGAAGCAGCAGATGAGCTGGTGGCAAGGAGTGAGAGGCAAGATGTGAGGTAGGCAGGTAGGTAGGTAGCAGGGACGCTGTATTGTCCCCCTTTATGAGTTTTGACCCCGCAATTGATGGTCCCTGGGCCACAATTCTGTCCAATGAGGGCTGGGCAACAGGCCAAAACATACCAAATAAGGTGAGGTCCAAGGGTCCGGTACCCCCAAATATGGAGAGGCCTCAGGTGGGTTCTCCACCCTAGACGTGTAAGCTTATGTAAGGTGTTTACTTCAGCCTTCGAGGAGGCAACCCAGACTGGAAGGCACCAAGGGGCCATTGTGTCCCATTGTCCCCCTTAACTTGTTTACCCCAAGTATAGGCAGGGTAACACCCTTCAGGGAGGACAACATGTCCGGGCATGAATAGATTCATAAACATATACATTTGAGGCCTGCCCAACAGTATAGTATAGAAGAGTACAGAAAAAGGAAAAGAGATCCAAATCAAAGCATGTGGTAACAGACACAGGAAGCAAATGAGAGCATTAGGAAAACCATAGCATTTTGTACTGACTTAATGTGTTGTTGACACTAGGCTGCTAAACTCAGTGAATAATAGAGTTGAAAATATGTTTAAATGGAATTTTGTGTCTAATTGAAACAGCCACAGACTATTTTATTCAATGGTTAAACGGCTGTGGTGAAAACAAATAATACCAGAGGACCATCAGTTCAGAACCACTGGCACTAATCTCTGAAAGAGAAACAGGATTGCAAACAGAGTAGTGTAAGAAAAGTAGTGGCCCTTTCTAGTGACTTTTAGGAGTAAAATTAGTGCTTTCTGTTTGTGAACTATACATGAGAAACAAACAAACATAAAAACTCCAAAAACCAACAACAAAAAAACCCAAACACTCAAAAAACTTACTTGTTTCTTCAGAATAAAGCTTTTATTTCCTTAATCATTTTCTGCCTTATTGCATCTGTTAAGGTTTCTTCACAGGTTAAACACAAGCCCATACTCAAACACATACGAATCAGTTACCATTTATTTTATTTTTTAAGTAAGATAAGTTACACTGCTTACCCCCATGTAAAATAATCTTATTCTCCAGCTACTTGAGAAACTCAGAAAACTAAACCCAGGAATTATTCAAGAAAAGAGATATAATATGGATGCGATAAGAAGCTATACGTATTGATATAATTAGGAAACTAAATTTGTCTTAGCAGCTGCTTTTACAAGGTCATGGTAAAATTCTGGTAGTGACTATATTCAGAAGTTCTGCCAAAATATTCAGATTTCTTTATATAGTTCTAATGTAAGATTCAGTTTCTTACTTGAAATACGACCTTTATGTAGTTCTAATTTCAACACTGGTCAGGCCACGCCTTGAGTCCTGTGTCCAGTTCTGGGCCCTTCAATTCAAGAGAGATGTTGAGATGCTGGACCATGTCCAGAGAAGAGCAACGAAACTGGTGAAAGGCCTGGAACACAAGCCCTGTGAGGAGAGGCTGAGGGAGCTGGGGGTGTTTAGCCTGGAGAAGAGGAGGCTCAGGGGTGATCTCATTGCTGTCTACAGGTACCTGAAGGGATACTGTAGTCAGGTGGGGGTTGGTCTCTTCTGCCAGGCAACCAGCAATAGAACAAGGGGACACAGTCTCAAATTGTGCCAGGGGAAGTATAGGCTGGATGTTAGAAGGAAGCTCTTGACAGAGAGAGTGATTTGACATTGGAATGGGCTGCCCAGGGAGGTGGTGGAGTCACCGTCCCTGGAGGTGTTGAAGAAAAGCCTGGATGAGGCATTTAGTGCCATGGTCTAGTTGACTGGCTAAGGCTGGGTGCTAGGTTGGCCTGGATGATCTTGGAGGTCTCTTCCAACCTGGTTGATTCTATGATTCTATGATAATGTAAAATTCACTTTCTTGCTTGACATACTTTTTGCAATTGTAATAAACAAAGTCTTGTAAGCCTTTCACTTCCTTTGCACTTTAAAATCCACAGATGAGATGAAATTATACTGTCTAGACATCTGATAGATAGCTACAGAGAAGACCATGATTATAGAGAAAGTGATAGGACTCAGTACTGTCTACACTTTTCTGGTGAATGTATCAGAAATGAAGAGCACTAATACAAGCAAGTGCTGGCAAATTTGCTATCTGGTAAGGGTGACAAAACATTATGTAGGTTAGCTCTTAACCTGCTGCTGCATTATTTTAAGTAGTCATGTTGACAGATCTCACAAGATACACAACCTTGCAACTGCCTGGGAGTTGTCTCACAAAGGAGAGCTGCTTGTGATTTCTTTTTATTGCTAAAATTTTCCAGACTATTTTTTAGTATCTCTGTGGATTTGTTGCTTGCTTCAGTTCTTTTCAAATAGAATGCTGCTTTTATGTTCTGTCGAATTCTAAAGTACTTCATGCAGCCTCATAGTAATACTGTAAGCAAAAGGACATAATGTGTAGATACACTGTGATGAATCATGCAAAATTAATAATCTGTGTTAATTTTGATATCCAGGTGAAGATTGTTAATAACTATGAAAACTGTTTTCTTAACATTAAAACTCACTAGAAAACTTATTCACAAGGTTCAAGAAAGTCACAGTTTGGAAATTTATGCATGCAAGGAACAGATAAAACTAGAACATTTATTTCTTAAAGTGACAAACACAAACATTATACTGGAAGAGAAGATTCTTGCAGTTGATTATATTGTGCCGAGTTAATTATACTGCTTATCCACTAGAGGACACAGGAAGCTCCTTTCTGCTTATGGCAGAAGGCAATTCATGAATTAGAAGAAACTTTAAGTATTTACTCACTCAAAATACTGATATTCAAAATAGTATCAGACAGTACCCAAAGCATGTGGAGGGGTTGCTGCCAGCAGTCTCAAAGCTGTTAGAGGTCCTAGTAAAATGTAGCATATTGCAGCACCGTGAATCTTCTGTGAATATGATCAATAGAGAAAGAATAATTTATAAAGCTTTTTTATTATTATTATTTTAAAAAGTAATCCAGAGAGAAGGATTAGAAGTGATTAAGACAATTTACTATATTATGGTACTGCTTGAAAGAAAGACTATCAGGAATGATATGACTACTTGCAAATACCTCAGATAGAAAGCAATAGAGGTTTAGGGTTTGTTATAACTTTGTTTACTGTGGTATCTCTTCTACCATCAACATATACTGTTAACTCTCTGAGGAGCATAAATTTAACACAAGCAGGCTTGCAGTATAGGAATAGTACAGGGGAAAAAAAAGGTATTCAAAATACTGTAATAGAATATTTAAGTTATATGTTAGGAAATAATTTTAAGGAGCAATTCTTTTAGTGCTTCATCTTGAACCATTAATATCTGTGGGGATAAAAAAAAAAAAGTTACTTCAACAAAAAATTTAGATAGAGCCCTTCTGGCAATAGTATGATAAAAGCAAGGAAGTAGTTAATATGTGAAATTCACTTCCATCAAAGATATTTTAAAGAGCTCTGTGTAAAAGAGTAACAGAGAGGATTGTAATGGGAAATCCTGCTTTTTCCATAGATGACTGCACTAGCTTATCTCAAGGGTTTCCAAGCTGACTTTAATATTTTAGAAGTGCCAAATGAGGGCATTCTGGAGAGTGAGCAAATCAGTTCACTCGTTACGTGCTATACATTAAGTGGACTACAAGGTCTTGCTGATCTCCTGTCCAGTTATGCCACGAGTGAAGGAGACTTCTTTTCACAATTAATCTGTAGTTAGCATAGTAGACCAAGAATAAAGCTACTGATACATTAAATTCCACATGGTTGGAAAATTACTTGTTTCTATAAATCTTACCATGTAATAGAGCATTTTCTTGTAGATGTTTCCACACTCTACTCTTTACAGAGTAACAAAGCTGCTGCACAAAGGTACACTATCAAGATAGAAGTGAAAATACACATAATGGGCTGTTTTCCATGCAACACCTATTTAATTTGAAACATTTACCTATTTTTCATTTCAAACTGTTCTCAATGTCATAATTTCAGAGTACACCCTATATTTTTATTGAAATAACTCCAGTTCTAAGATTTATGGTAGAAAACTGATTTGACTAACAGCCAAATTACAGTAAGACTCAGTTTTCTGGTCACATTGAACAGTGACCCTTACTGCAATTTAGTGTAAATGTTGGGTGGCATATGAAGTATTGGTAGTAACTAATATAATGCACAGCTGAGCTGCAAAAATTCTTGTTTCTGGGTGTTGTGGTTACTAAAAGTTTACTTATTTCATAAGGAAATTGAAAATGTCCTTGGAATACAAATTTATTGTAGGTTATTCAATACTGACAAATGGCTCCTGGGAGAATAAACTCATGATTAAGCCACACTGGATTCAGTGTCAATACAGTACTCAGTAGAAGACTCCTTCCCTTAATTTTACACCTACCTCTAGGCTTTCATTTTGGTCATTGTCTGAGAAAAGATTTCATGTCGAGAGCAGTGAGTATGGCTGCTTTCATAAAAGAACTCTCATCGATAGAACCTACTTATGTTGTTCTTTGTGTATGCCTGCACTTCATGGATAATTACCTGACTGTCTCTAGGTATTATACTGTTTCAGACCTTACATTGTACTGTGGTGTCTGAGAGCACTTTTGTTATCAAATGGGACAATGTTAACAATGGGACTTTTATGGCATATGCAGAAACAGAATCTGATGGATGACTCACTTGGTGGTAAAGGGTGTTGAAGTGTGCTAGAAGTTTTCTTTTATGATGAGAATAATTCTGTGTGATATGAGATAGCATAATATACATTTACCTTAGCTAATAACACAATGCACAAGTAGCTTAGTCTATTTTGTGGGGAAAAAGTATATATTAAAAACAAGGCACAGCATAAAGCAGAAAACAGAGAACTGATTAACTCTCACCTGTCTCACTTCCATCCCTGTGGAAAAGAACCAATACCCAAAACCTCAGAACTCAAAAGTGGCCACTGGACAGAAAGCCTTTCATGTAACAATGTGAACTCCAAGCCCTATAAGACTTTGCTCCAACCAAGACTTTAATCTTGAAGATGGTATGAGTTCAGATAGTGTCATGGATTGAGTTGAATCTGTTGGTGTTATTCACACCATGCTGCAGTTACACCAGCTTCAAAAATGAAAGTGCTAACTGGAACAAAGTATTTTGGGGCTCGAAGTTCACATTGCCACATCGGAAGCTTCCTGTTCCAGTTGCTGCTGCTGGGTTCCAGGTTCTTGGGTGTTGGTTCTTTTCTAGAGGCATGGTGGTGAGAAAGGGGGGAGGCAGTTGGGTAGTTGCCAGTTTTGGTTTTCCCTTTCATGCCATTTGTTTTTTCCCCCTCCTGCACTTCACTGTGTTTCTCATGCAAATAGGCTAATCTAAGGTAATAATGAATTGTATTATTAGATTAATTAGATTATTAACTAAGGTAATTATGCATTGTGATTACGATATATCTTATATTAAACTCTTATCTTACCTCTTTATCTTCACCCTGAGTTTTATGTGCTACTTTACCCCTCATCTTTGTGTTGGGGGAGCAGGCAGATTAGCCCTTGTGCTAAACCATTATAGATGATTTTGAATAACAGCATCAAATATTGTTTAAGCCATGGCAGCATCCTAGTCTGTTAAAATTGGAGAGGCATTCTGAGAGAAAGAGTGAACAATTTTAACTCTCTTGTATCAAGAGACCAATCTACCAAAATATCACATATATTTGTCATGGCACATCAATAGATTTTGGTGGATTGGAAATACTGGTAGAATTAGATATTATCTCAGATGAGGTCATGATAGAACATGAAAAAGTAGTTCTTTGAATACTAGCATACTGTTTGTATATCTCACTGCAGCAGCATGATTAGAAATATATCTTTGCTGCTTTGATGTTTTAATTCCATCCTCTTTTGTTTATGTCATTAAATATCAATGTTGTTGAAGTATGAAACCCTTTGTGATACCTTACTTAAAAATGTATTTTGCAACTGGGCAACTGTTTATGAACATTTTGAGCAATATATTTCCATTTTATTTTGTGGTAAGTTCAACAATGACATGAAATTATACTAAACTGACTAAAACTTTTTCGCTTGGATTAAGAAGAAAAGAATGAAAGATGGGATCAGAGGAACAATAATTCAAATTCTGTCATCAGATTTAGCAATACTTTTGGAAGAGGAAAGGGTGAGATGTATTTTGATACTACATCTGGATAGTACTTCATGATCAGATCAGAAAAGAAATTTCTGATTTTAGTGTGTGAGAAGGGATATAGAAAGAAAACCAAGAATTAAGCTATAAAATAAAAAAAAAATACAGAACAAAATCTTTGGAAGTGCTATTTTGCAAACATTTAATGACATGCATTTCTCATTTTTGATATAGATATTCTTCAGAACAGAATTATAGTTAAAACTAAATTGCCAGTCGTAAAACCAATGTAAAAGCTTTAGGTTATAGGAGACAAGTTAAAAATTGTAACATGACTAAAGATTATAACTGTGATGCAAGGAAAACAGAGTCTAATTTCTGCCAGGCAGTTTTGTTAGTGTAACTATTGCCTTTGGCTATAAACTTATATAAATATGATGTTTTCAGCTATTGACTTTGATTGGTAAATATGTTTCACATATTCTTTGAGGGAAAGAAGAGGGAGCTGTCCTCTAATATTAATTGCTTTTCAATTATTCCATATCTGTGAAATACAGCTTAAGATTTTTTTTCCATGCAGCTTTTAAATAGTCACAGTTCTATTTTTTCTCTTTGCCTACATAATAATTCAGCTCCCTCAAACCAATATAATTTGATGAAAAGACATTGAATGACTGATGTCATTGAGGGCACAATTAGACTTTGGCAGTACCAGTGAGCACTATGGCTACGCCTATTCCATTCTGATATAGGCTACTCAAGATGGGCTGTCAGCTCTTGGCTCACCTTGTTCTCTGTCTAAAGATATTTGCTAGATATCTGATGCTATGATAGTGTACTAGCTACAAATGAGCTAGACCCAGCCATTGGGCTAGCATCCTGCTCGGCCTCAGTCTGTTCCCATTCCCAGGGAGGTGCTGGATGCCCAGGGCTGGGACCGCCCCCATCTGCCTCCCAGCTGCCTTGGAGCTAGCTTGGACAGTGGGATGGGTTTTGGCTGCCAGAATCTGGCCTGACATTCCTGGGAAGCTCCTGCTGCTCCCGGCCTGAGGGAACTATTGGCCGTAGTTTCACCCTGACATACTTTACTCTATTTCATAAATTAAAAATTCAGCCATGATCCCATCTTGGCCAACTGTCTGTCTCTAAGGTCAAAGATTAAAGATGCCTTGAAGACACTCAGAGAGGAATGGGCAGCATACTAAAAGTCACCCTGCATATATACAACACATAAAGCATGCATCAAAAATGTAAATGTAGACAGGAATTCCAATGAGAGCTATGGAGGCTGCTCTGACTGCAATTACAGGCTCCTGTAAATACACAGTCTTCAGTACTCACTATTTTCATTTTTCAAATGCATGAGTAAATTTGTTTGCATTTCAAACACTTATTCCCCAATCTACATGAAAACAATGTGTAATGTTTTTAAAAGGAGATTTCTTAGCTCCAAATGTCGACGTGATCTGAAGACTTAATCAGTGAAAAATAACTATTGTGTTGCTTAAAATGCTACTCTTAATGTTCATATGCTTTTAAAAAGCTGGATAACTCTTAAGTCCCCAAATTTCATCTTTGCTCTCTGACAATATCTAGCTCTGTGCAGATTTGGTCAGCATTAAAGGGTTCATACATTTCACATTTTTCTTTTTATCTGAAATTTTGCTGCTTTGTGGTAATGCCTTTTGAATGTCATGCAAGGCTTCAACTTTTTTGCCATAAATATAATCAACTTTCCAAAGGGAATTTCCAAGAAGTTCACAACTAGACCCAAATTCTAAACTCTATGCAATATTTCCAAAAGGCAAATAACAAATCCCAAAAATATTTGCTCTGCAGAGTGAGATGCAGTATTGGTCTCTGACATGTGAGGAAAAAAAGGTCACAAATTCAGATAACATTTAGGTAAGTTTCAGGTATAAAAAGCTGTGTGTACTTTTTTTTTCAGGAACACAATTTTTCATTGTCTCACCACAAGTAAAAAGGTCAAAATGAAGTCATGATACAGAAGTAAGTTGAGCGTTAACGTAAATGTCATCACAGAATAATATGGATTTTTTGGTGCTGTTAATGTCACAGATACTTCAGCGTGGAGTCAGAAACTGTAATTCAGCATATAACTGTTTTATTGCTTACCTCTTCCTAAATAGCTTTTCTTCTGCACTGATAACAAGAAGCAAAAGCATATTTTGAGATATTTTCACAATTAGCTATGAGATGTCATGGAAACAGTTATATTGTTTTCTAAATAGCTTGAAGAGAATCATTCCAGCTGGATAATGAAATGATGAACTCTTATTTTTATTGAAAATGAATGAGACATCACTGATAAGATAGGAGCTTTAACTTAGGGATGAACTTCCTTCAACATTTCAGTGAACTTCACATAGAGCATGATTGTTGTGTCCATTTCACTTTGGGCATCAAATAGATTTACTCTGTCTCAGATCTCAGCTGCAACTAATACTAATGGATTAAATGAGTGCCATCAATTTACCTAAAGTGAATATGATATTTTCCTGCACTTCTTGAAGATATATTCCTTGCTGCACATCATTCTAAAAATGCTCTTCATTTTCCTGTATGTAGGCCAAAAGCAGCTTATGGTTAAGCTTACTGTCTTGAGAAGACTGACCTGGCAGCTCTCACCTGTACAAACCTCTCACTGAATATTTGCCTTTTAATGATTTTGATATGTTTTTACTACAGCTACTCATCTTCTCAGAGTCTTGCTAAAGAGCAATTAAACTCCTGTTTGTTCCTAAGCACAAGAGAAACTCTATATTGTTGCACATTTTCTTTATGCACTTCAGACTCTTAAGGTACTCTGTGATTCAATTCCCTTGATTACAGCCTACAAGAGCTCATGATTGACACAAAGCATCACCTATTCCATGATTCTATGTTGATTGGACAGGGCTGGGTGACAGGTTGGGCTGGGTGATGGTGGAGGTCTCTTCCAACCTGGTTGTTTTTATGGTTCTTTGACTCTATTTCAAATATCTTGCAAGTGGAAAAAAATGTTCTATGCTTTGATCAAATATGTTTTTGTTCACACTTATCATAAATCAAAAGATGACCTTATGGCTAGTGCTTGTCATTCAATTTCCAAACCAGAAAAAAGAGATCCTAACAGAATCAGGTAGACATTATATTTACCATTAAATATGTTTTAAATCTATCTGAATACCCCAGATTATTTATACCACTAATAAATACAACAGTTTTTCACCTCTAGAGTAGTGTGACTGAAGAAGTTTTGTAGCACGGACCCTATGGAAAAGCTTTTCCTGTGGGTAAATAGAATGAAGTCTTTGTAGCAAAGCCACATGGGACTTTTACAAAATTTGACCATCCTGAGCAATTTTAGATAAGCACTGTGTCTACAGCAGCTACATAATTGCTCTGAATGGGTTTTTTGGAGTTGGGTTTTTGTGTGTGTTTTTTGGTTGTTTTTTTTCAGCTGATAAATGAGCTCCTAAAACTCTCTAACTGAACAAACCAGGATGCAACTGCTCTCACTAACCCTTCATAGTACTGAACTGCTTCATAGAATCATAGAATGGTTTAGGTTGGAAAGGACCTCAAAGATCATCCAGTTTCAACCCCCCACCATAGGCAGGGGCATCTCCCACTAGCACAGGTCACTCAAGGTCTTATTCAACCTGGCCTTCAACACCTCCAGGGAGGGAGCAGCCACAACCTCCCTGGGCAACCTGTGCCAGTGTCTCACCACGCTCACTGGAAAGAATCCTTTCCTATCATCTAATTTGAATCTCTCCTCTGCCAGTTTAAACCCATTATCCCTCATCCTGTCATTACAAGACCTTGTAAATCTTCCTGTAGGCCCCCTTCAGATACTGGAAGGCCACTACAAGGTCTCCTTGAAGCCTTCTCTTCTCCAGGCTGAAGAGCCTCAACTCTTGTAGCCTGTCCTTATGGCAGAGGTGCTCCAGCCCTCTGATCATCTTCGTGGCCTTCCTCTGGCCTCACTCTAACAGATCAATGTCCTTCTTGTATTGGGGGCTCCAAAACTGCACACAGTACTCCAGGTGGGGTCTGATGAGAACAGAGTAAAGGGGGAGAATCTCCTCCCTTGCCCTGCTGGCCACACTTCTCTTGATGCAGCCCAGCACACAGCTGCTGTCTGGGCTGGACATGCACACTGAAGGCTCATGTTGAGCTTTTCATCAACCCAGACCCCCAGGTCCTTTTCCTCAGGGCTGCTCTCCAGACATTTGCCACTCAGCCTATATCTGTGCTTGGGATTGCTTCTGCTGAATTTGTTGCGGTTCCTTTCTTTCCAATGTCCAAGAATACTTTGGTGCCAAAGCTGTTATTTCATGTCCTGTTCTTTACCCAGTTCCTTCTCAGAAAATTTAGAGATGCTTCCCCAACACTTGGGTACTAGTTTCTTTACATATACAAGATTCTCTTAAGTAAACACAGAAACTTTGCATTTAGATACCAAAACCCTAACTGTATCCAGAGGAAAATAAAATCAAGCCTTGTCTTTTACTTCTAAAACTATTTTTTCAGGGCATATAATAAAAAAAAAAAAAAAAGAAAAAAGAAAGCAAACCTCTTTTGCACCTCTTGGTAATCAGCATCTCTTTGAAGTTTCTGCTTTAGTGTGTGACATTGCAAAGATTTTTCTGTAAGATTGACAGCAGATTAAATCACAGATTAAACAGCTGCTTTCTTTGAATTTTGCATGAATGGGTGATTTATTCATGAATGTCTAACAGGTAAGAGACTGATAGGTCAGATTTTATATCGTGTCACTTCAAATAGCTTCTGTAATAACCAACTATATATTGAGAAAAGGCTTGGCAGGACGTACTGCACCAGAATGAATCACAGAAATCTGCTTACAAAATAGCAGCATATTTACTGCTATCACCTTGATACAGACTCATCTGAAGTTAGAGATTATAGTGGTGTATTCACACAAAAGATACATCATGAAGTTCACAGGCATTCTGGCATCATTCCCCTGTACCTTAGTATTCTTAGTATTCAGTCTAAAACCTTGACTATACACTACTAAAAACTCAAGCAATATGGAGCAGAGATATCTTTTCTTTGCAGAGGATTTCTGGTTTCAGTGAAACATAGCAGTTCTGGAAGGAATTGTATGTTTGGCTGTGGAAGGGCTTTGGAACTACATATTTAGTTCATTTCAGCAAATCTTGAACTGTTTAGTAATAAATGCAGTAGAGCTAAATGGTTAACAGTAAAATGGTCTCTTTTGTAGCTATTTCTTTATATCTGCAACTTTATTATAGTGTTTATGAGTCTTAATATATTTAATTGACTTTACATTGTTGCTTTGGTCTATGCTATGCTGTGTTCCCTATGGAGAAGTGAAAAAAAAATCCCAGAACACCAAAACCACATACAAAACCCAAATCTATGCATTGAACAAGTCAGTGGTCTTGAGGGGAAAAAATCATTATCATAGAATCATAGAACCAACCAGATTGGAAGAGACCTCCAAAATCATCCAGTCCAACCCATGACCCAGCCCTGTCCAGTCAACTAGACCACAGCACTGAGTGCCTCATCCAGTCTTTTGAACACCTCCAGGGAAGGCGACTCCACCACCTCCCTAGGTGTGTATGAGAAACAGAGTAATTTTTTCCCCCTAACTTCTGAATTTGACTTTTCAACTCCAGCAAGACACATCCTAGATAGTTCTTAGAGTACAGTGCTGTGATTTTGATTTCTCCCATCAGATACTTTGGCACTATTGCAAGCATATAGAACCGTCATCAACATTATACTGCTACACAGCCTCAGAAGACTACCAATGTATGCTGAATAATAATGAGTTTGAGGAATATTTTTTTGTTATCATTGTAAGGTTTTTAACATTATTTTGCTGGGGTGTGTTTGCCACCATTTTACGTTTGCCTTTCTTGGGCAGTCATCTAACTGAGTGTAGTTACAAGGCTATAAAAAGAGAAAAGTGCTTTCTAAAGTTCATCCCTGGAGATATTCAAAGTGACTCTTGATGGTGCTCTGGGTGGCCTGGTCTAGTTGAGGATGTTGATGCTTACTGTACAGGGGGTTGGAGTAGATGACCTTTGGAGGTCCCTTCCAACTCAAACAATTCTGTGATTCTCTGCTTATGTTTAACAACAAAAATTGTTGTATAACTCATGCCTGTACATATTTTCAAATGAAAAAAATGTCATTCTCATGAAGAAATCAATGACAGGAAAAGAATTAATTGAAAATTAATAATATTTTGATAATCTCTGCTTGTTTTCTGAGAGTCTATTCCTGTTTGCAGTCAGGTAAATATTTAGAAAATCTTCAGATGTACAAATAGTTATATAACAAGTACACTTCTAGCTCTTATGCCTAAGGCTACAGATGTCCCTCTAAAGTTTAAAGCCATATGTCAACATGAATTTACTGAGTATTAATGATAAATCTCACTCCTGTCATTCAAACTCAGTCTCTCTATAGAGATGTGAAGAATATGGTGTTTAATTTCAGAATGAAATGAGGATAATTGAACGATAAAACTCTCCAGACAGTTTGACTTGAACCAGCAAAATAGCAAATATCCATCAGTATCAGCAATATCCACTGCTTCAACAGGGAATAGAGAAGGGCAATAACAAAATCCCATGGATTTTTCCTGGATTTTTGTTTTACTTATCATATTTTCCTTAACCCTTTCTCAACTTATACAGTGTTGGAAAACTCACAAAGAAGGGGGGAAAAATATTTCTTTTTGAATATGCTTTTCCAATTCCTTCTTTAATATATAAATACCTTTGGAAATCCTTAATTTTTCTATGATTTTTCTATGTCAGTACATTCCTACAATTTCAGTGCCTTCTTGTATCTTTTTCTTGCACTAAAATTCCTCCAAATGAAGAAATCTATCTAGAGCTGTAAGTAGAAATGCTATATATTTATATAAAGCTATACTATTTAAATGAAACAGATATTTCCCTTTAAATTTATGCATATTGTATCTATTAAAAGATACATTGCAATTTGAAAATCATATTCATGCATTGTAACTGTAAAAACACAGAACAGAAGGAAATTCCACTGAGTCTTTGAGATCTGCCCTCCATGTTTTGCTTGCTTTCATCCATCTAGGCAGAGGTAGACACTTTCTTATTAACTTCATGTAGTTTTGCAGGGTTTGTGGGTTTATAATCTCACAAACAGATGGTACTAATAAATTCTACATTTGCCGTAATTTCTGTGTTTTCAACTAGAAAAGTATAAGTCCTTTGTGCACTCTGACACACTCACTACTGGCCTTTACTACCAGTAGAAACTTTGAGCTTGATTATAAGGAAACAAAAAGAGAGGATCTTGTTTTCCACTTCTACTGACTGTATCAGGAGTTACTTACTCATGAGTGTAGGAGAAGAGTGCCTACATGCTGCATTAAAATAAGAAAAGCATATTGCTTTTTAATATAAAACATGTCTAGGGTGACATAATGTATTGACAGTTCTTATGAAAGACATGATTAAACTAGTTGGACCTGAAATATTACCTGGCACACTGGAAATGTCAAATAGAAATCACCTTGAAATGTGAGTTTGATTTACATTCCCTGTCAGTTTGTGATGTGGTAACCTTCTGAGTGTCAATGTTTTTCAACTTTAGCCAGCACAGAGTTTGGTTTATTGGTGTTTTCTAGACAAGATGCTTCCACAGTTATTATTAGGTCTCCAGGAAGAGTCAATTAGGCTCTTTGGCACTTCCAGGGAGGTAATCTGACCCCCTCATGCGTTGTATGTGCATATCTGTTTGCAGATGGATGTGTGCACAGATGCACAACATGTACACATGTACATTTTGATATTGAATGAAATTATATGCACAGGAATATTATTTTATTCCATTTCATAATTAAAAAAAAATATATTTCATCTTGTTTGGTTAGGAATATAACCAGGTCATTGCAGACAAAGAAACTATGAGAATCTGAAGGATATTATTAACCAAACCCTATATTTTAGAACTCTTGCTACTTTGGAGGCCTCCACAGAAAATATTTGTGTTGGCTCTATTCAACACGGGGGGAAGTTTCTAGCAGCTTCTTTCAGAAGCCACTGTTGTAGCCACACTGCTGCCAAAACCTTGCCATGCAAACCTAATATACACTTGATTGCAATGTCTCTAGAAACGTGTCCTTCTGTTTCCTGGAAGCATGACTGTTAGTCTAGGCCAAAAACATGGCAAAAACTCTGCAAGAGATGACAGAATCACAGTGCTTGGGCTCTGACAGTATTTAACTTGGTCAAATTCTCCCATTACTCTTTGAATCAGTAATTCTTTAGAAACAACACATATCTTGTTAGGATGGTGTTTAAAGTCCTTCTCAATTAGCTAGTAATAAACTGAAAATATTTGAAAAGAGAATTAGAGAAAGTTAGTAGTGAAAATATCAGAAAAAAATGATATTGTGTAACCAAAAAAATCTAAGTATATATTTCATTTAATGCAGTGATGTCACTAGAAAATTAGACATTCAAGATAATGGACTGAACTTGATTCTGAGCATTACATGGCCCTGAGCTGGCTGCAGCTGTGAAGTAGAGCTTCACAACATGTCCTTAATCAAACTTTGATAAATGAGAATGCAGGTTGAGTCCAGCCTATATATGTCTGAAGAAAATTTGCAGTATTACTTAAGGCCTATGACTTGATTTGTCACAGTATCACAGTATCATCAGGGTTGGAAGAGACCTCACAGATCATCAAGTCCAACCCTTCACCACAGAGCTCAAGGCTACACCATGGCACCAAGTGCCACGTCCAACCTTGCCTTGAACAGCTCCAGGGACGGCGACTCCACCACCTCCCCGGACAGCCCATTCCAGTGTCCAATGACTCTCTCAGTGAAGAACTTTGTCCTCACCTCCAGCCTAAATCTCCCCTGGCGCAGCCTGAGGCTGTGTCCTCTTGTTCTGGTGCTGGCCACCTGAGAGAAGAGAGCAACCTCCTCCTGGCCTCAACCACCCCTCAGGTAGTTGTAGACAGCAATAAGGTCACCCCTGAGCCTCCTCTTCTCCAGGCTAACCAATCCCAGCTCCCTCAGCCTCTCCTCGTAGGGCTTGTGCTCGAGGTCTCTCACCAGCCTTATTGCCCTTCTCTGGACACATACAAGCATCTCAATGTCCTTCTTAAATTGAGGGGCCCAGAACTGAACACAGTACTCAAG
The DNA here is from genome assembly GCF_015220805.1 of Pogoniulus pusillus. Lineage (NCBI taxonomy): Eukaryota > Metazoa > Chordata > Aves > Piciformes > Lybiidae > Pogoniulus > Pogoniulus pusillus. The sequence goes on from NC_087270.1 coordinate 34,509,330, forward strand.
GTGTGGTCTAACCAGTGCAGAGTACAGGGGCAAAATGACCTCTCTGCTCCTGCTGGCCACACCATTCCTGATGCAGGCCAGGATGCCATTGGCCCTCTTGGCCACCTGGGCACACTGCTGGCTCATGTTCAGGCAGGTATCGATCAGCACCCCCAGATCCCTTTCTGTCTGGCTGCTCTCCAGCCACTCCGACCCACAGATTACAATCCCAAAAGTCAGCGGAGATAGCAATTTCCGTATTTAGAAGTGTGCACAATTATGTCTTCAAATTTTCACAGATGTGACAGATTTTAAAATGAATGTGATAATTTGAAAGTCAAAATCTGTGCTACGTCTGATAGATCAAAGGAACAAGACTGTGTCGGAATCATTATATACAATGAAACCATGATGGTGATGCAGCAGCGATAGCTTATCTGGAGACAGCAGATTATAAGGAACTTGAAATAAAACAAAAAAAGCAGAGAAAGGGCTTAGTAAGCACCATGTAAAGAGATGAGATGCATAGGCCTCCTAGTGAGAAAGAGAAGGAAGGAATTCAGAAGATATTTGGAAGGAAGTCCCTTTCTAGTCTGACATATCAAGAATAACTTGGATGTAAAGATAGCTTGAGTATGATTTCACTGATAACAAAAGTGTCTTATAAATAGTGTGTCCTTTACAGAATTGGCTATGCCTGCATTAATCATCATCTGATAAATGTAACTGCATCAACACTCACACTGGGGCAGCTATGTAGTCTTTCCAGAACAGTTAATACAGTCCACATTTCTAATGTAAAGAACCACTAGCACTTCCAAGGAACAAAAAATCAACACCATCACTCTACTGTGAAGAAGTAATTTACTAAAATACCATCATCCATCAGCTACTAATCTTTAAATAGCAATAATTGCTAAATGTTCTCGTGCCTACTAAATTAGACGAAGACAGGATATAAACACATTGTCAAATCACTTAAATGGTGTTACAATGTGTCATGCAGCTTGAGTAAACAATGTTGACTTGGAGTTCACAATGATAACACAGTGGCAGGAAGCATTAAGCAAGGAAGCAGATCCCTTCATTAAAGCACCTTTCTTCAAGGATGGAAAGTGAACAGTTTCTCTGAGCAACATTGGACAACCAGTCTATTGCTTGACTGTCCTCTTGAGAAGATTTTAACTCACACCCAATATGAATGTTTCTTGTTTCGATTTATGTCTTTTGTCTCCCCTTTGACCAAGCATGACTGTGAACTGCATAGCTCTACCTTCTTGATCATTTCTCTGAAAGTACTGAAAAGCAGCTGCTCAGTTCTCCAGAAGATGTATGCTTTCCAGGTTGAATAAGATCCTGTCCATTGCTCTGCTCCCTGACCATCTTGCTGGCCATTTGCTGAACTCACTTTAGTTTATATCTTCTGGGGAACACAAATCTTGACATGATATTCTAGCTATGAATATTGAATGGAGAGGAATAATTTCTGTTAGCTGCAAATCTTCCTTCAGGAATGTGATGTAGCTCACCACCTGTTGGTGAGGGTTACCACATGGACTCCACACGATTCAATGTGAATTCCACCAGAGACCTTTATTGTTCATTCTGACTCCATTTATGTACTTGAGACCATAGAACAGTGCACACATTTAGACTGCTCCGAAGATGATTTATTGAGAAGTAAATGGTTAATATTTTCCAGTCTTGTGTGCATTGCCTTTGAGAGAAACCATAAGGCATTTTTGCATATCCACTCATCCATGCATTTTAGCTTATCTTTATTTGAATTTGCCTCATACCATAAAAGAAAAATGTTCTGTGTTTTGCACCTAACACACACCCAATGTTTATGCTGCCAGTAATGAACAACATTGTCACAGTAAAAAAGAAGCACTTTCCACACCATCAGCCTCTTCAGTCTTTGCAACAGAATATTTTTATTAGGTTTATTTGGATATATTATTGCTCATTCCACCTGCAAATATATTTGAAGAGAATACCTGAATGATCACACCATTATTTTTCACCGTTATCACTCTTCTCCGTGAGTCATGCAATCTGCTTCTCACAGCACATTTTAATAGGATCAACTGCCTCTAGTCTTTAAAATGAATTTGTTTTATTTTCCCTTTCCTCTACAAGCCTCTAAACTCTATTTGTTGCTGAACTGTTGTTTCACAGTAATCAAGTACCATGCTACAACAATACTGTGCAGGCAAGCAGACACCAAAACTGTTCTTGTACTAAAAGAAGAGTCAGAAAGAGTACACATCTATCACCAGAAGAGCTTCAAACACCCAGCATACAGTCAGATTACTCAGACAATGTCCTTAAAATGGGAATTAGATGTACTCAGACAATGTCCTTAAAATGGGAATTAGTTCAGTCACAGGTCTGTTTTTAACATTTCAGCAGATTCCACTTGATCACTACTAAGTGTCAGAATTTTGTAGGCTTTTAATCTAAGACGCTGATTACTTCGAAGCATTGTTTGGATGCACATGACGTTAACTCAGACTCACAGGTAGCCAGGATATGAGCTAGTTCCAGTTTAGAAAATCTCTATAAGCATTAGCAGGATCAGCTCAACTAATACAGTCTTTAAAAAACAGGGTATATAGCTTGAAATCAGTGTCTGCTAGGTCTCCTTGAGTTTAAGGCAGATGGTAGTTGTCCAGCCCTAGATGTAGCATGTGTGCTTCCATCTACCCTTTTTGCAGTCTGTAGGCAGTACAAAATCCTATATATGCATGAGAATGCTCAGGTATTAAGCAACACATTATAGAAAATTACTGAGTGACTTCTAGTTCTAGAAACAAGAACCATTCAAACTTAACACATTTATAAACTATATTTTGATCTATGTTTTCCTCCTTCTTCAGTTGGAAACCATGAATAGGTAGAGATGCCAGCACCATTCATTTTCCAGGAAGGGCAGAAAGCGGTGTCAAGATCCTGTTATTATGGAGCCATAATTCCTGATGAATCCTTTGGCAATCTCTTTTTGGGGTTGGGGTTTTACTCAGATCAGCAAGTTAGAACAATTTGGCCATTGCAGTAAATGAAATAAAAAATCAAATGCAATGTTGTTTTCTTGAAAAGACTTAGGAAGAAACAAGATGACACCAAGCTAGGAGCAGGTGTTGATCTGTTGGAAGGTAGGAGAGTCCTGCAGAGGGACCTGGCCAGGCTGGATGGGTGGGCAGAGGCCAATGGGATGAGATTTAACAAGGCCAAGTGCAGGGTTCTGCACTTTGGCCACAACAACCCCAAGCAGTGCTATAGGCTGGGGACTGAGTGGCTGGAGAGCAGCCAGGAGGAAAGGGACCTGGAGGTACTGATAGATAGTAAGCTGAACATGAGCCAGCAGTGTGCCCAGGTGGCCAAGAGAGCCAATGGCATCCTGGCCTGCATCAGGAACAGTGTGGCCAGTAGGACAAGGGAGGTTATTCTTCCCCTGTACTCAACACTGGTAAGGCCACATCTTGAGTACTGTGTCCAGTTCTGGGCCCCTCAATTCAAGAGAGATGTTGAGATGCTGGAATGTGTCCAGAGAAGGGCAGTGAAGCTGGTGAGGGGCCTGGAGCACAAACCCTATGAGGAGAGTTTGAGGGAGCTGGGCCTGTTTAGCCTAGAGAAGAGGAGGCTCAGGGGTGACCTCATTGCAGTCTACAACTACTTGAAGGGGCATTGTAGCCAGGTGGGGGGTGGCCTCTTCTCCCAGGCAACCAGCAACAGAACAAGGGGACACAGTCTCAAGTTGTGCCAGGGAAAGTACAGGCTGGATGTTAGGAGGAAGTTCTTCCCAGAGAGAGTGATTGGCACTGGAATGGGCTGCCCAGGGAGGTGGTGGAGGCACCGTCCCTGGAGGTTTTCAAGCAAAGCCTGGCTGAGGCACTTAGTGCCATGGCCTGGTTGACTGGATAGGGCAGGGTGATAGGTTGGACTGGATGATCTTGGAGGTCTCTTCCAACCTGGTCGATTCTATGATTCTATGATTCTAAGATAATTGTGAAAACACTTTAGAGACTCACTGTGGTCTAGACTTCAACATTTTCTGAAAACATTAAGATTGATTAAAAACAACAAAGCAAATTAAGATTAACATGAAATATAACTCTCAAGATCCAAAACTTGAACTTGCAAGCAAGAAATGTGCCTCGACTTGAAAACCTAAGCCCTATGACCATTCTGATGTGAACAGGAGTCTCCATCTTAAACAGTGTTCAGACTTGGGCCTCAGAACTTGGTCAGTCATGAAGATTCCTTAACTTGTTTTGGTCTTGACTAGCACTCTCCCAATCTCTTTAGATCAGCAACCACTTTCAATAAGCAGCCTGGATTTTGCAACTCTGTTCTGGAGCAAAGAGATTTTAATGGCGTTCACCGCTCTGCCAGGGAACGCTCCCTGCCCTCTATTATTTACAGGTGCAGCTGTAAATTCAATGAGGTAATAATGAGTAATAGTGCAATTTTGTGCTCTGAAGGGAAACAAAAGGAAATATTGGATGATGAAAAAATAGAATTCTAAGCTGAAAGCCATGGAAACTGTCTGGGGAGTAGCAAATAAAGCTTGTGAAATTATTTTGTTTAGACTAGAAAGTTTTGGAAGCATGATCTGAGAAATAAATAACAATAATGAATATTTTAAGGAAGGCCTTTTTAAAAAGAAATCAGGAAAAAAACTGTTTAAAGGCAGAGAATTTTCCATGTAAGCAGAGATGTGGAGGACAGTAGAACTATAAGCAGCACAAATTTACTTCTGAAAGTCACGAATAAAAGCAGAACCTGTAGTCCATTACCTGGATTTAAGATAAAAAGGCTTCACACAGTAGGGAATATGCCCTCTAACACACTATGTCCTGGGTTCTGTCTCCGTATCTCATGTATTACTCAAAATTTCTATGAGGTGGATTCTTCAGAAAATCTCTGCTTCCCAAAAATCAAGCCAACATGCTGTTCTAAACAGGTAATACTAACCTGTATTTTTTAAGGTGCTAAATATGAAAATAAACAAAACAGTAAATAACTGAAATGGGAAGGTTTATGAGTGATAAACAGAAGTGATGATTGCCTGGAATATTGCCTCCATGTTTCACACAGCAGTATACCATTATGCAGTCACCTTCTGAGAAAAAGCAGGTCTTCAGGCATCAGCTCCTCTCCCTTGCTTTACTCTCTTCTTTAAAATAAATGCTATTGATCAGCAGCAGTCTTTTCTGAAAGTGGCAGAAAGGTGTTAGCCTGTTAAAGCTGTGTTACTCAGAATTGATTCCTTTTTATTACCTTTTTATTAGAACCTTCTATTTGTAACATTTCATTGTATAACTTCAGAAGCTGTTTTTTCTCTTCTTCATATTTAAATCTGTGGATTTTGTTTCTCATATCCTGAAAGAGAGATCACATTTCCCCACCCCCTTTTTATTGCACACTATTTTGTATATGTAAATTTTGAGCTAACTACATCTTGCAAATTAATTTTTCTGGAGGTACCTGAGAGAGTCACACCCAGATTTTTTTTGTTAGCTATGTTTAAAGATATTGCAGAACACACAAGTTTGTGAATATGTGTCTTGATATCAGTAGATAAATATTAAGTCAGATCAAATTTGTGCAAATATGAAAAGTCTCTGCTTAGAAGAGTGAAAAAACCCACAACCTTTGGAAAGAAATGGTTCTAATGAAATGCCACTGTTAAACAGTAGAACTGCCCTGTCTGCCAGGGTTCTCCAGTGCAGAGAACAGATAACAGTCCAAACATGGTTCATTGAAGAAGAAAAAAGAAAGTTTTGTAAGTGAAGGATTATGCAAAATTAATGATCTGTATTAATTTTGATGTCCAGGCGATGATTGTTAATAACTATGAAAACAGCTTATTAACATTAAAACTCACCAGAAATCTTATTCACAGGTTTAAAAACACACAGGTTGGAAATACACATGCAGGGAACAGGCAAAATGAGATCACTTATTTCTTGAAGTGGCAAATGCAAATATTATACTGGAAAAGGCTTTTACGTATTTACTTGCAAAATTATTATTACCCAAATTGTGGGGGCCAGCCACAGTCCCAAGTGCTTTTGGGGAACTCAGTCTTGTTGGCCATTGAGACTTGATTCTTCCCAGACTTCTGAGGAAAGGAGGTAGACAATCTCTGACCTTGTCTTCTGACTCCTCTGGATGATCTGTGTATCTCCAGGACCTCTAGTCTTAGCAGGAGACTTTCAGGTGCAGGAAGGATTTCTTGCAATGTGCAGTCTCAGCATGATGTGACACTGGCTGTGCTGTTCCTGGTAAGCTCTCCAGGCAAATTCAGGATGCAAAATGAGGCAGCATCAGCAGCACCCCATGCTACCTGCTTATCCCTTTTATCAATATCCATCTGGAGATTAATGAGGCATTGGACATGGATTAGCCAATCAGAATGGCACTTTGCCAAGCCTCATCATATTAGGTGAATCCAGGGCTTTCACCCTCCCCTCCCACGGTTGCCTCCCTACAGCAGAGAAGTAGGGGGAATAGGGGAATATGTCTGGGCAAGTCAACATGGATAAACCCATGTTTGCCCTATCAGGCCTACAACCACAGAAGCCAGCTGTTCAGGTAGCTCTGCTCTCTCCAGTGCCATGCATACGTTTATGTCAGCTAAGGTATGTCCACAAGCATATACATTTAGAGTTACATTTTAAAGAGGGAATTCTAAAATACTATTTTGGAAAGAATTGATTAAAAAGCTTTTATTGTCTTTAATGGGAATAACAATAGATCTAAATTATATCAGGCCTGTCAGGTCATGCAGAACAGATTTATATAGTAATCATTCATACGTATTTGGATGTTTCTCTCACATAGAAGCACTGATTTACTAATGTCATCTTGAGTTTCTTACAGTGTCTTTTGCCCTGTTTGAACCCTGAGGGGTAAGCATTGTGTCTGAACAAATATTTTGCAATGTCTGTTTTCTAAAACAAATGTATCTTTGTGTTGCCTTAAGTTGCCATTGAATCCAGGTCAAGTGTTGTGAAGGGGTTTATCTGGGTTTGGGGGAATGAAACATGAGGCCAAATTTAAAAGGGTTTAAATAGTTTAATATTATATACACCAGGAATCCCCCCTTCCCCAAACTTATTTACAGCTACCCCACACAAGTTCTTTGTATGCGGTTGGGAAATTATATTACAGAATGTCTATATACAGCAAAATGGGGAATTTAGCAGAGGTTTGAAAGGATTTAGGAAGAGAGTCTGTGGCATGAAAGTGTCACTGGTAAGTTATTGAGAGTTTATGCCGGCTTGAATCGAGTTTGCTCAGTTACTCACTGGCAGGAGTCAGTTCGACGGTCCCAAATAGGTGCGGCAAACCACGTTGTTAATCCTCGTGGGTTTGATTAGTTCAGATCAAGGGTTATTGGGGCGTGCTGTCTGGAGCTTCCACAGGCACGGTCAAGATGGGAAGGGCAGGCTGGAGCGGCAGCTGGCTGGAAGCACCTTGGTCAGTTTCCCTGGGCTGGTGTGAGGTGCCGTGGGCTGGAATCATACAGCAGTGGTGGTCCCCAAAAGCGGCAAAGCGGCTAGGAGCAGTGGGTGGTAGAGGAGAGGAGAGAGGAGCGAGGCGTAGCAGGAACACTGAATTGTCCCTTTTATGAGGTCTGATCCCAGTTGATGGTCTTTAGCCGCAATTCTGTGCAATAGAGATTTGGCAGCAGGCCAAAACATACCAAATAAGGTGAAGTCCAGGGGTCCGGTACCCCCAAATATGGAAAGGGGTCAGGCGGAACCCTAGGCACATGAGCTTACATAACGTGTTTACTTCAACCTTCAAGCAGGCAACCCAGACTCGAAGGCACCAGCGCTCTTGCGCGCCTTTTGTCCCCCTTGATTTTTTTTCCCCAAGTTTAGGCAGGTTAACACCCTTTGTGGGGGGACAACATGTCCAGGCATGAACAGATTTGTAAACACAGTCATTTGGGGTCTGTGCGACCCTCCACCACATCAAGTTAGAAGAAAGAGAAGGGTTTGGCAATGTGAACTCAAGATAGAATCATGAGCAGGTGGGGCAAGTTGTGCCAGGGTAGGTATAGGCTGGATATTAGGAAGAAGTTCTTCACAGAGAGAGTGATTTCCCATTGGAATGGGCTGCCCAGGGAGGTGGTGGAGGCACCGTCCCTGGGGGTCTTCAAGAAAAGACTGGATGAGGCATTTAGTGCCATGGTCTAGTTGACTGGATAGGGCTGGGTGCTAGGTTGGCCTGGATGATCTTGGAGTTCTCTTCCAACCTATGATTCTATGATTTGTAAAACATAAGGGAAATGTTGTTTGCTTATGAACATCTCTGGGGCAGTCCTAATCAGCGGGTTGAAGATTATCATTATGGCAAAACAAACAACGAATTTCTAAGTTTGGAAGTGGTCTTCTATAGTTAGAACTGTTCTCACTTCTGCTGTTTGAAAAAGAAATTCTAGGAAAAATGTTTAAAAAGAAAAGTTGATGACTCAAAGTTTTGTTTCACTTCTTAGATCAAGAGTCACCTTTGAAAGTCAATAGACATACAAATAAACAAACAAAATAATGCATACTATTTGTCTTTAAATAGAATGATATTTAAGCAGTTCTCACCATGATCTCCTGAATATATTGTTTTGAACTGTGTATATATACATTACTGAACTGGAACTGATTTTTTTTTTATTGAAACAAACAAATAAGCTCATAGGATCACAGGATGTCAGGGGTTGGAAGGGACCCAAAGAGGTCATCGAGTCCACCCCCCCCCCCCCGCCAGAGCAGGACCATACAATCTAGCTCAGGTCACAGAGGAACACATCCAGATGGGCCTTGAAAGTTACCAGAGAAGGAGACTCCACAGCCCTTCTGAGGAGCCTGTTCCAATGTTCTGTGACTGTTAACAGTAAACAAGTTCCCCCTTGTGTTGGAGGTGGAACCTCCTGTGCCACAGCTTACATCCATTGCTTCTTGTCCTACCCCAGGGACCAAGTGAGAAGAGCCTGTCCCCACCCTCCTGACACCCAGCCCTCAGATGTTTATAAGCATTGATTAAATCCACTCCCAGTCTTCTCCAGACTAAAAAGCCCCATGTCCCTCAGCCTCTCCTCATAAGGCAGTGCTCCAGTCCCCTAATCATCTGTCTAGCCCTCTGATGGACCCTCTTCAGCAGATCCCTGTCCCTCTTAAACTGGGGAGCCCAAAACTGAATGAAGTATTCAAGATGAAGTCTCACCAGGGCAGAGGGGGAGAGAACCTCCCTCGATCTGCTGGATACACCAGCAAACAAACAAACACCAAACAGACAATGCCACAATGTACTGCAATCATTTTATTTCAAAAGTCAGATACTTAGTAATGATTAGGGAGCATTTGATATGTCATGCACAGTGAAGTATATCCTTTCCAGTGCAGGTTTTGAGTTTCTGAATCTGTTCTAATTCTCCTTCTAACACTTTTCCCTTCTTTACTGCTGGTATTTTGCATCAGAATACAATCAAGTTTTTCATAGAATCATAGAATCATAGAATCAACCAGGTTGGAAGAGACCTCCAAGATCATCCAGTCCAACCTAGCACCCAGCCCTAACCAATCAACTAGACCATGGCACTAAGTGCCTCATCCAGGCTTTTCTTGAAGACCCTCAGGGACGGTGCCTCCACCACCTCCCTGGGCAGCCCATTCCAATGGGAAATCACTCTCTCTGGGAAGAACTTCTTCCTAATATCCAGCCTATACCTACCCTGGCACAACTTGAGACTGTGTCCCCTTGTTCTATTGCTGGTTGCCTGGGAGAAGAGACCAACCCCCACCTGGCTACAACCTCCCTTCAGGTATTTGTAGACAGTAATAAGATCACCCCTGAGCCTCCTCTTCTCCAGGCTAAACAGGCCCAGCTCCCTCAACCTCTCCTCATAGGATTTGTGCTCCAGGCCCCTCACCAGCTTTGTTGCCCTTCTCTGGACATGCTCCAGCACCTCAACATCTCTCTTGAATTGAGGGGCCCAGAACTGGACACAGTGCTTAAGGTGTGGCCTGAGCAGTGCTGAGTACAGGGGAAGAATAACCTCCCTTGTCCTACTGGCCACACTGTTCCTGATGCAGGCCAGGATGCCATTGGCTCTCTTGGCCACCTGGGCACACTGCTGGATCATCTTCAGCTTACTATCTATCAGTACCCCCAGGTCCCTTTCCTCCTGGCTGCTCTCCAGCCACTCAGTCCCCAGCCTATAGCGCTGCTTGGGGTTGTTGTGGCCAATTGTTCACCTTTTCAAGAAATTTGGGCTCCTTCTTGAGGAGTGATTTCATGAGGAGATTGACACATATTTCTCATACCGTTGAAGTTCAGCATAGTTCTCTAAAAGGAAGTTGGAGCAAATGATGTAGAGTCTGCTTTGCCTGATATTTTAAAAATAACAAACATACAAACATCCCTAAAAATATTAAGAACGAACACAAAAGCATCAATTTAGTTTATTCTCATTCTGAACAAACCCATTATTTTCTATGCAATATAAAGGGCATTTCAATGACCCATGTAAGTGGTTAGTTGGTTTAAAGCTCACAAAAGAGTTCAGAATATCAAAATTAAGAAACAATATGAATTTTGGGGAAAAATAATTTCACATTATTTAATTACCCCTTCACAACAATAGCTCTTCGAATTAGAGCTACGATGAGCTCTCAGGTAGAGGCAAAAAGCTTGAATTCATAATTTCTTTAGCCAAGATTCAGGTAATTGGAAGAGAAGAAAAACATTTTGACTTCAAATAGCTTTTGCACCCTTTGTCAGCCCTTGACGTTGTGGTCTGCTTTTTGAGAAAAGAGTTGCTTTACTCTTGAGTGAGCCTGACTTGACTGCATGTATGAGGCATCAAAATGCACAGGTTGAAAAGCTTTCAAGAGCAGATGAGCCTCAAGACTCACCATTCTCTGTCAAAGTGGTTGAACTGAATTTGCTTATAGCTAAGTGAATAGAGTTCTGACTTGCTGACCACTTTTGGTTTCACATTCAATGTCTCCCCCTGACAATACTGCAGCTGATAAGATTATTTTATTGATACTCCTCAAGAACATGAGTTTCTTCAAAGCACTTCTGAAATTACAGTTTTCATAACCTGACAGGAAAAAATTGCAACTACATCACTATCTGTGATTGCTGGTATTCAATCAGAACTCTCCTGGCGTTTTTTGGGGGGTTATTTTTGGTTTTAATTTTTTTTTTGGCAGAAGACATTAAAAGATAACAACTCCAGGGAAGAAAAAGGTTCTTCCAGTTTTCCAATTAAATAAGTACTCCCAGAAGTAGAAAATGAGGGACTTCATTCCCATTTTACTCTCATGGATATTCAGCATATTATTAAACAGACTTAACAAATATGCATATAATGGTAAAATAAACATTGCCAGAGCCCATTTTTATCTCACTGAAATAAATTGTTTCACACTGGGTCTGCACCTGTGAATTGTTGGGGAGATCTGAACCAAAGCAGAAGCCATTAAGCACTGTTCTGACAGTGGCTGGTGCCTTGCACTGTTTAATTTGCTGGTAAATGCATACAGCACAGGGATTCTGGTGCAAGTGCCCACAAGCAATTTATTGGCATTTGTGTGTACTCCTCCTAGGTTAAATTTATTTATGTAGGCATCATACTGATAGAACTGAATTGCTATTCTTGGTATAGGCATATTTCCACTAATTCAGTCCCACATTAACAAGAGGGAGAGAAAGGGAAGAGGCATAGTACTTCCTTTGTCAGTGCTAGTTGTTTAAATCATGAACCATAGCAGATTTCTTTTTTTCTGTTTGTTTCTTTGCACTTGAGAGATACTTGGATTTAGATCACAGCTGGATGATTTAAGATAATCTGATGCTGCAGTAGCATGTCTTCTTTTAAATAAGAGTGTGTTTTCAGTTCCACTTTAGAAAAGTAACACCTGTTTCTTTAAATAGAAACCTGTGTAACCTGGATACAGAGAAAAAGTAGCTCCAAGTTTAAGATTTACCTATCTTAATTTCTGAATGCTATCAAGCTATTAATCATGATCAGCAGGAAATAACCAACCTGGAGGATGTGCATTATGCTCTGAACACAGATGGGATTTCAGCTCAACATAGTTTGCCTGTCATAGAGCTGTGTGACATTAATATGAGAAAAAACTGCTCATGCTGAGCTGATAAAATAACACTCAGTCACATAATTACAGTTCATGCTGTGTGCTATCCTTGCCATGAGGTGCTTTGTCCTGCTCTCAAGCCACTAAAACCTAATATAGGCCAAAGTATCTTAGCATGTCATCTGCATAATGCCCCATATGCAGTCAAGTTTGGAGACAAACTGAGCACATTCATATAATTTTATTCATTATAATTTTCTCTAGAACTGTAACAGAACTGCAGACAACCACGTCTTGGTTTCAGAAGAAAGATGGCACAGCCATTCTAAGCTGGAAATAGTGGTTGTAGCTCAAAAGTATACTTATTTTCAGAATTGTAGTTAAATCATTAGAGTAACAGCCACAGCAAGAACATCAAAATCATAACTTAAAAAAGCTCAAACGAGCAGTAAGATTTAAAGTAATCTTAATGTTCTTTGAATAATGTTGTGCATCATATGCTGAAATTCCATAGTATTTATAGTTTGTACTGTGAGAGCTGAAGTAATATGTTTCTTTCATAGACTTGTATGCCATGTAAATTTACAAAGCAGGTTTATATTGATATGAGAAATCAGATAGAAGTGTCTACATCTCATAAGAGATGAAAAAGAGGCTAAAGAAAAATCTGCTTGTAAGAATACACTGTGAATCACCAAGATAATTCTCCCTCCTGCACTGGAACACAAGGTTCTTACTGCTTGTTGAATTGCAGCATATTCACTTCTGTAGAGAAGAGTTCAAAAGTTTTCAGTCACCAAAGTGACCATGCAAATCACTATGTATCATGAATAACATTTCTAAAGACACAGGAACAAAGTATGCTTCAGCTTTACATTTACTATGTCAAATGCTCCTTAATTTGGCGGCATTCACCTGACCGATCAGTAATATTAATCAATTTCTGTTGAATAATAATCAAGTTTTATCCAATTCCTACAGCAAACTGGGAGATCTATGCTTTGCTTTCTCCCTGAGAAAACAAAATGCATGCCTAAGCCACTCTGTCAGAAATGTCTGAGATGTAACTCCATGTGTTATTAAATGTAATTCAACAAGAAAAGTCTGAATTTCAGTTGTTTCTGCTCTAAGTTAACTATGAAAAACAAATAACAATGTTCTGCCATTTAGTAAAATCTTCTGATGGTTTCATGCTGTTTCAACATAGTTGTTCAGTGGCAATGTTTGTTTTTTTTTAAAAGGTGTAACTATCTACATTTTTCTGAACATCATAATCACTATGCATATCTTTTAAGTATAATCCACTTACAATATTTTTTGCTGGTTTTGTTCATCAAAACTAAAAAAAAAGGCACATTTAAATTCTAAATTTCAAAATGACCAAGTGATTGTAGATAATAAGCATTCAGAATGTACTGTCCATAATTTTTGAGTTACTGGAAGGTGTCCAGTCAATCCAAATGAAAAAACAATATATGTCAGAAGACAAAGAAAGATCCCACTAAGATAATGAGTACGATGGGAAGATGTCTACATTGCTGTCTACAACTACCTGAAGGGAGGCTGTAGCCAGGTGGGGTTGGTCTCTTCTCCCAGGCAACCAGCAACAGAACAAGGGGACACAGTCTCAAGTTGTGCCAGGGGAAGTCTAGGCTAAATGTTAGGAGGAAGTTGTTTCCAGAGAGAGTGATTGGCATTGGAATGGTCTGCCCAGGGAGGTGGTGGAGTCACTGTCCCTGGAGGTGTTGAAGCAAAGCCTGGATGAGGCACTTAGTGCCATGGTCTAGTTGCTTGTCTAGGGCTAGGTGCTAGGTTGGACTGGCTGATCTTGGAGGTCTCTTCCAACCTGCTTGATTCTGTGATTCTATTCTATGATTCTATGATGCTGATGCACAAATTCACATATTGCACGGAATTGGAAGAGACCCTTAAAGGGTTATCCAACTTCAGCAATGATGAGAAGAAAGTGATAATAGAGGAAAACTCCATTATGTAGAAAGATTCTCAGTATCCCTGAGTTGTCCTGAGTACATAAAATTCCAACAGCAATAACAGCAAGGCATTCAAGAAAATAACCAACATTTATCTTCTGCTTTTGTGGCCTGTAATTGTAATTGATGACCAAGAAAATGATAGACTTTTTACTCCTCATTTGCATGGCATGACCTATGAAAAATGTAGCATTTATTAAAACTGCTTGCATTACTGCAGTCTGTGGATGCTCTCCCTAATGGGACCAGCACTAAGAACAAAACCATTAAAAACTGTTTACCTCCTATGGTCATTGTTCCTACAGCTATGTGAGATGCATGAAGCCTGAGGTCAAATTTAAACTGAGAGTTTAGAGACCTCCTGAGCTAAAATGTTATCCCAAGATCTCTTGGGATTTTTCAAGAAAGAAAAATGGAGAGACATCTTTTATTTTTAAGTCATTAGAGAAAGAGTAAATATGCTGGAAGGAAAAGAAAGAATGGGGAAAAATATGCTGATAATTGTGAATGATTTAACATTGAGATGCATTAACGCTGAGAACTTACTCATAGAACTATTAAACCAAAAGCAAGATTATTGCTAAATTATTGGAGTTTTACATTTAGTGGGTGGATTACATTGTATAAGTATTAATTAGTATAGAATATAAATCTGGCAACTACTACTCAATTTTACCTGATAGCATTCAGTATCAAATAACATACTTTTCTATATTACTTTTTAATATCACCAGAAAAAAAAATACTGTAAGCAAATAAACATATTAGAAAGCACATTTTCCCCCCCTAGTCCCTCAGTTCAGTGTTCATCAGAAAAAAAGAAACTGAAAAAAAAAAAGGAAAAGGACAAAAAGTAGTCATGGTTATTTCATATAAATGATAGACAAAATTAATCAATGCATGGATATACATTTATATAGATAAATTATTAATTAATATATTTTAGATATATTTTTTACATGTCAAAGTTGCTCTTGCCCAAAAGGAAAAACAACCTCTGCTATAATTAAAGTGACAATATTCTACTTTCTTACATTAAGTATGGTTTATGGTACATATAATTCACAAAGTTAAACTCAGCCTCACACTAAAGTACAGAATATTCATTCAGTGTTCTACTTTGAGGCTGAGTTTAACTTTGTAGGATATGTTGGAGTAATCACAGAACACTAATTAATAATCTTATGATCATCTTCCCCCCCCCCCCCCCCCCCCCCCCCCCCATATGTGAAAGTCTTTACAAAATGAGATGATTTCTTTTCTGCCTTTTTTAGGGGTAGAAATGAATATTTAAATAGCTGTTCCAGCTACAATTTCTTGCCCTTCTGAGACTTAACATTCTAATTAGGTTTATACAGCCCTTAGCTAAATTAATAGTCTTTTCACTGTTTTCAGAGTGGAGGGGAAGAAAAGGCTAGTCAGCATTGCACAAACTTCTGTCTCAAATGAAGCACACTCCTTTCCACTTTTGACAGCAGTGCTTGTGCTCCATTTACTGGGTCCTTGCTTTCTCAAGCAACTCTGTATTAAGAGTACTGTTGCATATAGTAGCAATCTATGTTAATCCTAGAAATGCCCAGAAACAAATTTGAAATAACAGCACCATGTGTAGATATTGGTAGGATCCTAAGACTTAGGCTTCTGCAGTTTATTAGAACACTTCTGACTCTACCCAGAATGATTTTGAAAGGGCAATTATTTCATATATTTTTATATTACAATAAGGCTAACTTGGTGCCATGGTCTAGCCTTGAGCTCTGTGGTGAAGGGTTGGACTTGATGATCTGCGTGGTCTCTTCCAACCCTGATGATACTGTGATACTGTGATAATTCCAATATAGTCATAGAACTAAGTGTAAAAAACTGAGTGAAAGCTGGCATGTAGTCTGTGTACAGTGGGGATAACTAGGTACAACTTTATTTGCTATCAGCAGCCAAATTGTTCTTAGCCAGACATTGTAATATGCACTGTAAAAATGAAAATATTTTCACTGGGGCACATCCAGAGGGCAGGAAAGAGTATCACAGCTGCATAAATCATCTCCTAAACACAGGTGGATGTTGCTCCTGCTCCCTACCTGGTGCATGTATGGAAGCTGTCCACATTTTGTTCTTCTTCTTCTTGTTTTTTTTTTCTTTTTTCCTAATAAACTATCTAGTCCTTATCTTTCCTGCTTTTTGAAACAGGCTGTGCTATCAATGCTATTCATCACTTTCCTGCACCACTGCTTTCCTCAGCTTCACCTTCTGCATCCTTCCAGCTTAATCACATTCACACTGTCTATTCTTACTTTCGTTGGAAACCTCCTCATCTTCATTCACAGGATCCCCTTTGAGTTCCTACACTAATACTGATCTTGAAACTCATGCACAAAACATCCTTATTCAGCTGCCAGGGCAACTGGCTGATGAGTAGCATAGGTCTGCTAACATTTTGGAGTCAGCATGCATCAGCAGTCTCACACTGGCTCACTACTATAGTGCCTTATTAATGGTGAGTCTGTGGAAGACACAGAACAGAAAGTTCTAGAGGCTGCATCAGGATGATGTGAGATAATACTTAGCTGGGAGGACCTTTATCTGATTCATAGAAATTAGAAGAACAGAAATGAGGATTTTGCCAAAACTTTTATTTGGCAAAGATTTAATAAAATCACTCTGGGTATTTAGGTCAACTATGCAAAAGTCAGTGGCTGACTAGACCCTGCACTGATAGCCTTTAGCCTCCACAAAATAACCTGGGGGGGGGATACATTTCAGAAAACCAGTATGCCTTGGGTAAAAATAGAAATGTGCCCATTTATGAGGTTTAAAGTTATTAATTTTAAGAGTCCAAAAGTATCTCTTTCAGAAAGAAGTAGAGACAAGACATTTCTCACTTGTGTGATTCAAGAGAGATGTTGAGATATTGGAACATGTCCAGAGAAGGGCGACAAAGCTGGTGAGAAGCTTGGAACACAGCCCTGTGAGGAGAGGCTGAGGGAGCTGGGGGTGTTTAGCCTAGAGAAGAGGAGGCTCAGGGGTGACCTCATTGCTGCCTACAACTATCTGAAAGGAGGCTATAGCCAGGTGGGGGTTGGTCTCTTCTCCCAGACAACCAGCAACAGACAAGGGGACACAGTCTCAAGTTGTGCCGGGGGAGGTCTAGGCTGGATGTTAGGAGGAAGTTCTTGCCAGAGAGAGTGATTGGCATTGGAATGGGCTGCCCAGGGAGGTGGTGGAGTCACCATCCCTGGAGCTGTTGAAGCAAAGCCTGGATGAGGCACTTAGTGCCATGGTCTAGTTGCTTGTCTAGGGCTCGGTGCTAGGTTGGACTGGATGATCTTAGAGGACTCATCCAACCTAGTGGATTCTAAAATTCTATGAATCTATGAAATATAGATTTAACAGAGAGAAGCAGGTAAATCATATGTAGATATGGTTGACAAATAGAGGGATATAAACTTATACATACATTCCTTCATTACAGAATAATACTGGGACCACAGGAGGAAAACAACAGAATAAAAAAACAAAACAAAACCATTTGACATCTGAGTTGTAGTGCATCACTCAGTTAGACAATGCAAGTGAATCTTTACCTCATGAGGCTGTCTCTGAGTCCTTACCATAGAATACTAGGAGCCAAGATAAGGGTAAGTGAATCTTGTGACACTGCATTCACTTATTAGCACATGATTTACCCAGCTTGTTAGATCTTAGAGCTAAGAAAGTCTGTTTAGATAAGGAATGGTTTGTCATTGCAACTGTACCAACAAAACTTCTAAATGGGAAGAATTTACAGTAGAACAGGAGCTCCTAAAGCAATTTTTCATGGCTTTCCTAAGTGAAAGATCAAAAAATGAATTTTGGATGTATTTTTTTTTCCAGTGTTACTGCCTCTGCATGTCTTTGTTGTGGTTGCTATTTTTTGAATGGCATGGATATACTCTCTATGTGTTGCTCTATTAGGTAGGTAATTAATGATAGATAATTCTACCATTATCAACATATTAAAGCTGCACAAATATTTAAGTTCATGTTGGTCCAAATCTTCTGGATTAGTAATTGATTGCAAGAAGAATGACAATAAGTTCTTAGAAACTCAAATCTAAGATTACACAAACCTTTAAAAATAATCATTAATATTCTGAATTACATATTTTCACATTTGCAGCAGGAAAAAAAAAGAATAAGAAGGTGCAGGCATTTTTGTTCTACATACAATTAGAATTAAAATTTAAAAATAAAAAATAAAAAGCAGAGATTATGACCTTGAGGCATTCAGGGATATTGAAAAGGAGACATCTTTTTAAATGAAAAAAATATTTCTAATTATGAAGTCCTTGGCAAGTCAGTACATCTCTTTCATAAAAGACTCCTGCAATACCTTTGCTACAGTGACCCTGTAATATTTCTACTTCTTCTGTTTTTCAGACTTGAAGAGTTATTTCCTGATTCTTCCCAGCAGCCACAAGAGAAGTATTCCACCAGCCTTTGTTTCATCATAACTATTATGATGAAGTGTTTATACCATATTACACTACAATCATAAAATAGAATCATAGAATCAACCAGGTTGGAAAAGACCTTCAAGCTCATCCAGTCCAACCTAGCACTCAGCCCAAGCCAATCAACTAGACCATGGAACTAAGTGCCTCATCCAGGCTTTTCTTCAACTCCTCCATAGAAAGTGCCTCCACCACCTCCCTGGGCAGCCCATTCCAATGCCAATCACTCTCTCTGGCAAGAACTTCCTCCTAACATCCAGCCTAGACCTCCCCTGGCACAACTTGAGACTGTGTCCCCTTGTTCTGTTGCTGGATGCCTGGAAGAAGAGACCACCCCCACCTGGCTACAGCCTCCCTTCAGGTAGTTGTAGGCAGCTTTGTCGCCCTTCTCTGGACACACTCCAGTATCTCAACACCTCTTGCTCTGAGGAGCTCAGAACTGGACACAAGACTCAAGGTGTGGCCTGAGAAGTGTTGAGTACAAGGGAAGAATAACCTCCCCTTGTCCTAGTGGCCACACTGTTCTAATGTTTAAATCAAACTAAGGGTTGAAATATTTTAAAACACTACTAGTCTGACAATGAAATGACAACAGAAAGAAGTTAATAGTAACATCTTATGCATTTTCCATTCTACAGTAAAAACCTTATTAGACTTAAAACACAAAATGCATTTGAAATGCAGAATACATAAAATGGAATAAAGCATAAGAAATAAGGGATTAAATGAGAATGTTTTTTTATTTTTCTGATGTCACTTTATCTAAACAAAAACTGGGAGAAACTCGATATTTTAAGCTGGTGGTAAATTGTTTCCCCAGATGTTTTCAGTGGTTGAATTCCCATCAACTCTTATTTGTAAATTGAAAATACCTCAGGTGAGCTGTCACCTTCTATTGTTAATTAAAAACTGAAGAAGAGCTCTTTTGGAAACACTGTTTGTCCCTAAACTCGGCAATGAATGCAGAATAATCTTTCATACCAAGATGTGATTCCTTCAACTGGAGATTCAGGCTGGTAAGATAATCTACATTAAACTAAAATCGATATGCATATGTCCTTGTTTCACTGCCATAAATTTACTCTTACACCTTCTCATAAGATCTAAGAAAGAACTATATTGTCTTCGAAAAAAATGCCATGTTGCAGAATGGTTAAAGGAAAATGGACATGACTTAGAGGTGGGCAAGCAGGACGAATATATGGAACTAAATTAAGGCTGTGCTAGGCCACACTGAAACAAAGGCCACATTGAAGAAACAAAGACATATTGAATAAACAAAGGCAGCATTTAATATAGCTAGCTAGGGAGGCGCTGTCCTTAATGAGTCGGCGGACAACACAAGCAGAGCAGGATACAGCTAACTCTGAATAAGATAAGAAGTAGTTTGCTGCTTGCAGCTGCACGTAGCAAGTAGGTGCACCATGCAAATGGGGTATTTAGAGATTCAGCCATTTAGCTTCTTACATGTATGCATATATTATCTGTAACACATACAAGCGCGCGTCTACTAAATAAAGTTGTCACTCGCTTTTGATCCACATTGGATTGTGCGGTGTCCTTGCATAGTGAGTTCAGCCCTTCTCTGCAAGATCTGCCTCACCACAATGCCAGAAAAGATAGAAGCAGAAACCTTATAGCTGCAATCAAGCTGCTCTTAATAACCTGAACAATTAGCTGAAAACTACCTACTATGGCATCTGAAAGCTGTGCACCACCAAACTTGTCTCCAAATTTACTGCTGAGAGTCATCAAACTTTCTAATATGGCAGAGGCACACCAGTAGTACTTTGTCATTAGGGATATTTGGCGTTGGCTATCTTCACAGAATCACAGAATCAACCAGGCTGGAAGAGACTTCCAAGCTCATCCACTCCAACCTATCCCCCAGCCCTACCCAGTCAACCAGACCACGGCACTAAGTGCCTCAGCCAGGCTTTGCTTGAACACCTCCAGGCACGGTGCCTCCACCACCTCCCTGGGCAGCCCGTTCCAATGCCAATCACTTCCTTCCAACATCCAGCCTAGACCCTGCCTGTCACAGCTTGAGGCTGTGTCCCCTTGCTCTGTTGCTGGTTGCCTGGCAGCAGAGCCCAACCCCACCTGGCTACAGCCTCCCTTCAGGTAGTTGCAGGCAGCAATGAGGTCACCCCTGAGCCTCCTCTGCTGCAGGCTGCACACCCCCAGCTCCCTCAGCCTCTCCTCATAGGGTTTGTGCTCCAGGCCCCTCATAGGCCTCTGTCGCCCTTCTCTGGACACCTTCCAGCACCTCAACATCTCTCTTGAATTGAGGGGCCCAGAGTTTTAACAAAAAATAATCTGGCTGACAATACATTATTACCTCAGTCTATTCAAAACCCCCAAATTCACTTGTCCCCACAGAGCCTAAACAGAAGAGTTCTTTCAAAGAATAAGATCATGAAGCAAATACATCACTCCGATAACGCATAAAACAAAGTTGATGATTTATCTTTTTTTAAAGAGAACTTGCTTTGCTTGAGAAATTGAAGTAATGAATGCTCTCAGTCCCCATCAAAATTTGAAAAGGGTTCCATGTATCTTTAATCTCTGCTTAATTTCCAGCAAGTTTTGTCCATCTTTAGCACAGAGATTTCATTCTCTTGTAAGCAAATATCTGTGAATTTCACAAAGGATGACACCTTATGTGTCTTGTGATGGTTTGGATGCTACCTGCCCCCTCACACTTGAGAAAATCACCCAGACTAGATTCAGCTGAGCTGGAAGCCAAGGAATGAAGCTTTATATTTACAGCTTAGCACAATATACAAGCAGATATCTACAATATCTACAGCTATAGACAGAAATAGACAAGTTAAAAAGTAATACAGAAACACAACAGCCCTCCCAGAAACCAGAGCCCCCAGGTGGGGGCCTCAACCACACTTCTACCCTCTTCCCACCCTTCTACCTAACCCCAGACTTTGCCTTACCTTCAAGGTGAATTTGGGGAGTGGGCCAGGGAGGTTAGGAAGCAGAAGGATTAGTCAGGCAGCAAGTTAGAGAGAAAAGTGCAGCCCCAAAAACAGAGAGCAAACAACTGCCTTATCTATATTTAAGTTCTTGTTCTTGCACATCTCAACAAGCCTATGAGTGCAGTAGACATCACCATTGTTTCCTTTTCACAGCCTATAATCTAATTCTTCTCACCAAAACATCCCAGCTAGGCTCAAACTAGCACAGGTGCCATAAGTTATTTTATATTCTTTGGGAATCTATAGAGTGGGTCCAAATTTTCCACCTTTGAAAGACTGCATTAAAACCATGAAAGGTCTTCTAGTTAAAACAGCTATGTGGTGATCCACACAGCAAAGCACTTGCATGGGAATGTAATTCCCTGATTGTAGCCAAGTTGCTGAAATTTAGCTTTTGAGAGGGTACCAGCTATACATTTCTCATTTTCTAAGTGTCTAACTTGAGATTGTAAAGCCTGGTTTATAGGTGCAAATGTAGTCAGTAGAGATTCTACTTTGAATATATAAAATGAAATATAAACACGCTGCAGAAATCAGATCCCACATTTCTCACACTGGACACCTACAGTTTCTGGATATTAATCAATCAAGGCTAGCAAATTCTAACTGGTAAAATGTGGATAATGCTCTACTCATCTTATAAGATCATATGGAAATGAATTCACAAGTTCATGTGAAACAGTTATGTATGTCTGTGGGAACAAATAGGACAAAACAAATAATATTGCCTTTAAAAAAGTGATTAAACCTGAGCCCACATAAGACAAAATGAGAAGAGGATATAGTATAAACTATATTTACTCAGACTGAAGAGAAGTAGTTCAGGACCATATAATAAATATTAAAATAAAACTGGATTAATAATTTATTTAATTAATTATTTTGGAAGTGCTTGCTTATACCTGCTTATGGTTCTATTTTGTTTTTCTTCATATCATATTCTTTGATAAATGTTTCTTTATTTTTAAAGCCCAAGTTATATTGTGAATCACATTGAATTACAAAAATGTCTATTTTCTTCTCTGTAACTGGAATTGAAGACCAAGTTTAGAATACCTAAGCCAATAGATAAGGCATGCAACTCTACACATGGAGAGAATCAGGTTGCTCTGTGGGGGTGGGATATAGCTCTACACAATGCTGGAGAATGACATTTCTCTGCTGATATTTTTAGAATGAGAATCACAGTGATTTTTGTGCAGTTAATTCCCATACATCAGAGTAAAAGTTCACTAAATCCACAAAATAGAAAATAAAAAGAGAAAAGGTTTCCTTTCATTTAAACTGGATGATTCTTCATGCAAGAATTTTGCCCTATGCTTCCTGATATGTGTTGTATTGTTCCTGGAAAATGCAGTTTTTGTAGTCTCTTGGCAGCACAGAATGTAAAATAAAATAAGAGAAGTAAAATAGAATAAAATGCCAATGTAGCATTGTGTCAGATAGATAAATTACAGAGTAGTGAATTCACTTTCCTCTGAATTAATGGGTATTTACTAACATTTACCAAAAGGTATTTATAAACTTGCATGTTTAACACTTTGCAATTTGTTTTTACCATTTCTTTCCTTTAACAAAGGAACTAATTTTGTTTCATAAATAAATAAAAATTATCTATTTATCTGCATAAAAGGATTGTCTGGGAAAAAAACCCTACAGATTCCAACTTTATTCGTAGATAATATTTCAGATTACAAGTTTTCTAGGGAAAACAATAGAATTTATAAAGCCAGCTGATTTGGTTTATTTTGTTTGTTTGGTTTGGTTTTTTTTTTTTTGGTTGGTTGTTGTTGGTCTTGGTGGTTTTGTTGTTGGTTGGTTGGGTTTGTGGTGTGTTTCTTTATAGGATATAAAGCTAATTCCTAATTTCTGCCTTTTAAAATTATTTAATTTAATATGGTAGTATCAAACATCAGTCTTCTGAAAGTTGAAGTCATCTATTTCTTCAAAGCAAAAAATATATGACTGCTCTGCCCAGGGTGTAAATATGCTGACTGTTCCCTTGAGAACCCAGTCCAAGCCAATTGAAGACAATGTCTGTCTTTTGATGGACTTCAGTGTAGAGCTGAATGGGACCTTAAGGCTGACTAAAGAATGAGTTATAGCAAACGATAAAGACACCACCCCCAACCCCCCCACCCTCCCTCCTCATCTCAGCCACAATCCACATCATGTCAGTTTAATAGCAGCTGAATCTGCTCTCAGCCTTTGGCTGTTCTGGGAATCTTACCAGCAAAGTGGTTTAGCGAGCATGTAGAAAGACAAAATTCACAATAAAATCTAGTGCAAAGAATAAATACATTCTTTGACCTTCTAGAATATTTTTTTCCTTTAACCAAAGAGCAGAAATTGTTGTGGATTTCAGTATTTTGTTCATAATTCTCAAAATATCACAAAGTGTAATAAAAAGTCAGGGATGTAATTGAAGAAATCAACCTGTACATTTCATAATCTGCAGACAAACAAATTTCCCACTTTAATGTGGCTTCTAACTGAAAACTTTTAATATAACTCCTAAAATAAAAGAGTATCTGCATGGGGTACTGAAGGCTGAATTCATTAGTTCAATTAAAGTAACTAGCTCTATATAGCTCCACTTCTCTGGAAGGAGACAGCTCTGCCTGAACATTTAGTTTTAAGTGTGATAATATTGGCATTCTTCTCAAGAAAATCTTTAAAGGGAGAATGTAAAATAATAAAAGATGGAGTGTAAAATAATAAAAGATATAATTATTTTAATCAGATGCAAAAAGAGGAGAATAACCTTAAATATGAGAGAAAAATAATGATCAATCAAATATAATTATAGTATTGTTATGTTAATTAGGACATAATTGAATGCAGATTGTTACTGGAATCTGTGAGGAATTTGCTTTCTTTTTATGAGTGTCTGTGGAATGAGGTACATTCAGATTATAGAAACACAAAAAGGTTTTTTTTCTTTAATTTATGAAGGGCTGGAAAGCTACCATATTTCTTTTACTAATCAGAGGGGGGAAATGAATTCTGGTTTTCCATAAAGCAATTTTTTGGTAACACTGGTTGAATTAATCAACAATAATTCATGGAATAGCACCATTTTAGCCAGGTTTGCAGATGTTTTATGTAAGAAAAGCAGTGCAAAGCAGATGTGTTGGTGTGACTCATGACTTCTAATGAAGTCGAGAGTAAATGAAACCAGTCATTTAGAAGCCGTTAAAGATATGATCCTATCATAAGGCTTCCATTTTTACATATTCTTAAACATATATAAAATCTTTCCAAACTTTCAGAAGTTTAGAAAACTTTGCTTTTCTATTGCAGGAATGAGGGACATATATGACATTTCCCTCTGATATGGGTCAAGAACTGGCTGGGGGGCCAGGCCCAGAGGGTGGTGGTGAATAGTGTCACATGCAGCTGGCATCTGTCACTAGTGGTGTGCCCTAGGAAGCAGTGCTGGGCCCAGTACTGTTCAATACCTTTATTGGTGATCTGGATGAGGTGATTGAGGCCAGATCAGTAAATTCGCAGATGGCAACAAGCTAGGAGCAGGTGTTGATCTGTTGAAGAGTAGGAGAACCCTGCAGAGGGACCATGCGAGGCTGGATAGGTGGGCAGAGGCCAATGGGATGACAACTAACAAGGCCAAGTGCAGGGTTCTACACTTTGGCCACAACAACCCCAAGCAGTGCTACAGGCTGGGGACAGAGTGGCTTGAGAGCTGCCAGGCAGAAAGGGACCTGGGGGTACTGGTAGATAGTAGCTGAAGATGAGCCAGCAGTGTGTCCAGGTGGCCAAGAGAGCCAATGGCATCCTGGCCTGCATCAGACCAGTAGGAAAAGGGAGGTTATTCTTCCCCTGTACTCAGCATTGATCAGACCACAACTTGAGTCGTGTGTCCAGTTCTGGGCTCCTCAGCTCAAGAGAGATGTTAAGATACTGGAATGTGTCCTGACAAGGGTGACAAAGATGGTGAGAGGCCTGAAACACAGTCCTGTGAGCAGAGGCTGAGGGAGCTGGGGTTGTTTAGCCTAGAGAAGAGGAGGCTCAGGGGTGACCTCATTGCTGTCTACAACTACCAGAAGGGAGGCTGTAGCCAGGTGGGGTTGGTCTCTTCTCCCAGGCAAGCAGCAACAGAACAAGGGGACACAGTCTCAAGTTGTGCTGGGGGAAGTATAGGATGGATGTTAGGAGGAAGTTCTTCCCAGAGAGAGTGATTGGCTTTGGAATGGGCTGCCCAGGGAGGTGGTGGAGTCACTGTCCCTGGAGATGTTCAAAAAAGTCTGGATCAGGCACGATCTAGTTGATTGGCTAGGGCTGGGTGCTAGGTTGGACTGGATAATCTTGGAGGTCTCTTCTAATCTGGTTGATTCTATTTTTTTTCTTTTAATATATTGTACTGCAATTCACTGCCTGAAATGAGTGGCTGGAGTACAGTCTCCAACATGAAAGTTTTACTTTTCAGTGCAAAATTTTGTTAGAATGAATCCTCTGCATTCTAATATCCACTATTTATTATCATCTGATCTATGGCCATCTTTAGTGGATCACATTAAGTAAATACAACTTTATAAACAATAAAGCAAGTCTAGCTAAAGTAATAAATGAGCTTCCACAATGAAGAGACACTGTTCCAATAACAGACACCAAGCAATGTATCTGATAGTGCTGTATGTGTACAGGAAGAATGTAATGATCCAAAGTCTGAATTTTAGCTTTGTGTGATTTGGTGTTCCACTTTAAGATCTCTAAATTGCCAGCCATTTTGTAGTGGCAATTTTCTCTCTAAAAAGCATATTTCAGTATGGATACTACAGAGAGTTCTTATGTGCTGCAGGGTGCTGGGTCGGTTGAGGTTAGAAAAGGCTCCTCCTGGTCTCACAGATGTCTGTAAACTTTCCCTGAATCACAGTAGCTTCAGGGATAAACAACAGAGACTTTGGCTCATCTTGTTATTCTGAATTGGCTTGCTACAAGTCTGCCAACTATAGATATGAGTGAGTGGAAGAGATTACGATGATTGTATCAGAAGTATTGAATCATAGTGCTAGATAGTGAGTCAAGCATCAGTGAGGTACAAGTAAGTGGGAGAACATTCAGCAGTTGTAGCGATAAATTCTGCCAGAATGTATTTCAGCTCCTATCCAAGGCAAAACAAGCCAAGCAAGCACATACTGTTAAATAAACAGTCCAACAAGGTTGTCTTTTTGTCCACTGTGCAAAAATATGACAAAATTCTGTTTTTCTCAGGCTCACTGGCCACATTACAGTGTTCATCAAGACTACCTGAACACACCAAACCATACTCTGCTGAGAACTTTTTTGCAAATGGCTAAGCCCAGGTGCACTATCTGAGCACCTAAGAGGCAATTTCATGACATCTTTAGGTCTGTGTCTGTACCTGAAGAGAAATAAATGCTTATTGTTCTACTAAAGGCAGCTCAAGCTGGGTCACTGCTGCACTTGCATGGCTTCTTGAGAGTCTTGTCCTCCACTGGTTTAGGAGATTCCTGCTATTGTAATTCCCATGACATGCAACTCAAATTCCAAGTTGCAATAATTTAAAGGTATTTTCATTACAAACTCTGTCCTGGTACATTTGAACCACACCATCAAATTTAGCATTTCAGTTAAATCCTTCCCCTAACACTGCTCTAGCTTGGACTTATCCATGCAATGTAGTCCCTTAGGGTTATACCTGCTTCAGGTAGAGCCTTATCTGTGAGGCACAGCCTCTTCAGGGATATTCCTGCTGTGGCATAGAATTATCCACAGCCACAGTCTCTTCAGAAGTAAACCTGCTCCAACATAGCCTTACCCATGGATGAATTCCTTCCCTGGATGTACCTACACTGTTGTGGGCTTGTCCATGGCCACACAATTTGAGATGCTCCAGCATGAGCACATACACAACCACAGATGCTTTGAGAAGTACCTTCTCCAATGTGGACTTATCCTTGGGCTACATTCACATCACCTGCTGTGACATTGAGTCCTGCTCCCATGTGGACTCACCCACAGGTCACAATCCCTCTGATTTCAGTTCACACTGGGATTGTAGTTTATCCAGTACAGCAGTACAGAAACAGCAGTAATACCTGGCCATCTGCCTGCCTAGGCACACTACTGCTCTTGTTGCTGTGATAAAACATTCCCAAATACACCAGAGTAAGAGGATAAGCATTAGGGCAATCAGTAAAAGCAAAAGGCAGCCACTAAAGAACACTAGGGTCTAATATACAGAAAGGCAAGCAAGCTTCATCACAAGCACAGAAGACTGTGAGCTAAACAGCAATAACAGCTTAAAATTCCATCTAGTGCATTCCAATCAAATCTTGAACCCTTTAAGCTCCATACTGGATGCCAAAAAGGACCACCATGGTCTAACCCTAGCCAGCAACTAGTCCCCCACAATGCCACTTGCACATTTTTACATCAGTGGGATCGGGGAGAGAATTGAAAACATACAAAGTGAGAGAACTTGTGGTTTGAGATAAAGACAGTTTAATAGGTAAAGTAAAAGATGCACACACAAGCAAAGCAAAATGAGGAATTCGTTCACCACTTCCTATCAGCAGGCAAGTGTGCTCAGCCATCTCCTGGAAAGCAGGGCTCCATCACATATAATGGTTACTTGGGAAGAACATGTAATTCTGAACATCCTCTTCCTTCTTCCCTCATCTTTATGTGGTGAGTATGACATCACATGGCATGGAATATCCCTTGGGGGTCAACTATTCTGGCTGTGTTCCATCCTAGTTGCTTGTGCACCCTTTAGCCTACTTGCTGACAAGGTGCTGTGAAAAGCAGAAAAGGCCTTGACTCAGTTTAAGCACTGCTCCTGAGTAACAAAAACACCCCTGTGTAATCAACAGTTTTCAGCCCCAATCTAAAACATAGCCCATGCCAACTATTATAAAGAAAACTGACTTTTCCCCATCCAAAACTAGCATATAGAACAAAATCAAGGTACTCCTTATCTTGATGGGGAAACTTTTAAAAGAAAGGTCACTACATGTGAAGAGAGTATCAGAATTCAAATAGGTATTTGTGTTGGCTCAGAAAAAGGTTTCTCTAGTGCATGCAGTAAACCAGACTACAACCCCTAGATCCCACATTGCCTCTGTTTTGCCTTATCTAATCCACTGGCAAAAAAATAAAACTAGTCCTGGCAACAAGAACTGGAGACTGGGCTTAAAGATTTTCAGAGACCTAAGAAGTAAATGACAGATAATGGAATGTTCTTTCTGACCCAGTGAATTGCAGTACATCAGCTTAGTCACTAAGGTTGAGAGCACGGTGGCTTCATACAACCACAAGTTTCCTATTTCATAGAATCATAGAATCAGTCAGGGATGGAAGAGACCACAATTTCCAATCCCCCTGCCATGGACAGGGACACCCCACTCTAGATCAGGCTTGGCCAGAGCCTCATCCAGCCTGGCCTTAAACACCTCCAGGGATGAGCCCTCAACCACCTCCCTGGGCAACCCATTCCAGTCTCTCACCACTCTCATGCCCAACAACTTCCTCCTCACATCCAGCTGAACCTACCCATCTCCAGCTTTGCTCCATTCCCCCTAGTCCTGTCACTCTCTGATAGCCAAAAAGTCCCTCCACAGCTTTTTTCTAGGCCCCCTTCAGATACTGGGAGGTCACAAGAAGGTCACCTCAGAGACTTCTCTTCTCCAGACTGAACAGCCCCAACTCATTCAGTCTGTCCTCATATCAGAGCTGCTCCAGCCCTCTGAGCATCCTCGTGGCCCTTCTCTGGACATGCTCCAGCACATCCACATCCTTCTTGTAATGGAGCCTCCAGAACTGGATACAGTTTAGCATGCTCTTAGCAAGAAATGTTTTGTCCAGACAATACAAGCCTTAAACAGTACATTAAACTTGTTCCATATGTAAATGAGAATAGACAATGGTGTTTGGGGTTTTTTTTTGTTTGCATAATTTAAGCCACGGAAAGGAGAAATCACAAATTATTTGAATATGATACACTGGATACAAGCTTGTTGAAAAGAAAATGGAATGTTATGAATCCCTGTGGATAGTGATCATTCTTTGCAATTATTTTACTGTAAAACTTTTAAGGTTTAAGATGATTCAAAACTTCTGGAAACAAAACTCTGTTTGTTTTGGGATTCCAGTGCACAAGTGTGGAAAAGTGATTTAGCATTGAAGACAACATGTTAGGAAAGCTCCTGAGATTGGCCATAATACCATCTCATCAGAATTCAGAACATTGCAGAAACTTGCACAAGACTTTCCATTTCTTTTCTTCTTCTTACAAAATATAAATCAGAAAGGCCATGAAATGTGAATGATGAGGAGCTTTGCTTTATAACCGTCATGAGGCTTTCTCAGCAGGCAAATCTGTGTTGGCAAATATTGGGCTGTACATATTTGAAATATAACATTCCCTTTCTCTATTTGCTTGTTGTCAGGTTTTATAGTCTTCCTTCATTGATGGAGAGGAAGAAGACAAACAGGGAAAAACAAATACAGTAAGATGAGCAATGATCCCCACAAATACAAGTTTCCACCTTAAAGACTCCGCCTTCCTAAATTCAGATAAAAGGTATAAGAAAGTAAGACTTAAAGTGCATCAGTATATAAAAATAGTGCAAATGCACTCAAAGGTAATCTGAGCCAGCTTCTGACTTGACACCAGCCTTTTAAGCAGAAAACTGTATTGTGCCTTTTCAAAGAACAGTAATCTGCAAAACCTTTTTCTACATCCTCTGAGATTTTTCAGCCTTCTCAGTGCACCTGCAAAAAGCAAGCAGTCCTTGATTTGAGAAGCAGGTCGTGGACAGGAAGGGGAAGCAAGGAGACGACTCAATGTGAGTTAGCTATCCAAGCAATCCAACTCTTTATTGAGAGCATCAGACTTCAAGTTACAAATCATATACTTTTCAGTTAGGTCAAGCAAAGCGAGCGTATGCAGCATGCAATGTGGTGCTGTTAACTAGCATTTGGAATATGCATAATCCTCCCTACTTGCTGTTACTGTTATAGCATTTAGTGCATCTAAATATTGAAATTTGCATATTCCTCCTATTTTCCTTCTAATCTGGACACAGTCCCACAGAAGTTGTTTATCAGGAGGCTCCAGGACAAATTCCTTTGAGCTTCTTTACACACAGTGCTGTGGTTTACTGCAATTCCAATACTCAGACCTTACATCCAAGGCTCGATTGTACAAGCTTCTAGGGGCTCATGCCCTCTATTTTTCAGCCAGTTCCCAACAGTATGTCTGTGTTCAACAGCCTTGGAAGTACTGAACTGGTTAGGATAAATGTGGCAATATCTGGCAGGTGGCAGCACATGATGGTGAAATTGAAAATAAAACAAAACCACATCCTAATGCTTTATTACAAGGTGCTATTATAATAATTACAAAAATATTCATGCTCTGTATGCAAGGTTCATTATTTTATGATTTCTCACATTTCTCTAAGCTTATATTGCCTAGTTTATTATTGAAAGTCATGATTCAACAAATCACACAAATATGTAGTAGCTTAAACAGTTTTGATTTTTCTTGTGCCTTGTGACCAGCTCAAAATGTGCATCACCAGAATAGTACGAATAGAAAAGCAGCACAATGTAATCTGGCAACATAGTTCAGACCATCTCTTCTTGGTAGAACAGGTAAATACTTCTGCATCTCTTTTTTCCTTTCATCCAATAAATCTACATCTGCAGATGTATGTGCTTGAAGCACAGTGACAATACAGCAACATAGTTCAGACCATCTCATCTTGGTAGAACAGGTATCTCTTTTACCTTTTATTCAATAAATCAACATCTTCAGATGTATGTGTTTGAAGCACAATGGTAATATGGCAACATAGTTCAGATTTTCTCATCTTGGTAGAACAGGTAAATACCTATGTATCTCTTTTTCCTTTTATCCAATAAATCTATGTCTGTAGATGGATGTGCTTGAAGCACAGTGGTAATATGGCAACATAGTTCAGATTTTCTCATCTTGGTAGAACAGGTAAATACCTATGTATCTCTTTTTCCTTTTATCCAATAAATCTATGTCTGTAGATGGATGTGCTTGAAGCACAGTGGTAATATGGCAACATAGTTCAGATTTTCTCATCTTGGTAGAACAGGTAAATGCCTATGTATCTCTTTTTTTCCTTTTATCCAATAAATCTACATCTGCTTAAATACTTTCATGTGCTAGTTGAAATTCAGTTGTTGATAGTAATAAAGTTAGTATATTTTAAGGGCACACTTTTAACTTTTCCTAGTAGTGTTCTGTTACAAAATAATCCTGTTTCATATTTGGGTGTTAGTCTTCATATGGTTTCTGTGGTTAAAACTGCCATACTGCTATCACAAGTAATCCAGAACCTGTAATGGAAACCTGTTTCACAACTGAAATTCTCTGCACTCCTAGCTTGTCACAGCTCCAATGAAACCAGTGGAGAGAAGTAGATTTATACTGGACAGAGACATTACTCTTGTACAGTCTTGTATTAGAGAGTTATTTTGAATACAGACACCCTCTAGTTCAGTTATGAATTTATACAGAGAGGTATTTCCAAATAACAATGAAGTAGAAATTTGTACAGAACTCTCTCTGGATGCATAGATCTCCCACACTGTCAATGGGAGGCCTGATTTGTAATTTGTGCTTTTGTTATCCAAAATAATCACAAATCTTCTGTTGCAATATGAAAGATGCAAGCTCTATAGGAAAGGCTCTTGAATCACAGGAGAAACCACTTTGAATAAATTGCTTATTGAAATTACAACAGGTGGTAATAGTCTAGAAGAGGATCATTTGGTCAGTGAGGGTGTGAAGAGGTATGATGCTAAAAATCAGTATAAAAACAGGGTGAAAAACACCTCAGAGAGGTTGAGAATTAATTTAACTGTTAAAAGCACTTACTCTTTTTTCACTACTCACCTATTAGTTCAGTCTGAAAAAAAAAAAAAACACAGCAAATACGATTTATCAGTTAGTTCAGAACAAATTAAGATGTTGATTAGGCATTTGGTAGTTAGACAAAATTAAACTATGCAGCACATAGAGGACAAGAGAAATGGAATGTGTCTACGAAGGGTGACAAAACTGGTGAGAGGCCTGGGACACAGCCCTATGAGGAGAGGCTGAGGGAGCTGGGGGTGTTTAGCCTGCAGAAGAGGAGGCTCAGGGGTGACCTCATTGCAGTCTACAACTACATGAAGGGAGGATGTAGCCAGGTGGGGGTTGGTCTCTTCTGCCAGGCAACCAGCAACAGAACAAGGGGACACAGTCTTAAGTTGTGCCAGGAGAGGTCTAGGCTGGATGTTAGGAGGAAGTTCTTGCCAGAGAGAGTGATTGGCATTGGAATGGGCTGCCCAGGGAGGTGGTGGAGTCGGTGTCCCTGAAGGTGTTGAAGAAAAGCCTGGCTGAGGCACTTAGTGCCATGGTCTAGTTGACTGCACAGGGGTGTTTGATTGGTTGGACTGGTTGGTCTTGGAGATCTCTTCCAATCTGGTTGATTCTATGATTCTATAAAAATGAAAGATGAATAAATAGAGAAAGAATGTTGACTACCAATCAAAAATATTCCCATAAAATGTGCCAAGTTTATTAATCAAAAAGGGCAGGTCACATCTGCATTTAAAGAGATGACTAAGGTCAATGTAAAAGATTTTAATGATCTAATTTGTCTTTGGCAAAGGGAGACTAACTTCCTGCATATAGTGCTTGGACTGATCAGAGAGCACAGACACCAGGAGAAAGAGAAAGAGGGCGTGAGAGCCCTTTGTACTCTGATGGTGTTCTGTAGCATCACTCTTGTCATAAATGACTGATCCAGGGAGTATCAAGAAACATACATTCTCATGCCAATTTCACTTATATGGTGAGTTTTGGTGGACTCACTGGAAGTCACACATTCATGCCACATCTCACAGAATGTGCTTAGAAGTGTCATATTTCCTCCACAGAACAGTTTATGCTGCTTTTTCACCCTTTCCTCTCCTTCCAAACTTTCACAGATGTCAGGATTGTAAAGCTAAGATTTTTAGTCCAAAAAGATCTATTGAAGCAGTTCTTGTTCTCAGTCACGTGCTGGAAGCATACTGCATCACCTGGAGGATTTCTGTCAGGATGGTATATATCATTCCTCTAGATCCTTAAGCAAGACTTCATCCGTAAAGTATGGAAGTACTATCTTGCCTGAAAACATTCTGTTGCTTGGTTTTGGGGTTTTTTTTGTGTCTTGTTTTTGCTATTGTTTTATCTTGTCTCTTTGAGTGATTGGGAGGCCTGCACATATGCTGCTGGCTATGTCTGATTCACCTCCAGTTGTGCCATTCCCCATGATGGCAACTACTACATTGCTGCAGAAGCTCTTTAAAACCTGAACTTGTTTCTCTCTCTCTTTATTTTTTTTTTTGTTTTAATTATTCCAGCAGCTTTAATCAATCTTTGCTCAAAATATATAACTGCTTTCTAAATACATTTTCATATGTGCAGGTGTTGCAGAAGCTGTATACCTCTTGGAAAGGACAACACAGAAATTGGTTCTGTTGAATTGAGTTTGTAACAAGGTGATTAGCTATAATAATATCCATGAAATTATAAAATCCACTTGGGTGATGAGCCTCATGGTAGGGTTGGTTAAATATTTCAGGTTTTGTATCTGTGTATTTCTCCACCTATACTGCAGAGAAAGATTAACAATGGAGAGGGTTGTATTTCAAAAGGGAGATCTCTCCACAAACCTGTCTATTTTGGTTTTTTCTTGTGGTTTCCTGAAGGAAACTACAACAATTAATTAGCTGGAAAACTAATATTAAAAGAAATATTTATATTTTCATTAATAATGTTGAGTAGGAAGAGAGAGAGAGAGCTTGCAACACCTGCGTGGCACCTTTCTTTTCAGCCCCATGAAAACACAGAATCATAAAATCATAGAATCAACCAGGTAGGAAGAGTCCTCCAAGATCATCCAGTCCAACCTAGCACCCAGCCCTGTCCAATCAACTAGACCATGGCACCAAGTGCCTCATCCAGGCTTTTCTTCAACATGTCCAGGGACGGTGACTCCACCACCTCCCTGGGCAGCCCATTCCAATGGCAAATCAGGCAATCTGTGGTGGAGTTACATCAAGTTACTTTAACTCATCATTTATTTCAGTTAAAGTTGGAACTTTCGTCCTTGTAATAACACACTTTACACTGTTATGTTTACATAACTGCATGTTAAATAATAATATTTCAATATTAAATATCTATAAAGAATATTAAAATATCACATAAAGAGTAGTGGATAGTAGGCTGAAGATGAGCCAGCAGTATGCCCAGGTGGCCAAGAAGGCCAGTGGCATCCTGGCCTGAATCAGAAACAGTGTGGCCAGTGGGACAAGGGAGGTTATTCTTCCTCTGTACTCAACACTGGTCAGGCCACACCTTGAATCCTGTGTCCAGTTCTGGGCTCCTCAGTTCAAGAGAGATGTTGAGGTGCTGGAGCATGTCCAGAGAGGGCGACAAAGCCGGTGAGGGGCCTGGAACACAAACCCTGTGAGGAGAGGCTGAGCGAGCTGGGCCTGTTTAGCCTGGAGAAGAGGAGGCTCAGGGGTGATCTTATTACTGTCTACAACTGCCTGAAGGGACATCGTAGCCAGGTGGGGGGTGGCCTCTTCTCTCTTTTGTTTATAAAAAGAAAAGAAAAGAAAAGAAAAGAAAAGAAAAGAAAGGAAAGGAAAGGAAAGGAAAGGAAAGGAAAGGAAAGGAAAGGAAAGGAAAGGAAAGGAAAGGAAAGGAAAGGAAAGGAAAGGAAAGGAAAGGAAAGGAAAGGAAAGGAAAGGAAAGGAAAGGAAAGGAAAGGAAAGGAAAGGAAAGGAAAGGAAAGGAAAGGAAAGGAAAGGAAAGGAAAGGAAAGGAAAGGAAAGGAAAGGAAAGGAAAGGAAAGGAAAGGAAAGGAAAGGAAAGGAAAGGAAAGGAAAGGAAAGGAAAGGAAAGGAAAGGAAAGGAAAGGAAAGGAAAGGAAAGGAAAGGAAAGGAAAGGAAAGGAAAGGAAAGGAAAGGAAAGGAAAGGAAAGGAAAGGAAAGGAAAGGAAAGGAAAGGAAAGGAAAGGAAAGGAAAGGAAAGGAAAGGAAAGGAAAGGGGAAAAAAGTTCATTAGTAGGTAGAAGTATTGAAGAAGTTGGTTTGGGGATTTTTTTTTGTAGTTAAGAGAAAACAGCATGATTGGTTACAACACACAAGCATGATAAAGCACTTTACAGGCCAGTAACAGTGGAGGATGTTAAACAACTTCTACTAAGGATAAACATTGTTCAAATCTACGGGTTTGGCTAAACTGCAAACAGTATTACTAAATGAGCTAACTGTGGAGTTTTCTGGCCTCCTAATACTCTTCCTTATTAAATCTTGAAACACTGGAAAAGTCTCAAAGGTCAGAATGCTATTAACATTTAAAGGCAGGTAGATATGTCATTGAACCAAGCTTCATTTGCTGTGACATTATTTGAGGAAACAAAAACTGTCCAAAGAAACCTGCTGAATCTTAAATACGTCTTCATTTTAGGGCACACATCTTCATTTTAGGATGTGGGAAGCATCCGAACTTTCTCTGCTACCTCCTTCCAGATAAAGTGTTCCTTTTTTTTTTCACTGTCCATTGTAGAACAATTTCAGCTTCTCCAATGATTTCAAAGGACCTGCAACACAATCTTTGGACTTCTAAAATATGGTTTTAGTATGATTAAATGCAGACCTTTTTAGAGCAAAGTGTTTTCTTATTAGTGTCTTGCAAATCCAAAATGCATTTTGGATATGTATTAGAATCTTCTTTGGGATCTCTTTTAAAAACACACCAAGATCAAAATTTCAGAAAATCTGGTCCCAGTAATATTTCAGAAGTTAAGTTTTATTTTTATGGAAGTTGTGTTTATTGCCTGAAATCTAAAATGAGCTAAAAATAGCTTGTCTTAGCAATTCCAATAATAACAAATAATATCAAATTTCTCTCTGTAGAGCTTCATTCAGATCTCTGGGACTAGGTGCACTCTTATAGAATCATAGAATCAGTCAGGGTTGGAATGGACCACAAGAATCATCAAGACCCAACCCTTCTGCCATGGGCAGGGACACCCTAGATTAGATCAGAATGGCCAGAGCCTTATCCAATCTAGCCTTAAACATCTCCAGGGATAGGGCCTCAACCACCTCCCTGGGCAACCCATTCCAGCCTCTCACCATTCTCATGCTCAACAGCTTCCTCCTCATGTCCAGCCTGAACTTACCCACCTCCAGCATTACTTCATTCCCCCTAGTCCTGTCACTTCCTGAGAGCCCAAAAAGTCCCTCCCCAGTTTTTTTGTAGGAGCTCTTTAGATACTGAAAGGCCACAAGAAGGTCACCTCAGAGCCTCCTCTTCTCCAGACTGAACAGCCTCAACTCTTTCAGTCTGTCTTCATAGCAGAGCTGCTCCAGCCCTCTGAGCATCCTCATGGCCATTTTCTGGACATGCTCCAGCATCTCCACATCCCTCTTGTAATAGGGGCTCCAGAACTGGATGCAGTTGACCCCTCCAGGTGGGGTCTCATCAGAGCAGAGTAGAGAGGGAGAATCACCTCCCTGTTCGGTTTCCTTGGTCAATTTTCCTATAGGAACTCATTAATTCTGAAACAGTCAACCCAAAGTTCTTACTCTAATCCTTATTTAGAAAACTACTTATTTTCAAAGGTACTGTTTCTACCTTCATAAAGGTTCCTTTTTAGAATATGACTTTCCTAAAATTTGCTGTATTTTGTTAGGCACAGAGTGTCTCCAACCTAGATTTACAGAACTTCAACAACAATACCCCTGCTTCTTGAAACAGGGAACTTTGTATCCCCAGACACAATGAGTCTGTGCTCAAATGTTTTCCTCTTGTGACCTCGACTAAGATTCAACCAAGTCACAGATTAATGAACTGTGAACTCCATCAAAGAGATACTTTAACACACATTCTCTCCACGGTCTTGCCCATCTGCAGGCAGATTCTCTGTATGCTGCAAGCTTATAATGTCTTCTATCAAATTCAAGCAATCTGCTTTTCCATCTGTGGTCTCTCTGTATCTTCTTTATCTTCAATAGCCTCGGGGAATAACTAATCACTCTTTAAGACGAGCATTACACAGGAACGATGCATCTGCAGATGCTTGCTACCATTTCAGTTCTTTAACTGGAAGTCTAAACCTTGTGTGCCTACAGCTAGCTCATCCATGAGTTATCATGACATTCCGTATGGCCAACTTTCATATTGTATTTCCTCTAGTAACTACTTTTTATTCCCTGATCGTTGCCACAAAGGTTTTATTGATATGTTGACAGTTTAAGACTGATTTCTATATCCTCCAAAGCTGATGAGTCTTAAAAGCATGAGCAAGGAAAAGAGTTCTGCTTGAGACATGTGTTTGATCACCTGTGTGTTCTTATTAAAAGATATAGTTGTCCTCACTGTTCTTCAGTATCTTCTACCCAAGAAACAATTCTCCTTCAGGTTGTGTGTCACTGGAATTTGGACTCTGTTTCTTGACTGACAAGTGTAAAAGTGAGAGCAGGGAGATGGGAGGCTAGGAATTTGTTATGGACATCTCAATTATTTCCAGTTTTTTGTTTCTGCCTTCTTATTCAGTGAATTTTCCCTTTCATTTTTCATCATCTTCTAAAGTCATCATGGTATGTTCTCTTAATTCATAATTCTTTGAAGAGGTAGTTCTTTATAACATGCCCTATCTTTCTGTATCATATGAAGAAGTTTTCATGTGTCTGAATGACTACTCTTCAATGTAGTTAGAATCATAGAATCATAGAATCATAGAATCAACCAGGTTGGAAGAGACCTCCAAGATCATCCAGTCCAACCTATCACCCTGCCATATCCAATCAACTAGACCATGGCACTAAGTGCCTCATCCAGGCTTTTATTGAAGACCCCCAGGGACGATTCTATAATAGTAGAATCAGTCAGGGCTGGAAGGCACCACAAGGATCATCTAGTTCCAACCCTCCTGACATGGGCAGGGGCACCCTACTCTAGAGCAGGCTGGCCACAGCCTCATCCAGCCTGGCCTGAAACACCTCCAGGGATGGGGCCTCAACCACCAAACTGGGCAACCCATTTCAGGCTCTCACCACTCTCGTGCTCAACAACTTCCTCCTCATGTCCAGGCCAAATCTCCCCATCTCCAGCTTTGCTCCGTTCCCCCTAGTTCTGTCACTACCTCATAGCCTCAAAAGTCCCTCCCCAGCTTTCTTGTAAGCCCCCTTCAGATACTGAAAGGCCACAAAAAGGTCACCTCACGTCCTCCTCCAGACTGAACAGCCCCAACTCTTTCAGTTTGTCCTCAAAGGA
Source organism: Pogoniulus pusillus (assembly GCF_015220805.1). NCBI lineage: Eukaryota > Metazoa > Chordata > Aves > Piciformes > Lybiidae > Pogoniulus > Pogoniulus pusillus. The sequence continues at coordinate 34,548,250 of NC_087270.1, forward strand.
GTGGTGCTGCAGTCCTCTGATCATGGCCCTTCTATGGACATGTTCCAGCATCTCCACATCCCTATGGTAACAGGAGTTCCAGAACTGGATGCAGTACTCCAGGTGGGGTCTCACCAGAGTGCAGTAGAGGGGGAGAATCACCTACCTTGACCTGCTGGTCACACTTCTCCTGATGCAGCCCAGGATCTGGTTGGCCCTACGGGCCGCAAGTGCATGCTATTGGCTCCTGTTGAACTTCTGGTCTGCCAGCACCCCCAAGTCCCTCTCCTCAGGGCTGCTCTCCAGCCACTCACTGCCCATCCTGTGTTTGTGCTTGGGATTGTCTCGACCCAGATGCAGGATCTTGCACTTGCTCTTGTTGAACCTTATGAGGTTGGCTTGTGCCCACCTCTCCAGCCTGTCCAAGTCCCTCTGGATGGATCCCTGCCCTCCAGTGTGTCTGCTGCACCACACAGCTTGGTGTTGTCATCAGACTTGCTGAGGGTGCACTCAATGCCACTATCCATGGGACCAACAAAGATGTAGAACAAGACTGGTCTCAGGACTGGTCCCTGAGGACAGGGATCAGTTGCATCTGATGACTTTAACGATGCTTATTTCAAAGTGCAGTTCTTGCTGCATTGCAGGTTGCCAGATGTAGTTCCACACCACCTCCCATATTACAGTCCCTGCACTGCATTTCTATCGTGATAATACTCAAACTGAGCATGGAAGTATCTCATTAGCTTTGTGTACAATCATAGGGGCATTAAAATCTTTATTTTTCATGGAATCATAGAATCATTTATATTGGAAAAGACCTTCAAAATCTTTGAATACATGAAACTCCAGAAATCCATTATTTTCTTATCTTAAATATTCAGATTCTTCTCATATGAATTAAACAGTAATTCACTTCCCCACCCCTCATGTATTAATCAGTTATGTATTCTTCAACTAAGTCAATATGAAGCTGTCTCCAAGACCCCCCTTGAAGGATCAGCTAAACTCTTGTGCAATCAGGTAGACTTTCAAGGTAAGGAAATAAGGCTAACAGGAGCTATATTTGATACCTGCTACACGGTAGAACTGCTTACAGCTTTGCAAAATCACTGTAAATTATGCTGCTCTGTCAAACAAGGCAGCATTTTCCACCCAAGAAACACTGTGTACATGAGCACACAAACTCGTACATAAGGCAACTAATTTGACAGCAAAATATCACCTACAGCAAGGCAAATGAACTATGGCATTAGCATGATACTCCTGCAACTATAACTGGCCTTAGTAAAGAAAAAAATGTTTCTTTGTTCTGCTGTTTTCCTTGATTCCTTTGTTTCATTTTCACCTGCTGAACAGCAGTAGTAAATTATTAACCTTCTATTGTTCCATAAGAGCAGGTATTATTTTTTGTGGGTAACCCTGTGTTGCAGCAGTTACTGACAGTTACTCATGTATATTGTCTGCAGGGTCTAATGTTACTGTGGTTCCATGTGGGATCAACCAAATGTAGCAGGCAAAGCAAGCTGTTACCAGTTGTTTTCTCTTTATTCTGGTAAATATTAATAAAACAAATGAAGAGCCTTTAAACTGAGACAACTCCAAGAGCTGTTGCAGTGAGACAGTTTTATTACCATAAACTGATTTCAGTTAACTGAGATTGCCTCCCACCATCATCTTTGTCTCTAGACGTCCTGAAATGAACAGACTGTGCTGAGGAAGGAGAAAATACAAATACAGGCAAAAAAACCCAAATCCAGGCTGGGCAGTGAGTGACTGGAGAGCAGCCCTGAGGAGAGGGACTTGGGAGTGCTGGAGGACCAGATGCTCAACATGAGCCAGCAGTGTGCACTTGCAGCCCAGAAAGCCAACCAGAGCCTGGGATGCATCAGGAGAAGTGTGGCCAGCAGGGCGAGGGAAGTGATTCTCCCTCTCCACTCTGGTGAGATCCCACCTAGAGTACTGCATCCAGTTCTGGAGACCCCATTACAAGAGGGATGTGGAGATGCTGGAGCGTGTCTGTAGAAGGGCCACAAGGATGCTGAGAGGGCTGGAGCAGCTCTGCTATGAAGACAGACTGAAAGAGCTGGGGCTGTGCAGTCTGCAGAAGAGGAGGCTCTGAGGTGATCTTTTTGTGGACTTTCAGCATTTGAAGGGGGCCTAGAAAAAAGATGGGGAGGGACTTTTGAGGCTATGAGGTAGTGACAGGACTAAAGAGAATGGAGTAAAGCTGGAGATGGGGAGATTCGTCCTGCAGGTGAGGAGGAAGTTGTTGAACATGAGAGTGGTGAGAGGCTGGAATGGGTTGCCCAGAGAGGTGATTGAGGCCGCATGCCTGGAGGTGTTTAAGGCCAGGTTGGATGAGGCTGTGGCCAGCCTCATCTAAAGTAGGGTGTCCCTGCCCACGTCAGGAGGGTTGGAACTAGATGATCCTTGTGGTCCCTTCCAATCCTGTCTGATTCTATGATTCCATGATAAAAGTTGGCTGGGCTTGATAAAAGCAGCACGTGCAAGCTGATGCTGTATTAAGAGACACACCTCAGCACCATGTCAGCCAATGACGTCACCTTAGTTAGAAGAAACAGGATTTAAAAAAAAAATGTTAATTTTTTTCCAATTTTTTTCCAAAACCACTGTATTATATTTGTTTTCCTGTAACTCCATAACCATGTCAAAGCACTTAATACAAAATCTACATAACAGTGGGCATATGATGGTTTAACTAATAAAGTAGTCAATCTAATTTTCAAATACAGACTAACTCTCAGGAAGTGTTTTGATTAGCTATGATGATCTTTGAGCAAACTGGTTGTTCTTCAGGGACAAACAGTTCACCCTGTTTTAAAATTATCAGACTATGGTGAGCTATCCCTGGAGGTATGGCCTGGATGAGGCACTTAGTGCCATGGTCTAGTTGATTGGACAAGGGCTGGGTGATAGGTTGGACTGAATGATGTTAGAGGTCTCTTCCAAACTGGTTGATTCTGTCATTCTATGATTTTATGATTATCTTTATTGAGTACTAGGGGCAAGTAAAAGACCTTGGTGGATTTGGTTTAGGTCCTGAAAAAGATTTAGCTTGATACCTTATGTAATGCAATATTTAGTGTATAGAGAATCCTAGGGGAGGCCCAAGAAAGTGTATGTTATGAGCTCTTAATTATTTTTTTTCCTGAAAGGAAATAAATATTTAATTTTTGGCAAAGATTATTACAATTTATATGAAAGCACTGAATCCCATCACCTGGGAGATTATGAGTAGCAAGATGCAAGTAATTTCACATTCTTTCAGAGGGTAAGCAATATTTAATTCACTTTTTGCCTGCTCAGTTGATACAGCGTTTTCTGCCATGGCCTCATCATGAAGGAAATACAATCTAGATTCATCAAATAGAAGTATAAGATATGGCTCTAGCCAAATACCAAGATATATTATTTAAAACTCTAGTGAACTGCTTGCAGACATTATCAAGGCAATTTTAAACATTGATAAGTCAGTTTCAGTAAACAGGAATATAAAGCAAAATCAAAGTGACTGTCTTGGGGATATGGGAGAGTTGTCTTTTTTTTTTGCTCTGAGTTCCTCTTTCCTTTCTCTCTGACACAAAAGAATAATAATTTACTCTTAGTTAAAATATACAGATTCAGATTATTTTCCCTCTTATAATGGTGTCTTCCCAGTGTAGCATCCAGAAAATGCCTTTCCTCTTGCATTATTTTCACAATGACTGGAGAAACTCCAGCTTAACACTCATGGGAAAACAAGCCTATTCATTATTTGTAGCTGCAATTTACTTGGTATCAGCATGAGATAACTGCAATCTGGCTGATGTGTTTTGTGTTTGTTTTCTCTGGGTTTTGTTTGTTTGTTCATTTTGGTTTGGTTTGTTTTTTAGACAAAATTGATAAGATTAGGGAAGTGCTCTGCTGAGAGTAGACTGGGATAGAGACATAGTCTTTGTAATAATTATCACATCTTCAGAAAGGAAGAGGGAAATCCAGTTCAGCTATAATATGTGTGACTACTCCAAGAATTGTGGGGGTCTAACCCCTCCCTTCCTTCTGGGAGTTAATTTGCTCTTGAATTCTCTACCTTCCTCCTTCCAGTGACACTGGGGGGTGGGTATGGAGGTTGTACAGTTCATCACACTGTTTCTGCCTCTTCTTTCTTCTCAGTGGCAGAACTTCTCTCATTTCCATGAACGACATCTACAGCATGACTTCTTCCCACAGACTATAGTTCTCCATTAACTGTTTTAGCATGGGCCTCTTCTAAAAGCTCACAAGTTCTGCCATCAAATCTGCTCCAGCAAGGTCCTGCCAGAAATTAACTACAGAATGGGTTTCCTACATCATCACAATCACCTTTATCCATCCTCGTGCTCTGATGTGGGGTCCTTTGTGAGTTGCACTTGGATATCTGCTCCACCATTAACATCCATGGGCTGCAGGTGGACAGTGTCTTTGCCATGATCTTCCCTTCCTTCACTGACATCTGCAGAGCCATTTCTCTCACATATTCCTACTCCTTTCTTTGATTGCAGCTGCTGTTGCACAGCAACTTTTTCCCTCTTCTTAAGTATTGTCACAGATGTTCTACCACAGTCGCTGATGGGCTTAGATTTGGCCAGCAGCAAGTCTGGCTTGGAACCAGATGGCATTTGTTCTACGGGATGCAGTGGAAGCTTCTAGCAGCTTCTCACAGAAGCCTACCCTGTAGGTGTCCCACTGCCAAAACTTTTGCTCACAAACTCATTAATCAATGGGAGGCTCATTGGTATTCCTTTTGTACATTCTAATGACAATGATGCACAAACAATATCCTTAAGACTGTCCCTCAGTTTTCCTCTACCATCCTTAAATCTACTTTTAATAGAAGGAATTATTTCTTATCCCTACAGTAATGAAATACAACTTTCACTTTGTACATCCATCTACTTAGATTCTTTTCCTCTAATCCATCTGAGCTAATCCTGTCAACTAATTGCTTACTAATGCTTTCATGATGTTTGCCATGTTCAAAGCATGAAACAACTGTTAATTAGTTAATAAATATACAGAGCTACCAGTCTGCAAATCAGTCATCAAGGCTGTGTTTAATAGCTTATTAATTAAGATTTCATCATTTTAGTTTTATAACAAGTCTTAGTAGAAAGAGGTTCTTCATTTGTGAAGGAGAACTGCAAATGTTATCATGAATAAACAGGAATTATCTTTCAGAATACTATACAATGAAATAATACAACCTAAAAAATACTGAATGCTCCCTACTACTTCTGATCTATTTTTCTAGCTGATAGATGGTCATGTAGCAAAGTGGATTGTGAAGTGGTTGGAGGAAAGAAGTCAGAGGGTGGTAGTCAACAGAACAGTCTAGTGGGAGGGAGGTCTGTATCTAGTGGAGTCCCAAAAGAGTTGGTACTGGGACCCACAATATTCAATATATTTGTCAGCAACCTAGATAAAGGAACAGAGTGTACTATCAGCAGGTTTGCTTACTAGTTGCACTAGTTTGAAGCTAGCTAGAATGTTTTGGTGAGAAAAATTAGATTATGGGCTGTGAAAAGGAAACAATGATGGTGTCTGCTTCATTCATAGACTTGCTGAGATGTATAAGAACAAAACACAAACATAAATAACAGAGTCTCTCTCTGGCTTTTGGGGCTGCATGAACTTCTCTCTCCCTAATTTGCTGCCTGACTAATCGTTCTGCTTTCTAACCCCCAGGCCGACCCTCCAAACTCACCTTGAATGTAAGGCAAAGTCTGGGGTAAGGTAGAGGGGTGGGAACAAGGTGGAAGGGTGGTTGGGAGCCCCTCCTGGGAACTCTGTTTTCTGGGAGGGCTGTTGTGTTTCAGTATTACTTTTTAACTTGTATATTTTCATATATATTGTAAATATCTGCTTGTATATTGTGCTAAGCTGTAAATATATAGCTTCAGAGACCAACCCCCACCTGGCTACAACCTCCCTTCAGGTAGTTGTAGTCAGCAATGAGATCACCCCTGAGTCTCCTGTTCTCCAGGCTAAACAACCCCACCTCCCTCAGAGATGAAAACAAAAGAATATGCAGCAAGCAATCATCTCATACAAATTAACTTCTTCCCTAACTTCACTAGTTAAGAGAAATCATAGTTTGGTATATGAACACAATCAGTTCACATAATCTTCAATTTTTTAGCTTTTAAAATTCTTTGTCAAAAAGGCTTCTGCAGCTTCTTAAAATAAATAATCTCTAATATGTGTATTTGTCCTACCCAATATTGCACTAGCATATCAACCATCTGTATCATGTCTCTTGGGTTGAGCATCATACTGAAGGAGTTGGTGGTCTTGGACAAGTTACACCAACTCTGTCATGCCTTGTACTTCAGGCCTGAGAAGTCTTAATTACTTTTCACATGAATTGTTGCTATATAACCAATCTTCTAGCATGCAACACTGTGCAGGAAGGTGCTAGTATGCCCAAGGCTGGCTAGTGCTGTGATCTGGTGGATGTCATCCTGTCCTGAAAGAAGATAAATGGTTTTGTTTGCTGCATGAGAGGAAAGAGATTGCAGGACTGAATCTCTGTGCAGGTGGATTCCGCAAGGCAAGCAGTGGGAATTCACCTGAAGTCAGCCCAATGTTGCACAAAATTGGGGTTTCTAACCTCTGAAGTGATGTAAGATTTACTTTCTAATTATGTTTCTCTTCCTATTCCTCTCTTAATGTTAAATCAGTTTCATTACACTATTTGCTGTTGTGCCTTTCTGACCAAAACTCAGAACGTACCTCTGCATCTTCCATTTCTCCATTGCAGAGCACCCTCTGCATCTGCCTCTTGTTTTCCATGATAACTGCAGAATAGATGGCAAAGTGGCAACTGTGAATCACTGCAGCTAGTAGAAGACTCAGCAATTTAGCCAGGTAGACCAAAGAGGGATAGGTATAACTACATCTCCTACTGGCACAAATTGGTAGATATTCACCCGTTTTATCCTGTTTAAGGATTCTAATAATGTCTAAACCTTCAGTATATCTTCAAACCTGATCTAGTAAAAAAAATCCTACTTTTCATCCCACATTCTCAATTATTCTACCTCTTCTTCTTCTTCTTTTTTTTTTTTATTAAAGCTGAAATTTGGTAGTGGTGCAGTAATGGTTTTACAGAAAAAAAGTAGTGTATATATATATATATATATATATATATATATGGTCAAAATCAGTAGAAATAATTTATTTCTATCAATTATTTTCCCCTTCATGTATTGACACTGTAAATGTTACATTGCCAAAGTCATTTTAACTATACTCATTAAAAGGTTGCCATCCTTTGGAGAACTATATGAAGAGAAATTATTGACCTTAATTTATTTCAGACAAGGCAGTATTATAAAAGACAGTGTTGATGCTGACAGTAATTAATACTTACCTTGCTGCTTCCCCAAAGATTTGACATGATGAATGAGTGTAGACTACCTTTTGCTATTTTATAATTTGTAATTCATTTACCTCCTAAACTGAACAATGTAAGACTGTGATGACATAACGTAGGCACTCTAAAGTAAAAGTAATAAGTGCAAACAAATTGAGGTCATCATCTTAAAAATCTTAAAGTCTATTTAAATAAACAAGAAAACTGCAAAGTGCTCCAAGGTCCATGATTTGATGGCTTAGCATAAAAAGAAACATCCCTTCCATGAAAAGTTCCCTTCTAGAACAGGATTAAAGTAGCCTTGCACCTAAATTTGTCTTTGTGCACACACTCACACAAAAGAGGAGGCTCTGAGGTGACCTTCTTGTAGCCTTCCAATATCTGAAGGGGGCTTGCAAAAAAGCTGGGGAGGGACTTTTTAGGCTCTCAGGGAGTGACAGGACTAGGGGGAATTGAGTGAAGCTGGAGGTGAATAGGTTTAGACTGGACATGAGGAGGAAGTTCTTCACCATGAGTAGTGAGAGCCTGGAAAGGGCTGCCCAGGGAGGTAGTTGAGACCCCATTCCTGGAGGCATTTAAGGCCAGGCAGGATGAGGCTCTGGACATTCTAATCTAGTGTAGGGTGTCCCTTCCCATGGCATTAGGGTTGGAACCAGATGATCCTTGTGGTCTCTTCCAACCCTGACTGATTCCATGATTCTAAATCTCCAGACACTCCAGTATCTTTCATTAAAGTCATTGAAAGCCAAAACCAGGGTGAACAGAGGGTTCCTGTATGTTTGAAAATCCAAGAGTTCCATAGCTAAATGAATAGCTAATTTCTCCCTGCCTGCTCTCTAAAAAGACCCTTCCAGAAAGAACTACACAAGTCTAACAGAAACATTTCCCTTTAGTTCAATTATTTCCTGTACAAAGAACTGTGATTTCATAATACCAAGTCAGTGTAGAGCTCATGGAAAGCTCTTATTATATACCATGTATCAAGATTAATTATTGCACTTAGCCTAAAGCACATCAGGTTGGTCTCTATTATCATTTAATTATCTTCCTCGTTATCTTTTAATTATCCTGTTTCACTACCACTGCTTGTACATGTAGCTACTCCCTGGCATCTTTTTCATTTACAGAGGAGAACACACATTGGTTTTGAACTGTAGCATGGCTTGTGAAAATGTTTTGTAAATGTAACCTACATTAGAAAGTCTTTTCTTTAAGACCACAGATTTCATCATGGCAGAATACCATTAGCACAGTAACTGATCAGGGTAAACAGAGCTTTTAATTATTTTATGACAGTTATTATAATAGGAAATGTTGCACTGATAATTGCTTTCCCTTTTGTATAAATCTTTACATGCATATTAGGCAGAATATTGGTATGTGAAGGAGTGGGGATTGACCTTTTGCTATCCATTCATTCCTTCTCCAGTGAATAAAGGATAATTTCTTTAAGGGCAACTCATACATGCTTTGGGTTGCTACTGAGGAAGACATTTTTGCCTTAGTATCATTTCATTTTTTCCAGCATCAATATTAACAGGCAACAAAACAAGCAAACAAAAAGCTCTAATTTCATAGCAAACTGCAAGAATCATAGAATCAGTCAGGGTTGGAAGGGACCACAAGGATCATCTAGTTCCAAACCCCCTCCAATGGGCAGGGATACCCTACTCTAGATCAGGCTGGCCAGAGACTCATCCAGCCTGGCCTTAAATACCTCCAGGGATGGGGCCTCAAACACCTCCCTGGGCAACCCATTCCAGCCTCTCACCACTCTCATGCTCAACAACTTCCTCCTCGTGTCCAGTTTGATGGCTGCTTGAGCAGTCCATGTTGAATTTTACCATTCTCTGCTAGAGAAAATTGATAAATTAGCAGAAACAGAGGAAAACTGGATAATGTTAGGAATGTTTAGACATTGGTGACTACACAATGTGACTTACCCTAAAATACCAGTCATAAGGAAACTGAATGTCATGGTTCTTTAGATAGCCTGATGGAGTGCTTCACATGACAAAGGGCATAGCATAAAAACAAAACCCAAAAAATCCCCAAGTAAACAAACAAAAAAGGTATCTCTGCCAGAAAAGTTGCATGAGGCTTAGCTAGAGATAGGAGCTTCACTGAAAATACATGTGCATAAAATGTTCTAGCCTGTAAAATAGTGTCAGCAATCTGTCAGTTATCACCTGCAGTTATCAGTTATCACTGCATCCAGTTCTGAAGCCCACATTACAAGAAGGATGTGGAGATGCTGGAACAGAGAAGGGCCATGAGGATGCTCAGAGGGCTGGAGCACCTCTCCTATGAGGACAGACAGAAAGAGCTGAGGCTGTTCAGTCTGCAGAAGAGGAGACTCTGAGGTGACCTTTTTGTGGCCTTTCAGTATCTGAAGGGGGCTTACAAAAAAGCTGGGGAGGGACTTTTGAGGCTATGAGGTAGTGACAGGACTAGGGGGAATGGAGTAAAAGTAGAGGTGGGGAGATTCAGCCTGGACATGAGGAGGAAGTTGTTCAGCATGAGAGATGTGAGAACCTGGAATGCGTTGCCCAGTTTGGTGGTTGAGGCCCCATCCCTGGAGGTGTTCAAGGCCAGGCTGGATGAAGCTGTGGCCAGGCTGCTCTAGTGTCCCTGTCCATGGCAGGAGGGTTGGAACTTAATGATTCTTGTGGTCCCCTCCAACCCTGACTGATTTTATGATTCTATGGTTCTATGAACTGTCAGTAGTAACCTGATTACACACAGAAACATAAACCACTTTGTTGAGTACTTATATATTATTTACATTTTCTCAATTTCTTGACTTAGAAAAGTGATTTGAACCCTGATTTACCTGCTAAAATGTATCAGGAGTGCTAATGTGTAGCTGGCATTGGAGATTCTCTTCATTTTCCCAGTTAAAACAATGCTGGTCTGTGTGAAAAAAATTAAAAGCTTATTTTGGCTACAGGCATTTCTGTGCACAGCTCTTATCCCCATTCCTCTCCCTGCATTTGAATATTTAATTACTTGTTCAGCACAGAACATCTTCAGAGAAGCTCCTGATCCAGGATCACTCAACCACCCACCTCTGGAAGATAACATTCATTCCCACAACCTACAAAGAGATCCTGGAACAACTAGCTTTGGCCTCAGGGCCATGTGTCCTCTGCTTTGTTCTGTGCTACTGAGCCTAGCACATGGGAATCTATATGCTAACATGTTGAGCTAATTCCATGCTCCTTCCTGAGAAACATTTTTACTCTCTTTTTTTTTTGTCTGCTTAGCCCCACAGAGCTATGCAGGGGCAGGATCTCATTTAACCTTTTGATTCAAAAGAGGGAAGATGCTGCTTAAGGTTATATAACACAATCTTTAAAAACAAAAAGCCTGCTTGCTGGAGACACTGTTTGGCTAGCCCTTGACATCAAAACACGAGGAGGAATTGGTAGCTCAGAATGTTTTCACTTCTGATAAAAACTGCATGTGCAATAGCGAGCAGCAGAGGCACTGCTCTTCGTTAATTGGTGTAAGATGAAGATGCCTGTCAAATCCAGTTCTGCGTGGACTTATGGTAATTTCATGGTATATTTCCTGGTTATATCTTTCATTTGGACAGAAGTTGTGAAATTGTATATGGCAACATCTGATTCATTTATTTAGAGCTACAGCCTAATGAGAAAAATAATCAGTCTCACTAGCCTTTGCTTTCAAATACCAGCTCCCATTAGAGACACCTTTACAAACCCTTATTACTCTTCAACCTAAATGGAGATTTCCTGACTAAGCAACTTTCCAAATCTACATATCACAATTTAACTGAAATATAGTTGCTTTCTGCAATATATAGTTGTGGAGGCAGGGAATTAATGTGGCTGAGTCAGGAATTTATATTAAAATAGAGTCATTTTATTTTCCTGAAAACCCACCCCCAAAACTATATACAGAAATTAATTTAGTTTTAATTGGCAGATTCAGTTAGGTTGAGAAGATCTACAAGGATACCATAGGTAATTTGGCTATTTTGGAAGTCAGAAGTTGGAAAAGGCTTGTTGAGCTATTAAATGATAGTGTTTCCCACTTAATAATAAAGCTGAGCCAGAGTTACTCACAGGTGAGCCAGGCTGGCTGAAAGAAGAGTGGTCCAGCTGCTTGTCCCCTCGCTCTCTTTCAGAGGCTGTTCGAGGGTCGTTAAGGCCTATTGAGCCTGCATGAAGGATGCTAATGGTGGGAAGCCTCCTTTGGAGCAGAGCGACAGGGGCTCCTTCTGCAGAATCTATCCAGGTGGGGGAGAACTCTAAGGCGGGCACGAGCTCTAAGGCAGGAGAGAACTCTAAGGCAGGAACCCCAAGGCTGGAAGTCCCCCAATATTTATACCCTTCCTAGACAAAGAGCAGAGTTACCACTTCCTAGATGCGAAGACCACAGCCAATCCCAGCCCAATTCCAGTGCAGGCACTGCACAGAGCACCCCTTGTGCTGGAAGGGCCTCTTGCTCCCCCCTTCACGCCTGAAGGGCAGGGTGGGGAAACAGGTCTTTTCATGCCTTTTCCTCTCCCATTCAAACCACAGAGGGAGAGGAATTTTGGGGTATACAGAGCTCCAGGACATATATGTATTTCCATTTTGGTAATAGCTTCTTTTTGCTGTTAACATTTAAGTAAAGTTTCTCTCACATTACTCTCATTTGGTTGATGTGGCAGTGGAAGTAAACTAATACACAGTCTGTGATGATGCACCCATTGCCATGTAAATACTTTTTCAAGCTTATTTTATGGAATAGGCTGCTAAGCTTTACTATAAATCAGAAAAGCCTTCACCTTTCAGATTGGTAAGGATTGGAATGGATCCCCAGAGACTTCAGTGTATCTCCCCTGTTAAAACAGACTGCACAGGACCAGATCCAGATGAGTTTTGAATATCTTCAGTGAAGAAGGCCTCATAAACTGTTCCAGCACTCTGTTATCTTCAAAGTAAGGAATTTTTTGCTCCTGTTCAGATGGAACCTCCTGTGTTACACTTTATGCCTGTTACCTCTGTCCTGTTGTTGAGAATCACTGATAAAGAGTCTGACCTCATCTTTTTGATCCCTGCCCTTTAGATCTTGATAAACATTGCTAAGATACTCTCCCAGTCTTCTATTCTGCAGGCTAAATAGACTCAGATCTCTCAGCCTTTACATTCTCATCTCCTCATCAATGTAACAATCCTTGGCCAAACTCTCTCCAGTAGTTTCTTGCCTCCCTTGAACTGGGGAATACAGAATTAGACTCAGTACTCCAGATATGGCCTCACTAGGGCAGAGTGACTTGCTGGTCACCTCTTCTTAATGAATCCCAGGATAACACTGGCCTTCTTAGCCACTAGGGCACGTTGCTGGCTCATAGCTAACATCTTGTCCACCAAGACTCCCAGTTTCTTCTCCACAAAGCAGCCTTCCAGCAAATCTACCTCTAACCTGTACTGGTGCATGGAGGGTCACTCTGCCTCAGGTGCAGGACCTTACACTTGCCCTTGTTAAACTTTGTTAGATTCCTCTCCACCCAACTCTTCAGGTCTTGCTGAATGTCAACACAGCCCTCTGGCGTGTCAGCCACTCCTCACAGTTTTTTTATCAGCAGCAAACTTGCTGAGGGTATCATTTGTCCAGGTTGTTGATGAAGGTGTTGAATAAGACTCAAATCTAGTACTGACGCCTGGGGAACACTATTAGCTACAGATCTCCAATGAGACTCTGAACCACTGATAGCAACCTTCTTAGTTTGGTCATTCAGCCAGTTCTCAATTCACCTCACTGTACACTCACCTAACACATTCATTATGGCAGTCATAGGTTGGACAGGATGATCTTGGAGATCTCTTCCAACCTGGTTGATTCTATGATTCTATGATTCTATTGGCTGACATTATATTCTTTATCCTACATATAAATGTTTTAGTATCATCTGGAAAGCTATGTAAACTCCTAGGTCCTAAATTTATGATAAATACATTTTCCCCTTGTTCTTTCACTACTTGCAGGATATACATAAGATGTAAAGTAATTGGTGTCTTAGTCGAATATTACAAGAAGAAATTGATGTGCTGTTCTCAAAGAAACAGGATGCTGAAGACTTGCTTTTACTGTTACTATGTTTTATGTTCTTGATATTGTACTTTTTCAAATGCAAGAAATTAGCTACAAAAAAAGAAAATACCAAGGCTCACAATGCTTAAATCTCAGAGCAGCTAAAAATCGAATGAATTCAGCATGACTGTTTTCATAGGGAGAAAAAAAGTAAAAATACTCTAGAACAAAATGTATAATCTTACCTAGGGGTAAGTAATTAATTATTACTTCCTACTGATAATTGGAATGAATAACTTTATTGCACAGCAATAAACTTTTTAATATGGATCATTTGCAGGGTTCATAATAGTACATTAAATTTCCATCTAGTTTTAAGAAAGTTTTTTCTCAGTTCCTCAATGGACTTTGCAATATCTCCCCAAGATGGATTATTCATTTATCTGACATATTGTAATAAACTTTTGTAAATAATCTGAAGTGCTGTTTTCTTTTACACAAAGGTGCGTAGCAGCTCACAAATTTCCTTACCACTTCTTCACAAAATGTCAAAAGGACCAAAGGCACTGAACCTGATATAATGTACATGACATACCTGGCATTATTAATGACAAGTTCCTGTAATAAAATGAGATCATTTATCTTTGTTTAACTCAGACAAAAATGCCCATACTCAAGAGATAAACTAGCTTCCTGAGTGTACTCTTGTATACTGAGCCGTTAAATTTCATGTTAAAGATGGCATTCAGAAAACAAGATTCTATAAAAAGGCTGTATTAAGAGAAGAATAAAAGATATGCAGAGAGTTTTTAAGGAGTTTGTATCATCTGGTCAGGCCACACCTTGAGTGCAGTGTCCAGTTCTGGGCCCCTCAATTCAAGGGAGATGTTGAGATACTGGAACGTGTCCAGAGAAGGGCAACGAAGCTGGTGAAAGGCCTGGAACATAAACCCTATGAGGAGAGGCTGAGGGAGCTGGGGGTGTTTAGCCTGGAGAAGAGGAGGCTCAGGGGTGACCTCATTGCTATCTACAGCTACCTGAAGGGACGTTGTAGCCAGGTGGAGGTTGGTGTCTTCTCCCAGGCAACCAGCAACAGAACAAGGGGACACAGTCTCAAGTTGTGCCGGGGGAAGTATAGGCTGGATGCTAGGAAGAAGTTCTTCCCAGAGAGAGTGATTGGCATTGGAATGGGCTGCCCAGGGAGGTGGTGGAGTTGCTGTCCTTGGAGGTGTTCAAGCAAAGCCTGGCTGAGGCACTTAGTGCCATGGTCTAGTTGATTGGCCAGGGCTGGGTGCTAGGTTGGACTGGCTGATCTTGGAGGTCTCTTCCAACCTGGTCGATTCTATGATTCTATTCTATGATCTTATATTCCAATATGTCCCAGGATGAGACTATGGGGTTAAAATTTTTCTGAGGACTAGAAGATTTTTATTCAGTCCCATGATTCTGCTATCTCCTTATAAGCTCACAACAAGGTCAGCTCATTCTCCTTTCCTCCTCCTGCCCTGTGTGTGTGGCAGGAGCCACTTTATCAGGAAGAACATGTAAGTGGTAGGCCTCCGGAGGCTTTTTTAGGCCTCTCTGGATGGCAGAGACATTGGGGGGGGAGGAAGGATTGGAGCACTGGGGAGAATTAGATTTCGTTTTTGAGATGGGATAAAATTCAAGGAGGGTTTGCCAGGGATGTGGCAATTGCTTTGTAATGTCTCTTCTCTGTATCTCTATCCAAATATAATTCTGTATTTTTTCTCCAGTTTCATTTGAGAGTTTAATTTCTGTCACTATCTGCGGTGGAGGGTTGCACAGGCCTCAAATGACTATGTTTACAAACCTATTCATGCCCGGACATGTTGTCCCCCCAAAGGGTGTTACCCTGCCTAAACTTGGGGTAAACAAGTTAAGGGGGACAAAGGGACACAATAGCCTTGGTGCCTTCGAGTCTGGGTTGCCTCCTCGAAGGTTGAAGTAAACACCTTACATAAGCTCACGTGCCTAGGGTGGGGAATCCACCTGAGCCCTCTCCATATTTGGGGGTACCAGACCCCTGGACTTCACCTGATTTGGTATGTTTTGGCCTGTTGCCAAGCCCCTATTGGACAGAATTGTGGCCAAGGACCATCAATCTTGGAATCAAAACTCATAAAAGGGACAATTCAGTGTCTCTGCTATCTCGCTTCTCGCATCTCGCACCTCGCTCCTATCCTGCCACCCTCTACCACCCACCTGCTGCTGCTAGCCGCTTCCAGCCGCTTTTGGGGACCACCACCGCTGCATGACTCCAGCCCACGGCACCAGCCCAGGGAACTGACCAAGGCACTCCCAGCCAGCCGCCACTCCAGCTGCCGTTCCCAGCTTGACTGTGCCCATGGAAGCTCCAGACAGGGCGCCCCAATAACCCCTGAGCTAATCTATTCAAACCCATGATATTTGGGACCATCGAAACTGACTCCAGCCAGTGAGTAACTGAGCAAACTCTATCTAAGCCAGCATAAACTCTCAATAACTTACCAGTGGCACTTTCATGCCACAGACTCTCTTCCTAAATCCTTTCAAACCTCTGCTAAGATCCCAATTTTACTTATATAGACCTTCTGTAGTATAGTTTCGGAACCGCATACAAAGAACTTGTGAGGGGAAGTTGTAAATAAGTTTGGGGAAGAGGGGATTCCTGGTGTATATAATATTAAATTATTTAAACCCTTTTAAAATTCGGCCTCATATTTCATTCCCCCAAACCCAGACGAAACCCTTCACGACACTATCTTAAAGAAACACAACACAGTATTATGCAGATTAATAAAAGCTAGAAATTCTATTTCAAGCAAACCAGATACTCAACAGACTCAGAATCAGCAAACACTTTTTTCTAGAGCCCCTCCACGATGTACAATCTCTGCTCAAGTAAATTCAGTCCACAGGGGCTTTGCTCTCAATTTCACCTACGTATTCTGCAGGAGGTTTGCTTTCCTTTCTCTTCAGATATAAAGCACTATGGAAATGAAAATTTCACAACTCCAGGTTTTTGGCTGTACATGCAATATTGACCCTCTGGACTCCTACCATGATTATCTAATAATCCAAGATATCTGTATCCTGCTGTATTTTAAGCACTTACCTGATTTAAGAATCTTAACATTACATCACCTCCAAAGTGTTCTTCATGATTGTTCCAGAGTGAATTTAAGAGGCAATCCCTCTCTGAGGAGGACAGTCTTCCTCCATGATTAGAGAAAAAGAACAAGCATCTAAATGAAGTGATCAGTGTAAGTACTGCATGTATACTCAAGGACATACTCAGGAATGAATAGCCTCTTTTTTAGCTTCTAAAGCTTATTCTGTAAACAGATACCTCTTCTACAGAATCGACCATGTTAATAATAGTGGAAAGGGTGTCCAGTATATTCTTGCTGTCTTGTCATTCAAATCCTCTCTCAAGCACTGGGATGAGAGACTTTCAGTTTAATGCAGACAATTGTCTGTATGTTCTCATATACCTAATGGATAATAACTCAACATGATAATGCAGATTTCAAGTAGGGAAACACTGAATGTGAGGCTTACATGAAAACCAACAATGCCGGAAAAAAATGCTAGTAAATGTATTCCTAGGAAGTGTCAATATCACAGCATTAAAATTTAAGTTGTATGAAAGTGAAGCAAAATTGTAAATATAATGCAATCAGAAGCAACACAATTTAGAGGTGGAGAAAGAAATCTTAAAATCACCTTAACAAAGGCATATCTGAAAAAAAATAGCTTATGAGTCAATGTTTCTTTGCAACCAAAAGATGTTCAAAGGTCTTATGGATGGAAGTGAACCCAATATTAAAACCTTGAGATGTAATTAAAAAAAACAATTCTATCATATTAGGACATTAGTTAAAGATTTTAATTAAAGCAAAAAAAGTAAAATTTTCAACCTTGTCTCTGTGAGAGCATTTGCTGCCAGTACAAGATAGGGTAGGCAAAAAAGATATCCAATTACAACACTATTTCTTTTATAAATGGAAAACCTGCTAGAAGGGCAGATTAAGCAAAGTACACTCAGCCAATGAGAAGATTTGAGACAATGTCACTTTTTACTATGTCGTTAAACTCTATGGTGTAGACTTTACTACTCTATCAAACAAATAAATGAGCAAAGAGGGATAAAAATGTATTACTGAAAAAATCTTCTATCTGTATAATGATTTCTCCTCTCCTTCAGAATCTTTCACCTAATGTAATTTGCATTTAGGTAAAGAATAAGAACCTAAAGAACATTAAGGAAAATTACCTATTTTGGAAGAACTATTTTGTAAAGACTGCTCTGTATTATGTCCCTCTGTGGAGAACTTAATCTGAAATAAACTGCAAGATTTTAGTCACAAAGGCAAGTAATCACTATAAAATTACTCTGGAATATAAGTATTTTGGACAAATTAAACGATGAAAGGTAAACTATCATAGAAAAGCAATCAATTTTATCAGTTTTCTTCTTGTAGACCAACACATTCCTGCTGCATGATCCCAGGTGAGAACCCTGGACCTGAACAAAGCCTTTGACACCGTCCCACATCACATTCTGGTGATGGGTGGACCACAAGATGGATAAAGAGCTGGCTTGATGGCTGCACCCAAAGAGTGGCTGTCAATGGGTCCATGTCCAAGTGGAAATCAGTGACAAGTGGAGTCCCTCAGGAATCAGTCCTGTGACCAGTCTTATTCAACATTGTCAGTGACATGAACAGAGGCAATGAGTTCACCCTCAGCAAGTTTGTTGATGACACCAAGCTGTGTGGTGCAGCAGACATGCTGGAGGGAAGTGATGTCACCCAAAAGGACCTGGACAGGCTGCAGAGGTGGGCACAAACCAGCCTCACGAGGTTCAACAAGACCATCTGGGTTGAGGCAATCCCAAGTGCAAATCCAGGCTGGGCAGTGAGTAGCTGGAGAGCAACACTGAGGAGAGGGACATGGGGATGCTGGTGGCTGAGAAGCTCAACATGAGCCAGCAGTGTGCAGTTGCAGCCTGGATGGCCAACCAGAGTCTGGGCTGCATGAGGAGAAGTGTGACTAGCAGGTCAAGGGAGGTAGGTGATTCTCCTCCATACTATAGATGAGGAATCAAGTACTACTACTTGGCAGAACAAATACACAGAACAAAAAGAAATAAAAAACTCCAAACAACTGAAAAAAAAAAAACTACAGAAAAAAAAAAGAAGGCAATAAAAAGTGTTTACATTCTCTTGATTCCCATTGCAGTTTCTGAGAACGGTCACAAAAGCTGTAAAAGGAGTTAACTCTGCAGATAAACGCGCACCAAGCATGAAAATCACAGAAACATCAGAGATTAAGGCACCATTACATAGACAAGACAAAGAAGAGAGTCACAGCAAATGCTGACATTAGAAAAATGAAATACATCAAATACACAAAAATATTCTGCCATGGTTAGTGGAAAACTTCCTAGAAGAAATTTCTATTCCTGTGTAGAATACTTACCCTGGAAAAAATAGATGAAAATAAGAACTATACTGAAAATAATATTTTAAAAGGAATTAAATCCCAGTAAGTTTTTTACATCTATTTGTATTTTCAGTATTCTACTAAATGAACAGCCAGACTTAGTTCAGTTCTTGGCAATTTTCTGATTTTACATTCAGTAATTAAGTAGATCATAAACATAAATTCTGATAAGCTCCTGGCTAACCAGTTATGTCAGCAGTCTATTATTGGAGAGTGTCATACACAAGGCTCCAGTTAGTTTTCCTGTAGAAATGTTTGTCCAATGAGTTACTGTGCAACAACTGCAGTGATTCAGTCCCAAGATATAAGACAGTGCTCAGTTACAAAGACCATTGTGGGGATGCTAACAGAACAGGCATTAGAGAGAATATATCCTTAGGATGTAAGGAAAAAGATCCACAACATTTCAAATGGAGAGAGTGCTTTAGAAAGCAAAGTTTTAAAGCACTAATACAATGGCAGAGCACTCTGTTCCAACAGACACTTTTATAGCTGAATTTAGAAATAGCTCCAAAGCTAAACTTTTCAGCTTGCTTCTGAGAACACTAAAAAAAGGCAGATTATGCCTTTGTGATTTACTAGGAGTAACATTTCAGCTCACAACAATTCCACTAATTGCACCAGAATTAAGCTACTTAGACAATCTAAGCAGACTCCTACTGCAGAGTGGTGAAATCAGCCCCAGTAAAGTTTTCCCTTGCTCAAGACACAAAGGACCTTGCTGAGTCTCACAGCTATCTTTGGGTGTATGATGGGCAGCAGCAATGTAGGAAGTCAGCACATGTAGACTATCAAATTAACTGGACAGAGTCTATTGATTTGGACTTTTCTGTTATCCGAAGAAGTGCTGTGATTTTGGAAGTTCGGATCAGGGATGAAATAAGACCATATAGACTCATACCTGTAAGTTTTAATTATCATCTTAGCAAAAGCTCTTGCTTAAGCCTAACTTATGAAGATGTTTGACTATATCTTAGAAGAAGCACTACAGCTGAACCAAGCTGAAAGTTGAGTATGTATTTTTTTTTAACATTCCAATTCTCCCCTGTCAGCTGAGGAAGGTTGTTTTTTGATAAAAATCATGGTGCAAGCTGCCCAGAGGTGTAGCACAAATAAGTCCATAGAGCTAAATTCTAAATCTGACTTGACATGTCTTTCTACTTCAAAAACAAATCAAGCTTAGAATCATAGAATCAACCACTTTAGAAGAGACCTCCAAGACCATCCAGTCCAACCTAGCACCCAGCCCTATCCAGTCAACTAGACCATGGCACTAAGTGCCTCATGCAGTTAGAGCTTTATCAGTTAGAGGAGAATTATTGACAAAACAGTATGAGTATTTTTAAGAGACTACTGGATATGTACAAGTACTAAAGACTTAACAGCAATATAATGCTAAAAGCTGCCCTGGGATGTGAAGTCCCATCTGTACAGTTTCTGTGCTGCCACATGTAATATTGACACTCTTACCAGGTGTAATTTGCTGATGACTTTATTTTATGCATTTCTCTGGCAGAATAAAGCAATTTCATTCAGTTGCATAAGCTTTAAGATGTTATCAAGAGCTGAAAAACTCATAAATTAAAAAAAATAAATAAAAAGTTTTGTTTTTTTTTTAGATTGAATTAACCTACAGTATCCTCAGACTGAGAACCACCTCTTAATTGCTTCTGCCTTTAATTCTTCAGCTTTATTTGGGTGTTTTTGTTTAATTTAATACTCCAGTGAACTGCCCAATAAAGAAATACTTGTGTCAGATATCAACTTCCACATTTTCACTTAAAGCAACAAATTAAGGCAGTCAATATAAATCAATTTATTCTTTTTGTAATGATTTCCAGATGCAGACTCCAATATTACATGCATCGCTAAGTCTATCAAGTAACAGTTGTTTTCTTGGAGCTAATAGATATGGAACCATTTATTTTTTTGGTGTCTTTTTCCTATGCTAATGTTAAGTTATACCTTAGTTGCTTCAGAGAGAAATGAATAGCTACCCCAAGGCAGAAAGAATCTGTGAATTTAGCTTTGCATTCTACCCCAAATCCAATTATTGTAACAACCCTGCTATTACTGTTATAGTTAAATGCTTGTCAATGTTTCTATTATAACCCTTTCTGTGGGAGTTTATAAGTCAATCACAAGAAAAAAAAATATATTTGCTCCAAGCAAAAGCTTGACATATATGGTTTCAGTTCAGATTATATTAAAAGAACAAATCAAAACAATAAACCTGCAAAGTTACCTCCCATGCCTCAACTTACTAAAGCATCTCTTCAGCAGTTGAAATTTTTCAGAAGGGTAAAAGAAAAATGTTTGGAAAAGTAAAAGAAAAAAAAAAAAGAATGGTCAAGACCTCATTCACCTCTGTCGTGGAAGGCCTGAAAAGGCCAAAATAGGCTTGAACATGTCCTGGCCTGCCAAGACATGTTATTCTGCTCTCCCTCCTTCTGTTTCAAGGAGAAGCAGCCACGGGAAAGAGAACAAAGAACCTGGAGCCATTGAGTCTAAGGACTCTGGCTTGCCCAGACTGTTTTATTCCTGTTTACCTCCTGTGGTTGGTAGACAAGGTACACACTCCGGGCTTGTGCTTGCCTCGTGCAAGGTCTATATTTTTCCCAAATTTGGGTAAAGTAAGCTTATGACTTCACCTAATGTGTTTAATCTCATCTAACTGCCATTCTGATTGTCTATTCTGTGTCCAAAGGTCCATTAGTCTCGGGCTGTATTGATAAAAAGAGAAGAGCAGGTGATACAATGTGCTCTGCCATTACATTTGTGCTTGCTTGCTTGCTGCTGCTGCCTGCCATCACTCTATGCTCCTGGCAGTGATTCTGCCACTGCCTCACTGTCTTGTTGCATTCTGCCATGCCATGCTGAACTGTAAGTTAGCTCTGCTGCATGACAAGGCCTGATAATCTGGGTTTGTCTGCCTGGAAACTGCCTGCTTCAAGTTTACCAGGAATAGGCACACCTTCACATGATAGGCCTGAAAAGCCAGCGTGACATCCATGCCAAGACTGCACATCAGCCAAGACATCTTGCCTACACTTTAAAGTCTCCTACCAAACAGAAAGTCCTGGAGGGACACAGATCATCCAAAGGGACCAGGATAAGGTCTAGGTCTGAGATCATCTGCTTTTTTTTCCCCAGCAGCCTTTAAAGCCTGGGAAGAATTAGAAACCTCAGCAGGTAACAAGATATTGACAGAATTCCCTGAAAGTGTTTGAGTACTGTCTGAAGCTGTAGCTAGCCCTGCAAGTTGGGAAACAATTTTTGTGAGTAAATACTCAAAACTTCTTTAGCAAAGCTCTGTAATTGAATCTAATTGAATCCCAGTCTTCTGCCTTAAGCAGAAAGGAGTTCCTTGAGTCCATCTAGTGGACAAGCAGTATAGCTGACTGCAAGAACTTCTCTTCCAGTTCAGTTGAGTTTAATGTTCCTAGTTACTTGTTCTAGATCCTATGTTATCATCTGTATCATGTATCCATGACCACTGCAGAAGAACCTGAATATAATGATTATTATTATTATTATTAAAATTATTGGTTGGTGGGAAAAACTCCTATTTCAGTGAGTTCTTCATGACCAGGGAACGCTCTCATACATGACTACCCCTCTCTGGGTACAGTTTCAATACTCTTATTATAGCTTAAACACTCAAACCATCACAAGAAAGGTATATACACAATACCTATGTCTCACCTACTACAGCCATAGGGAGAAATTACAGTGCTGAATAAGACATAACAAACAATCCCAAGAAACTCTATTGATCAGAGGGCAGGCTGCATTCACCTTACCCCACTGGCCAGCAGAGCTCCCAAGAAGTGTAGCTAGCAGAGCTGGTCACACCATCATGGTGGTAAGACTGGTGCCGCTCCAACTTGCCTACCCATGCTCTCAGTTTATATGTGTTCAAAATTCTGTGATGTGTGTCCAGTGCATCCCAAAATTCTGAACCAAGGAGAACCAAACTCCTTTATTTTGGAATGCCATCTTTGCCGACTGCTCATGAGCATACTTGCAAGCCCTGCTTCCCCCGGATCTTATCTTTAGTAACCTGGTGATTATTGTCTTGTTGGAACTTCTGATCACACACAAAGCAGCTCTTCCCTGTTATAACTCCTGAATACCAGAATTAATAAACAATGTTAATTTTTAAAAAATACTATCTCACACTAATTAATACTCCTCCACTACAACCTCATCTGAAAGCTATGTTGAGGTAGACAGTATCCACACAAGGCTATCAACCTAGTCAAGCATGATTTCCCCGTGGTGATTCCATGCTAATTATTCCTGATAACCCTTTCCTGAACATTGCTTAAAGAAGACCTCTGAAATGAGCAGTTCCCTTCCCTTTTCAGGGATGATTGCAAGGCCAATTCACATAGTTTCCTGTGTCCTTTGTCTTCCTCTTTTTGAAGACTGAAGCGACTTTGATTTTATTCCAGTCCAGAGTCACCTCTCACATTCTGCATGACTTTTGGAAGACAACAGAGAGTGGCTCAGCAATAAAATCATCCAATGTCCCTCACTACTTGTCAGCACATCCCATTGGGGTCGATGGATTTGTAGATGTATCATTTTCCTAAACGATGTCTAATTTAATCCTCCTCAACCAAGGAAAGTCTTCCTTTCTTAAGACTTTCTCTCTTACCTCCAGGGCCTCTAATTGCTGAAGACCAGCCTTAGCAGTAAAATATACAGATAGCTTGATAATTAAACCTATGGTTTTCAATATAACAACTCCTAAGCCTAGATAAAATTAAAATATGCTTGTAACTCAGGAAACTATTATGCCCTGAAACAGATTGCTAGACTTCCTGTATAATGTATGAAGCATATTAAACTACTCATAATAGATTTGCATTTTTAACAAGAAGCTGTGTGAGACAGCCAATATAAAATCCAATATAAAATAGCATGTCTTGAGTCTTGTTTCTTTGTAGTACTGAAATGTCTCACTCTACTCAGCACTCTGGCCTTGTATTTTCTCCAAGAAACAGTGTATTCCTCCTTCTAAAAATATTTGAAGCCACTGACTGGAGCTATTGCATTATCCTAAGAAACAGGTGGAAGTGACAGTGACTTTAACAGCCCTAGCAGCTGAAGGTTTTAAACAGCCTTCCAGGACATGAGAAAAGTCCATATACACAGGAAAGAGAATGTATTTATTTTCTTTTTTTTCAAGAAGACTCCATGTTTACCCATTAAAGTGTCCAAATCATGATCATTGAATTGTAAAATCATAGAATCATGGAAATATTTGGATTAGGCAAGACTCAAAATAGTTCCAAGCCCTTTGTCATGAACAGGGATGCCTTTGATTAGATCATGTTGTCCATCCAACCTGGCCTTGAATGCTTGCAGGTATGCACAATTTCTTTGGGATATCTGTTCCAGTGTCTCAAAATAAACAATTTCTTCCTCAAATATAATCCTAATCTACCTTATTCCAGTATGAAACTCTTACCCCTCATCCTATCACTACAGCCCCTGACAAAGAGTCCCTCCCTGTCTTTCCTATAGACATCCTTTAAGTACTCAAAGGACATTGTAAGGTCTCTGCTGATTCTTCACTTCTCCAGGCTGAACAAGCCCAAATTTGCAACCCTTTTTTTTTCATAAGACAGGTTCTCCATCCCTCTGATCATCTTGGTGGCCTTTCTTTGGACCCACTCCAACAGGTCCACATCTCTCTTATGTTGGGGACCTCAGAGCTGAATGCAGTATTCCATATAGGCGTATGGGAGATCAGAGAGAAGGGGCAGAATCACATCCCTGGACCTGCTGGCCACAATTATCTTGATGAAACCCAGGATGTGGTTGATATTCTGGGCTGAGTGTGCACTTAACTGGATCATATTCAGTTTTTCATCCACCAACATCCCCAAGTCCTTTTCTGAAGTTCTGCTCTCAGTTCATTCTCTGCCCACCTCTCAAGCCTGCCAAGGTCCCTCTGGATAGCATCCATTCTCTCCAGCACATCCACTGCATTGCACTGGTGGTGTGGGCAAGCTAGATGAGAGTGCAGTCAGTCCCATTATGTCTATGTTGCCAACAGTGGATGTTAAACAGATGGTTTTGCTCTATCACTCTCCTGAGGAAATTATTTCATTAGAGAAATTATATGACCCAAAATGAAGAGTAAGCCCACATTTATAGTCTTTTAATATAACAGTTAATATACTAAGCAGAAAATCTGGATTCCAATAGCCATTAACTTAAAATGTACAATTTAATGTTTCTATCAGTATTATGGCCTGTTGGACCAGGGGGTCTCTTTTTAGTATTCCCATGTATAAAACACTACAGAAGAATTTGGATATCGTTGTACCGCAATTGGCAGTCTGCAGACAAAAGTTTGTGAGTTTCGTTGCACTGCCATGTTTAACTTTTTCGAAAGACTTCTACTGAACAGCAAGGTCAAATTGCAATTTTTAGGAGATTAATGGGTTTTCTGAAACCTGTCATCAATGTGTTTGGCTTCTATGAAAAAAAAATTTAAAAAAGAAAAGCGTGTGTTATGTTCCAAGTTACAGTACATTTATTCTCAGATAGTTTTACACTGCATTCACCACCAAATATTTTCTGTCAAAATATTTACATCAACCACGGAACTGTTACAAAAACTGCACTTCTATAACTTTGAAGGAACAGATTTCATCTAGGGTTGGCACATCTTCTCTCTCTCGGCATAGCTGAAATGTATTTCCAAAGGTTTAAGTAGAGTATGGTGAACAATAAATCAGAAGTAGAGCTATTTCTGCATTGTTTAACTGAAACTTATAACCTGCCCCACCACCATGATATTAATTGACTCCTGATAACATTGAAATCTAAACTGGTGTATTTATGGATTTGAGCATGGTGAAACTGAAGGTCTTCAGACATGCTAAAGAAAATGCTTTCTAAATGTCATAGAAATATAAATGCCTTACTTCCAAATGATAAACTATGAATTAATGAAGATTAACATTATGAGCAAAATATCACATTGCATATCACATAATGTTAGGGGTTGGAAATGACCTCTAGAGATCATCAAGTCCAACCCCTACTGACATAAGCAGAGTCCCCTAGGGTAGTCCACAAAGGAACACACCCAGGCAGGTTTTGAAAGCCTCCAGAGGAGACTCCACAACCACTCTGAGCAGCCTGTTCCAGTGTTCTGTCACCCTTACCATAAAGAAGTTTCTCCTCATGTTGAGGCACAACCTTCTATGTTTCAGTTTGTAGCCCTTGCTCCTTGTCTTATTGCTGCACACCATCAAAAAGACACTGACTCCAGCCACTTGACACCCCACCCCTCAGGTATTTGTACACATTGATCAGATCTCCTTTTCAGTCTTTCCTCCAGACTAAACAGCCCCAGGGCTCTCCGTGTCTGTCTGTAGAGGAGATGCTCAAGTCCCTCAGTCTTTCTTTTGGCTCTCCATTGGACTCTCTCCAACAGGTCCCTGTCTCTTTTGAATTTGGGAGCCCAAAACTGGACACAGCATTCCAGGTGTGGTCTCAATAGGGCAGAGAAGATGAGGAGAATATAATGTCCACTGGAAAGGCTTGGATTCATTTTCACATTTGTATATTCAAGACCTCAGGATCTGAGTACAAAATCTTTACATAAAAAACCCTATACATGAGTTCTAAATCAAGGCAGAGGAAAAAGCCCAAGTGTTCACCCAGTGCCCTTTTTACAGAGAAAAATGCTCTTGAGCAGTGCAAGAATATTTGACCTGAAGGCATCCAAGATAAGAATACTTACAATGTAGAAAGACAAAATATTGAGATAATAATAGTGACTCAAGGATTGATGAAGAAAATACTGACCTTCACAAAGAGTTATACACTACTAAACCAGTTGCAAATAGAAGATGACAGCTCAGCACAACTGTTTAAGCCAGTCTAAAGCAATGGATAATGGTGATAAGTGTGTGAACAAGTGACTTATATCATACCAAGCCTAGCTTTTTATTGTGTGCTAACTAGTGGTCAATTAGAGTGTACTTTTGGCTGGACACATCCTTCTTGCAAAGTCTCCCTTCATACAGTAGAATAACACCTGAACAAAAGCATTCATGAGGAACACCCCATGAGAAAACACAGTTTGAGCTCTGTGCATCAACTGCACATGGCATGTTGCCAGAAACATGAAATACACACCAGGATCAGGATGCACAACTTTTATTCTGTCCCCTCCTTAAAAAAAACATAGAGATCCAACCTAAGTCACAGTCCAGAGTAAGAAAATTTGAAGCAGAGCTAGAAGTAAGCTAATTTTCCTTGATTCTTTTTTTGTAGTGTTGCAACAGTCAGTTTCTACCTTAGGAAGCCTTTATGATTTTTAATCTCACCATGAGGCTTTTCATTGAAAATTGAAATCCATACCTTTCTGGCTTCTCATTTACACCTTCACAGGGGATAAATAATATTGTATAGTGGTGTCATTCATGTATGATATCTCTGATCTAAATCTCCATTAAGCTTGAAGGGTCACTTGAACATTTTTTGCTCTGAACCTGCAAAGGGCGATTTATAAAGCACAACTTTATGATTGAATAGGTTTTGCATGGCCTGATTTAAATAAATGACAATTACAACAGCTGTAATTTCAAATTAGACTGAATGTCATTTTTAATCAAGTTTTAATCTCCTGTTTAACCTTTCTGAAGGTTTCTGAAGGCCTATATCAGGACTCAGTTATACAGAAAAATACAATATATTGAACACTTCTTTAATATGTAAGCAGTTTTTTGTATCTTCAACAGCCTTCATCATCATCAGCCTCACTACATTTTACCATGCAAAAAGATGAAGTTGCTTTTATGGAAGTTATAGAATTCAGAGTCCACAGCCTCAAAGCTGTCGAAGTGAAGTAGAAATGCCATTAAACGCTCACTGCCCCAGTTCACTAAGAAGCAAGACAGACCTGGGAAAGGGCCAGCCTATACTCATCTCAATTAATTATCTCAATTAATTGTTAATGTATAAATCAATGTTATTAGTGTTGATCCACCCATTAATGTTACAAATCTCATCACAGCATTTTAAAGAAGCCTGCAGTCCTCCCTCCCTCTCTCTCTGCTTCTGCTTTTCCCTCTATCCCTCCCATGGCATGCACACATTCTTGATAAACTTTTTGTTTCCATCTTGTAGTATTGTTGTAGAAGCAGAGAGGTGAACATGACTTTTGTGGTAAAATCATTGTGGAGCCTGACTATCTACTCAAGTATATCTATGTTGCCCTCAAACAAACAAAAAAAAAAAAAAATGGATTGACTATAGTCACATTTATGTGGGATTTTGCTGGTGCATCCAATTTATTATAATCCTACAAATTAAGTTAACTGATTTGACTTAGACTGCAGGTGGTACCCAAACTCTCAGCTCTCTGGAGTAATAAAATTAATACTCATACAGAAATTAATATTAATTTGCAATAGAATAGAATAGAATAGAATAGAATAGAATAGAATAGAATCAACCAGGTTGGAAGAGACCTCCAAGATCATCCAGTCCAACCCATCCCTGCCCAATCAAGTAGACCATGGCACTAAGTGCCTCATCCAGCCTTCTCTTGAACACTTCCAGGGACAGTGACTCCACTCCCTGGGCAGCCCATTCCAATGGGAAATCACTCTCTCTGTGAAGAACTTCCTCCTAACATCCAGCCAATATTTCCCCTGGCACAACTTGAGACTGTGTCCCCTTGTTCTATTGCTGGTTGCCTGCAAGAAGAGGCCAACCCCCACCTGGCTACAGTCTCCCTTCAGGTAGTTGTAAGCAGCAATGAGACCACCCCTGAGCCTGCTCTTCTCCAGGCTAGATAACCTCAGCTCCCTCAGCCTCTCCTCATTGGGTTTGTGTTCCAGGCCCCTCACCGGCATTGCTGCCCTTCTCTGGACATGTTCCAGCACCTCAACATCTCTCTTGAATTGAGGGGCCCAGAACTGGACACAGCACTCAAGGTGTGGCCTGACCAGTGTTGAGTACAGGGGAAGAATAACCTCCCTTGTCCTACTGGCCAGACTGTTCCAGATGCAGACCAGGATGCCATTGGCTCTCTTGGCCACCTGGGCACACTGCTGCCTCATCTTCAGCTTACTGTCTATCAGTACCCCAAGGTCCCTTTCCTCCTGGCTGCTCTCCAGCCACTCAGTCCCCAGCCTATAGCGCTGCTTGGGGTTGTTGTGGCCAAAATGCAGAACCCTGCACTTGGCCTTGTTAAATCTCATCCCATTGGCCTCTGCCCACCTATCCAGCCTGCCTAGGATCCTCTTCAGGGTTCTCCTACCTTCCAACAAGTCAACACCTGCTCTTTGTTTTGTTTTCTGTAGGAATGACAATCTAAGAGGAGACAAAGTGAACATTTTTTATTTAAAATATTGTAACATGTTTACATTTTCTATATTTAATTTTATATTTTAGTAAAACCATTTTGATTTAAAATGCCACCAGTGAGTCTTCAGGGTCAATAACCTATGAAAGATTGCAGGAAGTGCCAAAAAATGTGGGAGCAGAAGGAAAAGTAGTTTATTCTTTCACAAGTTTGTCTGCTGCCAGAGATTTTAGGCATTCCTACAAAAGAACCTTTTCTCACAGAAGGCTCGTCAGAAAATATGCCTGAAATTGAAGTGTGAAAGAAAAGATTTCAGCACAACTCAACAAAATGAACAGCAACAAATTGATACAAATAGTTGTTAATCCCCCGAGAGCTGTAAAGTAACCAGAGTATGAAATAGCTAAACTGTCCAAATTGAGTGTAGTAATAACTTCTCATTTATAACTGCCCTGGTACTGTAGAATGAAAGATAATACATATTTCTTATAGTTCCTTTGAAGAGGAGGTAGATGATGATTTTTTTAAATGTTATTTATTTTTTTCAAAACACTTTAAGAAGGACCTATTGATATTGTAACCAGAAACCCAAATCAAAGTAATATAAAATGAAAAAATGATAGGACCAAAGATCAATAAAATATCATAGAATCAACCAGGTTGGAAGAGACCTCTAAGATCATCCAATCCAACCTAGCGCCCAGCCCTAGCCAGTCAACCAGACCATGGCACTAAGTGCCTCAGCCAGCCTTTTCTTGAACACCTCCAGGGATGGCGACTCCGCCACCTCCCTGGGCAGCCCATTCCAATGGCAAATCACTCTTATTATGACTTACCATGATTCTGTAAAACAGTTTTTGCTGATGTTCAGTTTTGGGCTCCCCAGTTTAAGAGTGATAGAGAACTGCTGGAGAAGGTCCAGCTGAGGGCTACAAGGATGACTAGGGGACTGGAGGGCACGGCTTATGAGGAGAGGTTGGACGTGGCACTTGGTGCCATGGTCTAGCCTTGAGCTCTGTGGTAAAGGGTTGGACTTGATGATCTGTGAGGTCTTTTCCAACCCTGATGATACTGTGATACTGTGATACTGTGAGAGACTGAGGGACCTGGGGCTTTTTAGTCTGGAGAAGAGAAGACTTAGAGGAGAGTTGATAAATGTTTATAAGTATCTGAAGGCTGGCCAGGAGGGAGGGTCAGGCTCTGCTCACTTGCTCCCTGGGATAGGACAAGGAGCAATGGGTGTAAGCTGCAGCACAAGAAGTTTTGCCTCAACACAAGGGGGAGCTTCTTTACTGTAAGGGTCACAGAGCACTGGAACAGGCTTCCCAGGGAGGTTGTGGAGTCTCCTTCTTTGGAGCCTTTCAAGGCCTGTCTGGATGTGTTCCTCTGTGATCTGTGTTAGATAGTACTGTCCTGCTCTGACAGAGGGGTTGGACTTGATGATCTCCTCAGGCCCCTTCCAACCCCTAACATCCTGTGATCCTATGATCCTGCTGTAGATTGCTGAGTCCCTTGAAATTTCAGAATGCATCATAGCCCTAAATGTAAGCTGACTTTTTGTAAAGGTGTCTTTGGTTCTCAAGTCTCCAAATTCTCTGGTTCAATGGGAAAAAAAAAAAAAAAGAATAGGAAAAGAAAGCAGAGAAAATATAAGCATGAAAATATAATCAAATTTTAATAATTGTAATAAATTTGGGGTCAATCTGTAGTTATTTGGGTTATGGATATAGGCATGAACAGTGCAGCAGAGCATGGCAGAGCACACTACATTTACCTGTGCTTTTAGCAATGCAAGCCAAAATTGCTGGAGATGTCTAGATCATGCAGGGATCAGAATGGCTCTGAGACACCAATATGATGCATAAGCTGAACCTTTATTGCATCTAAAAGCTGTGGTTATATAGAGAGCTAACACAACGTGTTTAATTCTGATAGGTTGCACAAGAGAGTATGGACTGCCCACGCACCCTAGGAGCAAATCTGCCTGATTGCCCCCCCTTAGTCCCCTCACACAGCTAACTTTGCAGCTTCTTTGACAACTTTTCAAGGTTGTTTTCCCTCATGGTGCACTCTTTATCTCACATCCTTCTCTGTGTCCTAATGCTACTCCTCTTGCTCTCTTACTTCAAAACACTCAGCGCTGCCCAAACTCCAATATGAGACTAATGGGCATTTGGACAGCACAGAAGGAGGGGGAGCAGCATAACATGCCTGGGCAATCCAGGGCATAGATAAGCCCATTTTTGGCCTATTAGGCCTGCCACGACAACAAGCAAACATGACATGTAACTTTCTAGTAAGACACAAAGGTGTAGGCAACTAACAAGCAAAGGAATGTCAAGTTATGTGTCATAGAAGCATGTATGTGTCATAAAATCAATCAGGTTGGAAGAGACCTCCAAGATCACCCAGTCCAACCTAGCACCCAGCCCTATCCAATCAACTAGACCATGGCACTAAGTGCCTCATCCAGCCTTTTCTTGAACACCTCCAGGGATGGCAACTCCACCACCTCCCTGGGCAGCCCATTCCAATGGGAAATCACTCTCTCTGTGAAGATTTTCCTCCTAACATCCAGCAAAGTTCATTTAACTACAGCTGAAACCAGTATAATTGTAGATTAGTTTCAACTACAATTTAAAATACAGGTTTTGGAAGGCAAAAATATGTAAATGTTTTAAATATTGGCTAATGTTAAGTACTATGCACAAACCAGACACTCATATGGCAAAGTAGATGTCAATACACAAGAGGAAAATGAAGATAGGTGACCTCTCCTTCCAGCTCTCACAACTAATTTCTTTTCTCTTTACAGGGATCACTTCTTTTACACAAGCAACAGAGGAAGAAGTTTACGTTCCTGTAAAGTGACCACAAATTTACTTGGTAGCTTGGGAAAACATAAGGGATTTAATCTCCAAAATCCCCTAACAGTCTTATATATTGTTTCTCAAATCCAGGAGTTTCAGGTTAGTCATAAACCAAAAGATCTTGGTGGCCAAAATAATAAAAAAAATTGCTTGGAGAACAAAAAGTAATTAAGTACTTGAAAAGCAAGTTCCTACTGCTGCTTTACTGCCTAACTTGCCACAGCAATTTTTTTCCCATTTTCTTAAAGAAACAACTCATAAGACTTGGTTTTGGGTTTTTTTTTTAGGGAAAAATAAAGAAAAGCATGCAGTCAATAATGTAGAACATATATATATATATATATATATATATACATTTTCCAAGACCCTTGAAAACTTTAGCCTCAAGCATTTTAAAGTGT
Source organism: Pogoniulus pusillus (assembly GCF_015220805.1). Lineage (NCBI taxonomy): Eukaryota > Metazoa > Chordata > Aves > Piciformes > Lybiidae > Pogoniulus > Pogoniulus pusillus. The sequence continues at coordinate 34,580,815 of NC_087270.1, forward strand.
CTATTCTACAAACTATTAGCCAGCTCCCAGATTGCTTGTGTAATTCCCATTTTTGAAGAGGAGGGTTAAGAAAGGCCATAAAACTTGAGTACAGATGACAGTATTAAAAATAAGCATAAACAACCTATTTTTTTTATGTGTAAAAGCTATTCATTATGGAGTGGTAATAAGATGCTTCAGGATTCTGAACTTGTGATTAATGTACTTCTTGCCTGCATCAGCTTCACTTCATGCCTCACTGCATATCCAAGGTGTCCATTAATCAGCACTGCCACATAGTCTGTCATATCATGTTGCTTAAATAACACAATCACTTATGGTGGGAGGTATCTAAAACTACACTTTTTTTTCACTTATAGATTTAGAACTTTTTAAGTTCCTTTTGCATGATATTTTTATCATCATCCTAGCAGTTTCACAGACACATTAACATCTCATAGAGAAGTACAGCAAATGAAATCCTTTTAATAGGTGGGCATCCTCATCCTCCATTTGAGGGATTTAACTCAGCAAATTATACAGTGAGTAATGGTAGCTTTATTTGAAGACTGTCTTGGTAGGGTAATGTGACTCAATTTCCCTGATGAACCGTTGTCATGTGTCCTGTCACTAGATATCAGGGAAAAGACATTGACACCTCCCTCTCTACATCCCCTCCTCAGGAAACTGTGGAGATCAGTGAAGTGATCTTCTCCAGTGAGTCTATTCTCCAAACCAGACAATCTCAGAGTCTTTAGTTTCTTCTCATTGAACAAACCTTCAAGACCTTTCACTAACTTTGTTTTCCTCCACTGGGCACATTTAAGGACCTTCACATCCTTATTAAACTCTGAGGCTTAGAAGTGCTTGCAATACCCAAGATAATGCCACACCAATGCTTAATATAGTGATTATTGGATAGTATTATTATCTAATCATCTCCTTTGACTGGCTATATCTAGAACTTAAACCCTATTCTAAGTTTAAAAAAAGGAGAGTCTTCTATTTCTTCAAAAACCATCAGTGAGAAAGAGTATCTAGATTTATGCTATTGGTTTGGGAAAAGTTTGTGAGATTTTTGCTTTGGTTTTTTGTTTTTTTTTTTTTTTGTGGGTATGGTTGGGTTTTTTTTTTTTTGTTTTTTTTTTTTTTTCAATCTCAATCAGATAAAAGATGAGAAAAACTCTCCATTCAAGTAGACCATGGCACTAAGTGCCTCATCCAGTCTTTTCTTCAACACCTTCAGGAACAGCGACTCCACTACCTCCCTGGGCAGACAATCCAATGGCAAATCACTCTCTCTGTAAAGAACTTTTTCCTAACATCCAACCTAAGCCTCCCCCAGCACAACTTGAGACTGTGTCCCCTTGTTCTATTGCTGATTTCCTGGCACAAGAGACAAACTCCCACCTGGCTACAGCCTCCCTTCAGGTAGTTGTAGACAGCATTTGTTGTAGTGTAGTAGTGTAAGGTCCTCTCCACCCCTGCTAATCCCGTACGAGAACAACAGAACTCTACAAGAGTAAAATCCTTCTATTTTTCTTTTGACAAGTTCAGACACAAGAATTATTACTTGTCTTGGAGTGGATCTCAAGAAGATAATAGTTTAGACATAATGGGAAAATAGGCAGAAGTGAATATACTTCAGAATCACCTCTTCAAGAATTAGAACAATTAAACAAAAGTGGAAGGAGGATAACGGTTTTACAGTCATAAACCAAAGCAGTGGAAAACAAGAGATTTTTAAGTGAAGAATGATTAATTGCAATTGTGATCCACTTAGATTCAGAAGCAGCACTTCACATCCATTATTTATTTCCCAATTTTGAACGGAGATTAATAAATTAGACATAAACTTCACACCAAGGATACGTAATAAATTCATAGACCCTGCATATTTTTCTCACTGGGAGGTAACTTGGAAAACATAAATTTACATATTGAAATGTGGTTTACTACCATTTTCATACAAAACCAATGGGTTTTTTTGCTATTTTTATACAAAACTATGAAATTCCAAGCTTGTCAGCTTCAGATAGTTCAACTCCAGGTGGACCATTGTCACCTTGTACTCAGATCTTTCCATCAGGACAGTCTCATGGTAAAAGTGTTCTGTTGCTTGGTTATGTTTTATAGATCATAGAATCATAGATTCACAATGAAAACTTGAAGCAGTAAAGGATTTGAGCCTAAATTCTGCCTGTATTATACTCCACAGCACCAGTTTCTTGATTTCAGTAAAGCTTGCAAATCAAAGAGCAACTATAATGCATGATTTGCTCAAGATCCCTTGAAAATATGATAGGATTTAAAACAGATCTTATTACCACCTTTCTAAATGAGTTCTAAAGATTGCTAAGCAGGATTTTAATGTCCTGCTTTTACCTGAGTTGATATAAATGCCATTCTTTAACTGTTTAAATGAAATTAATCCTATAAAAATCTGTTCCTTGAGATGAAACTATTAAAATAAATACATGTTTTATGTATTAACAGATACTTTAGTATGCCCAAGGTTTAGCTGAATAATTCTCCAGGCTGTTGTACAAAGTTTATCTGAACATGAAGAGATTTAAATAGCTGGGGAATCTACATAAAAGAAGGAACTGTAAAAAAATTATATTGTCAATTAAAATGCAGTTAAACATGCACAATGTAAAGCTTCTAAAAAGAAGAGCTATTTTTGCCATCGTTTTATTCCCTTGTCCTTCAGATAGCTCATGTTCCAATAAGGAAGGAAGAAAAAATAATGTAGGCATATGCAGAAGTGCTTTCATGATCGTAATAATTATCATAACTGCATTCTTGTCAGAAGTTACTAGCAAACAAAATAACCCTTAACATATATTCATTGTTTTCCTTCACTGCTTTACTGTATTGCTCCCTTATGGTGTTACTCATAATTTTTTCTTCTACTTACTGAAGTTCCAATGAAATAGTCATTATTGACTGCTCTATTTTCCCTGGATGAGTGGGTAAGTGTGATAATACTCCTGAGCTGCTTTGTTAGACCTGATCTATTTCATGCAGACCTGTACTAGACAGAATGTCTGTAAATGTTGAGGTGCTGGAACATGTCCAGAGAAGGGCAACAAAGCTGGTGAGGGGCCTGGAGCACAAATCCTATGAGGAGAGGTTGAGGGAGCTGGGCCTGTTTAGCCTGGAGAAGAGGAGGCTCAGGAGTGATCTTATTACTGTCTACAACTACCTGAAGGGGCATTGTAGCCAGGTGGGGGGTGGCCTCTTCTCCCCGGTAACCAGCAATAGAACATGGGGACACAGTCTCAAGTTGTGCCAGGGTAGGTATAGGCTGGATGTTAGGAAGAAGTTCTTCACAGAGAGAGTGATTTGCCATTGGAATGGGCTGCCCAGGGAGGTGGTGGAGGCACCGTCCCTGGGGGTCTTCAAGAAAAGCCTGGATGAGGCACTTAGTGCCATGGTCTAGTTGATTGGTTAGGGCTGGGTGCTAGGTTGGACTGGATGATCTTGGAGGTCTCTTCCAACCTGGTTGATTCTATGATTCTAAAAAGAGTGGCTTTCTGTGCTAGTTTGAGCCTAGCTGGGATATTTCAGTGAGAGGAATAGATGATAGGCTGTAAAAAGGAAAAAATGGTGATGTCTACTTTACTCATAGGCTTGCTGAGATACATGAAAACAAGAACATAAACATAGATAACAGAGTTGCTCTCTGGACTTTGGCTGTCTCCCTTCTCTCTCTAACTTGCTGTCTGTGTATCTAATCCATCTGTTTCCTAACCCCCCTGGCTGATTCTTCAAACTCACCTTGAACATAAGACAAAGTCTGGGATAAGGTAGAGGGGTGGAAAGGAGGTGAAAGGGTGGTTGAGAGTCTTTCCTGGGGACTCTGGTTTCTGGGAAGGGTGGTGCGTTTCTGTATTACCTTTTTAACTTGTATTTCTGTCTATAGCTGTTAGATACTGTAAATAACCTGCTTGTGTATTGTGCTAAACTGTAAATATAAAACTTCATTCTTTAATTTCCAGCTGAGCTGACTCTAGTCTGGGTGATTTTCTTAAGTGTGAGGGGGACAGGTAACACCCAAACCATCACACTTTCATCAAAGGTGTCTGCAAATCTAAATTAAAAGACTGTGTTTCAAAAAAAGACTTGAGAAGGAGAAGGGACGAGAGAGAGAGACATAGGCAATGAAAATAAAGAGTTGTCTTAATGTCCAGTTTAAGAACTTATTTCAGTTGCTCAATGTTCCAAAATCCTTCATCATTGCGGACACTTTTTCTCTTCCCTATGGCAGATATAAGGAGATGGAAATGCAAATTATGTGTTCTCCCAAGCTAAAGCTTGGTGCAACAAGTCCTTGGTATTCTGCAATCAGAAGCTGCCAATAAAATATCAATTATTCTGAGGTGTTTTATTAGATCTCACTGGTAATTTGCTTTCTTCCATTGAAATACCTTCATGCTTGCAGCTCAACTAGTGTGACAATAAGATGGGAATGCCTTTTCTTCCAACTGCCTCAGATGTGAAAACACATCTATTAGAGCACCAAAGCCAGCATGTGATTAATTCTAGGCTGCACTAGACTAGGTCCTTGTCTTGAGTGAGCAGCCATAAATGCAGAATAACTCTACAGAAGTTAGACTTCAGTGTAACTAAGATAAGAATCCAGCTTCCCACATGTAATCCTTAATTCTCATCTCAAGACAAGAGACTTACACTGAGAATGATGGTTATTTTTTTTTTTAAATCACTGCAACATGATAGAAACACCCAGAATGTTGAACCTGACACAGTCACTCTCTTTATTTCAGCCCCTTGAATCACTTGACCTGGTACACCAGGAAAATATATTCCAGGAGATTATGAATATTGCAAATCAATAACTTGTGTGAATAATAGACTTAACAACTTGATTCACTGTAAGTTTATTTTGTAGACCTTCCCCTAAAATAAATAAAAATCTAGGGGTTTTTTTTGGTTGCTTGCTTATTTGCTTGGGGATATTTTTTGTTTGTTTTCCCCTGGTTGTTCTCTAGTTTGCATCAAATATCATCATTTCAATCAGAAACCCATCTCTTTGAGCACCAGCAGAATGAAAGCTAACATGTACTCTACAAGTGTCCAAACTCTCTTGTGTTTCCAGACAGCCAGCAGATCTTATCAAAAATATAACTATCAGGTACACTTTACAGCCTTCTTTTCACCAGGAGAGGAATATTTTTCCTCTAACTAGTGATTTTCACTTTGTTGGAAGTTTAGACTTTTGAAAAAGCACAATTGGACTGGAAGTTTTTGCTTAGCTTTTTCCTGAGGGGAGGGACTTGAGAGTCCTGGTGGATAACAAGTTATCCATAGGACAGCAATGTGCTCTTGTGGTCAAGAAGCCAATGGGATCCTGGGGTGTATTAGGAGGAGTGTGTCCAGCAGATCAAGGGAAGTTCTCCTTTCCCTCTACTCTGCCCTGGTGAGACCTCCCCTTGAATACTGCATTCAGTTTTGGGCTGCCCATTTTAAGAGGGACAAGGATCTGCTGGAGAGGGTCCAGCAGAAAGCTACAAGGATGATTAGGGGACTGAAGGGCATGGCTTATGAGGAGAGGCTGAGTGACCTGGGACTTCTTAGTCTGGAGAAGAGAAGACTTAGAGTGGATCTGAAAAATGTTTATAAACATCTGCAGGCTGGTCAGGAGTTGGGGGACAGGCCCTGCTCACTTGCTCTCTGGGACAGGACAAAGAGCAATCAGTGTAAGTTGCAGCAAGAGGTTCAGCCTCAACACAAGGGGATACTTCTTTACTGTAAGGGGCCCAGAGCACTGGAACAGGCTCCCCAGGGAGGTTATGCAGTCTCCTTCTCTGGAGACTCTGAAAGCCTGTCTGGATGAGTTCCTCTGTGATCTCTGCTAGATTGTGTGGTCCTGCTCTGGCAGGGGGGTTTGACTCGATGACCTCCTTAGGTCCCTTCCAACCCCTAACATCCTATGATCCTGTGATCCTTTGATAACAAGAGCAGAGTTGAGGGTATTCCTTCTGTGTGAGAATCTGTGCTATAGAGCATCTCATCAATTTGTGAAAGGAAGCATGAGATAGTATGTCCATGAACCCACTTCCTCATGCTGTAGCATGAGTTTATGGGCAAACACTATTTATCAACTTCTGACCAGTCCTTAAACGTGGAAAAAAAATAAGTTATTATAATCAAATCTGCCTGTTTTTTTCCTGGACTTAGTAACAACTTTCAAAAAATATACATTCAACCCAAAATATAGTTGTGTTCAGCAGGGCTTCAGGATGAAGTTTTGAAGTTTTCCCCTAGCAGGCTAATTTTCAGACATTAATTTCCTCATTATCTTCTGGCTTTCTCAGTTCTAGGTACCTGAACTTCAGAATCAGAATATGAACATTTTCTATCATGCTGCCTCTCCTCATGTAAAGCTGTAAAGCCTTATGCCTTCCTCTCTCCTTTGGGAATGAATGGTATTTCTTCAGTGCTCTCCTTTCAATTCACTGAACCTTCTCTTTAAGACATCACATTTGCTGTGAACAACATCCTCCACATTATAATTATGGCTATTCACTCAGCCTGCTCAGGCAAAGGAGATTGGAGGTCTATCACTTAATGCTTTTTGATTGCCAGAGGTTAAGGTGATTAAAAACAAAATTAAACAACAAAAAAAACCTTCACAAGAGAGACATAAGCCCCCTTCAAAACAAAAGAACATCCTAGGTTACTGTCTTACTTATGATCTCACAAACCTGAAAATTGACATTGGAAGACTGTAATTCTCACTTACTCATTTACATAAAAGTCTAAGTGAAAATTAAGCCCTTTATGTCTGTAATTATGGGTGATTTTGTTCTCTTAGGTTTTCCAAGCACTCAAGTCTGGAGAACTGAAAAATACCAAAGAAAAAAAAAATCCTAACAGACATACACAGACAGCAAGTGCAAGGAAGACTACAAAAGTGAGCAATGGATTACAAATGCTTAAAGGAAGGCTCACTGGGTTTATCTTTCTTCATTTCTTCAGTATACTGCTTCCCGATAACTATCCTCAGCAGAGATGCATGTTTTTATGTAACAGACAGTTGCAACAGGGATCTTGTCTCATCTCATGCACAAATGTAAGTTAAGGTTATCATAGTTCACTTCTGAACTGTGTTGTGTTTGTAGGGCTGTCAGCCTCTTTATCATAAACAACAAATATGATTTTTCTTATCAGCATTAAGGATAAACGAAGCCTCACTCACAACTGATGTTTGTTAAGAAGTTTTCTATCCATCATTCCCAACAAAAAAAAAAAAAAAAATCCAAACAAACCAGAAAACTAGTGATTCCAGAAAAAAAATCATAATTATCAGAGATGCCTATTTTAATGCTGGGACAGCATTAAGAGAAATGCAAGGCTCATGAGCTCGTGTCTCCATCTCAAGTCTCGATCTCCATTAAACTCCTAAGGTTCTGTTTGCTTGAAATGGGGTTGTTTATCCTGGAGAAGAGGAGACTCAGGGGTGACCACATTGCTGTCTACAACTACCTGAAGGGAGGCTATAGCCACTTGGGGACTGGTCTTTTCTCCCAGGCAACCAGCAACAGAACAAGGGGACACGGTCTCAAGTTGCGTCAGGGGAGTTGTGCCCAGGAGGCCAAAAAAGCCAATAGCATCCTGGCCTGGATCAGGAACAGTGTGGTCAGTAGGACAAGGGAGGTTATTCTTCCTCTGTACTCAGTACTGGTCAGGCCAAACCTTGAGTACTGTGTCCAGTTCTGGGCCCCTCAATTCAAGAGAGATGTTGAGGTGCTGGAATGTGTTCAGAGAAGGGCAACAAAGCTGGTGAGGGGCCTGGAACACAAACCGTATGAGGTGAGGCTGAGGGAACTGGGGTTGTTTAGCCTGGAGAAGAGGAGAGTCAGGGGTGACCTCATTGCTGTCTACAACTACCTGAAGGGAGACTGTAGCCAGGTGGGGGTTGGCCTCTTCTCCCAGGCAACCAGCAACAGAACAAGGGGACACAGTCTCAAGTTGTGCCTGGAGAGGTCTAGGCTGGATGTTAGGAGGAAGTTCTTGCCAGAGAGTGATTGGCATTGGAATGGGCTGCTCAGGGAGGTGGTGGAGTTGCCATCCCAAGAGGTATTCAAGAAAGAACTGGATGAGGCACTTAGTGCCATGGTCTAGTTGATTGGCTAGGGCTGGGTGCTAGGTTGGACTGGATGATCTTGGAGGTCTCTTCCAATCTTGTTGATTCTGTGATTCTATGAAGATGGAATTGAATGTTAAAAGTGAGAAAACATAGTGGAGGTACAGAAAACTAAAGGGAAACCAAGATTAAATTGTCAGAGCAATTAAAAGCATGAAAAATATAAAGGGCTGTAAAAAGTTAAGGAGAGGAGATAGAAAAGAGTATCTAGGACAACCTTTGTCCCTTCTGAATTGTTAGAAGCCCACTTTTTTCTGTTTATAGAAACACAGACTTGGAGGAGGACCTGAAGTAATCAGCAAAACTGTTGCCTCCTGAGAGTTCAAATGTTAAAAGATTTGGTTGTGACACTAGGATTTAAAAAGCTGTCAAATTGTTTGACTGCTTGACTTCGGCGGTATTGCCCTTTCTACAGGGATGAATTGCACCCAGATCAAACTCAATGTGATCTGCAATAAATTATATTTACTTTTTATGATGCATTCACTTACACACTAGAATGCAGTGAATAATACCCTGCAGTAAACTATGCCCGAACACACAGCTGTGTGAAAAGGAGAAATAGACCTGGAAAGGAGAAAGGGAAGGTGGTGGTGGGGGGGGAATCTAGAACTGAATACCACTCTGTCACTTGCTTACTTGCTCCTCATGCAATGGAATGGGGGAAGAATCCAGCAAAATAGAAGTGAGAAAGAAACTCATGAGTTGAGATAAAATTGGCTTAATAATTAAATATTTATATCAATAAAAGGACACTTAAAACCACCATCCCCCAAAAAGAGAAACAAAAACAAAACCCCAAAACCAACCCACCAAAACTTTTAAGGAAAAGAGAACTTTAAATAGCTGTAAATGCTCCTGAAATTTCAGATAGAAGTCTTCAAAGAGATTGCATGTCATTAGGAATATTTCTGTAGCATGTTATATGCATCTCTCTTTCTTTTCTATGTCTTTTTGGTGAAGTTCTTTGTGAGGAGATAATGAATTACAGAATCAGAGAATGACACAATTTTCATGGTTGGAAAAGACCCCAAAAATCATCTAGTTCCAATGCCCCTGCCATGGGCAGATACACCTTCTGTGAGATCAGGTTGCCCAGATCTCCATCCAGTGTGGCCTTAAAAACATCCAGGGATGGGGCTTCCTTCAGCTCCCTGGGCAACCTGCTCCAGTGTCTCACCACCCTTATGGTGAAGAATTTCTTCCTAATGTGTAATCTAAATCCACCCTCCTCTTGCTTGGATTCACCTCCCCTAGTCTTATCACTGTTGCTGTTATATTAATTAGTGACAGGCAAAACAACAGCAACACAAGAGTATGTGGACATAGTAGTTGAAGCCAAAACTGAAGCCAAAGCTGTTTATTGCTATAGCAGCAGTCTTTTTATATGCCAATCTACAAATTGGAATGAGCTGCCCAGGGAGGTGGTGGAGTCACCGTCCCTGGAGGTGTTCAAGAAAAGCCTGGATGAGGCACTCAGTGCCATGGTCTAGTTGATTGGACAGGGCTGGGTGCTAGGTTGGGCTGGATGATCTTGGAGATCTCTTCCACCTTGGTTGATTCTATGATTTTCTTTAGTGCTTGATCATTATTTTAGAATCCTTATCTTACCCTTGTGTACCATTAATTGTTTAGGACAGATTTTAAAACTTCTCATTTAAATGCTGTGATTGTTAATGTCAGTTCTTCTTCAAACCCCCAAGTTTTATCATGCCCTAGTTTACATGGGGAAGAGCTAGGTTCTTCAATGGTCATTTGAAATGGTAATTACTTAATTTCTGATTTGTTGTAAAAAAATTAGGAAATTCCAATTATTTTTTGCTTTGTCTCAGTGGTTCTGTTTCTTATTTGTGCCACAATTAATAAAAGATCAAGCTCTGAGTTCCTAAAGGTAATAGGAATTCAAATTAGCCTTCAGTGGTTCATGGAGTTGTTGGTAATTTAAGCACAGAAGTAATTTGGAAGAATATTAAGATATCATGCATAAAGAGACACTGACTATAGCATGACTATCAGAGTAATAGAAAATCTGATCAATTATAAAACCCAAGGTCATGCCTCTGAGTTTTAATCAGAACTTGTGCTACAAGCTTTGTATTTAGAACTGACCAGTGTAAAAAAAATGTGACTTTAGTTCATTTTGTGATACTTTATAAACTTCCAAATGATGTAGTAATGAAAAAGGTACAGGTTGTCTCAGAATGTATGGAGCAGCACACCAGCTGTAGCTTGCATCATAAGGTACCAGTAAAGCAGAAGATTGTCAATTATTACTCAGAAATCTCAGTGGGATCTTATCCATCCAAACAATTATTTAAAAAGCACAAGCTGTTTACTTCTACATGTCTGTGGTCCAAGAGAAATTGCTGCTACAGCAATATGAAACATGTCTTACCAAAGAAGGCAGATGCTTCTCTTAGATATTCAAAGGATTCAAAATTGTGGACAACTATTATGTCCACATATTTATAAGGTTATTAAACAAGGACAGGAGAAGGAAAAAAGGGAACACAGTCTAATCTTAAAGGATAAATTACTGATCAGTATTGCATTTAAAATAGAAATTAGAAGAAGATTCTGAAATAATAAATCACTGAAGCTTTATGTCAGCCTTTTACTAAGAGCATCAATAAAAAAAAGAAGCAAATTAAACCACAAACCAATAAATAAACAAGAAAAAGAAATCAACAAGTAAATTATTTTAAAGATTAATCTTAATCTACATGTAAAAGGAATCTGATGACTGAACTTGTGGTCTTCAAAGCTCTATTTGGCAAGAAAAGAAGAAAAATGTTAATCTATGGGGCTAATTACAGAGCTCTAAATGAAATAAAAACCAGAATAAAGATTTAGAAAAGGCTACCATTGTTAGTTTCTGAAGAAAAGATGAAGCCACATAATAAACAGCATGAATAATACTTAGAATCATAGAATCATAGAATCAAACAGGTTGGAAGAGACCTCCAAGGTCATCCAGTCCAATCTAGCACCCAGCCCTAGCCAGTCAACTAGACCATGGCACTAAGTGCATCATCCAGGCTTTTCTTCAACACCTCCAGGGACAGTGCCTCCACCACCTCCCTGGGCAGCCCATTCCAATGCCAATCACTCTCTCTGTGAAGAACTTCCTCCTAACATCCAGCCTATACTTCCCCCGGCACAACTTGAGACTGTGTCCCCTTGTTCTATTGCTGATTGCCTGGGAGAAGAGACCAACCCCCACCTGGCTACAACCTCTCTTCAGGTGTGTGTTAGTCCCATCTTTCACAATGACAGTATGAGTCACCATTATCCTAGAGCCCTCTTACACTCTTCAGTATGGACTTGGAGAAATTGTAACACATAAATCAATGACTGCAATTTATCCTTCTCTTCTGAATTTTATTGTTTTAAATCACTTTAATCTCAGTAACCTAATCAAGAAGTCTCTCAGTGGTAGAAAACAGTAAGTGATCAAACATTTCCAGAAGTATCTCCTTACTGCCACTCTTTACTGCTCTTTCTTACCACATTTTTTATCTGACTGAAAAAAAAACAAGTCTTCTGTATTCTTCTTCAACCCTAAGATCATCCAACATCAAAAACTTTTCAAATCTTTGTTATTCTTCCTCTTTCAATTTGCTGTTGACTCTATTGTGATGTTTGAAAAACAATCTATTTCTCCCTTCATTAGAAAAAGTAAGCACCAGCCCTTATCATCAGGAAGATGACAATCAACTCTTTCTTCATAAAACATTATGTGGCTGAAGGAAATGAAAACTGTGACTCTTGGAATGTGCAGTACTAATGATTTTGGCATTCTAAGTGTTTTAACTTCCTCGTTCTACAATCAGATTAAATGGAATTGTCGCAATCACCAGCAGTAACAGGACATGAAACCACAAACCTCATTTAATATTTAATATTACATAAAGTAACAAGGACTTAATTTTTCTTAGACTTTGATGGCTTCAGACTGCCCAGAATAATGTCCTTCTCAGCAAGGCAAATGAATATTGTTGATTGAAAAGCAGTTCTTGCTCACCATCAGTTTGAAGTTTACATAGCTACCAAAGGAGAAAATCACCTTGCTTTTGGGTTTGGGTATTTTTGTTGTTGTTTTTTGTTGTGTTTTTTTTTTTCTTTCCCAATTTAAGTGAACCTGAGATATTTGTTATCAAAAATAAATCTATACTTCATTTCATAAAATAATATTAATTTCATTCTCTGATATGGCATTTTGGCTGTGTTTGTTCTGTCTTGCAAAATGAAATATATTTCACAGAGCAAGTAAGCATAGTTTCTTTTTTATTTTATGTTGATTTCAGAGTACATAACTACAAATGGGAGAAAACACAGTGATTTTAATCCTTCAAACTAACAAAATGAGAACATTCAATAAGCTTATTACTGTTCTCACATTTATCAGCACTTTATATTAAGAACAGGGCAACAAAGCTGGTGAGGGGCGGGGAGCACAAATCCTATGAGGAGAGGTTGAGGGAGCTGGGCCTGTTTAGCCTGGAGAAGAGGAGAGTCAGGGGTGACCTCATTGCTGTCTACAACTACCTGAAGGGGCATTTTAGCCAGGTGGGGGGTGGCCTCTTCTCCCCGGTAACCAGCAATAGAACAAGGGGACACAGTCTCAAGTTGTGCCAGGGTAGGTATAGGCTGGATGTTAGGAAGAAGTTCTTGCCAGAGAGAGTGATTTCCCATTGGAATGGGCTGCCCAGGGAGGTGGTGGAGGCACCGTCCCTGGGGGTCTTCAAGAAAAGCCTGGATGAGGCACTTAGTGCCATGGTCTAGTTGATTGGATAGGGCTGGGTGCTAGTTTGGACTGGATGATCTTGGAGGTCTCTTCCAACCTGGTTGATTCTATGATTCTATGATTCTAAGATATGACTTTTTATCTCAAGTACAGAAACTCCCCAAATATATCATTCTGCTTATTTACTTACTAGCCTAATATAACCAGACAGATCAATTTCTGTCCTAAGTCTGTTATACAATATCAAGTACAGTCTTTTCTCTTACAAGCATGATAATGAAAATCCATTTCCCCAAACTTTACATGGTTAGCTTTTGAAGATTTTAGTAAAATGATTCCTGCTATATTAAAAATTATTTTTAACAACGTTTACAAGTAGAAATACTGAAGTAAAACCCTAGTTTTATAACACAAGTAGCCTTTCCAACATGAACTAAGACTTGAAAATCCCCAAAAGCTGCGCCAGGGGAAATTTCGGCTCGAGGTGAGGAGAAAGTTCTTCACTGAGAGAGTCATTGGACGCTGGAATGGGCTGCCTGGGGAGGTGGTGGAGTTGTTGTCCCTGGGGCAGTTCAAGGCAAGGTTGGATGTGGCACTTGGTGCCATGGTCTAGCCTTGAGCACTGTGGTAAAGGGTTGGACTTGATGATCTGTGAGGTCTCTTCCAACCTTGGTGATACTGTGATACTGTGATACTGTGAGAAATTGTTTAACTTGTATATATTGGATGTGATGTACACTCAAGGATAGACTCCTTGAATATTTTGCTTAGTATCTCGAATCATAGAATCATAGAATCAGCCAGGTTGATAGAGACCTCCAAGATAATCCACTCCAACCTAGCACCCAGCCCTACATGGTGAATGTCTACATGTTACATTTTAATATGTATCTCTAATTTTTCGACATAGACCTTTGCTGTTGTCAGAATCTAAACAACTTTACCCTTTGTGGTCTTACTGAAAAACTGATTTGCAGTAACTACCATGGATTTGAAACCAAATGTTATCTTCTTTGCAAAGTATCTTTCTCTATCTCGTCCCCAATTTCACTCTGCTATTGAAAACAAAATATTTTCTTTTCTACCTCCATGAATGTGATAAAGCTACAAGGTTTTGAACTCATTTGCCATTAAACAAAGAAGATAACTCCCTTGTGGGTACTGCATTTTGGGAAACGCTTACACTACTGCCAATGGCTTTATTTTATTACTTGATATTATTCTCCTGGTACCGTTCTTTATAAACAGATTCTTCAGATCAAGAGTATATCCTAGCATTGTTAAAGTCCTCAATTATCAGAAGAGACATATTAAAGTAGAAAATCAGAAATTAAATTTGATCAGAAATTAGATTTTGTTTAGATCTTTATTAGGAAATAAATCTATTTGAGGCAAAGAACTAGGAAATAAAGAAAAAACAGTATCTTTTGTTGAATAGTTCCCTTACACTGGTGTGATGGTTTGAGTGTTACCTGCCCTCCCCCCCACTTTGGAAATAACCCAGACTAGACTCAGCTGGCTCTGGAAATTTGAATGAAGCTTATATTTACAGCTAGCACAATATACAAGCAGATATTTACAGTATGTACAGTTATAGACAGAAATATACAAGGTAAAAGAGAAACACAACAGCCCTTCCAGAAACCTGAGTCCCCAGGAGGGGCTCCCAACCACCCTTCCATCTTCTCCCACCCCTTTCAACTTTATCCCAGTCCAAAGGAATGGGATAAGATCCCAAGAATGGAGGTTCAGCCAGGGGGTTAGGAAGCAAAGTGGATTAATCAGAGAGACGACAGAGAAGCTAGAGAGAGAAACACAGCTCAGAGCTCCCAGGCAGAAGAAGTGCCTTATCTGTGTGTGGATTCTTGTTCTTATACCTCTCAGCAAGCCTATGAGGGAAGTAGACATCAGCACTGTTATCTAGTTCTTCTCAACAAAACATTCTAGCTAGTTTCAAACTAGCACAACTGGTTTGCTCATGTGTTGCCTTCTCATTTCTACTTGATTCCAAGGATGTTTCAGAATTTGCTGTTGCTTGGTATGTAAATGGCAAGACTTTGGTAGCAGCAGGGCTCAGGGTTGGTTTCTTGAGAGAAGAGGCCAGAGGCTGTCCCATGTCAGATACAGCCAATTCCATTTGACTCCAGAACAGATTCACCACAAGACATAACTGAGCCAGCCCACAAAGTTTGTGACGCCTTTGTGAAAGGACAGAAACAACTGAGTGAAAGAGAACAAAGAGGCAGTAAGAGAGTGGAGTGGAGAAAGGAGGCGGAAACAGCAAAGGAAATGAGAGACTATCAATGCGATGTTCCACAGCACAGAGTAACATTCCTGAAGAGACTGCAGACTTTAGGCAACACAGATAGAGGCATAGGAAAGAAAGCAAGAAAGAAGGTGCAGAAGAGAGCAACCACTATGTCCTGACTTGAGCCCCCTGTACCTGTTGTTGCTTCCTTGAAAGGACTGAAGGTAAACCACAGCAACACCAAGGCAGGGAAAAGAGATATTTGGAATGAATTAAGCCTGGGAGAAAAGGAGGACAGATGATTTTAAATGCCTGAGAAACTGCTAACTGAAAACAGAAGAGTATCATACAATAAAATAATTATTTTGTTGTCTTTATGTCTGGTGGGATTTTGGTAGCAGGAGAAGGGACTGCTTACATGGATCCTGCAAGAAGCCAGCTCCAATCTGGAACTAACTCTCACCAAGGCCAAGCCAACCAGCATCTCTGTGATAATATTTTTAAGAGAGGAATATATGAATGGCAGTGGATCTGGAGTTCTAACCACCTCATATTAGTTTTGAATATTTCTATCCATTTAGTTCACCTTGATGCTGAAAAGCAGCCAAGCTCCTAATGAAAGTGAGAAACATAGCAGCAAAATAATATTTTTTTTTGTTTGCTTGTTTCTAAGTATTTCTGGACAGAAATACTAATTTCTGGTGACACATGTCAGCAGAGAAGCAATGAGCTAGAGTGTAGTGGTACAATGCTGCAGCAATAGCAAAAGTGCATAGGAGGATTAGGTACTTATATTAGAATCAGTCTTAAATTTGACATAGCATAGCACCATTTTGATCCCACCTAACATCCAGCCTAGACCTCACCAGGCACAACTTAAGACTGTGTCCCCTTGTTCTGTTGCTGGTTGCCTGGCAGAAGAGACCAACCCCCACCTGGCTACAGCCTCCCTTCAGGTAGTTGTAGGCAGCAGTGAGGTCAGCCCTGAGCCTCCTCTTCTGTAGGCTGCACACCCCCAGCTCCCTCAGCCTCTCCTCACAGGGCTCTGTTCCAGGCCTCTCACCAGCTTCGTTGCCCTTCTCTGGACACCTTCCATAATCTCAACATCTCTCTTGAATTGAGGAGCCCAGAACTGGACACATGAGATTCATTCCTGTCTGCTCTGAAGAAATAAACCCCTAAAACTGCTAGAACAAACAAAGAGTGAGCTAGGTGTACCAAGGCACAGTGAATTACACAAGGATTTCCAGATCAGGCAGTAAGAGCTGGCAATCAAAATCTTTCATTTCACAGTGGAAACATCTGCACCTGGTGAGTGGTGAGTTCTGTCTTGGTTGATTCTGCAGGTGGATCTTGTGACAATAAATATGGATTTTCATTTATAAACAAGATACAAGGATTAAACCAGAGAGTTGTGGTCAATGGGACAGAGTCTAGCTGGAAGCCTGTAACTACTGGAGCTCGTCAGTGGTCAGTATTTGGACCAGCATTATTCAAAGTATTCATGAATGACCTGGATGAGGGCATGGAGTGCGCTGTCAGCAAGTTTGCCCATGACACCAAGCTGGGTGGAGTAGCTGCCACACCGGAGACTTGTGCTGCCATTCAGAGAGACTTAGGCAGGCTGAAGAGTTGGGCAGGGAGAAATTTAATGAAGTTCAACAGTGGCAAGCATAGAGTAATGCACCTGGGAAAGAACAATCCCATGTATCAGTATAGATCAGGGACTGATCTGTTGGAGAGCAGTGAAGGGGAGAAGTATTTGGGAGTCCTGGTGGATGGAAGCATGGTACTGTGCTCTTGTGGCCAGGAAGGCCAATGCCATTCTGGGGTGTATTAGAAGGGGTGTGGTTAGTAGGTCGAGGTTCTCCTTCCCCTTTACTCTGTCCTAGTGAGGTTTCGTCTGGAGTATTGTGTCCAGTTCTAGGCCGCCCAGTTCAAGGACAGGGAGCTGCTTGAGGGAGTCCAGTGCAGAACCACAAAAATGGTTAAAGAATTTGAACATCTTCCTTACGAGGAGAAACTGAGGGAGCTGGGGCTTTTTAGCTTGGAGAGGAGATGACTGTATCACACTCCTCTCCACAAAATTCTGGCTACCTAAGACATAGCTGTATACTCTCCCTGCTTGTGTACATGGACATAACTTTCAGTATTTAGGATTTGCTCTCCATGTCTTATAAAGGGCTGGTGATTTTAATAGGTGGTTCAACATTAAATACTTCAGCTCAGCATAGCAGAACGTTATGGATTTAATCTTTTATTTGAGAAAATGTAAGGGCCATACCCTTGTTCTCATTTTCCTAGCAGTTCCCATGCATCTGGGCAGTCAGTCTTTCAGTACCTCAATTTCAGTCTAAACACTTTGATGAGGGAATAAGGACTTTTGTAATAGCTTTCATCACGAGGCTACAGCTCAAACACCCATCTTTATAATGTCACCTCCATGCTTCACTCACCACTGAAAACTAACTTATACAACCACCATTTCCATTCACATATGGCACTCCAGAAGATGGGCAATCAGTTATTTCTGATATTTGTGTTTAGTAGCTTATAATCTATCATGTACTGATACCATACAGGAGATTTATTTCTCTTGGAAGACTCCTATCTTTGAAATGTTCTCTGATCTCTAAGATATAAGGAAAAGTTATGTTTTTCCTTCCTAATATATAAAAATCTATAATGTCTCAAAATCCTGTCATGCACCTAGCATGAGTGAAAGCTTTGAATCATAGAACCATAGAATCAACCAGGTTGGAAGAGACCTCCAAGATCATTCAGTACACCCTATCAACCAGCCCTATCCAGTCAACTAGACCATGGCACTAAGTGCCTCATCCAGGCTTGGCTTGAGCACCTCCAGCGATGGTGACTCCACCACCTCCCTGGGCAGACCATTCCTATTCCAATCACTCTCTCTGTGAAGAACTTCCTCCTAACATCCAGCCTAGACCTCCCCCACCACAACCTGAGACTGTGTCCCCTAGGTCTGTTGCTAGTTGCCTGAGAGAAGACTTTGACCTACGTGATCAGAGCTTTACTAAAGAAGACCATGCAACATCTGCTTCCTTACAGCATCTCATTTGGCTGGAAACTGAAATGGTTGGATTCTTGATCCAACAGTCAACTCATTGGTTGAAAATTCCTTTTAACAAAGGAATCCTATGAGAGCTACTTACTGATCTCCTTTTCTATACTTGGGGTTTCAAAAATCCATGAAACTGACTGAAGGTTCTTGCTTAGAATATTTTAAATGATTTCTTGGTGTTATATCAGGAAAATGAATGTGAATGCATTGCACAGAATTGTGAACTCTGCATTTTCAGAATTCATGAGCTGGAACCCACTAAGCATGACAGACATTAACAATCAAAAGAATTTAAATACAAGTAGCCCAGCACATTTGGCGCTGAATATAGACTTCATTGTTTGTATTGCTTCATTCTCCAATGCATCAGAAGTTGTTACTTCAGCTGGAAGACTGAACTTGCCACGTGTGTTAAGATGTGTGTATCTAAGATGACAAACATGGGTTCTACATCAGACTGTCAGACCCCACGGAAAAGTAAAAACACTTTTCAGCAGAAAATCAAAGGCTGTTATTCTTTTCTCAGTTGTTGTACCAAAGTAGGCTTTCTGTTTCAGTCCCTGCAAGTCTTACTTTCTGAAAACCACTTCATAATTATTTGTCCCTCACTTTGCCAATATCCTCAGTGATCCATAGTAAGATTCACAATTTGAGGAGCAATGAAGAATATGGTACACTCCAATTGCCTTTTGACTGTGGGTAGGTTATTGAATAGGTAAAATCAATTTTACTATACAGTGAGCAGGCATGGAATTAAGGCAGTCTCATTGAAGTGCTGGTCAAAAGTAATTTCCAATTGAAAAGTTTTCCATCAGAAAATGCTGATTTACCCATTATACCTTTACTGTCAGGCAGGACTGCCCAGTTTCCCAACAATCTACCCACAATAGGAACTAAAAGATGCAGAGTCAGGCTAACTGATGTCCTATGGTGGAGGCACCGTCCCTGGGGGTCTTCAAGAAAAGACTGGATGAGGCACTTAGTGCCATGGTCTAGTTGATTGGTTAGGGCTGGGTGCTGGGTTGGATTGGATGACTTGGAGGTCTCTTCCAACCTCGTTGATTCTATGATTCTATGATTCTATGATTCTATCTAGGGGGATAGGGAAAAATTCTGTTTGTATAATTTCAATATACTCACTATGTCAAGAATTTTCTTGTGGGTAGAAAGAGAAGACAAATGTCTGTGCACCTGTGGGCCTCTGTGCTAGTACTATTTTCCTTCTTTTAAACATCCCCTCTGTTTAAAAGAGGAGTGGATGGGGTGCTTGGGGCCAATGTCTAGTGATAAAGGATGCTGGGATGAAGGTTGGACTGGAGGATCCTGGTGGTCCTTTCCAACCATAGCAATTCATAGTGATTAGATGTTTGCTGAGGGATTTGGTTTAGTCAAGGACTTGTCTGTGTGAAATTAATGATTGGACTCAATGATCTTGAAGGTCTCTTCCAATCTCAGAAATTCTATGATTTCTGTGATTCTTACTATATTGTTATTGCAAAGAAAGATTTGGTCGTATGGACTTAATTTTTGAAGTGTCTGTTTGGAAAAACTTCCTGCTAAAATTACAGCTTTTTCTTACATGAACTTATAAGAGAAATCTTATTTTAAATGTATTTATATTTTTCCTGACCCACCTCAACTCCCTAACCACCAGCCAGACAGAGAAGGGTTTTGGAATGGGATTTACGCTCTGAGATGAATATCCTGAATTTCTGTGCTATAATCACACACACACAAAAAAAGTTTTCCTGTTGCTTTCTGAAGATTTTACCTCTGTTTTTATTTTTCATAGTCTTTACTAATGTTTTTGTGTGTGTACAGGACTTTTCAAAATGGAAATTCTTTGAGTGATATTATTTAAGGGTAGTTTTATAAGCAGCAACATGTAAAATATAAACAACTTATATATGTCGATCTGATTAATGATCACTAAATGAATGCAAAAATTAAATCATCTAAATTTTATAACTCTGGCCTTTCTTCAAATCTATCAGGCTCTTCATTAAATTCAGGGAAGAGGTATTATTGTGTCTATCATGACTAGGGTAATGTTTTGTCACCTTCAATTGCTTTAGAATTGCTTAACCTGGAATCCATAAAAATAGAAGTGATTAGCCATTTTTATTGCAACTGTGTGTGAACAATGAACCTGAAATTTAAGATTTTTCTTTTAGGTCAACAGCAGGCAGTCTGCCATCAGAGACTCCAGATTTTGTCTACTACACCTGGCAAGCTTTTACAGTATGCTGTGTTCCTTTTACATCATTCTGGATCAGATTGCACTTTCAACAACTTGATGATGAATTTCTAACAAAACATTTCAGAAGTTATCCAAAATGTTGAGGGACCTGGACAGGCTGGATGGGCAGAGGCCAATGGAATGAGATTTAACAAGGCCAAGTGCAGGGTCCTACACTTTGGCCACAACAACCCCAAGCAGTGCTACAGGCTGGGGAAAGAGTGGCTGGAGAACAGCCAGGAAGAAAGGGACCTTGGGGGTACTGGTAGATACTACCTGAACAAGAGCTAGCAGTGTGCCCAGGTGGCCAAGAGAGCCAATGACATCCTGGCCTGGATCAGGAACAGTGTGGCCAGTAGGACAAGGGAGGTTATTCTTCCCTTCTACTCAATACTGGTCAGGCCACACCTTGAGTCCTGTGTCCAATAATGGGATCCTTAATTCAAGAGAGATGTTGAGGTGCTGGAACATGTCCAGAGAGGGCAATGAAGCTGGGGAGAAGCCTGGAACACAGCCCTGTGAGGAGAGGCTGAGGGAGCTGGGGGTGTGCAGCCTGCAGAAGAGGAGGCTCAGGGGAGACCTCATTGCTGTCTACAACTACCTGAAGGGAGGATGTAGCCATGTGAGGTTTGGTCTCTTCTGCCAGACAAGCAGCAACAGAACAAGGGGACACAGTCTTAAGTTGTGCAGGGAGAGGTCTAGGCTGGATATTAGGAGGAAGTTGTTGCCAGAGAGAGTGATTGGCATTGGAATGGGCTGCCCAGGGAGGTGGTGAAGTCACCGTCCCTAGAGGTGTTCAAGCAAAGCCTGGATGAGGCACTTAGTGCCATGGCCTGGTTGACTGGCTAGGGCTGGGTGCTAGGTTGGACTGGATAATCTTGGAGGTCTCTTCCAAACTGGCTGATTCTATGATTCTATGTTAATTTTGGAGATAAAAAGATTTATCTATCTGCTGTCATTTCTACTTCAGTGTCATATTTATGCTGGAAACTTTCAGACCTTTAGGAAACAGAAATTTTCAGGGTCCAAAGTGTTCTCCTCTAGGTATTTATTTATTTGCACTTATGGTTATCTTGCTAATATGAGATTGCTTTAGGGAAAGCCTCTAAGGTCTCATTGCTCTTTGAGGAAAAAACTGGAAGAGGTCTCATCATTTTACCTAACAGCTGTACTAAAACCCCTCAGCATTTCCCCTTCTTTTGCTGGGATGCTGCTTCCAAGATAAGACTATGTCGTAGCTCCTGTCTGGATTGCACTGTAGTAGCATTGCAGCTATAGATCAGCCTGTGACTGACCATGGGTCTTGTTAGCCTGGATCACAACCCTGACCAGTAGAACTGATTTCCTCATTTGAACTCCGGTATGTCTTGTCAAATTGGACTTGTCTCATGAACATTAGTCTCTTAGCTGACACTAGTTGCCATCATTGGACCTTCTTTCTTTCTCAGGTATTGTGGCACATGCTATAGTTGTCTAAGGAGGTCACTGCCTCTGCCTGTCTCGCCACAATTCCTGGCTTTGACTGACCTTTCTTCATAAAGTAGCCTGCTCTTGTTTCTTCTTAATAAATCACAATTTATGAATGCATTGCTTGGTGCTGACTTTTAACTCCATCCCCCAGCTGGATTGCATTTAGAAGAGAGTCTGCAAAGTGTAGAATGTTGAACTTTTCAAATAACTGTTCCACATGATGAAGTTCTGCTTTCTAATGGGAGATAGTGAACAAATTTCTTATTTTGCTTTCCTTGTGCACACTTTTTTGGCTTGACCTATTAAAGTCTCTTCATTTAGGCACAGAGCTTTTCTTGCTTTTACTTTTCTGATTCTCTTCCCTATTTAGGAGAAGCACAGTGAGCAAGCAGTTAGGTGGGGCATTAGCTGCTATCCAAGTCCAGCACCAGTGACATGTTTTAATATCCTGGAAACTGTTCATCTGTTTTCTCTTGCACAGCTTTCTCTCACAAAACATTTTCAATATATCTGTGTTCATTTCCATTTCCTTGTTTCATTTTTCTTCAGAATAAAAATACTTAAATATAATCATTCACAGAAATCTGTTAATATTCACAGAGTGCTTCAAGCAGCACTGCTGCCATAGATTTTCCCTTAGAGTCTTTTTCCCATGTGATATTTCATTAATCATGGATTAATAACTAAGGGTACCTATCACAAAAGCACTTTCAGAATTTGTCAGAAGTATTTGTTGATAATCACCTTTCCATTTACTACTTCTTTCATTTCTTCTATCTGTAGTATGAGACTTCTGCGTTATAAGAATCTGTCCTGTTGTCTGTGTCATTTTGGCACAGATCTTAACAGTTTAGACTTGACTTTGGTTGTCTTAACATTTGTTACTTTTTCACAGAATGACAGAATCACAGAATTAACCAGGTTGGAAAAGACCTCAAAGATCATCAAGTCCAACCTATCACCTAACTCTTCTAATTAACTAAACCATTAACTAAATCATGAGGGTTTCTTACCTTCAGTGAACCCTTACCTGTTGGGCTGGAATTAGCATCTCCTGTTGTCACAGGGCATACATCTGCCACCTGTTGAGACTCATATTGCCTCTGTGCTGTGGGTATGCTGAACCTCACATGTTTAGTTATTCATAGAACTTGCCGAAGCCCAGGACAGACAAAGAATCATAGAATCAACCAGGTTGGAAGAGACCTCCAAGATCATCAGACCAGAAGATGACAACCCCTTACATAACTTGTTCATTGCTCCACAGAATTTTTGCTATGAATATATAAATCCACTAATACTGATGGTCTGTTCAAAATCGCTTAAACTTTCTGATTGTATATCTGCTCTGTTGAAAGGGAATACAATGCACTTCAGAACGAGAGGACACAGCCTCAAGCTACATCAGGGGAAATTTAGGCTTGAGGTGAGGAGAAAGTTCTTCACTGAGAGAGTCATTGGACACTGGAATGGGCTGCCCAGGGAAGTGGTGGAGTCGCTGTCCCTGGGGCTGTTCAAGGCAAGATTGGATGTGGCACTTGGTGCCATGGTCTAACCTTGAGAATTGTGGTAAAGGGTTGGACTTGATGATCTATGAGGTCTCTTCCAACCTTGTTGATACTGTGATACTGTGTGATATTGTTACATGGTTGTGATGCTTTGGGTGTTAGCCACCTCCTGCTTTGGAAATCACCCAGACTAGACTCAGCAGCTCTGGGAATTGAATGAAGCTTATATTTACAGCTAGCACAATATACAAGCAGATATTTACAATATATACAGTTATACATAGAAATACACAAGTTAAAAAGTAATACAGAAACAAAACAGCCCTCCCAGAAACCAGAGTTCCCAGGAGGGCTCTCAATCACCCTTCCACCTTCTCCCCACCCTTCTACCTTACCCTAGACTTTGCCTTATGCTCAAGGTAGTTTGGAGGGTCTGCCAGGGGGGTTAGGAAGCAGATTGATTAGTCACACAGACAGCAGGTTAGGTTAGAGAGAGAGGTGCAGCCCACAAAGTCCAGAGATCAACTCTGTTATCTATAGTTATGTTCTTGTTTTCATACATCTCAGCAAGCCTATGAGTGAAGTAGACATCACCATTGTTTCCTTTTCAAAGCCTGTAATCTAATTCTTCTTACCAAAACATTCTAGCTAGGCTCAAACTAGCACAATGGTGTATTTTCTATATCCACTGAAGACTTTCCTAAATATGGTGAGTACATTTTGAGTCACCAATATATTCTGTCATTTTGAATCTGATCAAAATCAATAAACACAGATAACTCTCTAATTACTTAATTAGCTGAGATATTATGAGAGCAATATGATACATAGTTGGGAGGGCATATGAGGCTCAGGCACGTAGTCTACTTTCCTTGTAAATTACACTTTAGGTCACCAGTGTGGAAAATATCATTTCACACTTGATTTGCTACTTTGGGGAAAAGAACATTAAGATTCACATTTCCCTCTCAACCTTCATCTTCTAGAGCTCATCTCCCATGTTACCATAAGTGTGGTACGTACTACATGCTGCAATATTGTTTCATAGGTATGCTAAAAGTTGTCAGTTTCTCATCTTTCTGGTCTGTCATATTGTCTTTCCTTTGGGACATTAGAGTGCTGGCAATATGCATTTCCTTATTCCTTTAATGCTTTAACTTTTTTTCATCTCATTTGATGAACTTTGGCTATGTGAAGCACATATGTGTGTAGTGAGTAGGATAAGTTTTGCTTTAACGTGAAGAACTTGTAGGGTGAAGATTTCAGAAAGGGACTCTCATAAATTAATCATGAGATGAAATCCTTTAAAAATGACAACTCTTTTGTGAGAGAAAAATCTAAAGAGAATAATTCTTTTCTATGAGATGTAGAATTGCCACTCCTTTGTGTAAGACGAATGCATCTGACAAGAGTTCACTGTAGACCTAAAAGTTCCACAGCTGCAGAACAGTGTACAGCAGATGTGAAGCACTACCATCTCCACTGGGGGAATTCTGACAGCTGTTGCAAACTTCCTCTTCAATGTCAAGTGAAACTGTCAATCCCATTACTTAGCTTTTCAAATGCCAAGAGTGTTACAAGCTTCTAGCAAAGTAAAAGACAAAGTTTGAAGATGAATCAAAGAATGCTGGTAATAGTGGTTTTATCAAATTCATATCCAAAATTCAGTTGTGGAATTAAAGCAAATACAGACAAATCCAACATATTAATTAAAACAATCAGAACTCATCTATGTAAGGTACAAATTATATTCCAAAATCCTGTTTGGCATGTACCAGGCAAAACTTATGACAATTTGGTAATGAAGAACCATTTGTCCTACACTAGGATTAAGTAGTGTAGCTAACTGAGAAACATCTGAAATTAAGTAAACTGAAGTATTGTCTAGTTGACTGGCTAGGGCTGGGTGATAGGTTGGACTGAATGATCTTAGAGGTCTTTTCCAACCAACCTGATTGATTCTATGATTGTAAGGAGAAGAGAGGCTTGAATTGTTAATTTGCTAAGTTAAAGGAATAACACATCACAGAATCATAGAACCAACCAGGTTGGAAGAGACCTCCAAGATCATCCAGTCCAACCTAGCACCCAGACCTATCCAGTCAACTAGACCATGACATTAAGTGCCTTATCCAGTCTTTTCTTGAAGACCTCCAGGGACGGTGCCTCCACCACCTCCCTGGGCAGCCCATTCCAATGGGAAATCACTCTCTCTGTGAAGAACTTCCTCCTAACATCCAGCCTATAGTGCAGAGCTTTTATTTTAAACAATAGAAAGGAAAACAGACAGGTCATTATAGAGATCTGTATCCCAGAAGCCTATTGAAACAATATTATGCCTATAGGAAACTCCTGCCTTGAATTATAAAATGTCACAATGGACATAAAATGCAAAAGCATCCTCAGATATTATTCAGTCTGCCATATCTATATTATAAACTGCTATCGTATTCTTTGCAAGATGTGACCAATGCCCAGCAGAAATACAAAACATTATCTGTTACAGTCATATGCTGATCAAAAAAATGCATTTTGATGGAGTCTGAATATATGTATTTAATCTTTTTAACAAAGAAAGTAAAGGTTATTAAAACTGTGTGAACAATGCATAATGCTGAATAATAAGGAGGTCACACAACCTTTTCCAATTCTGCTTGAGGGCAAAAGTAATATTTAGAAGTTCATGATATTTCAAGCTTAATAAATGTTATATCGTTAGCTATTTTCTGCCTGGAGAAAGAAGAACTGATAAGCTTTAGGAGTATATGGAGAAATAACAGAATATTAAATAATACTTAACTGAAAAAGTTATTCTACATTCAGTTAGTTCTGAAATTATATATTTTCTGATAAGTACATTATTTATTTTTCTCCACAGAGAGAGGGTTAGCAAACATTGGAATGGTCTGCTCAAGGCAGGTGTGCTAGTTTGAAGCAGGGTAGAATGTTTTGGTGAGAAAAACTAGATCACAGGCTGTGAAAGGAAAACAATGGTGATGTCTACTCCCCTCAGAGTCTTGCTGAAGAAGAAAGGAAAACATTAGATAACACTCTCACCATTTTGTGGCACTCTCTGGCTGGGCTTTGACTGAGCTGCATCTCCCTAACCTCACCTGCCACTCACCTTTGCTTCTTAACCTCTTGGCTGAACCTCCATTCTTCCTTGGGACTGGGGTAAGGTTGAGAGGGGCAGGGGGAAGGTGAGGGGTGTTTGAGAGCCCCTCCTGGGGACTCAGGTTTCTGGGAGGGGAGTTGTGTTTCTGTATTATTTTTATCTTGCATATTTCTGTATATAACTGTATAGCTGTAAATAGATGTTTGTATATTGTGCTAGCTGTAAACAAATAGCTTCATCTATATTCCCAGAGCCAGCTGAGACTAGTTTGGGTGTATCCTAAAGTGTGGGGGGGTGGGGAACACCCAAACCATCACAGCAGGGGTGGAGCCACAGTCTCTGGAAGTGTTTAAGCAGAGTGAGGAACTGGCTCTTAGGAACGTGGTCTAGAGTTGACCCTTCATTGCTGGGTTGAAGGTTGGACTAAATGGTCTTTGAGGTCTCTTCCTGCCAGACATTTTCTGTGGGTTCTGTGATTTCAGTGGAATAAAAGAAACATGATCATTACAGAGGACAGGAAATCAAGTTATGACAATTGCATATCAGGGTCAATGGAGGGTTTACTGCAGTACAATACAGACCCAGAAGTACTGTATTTGAAGGAAGAAATGGAAAATGTGAGGTCAAATAAAAAAAGGTTCATTCACTTTCCTGTCATGGAAGAGCCAGCAGATAGTGGGTGGATAAATGAGGTAAAATGCACAAAACTGAAAGGCTAGCTGAGGTCTGAGATTTTTTGAAGAAGTTATGCTTGTAAAAATGTACTCAAAGCATGAGCCATCGTTTTCTTTTTAAGTACTTATCAAGAATAAAATACTGACTGTGGAAAAAAAGAATCAACTGAAAGAAGCAACTATTGTGGAAATTGTTGTAGGAGAATATATGCAATTTTGTGCAAGTGTGCTTATTCTTAGCCCTCTGTTTTTCTCTCTAAAGTAAGATTATATACTAGATACACTGAAAATGGATCTTCTATTCCTTACAAAACTTCCATATGTAATATTTGTTATTTGTAGCTAAGTATATAATCAAGTGATTACAGAACTAAAGAACCATAGAATGAGAAAATAGTCAAGGTCAGCCTCTGGAGGAAGTGTCCTCCCAAGGTCTTCTGATCCAATCACCTTTATCAAGATGAGCCACCTTGAGCCAGTTGAGGAGAATTGTATTTAGATGGCTTTTCAGTATCTTCAAAGTGAGAGACTCCACCAACTCTGGGGAGCCTGTGCAAATAGTCACCCTCCCAGCTAAAAGAAATCTTCTCTTCTCCAGGCTAAAGAGTCTCAGCTGTCTTATCCTCTTCTCATGGAAGAAATGTTCTGCTCTCTTAATCATCTCTGTGGCATCTCACTGGACTCAGTTCAGTATGTCCAGACCTCTCTTGTACTGAGGAGCCTAGAATTGGACCCAGTGCTCCAAGTGTGGCATTGCAACTACAGAGGCTGTCAACAAGACAGAGCACAGTTTGTTACTGAGGTGTACAGTAAGAAAATTAAATACTGGTCATAAATTGGAATGCATAAGGATTCACTGCGAAAATAATTGAGAGCTGGAAACAGTTGTTCTCAACTCTCTGACTCAACTCTTCTGACTTCTCCTTCAACTGGTTCACAATCCACCTCATTACTTCATCATCCAGACCAAAATTCCTCAGTTTAGCTGCAAGGATGCTGTGGAAGATAGTGTCAAATGCTTTACTAAAATAAAAATAAACCATATCCAATGCTCTACTATCATTTATCCACCTGGTTGTGTCCTCATAAAAGGCTATCAGGTTGGTCAAACATGGACATATTGCATGAGTTACAGAATGCCAGTGGCTGGAAGGGACTTTGAAAGATCATCTAGTCCAACCCTCCTGCCAGAGCAGGTTCATCTATACCAGGAACGGGTCCAGGTGTGTTTTGCATATCTCCAGAGAGGGAGACTCCACAACCCCCCTGGGTAACCTGTTCCAATCATTGTCAGAATGAAATTTAAGAATATGTTAAAGGATATTTCAGTGCTTAATTTAGAAAGGATCTATTTTTTCTTTGCCATTTATTTGTTTAGAAAATCAAATTCAGTTATTTTCTGATTTAGCAGCAACTTTTTTATTTTGCTCTCTAGATATTCAGAGGCCTATTGATAGCTAGTGGTTTATTAAATCTTTAATAAATAACATTATAGCTTATCTTTGTAATCTCAAATCAATACAATGCTGAGAAGATAATGCCATCCTTGACCTTTATGACTAAGGTTTTTTTCATTAGATTTAGATAACTCAGTAGCTCTTCATTCAGAGTTTGGAAATCAGCTTACAAGATGAACAGATGAAATTTTGCTCTTGGAGGAAAATTTGCAGTCAGTAGAGGTACAGCAAGCTGCAGTATCAGCCTGTCACCACTTCATCTCCCTAGAAGATATCTAAACTGAGCACATGGAACTAAATAACCAATATTTTCAAAAGTATGCATATATACTTTCTTTTCAAACCCCTGCCAACACTTGTGTAATTTGACTTTTCAGTGGTGTTTCCTGGCAGGACTCAGGACCTTGCTGGGGATCCATGCTGAAGTACTTCATGAAGGACTGTAGCCAGTTGGAAGAACTTGAAGTTTGTGGAGACTGTCTTCTGTGGAAGAAACCCCATACTGGATCAGGGGAAGAGTGTAAGGTCTAAGCAAGCTCTTGAGGAGGAAGAGATAACATGCGATGGATAGGATATGAGAATTGGGGCTCATCAGCCTGGACAAGAGAAAGCTTCAAGGAGACCTTATAGTAGCCTTCCAGTATCTGAAGGGGGCCTACAGGAAGGCTGGGGGGGGACTATTTACAAGGTCTTGCAATGACAGGACAAGTAGTAATGGGTTTAAATTGGCAGAGGGAAGATTTAAACTAGCTATTAGGAAGGAGTTCTTTACAGTGAGGGTGGTGAAACATTTGCACAGGTTGCCCAGGGAGGTTGTGGCTGCTCCCTCCCTGGAGGTGTTCAAGGCCAGGTTGGATGAGGCCTTGAGCAATCTGTTTTAGTAGGAGGTGTCCCTGTCTATGTTGGGGTGTTGGAACTGGATGAGCTTTGAGGTCCCTTCTAACTGAAACCACTCTATGATTCTATGAACGCTTCCCTTCCCTGTTGCTCTGCACTGCTGGTAGGAAGGAGGTAGAGAAAATCAGGAGTAAATTTAAGCAAGAGAAGAAGAGAGAGGTGGTATGGTAGTTATTTTCAGATTTATTTTCTTTCTCTGATTTCATAGGTAATAGAAGAAATGATTTTTTTCCTGCAAGTTGAGTCATTTTCCCCATGACTACAATTGGTGTGGGATCTCTCCCTGTCTTTATTCTGATTTGTGAGCCCTTCATTATATTATCTATCACCTGTATTGCTGAGGAGAATGATAGAATCTGTTTGTTGGGCACCTGGTGTCCAGCTAGGGTATACCTTCCACAATCTCAAAAAACTGTTAGGCTCCAGCTCATGTTGAAATTCTTGCATGCCAGAATTATTTGCAGAGAATTTTGGACAGAGATCTCGGAGTCATTGCTCCTAGAAAGGAAATATTTGTGTCGTTCACCATGAGAAAAATCTCAGGGAAGAAGGTGTTCTAATGTGCACAGATGCAAGTGGTTCTTTGCCTCAAAGTATCATTATAAAAATAATACATAAATACTTAATTCAGTCTGTTAAATACTAAAAAAAATATGCTACTAGCTGACCTGTAATACTATCTTATTTCCTTATGAAAGTTCACTGGAAGTCTATGTTTTCTAAAATGAAGGAAGAAAATGGAGGTCTTATAGACCTAGACCTTACAGAAGGGCAACAAAGTTGGTGAGAGGCCTGAAACACAGCCCCATAAGGAGAGGCTGAGGGATCTGGGGGTGTTTAGACTGGAGAAGAGGAGCTTCTGGGCTGATCTCTTTGCTGCCTACAACTACCTGAAGGGAGGCTGCAGCCAGGTGGGGTTGGTCTCTTCTCCCAGGCAACCAGCAACAGAACAAGAGGACACAGTCTCAAGTTCAGTCTCAAGTTGTGTTGGGGTAGGTATAGGTTGGATGTTAGGAGAAAGTTCTTGCCAGAGAGAGTGATTGGCATTGGTTTGGGCTGCCCAGGGAGATGGTGGAGTCACCATCCCTGTAGGTGTTCAAGAAAAGCCTGGATGAGGCACTTAGTGCCATGGTCTAGTTGATTGGCTAGGGCTGGGTGATAGTTTGGACTGGTTGATCTTAGAGGTCTCTTCCAACCTGATTGATGCTATGATTCTATGACCTTTCAACCATCTATGCAAAGACAGCAATATATCCTGCATTGTTTTCCACCTTACAGTTTGTGCTACCTGAAGTTCCTACATTCCATTAAGACAGCTCTTGGAATTCCAGATTAGGCTCTGAATGATTTTCAGGCATAATTTTATACGATGGCTGCTAAAAAGACCTATAATATATGTCCACTACTTCAAATCTGCAGGCCACATTTGAGATATATAAATACTGTTTCTATTTTATTTTTGTTTGATAGAACTAGGAATAGTTACCATTGAGCATATTTTAAGAGTGGTTGAATTTTTATCTGCTCTACAGTAGTACTGCAGAGATTTAGTGAAGATTTCAGTACTTATACCCTAAATCTTTATTTTACACATTTTTAGGAGCATTATAGTCTAGAATATTTCATTGTTCAGTTGAGGCCTGAAGGCAATTGGCATTTTGTAGTGTTTTTAATGAGCCTTGCATCAACTTTACTATGTTCTGGGAAAACAGAGTATTCCTGGGTGACAACACAACTTCACATTTTGAGTAAAAGTAGACATTCAAAGAAGTTAAGGGCAGAAAAATCTTATCATAATAATTGCATTCTCTACCCTGCATAACACAGACTATAACACCACACACAAGCAACTGTATCAAATCTTATGGGAAATATTTAATCAGACTAGTGAAAAGGATTATAAAAGGGTCCACATTTTCCTTAGTCTTCCTTTTACCACTCATGTATTTGAAGAAGCCATTTTCATTCTCTTTTACTTTCTTCACCAAATTTAATCTCAAGAGGGCCATGGCCTTCTTTGCATCCCCACACAGCCTGCAAGTGTTTCTATAATCCTCCCGAATCACCAGTCCCCTTTTTCACATACTGTGAACTTCTTTCATATGAGTTTTTCCAGCAGATCCTTGTTCATTCATGCACTTCTCCTACCTCCTCTACTTGATTTTCCACTCAGAGGAATAAACCTATCTTGAGCTTAGAGGAAGCGATGTTTAACTACTAACCAGCTCTCTTGGCCACACAGCTTTCTAGTAGAAAGTCATTTAGGTGGACCAAAGTCCCTCTCTTCCTGACTTTTCAACTCTACTGGGTTCTGTTATTCTATGATCCCATGACCTTTCAACCATTACCGATTAATGGCATTACTGCAATTACTGATTAAGCTTGAGGATGACTGTCAAACAACTCATATCTGCCTAGAAACAACTTGCATCTTAACTTTCCTAACAGCAGTAGTTTGCTGGCCAGCATCATGCAGCTGCAAGATATTGTTTCTTCACAGCTAATGTGTGATCATTCAGCTATGGCAGGTCAAGTGGCATCCATTACAATTCTTACTTTGACAGGTCACTCCAAACTCTCCGGCTGGAGTTAAAGAAAAGCTGGAAATTTTGTGGGATGGATTGGAAAGAACATCATCTGCCTTTGCCACAAGACATGACAAAATAATTGTTCCATGCTGTGGAGGCAACGATTCAGAACTGTGTGATATTATTCTAATACGCAGGAACAGAAACAGGAAATAACAGCTGCAGCAGAAACTTAACTTCTGGTGTTGGGAAGATGACAGATTAGGAAAGGAGGTTGGTATTCAACATGCTGTAACACTTTTGCATATCCTGACACAAATTAATTGTATTGCTGTATCTGGCCTTGACAGAAGTAGTTTGATATTGCACAATTAGATGAAAGTACTTCATTTTTTTCGATATTCACTAAAGGGCAACTCCATGACAAATGGCCTGAAAACAGAATAGAAAATGGCAGGAGAGTAAAATTTATCCAGAAGTGTAATTAGTCTGCTGCAGTCCAGATTACAAGAAAAGTGAGAATAGCTTAACCTGTGTATGAAATTATTTTTGTCTGAGATACACTGTTCTTTAGCTTCCTGAAAATGTGTCCCCCTCCTTCTTTACAGATCAACCTTTGTATGGTAAGAGACATAGTGTGCTAGTTTGAAGCAAGCTAGAATGTTTTGGTACAAGAACTAGATAACGGGCAGTGAAATGAAAAACAATTGATGTCAACTTCTCTCACAGTCTCGCTGAGAACTCTGGGAAGAAGAAGAAAACATTCTCCATTTTGTCTCTCACTCTTGCTTTTGCCTTAGACCTGGTCACATCTCATTAACTCTGCTCCTACTAACCTTGCTCCCTAACCTCTTGGCTGCACCTCTCTTCTTCCTGAGAACTGGGGTAAGGTTGAGAGGGCCGGGGGGAGGTGTTGGGGTGGTTTGAGAGCCCCTCCTGGGGACTCAGGTTTCTGGGAGGGGAGTTGTGCTTTTCTATTGTTTATCCTTTGTATATTTCTGTATATAATTGTATATAACTGTATATATTGTAAATAGCTGCTTGTAAATTCTGCTAGCTGTAAATAAATTGCTTCATCTATATTCCCAGGGTCCGTCTGAGTTAGCTGGGGCAAATACAAAGTGTGGGGGGGCGGGGTAACCCCCAAACCATCACATTTTTATAATTGGCTTTCCCAACGTGGGGCTAGAGATTTCAGTGAGTGGAAATTAGCTCTGGGAATTAAGATGAAGCTAATCAAGCAGCTATTGTACTTGGTGGGGATTGCTGTGTGGCCTGTTTTCTGGTTTTTTGTGTACAACTGGATCAAAGATCAAATTGGTTATTTCTTGCTTCATGTAGTTTTTAAGAAGGCTAAAGTTAAGCTTTCAAACATGTTCTGGAGCTGGGGTGATTTTATTCTTGGTTATGCTGGTTTTAATGTCACTGAGAATATTACTAGTGATATTACAAGAGTTTTTGTCAATAATGTTACAATCAATCGAGAGTCTGCTTTATCTACTGCTCTCATGAGGGTCATCCAGCCCCAAACTGAAATGCCAAGTCCATGCAAGGATTTTTACAGAAAAGAGATTGTGACGGGTTTGGTCTGCAGTAATCTGGCTCTTATGATTTTAATTTTCATATTAATTTTGGTATTATTTGTGAAAAATTCAAAACCAGCTTCTGTAAGGACTAGGAAAAATTCTGTGTCTCAGAAGCAGTCTCTTTCACAGCAAAACAAGGGAACACAGTTATCGGCTTCCCCCTTGCCAGCCTCTGCCCCTCCTTCTCCAAGTGCTGGGAACACAGCCAATGTTCCCACCACTAACATAAACACTGATAACAAAAACAACAACAATCCACAGAGTTCGGTAGGAGCCTCAGGAGGACAGGCAGGTACCCAAAATCAGAATGTTCCTAGTAAAAATGAAAACAAGTCAGGGTTGGCAGGCATCCCAGGAGGACAGGCAAATAATCCCACTAATGCTAATGCTAGTAACACTAGCCCAGTCAGTCCAAATCCTAATGACACCAGCTCAGCCAATTCGAACTCCCAGCCAGCAGACCAGAACCAAAATCCTCCTGTTAAAAGCAAGGCAGATTTGAACTCACAAGCTCCAGGTCAGACCCCCAGTAATACAAATGCTCCAAGTCAGACCCCTAAGGATTCAAACCCTTCAGGTCAGACTCCTAAAGATTCAAATCTTCCAGCAGACACATCCAAGTCTGTTGCTGCTCAGGCCCTTCTGGCACCTGCTAAGGCAAAAGCTAAGACAAAGAGTGGTTCACAGGAGGATGTAAGAGAGGGGACCTCTGGTGATCAGCAGCAAGAGGAGGAAGAGGAGGCAGTTAGTCTGCGAGACCTTGTAGATGTGCTGAGACAACAATACTCAAGTGAGAGGAGTGCTGTGAGGTTAGCTGCCAGGAGAGAGGATGGTTCCAATGAGTTTAGGAATGCTATGAGGAAGATTGTGTTAGGCCAGGCACCACCAGAACAACAGGAGGAAGAGGAGGAAGATGACATCCAAGGCTCCAAGGATCCACTCAGAGAGGTCAGGGAAGTTAGGAAGGAATACACAAGGGAATCAGGTGAGCCAATCTTAAGCTGGCTAGTGAGATGCCGTGGCATTGGTGCTAATGCTCTGCAGGTAGGAGACAAGTCTGCCAAGCAGCTGGGACCACTCACCAAGGAGAGTGGAGTGGACAAACACCTGGCAAGTCCTCTTGGTAGGGTTAGCTTGTGGACACGCCTTTTGTTGGCTGTGGCTATGAGATATCCTTCCCGAGATGATTTGCCATGGGCTGCCAAGAAGTGGAACACTGTTGAGCAGGGAATTAAGCTTCTGAAGGAGTTTGCTGTGAAGGAAGTGCTTTATGGAGATCATGGTACTCATGAGCCTGACGATATTCCTTTGGGAACAGGTCTCATGAAGAAGCTGATTAAGCTTGCTCCTTCATCCTATGCTAACATCCTGGCCAGTAAGTTTCTAGCAAGGAGTGATAATGGAAGATCTTTCACTGTTGGTGAATTCACTGACCAGCTCAGGCAGATTGAGGATAGCTTGTCACACTCTGGTATAATCTGTGCCATAAAGACTATGACTACAGAGATTAAAGATACTATGAAAGAACTGAAGGAGGATCTCAAAAATCTGGTAAAGGATACCGTTCCTGCATCATCTGAATGGGTGCATGTTTCTGCCATCAGGAACAGACGCCCACCTCTAGTAAGGCAATTCCAGCCCAGGAGGAGACAAATTCCACCCAGACAGCAGCAATCACGTGCGTCACTGTGGATACTTCTGCGTGACACATATGGGGAGAACATGAACAAATGGGATGGTAAACCTACTTCAGCTCTTTCAAAGAGAGTCAGGGAACTGCAGAGTGGCAGAAACAGAGGCAGTAAGGCCCGAAAAGTAGCTGTCACTTCTTCAGCTCCTGAGAGCAACTGCAATTGTTCCAACAGTTGCAATTCCTCTCGCAACAACAACAATCATTGTGTACACCCTACATGCCATGTTCAGCATTAGGGGTGCCCTGCCTCCAGCCAGGAGGAGGAAAGGGATAGTGGAGAGAACCGAATCTATTGGAATGTATTCATTAGGTGGCCTGGCAGTTCAAGAGTTCGGAAATACAGGGCTTTAGTTGACACAGGTGCTCAGTGTACTTTATTGCCATCCAACTGCAAAGGGACAGAGTCCATTTCTATCTTTGGAATCACTGGTGGATCTCAAGAGTTAACTAAGATACAGGCTGAGATCAGTTTAACTGGTAAAGAGTGGAAGACACATACTATTGTAACTGGTCCTGATGCGCCTTGCATTCTGGGAATTGACTTTTTGAGACAAGGTTGTTTCAAAGATCCTAAGGGTCACAAATGGGCTTTTGGAATAGCATCTGTAGAGATTGAGGATGATAAATTGAAATTGTCTGTTAGACCTGAACTTTCTGATGAATCTGCAGTTGTGGGACATCATGACATAGAGGATCTGGAAGTGCCAATTGCAACTCAAACTGTTCATCATAGGCAGTACAGAACTAACCGTGACTCTTTGTTGCCCATTCATCAGCTGATTCGTCAATTGGAGAGTCAGGCTGTCATCGAGAAAGCTCATTCACCTTTCAACAGTCCCATCTGGCCTGTGCGTAAACCTACGGGCGACTGGAGACTGACAGTTGACTTTCGTGCCCTCAACGAGGTGACGCCACCCATGAGTGCAGCTGTGCCAGACATGCTGGAACTCCAGTACGAGCTGGAATCGAAGGAGGCTAAGTGGTATGCAACCATAGACATTGCTAATGCTTTCTTCTCTATTCCCATAGCAAAGGAGTGCAGGCCTCAGTTTGCATTCACCTGGAGAGGAATCCAGTACCAGTTCAATCGTTTGCCTCAGGGGTGGAAACACAGCTCAACCATCTGTCACTCAGTCATCCACAATGCACTGGAGAAAGGTAAAGCTCCAGAGCACATCCAGTACATCGACGACATCATTGTGTGGGGCCAAACTGCTGAGGAAGTCTTCGAGAAAGGTAACAAAATCATTGACATTCTGTTGCAAGCAGGTTTTGCCATTAAGAGAGACAAGGTCAAAGGACCTGCCAGAGAAATTCAGTTTCTGGGAGTGCGGTGGCAGGATGGTCGCCGTTACATACCTCAGGATGTGATCAACAAAGTCTCTACCATGGCAGTTCCCACCAGTAAGAAGGACACACTTTCTTTTCTTGGTGTGGTGGGATTTTGGAGACTACACATTCCTGGTTTCAGTCAGATTGTCAAACCTCTGCATGATGTGACTCGTAAGAGAAACAATTTCGAGTGGGGACCTGAACAACAAGCAGCCTTTGATCAAATTAAACAAGAAGTAGTCCATGCAGTGGGCCTGGGACCTGTGAGATCTGGTCCGGACATTAAGAACATTCTGTACACGGCTGCCAGTGACAATGGTCCAACTTGGAGTCTTTGGCAGAGAGCTCCAAATGAGACACGTGGTCGTCCACTTGGTTTCTGGGGATGTTGTTACAGAGGTTCAGAGACAAATTACACTGCAACTGAGAAAGAGATTCTAGCAGCCTATGAGGGAGTGAAAGCAGCTTCTGAAGTGATTGGAACTGAGTCACAATTGCTTTTAGCTCCTAGACTGCCAGTTCTTAACTGGATGTTCAAAGGCAAAGGTTCATCACCACATCATGCCACAGATGCAACCTGGTCTAAATGGATGGCTTTGATAACCCAACGAGCGCGAATGGGTAATCTTGACCGACCTGGTCTGGTGGAGGTGATCACCAACTGGCCGGAAGGCACAGACTGTTCCAAACCTCCGGAGGAGAAAATAACTCGTGCTGAGGAAGCTCCTCCCTATGGTGATCTCTCTGATCAGGAAAAGAACTATGCTTTGTTCACAGATGGTTCCTGTCGTCTTGTTGGGAACAAGCGAATATGGAAGTCAGCGGTTTGGAGTCCAACCAGGAGAGTTACCGAAACGAAAGATGGAGAAGGAGAATCCAGTCAGTTCGCTGAGGTAAAAGCTGTTCAACTTGCTCTTGATGTGGCTGAACGTGAGAATTGGCCTATCCTTTACCTCTACACCGACTCGTGGATGGTAGCCAATGCTCTATGGGGTTGGCTAAAGGACTGGAAGAAGAATGGTTGGCAGAGGAAAGGAAAGCCTATTTGGTGTGCTGATCTATGGCAGGACATTGATGCACGGCTGGAGAAAACTCCAGTGAAGGTGCGGCACGTAGACGCACACATGCCTAAGAGCAGAGCCACTGAGGAACACCAACACAACCAGCAGGCAGACCAAGCTGCTAAGATTGCTCAAGTTGATACCAACTCTGAACTTGACATTGACCTTGATTGGAAACACCGAGGTGAGCTGTTCTTAGCTCGGTGGGCCCATGACTCATCTGGACATCAAGGCAGAGATGGAACATACCGATGGGCTCGTGATAGGTCAATTGACTTGTCCATGGACGCTATCACCCAAGTCATCTATGACTGTGACATTTGTGCTGCTATTAAGCAGGCTAAGCGAATCAAGCCCTTATGGTATGGTGAGAGATGGTCAAAGTACAAGTATGGTGAAGCCTGGCAGATTGACTACATCACTTTACCTCGATCTCGTTCTGGCAAGCAGTATGTACTGACGATGGTAGAAGCCAGCACTGGATGGTTGGAAACCTATCCAGTTCCACATGCTACTGCACGTAACACCATTGTTGGTTTGGAGAGACAGATCTTGTGGAGACATGGAACTCCAGAAAGAATTGAGTCAGACAATGGTACTCATTTCAAGAACAATCTTGTGAAAAACTGGGCCAAAGAGCATGGTATTGAATGGATCTACCACATACCCTACTATGCACCAGCTTCAGGGAAGATTGAACGTTACAATGGTTTGTTGAAAACCACCCTAAAAGCCATGGGGGGTGGAACTCTGAAAAACTGGGACAAACATTTAGCACAAGCTACCTGGTTGGTAAATAGTAGAGGTTCAGTAAACAGAGCAGGACCTGCACAATCAGATTTGGTGCAAACAGTAGACGGTGATAAAGTTCCTGTTGTACGTGAAAGGAATCTGTTAGGGAAAACTGTTTGGGTATTTTCTCCTTCGGGCGAAGGGAAACCTGTCCGAGGGGTGGTTTCTGCTGAAGGTCCTGGTCATACCTATTGGGTAATGCAGGAGAATGGTGAAATCCAGTGTATTCCACAGAGAAATTTAACCTTAGCTGAGAGAGTTTAAATTTAAGTTGTTAGGAGTTTTCTGTTCTAGGTAACATCGGCGCCCAACACTGAGAGAATCTACGATAGAATCTACAGTACATGAGCACGAACCCAACATCACCTGGGAGTCCCTGTTCTGAGCTTTTGAATCACCTACATCTGATTGAAGTGTGAACTGAACTTGTATATATTGTTTTAGTGTAAATATTGGTTTAGATTAGATTGGATAATTCTCAGCGATACTCTGAGCGAAGTAGACAAGGGGTGGATTGTGCTAGTTTGAAGCAAGCTAGAATGTTTTGGTACAAGAACTAGATAACGGGCAGTGAAATGAAAAACAATTGATGTCAACTTCTCTCACAGTCTCGCTGAGAACTCTGGGAAGAAGAAGAAAACATTCTCCATTTTGTCTCTCACTCTTGCTTTTGCCTTAGACCTGGTCACATCTCATTAACTCTGCTCCTACTAACCTTGCTCCCTAACCTCTTGGCTGCACCTCTCTTCTTCCTGAGAACTGGGGTAAGGTTGAGAGGGCCGGGGGGAGGTGTTGGGGTGGTTTGAGAGCCCCTCCTGGGGACTCAGGTTTCTGGGAGGGGAGTTGTGCTTTTCTATTGTTTATCACTTTGTATATTTCTGTATATAATTGTATATAACTGTATATATTGTAAATAGCTGCTTGTAAATTCTGCTAGCTGTAAATAAATTGCTTCATCTATATTCCCAGGGTCCGTCTGAGTTAGCTGGGGCAAATACAAAGTGTGGGGGGGCGGGGTAACCCCCAAACCATCACACATAGGATGTGCCTCATCCAAGGCAGTTTTTGTATTGACACCTGTGAACTTCTGATGGAGTTTATTTCTATCTGGATAACACTTCAAAGTCATGCTAAACCCTATCACTAACAGGGTGTCTAACTCAATCTGGGATGCTGATGCATCATTTAATTACAACTGTTAATAAATGCTATTGCATTAAAGCAACAATTTGATGGCATTTGAAGGTGTATCAATTAGAACCAATTTTCTTCATGCAACTGAA
Source organism: Pogoniulus pusillus (assembly GCF_015220805.1). Classification (NCBI taxonomy): domain Eukaryota; kingdom Metazoa; phylum Chordata; class Aves; order Piciformes; family Lybiidae; genus Pogoniulus; species Pogoniulus pusillus. The sequence goes on from NC_087270.1 coordinate 34,620,688, forward strand.
ATTTTAGAGTAATTCAAAGTCTGTGTTGTCAAATCAATGTTCTGCCATCTGTGAAATCACATGCAGCTCAGTGGGACTTCTGGTTGTGTAAAACGAGAAGCATATGGTTTCAGAAGTCAGGGAACCCCTAAGCCATGATGGAATTTATGTTCAATGTAAAATTATACCCTTTCTTCACAAGGGAAAGAAAGCACTGGATCAGTCTCTCATTTCCCTACTCAAGGTTTGAAAGTTTTCAAGGATGGAGATAACCTGTTCCAGGGAGGCCTTACTCAAATAGAAAGATTCATTATAGACAACACAGCAGGACCAGAGTTTCTTTATAATGATGGTTTTATTATATCCATGTGTGTCAAATTGTTTCATTTAACCTATATATCTCCATCATAGCCAGAGTATTCTGCATTTAAAGCTAATAACAGAGGAAGAGTTATTGGTATATTGCCTTATCAAATCTAAATGGCTTGAAAACACTATTTGATTTACCCCTGACAGAAAAATGTTTAATTTATGAGCTTAGCAAGACTAAACATTTATACTAAGTTTCTATTAATAATGGTTATTCAAGTAGTATACTACAGGTTACAGAATCATAGAATCAACCAGGTTGGAAGAGACCTCCAAGATCATGCAGCCCAACCTAGTACCCATCCCTAGCCAGTCATCTAGACCATAGTACCAAATGTCTCATCCAGTCTTTTCTTCAACACCTCCAAGGATGGTGACTCCATCACCTCCCTGGGCAGCCCATTCCAATGGCAAATCACTCTCTGTCCCACACTGATGACTGTGTAATACTCAACTTCATGATTTAGCAGCTATCTATATCTTTCAACCTACCTGTCTTTCCCTGCAGAATTCTGTTTATTCAAGAAAAAGAGGCAATGATCGTAGGAATTAGCCAGCCTCTTCTCAGTGACAGAATAAGAGGCAGTGGGTGGAAGTTGAGACATAGGAGATTCCATGTGATCCTGAGGAGGAATATTTTTACTGTGAATGTGACAGAGCACTGGAACCAGCTGCCCAGGGAGGTTGTGGCGTCTCCCTCTTTGGAGATACTCAAGAACCATCTGGATGCATTCCAGTGTCATCTACTTTGTAATCCTGCCCTGGCAAGGGGCTGGACCAGATGACCTTTCGAGGTTCCTTCCAGGCCCTGACATTCTATGATCTGACATTCCAATTCTGGGCTCCTCAATTCAAGAGAGATGTTGAGATGCTGGAACATGTCCAGAGAAGGGCAACAAAGCTGAGGAGGGGCTGGGAACACAGCCCTGTGAGGAGAGGCTGAGGGAACTAGGGTGGTTTAGCCTGGAGAAGAGAAGGTTCAGGAGTGACCTCATTGTTGTCTGCAACTACCTGAAAGGAGGTTGTAGACAGGTGGGGTTGGTCTCTTCTCCCAGGCAACCAGCAATAGAACAAGAGGACACAGTCTCAAGTTATGCCAGTGGAGGTCTAGGCTGGATGTTAGGAGGAAGTTCTTTCCAGAGAGAATGATTGGCATTGGAATGGGCTGCCCAGGGAGGTGGTGGAGTCACTGTCCCTAGAGGTGTTCAAGAAAAGCCTGAATGAGGCACTTAGTGTCATGGTCTAGTTGACTGGCTGGGGCTGGGTGCTAGGTTGGACTGGATGATCGTAGAGGTCTCTTCCAACCTGGTTGATTCTATGTTTCTATGGTACATAATATGTATACATACAGTAGGCTAGTTCTGTGTCTGCTTAGCTACCTTTACAATATTTATATATATTGTACATATATACATACATCATATATAATATATATATATGTATATACATATATATTACATACATCATATATAAGATATATGTATACAGTAGATTGTCTGCATAGCTACCTTCACACAGAGGTGCCAGCACGAGGGACTCAAAGGTGAGTATGCAGCCCATATAAAAGGTGAAAAAGGAAGTGTAAATTTAGACATTAGTTACAACTCCATTAAAAATTCACTGGATGTCTTGCTCTTCAGATTAAAACAATCTTTAGTAACTGAATGTCATCTTCTAAATATGGATAGATAATGTTCTCTGGCCTGATAGGAACAAGCAAAGGCAGAACAGAGAAAACTATCTGCCAGCTTTCAGTTAAAAAAATCAACCAAAGCCTTTTACAGGACCTGAAGCAGTGCTTGAGAACATGAAGTGTCTACTTCCAGAATTCCTATCCAAAGCCACCCAAAAGTGATTAAAAAAAAAAAAATAGACCCCTCCCCCCAAAAATTCACAGCAGACTTCCCACAGTCTGTTCATCTACAGGCTTGTTAAGTGAAATTTATTTTGTTGTGGGGAAATAATGTGTTTTCCAGTACAAGTATTCAAAGAATAAAATGTTATGTGTTTGTTTATGCTTCATTTCCTGTAGCGAGAGCACTCTTGGTGTTTTCAGCAGGCCTTTGATCAGATTCAGAGATGACATTTATACTAATAAAGACAGAATGATCTACAAAACAACAATAAATATGAAACAGTCTGAGCATCAGGGAAGAGTCAGACTGATGCTGAAGACAATGAGGTAAGGAGTGGAAGGGGATGGGAGAATAAAAAGAGAAGTCAAGAAAACAGATGTTCTTAGGGAAAATGTTTTTCTTCTGTACATCATAGATTAAGTTAGTGATGTTCTGTCAGCCATCCTAGTTCTATTAATCATGTGTGATGGTTTGGGTGTTACTCACCCCCCACACTTTGGAAATAACCCAGACTAGACTCATCCATCTCTGGAAATTTGAATGAAGCTTATATTTACAGGTTGACAGAATATACAAGCAGATATTTACAGTATATATAGTTGTATACAGAAATATACAAGGCAAAAAATGTAATAGAGAAACACAACAGTCCTCCCAGAAACCTGAGTCCCTAGGAGGGGCTCCCAACCACCCTTACACCTTCTCCCACCCCTCTCAGCCTACTTCTACCTCAGTGCTGATTCCAAAGGTAGTTTGCCTGTTAAAGCAATAAAGCAGCATACACAGAATCTGCAGTTCAAAGAAATTAGTGTACACAAGTTCACAATTGGAGTTTTTCCAGGTTTTATTTTCCAATTCAGCTTATTCTGGAAATAAAAACCACTTATATATTTTCTGCCAGAGCTCAAGCTTAGGTCTACCTCCTCTTCCTGACAGTCACAGGACTTGCCCTCATCTTCTGGATAACATATCATGTAACCTTGTTCAGAAACTTTCCATGAAGACTGATTCATTGCCACATTTAGCTGAAGGTAAATTGTTGACAAGAAGACGACTGCCATAGCTTTTTGTTATCTTCTAATTATGAAATCTGAGGGCTCATAGCTAAGTTACAGTATCACAGTATCATCAGGGTTGGAAGAGACCTCACAGATCATCAAGTCCAACCCTTCACCACAGAGCTCAAGGCTAGACCATGGCACCAAGTGCCACGTCCAATCTTGCCTTGAACAGCTCCAGGGGCAGCGACTCCACCACCTCCCCGGGCAGCCCATTCCAGTAGCCAATGACTCTCTCAGTGAAGAACTTTCTCCTCACCTCCAGCCTAAATCTCCCCTGGTGCAGCCTGAGGCTGTGTGCTCTCGTTCTGGTGCTGGCCACCTGAGAGAAGAGAGCAACCTCCTCCTGGCCACAACCTCCCCTCAGGTAGTTGTAGACAGCAATAAGGTCACCCCTGAGCCTCCTCTTCTCCAGGCTAAACAATCCCAGCTCCCTCAGCCTCTCCTCATAGGGCTTGTGCTCAAGGCCTCTCACCAGCCTCGTTGCCCTTCTCTGGACATGCTCAAGCATCTCAATGTCCCTCCTAAACTGGGGGGCCCAGAACTGAACACAGTACTCAAGGTGTGGTCTGACCAGTGCAGAGTACAGGGGCAGAATGACCTCCCTGCTCCTGCTGACCACACCATTCCTGATGCAGGCCAGTTGAATCGTAATAAGGTAATAATAGTACACATTTACAGAGCTTCTCATGTTACATCTCACAACTCCTTTGAAATAGGATTTAGAAATAATATCTTTGCATATATGCTATTCTATTCTACTGATATATTAATTTTAATTAGGGTTAAAAAGAAAAAAAAATGTTCTGCAGTAGTCTGTATACTTCACAATACATCAGGAAAATGTAGAGACATAGTGCACTGTTACAATTTAGGAACAATATTCAGATGCATTACTCAGAGCCTAATATAGCTGCAAAGTGTTAACTATGCTTTTCCAAACCAAAATGTGATGGTTTGGGTGTTACTCGCCCCCCCCCCCCCCCCCCCCCCCCCCCCGCCCTGAATCTTATGAAAATCACCCAGACTAGACTCAGCCAAGCTGGAAATAAAGGAATGAAGCTTTATATTCACAGCTTAGCACAATATACAAGCAGGTATTTACGATATCTACAGATATAGACAGAAATAGACAAGTAAAAAAAAAAAGTAATACAGAGACATAGCAGCCCCCCCAGAAATCAGAGTCCCCAAGAGGGGCTCCCAACCACCCTTCCACCTCCTTTCTGCTCTTCTTCCTTATCTCAGACTTTGCCTTAATCTATATTTATGTTCTTGTTTTTATACATCTCAGCAAGCCTATGAGTGCAGTAGACATCACCACTGTTTCCTTTTCACAGCCTATAATCTAATTCTTCTCACCAAAACTTTCCAGCTAGCTTCAAACTAGCACACAAAGTGACACTCTCTTCTAGAAGCCAACTACTAACACAAGAAGATAGTGGGATACAGTTGGGTGCATTTTGCGGTTGTTATTGCAGTATTTATATGAATCAATTCCACAAGAGAATTAAACCTAAAAGCAACTTGAGGAAAATTTTGAGCTCATAGTTAGAAAAAGCAAGTCTTTCTGTATTGCAGAAAAAGCCAGATTCCATATTCTTTCAATTGACTGATCAGGTCCATTCTCTCTTGAACCAGTCTCTGGAATCTTGAGTGAGACCCATGGGAGGCAAAACATAATGGTTCAAAGAAACATAATACTGCTACCTTGTCCTACCAGCCTCAGGCATGTTTCTGCCACTTTCATGCTTGCATAACACCCAGAAAATAAATTTAGCACCAAAAAGCTGTGTTCATTTCTCTCTGCTTTCTTCTTAAAATAAAACAACAAAAAACCACAGAATATATCTAACTTTTAGAGGATTTTGCCAGCATTTTGAATAAAGACATTTCTACAGTTATAGAAATGAATAAAATAATCCCACAGAACAATGTTAGAGAGTTGCAAAAAGACCTTTTACTGTAGTGCTCTGAGACAAGCAGTTGATACTCATTTGCCACCAACTCAAGTAGTGAATAACACAGTTACCATTCTATATGTTTATGTATTAGTTACAAAGCAAAATAATTCACAGCCTATAATCAAATTCTTCTCACCAAAATATCCTAGCTAGCTTGAAACTAGCACATTTGTTGATGGTCTTTTTCCACCCAGACAGGGCTTGCAAGAAGTAGAGGCATAGAGTAAAAAAGCCACCTTCAGTGAAGACAGTAGGATTTTTTTATTGGTAGTTAAGATTTTGCCTATACTCCTTGAAATGATCTGTTTTTTAGTATATTAAAAAAAATAAATCATGAAGTTGTCCTCTCATGGCAAAATAATTTTCTGAATTTCTGTATCTCAAGGATTCAGAGGAAAGATGAAAACAAAGATGTTATATATATATATGACGAGGGAGGTTATTCTTCCCCTGTACTCAACACTGATCAGGCCACACCTTGAGTCCTGTGTCCAGTTCTGGGCTCCTCAAATAAAGAGAAATGTTGAGGTGCTGGAATGCATCCATAGAAGGGCAATGAAGCTGGTGAGAGGCCTGGAGCACAAACCCTATGAGGAGAGGCTGAGGGAGCTGGGGTTGTTTAGCCTGGAAAAGAGGAGGCTCTGGGTTGACCTCATTGCTGTCTACAACTACCTGAAGGGAGGCTGTAGCCAGGTGGGGGTTGGTCTCTTCTCCCAGGCAACCAGCAACAGAACAAGGGGACACAGTCTCAAGCTGTGTCAGGGGAAGTATAGGCTGGATGTTAGGAAGAAGTTCTTCCCAGAGAGAGTGATTTGCCATTGGAATGGGCTGCCCAGGGAGGTGGTGGAGGCACCGTCCCTGGAGATGTTTAAGAGAAGCCTGGATGAGGCACTTAGTGCCATGGTCTAGTTGACTGGCTAGGGCTGGGTGCTAGGTTGGACTGGTTGATCTTGGAGGTCTCTTCCAACCCGATTGATTCTATGATTCTATGAGATTTCATTTTGAACAATTTCTGTTTGTATCTTTGAGGTTTGTAGTACAGATTCATACCTGAATCAAATAATTTTATACTTGACATTATATATTATAAAGATATATAATTATACATTAAATATATGCAATAATTGTATTTATATATAATTATATATTATATACAATATATTGATATAATATGTAAGTATAATGTTATACTTATTATTATATAATACATATTCAATATAAGATTATAGTTTATAATTTAACTTAATTAAGTGATACCAATTTAATCTACACAGTATTATTGATCTGCTGGTTTCTTTAACTGTCCAAATTACTTTGAGAACACACAGAGAAGCATTTCTGTAGAGGTCTGCAAGAGTTCTCTTCTCTGAGTTGCTTTTCCAGGATCAAAGCCTAACTCTAAGCAGGTAAGAGGCAAATGACAGACGTTAGCATAGACCGCACACGTGTAATGACATCAGTGTACATTGCCAGATAAGTTATTCCTATTTTTGTTTATGCAAGAACTGTCTTCAGTATTTTAAATAAAGATTTTCTCTCAAAACTGTTAAAATGTGATCCTTCTCCTTGTAGATTAAGTAGAAGTTGTTGCTCTTGTGGTTGCTGCTATTTATTTATGTATTTATTTGCTTATTTTCCCCTTCACATAGACCTAGCTTCATGTTTGATGGATGACTGCTGAGAAAAGGATACACAACAAGGGTACTAATGGTTTATTCACAAGCAGTTGTATGAAGGTACAGAGCTCTTTTTCAACATTTGAGTTTAGGCAATATATACCAGCAGTATACACCTGTTGAGTTCTATCAAGTGCTTGATATGCTTGACAAAATATAGCTGTACTTTCACTGCTGTCAGCTGTAACCATATAATTCATCTACTAATATAGGTACTTTGAGCTTTATTCTTTTCTTCTTTTTTTTAACTATGAAAAAAAAAAGGTCATTATTTTCAGTTCTCTCTTCTATATAGGGAAAATAAAGAAAAAAGAAAGGAACTGAATGCTAATCAGCAGTCTTTGATGTCTGTTCTCATATTATTCCTTCTAAAGAAAAGTAACTTGAAACAATGCTGTAAGGCCTTATTTCCATATTTAAGAAGTCACTACTAGTGGCCTTTGAATGAGAAATGTGTTATAATCTGATATTTTCCTAACACTTCAGGTGATGCCCTTCTTGACTATAATCTTTACCATTTTTCCTCCTCAGTAAGTACCTCTCAAACATTCAGCCCTAGAATTAATGGGAAAGAAGCAAACTTGGTACTTTGCTCCATGCCATTACAAGTGAAAGTGTGAAAAAAAAATGCAAAACAAAATGCAAAAACCCAAAATTATAAAGAGCTGGTTGTGGTGATTCAGTTCTTTGTCAATCCTAGCACATGAAAACAAACCATCTTTAAGTAAATATTGAACAGCAGATCTGAAAGAGGTTTTTAATTAGTCAATGTCTTACTGTAATTCAGAACCTTGTGTGCTGTATGTCTGAGTATATGAGACATTCTTCCCTTTCCATTGAGTCAAATCAAGTAGAGGTCTGTCTGTCTTTAGAACTATAGGAAGATTAAGCTTTTAAGGGGAAGCAATGTGTCCTGATGTTCTTGGAATTTGAAGTGTATGATTTTTAACTACCTCTTCCCTTATCATCCAACAATATTTCCTGGAACTACAGGAGAGACTCCACACACTTCCTCCTCTCTATGCTAAGCAAACTCAAGCCTGTCAACCTCTAGTCATATGAGAGATGCTCCAGTAATCAAATAATTTTCAGAGCCCTCATCATCTGGAGTCTCCTCAGGATTTCCTTGTTTCTCCTGAATTGGGAAGCCCAGAACTGGACACAGTACTGCAGATGTGGCCACACTGGGGCAGAATAAAGGGGGAGTAGTAACATGCCTCAGTCTGCTGGCCATACTCTTAATGCATCCCAGGATAACATCGGTCTTTTTTGTCACAAGGACACATGGTTAGCTCGTGGTCAATCAGTACTTCCATGTCCTTCTCTACAGAGCTGCTTACTAAGGTCAACCTCTAACCTTGGAATAGTCTCCAACTTCTTATCTGGGAGTAGTCTTTAGCATGTAATCATATATTATAAGAAGTCCTCATAGATTTAAAAACGAGATGAAATTTATTCCTACCACTTGTCCATCTTCAGCCTCCTGTTAATATCAATGCTTGCAGATTCTTATGTTTACAAAGCAAGATGCAGAAGTATGTCTGAATATAACCATACAAAGACAAGGTTACTCTAATCATAATTAATAAACAGAATTGTTGAGAGCTGCTAGCTAAGAAAGTGTAACTAAGACAAAGAATGGAAAGATCCTGGAAAATCTGAAACTAATCAACCAAAAAGCAAACAGAAGTGCTGCTGCAACTCCCCAAAGCAGATCCTAAACAAAGACACAGTTATTTAAAGCTGTGTAATATACATCAGTGTACCGTTATCAACTTACCATGACAGTCACAAATTCAAACTCTAATTCAGATAAATAGTTTGGGAAAGAAATGTTGTTTTCAACTGGAAGGTAAGTCTGTTTTCAGCTCAGATAAATTTTTCCACCAAATAACTTATATTGACAGGCTTATGAGGAAAGAAAATATGTTTGTGAGCTGAGAGTACAGTTGGGAATGGATTTTATTTATAAAGATATTTTCATATCAGTTGGCAAAGCTATAAGTTCTGAGAGTTTATTCTGCTGGTAGCAGCAACCTAGATTGTAACATGAGTGAGTTGCCTAGGCTGCAGTATATGTATAATTTTTTTTCCAGTGCTAAGAATTGTACACATAATAGAAAATACCTTGTTCCTTTTAAGATGCTGCATCAGGCTATATAGGATTGTAGTATTGCTCACCAAATCATTTTCTAAACAATCCAAAGTAGTAGTAAGTTTTCTGACTTATTCCTTTTGCCCTTTCTCTATCCACTTGTCTATAAAAATCAAATTTGTCTCCCATTATTTTTCAACTAGAATACTACAGTGAAGATGTATGTAGTTAAAAACATAAAAATCTTGAATTAATTTTCACAGAATCATAGAATTAGTCAGAGTTGGAAAGGACCACAAGGATCAGCTAGTTCCAACCCCTCTGACATGCCCAGGGACACCTCACACTAGATCAGGCTCTCTAGAGCCTCATCCAGCCTGGCCTTAAACACCTCCAGGGATGGGGCCTCAACCACCAAACTGGGCAACCCATTCCAGCTTCTCACCACTCTTCATGCTCAACAACTTCCTCCTTGTGGCCAGGCTGAATCTCCCCACCTCCAGCTTTGCTCCATTCTCCCCAGTCCTGTCACTACCTGATAGCCTAAAAAATCCCTCCCCAGCTTTCTTATAGGCCCCCTTCAGATACTGAAAGGCCATAATAAGTCACCTCAGAGCCTTCTCTTCTCCAGACTGAACAGGCTCAACTCCTTCAGTCTGTCCTCATAGGAGAGGTGCTGCAGTCCTCTGATCATCCTCGTGGCCCTTCTTTGCACATGCTCCAGCACATCCATATCCCTCTTGTAACTGGGGCTCCAGAACTGGATGCAGTACTCCAAGTGGAGTCTCACCAGTATGGAGGAGGAGGATCACTTCCTTTGACCTGCTGGCCACTGTTCTCTTCATGCAGCTCAGGATCTGGCTGGCTTTCTGGGCTGCAAGACAACACTGACAGCTCATATTAAGCTTCTTGTCCACCAGCACCCCCAAGTCCCTCTCCTCAAGGTTGCTCTCCTTCCAGTCACTGCCCAGCCTATATTGGTGCTTGGGATTGCCCCGACCCAGATGCAGGACCTTGCACTTGGTCTTGTTGAACTTCATGAGATTGGCTTGTGCCCACCTTTCCAGCCTGTCAAGGTCCCTCTGGATGGCATCCCTTCCATCCAGTGTGTCTGCTGCACCATACAGCTTGGTGTATTATTACACTCAATTCAGACTTCTTGTCTACACAGTATGATATAGCCTGTAATTGTTTAATCTCTTTTTTAGTGGGAATATTAGCTGACAGTGAAATAATTAGGAGGTTTGTTGCCATTTGTCACATTCTGGGTAAGACCTCAACATCTGCTGTCTCAGAACATGAGGACTCTTGCTGAAACTGTTCAGAAAAATTAATGTTTGTCTTTTTTTCCAGTGCCTCAATAAGGACTTGCACTGACACAGGTTTGGGACATGAAAATAATAGATAGGTTTAATTTATTAAGGTGACAGATACAACAGATTCAGGTTTGCTGGTGGTAAATGCACTAACTACAACTGATTTAGCTCAAGTTAATAAATCCCAGGTAACATCCAGCAAATTTGAGATGCAAGTCTTTGCAGTGGTGCTAGTAGCAATAGAAATGCAGCAAACATTAAGTCATATATTGAATGCACAGTTCTTTTCAAGAAGACATCCCTGTTTCAAGTGGAAGAAATAGAACATAGCTCTTCCACTGTTTGGGTTTTTTTTTCTACTAAACCCACAGTCTTTCCTCCCAGAAAGAAGTGTGTCTCTTGTGATTTTTATATCCCAATGTTGTCTGTGTCCCCCTTTTAGGTGTTGTTAAGCATGGCCTGGTAGAGAGTAATAGTCATATATATTCAGTACATATTCTATTTGTTTCATTTTCACATTGGAAGGCATCAACTTTAATATTCATATTGCAGTTAATCAGGCAAAAGTCTTTGTTTGGGCACTGTAGCCTTAAAAATCTGTTTTGAAGCTATGTGTTTTGTTGTTAGCTGGAACAGAGTCACAAGTCTTATTTTCACAAGACTCCCTCTTCTTCACAGATTTTCATTCCCAGAGAAAACATAGACATGTCTTGATTGCAAGTATTTCAACCTTAGTCCTGAAGTACAGTAAATTAGCCTGCATTCCTGTCTCATAGGAAGCTAGGCAGTTATCCCAAATCATCCACACTGTGAGTATGGTCACTCAACTTGGAATCTCAAAACATACTCATGTAATAGTAATTTTGGGAGTATCCCTTATTATGTTCTTCTCTTCCTCATACTCAGGCTTGTTTAAAATTCTGTCCAATGGGATGTTATATGCATCCAACAAATGAGTAATTGGCTTGTGTAGACTTCATATCCTACAACAGTTCCTGTAGTTGATTGTTGCCTCAGGACATTCAGTTCTCTTTTCATTCGTCAGAAGCCTGTAGTCCTAATGTATGATGCCATTGAGAAGCTTCTGAAGAAGATAGGTGGTCCAGATGCAATTGCTACTGGTCTGTACATTGTGTTCCACCAAGGGTATGCCAACTTCAGAACATGTGATATCACATTGGGTGTTACTATTGGTTAAATAAGATCAAGAATCATTAACATGTGATATAATTGTGACAGACACACCCTATCCTTACAGAATCCGATGAGTTGAATCCCAGACACAGGTCCGAATCATAGAATCACAGAATCATAGCATCATAGAATCAACCAGGTTGGAAGAGACCTCCAAGATCATCCAGACAAACCTAGCACCCAGCCCTGTCCACTCAACTAGACCATGGCACTAAGTGCCTCATCCAGGCTTCTCTTGAACACCTCCAGGGACGGTGACTCCACCACCTCCCTGGGCAGCCCATTCCAATGCCAATCACTCTCTCTGTGAAGAACTTCCTCTTAACATCCAGCCCATACTTCACCCCAACAGAACTTGAAACTGTATCCCCTTGTTCTGTTGCTGGTTGCCTGGAAGAAGAGACCGACCCCCACCTGGCTACAACCTCCCTTCAGGTTTACTTCCTGAGAGTAAACACAGATTATTTTGATGAGGAAAAAAGAAAGCAGGAAGAAAAGAGAGAACAGAAGTAGAATGACTGAGGAAGTTTGAAGTATAGAAGACAATTTCTTCCCTCTTAAAACAAAATTGCAATATTTACATTTCCTACAATGTCCACTTAAAACAAAGAAAAACAAAATCAAAATAAAAACAAACAAGAAACTTCCAATAAACAAATCCTCAAACAAGAATTTGTTAATCTTTTGTTTTTATTTCTTTTTTTATTCATATCAAATCCTTCCTGCTATTAAAAATAGGCTGTGATATAGCTAGGCCCTATCCTACCAGGAACTGAGCATCCTCAAGTGGATGACTGAATTGTCATGTGAAATATAATTCACTTGACATATTTACAATACACTTCTGCAAATGAATTAGCCACTTTGAGAGTCTCAGTGTTTAATGGAGAAATTGTTTGTGCCAGTAATTGGACTTGCATGATACTAATGTGACTCTATTAAATCTTGTTCTGACAGTAAATATACTTTGTACCTGGCTTAGACTCAGAATCACTTAGAAAATGGAATTTTTTGTATGGTTCTTTCTTTTAATCCATTTTAAACCATCTTGAACTGTGCAAGCCCATATGATCTACAAATGTCATTAACTATGAAATGGAACATTTTAATGGGAACTTATTATTCATAGAACTCATTGGATTTGTGCTCCTATCAGCCTATGAGAATGTTTCCTTTTAAAAAAACATAACCTTACAACTGATGTTATTTGCTGCAGTGCCTGCATTAACATGGGCCATAATTATATCCTTTCATTGTGTTTTCAATTGGAACAATGAAACACCCATTGGAAATGCTAGACACAAAGAGCTGGGTTATAGACATATACCAGCTGGTATACCACTGGTGAAGATTGGTTAGGGATCTTCTCAGAGAAGACTTGAAGCTTTTGCATTTTATTGCTGTCCTCTCTCTTATTTAAAGCTCTTAAAGTTTACTTTTGACTTTCTGATCTTTTGAATTTTCTTGAGCACAAGCCCTATGAGGAGAGGCTGAGGGAGCTGGGATTGTTTAGCCTGGAGAAGAGGAGGCTCAGGGGTGACCTTATTGCTGTCTACAACTACCTGAGGGGTGGTTGTGGCCAGGAGGAGGTTGCTCTCTTCTCTCAGGTGGCCAGCACCAGAATGAGAGGACACAGCCTCAGGCTGTGCCAGGGGAAATTTAGGCTGGAGGTGAGGAGAAAGTTCTTCACTGAGAGAGTCATTGGATGCTGGAATGGGCTGCCCGGGGAGGTGGTGGTGTCGTCGTCCCTGGAGCTGTTCAAGGCAAGGTTGGATGTGGCACTTGGTGCCATGGTCTAGCCTTGAGCTCTGGGGTAAAGGGTTGGACTTGATCTGTGAGGTCTCTTCCAACCCTGATAATACTGTGATACTGTTTTTTATAGGCTTTTTAAACACAGGAGAACTATTCTTCAGAATGTTCAGTTCTGAAAGCGCTAAGGGACAGTCACAGCAATTTGAGAGTTTGCAATTCCCTGCACAGAATAAAGGTCAACACTCTCATATTTGAGTGCCTATCATTAGAACTCCAAAGTGCAAAACATTTTTTCTTCCTGTTTTTATTTCATAATAATAATAATACCAAAAAGAGAGGGCTTGTTCCAAATTAAACAGGAGAGTCCAGCTGTAAAATCTCTTAGCCAGGTAAGTAATTATGTTGTTTTCATGAAGAAAGAAAAAAAAAGTGTACAGTTCAACTATAGTTAGCAAAATGGCAACATTTTCAAAGAGAAATACCAAAGTCAAGGTTTATTTTTTTAAAAAATACATTTAAGTCAAGATAAGGAATGAAAAGGTTTTGAACATGATGCTATTTATTAGGATTTAATTCCGTTAATCACCCTTCCATTTTCATTGGCTGAAATAGTGGACTGTTATGCAAACTTTTCATAACAATCAGACAAGTATTTAATGTGACTATTTTATATTTGCTTGACCAAAAAGCTGTGAAATTGTCTCTAAATTGAGTAATCATCTATGTTTGATTGTGTTTTGCCATAATAAGCTCTCAGGTGTTTCAATAAATGCTAACTATTCTTCACCATAGAAAAGATATTTCTTTCTTTTTTTCTCATTTTCCTTAGCCAACAAAGAATACCTAACACAGAGGAGAGTTACACAGACTGTGCTTACAGTAAAATCAGAGAATCAGAGAATCAGAGAATCAACCAGGTTGGAAGAGACCTCCAAGATCATCCAGGACAACCTATCACCCAGCCCTAGCCAGTCAACTAGACCATGGCACTAAGTGCCTCATCCAGGCTTCTCTTGAACACCTCCAGGGATGGTGACTCCACCACCTCCCTGGGCAGCCCATTCCAATGGCAAATCACTCTCTCTGTGAAGATCTTCCTCCTAACATCCATCCTAAAACAAAGCATAGAATCACTTTGGCATGCATATTATAGCATCTGGGAGAGTCATAGACAATATCCAGGTTTGTTATGTCCAGCCATACAAAAAAGCCCTTAAATGCTACATAGGAAATCAGTGAGCATAAATAGTAAGAGAAAGGAATAAGAGACCAAATTCATATCACATAATCTAACTCAGCCTACTCACAGTATTTCAGATTTTTCCCTAATTTTTTATTGCTGTTCTTGCAAGGTAATGCATATCAAGAAAGTCTGGGTACTTTTTAGACCAAATTTTTCAAACCTTCTAATAAAAGTGAAGCTCATCAGTCATACTCAGAGGTTGTGTTTCTCATCCATAGTGGATTTGCATTTGTACCAATGGTCAATTTATGATACAGGCTTAAATTTAGAGACTGTCAATGAAATGGTAATATAGAGATAATTTTTTCCTTCAAGCAGATTGCCGATTCTTTTGGGAAATTATTGCTGGCAGATTCAACCCCATAAGAATTTAAATAACTTACACTTGAGATCATCTACTGGGTACTGGGATGGATCAAATTGATTTGAGGCCTTCTCAGATTGTCAAGGCAACTTCATAGGATTGAAGGTGAAGTGTCTTGACTGTGAATGTTTGGGGTTTTTATTAAAACCCTGCAGGAAGAATACAAATCTAGGGGTAAATATAGAAGGAATAAATCACAGAATCACATAATGTTAAAGGTTGGAAAGATCACCTAGTTCAACCCCCATGCCAGAGCAGGATCACTTATAGCAAATCACACAGGAACACATCCAGGCAGGTCTTGAATATCTCCAGAGTAGGAGACTCCCCTATTCCCCTGGAAACTTGTTCCAGTGTTTCATCACCCTCACAGTGAGAAAAGGTGGGAACATTCTTACATGAAACTTCCTATACCTCAGCTCCTATTCATATCCTACTTGTCCTGTCACCAGGTATCACTGAGAGGAGCCTGACTCCATCCTCTTGGTGCTCACCCTTACTTATTTATAAACATTAATGAGATCACCCCTCAATCTAAACCCCACAAACTCTCAACTCACTCCTCATCCACCCCTGGGCAGAACTCAGGACATTCTAGTTGCTCCAGCACGTAAGGGGCAAATCCATCACCTCATTTTGTTGACCTGTCTTTCCTAAAGAGGATATAGCCATCCTTGAGCACATTCCAGTCATGTCATCACTGTAATTGCTATCAAAGAATAACCCCTTAACCACACATGAATTTCTAACCCCTCCAACTTACTCCCCATGCTGTGTGCATTGGTGTACAGGCATTTCAGAGAGCGAGCTGAGCATGTCTACTCTACATTGATGGAGTGGGAGATTGTGAGACTTTGTGCTGCCGTGTCCTCATCATACTGCAGGACAATGGGCTGAAGGCCCTTACTAGACCCCCATCCCTCTAACCCTGCTGTGTTGTCCCTCAGCTTGTTACATGAAGGCCTGATGATATCATTATCCCCACAAGAAGGTTGTAGTAAGGTGAGTGTTGATCTGTTGTCCCTAGTAGAAAGTAACAGGATGAGAGGAAATGGCCTCAGGTTTCTCCACAACAGGTTTACACTGGACATTAGAAGAAACTTGTTCACTGAACGAGTTATCAAGCATGGGATGTGCATGGATCCTCATCCCTGAAGGTGTTTAAAAGATGCAGAGATGTAGCACTGAGTGATGTGGTTTAGTACCAGACTTGGTAGAGTTAGCTAATGGTTGGGCTCAATGACTGTAAAAGTCTTTTCCAACTTCAACAGTTCTGTGATTCTATGATACTAATTGACTGTCCTTTATAATGCTGATGAAATATTCACCCAGTAAAGCCTAACAAAAAGAATCAGTTCTGCTTGAAGATGTTAAGTTTCAAATAAATTTGCCTTTTAGCAGTAATCTCCACACAACAAACCTTTATTCCAGTGATGACTGTTTTGTTTGGGTTTTTTTGGATGTGCTAGACTAAGACTGGTCTCCCATGGGACATGACACTCTTAGAAGTTTGTAATTAATTCTGTCTTGGTCAATAAGAATATACATTTCTACATATGCCTTCCACAGCACAAGGTAATTTCTGAGTACTATTGTTATGCCTATGGAGAGAACTGATGTGTCAGACTGTTTTTGTCCCTTTATTCTTTATGCTAATTCATTATAATTCATAGAATCAACCAGGTTGGAAGAGACCTCCAAGATCAGCCAGGCTAACCTAGAACCCAGCCCTATCCAATCAACTAGACCATGGCACTAAGTGTCTCGTCCAGTCTTTTCTTCAGCACCTCCAGGGACACCGATTCCACCACCTCCCTGGGCAACCCATTCCAATGCCAGTCACTCTCTTGGCAACAGCTTCCTCCTAGACCTCCCCCGACACAACTTGAGACTGTCCCCCCTTGTTCTGTTGCTGATTGCCTGGGAGAAGAGACCAATCCCACCTGGCTATAGCCTCCCTTCAGGTAGTTGTAGACAACAATGAGGTCACCTCTGAGCCTCCTCCAGAGTTATTTACTTGGGATCCCAATTCCAAGAGTGAGCTCAGGTTCACTGTATCTCCTGAGTTACTCCAGAAGATTTAACTGGTTTTGCTTAAATCTTAAAAAGTAGACCACAGGATTGCAAGCTTATTGTGTGACTTGAGGCTATCCTTAAATTTTTCTCTTCCTGATGTTATAATACCTTTTGCATCTCACAAGGTTTCAGGTGTTACTGCTGAAAAAAGCTTTACATGGCTTTTCATTGGAAAATGTTCAGGGAAAGAAAAAGCTAATAATTCACATTCTGCATTCACTATACAGGTGTAAGCATTTATCACATAATAAATGCTGCTGCAACCACAACATGGACAGTTCATAAGCTGAAATACAGAAAAACACATGAAAGTTTTATCTGTCTACCTTACACATTGTTCAAGTGTACAGTTAGGGCAACTCAGGTCAGTTGTGCTACAAAGCATTTTTTTCCAGCTGAGTTGTGTACTCACATACAAATTGGATCACAAGGGTTGGTTGTTACCATGCTTCATTTTTAATAATACTAAATAAGATTTATGTACAACCCATTGAGAGCTACATCTCCAACTGGTTGAAGCAGAAAAGTCACATTTGAATATATTAAGTTTGACTTTTAAGAATGTGAGTAGTTCTACGTTCACTTGCAGATAGATAATTGCTTGCTCTGCTGTATTATGAACAGATGCAGCGTCCTTCTTTCTACGCTTCATCTCTAACATAGTATCAGATTACCTTAAATCTATCTTAAGAGAACAAAGAGAGCTTTAGAATATAAATAACCTATGATGTTTCAAATATATAGGTTTCCATAGCAGCTTAATTAATTTAATATGTAAATCTGAATCAGGTTTGAACTAAAAATGAACATATGTAAGACTCTCTGTGCTAGATTGAAGCTAGCTAGAATATTTTGGTGAGAAGAACTAGATTATAGGCTGTGAAAAGGAAACAATGGTGATATCTACTTCACTCATAGGCTTGCTGAGATGTATAAGAACAAGAACCCAAACATAGATAACAGAGTCACTCTCTGTTTGGGCTTTGGGATGAACTTCTCTCTCTAATCTAATCAGACATCCGTGTGACTAATTCATCTGCTTCCTAACCTCCCTGGCTGACCCTCCAAACTTTCCTTGAATATAAGGCAAGATTTGGGGTAAGGGAGAGGGGTGGGAGGAAGGTGGAAGGGTGATTGAGAGCCCCTCCTGGGAACTCAGGTTTCTGGGAGGCCTGTTGTGTTTCTGTATTACTTTTTAATTTGTATAGTTCTGTATATATTGTAAATATCTGCTTGTATATTGTGCTAAGCTGTAAATATAAAGCTTCATTCAATTTACACGTTTGGCTGAGTGTACTCTAGGTGATTGGAATTTCCAAAGTGTGTGTGTGGGGGGGTGGGTAACACCCAAACCATCACATTCACTTATGTCTATATCATAAAAGAAGATTTGGAATACTCTTAGCATTAAATCAAGAGAAGTTGGATAAAATATAATAGAGCAAATCAGAAGATATAGGGAGAATTAGGAAACATTACCTGTTGTAAGCAGACTATCAGCTAGAAATGACAAGATGCAGGAAGATATAGTTTTATTCATTTAAAATGCATTTTTATGACCTATCTTCTTTACATATTGCTGGGAGAATGCAGAGGAGTTAAGACTGTTATACAGGACTCTGTGAGCTATTGTGTAACTCAATGTTCAGGAAAAAAAAGGGCTAAAGAAATCACAAAACGTTGTTATCATGAAGCAAGATATTGTAAGAGAAAATCTGGTTTATTTAGCTTAATAGAATATATGCTGAGAGGAATTATATTTTGTTTTCCTATAAGTAGAATCATAGAATCAACAATCAACCAGGTTGGAAGACACCTCCAAGATCATCCAGTCCAACCCATCCCTGTCCAATCAAGTAGACCATGGCATTAAGTGCCTCATCCAGGCTTTTCTTGAACACCTCCAGGGATGGCGACTCCACCACCTCCCTGGGCAGCCCATTCCAATGCCAATCACTCTCTCTGTGAAGAACTTCATCCTAACATCCAGCCTATACTTCCCCTGGCACAGCTTGAGACTGTGTCCCCTTGTTCTGTTGCTGGTTGCCTGGGAGAAGAGACCAACCCCCACCTGGCTAAATCCTCCCTTCAGGTAGTTGCAGACAGCAATGAGGTCACCTCTGAGCCTCCTCTTCTTCAGGCTAAACAACCCCAGCTCCCTCAGCCTCTCCTCATAGAGCACAAAGTAAAACTTAAGACCTATCTGACACATCAGTAAACAAGTGTAGATAAGAAACTCTGACATTTGATCTTCAAATCTCGATCAACATGGTCTGCTTTTACTTTGTTTTTCTCTGCGTAACTATCATGGGATATTGCAGCAGAAAATAAAGATAGACAGCAAATGAGTAAACACTAAAGATCTGGTTGTTTCTATTGTAAAACATTAAGCACTAAAGATCTGTTTGTTATTTTCTCCTGTAAAATATTCAAAATACATAAAAATACCTCCCAAAAATATGATTATTTTAATTAAATATGTGAAAAAATTGTCACAAGCTCCTTAATTTCCCCTGTCACTTTATGTTCAACCTTCCCCTGTGTGTGAAAGGCTGCTTCTAATTTTTAGAGTTTTTCATTCTTCCAAGGAAATACACAGAATGTCATTCATGAGAGGAGAGGCTGAGGGAGCTGGTGGTGTTTAGCCTGGAGAAGAGGAGGCTCAGAGCTGACCTCATTTCTGTCTACAACCGCCTGAAGGGAGGCTGTAGCCAAGTGGGGTTTGGTCTCTTCTTGCAGGCAACCAGCAAGAACCTCCCTTTCAGGTAGTTGTATCACATAGTATCACAGTATCACAGTATTATCAGGGTTGGAAGAGAACTCACAGATCATCAAGTCCAACCCTTTACCACAGAGCTCAAGGCTAGACCATGGCACCAAGTGCCACGTCCAACCTTGCCTTGAACAGCCCCAGGGACGGCGACTCCACCACCTCCCTGGGCAGCCCATTCCAGTGTCCAATGACTCTCTCAGTGAAGAACTTTCTCCTCACCTCCAGCCTAAATTTCCCCTGACATAGCTTGAGGCTGTGTCCTCTCATTCTGGTGCTGGCCACCTGAGAGAAGAGAGCAACCTCCTCCTGGCCACAACCACCCCTCAGGTAGTTGTAGACAGCAATAAGGTCACCCCTGAGCCTCCTCTTCTCCAGAATAAACAATCCCAGCTCCCTCAGCCTCTCCTCGTAGGGCTGTGCTCAAGGCCTCTCACCAGCCTCGTCGCCCTTCTCTGGACACGCTCAAGCATCTCAATGTCCCTTTTAAACTGAGGGGCCCAGAACTGAACACAGTACTCAAGGTGTGGTCTAACCAGTGCAGAGTACAGGGGCAGAATGACCTCCCTGCTCCTGCTGACCACACCATTCCTGATGCAAGCCAGGATGAGATCATCTCTGAGCCTCCTCTTCTCCAGGCTAAACAACTCCAGCTCCCTCAGCCTCTCCTTGTAGGGCTTCTGTTCCAGGCCTCTCACCATCTTCATCGCCTTGAAGGACTGAAGAAAATGATATCTCATTCTCTTGTTTGTGACTTTTTTTAAGGACCACTCTGGACAGATATTCTAGGTGGTAAAAATGTCCTTTGATGGTTTTAGTGTACAACCCTGTGCTTAAGCACCTCTGGAGACTGATACAAACAATGATCTGCTAGGAGAACTTAGTGGAATTGCCATTTTTGCCACACAGGATTTGCTGGTATCATGGATATTCTTAGCCCTAGAAATTAGAGATAAAAGTTAATTTGCAAAATTGTTCCCTGCAGTCTGTGCTTTGCATAATTTGCTTTAACTTAGTCATGCAGTGATTCTTGAAACATTTCACTTGAGAGTAAATTCTATTTTTATGCACTGGTTTAAGCATAAATTTTCTGTCCACTTTCTTTTCCTTTATAGCATCACCTTTCTTGTAATCAAAACTTAGCAACAAGGAGAGAGTGATTTGCTGTTGGAATAGACTGCCCAGGGAGGTGGTGGAGTCTTTGCCCCTAGAGGTGTTAAAAAAAAAGCCTGGCTGAGTCACTTAGTGCCATGGTCTAGTTGAGTGGACAGGGCTGGGTGCTAGGTTGGACTGGATGATCTTGAAGGTCTCTTCCAACCTGGTTGATTCTGTGATTTTATGATTCTATATCTTGAGTGATCCATTTCAATGAAAGTTTGAAATTTGATGGATATTTGTGAGAATATCAAAAGCTTTCATTAAACAAATTGGATATCAAGTTAGAAAATGCTCTTTAGAATCTTTGTCATCTTCTATTCACTATTGGGAAAACACAAAGAGAAATTTAAGATGGTAGAACTGAAAGCTCAGTGGTAGTAAAGCATGTGAGATGTGAACACCTAACAATTTTTTCACCTAGCACTGAAGGTGAGTTTAATGAGGAGTATGGTACTTGGAACAGAAACATTAACACATGCTGGTATCATCTCCTAGAAAATGTGTGGGACAAAACTAACCCTTTCCTTTCTGTTCAAGCTACTCTTGTAGCTTCCCCGTGTCAGAAATGAAAATGGCTCCCTTTGATCACTAAGGTTTTTTTCTTAATATGAAACACAGCAATGTGAAGAATATTTTGCTGAGAGGAAATAAAGTCTGCTATGATCAAAAGACTGTTAGAAGTTGATATTCACTGCAATAGAGTATGGCTGCTGATAAAGCACAATTTTCCTATGCATACCATTTTATACTGGACTAGCTTAAGAAATTAGTTCCAGTTACTTCTTCTTTTCTCTTAGTGAACCATTTTCTGATGCCTACCTTGGCCCAGAAATAGTGTCAGAATTCATGTTTGACAGCGACATCATCAAGCAAGTATATATTTTAAAACAATTAATAAAAGGAAATATTTCTCTTGTGATTTGTTTTCTTTATATAGAGGTTTCTACACTCAGCAGAACAGAAGACACTGAGTCTAAAGTCATAATGGGAAACCAAGCAGTGACCAAGCAGGGGAAAGTAGCTAATTGGACAGGGCTGAGTGCTAGGTTGGACTGGATGATCTTGGAAGTCTCTTCCAAGCTGGTCGATTCTATGATTCTATGATATGCCTTCATGACACCAAAAGCTGTTCTTTGCTAACCCATTGAATGGGAATACCAGGCTTATTCTTTTCTGTAGAGTGTAAAAGGACATTATATTTTCTTGAATTGTTGCTCTTGGTATCATAGAGACAAATACACAGCAGCAAGGGGAGAAAAATAAAACTAGAAACTTCTTCAGCCTGCCTCTCTTTTCTCATAGAGGTTTCTTGGACAGAACACCTGCTCTAGAGGAGTTAAACTGACTCTAAGAAGTTTAAGCACAGCTAAGGCAGAGCTCTTACAGAGCACACCATGTTATTTATTATTACATGCAAAATATATGTCTCAATGTAAAAGCATTCATTATTAATTACTACTTTAGTCAATATTTAATACATCTCCAGACAACCAGGAACAGAACAAAGGGGACACAGTCTCAAGATGTGCTGGAGGAGGTACAGGCTGGATGTTAGTAGGAAGTTCTTCCCAGAGAGAGTGATTGGCATTGGAAGGGGTTGCCTTCCCTGGAAGTGTTCAAAAGAACTAGTTGACTGGATAGGGATGGGGGAGGGTTGGACTGGATGATGTTGGAGGTCTCTTCCAACCTGGTTGATTCTATGATTCTATTTTTCTGAAATGCAAAATTATTAATATAAAGTATTAATTAAAATTATCATGCTGGAATTGTATCTCATTTAATTGCACTTAACACTAAATAGTGTATATCAAGAACACACTTCAATAAGTCTCAAGACCAGGACATGCTTAGGTAAAAATAAAATGACAAGAAAATAAATTAGTAAAATTGAATGAATTTATATGGAAGTAGGATAGACTGGGAAATATATCCCTTTATGTGCCAGATTTATGTCTGTATTTTGACTGCATTAGCAACAAATCTGAGTTGTGCGTTAATTCCCCAAAACAACAACATTTAAAATGAAATAAAGGCCTCTGCTGTGCTTAATAGCTACACCCACAGTCCTCCTCCTGTGCCAGATCAAGAAATTCTACAAGAAGAAAGGCTATGATTGAATGCAAACCCAACAGAGACTTTTATAACGCCATACGTACTTTGCGTGGAAGATTTCGATGGTTATTTTGTTGGTGCTAACAGGACCTATCTGTGGTGATATTCTCTGTATGGAAAAAATGAAGAGATGTCCTCTTTGTTGCTTTCAATGGCTTGATATCTTACAAAGAAAAAAACAGTTTCTCCTCCGGTTTCACATAGCTTGGCTGATCTTGTGGCCCAGGATAAATGTCACATGCTGGTTTTATTCATACCTCTCCATATGAATTAGAGGAATTTAATTTATAGAGGCTGCTTCTACAGCATACGACCTCATAATCAGGCAGAGAATAAAGCAATCTCTAAACATGACTGTTTCCATTTTACTTACAGCTCTCTATGAGGAAGGATTGTTAAAATGTGCTAATCAGTGTTCAAATAACTGTAGAAAATAAATGTGTCTAGGCTAAAGACATACATGAAACAATTTAATTAGTGCTGCAACCCTTCTATAAAGACAAGCTGAGAGAGTTGAGGTTGTAAAGACTGGAGAAGAAAAGTATCACAGTATCACAGTATCATCAGGGTTGGAAGAGACCTCACAGATCATCAAGTCCAACCCTTCACCACAGAGCTCAAGGCTAGACCATGGCACCAAGTGCCACGTCCAACCTTGCCTTGAACAGCCCCAGGGACGGTGACTCCACCACCTCCCCGGGCAGCCCATTCCAGTGTCCAATGACTCTCTCAGTGAAGTCTCCAAGTACACCTTGTGATAGGCCTTCAGCACTTAAAAGGGGCCTGCAAGATAGATAGGCACAGAGTTTTCAGCAGGGCTTGTTGTGGTTTTAAACCAAAGTAGGGTAGATTTAGACCAGATGTAAGGAAGAATTTTTTCACATTGAGAGTGGTGAAACAATGGCCCAGGTTGCCCAGATGAATGGTAGATGTGCCATCCCTGGAAACATTCCAAATCAAATGGTACTTGGTTCTGAGCAACCTGATCTATCACAGTATCATCAGGGTTGGAAGAGACCTCACAGATCATCAAGTCCAACCCTTTACCACAGAGCTCAAGGCTAGACCATCTAGTTGCAGATGTCCCTGGTCACTGCAGAAGGATTGTACTTGATGATCTCTGAAAGTGTTTTTGAGATCAAAACATTGTGTTAGAAGATAGAACAATTAGTGTTCAATTTTGTAAGAAATGGAAAGGTTTTTTGAGGCAGGATGGTGTTCTTGGATTATCTGATCTAATAATTTGTGTATTCCTGTTCTGATAGGCCTGATAGGCCCAAAATAGGCTTATACATGTCCTGCCTTGCCTAGGCATGTTTTCCTGCTCCAACAGAGAGACAAGGGTGGGAAATAGACTCAAAACCTGGAGTCAGAGAGCCTGGCCTGCCCAGGGTCCTGTGGTGTAAGGTGCACACACTTAGCTTGTGCCTGCCTAGTGCAAGGCCTGTGCTTTTCCCAAATTAGGGAAGAGTGAGCCTGTGGCTTTGCCTAACATGGGAAGGTTTGGCTAACTGCCATCCTGGTTGGCTGTTCTGTGTCCAAAGGGCAATTAATGTTGGCCCACATTGATAAAAGGAGATACACAGGTGAACAACCTGCTTTTGCTTCCCTGCTTTGCTTCCCTGCTCTTTGCCCTGCTCTCTCTGCTATGCCCAGCCCTGCTGCTATTGCACACTGCCTTATTGCTTGCCTACTAAACTCCACTGCCGCAAGTTACCAGGAGCAGACCCTGGATGCCTGCACACGATCGGCCTGTGTGGCCAGCTGACATCATGCTGAGACTGCACAACATCTGCCTCTGCACCTGAAGGTCCTGCCTAGAGTTCCTGGACATATACACAGATCATTCAGAAGAAGCCAGGAGACAAGGTCAGAGATCATCTGCGTCCTTTCCCCAGAAGCCAGGAAGATTCAAGCCTCAATGTCCAACAAGACAGAGTCCCCTGAAAGCATTTGGGCACTGCCTGGACTGTGGCCAGCCCCCACAAGGGTAAAAATAATAATCTGTCAGTAAATGCTCAGTGCCTCTTTGTAATCCTCTGCTGTCTTCTGCCATAGAGCAGAAAGAGCTTGGGCCCAGCTACCGGGCAAATGGCTTATTGACTTCAAGTGGCATTTGACCATGGGAATAGTCTCTTCCAGTTCAATTAATGTTTATGTATTTTGCTGGTTGTATTAGATGTAGGTATTAGCCATAGAATGTTTCCATAACCGTGTAAGAACCAAAATATGATTAAAATCAGTGTTTGAGGGTGGTGAGAGTTCTGAATAAGAAAATTAATAAGCAATAGTAATTTTGGAAAATATCATCTCACACCAATTAATTTTCTCTCTGCAACGATTTCAGACTGCTTAAATCTCTGTGTCCACTTATTTTAACAGGACCTGTGCCCTGTTTTGACATGATGATGTACATGAAGACAGAGTTATAATGACCCATTTAAAAGGATCAGCCTCCTTATAAAAAGTGATCTGTGTGATTTCCAGTTTGAATGACAGTTTTACTCTTCTCTACTGACTCTTGGTATGCCATTCCCTGTGTAATTCAGCACCCTGTTGCTACCTGCTTTTTCTTTCAATAAAGATAGCCACTGCAATGTGGTTACCTCCCAGTTTCATTTCTACCAAGATAAAAAGAGTGGTCTGAATTCTTCTATAGCATTTCCTATATGCCTTGTGGGCTTTTGTGACATTTTATTTATCCCTTTCAGTATTTCTAATATTTTTAAGTCTTTTCACAACTGGGACAAAAAAGAGTGCAGATAGCTTCTCAGTTCACCAGTGGCATCACCAGAGGGAGAAAAAAGACATTTCTTACTTCTTGTGTACTAATTTACTGCTCAGAGAACCAAGAATTATGCTGATTCTCCTCTTCTGAACAATTCTTATATGCTATTAGTTGTGTTTTACTATGGTCTGACATACTACTATGGCCATTCTTTACAAGTTATGCTTTTTCAGTCTGTCAGCATGATCTATATTTCTTGTTTGCAGATGTAGGATGCAGAGTTTGATTATTAAATGTTTTTTTGGTTGAATTGGCTCAGTGCTCCAAGACTAATATCTCGTAAATTATCATTCATTTAATCTTTTCATCTGCACATTTTCATCTGCAGTGGTTTTATATTTACTTCTAGTAGCACGTCGAACGATTATAGAATCGTAGAATGGTTTAGCTTGGAAGTGACCTCAAAAATCATCCAGATCCAAGCCCCTGACATAGGCAGGGACACCTCCCACTAGAACAGGTCACTCAAGGCCTCATCCAACCTGGCCTTGAACACCTCCAGGGAGGGAGCAGCCACAACCTCCCTGGGCAATCTGTTCCAGCATTTCACCACCCTGACTGTAAAGAACTTCTTCCTAACATCTAGTTTGAATCTTCCCTCTTCAAGTTTAAACCCATTACCCCTCATCCTGTCATTAGAAGACCTTGCAAATAGTCTTATATACTTAATGAACAAGAAAGTACAATTAAATGCTTTTCTCAAGTTATTTGTATGTTACAGGCATTACAGGAACTATTATAAACCTGCTCAGTGTGTCAAAAAAGAGAAGCTCCCCCCTGTAGCAATATGCAGTTAGAGAACTCCTTTATTATTCACTATGCAGTCCTTACAGAAACAGATTTGCACATATTTATGCCAAAAAACCCAAAAGTAAAAACTTGACTTCAATGAAGCACAGTAAAGCTCTCATTAATTTAGGGGAACCAGCTTTTAACCTCACCCCCACGTAGGGGTACATCTGCACAAGTAAATGAAGAAGAGGAGTTGTTCTTTGGCTTTGTCTGACACAGCTCTGCTTATGCATACAGCCTGAACAGGCTCTTTCATCATAGAATCATAGAATCATAGAATCATAGAATCAACCAGGTTGGAAGAGACCTCCAACATCATCCAGGCCAACCTATCACCCAGCCCTAGCCAGTCAACTAGACCATGGCACTGAGTGCCTCATCCAGTCTTTTCTTGAAGACCCCCAGGGATGGTGCCTCCACCACCTCCCTGGGCAGCCCATTCCAATGCCAATCACTCTCTCTGGGAAGAACTTCTTCCTAACATCCAGCCTATACCTACCCTGGCACAACTTGAGACTGTGTCCCCTTGTTCTATTGCTGGTTACCTGGGAGAAGAGGCCAACCCCCACCTGGCTACAATGCCCCTTCAGGTAGTTGTAGACAGTAATAAGATCACCCATGAGCCTTCTCTTCTCCAGGCTAAACAGCCCCAGCTCCCCCAGACTCTCCTCATAGGATTTGTGTTCCAGGCCCCTCACCAGCTTCATTGCCCTTCTCTGAACATGTTCCAGCACCTCAACATCTTTCTTGAATTGAGGGGCCCAGAACTGGACACAGTACTCAAGGTGTGGCCTGACCAGTGCTGAGTACAGGGGAAGAATAACCTCCCTTGTCCTACTGGCCACACTGTTCCTGATGCAGGCCAGGATGCCATTGGCTCTCTTGGCCACCTGGGCACACTGCTGGCTCATGTTCAGCTTACTATCTATCAGTACCCCCAGGTCCCTTTCCTCCTGGCTGCTCTCCAGCCACTCAGTCCCCAGCCTATAGCGCTGCTTGGGGTTGTTGTGGCCGAAGTGCAGAACCCTGCTGACACGTCCAAAATAACTGTTGGAAACAATTCCTAACTGGTGCTTTGTGCTTTCTGGCCAGGGAAGCATTGATGTGTTAAAACAGTGACAAAAAGTGCATTAGGAATTCAGCTGTACAGTGTGAACCAATGCTCAGGCTGTGCTTTATTTCAGTAGGTAAAGCACAGCCTAAGCGTTTTACTTCTTTATCAGGAAAGTCAAATTACAGCACTAGAATTCAGGAGTTGAATTCAAAGTTTATGTTGTTCAAAAGTTGTACTACTTCATGAACAGATAATCAAGAGGCCTCCTCTGACCTGAACAATTCCATTTCTGTGTTCTCTATATTTTATTGGTAGGTGGAATATCAATACAGATGTAGAAAATAGATGTAATTATGTATTTCAAAGAATATCACAGTATCACAGTATCACAGTATCATCAGGGTTGGAAGAGACCTCACATGAAAAGAAATTAATGTGAACTCTTTTTACCTGATTAGATGACAAATTATTAAGACATTTTGCTGTGTGCCCAAGTGCTGAGAGCAGCAATTATATTGCTCTGGCATGCTGTAAAACAATAAGAAATCTCTACTTAGAAGTATCCCTTCTATCCTGCAAGATACAGCAAGAGCTGATGACAACTGCTGCCACCATGGGTCAGTGCCTCTAAATTCGAACAACCTTTTGGACATGAACTTTTCCATCAGTGATCAGAGTGATTTTGCCTTATTGTTGTCTCATGTATTTTAATCTCAGCTAAAGTACAGAGCCAATATGTTTTTGCTGGTCTACATCTATTTAACAGTCCAAGAATAAACTCAGATTCAATGAAGAAAATGCAAATTTTGGCATTGCATATAAACATATGATTCACAGAATCACTCAGAACTAACCAGGTTGGAAAAGACCTTTGAGATCAAGTCCAATTTATCAACTAAAGCCTTCTAATCAACCAAACCATGGCACTAGATGCCTTGTCCAGTCTCCTTTTAAACACCTAGAGGGACCGTGACTCCATCACTTCCCCAGGCAGCCCATTCCAACACCAATCACTCTTTCTGTGAAGAATTTCTTCCTAAGGTCCAGCACAAACCTGCCCTATCACAGTTTGAGACTGTGTTCTCTTCTTCTGTCACAGGTTGTCTGATAGAAGAGACCAACCCAAGCTAGTACATTCAAATATACTTAATTATTTGGAGCACCTCTCCTATGAGGACAGACTGAAAGAGTTTGGGCTGTTCAGTCTGCAGAAGAGGAGGCTCCCAGGTGATCTTCTTGTGGCCTTCCAGTATCTGAAGGAGGCTTACAAAAAAGCTGGAAAGGGACTTTTTAGTCTCTCAGGGAGTGACAGGACTCAGAGGAATGAAGGGAAGCTTGAGGTGGGGAGATTCAGACTGGACATGAGGAAGAAGTTGTTGAGCATGAGAGTGGTGAGAGGCTGGAATGGGTTGTCCAGAGAGGTGGTTGAGGGCCCATCCCTGGAGGTGTTTAAGGCCAGGTTGGATGAGGCTCTGGCCAACCTGCTCTAGGCTAGGGTGTTCATACCCATGGCAGAGGGATTGGAACTAGATGGTCCTTGTGGTCCCTTCCAACCCTGACTGATTCTGTGATTTGTGGGTAATTCAAGAACTTCAGATAGTGTAATACAGTATATGAATGATTAAGTTAACCTGGAGAACTCTGTAAATAATATGTTTCTCCTGTTGCTATGACTTCATGGCCTGTTGAGGGCATTTGCTAATGTTACTCTAATCGTTGTTTTGAATACAATTAAGCTTTGCCAATGTACTAAGCCAAATACAGAAAAGACATTTTCTAGTCCTGTGAAATAATGAATCTGAAAGATACAGGTGTTTTGTTAATTTTGTTGTGCATCTGTTCATGGATAAGTTTGGACATTAAGGACTAACTAAATATTTCAAAACATCTACTCAAATTATGTCACAGGTTCAGCTGATTCTGACGGTGAATATTTGATACCATGTTGATGCCATGACATATTCAAAATGAAAATGCTGGCTGCAGCAAAAAATCATGGGGCTTGAAGTTTAGACTATAACATGTGAGGCTTCTTGTTTCTGGTTGCTGCTTACAGTTTCTAGTTTTGGAGTGTTGGCCTTTTGTACTGGGCTGGCTGTGGTTATGGGGTGTGTGTGGTCATTGTAATCCTTGGTTTCTGCTGCTGCTTTCTGTGTTTGCTGAGCTTTTCTGTCAAATAGGCTAAGGTCAGGCCACATCTTGACTGCTGTGTCCAGTTCTGGGTTCCTCAACTCAAGAGAGGTATTGAGATACTGGAACATGTCCATAGAAGGGTGATGTAGCTGGTGAGGGGCCTGGAACGCAGCCCTGTGAGGAGAGCCTGGGGGAGCTGGGGGTGTGCAGCCTGGAGAGGAGGAGGCTCAGGGGAGACCTCATTGCTGTCTACAACTACCTATAGGGAGGTTGTAACCAGGTGGGGTTGGTCTCTTCTGCCAGGCAACCAGCAACAGAACAAGGGGACACAGTCTCAAGTTGTGCCAGGGGAGGTCTAGGCAGGTGCAGTTAGGAGGAAGTTGTTGGCAGAGAGAGTGATTGCCATTGGAATGGGCTGCCCAGGGAGGTGGTGGAATCGCTGTCCCCGGAGGTGTTGAAGAAAAGCCTGGATGAGGCACTTAGTGCCATGGTCTGGTTGATTGGCTAGGGCTGGGTGCTAGGTTGGAACTGGATGATCTTGGAGGTCTCTTCCAATCTGGTTGATACTATGATTCTATGATTCTATGGTGAATATACATAGTATGTCATTAAACACTCCTTATCTCAACAGAAGGCCTTTTGTGGGACTTTGAGATGCTTGAGCGTGTCCAGAGAAGGGCGACGAGGCTGGTGAGAGGCCTTGAGCACAGCCCTATGAGGAGAGGCTGAGGGAGCTGGGATTGTTTAGCCTGGAGAAGAGGAGGCTCAGGGGTGACCTTATTGCTGTTTACAACTACCTGAGGGGTGGTTGTGGCCAGGAGGAGGTTGCTCTCTTCTCTCAGGTGGCCAGCATCAGAACGAGAGGACACAGCCTCAGGCTGCACCAGGGGAGATTTAGGCTCGAGGTGAGGAGAAAGTTCTTCACTGAGAGAGTCATTGGACACTGGAATGGGCTGCCCGGGGAGGTGGTGGAGTCGCCGTCCCTGGGGCAGTTCAAGGCAAGGTTGGACGTGGCACTTGGTGCCATGGTGTAGCCTTGAGCTCTTTGGTAAAGGGTTGGACTTGATGATCTGTGAGGTCTCTTCCAACCCTGATGATGATACTGTGATACTGATACTGTAATCTATGTGTGGGAGCTTGCTTGTTAGAACAGGCTGCCTTAGACCAGGACATAGATATATTCAGATTCATCACATAGAACTAAGTTACTCTGAAGTGTCTTACCAGGCAGTCATTTTGTGACTCTTCTACAAATTATATTTGAAAAGTCCTTCCTTCTGTGCCAGATTAATCAAGCTTAAAATGTGCTGTTGGAGAAGCTTGAAACTTAGTGACATATGCTATGACTTTGAAATATTTGTGCCTTTCAGTAGAGTTATAAATCAAATATTTTAGGACAAAAATTGCTGACAGCTATAAAAAGGAACTTCAAGAATTCACTGCAGTAATTTGAGAAAAATCAGTTCTTTCTCAAGCAGAGTCAATATTTGAGCAGAAATTATCTTTTTTGCTGTTTGAACTGGCTTCAGTAGAATCCTCCAAAGAGTCATGGATTTTAAGATAAGAAGTAAGCACTATAGAAACGTAGTCCTCCTAAACTCAAGTAGAATTCAAGCTGCAACATTTCAACAAGTACTTTCTGCAGTTGAGGGGATAATTTTTCTCTGTACCACACATGAATATCATCCAGACAAAAATTTGTGCTAATGTCTAATTTGACTCTAGGTTTGAATGTTGTTTAATTTTAATCACATTATGAGATCTAAAGCGCTTCAAATGGAAATGTTATGCTTTTATTGCTGGTCTAACACTAAAGAAATCATGCTTCTTCCTTGCTACAATAATAAATATATTTCTTATCTAGAAGATAAGAAAAGGATTCAATTCGTGTGTCCTGAATGCACTTTGGTTGATATCCAAAGGATAGATAATGTTTGTCTCACAGTCTCATTGAAAAGGATGTAGTCACAGGATCACAGGATTGCAGGATGTTAGGGGTTTGAAGGGACTCAAAGTGAGTCCAACCCTCCTGCCAGAGCAGGACCACACAATCTAGCTCAGGTCACAGAGGAATGCATCCAGACAGGCCTTGAAAGTCTCCAGAGAAGGAGACTTCACAACCTCTCTGGGGAGTCTGTTTCAGTGCTCTGTGAGCCTTGCAGTAAAGAAGTTTCCCCTTGTGTTGAGGTGGAACTTCTTGTGCTGCAGGTTACACTCATTGCTCCTTGTCCTATCACATAGAGCAAATGAGCAGAGCCTGTCCCCCCCCGTCCTGATCAGCCTTCAGATGTTTATAAACATTTATTAAATCTCCTCTCAGTCTTCTCTTTTCCAGATTAAAAAAACCCAGGTCCCTCAGCCTCTCCTCATCAGCTATGCCCTCCAGTCCCCTAATCATCCTTGTAGCTCTCTGCTGGACCCTCTCCAGCAGATCCCTGTCCCTCTTAAACTGGGGAGCCCAAAACTGAACACAATATTCAAGATGAGATCTCACCAGGGCAGAGTAAAGAAAAACTAGACAGTTGATATATTCTAAAAACTAATTTTGAAAGTCAGTCATTTGCATGTCTCAAGTTTATTTTCAATTAAAATTTTGTAATAAAAAAAGCATGTTAATATATTAACACAGGTACTGAAGTTTTTATGGAGAATGAAGGGAAAAAAAAGTGCTTCTTTTTGCAAGTGAGACACATATGCTAAATCACAGTACTGTGAATACAGACAATGGTAGTAAATTAGCTCACTTGAAAAAAAAAAGCATACAAGTCCTCAAGGATGGCAGAGCAATTTAATGCTGTATAGGATTAGCTTTCTGATAGCACACTGTGGGGTCCTGAGGGTCTTATAACTCACTTATTCCAAACTTTCAATATCCTCATTAAAATTTCCCCAGACTTAATGATAGACCCTAAAGTCAGAACTTGCTATTTAGGGAAAATATAAATACAACAATTATCAACTCAGTACCACTCTCAAAAACAATGAACATACGTACAATTATCCCACTGGGTCCACCAGGAATTAGCAAGCAGATCAGAGGAGTTTTCACACATCTATGTACTGCTTTGTGGACAGATGATGTTAAATGTATAAACTATCTGGATGAGTATCCTCTTTACATCAGAAACTGCACCAGTGTTAATGTATCTTTTAGTGACTGAAACTATCTCACATCTAGGATGCATTAAGCAGTTACAGGACTGACACCTCTTACCTACAAGTACACAGAGTAAATTGCACTCTGCATGTAAAAAAATCAAACAAGCCTGTTCTTGGTTAATATATCCTAAATCAATGTAAGCACCTACTGACACTACAAGACCACAGGGAAAGAGCCAAACATTTCACCCTCTATTGACTTAGTATAGGTTGGTCTGGATGGCCTTGGAGGTCTCTTCCAACCTGGTTGATTCTATGATTCCATGCCTGACATCTCCACTCACTGATTCTATGACTTGGTATAAAACTTTATGGGGTCAAATATTTTAAGCTAAGCATAAGTTCAAGGTCTTTTTTCAATCCAAACCTAAACTTTAAGTGGAAAGAATAACACTCAAAATTACAGTGTGAAGGTCTACTAAAAAAAAAAAAAAAAAAAAAAAAAAGAAAAAAAAAAAGAAGTGTTTCTTTTTTAAACATTGTAAATAACATTAATTTGTGATGTAGAAAATAATGGTGTCACAGCAGTTCTGTGAACATCAGTCTGTATTGGCAAGTTGTTAAAAAAGACAAATATTAGAATCATAGAATTAGAGTATCATAGAATCATAGTATCATAGAATCATAGAATCAACCAGGCTGTAAGAGACCTCCAAGATCATCCAGTCCAAATTAACCAACCAAGATCATCCAGCCCTAGCCAAGCAACTAAACCATGGCACTAAATGCCTCATCCAGGCTTTGCTTGAACAGCTCCAGGGACGGTAACTCCACCACCTCCCTGGGCAGCCCATTCCTATGGCAAATCACTCTCTCTGTGAAGAACTTCCTCCTAACATCCAGCTTATACCTCCCCTGGCACAACTTGAGACTGTATCCCTTTGTTCTGTTGCTGGTACTATATATTTATTCAAAAGATTAGGCATTCAAGAACTGAAATTCAAAGCAAGGGCAACCAATGAAGATATATAAAAGGAAAGAATAGAAGAGTGGAAAGAGTTATGCTCAGTGTCAGACAAATCTGCAGGAGGTTTGGCAGAAAATAAAGCTTCTATTTGATGGCTATTGGTTCTGGGTACGTGCAATAGACATCATCAACCTGTGGAAAAGCTGACCTGCTTAGTGAGTGACAGAAAGGCTGTGAATGTCTTTTACCTGGATTTGAGTAAAGCCTTTGACACTGTTTCCCACATCACTCTCCTGGAGAAACTGGCTGTTCATGGCTTTGACTAATATATTCTTTGCTGTGTTAAAAAATGTCTGAATGTCCAGACTTTTGAGAGTCTGGAGAGCAGAGTTGAATTCAACTGTCAGCCAGTCACAAGTGGTGTTCCCCAAAGCTCAGTATTAGGATAATTTCTGGTTAATTTGAATATGGGATTTGAGAGCATGCCTCTCTAAACTTGCACAAAACACCAAGTTGGATGGGAATGTTGCTTTACTTGATGGCAGAAGGCTTTTCAGAGAAATGTGGACAAACTGGATCTATGGGCTGAGTCCAATTTTATGAGATTTAACAAGTCTAAGTGCCCAGTCCTACTCTTAGTCACAGCAAACCCAAGCAACAATACAGGCTTGGAGAAGAGTGGCTGAAAAATAGTCCGGTGGAAGATGACCTGGGGTTGTTAATTTGCAGATGACTGAATATGATCTGACAGTGTGACCAGCTGGTCAAGAAGGCCAACAGCATCCTTGCCTGTATCAGAAAAAAAAAATGCACCAGGACTAGAGAAGTGACTGTCCTCCTATACTTGGCACTGGTGAAGTCACACCTTGAGTACTGTGTCTAGTTTTGAGAACTGCATCAATAAGTTTGCAGATGACACCAAGCTAGGAGCAGGTGTGGATCTGTTGGAAGGTAGGAGAGGCCTGCAGAGGGACCTGGCCAGGCTGGATGGGTGGGCAGAGGCCAATGGGATGAGATTTAACAAGGCCAAGTGCAGGGTGCTGCACTTTGGCCACAACAACCCCAAGCAGCACTACAGGCTGGGGACAGAGTGTCTGGAGAGCAGTCAGGAAGAAAGGGACCTGGGGGTACTGGTGAATAGTAGGGTGCAGATGAGCCAGCAGTGTGCCCAGGTGTCCAAGAGAGCCAATGGAATCCTGGCCTGCATCAGGAACAGTGTGGCCAGTAGGACAAGGGAGGTTATTCTGGGTCCCTCAATTCAAGAGAGATGTTGAGGTGCTGGAACGTGTCCAGAGTAGGGCAACAAGGCTGGTGAAGGGCCTGGAACACAAACCCTATGAAGAGAGGCTGAGGGAGCTGGGGTTGTTTAGCCTGGAGAAGAGGAGGCTCAGGGGTGACCTCATTGCTGGTTGACTCTATGATTCTATGAACTATGCTACAGGAAAAGTGTGTCCAAAGAATGGCAACAAAGCCAATGAAGGGTCCAGAGAACAAGTCTTGTGAACAGCAGTTGAGGGAACTGGGGTTGTTCAGCCTGGAGAAACGAAAGCTAAGGGGAGACAGTATCTCTACAAGTACCTGAAAGAAGGTTGTATCAAGGTGGCTGCCAATTTATTCTCTCAAAGAACAAACACCAGGACAAGAGGATATACCCTCGAGTTGTGCCAGGGCACATTTAGGTTGTGCATTAGGAAAAAAATTCTTCACCAGAAGGGAACAAGCTGTCCAGTGAAGTGGTTAGGTCACCAGTGCCAACATTATTTAAGACTTGGAAATGTGGTGTTTAGTGACATGGTTTGGTCAGCTGTGTTGACAATACTGATAAGAGACACATCTACATATCCAGACTTCCCAGCAGGCATGTGTCAGCAATTAAAAGAGGTAATATTCCATCATTTTATAGGACATTTTTTATCTCTGTGGATAGCCAGCACCTTTGCCAGATGGCCTAGCAAAATACATGGTGGCCCAAGCAAACTGATCTGTGTATTCGTGGTACTGGTCCAGACAAGATTAATGAGGCCATTGTGCCATCAATAGCTGGCAGAGCACTTATATTCTTATTACCATGGCTCATAAAGTTCACAAATGTAACCTCATCGATCAGAAGAACATCTTTAGCTACTACCTAAGGAGATGCCAGATGGCCAGGGAATAAGTTTTTCATGGAGGAATGGATTAAAACACTTATATTTACGTGGAGTCTAACTCTTCTTTGGTATTTGCAAAAGAAAAAGGGATACATGGAAATATAATAGAAGCAGAAGTCCAAATAAAGCCACAGCTGCTATCTATGCCAGTTGAAGTTGGGTCTGTATGAACCAGAAGTGCAAAATCGTGAGGGTTATTTTGGCTTAGTATTTGATGTAAATTTTTGACAGCTGTTTGCTGCACTGGGAAATTTCATAGATAACAGATGCAAGTCACTAAAAAAATGTCCTTTTTTCCCCTCATTTTCTTCTTTTCCCTGATGTCACTGAAATTTCATGGTGCAGCCTCTGGCACCCACTGGCCTGAAGCCTCTGCTTGTAGATGGGAATCCAGATTCAGCTGTGTTTTAAAAGCCAGATGCCCAGCCTTTTGGACCTATAAATTTCATTTGCCAGTTGCCAGGTTTGTTCTTCCAGCTCCAGTCTACACATCCACGGTGGGAAATTAACCATGTAAGGCTCTGTTAAAAATTAAATGCACAGTGGAAAATGTATATCAAACCAGATCAAATGAACTTGCAGCAATTTATGGTTTAAAACAGAGGATAGAGAGGTGGTGGTTAGATATCTGTTACTACTTTGCATTTGATATTTGAAGATGCTGACAAGAGTCAAGAGCATGAGGCTTTAAAACCTTCATTTTCTGAAGAGGTGAGGTAATATGAGATCTCTTGGACTTGCAGTGACCTCTCTTACAGAAGCAGTGATATGTGTGTTACAAAAGGACAGGATGGCAGAGACGTTGAAGAAACAGCAAAGGAACTGAGTCTGTGGATGAATTGGTGTTACGTAGAAGATTCACTGGCTAAAAAATGTGAATGTTAAAGGTAGGTGGTTGGTGGGAACAGAAACAAAGAGAAGGGAAAGTGTGGAAGGAAGAGGAAGGGTAGATGAGAGCAGCTTGGTACAAGTATATTCAGATGGTGTCTACCTGAAAATGTTAATGTATTTGGACCCTTGTGAGAGAGGAGGGACAAACCAGGTAGAGCTGAGCAGGAGGAGGGGCAAATAACAGAAAGTTCTTCTGAAAACATGAGAAAGATTGGAAGCCTTTTCTGAGGAAAAGGGAAGTCAAGAAGGGAACATGTGAAAGTTAAGGACTTCATAAAGCAATGAGAGGACTTTAAAAGGACCCTGGGAGGTTGGAGGATTGTGACAAATGCCTGTCTGAAAGCCAGCAGAGGGAGATGTTTCTGTATCCCATAGCTCAGCTCCATCACTCATTCCAGTTAGCGGTGTCAGCTCAGCACCTACTGTCTCAGCTGCTCTGAGACCTGTTAAAGAGAAATGAAGGTCTAACAGCACACCAGAAGAAGCTGGAAGAATATGCCCCCACCCAAAAACGGAGGCTGGATGAGGCACAGTGCCATGGTTTAGTTAATTAGAAGGGTAAGGTGACAGGTTGGACTTGATGGTCATAGCGGTCTCTTCCAACCTGGTTAATTCTGTGATTTTCACCCTGAATCTCTTTTCAGCCATTTTGAAGGGGCAATATTTTGGAAGAAAAAATAAATTAAAATACTGTTTGTAATCCTATTGTGGTGATATTTTTTGTTTGGTGATAGAGACCCCAAGACTGTAAGGAGAAGCACATGATGCATTATCACTGGGAGACTGGAGAGATGGAGGCAGCAACAGCAGTAGCCCTTGAATCCTCCAAAATGAAATTATTCTCTATACAGCTTTAATTAAGCACAAATATAAACCACAGGGTTATTTAGCTCAGCCAAACGGTTTGAAAAGATTTTTAGGAACACTAATTAGTTCTCAGTGAGTTTGTCACAGTTCCTCTCTAATTATTCCCACATTAACAGTACTTAATTTTGTTGACATAGTCACTCCTATTTTAGAAAAGCAATGACTGTTCTTAAGAGTTTTAATGTTCAAACGTGTTTTTAAATTAAATCTCTGCATGAGAAATAGAGTTCTCTGATCTCAACTCCTAAAGTAGTCTTCCATGACAACTGCCTGATATAGTAAATCTCAGGTTTTGAGACTGTCATAGAATCATAGAATCAACTAGGTTGGAAGAGACCTCCAAGATCATCCAGTCCAACCTATCACCCAACCCTATCCAGTCAACTAGACCATGGCACTAAGTGCCTCATCCAGTCTTCTCTTGAATACCTCCAGGGATGGTGACTGAAGGGACCCAAGGAGACCATGGAATCCAACGCCCTCCTTCTTGTCCACTCAGAAATCATGACAGTCATGAGTTCAATGTTAGAAGTATAATTTTAAAAAATAAGAAAATGTTTGTATTTCTTTTTAATTTGAATGCTTTCAGAGAACGTAGAAATTGTACTTAAATTGTTCCTGAAACTATAAAATCGCGACATCAAAATGTCCATGTAACAGAATGGATATTTTCATGTAAATGCTAGACTCCTGGAACTGAGTTTCATGTCAAACATGAAATTAATGGATCTTCCATTAAGATTAGAGACCAAGGATTGCTGTCAGATTTTATTTTTGCTTGTTTATTTGAATGTATTGTTTGAGATTACCAGAGATATTAAGCTCAGAGAGAGCAACTAGTGAAGTGATTGTGGATGAATACAACTAATTTCACTTCTATATTAAAAACAATAAACTATGTAGTCAAAAAGTGAGTTTTGTTGAAAGACTAAATATTCAACAGGAAGAGTTTAAGGTATTGCCACACAAATATGTCATATAGAACTTTGGCTTGCAGGAGCATTGTAACTGGGCAGAAGACCCATTAATGTTATTTTTGAGCTTAAAGCTTTCAACATCTGACAATAATTCAAATTTACCTCTTCCCAGCTTTCTGATCAATTATTGTAAGTGCAATTTTCTAAACAACTTAAACTTCCTGCAGTAAAATTCATAAGCTTCAGTTTTCCAAATCCTCACTTGCACAGCTTTTTTTCTTAGATGCTCAAAATTATATGGACTAGCAAGAATTTCAGCCTGACCTTGAGCATTTCCAACAGAGTAATTCAACCACCTTGAAATTTGGTTCATGTATTCTGAGATAGATTAAGCACAAATAAGTAGATTAAGATATAATTATCTGTGCTGGTTTGAGGCTAATTTTTACTAAGAGAAATTAAATTCTTAGCTGTGAAAAGAAAGAAGAAAAACAACACATGCCCTATATCACCATTCTTCTGCTGAGAAATGCATCTAGTCAAAAGATAGATAAGACAGGCACTTCACACACACTGCTCAGCTCTTCAGACTGTGCCTTCTTCTCTGGCTGATTCTGCATTTAACTCTCTCATCCACCTAACCCCTTTTTACTCTAACCTCCTTGTCGTCTCTTTTTGACATCTCACCTCAGATCTCCAGATTATTCACGTGAGATATACATGGGTTGATCTGGTTATTTCTGAAGGGAGGGAAAGAGGGAGGGGGAAGAGCGTTTTGAGTCGGGAGCCCCCCTGGGGACTTCGGTTGTTTCAGGGAGGGGTATTGTGTTTCTGTGTTACTTTTAATTTGTATATAACTGTATATATTTGTGTATATCTGCTTGTATATTGTGCCAAGCTGTAAATAGAGCTTCATTCCTTAATTTCCAGATGTCTGAGTCTAGTCTGGATGATTTTCTTAAGTGTGGGAGGGTGGGTAACTCCCAAACCATCACATTAACCAATGTTGAATAGAAGCAAAAGTCCTTACCCACTTGACTTTATTGAATCAAGAGACTTGCACACAATACTATATTTCTTGAAACTTTTCCAAGTTGTGCCAGGAGAACTTTAGATTGGATCTTAGGAAAAATTTCTCCACTGAAAGGATTGTCAATCATCGGAACAGGTTGCCAAGGGAAGTGGATGAGTCACCATCCCTGGAGGGAGTAAAGAGAAGTATAGACATGGTTCTTGGGAATGTGTCCAGAGAAGGGTGACAAAGCTGGTGAAAGGCCTGGAACACAAACCCTGTGAGGAGAGGCTGAGGGAGCTGGGGTTGTTTAGCCTGGAGAAGAGGAGGCTCAGGGGGGGACCTCATTGCTGTCTACAACTACCTGAAGGGACATTGTAGCCAGGTGGGGGTTGGTTTCTTCTCCCAGACAAACAGCAAGAGAAAAAGGGGACACAGTCTCAAGTTGTGCTGGGGGAAGTATAGGCTGGATGTCAGGAGGAATTTCTTTCCAGAGAGAGTGATTTGTCATTGGAATGGGCTGCCCAGGGAGGTGGTGGAGTCACTGTGATCAAAAACAGACTGAATGAGGCACTTAGTGCCATGGTCCAGCTGATTGGACAGGGCTGGGTGCTAGGTTGTACTGGGTGATCTTGGAGGTCTCTTCCAACCTGGTTGATTCTATGATTCTATAATTCTATGATTCCATGGTTTACTGCTGGACTTGGTAGTGCTAACAGGTGGAATTCATAACCTTAAAGACCTTTACCAACCTAAAAATGCTCTACGATTTTATAATTCTATTCTATGATTATACCATATGATCATATGATTCTATGACATTAAAAGTTAGAATCAACATCTTTGACATGCAGTGTGTTTCCATTCAATGGAAACAATACTTTCACCATGAACTTTGTTTCTAATTTCAGTGAAACCAAGGTAGACTCCTGTGTCAATTAGAGATCGCTCATCGCTGTTTAACTGCAGTGTGATTCTTTTCTGCATACATGTCAAGCACAAAATTATGAAGCTTAGGTGATGCATTTCAACATTCCCATTTAAAAAAAATAATCTGTTATCTGATTTTGATTTAAAAATAAAAATTTGTCTGCACAGTCACAACTTGGGAACAGACTCCACACGAAAAAGTAATATTACAGTTGTTCGGCTGTTAAATTATGATCCATTTGGAATAGTTCAAAAGCTTTAGGGATTCTTTATGTATAGTTTCCTCTGATGTTAATTTTTCAATTTGTACCACAGAAATGAATTATAGAGATGAATTTCTGTCTTGTGATTATTAGTCTTTTTAGATTAAGCATGTTATCTTACTGGTTGCAGTCAAACAAATATCATTTACACAGGCAGTAATCTATTATATTCATTCAGCGCATGGGGTTTTACTTTTTTTCAATCCAAGTGCAATCCCAGTGGTTAGCCAAAAACACAGCACAATGATTAGAAGGTACAGAGTAATTATTAGCACATACATCACATTACCAGGCAGGGAGAGATTGTTACTGGACTGTTCTGATGATTTATTGCTTATTTTCCTCCATGTTTTTCAGAATAACTATCTAATATTTAATATACTCTTGTGCAAGTATATGATTATATGCAATTAGTATTGGCACAATGCAGCCAGCATTCATTGTATTAGTTGCACATTATTTACATAATTCAATGACAATAGTAGGCCACAACTATAGAAATACTGACTTCCCTCATGAGCAGACTGTGGCCTTTTCCATTTCCATCTTTATTTTTATTGCCACAGCTTCCTCTATTCATCTCACAAGATCTAGACCAAAGCCAGGCATTTTTCTCAAGATGCATGTAGCACATTCATCTGTACTGCATCACAAACAGCACCAGTTCCTCAATTCCTCCCTCCTCAAGAAATTGTCAAGTTCACTTTGTTCTGAAAGAGTATTTTCCAAATGTTCATTTCTTTGTCAGACTTTGTATTTACAACTTAAATTGCTCTTATAACTAAATGTGTGTTAACGACTAACAATATAGCCAGGATTACACTGATTTGTACAATTGTCCCCAAGACTGTGATGGTTGGGAGCTATTACTGAGCCATGTTGTACATTACTTAAGTGAGCTCTTCAGCAATGTTTTCATCAGAAGCTCTTCAAAGTACCTGAACCATTCAAAGCCTGCACTCTCCCATACTTTTCTACATAAAATCATCCAACCATTGTAACTGAGTGATTTTGAATTAAGGTACAATAGTTGTTGATAAGAGTGGTAAAATACTGGAACAAATTGCCCAAGGATGTGGTTGAAGTCCCTTCCCTAGAGACATCCAAGATCAGACTTGGTGTGGCTGGCCCTGAGTAGCCTGATACAGTTGGAGGTGTCCCTGCTCATACAGGAGGGTTGGACAAGGGTCCCTTCCAGCCTGATTTAATCATTATATCTGTGAATGATGATGGAGGATGTATCAGTGGTGGAGAGGCAGAGGAATAATCATACCAAACCTGCTGCTTGGCACAGTTCACCGCTTTATCAAGAAGAGTCATTCTTAGGATGTACTAGATATTCAATCTCTTTCCAGGAGTGTCCTTGACATAAGAATTCAAAATGGTTTTTGTTTCTCAGTAGTTCACCTGATAAAGTCTGCCTAGTTTCTTTCCAGGAGTGGTTGAGAATAAGCAAGGACTGTAAAGCCTTTCTTGTCAATGATTTTATGTAACACCTCATAGTGTAATCTAAGTACTTCTCTGTTCTTTGTTCTGTACCTTTACTGGAATATTCAGCCACTGAACTCTTTGTTTAGGTGGCTGCTGGTAACGTTCTTGTCATGAGGATAAAACTGTAAATACTCTGGAGGAAACAGTGCAGGATTTCTCCATGGATGACACACGAGGCATTGCTACAGTATGTGATTCAGATGCCACCATCATCTGGAAGAAGTATAGGAATGCCTAAAGGCATCTATGCTCTGAAAACACCACAGGAGGAAGAGTAAGGAAAATCATTGTGGACAGCCAGGGAATTTGACCTCAGGAGAAGTACTTGGAACTTTGTCAATGTGGAAAATATTATGTGCACGAGCAAGAGTTCTAAGATAATTAATTTTGCTCTTTAGAAAAGTGGTAACCATTCTCAATTAACATCTGACTTCTGTTCTGCTCCTTTAATCTGCTACTTCTAAATTTCTGCAAGGACAAGTATACAGAAGAAAGCTAATATATCCAGAATTGCCTATTCATCTTTTACATACAGAATCATAAAATTAAATTGTTCAGGTGGCTTTTCAGGCACTGGGTGTTCTAAAAGGTTTTATGAAGTAGTGAATTAAATGTTGGTAATACTGTGCCCTGTAGGCAAACAAAGCTTCTATTATGCTCCAATAATTGTTCACACACAGACATATAATTGCAACCTGATTTTGTATTGAGAGCATGAATTGAGAGGACACTGAGGTTATACTCTAATTCTCTACAGTTCCAAAAGCTC
The DNA here is from genome assembly GCF_015220805.1 of Pogoniulus pusillus. Taxonomy (NCBI): domain Eukaryota; kingdom Metazoa; phylum Chordata; class Aves; order Piciformes; family Lybiidae; genus Pogoniulus; species Pogoniulus pusillus. The sequence goes on from NC_087270.1 coordinate 34,663,793, forward strand.
TGAAAATTTTCCCCTGAATAAGCAAAGATGTTAAAAACAGGAAAAACAGCTATAGATGCAGCAACTATTGATGGCTATATTTTGCTGATTTAAACCATCACAACTTGCTAACCTAAAGCCTTTGCCAGCATTATGATTTGTCAATAGGCAAAAGGGGTGTAGCAACAGAGAAAAAACATCATTCATATTTTGCTTGCAAATCATCACATCCAACATTACCAGCAAAAGAAAGAAGCTATTTGTGAGTGAAGCCTACGAATTGTGTAAATGCTAATAAAATCCAAATAAGTAATTTATTCATTGCCACGCTTCTCAGACTAATCTCATCTGATCCCTTCATATGTCCCTGTTTGATTTTTTTTCTCTTTACTGTGAAGAAAATGTTGCTCCTGCTATGCCACCTTTTAGAAAACATTTATATATATATTAAAAAAAAAACAACTAAATATAGGTTCTTTACTAAAGAGGAAATTTAAACCCTGATTTAAAGGGAAAGCACTGCAAACAGGGGAGGTAGTGTTTACTTGAAGATCTCCTTATCCAGTGCACTACATAGAGGCTTTTGTAATTATCTTTATCTGCCTGATTCTTCTTCTTGATGTAACAATTTTGAACCATTTAGCAAGTCACAGTGGCTTCACAATTTTGGCAGTTTCAATTCTTGTGGAACTTAATGACTACAGAGGAATTAGAAAAGGGGATAAAGAAAAAGTATGTCTACTTTTCCTTTCTCTCAGTCCTACTGACTCTCCTTGACATAGCTCTGAACCTGTGTCCTGGGTTAGGGTGGATCCCTCGCCCGGTAGAATAAACTCACCACAACATAGATTTTTTTGGGAAAGTCAGGGAAAGATGAGATTGTATTTCTTACAATTGAAGTATAACAGTATAAAGAGAAATAAACTATTAGAGAAAAAAAAGATAATAACCTTAAGGAAGATGGGGAAGGGGTCAAGTGGCGAAAAAGCAGCAAAAGCAGCAGCAGCTAAAATAGTGTCGGGGCAAGATAGCAACAGGCACAGCTCAAGCAACAGAAGCCAGCAAGGGGGAAAGAACAAGCTGTGCTTCTAGACATAAAGCTCCTGATGCTCCAATGAATTATATTAACTTATCCACTGTTGCCATTATATGTCCTATCCCTGGAATGTTCACCTCTCCCCTATGTCTGAGCTAGAAAATCAGCTCAAAGAGCCACAACCTGTCATGGCATATGATAATCTTTCTGCAAGTTTATGAAACATTTGAAGAAGATATAGAACATTTAAAGAGTCATGAAATATTGGAGGTCAGAAGAGACCTTTGGAGATTCATCCATCAGCATTGCTCAAAGCAGGGTTAATTCAAACAGGTTACTCAGGACTATTGGATTTGAAAAACTCCATAGGTGGACATAGCAATGACAATGCAGTCTCCTAGCTTGTGACTGAAGAAGAATTACTCACTGCAGCATGCTGGCTATAGGCTCATGTAGCTAATGAAGAGTCATGTGACACTTAGAAATAGGAGTACCTGTCAAAAGACTATGAAGGACAAGTGCAGATTATTGCATCTGGGAAAGAATAACCTCATGTACCAGTAGGTTGAGGACTCACCAGCTGCAGAGAAGCACAGGGAAAAGGGAAGTGAGTGACCTGGTGGGCATAAGGATGACCATGAGCGAGTGATGTGCCCTTGTAGCCAAGAAGACCAATGCCATTCTGAAGACAAGATGTGGCTAGTAGGTCAAGATAGGTTTTCTTCCTTTCTATTTTGCCATGGTGAGGTCACATCTAGAATATTGTGTCCAGTTCTGTGCCCCTAGGTTCCAGTTCAAGACAGATCTTTAGAAGCTGCTTGAAAGAGTCCAGCACAGAGCCACAAAGATGATTAAGGGAGTGGAGGAAAGGCTGAGGGAGCTGTGTCTCTTTAGCTTGTAGGAGAGGAGACTGAGGGGTGATCACATTAATGTTTATAGATATATGAAGGGTTGTGTCAGGAGGATGGAACCAGGCTCTTCTTAGTGATGTCTGATAACAGAACAAGGAGCACATTCAAGTGATATTTAGCAGTGCTGACCACAGGCTGCAAGATAGAATTTGTACATCTCATCACAACTCTTTAGGCTCAGCAGTTCAGCCAATTTTCCACCTATTTTCTAGTCCATCAGTTTTCCTGTTCATTCTTTTTTTGATATTTTGACACCTCTGTTTGACCCACATGTGCTTAAATATGTGCTTAAATATGATTTTGGCTCTCTTCAGGGAGCCATTCCTGAAAACCACCTATCTCTCATAGTCCCCTTTGCACACTAGGGCAGCCCTCTATGGCAATCTGTCACACAAACCACTGAGCTAGACAAAATATGCCTTCATGAAACAGGGTTCCAAATCCACTATTCAAATTTCTTATTTATCTAAGTATTTTTCTTATTGTTGTTGAAGATAAATTAAAAAGCACCTGACTTCAGGAAATAAGAAAAACAAATCATACCATTTGAATTGCATCTAATTAGACCAGAGTCCTAAAAAAGGCACAGAAACATGTGGACATTTTAACAACAGAACACTTGAAGTAATACACTTATTGACAATTTCCTAAATTTGATTTAATTAAGAAGGAGAAAGCAGATAGGACATCTTTGCCTTCGCTCACATTTCCAAGCAAAAAGAAGTCTTTGCAATGAAATACTGACTTAGGGAAAAGATGTAGCTGATGATCTTCACTTCCATATAAATCGCCAGAATAAACCCATTGGCTGAATCTTTACTAGCAAGATGAGTCAGGGTGAAGTTGCTAGCAGAATACAAAGGTGTCTCTGGACTACACTGAATTACAACCATGGCCAGGAACTGCTTAGAAAAGTAAGAATAGATTAAATCAAAATATATGCAGCAGATGGAAAAATTTAGCTGCAGAGCAAAATTGATTCCAGTGCCTGAGAAAGTTGCATAGCAAAGAAATCACAGAATCACAGAAACATCCAGATTGGAAAAGCCCCTCAGGATCACCAAGTCCAATCTATAACCCTACCCTACAAGACTCACCTTAAGCCACATTCCCAAGCACCACATCCAAATGACCCTTAAACACATCCAGGGCTGGTGACTCAACCACCTCCCTGGGCAGCTCATTCCAATGCCTCTTGTAACTCATTCCATTTTTCTCTTGCAACTCATTCCAGTATTCTCTTGCATAGATGAACTCAGCTTCTTCATATTTATTTATGCTAAATGCCAGCATGAAGACATATTTTTCCGTAGTTAAATTCCTTGGTAAATTATATCTGTAATCAAAGTTTCAAGAATTCCCAGATTTCAGTTGTGTTTAAAGGTCATTTGGATTGGTCACTGGGGATATGGTTTAGGGGGTGAACCTTTTAGAGTTGGGTAATCTTTTGGACTTCACAATCCTGAGTGTCTTTTCCAATCTGAATGTATCTGTGATTCTGTGATTCTGTTAGGTTTACAGATGTAATCTATGATCTTAAAGGTCCTTTTCAATCTAAATGAACCTATGATTCTGTGATTCTATGTAGATGTTTGTGGACATAGCTATATGTATAATTTGTCTGTGTTTTCTATGTGTGTTTCATCTGCATTTTCAAAGACAAGCAGTTTGTCTATATTGATACTTGAATACCATTTCAAACAAAACCACTACCATTCCAATAAAATAGTTGCTTTAACCAAAGCCATGCACACCGGAGCATATCTACATGATCTGTACTTTAGGACATGTTAAGGAATTAATGACATTGCATTTCTAGACATTTTCCATCTGTATCATCATCCATTTTCAGCTAAGTTTTTATCTGCATATCTGAATGAGAAGATGAGAAGAGGAGGCTCAGGGGTGACCTCATTGCTGTCTACAACTACCTGAGGGGTGGTTGTGGCCAGGAGGAGGTTGCTCTCTTCTCTCAGGTGGCCAGCACCAGAATGAGAGGACACAGCCTCAGGCTGTGCCAGGGGAGATTTAGGCTCGAGGTGAGGAGAAAGTTCTTCCCTGAGAGAGTCATTGGACACTGGAATGGGCTGCCTGGGGAGGTGGTGGAGTCGCTGTCCCTGGGGCTGTTCAAGGCAGGATTGGACGTGGCACTTGGTGCCATGGTCTAGCCTTGAGCTCTGTGGTGAAGGGTTGGACTTGATGATCTGTGAGGTCTCTTCCAACCCTGATGATACTGTGATACTGTGATACTGTGATGAGAACAATAATGAGACACTCTTGTGATACAATATGATTATATACTTAAGATTTAACTTTAAAAGCCATAGGAAAATTATCCAGGAATAACAACAAAGTACAAATGAGCAGGAACATCTGGTTTTTTCAGAATTAACTTAATTTATCCATTCTTAATATTGCAGTTACACTATACTATTATGTATTTGCATTTCATAGAGGAAATCATAGAATCGACCAGGTTGGAAGAGACCTCCAAGATCATCCAGTCCAACCTAGCACCCAGCCCTAGCCAGTCAACTAGACCATGGCACTAAATGTCTCATCCAGACTTTTCTTCAACCCCCCCTGGGATGGCAACTCCAGCACCTTCCTGGGCAGCCCATTCCAATGCCAATGAGTTTCTCTGTGAAGAACTTCCTCCTAACATCCAGCCTATCCTTTCCCCAGCACAACTTGAGACTGTCCCCTTGTTCTGTTGCTGATTGCCTGGCAGAAGAGACCAATCTCCACCTGGCTATAGCCTCCCTTCAGGTAGTTGTATACAGCAGTGAGGTCACCTCTGAGCCTCCTCTTCTCTAGGCTAAACAACCCTGGCCCCCGCAGCCTCTCTTTAATAGGCCCCTCACCAGCTTTGCCATCTAATAATTTTCTTGTTTTTTTTTCCTTTATCACATATTAAATTATATGATAATAAATTTTGTTTCATAGCATGTCATCCTTTGTGCAAATTTAGATATTGGAGAATCCTACTTTGCTCAAATGGCTGATCATGGATGCTTCAAGTTATGAAAAAAATATCTAATATTGTTAAATTATTTAATTATAATAAAAGGATGAAGAGTACCTTTCTTATTTTCTTTCATGCAGCAGACTTCACCCCTACAGATGTAGAAGTATTAAGGAATTCTCTATTGGCCTATAACATCACTGAGAATTGTCTCCCTTCCTTCCTGAAATCATTTACAGCATATCTTATCCTTTTGCTCTTTGGCCCTCATCATTATTGGCTATTAATTGCTAAGTCACTCAGGAATTGATTTATAGTGTTCATTTCGGTACCATTAAGGTACTGATTATCTACTTTGCTCTCCTCTGACAGCAATAAAATGCTCACGAGAAGCTGATGATTGCCAGTACTGTGTTGTTACTACAGTTGAACAAACTAATTTTTCACAAAATATTGCACAAAAATAATTACTTCTGCATAATTCATGTAGTGACTGCATGTGAAATAGAGATGAAGCCTCTTAGAAGAGTTTCTTTACCTTCAAAACAGCGAAGTAAGCATGCTTGTAATTGTAATAAAAGGAAAACTGCTGTGAAAAAGTAGATAAAGACCAATTTTCAAATATTAGACAAACAATTGTCTCAGTAACACCAGGAATAATCTTTTCACTGAAGAGGTGCTGTGTGCCTTCACTGTGACGAACAGGCCAAGTGATTCTTTATAGAAAGATTTTTTGTTTTTAAAGTATTTGAATTTCTACCTTTCCAAAAACCTGGTAAAATGTTGTCACAGAACCTCACTGTTGGATAGAATTTTTTTTCGTTTACAGATTGAATTCATTGTGCCCAGGTGGAACTTAGAGATGCTATCATTGGTACTTGGTGCATGTGGGTTTTCCCCCCACCTTTTTCCCTGTATAGAATCATAGAATCAGTCAGGGTTGGAAGGGACCACAAAGATCACCTAGTTCCAACCCCTCTGTTGTGGGCAGGGACACCCTACTCTAGATCAGCCTGGACAGAGCCTGATCCTGCACACTCAGTATCTGATATTTCTTAGGGATGTTTATACTTGCTGAAAAAAAAAAAAGTCATTATATTTTCTGCCATTGCTTTAAACTAGACTTTTTTGAAATAGAAATGGTAAGGAGAAAAGCAGATCCAAATATAGTGACCTTTTCTTCCATTGTCTGCTTCAGTTCCTCTAGAGTGCCACTGGTATGTGTAGGCTGCATTTGTATTTAGAGCAAAATGCCACAGTAAGCCAAACTTAAGCTCCAACAACATCTCCAAATGTATGCTATACCAGAGGGCTTTCATTAACAGCCAAATCAATGACAAGTTTGCCAAACGAAAATAAAATGTTTATCAAAGCATTCTAATTCCAGGGGCAGTCATTAGACAAAGCAAGAGTCATCTCAAACAATCACAGAATCATAGAACCAACCAGGCTGGAAGAGACCTCCAACATCATCTTCTTCAACCCATCACCCAGCTCTAGCCAGTCAACTAGACCATGGCACTAAGTGCCTCAGCCAGGCTTTTCTTCAACACCTCCAAGGACAGCGACTCCAGCACCTCCCTGGGCAGCCCATTCCAATGCCAATCACTCTCTCTGGCAAGAACTTCCTCCTGACATCCAGCCTATACTTCCCCCGGCACAACTGGAGACTCTGTCCCCTTGTTGTATTGCTGGTTGCCTGCATAAGAATGGATACATAGACACAATTTTGAAGTTTACTTTACAAATATTTCATGTTGCATTCTCAGGTGAAAGCCTCAGGCACAAGAAGCCCCACCTGGCTACAACCTCCTTTCAGGTAGTTGTAGACAGCAACGAGGTCACCCCTAAGCCTCCTTTCCTGCAGGCTAAACAACCCCAGCTCCCTCAGTCTCTCCTTATAGGGTTTGTGTGATGAAGCAGTTTTGAGTGAATGAAAATGTACCCGATTTCATCAGCTGCTGTCACTTTCTATCCTTTACAAATAGATAGTAGCAGTCTCCAGGTTGGTAACTGTAAGAGTAACAAACTTTCTTCTTAAAATTATTTTACTAACTATCCTGGCTACTCTCACAAAGTTAAAGTTCTCTTTGTTTATGATTCCTGATATTTCTTTTTGTATCCCAGTCCATCTGACTTGTTCCATTCATTAAATGTTGCTATACTCTATAGATTCCCAGACTGCAAAAAGGCATAGCTTTTAAGGTTATATACACTCTTTTCAACACCACAAAGAAGAAATTATGCCCTGCAAATTGTCAAAGATCCTCAACAAGAGCCTTATGTGCATGAATAGCATTCCTCTCTTCATGCTTAATAGTCCATGTCCCTGACTTAGAACATAGAAAACTAAAAGAATGCAGGGGTCTTATCTTTTTATCTTAGTACTGTTGGTTTTTTTTTCCATCATGTATGAATTTTATCCAGTTGGTTATAATGTATATGCAGACTGTATAACTCCTATGACAACAAAGTGTTCTGGGTATATATATTTCAGAGTCAGTTTCTTTTCCTTTCTCAGCTAGCTTTCTTTGATCACATATTCCCTATCTGAATTGTACATCATCAGCCATTTATTTCAATACTTGGTTAGTGACAAGTGAACATAATAGGATTTATCAAAAGCAGCAATGAACCACTCCTTTGTGTAAATCACATTAATCACAGTGTCAAACTGGGTAAGCGTTGGGTTAAATGATAACTTCTGACCTGTAATTATCCTTATCTCTGGATACATGAGTAGCCCATAAATATTAATGCTTGGTCAGTTTCATTATGCATTCAGTCCACCTATGTATTAAATGCTAAATACATATCAGCACAATCAGAATGTATGTCCTCACCAAATTCAAGTATTAGAAGCTAACATAAGCACTCTTTCTTTTCAATGCAGTTAAAAGTGTTTAAGACTCTTCATAAACATTTTTTCTTCCTAGAAATATTAATTGTACAATTTGGTACAGAAAAAGTAGACAACACTTCACCTCTACTGAAATATTGCAGTTTAAGTGTTACCATCTTCTATTATGTATTAAATATTTATTTACATATTCAAAATAATGATTGACCTATTAATGATTTCATGAAGTTTCATAAAAGCTTCTTCTCATAGGTAATGGATTATGTTATCTTTTATTTTATCACTGCATATGTTCTCTTTGGAGCATATATTTGATTGAAATGGCAGTGTGACAGACCCCCTAAGGCAGAGTCAATGGAATAATTTTCTGAGGTCAATCTAGTGAACAACAAAAAAGACCTCCAACAACTAAATGGAGCAGATGTCTAATAATAATGATCTGTGTCCCATTTCCTAACTTTTCTCAGAAGGGACAGAAGCAGCCATCTGTGTCTTCCTGCTTCTAGAAGCATGATCATTGTGACAACAATGAGGAATAGAGAATAAGCATTTTTTTTCAGTCTGAGTCTTCACTTAAAGTGTGATGGCTTGTTTTTCTTGCTTGTTTGGTTTGAATTACTTCTTGAAGGTCTCTAAAAGTATATACAAAATGTACCTGTCTTCTATATCCATAAATTATCCATCATGGTGTCATGAATCTATTGGGTTTCTATTAGAGGAATGAAAATGTCCATGATGGGTGTTTATTTGTTTTAGTACTCATGACACAATTCTTTCATAAGAAATATGAATCTAAAAGTCCCTTATCTCAGGCAACATTAGAAGCATCATATATAACTGCTCATTGATAACTGCACTCTTCAATAAATACAGTTATCCAGATCAGATTTGACTTTGACATATGAAAGTAAATTTAGAACTACTCTTTATTGCATTGAAAGGTTTATTTCATAATGATGCAAGAAATATTCCTTGTGGCTAATATGTTTTTGAGAACTAAAAGAACTACAGAATTTAAGCTCTGGTTACAGTCTATACCAATTCTTTGAAGTAGACATAAATAAATACTAAATCTTTTCAGGTACATTTCAATGCATTTGTATTACCATGCTGCCTACTCATTATTACTGTTCTAGGTACTGCATGTACAGAAATTGTCCAGAGAAGGGCGATGAAGCTGGTGAGGGGCCTGGAACACAGCCCGGTGAGGAGAGGCTGAGGGAGGTGGGGGTGTGCAGCCTGCAGAAGAGGAGGCTCAGAGATGGCCTCATTGCTGTCTACAACTACATGAAAGGAGGCTGTATGCAGGTGGAGGTTGGTCTCTTCTGCTAAGCAACCAGCAATAGAACAAGGGAACACAGTCTCAAGTTGTGCTTGGGGAGGTCTAGGCTGGATGTTAGGAGGAAGTTCTTCATGGAGAGAGTGATTGGCATTGGAATGGGCTACCCAGGGAGGTAGTGGAGTCGCTGTCCCTGGGGGTGTTGAAGAAAAGATTGAACGAGGCACTCATTACCATCATTTAGTTGGCTAGGGCTGGGTGTTAAGTTGGACTGGATGATTTTGGACATCTCTTCCAACCTGGTTGATTCTATGACTCTATGATAGTAAAAGTCAACCACTATTATATCATTTAAGCAAATGAAATGCAAATGGGAGAACTGACTGCATGCTTTTTCATTGGAGATAACAGCATATCAGGGAACAAATACAGAAAAGATGGATATTTCAACTCCATAAATTGTCAACTCAGAAAGTATCTAAGTTTCATAAAATTACTCAGATTCTACATTACCTAGCACTTTCGACTTACAGGTAGAAAGTAAAAGGCATTAACATACCATTTAACCAGAAATGTACAATAAATTCATGAGCCAACTAATGGCCACATTTCTCTAAGGCTTAATGTCATTAATATTACCATACTTTTTCTGTACAGGAACCTACTGGTCAGGATTGGATATGTCTTCCCCAAACATGAGAATTTCAGACAGAGTGGCCACCTAGATTTTAAGCATTATGAGGAGGACAACTTCTGTTGAGGGTTAGTAACTTTTCAAGTGGTGAGGAAGTAAGGAAAATATTAAACACAAAGCAGGTTGAATTTAGCTGGATCAGTAAACCTTCTATAAAGATCTAGATTCAGGCTACTCACATGGCTTGTTTACTTGTGTTACAGACAGCTAGAGATCACTTTACGTTATCTATAGACAATGAGAGGATATTGTTTCAAAAGTACATATGCTATATGGACCATGGCTGAGGCATGTGTGGCATGACTTGGCCTGGCCTCTCCGTGGATTAACAATTGCCTCATTATATCTAGAATTGCAAAGCATTCTACAGCCACTGTGCCTCTAACCCCAAACCTTGCTGCTAACCTGAAGGGCAGACAGAAAGGATGATGGAGAATTCTGTCTGACCAACTAATGAAAAAGTGTATGTGGCTATGAATTATGCACAGGTAACCTCTATCTTGTATGGGTGATCCTGCTCTGGCATGGAGGTTGGATTAGATCTTTCAAGGTCACTTCCAGTTCCTAATGTTCTGTGATTCTGCAATCTCTACTGGATGCAAAAGGAGACAGATAAAAGGAAAAAAACCCACACTTTAGTTCTATTTTATCATGGAATTATTACAAGCTTTATACTTCAAATTCCATGCAATTTTCTTTGAAAAGCTGACCAACTTGTCTTAAACTTCTCAATAAACAGGAAATGTGCAGCCATTTGCATGCCTTTCTGGTTCAGAATGTTAAAGAATGCAGAGCTGCACATAGCATTCAAGGCCCCAAGTGTACTCTTTATTATAAGGCTTTACGTACTTTCAGACTATGGTGATTCTGCTGTACACTAGAGCAGCTTAATGAGAGCATATAAAGCTGATCCATTTTGGTGCATTGTGCCACATGCAACTTACAGCTGGTGTAGAATTTTTAAGAGATGAAGCAGAAGCAAAAATGCCAGTCAGGGATATGCAAAGCTCATGATTATGATAGTAAAAAGAACCAGTACCAGGGCAATTTTCCAGGCACTGGAAATCTATATCCTCAAATTGTTAGAATGGCAGCACTTGTCAAATTTCTTATGCACAATTTGGGTGTTAGGTCAATCCTCAAATTACAGATTTGCTATAATACACAAGAATTTCACTGAAAACCATGTCTGTCATAAATGAAGCTGATGAGCTGTGAGATATGTAACAATACCATTAAGTGCAAGGTTCCTTTAGTCCAGGCATTAAACAACTCCACGTGTTTGTCTGGTTTACATTATAGGACACCTTTTTCCATGTATTAAAGAAAATATAATTGGATAAGGAAAATGGTTTTGAAGCAGTGCTGAGAACATTATGTTTTGCCATACAGGCTATATAGATACATTTTCAGTGTGCTTAATAAAGATTTTTAAAATCCCCCAAAACACACCCAAAAACCTTCCAGGATTCCATTTTTGATGCCCAATTATGTCTTGTAAGCAGTTACATTCAAATTGAGGTGAAACCCTCTACAAATCAGATCTGCTCCTATGCTTCTTCCAAAGTATCTTAAAGATGACAGAGGGAAGGACCCTTGCATTTTACTTAGCTTCCATTTGTAATACTGCAAGAGAATATAAAGCTGAAGGGATAGACAATGACCACCTCCACTCAATAGGCAGCTTGTACTTTAAGCTTGGAATGCTTTGGTTTTCTGTAAAAAACAGCCACTCAAAACCAAAAAAGCCATGATTTCACTCTTGAGGTTTTCCTGAGCAGTGTCCAGAAATAAACACCAGGGTCTGGCACTTTTTAATTATATATATTTTTTTTTAAATTATCACAAATGTCAAGGCAGCTTAATAATTTTAGACATTGGGACTAATGCTCCTCATCTGTGTAGGAAACTATAGTGAAGCAAATCTAAGAAAGTAGTAGTCTTCAAAGTCTGATTCATGCATCTGGGAGAATCAGCTGATTTTTCAGCCCAGGCAGGAAAATAGAATTAGAAAATCAGAGAATCATTTCAGTTGGAAAGGTTTTCTAAGATCAGTCCTAACTGTTAACCTGGCACTTTCAGGTCCACCATTAAGCCATGTCGCTGTGTACCACATCTACACATCTTTTAAGTACCTCTGGGGATGGAGTAGACAATTCTTTCAGTGAAGAAATTTTTCCTAACATCCAACTTGAACGTCCCTTGACACAACAATGAGGCTGCTTCCCCTCATCTTATCATTTGTTACTTGGGAGGAGTAACTCTCACCCACTTGAGTGTAATCTCCTTTTAGGTAGTTGTAAAGAGAAATTCCTTTTCTCCTGGATGAACAATCCCAGCTCTCAAAGACACTTCTCATTAAGGCTTGTTCTCTAGACCCTTCATCAACCTCAACTGTGTTGCTTTTCTTTGGATATGCTCCAGAACCTAAGTGTCTTTCTTGTAGAGAGAGGTCCAAAACTGAACATGGTATTTGAGGTGTGGCCTAATCATCAGAGTCCCAGGACTCTGAGACAGGCAGACACTGAGATCTTATCCATAACAGAACAAGAGTATAGCAGTATGGGTGTATGTGCAAGCATTTTACACTGAGACTGTGTATGAGTTTAAACCTCCCAGTTCCTGTGTGGTAACTGTAAATGTGCCTGCCCTTGCTCTAAGCTTATTTCAAGATTATTCATCCCTTTATTTATATAGGGATAAAAATGTGCAGCAGTCATAGCAAAGGAAAAGTATGGTAACATTCTCTAACACAGCTGTTTAACCTCCCACATGGAAACAGAGAAAGTTCTTAGCTTCACAAGTACCAATGGATTGACATCAGAAAAGCATTTCTAAGAGTACTTCAACTACAACATTTAAAGCAAATGATCTCAATATCAAAATAACTGCTTTTGGACTACAGTAGTACTAAAGTGAGAATTTAGCCCTGAGATTACCTTCCTGTCTTAAAAGAAATTTCCTAGGACATATCTAGTCTTAAAATTCAGTCCAAATATTCCATCACTGAATTACTTACTATTAGGCAAGTTGCACTACTGTATTTTCTTCCCTTGAAGAATTCTTCTGACTCTTGTGTTCATGCTCTTCAGAAACTTTTATCCTTTATTCCCCTGCCACAGTTCTAACTGTACATTTGGCAACTCTTGATCCACTTGAGTGAATCCAAAACTACATCTGCCCTTGAGGCATTCCCATCTCTTGAGAAGGTCTTAGTTCATCTCTAATTTTTGTTTGCTTGCCTCTCCTTCATTTCACCTAGAACTCACTTTGCCATTGGCACAAACTACATGTTTTCCCTGGCCAGTGATGAGGACTACCTTGTGGTTTTCTTTCAGAGCAGTAAAACTCAATTTTGTCTGTACCATTGCACTGACTACTTTCACCTGATCCAGGTTTCTCTTTCTCTCTAGAGGGCTCTTAAATAAGACTGTTCTTATTTAATCTACTTTTAATCTTCTTTCATAATATCAGTTTCTCATGTTATGTAATGATTTTCAGAGGTCCTTTGTATTTGTCTTTAAGTAATGAATACTCTGAAACTGAATAATCATTGAGACAATATTCAGAAACCTAGTCTCCTGAATTTTTGGAGGCAAATAATCTGTATACCAAATGTGAATCACCTAGACAGCCACTTATCTTTAATATCTTTATCAATGATCCATACAAGGGATGTGAGTGTACCCTCAGTAAGTTTGCAAATGACACTAAATTGGGCAGGAGCCCAATTGAGCGTAGGAAGGTCCTGCAAAGAGATCTGGACAGGCTGGATTGATGGGCAAAGGTCAGTTGTATGAGGTTTAAGAAAGCAAAGTGCCATGTTCTGTACTTGGCTCACACCAACCCCATACAACACTACAGGCTTGAGGAAGAGTGTCAGGAAGGTTACCTGCTGGAAAAGAACCTGGGGTTATTGGTTGACATTCCTCTGAATATGAGCCAGCAATGAAGGCCAACAGCACTCTGGTCTGTATCAGGAACAGTGTGCAAATAGGAGCAGGGAAGTGATCATGCCCCTGTACTTGATATTGATGGAGCTGCACCTTGAATACAGGGTTCAGTTTTGGGTGCCTCATTACAAGAATGCCATTGTGGTACTGGAGCATATCCAGAGAAGGGAATAGAGAAGAAATCTTAAGAGAAAAGGCAGAGGGAACTGGGATTCTGGGACTGTTTTATCCAAAGAAAAAGAAGTTGAGAGGAGACCTCATTGCTCTCTACAACTACCTGAAAGGAGGTTATAGAGAGGTGGGGACTGATCTCCTCTTACTAGTATCAGGTGACAGGACAGGAGTAAATGGCCTAAAGTTGTGCCAGTGGAGGTTTGGATTATTACGGATATTAGGAAAAGTTTCTTTCTTTATGGAAAGAGTAGTCAAGCATTGGAAGAAGTTGGTCAGGAAGGTTGTAGACTCATCACCCCTGGAGGTGTTCAAGAAACATACAGGCATGACTTCAAGATGTGGCTTAATGGCCAGGGTGGTGTTGGGTTGGTAGTTGGACTTGATGATCTTAGAGGTCTTTGCCAATCAAAAAAATTCTATGATTCTATGATTATTGTGCTACATTTTTCATATAAATTACCAATAGAATAACAGTTGTGTGACATTTAAGAAAACTCATCAGTAAGAAAACAGACTTCAGAAGTTCATTATCCTATATATCATGAAGGAAGAAACAAGCATCCTGTATTTTAAGTATGTATATGGTGTATGTATTTGAGCGATTTTGTATGTTACTGGCAAGGCCATAGAATTTGTTTTAAATTGTTAAATGGTTATAAAAATTAAGATTGAATAATTTTAAGCTGCATTCTGTCCCAAGTAACTGTTTAAACCATTGGTAAGAAACTTAAGGCTTAATATGTGCATTTTGAAGTACTAGAAAAGATCAGTCGAGTCAAAATAATTTACATGATGCTGGCACTTGGTTCATGTGCAGTATGACAAAATGTAATATAGAAAATAAAAATAATAGATTATGTAGACACTTCAATGTTTTAAAAAACATATTGATTCTTCCTTTGTAGTATCCTTCCTTATCTTTATAGTCATCAATATTGCTGTCTTATTCACTGCTACACACTTTAAATCTCTTCTGAACTGAATCAATAATGACAGTCTATAAATGAAGGCCGTTACATCTGCAACAGATACACCATTCTAGAGGAACTGCTGAACAGGCAAGCAGCCCAGAAGTTATTCTAATTTAGTAAGCAGGTTCCTGGTTTCTCTGAAGTCCTGAGTATCTTCCCAGAAAGTATAATTGACTATAATTCTGCACTCCAAAGAAAATACAAATCATTTTCTAAATAGTCAGAATCTCTTTACTTCTCATATCACGAAAATATTAGCAATAAAATATTAGTTACACTGCTGGATCAGTTACTAAAGTAAAGAACAGGCAACAAACAGGAGAAGTGACATTTAATAAGAAAAAAGTCCCATGTTTCTTCGCTTCTAAAACTTCTCTTTTCTACCCAGACAGCTCAAATGACATTCAGTTATTTGCCTCCCATATGCCTGTGATTTAATTATAATCAAAACTGTCAGAGAGGTATTTTAAATCACAGGGGTTTGTCAATGTTTGCTGGCAGAAGCATGGAAATTTTCTGTGTTAATCTTTTCCTTGACTTCAAGTTTGTATTAATGGCCATCATTCCTCAGGCTGCCTTTCTAAGAAGTGCTGGGAATCATGATTGAAAGACAAATAAACTATATATTGCCTTCAGCAGTGAACAGCTGGTGTTTTAACTGTCTGAATACAAACTTAAGACATACAATTCTGGCTTTATATGACAAGAGCTTTTATGATTCAGACAACAACAGCACTTAGCTTGTCCAAGTTGACCATAAGGATTGATGTGAAGAGATTGTTGTAAAGCTAACTGCATCAAAAAGAAGCTGTCATTAAGTGGGAAAGTGTGTGGGGGGGAAAGTTAAGGAAGTTCAAAATAGTTCACTGAAAAAATGTTCCTAAGTAGAGAAATAAAACAATAGAATATATCCATCTTTATGACTATGTGGTTGTGGTGAAGGGTTCAGTCATTTAAAAAACTCACCTCACAAGACTGCAATTTGTATCTCAGACATTTTAAGATTTGAACTTCTGATTAAAAGCAAACCAAACAAACAAAACCCCAAAGTAGTTACCACTCTCATATTTTTTTTCCTAATTATTGTATATTGATCATAGAATCATAGAATCATAGAATCGACCAGGTTGGAAGAAACCTCCAAGATCATCCAGTCCAACCTAGCACCCAGCCCTATCCAGTCAACTAGACCATGGCACTAAGTGCCTCATCCAGTCTTTTCCTGAACACCTCCAGGATGCAGATAATGTCCCTTGAGAGAGATTTCTTTCAAAGAAATTGGCAAAATTATAACATATGATCTCACTCTTTGTACTTAAATTGCAATGAAAAAGCTTTGAACCTCTGCAGTGATTAAATTCTCAAATGCTATGAAACAGGAGATCTAACTGGAAAAGGCTAAAGAGACTGAAATGTACATTGATTAAATTCAGTCACTGCAAGACATCATTTTCTACTGTCCTTTTGGGTGCACCATGTGTTGCAGACTCTAGAATCACTAACTCAAGTATATTAACAGCAACTCTTACAGAGTATGAAGGCAGAACTCAAGCAAATCTGTCATATTTGTACACACTTCTTTCTGTTCAGTTGAGGGCTTTTTATATTCATAAATAGATTTGCATTGCTTCAGCTGTGCTTTGCTCTGACACCAGTCCAACAGGTTGCTCTGCAAATGTTTATCTCACTGGCTTCTCCTCAGGCACAAATGCCTACAGGTTTGGGATGCAAGCAAATGTTCTCATTTCTCTCAGCATCTCTGTGATCTGAACATGTGGAAAACTGTGTCTCTGGGCACTTAGGCAAGCACTGAACTATAGACCTTGTGCAGCTTAAAGGCTGAACACCAGGGTGAATGGATGTTCTGAAGTGTTTTAATACTTTGTGAGCCCTTAATTAGACATAGTGTGAGATAGCTGCATTTGATTTGCATCTGCAGAATCTTAGTTCTTCATTGTGGGCAAAAATGAATTTAACTGTGTCCCTTAGCTATACATAAGAAGGGAGACAACTGTACATTTTATGATGTACCTGCCATTCATATGATGTGTGACCTTTCAAAAGAAATATGATCTAACACCAAATAGGTCAGCAGAATAGTCATGGCATTATGTTAGCGTTCAATATTTGGCTAAAGGATGTATGTTCCAACAAATAAATTAATATATGCAGAATAGATGTCTTAGGTCCCAAAATGTAGTCAAATGACAATATAAAACCAGATGAAGCAGAATAGTCTCAGAAGCTCAGCTCTTGGAACAATGAATCAAATTAATTTGAAAGATTACTCTTTTTTTAGGGTTTGGGCTCAGTTTTTCTCCCTTTATTTAAATATTACCTGAAGTTCATCACAACCAAGAAAATCATTCATGTATAATGTTACATTCTAGAAAGGTGGTCTGAGGCTGTTGATACTTATAGGTATCCTCCCTACAATAGTTTTCATAAGAATTAAAGTAACATGAGAAATAAAAGTTCCAAATAATTTTCACAACTAGTTATGGAAGGATAAAGAAGATTAATCTCATTCTTCAAGTCATGCATACACATGCCATCAGACTGAGGGTCTTTATTTATAACTCCTAAATAACTCTGTACCATCTGCACAAAACATCTGCACAGAGATGTAATAGGTGCATTGCTTTCTGTGGAACTAGCTCCTTGAAAACTGGACAACTCACTAACTGTCATCTAATTGCAGAGCTGCAGCTATAAAATGTCCATAAGTGTAAAATGATAACAACTGCATACTGAAGGCAGATGGTGTCACCCATTCCCACAGAATAGAAGCAGCTTGCAAACATCTGAAAAAACTAAATATTTCTAAATCTGAGGAAAACCATAAATTAATTGTACTGACTCCTTTGTGACTGTATTAGGTACTAGTTTCTATTTATACATTAAGAATATGATCAACACTTGCAATTCTCTCATGAAAAGGAGAAACATGAAAGAAAGTGTAGAATTGTAATGCTTGAATTGATATATTCATGCATTTTAATACATATACTATTTCTGATGTCATATGGCATATATATTAATTTTACATTTGAGGAGGAGAGGCAGGAAAAATATGCCTTCTGTATTTTGCAGGTTGAGATGAGATCATCCTGCACTTTGAAACTCTCAGGTCAGCCGTAAGATTGTGTATTGCTTGTAGACAAACAAGCAGAAAATTCCAAGGTGCCAGTATAGCTTGGCATGGCTTCCCTTCCAGAGGCACAAATGCTTGAAAAAATAATATTCACCCAACTAAGCAAAATATTTGAGAGTATTCACTGGAAGCCTTTCTGAAAAGGCTTGTGTCAGTTTCCTGTTTAACTAACACCCATTTAATAACTTTTTGCTTAACACAATGAGTAAATGGGGATTTGGCAGCTGATGTGGAAGGGAGCACCAAGGTGACCTGCAGCTGCTGCTTTATGGGTCTGCAGGACTGTGATGGTTTGGGCATTACCCCGCCCCCCCACACTTTTGGAATTGCCCCAGCTAACTCAGACGGCCTCTGGGAATATAGATGAAGCTATTTATTTTACAGCAGCAAATATACAAGCAGCTATTTACAATATATACAGTTATATACAGAAATATACAAAGGATAAACAATACAGAAGCACAACTCCCCTCCCAGAAACCTGAGTCCCCAGGAGGGGCTCTCAAACCACCCCAACACCTCCCCTTGCCGCTCTCAACCTTACCCCAGTTCTCAGGAAGAAGAGAGGTGCAGCCAAGAGGTTAGGGAGCAAGGTTAGTGGCAGCAAGGTTAATGAGATGTGACTAGGTCTGAAGGCAAAGGCAGAATGAATGACAAAATGGAGAATGTTTTACTTCTTCTTCCCAGAGTTCTCAGCGTGACTGTGAGCAAAGAGACACAATTGTTTTTCATTTCACTGCCCATTATCTAGTTCTTTTACCAAAACATTCCAGCTTGCTTCAAACTAGCACAAGGACACAGAATGTTGTTAGTGATGACATTGTAAATTGACCAACACTGCCAGTAAGACTGGCTGTCATGGTTCAGATAGAGACCTGGTCCTTGACTGAGATCCTGAGGGTGGAGGTTTTGGTGGCATTATCATGCACATAAATTTTGCAGATGCTTACCCAAGAGAACCAATGAGCAGACTGTGTACAATCAAGGAGAATGACTGAAAGGCCCACAGATTATTTGCAGACATTGGAGGAGAGCTTGAGCACATGCTTGAGAATGTGGAGGGTGTCATGGAGATGGCCATGACAGTGGAAGCTGAAACTTGTGATTTCCAGCAGCAAGAAGGTGATTTGCCACAGGCTTCAATACCATGGGTATCAGAAGAGATGGGGAGAAAGGCTTAACATAAGCAAGTTCCAACCCACGTCCAATCCAATCCGTTTATTGCACCCCAAGCATGGGCTCATATACTTTCTATCAAAAGGCTACGTAATAGGATTACATATCATGTTAGAGTCCAATTGGCTACATACACTTGTGTTAGGACTATGTTAGGACTACACACTAATTAGCATTCTTCATATTCTCTCAACAACACTTAGATTGTGTCTAAGCAGAGATAGGAGAAAACCACAGACACCAGCCTTACATTTGTTTACATTTGTTACACCATTCTCTAAGGTCATTCCAACCCTCTATCAGCACTTCTGAACTCATGCACTCTCACCTGTCCATGGCTTATGTTCCACTGTATAATATTCCACAGTCAGACAATTCTATAAAATCACTGCATTTTATATTACTATATCCAACTGTGATTTCTCCACTTGTAATCATCATTGATAAGGTTTATCACAGTATCACACAGTATTATCAGGGTTGGAAGAGACCTCACAGATCATCAAGTCCAACCCTTTACCACAGAGCTCAAGGCTAGACCATGGCACCAAGTGCCATGTCCAACCTTGCCTTGAACAGCCCCAGGGACAGCGACTCCACCACCTCCCCGGGCAGCCCATTCCAGTGTCCAATGACTCTCTCAGTGAAGAACTTTCTCCTCACCTCCAGCCTAAATTTCCCCTGACATAGCCTGAGGCTGTTTCCTCTCGTTCTGGTGCTGGCCACCTGAGAGAAGAGAGCAACCTCCTCCTGGCCACAACCACCCCTCAGGTAGTTGTAGACAGCAATAAGGTCATCCCTGAGCCTCCTCTTCTCCAGGCTAACCAATCCCAGCTCCCTCAGCCTCTCCTCGTAGGGCTGTGCTCAAGGCCTCTCACCAGCCTCTTCACCCTTCTCTGGACACGCTCAAGCATCTCAGTGTCCTTCCTAAACTGGGGGGCCCAGAACTGGACACTATGGTTTATGACCATAGTAACTAGAAAAGACAAAGAAACCCTGCTCAGAAGGCATCTATGTCAGCTGGGCTGGATTTGCTAGCTGGGAAAAGTGCCATCAGATAAAGGTAATAGGTAGCTGTGGTTAGAGTCTCCCTCCTTCGTCTGCTTTAAAATTTCATTATCACTTTGATATTCTAAGCTCTGCTTATAGTTTTAAGCATTGAAAAAGCAATCCAAGCAAGTTAGTGTCCTAGATTTCACTTCTAGTATTTCTAGACCTTTATTCTAGCCTCTTCTTCTGAGCACATATAATCTGATGACTAACTCTTTTACAGTTGCTACAAAGAAACAATAAACACTCCTCTGAATAAGCAGGACATACAACCATCCTTGGCAATCAAAGGATTTGTAAATGTCATTGCACTTTTTCACACCCTTCCAGCTGCAAGTGCAGCTCTGATGTCATGTGAGTGGTAAATTCCCTCGTCTGACCTCCAGACATGGCACACACAGAAAATAAAGGAAACTGAAAAGCTGGCATTTTCTCACAGAAAAATCCTTAATGAAAATTGTTGGATATGTTTATGTTCAAGAGAGAGACTCCCCAATACATTTTAATTAAAATATTTGACATGGCCCATTTTCTCTACTGCATAAAATTCTACCTGAATAGGATTTTAGGTCCAGGGTTAACACTTTCCTATATTCTCTATATTACTAATGAGCTTTATAAATTGTTGGATGCATCATATTTATGGCTGGACAGAATTGCTTTCTCTCAAGAATCATAGAATCAACCATGTTGGAAGAGACCTCCAAGATCATCCAGTCCAACCTATAGCCCAGCCCTAGCCACTCAACTAGACCATGACACTAAATGCCTCATCCAGTCTTTTCTTCAACATCTCCAGGGCTGGCGACTCCAGCACCAACCTGGGCAGCCTATTCCAATGCCAATCACTCTCTCTCAGAAGAACTTCCTCCTAACATCCAGCCTAGACCTCCCCTGGCACTACTTGAGACTGTGTCCCCTTGTTCTGTTGCCGATTCCTTGCGAGAAGAGACCAACCACGTTTAAAGGATGCAACCATTATAATGGGAACTGAGCTGTATCATTTAAAAAGAGTGCTTAACACTTTTTTTTTCAGCCTTTGAGTCTATTAACAAGGCCAAGTGCAGGATTCTGCACTTTGGCCACAACAACCCCAAGCAGTGCTACAGGCTGGGGACTGAGTGGCTGGAAAGCAGCCAGGAGGAAAGGGACCTGAGGGTGCTGATAGATAGTAAGCTGAAAATGAGCCAACAGTGTGCGCAGGTGGCCAAAAGAACCAATGGCATCCTGGCCTACATCAGGAACAGTGTGGCCAGTAGGACAAGGGAGGTTATTCTTCCCCTGTACTCAGCACTGGTCAGGCCACACCTTGAGTGCTGTGTGCAGTTCTGGGCTCCTCAATTCAAGAGAGATGTTGAGGTGCTGGAATGTGTCCAGAGAAGGGCAACAAAGCTGGTGAGGGGCCTGGAACACAGCCCTGTGAGGAGAGGCTGAGGGAGCTGGGCCTGTTTAGCCTGGAGAAGAGGAGGCTCAGGGGTGATCTTATTACTGTCTACAACTACCTGAAGGGGCATTGTAGCCAGGTGGGGGGTGGCCTCTTCTCCCAGGCAACCAGCAATAGAACAAGGGGACACAGTCTCAAGTTGTGCCAGGGTAGGTATAGGCTGGATATTAGGAAGAAGTTTTTTCACAGAGAGAGTGATTTGCCATTGGAATGGGCTGCCCAGGGAGGTGGTGGAGTCACCATCCCTGGAGGTGTTCAAGAAAAACCTGGCTGAGGCACTTAGTGCCATGGTCTAGCTGACTGGCTAAGGCTGGGTGCTAGGTTGGCCTCGATGATCTTGGAGGTCTCTTCCAACCTGGTTGATTCTATGATTCTATTTTTAAAATATCTACAGCCATATACAGAAATAGACAAGTTAAAAAGTAATACAGAAACACAACAGCCCTCCCAGAAACCTGAGTCCCCAGGAGGGGCTCACAACCACCATTCCACCTTCTCCCACCCCTCTACCTTATTCCAGACTTTGCCTTACATTCAAGGTGACTTTAGAGAATCAGCCACAGGGGATAGGAAGCAGAGGCACTAGTCACAGAGACAGCAGGTTAGGGAGAGAAGGGAGGCAGCCAAAGCCAGAGCAACTCTGTTATCTATGTTTGTGTTCTTGTTTTTATACATGCCAGCAAGCCTATGAGTGAAGTAGACATCACCATTGTTTCCTTTTCACAGCTTATCACCTAATTCCTCTCACTGAAATATCCCAGTTAGGCTCAAACTAGCATAACTATGAACTTAGAGGATCCCTCAGAAGGCTATATTGTGCAATGGTGCCTGTAACAGCAATTAAAAAGGAAGTACAAAGCAAATAGAAATACAACAGTCCCAACCAGTTTCAAATATGTTAGACAACAAAGTCTAATTTCATGCAGAAAATAAACACAACTTTTGTCATTAGTTTTTGAATCTTTTTCATCTATCTCAAAGAGTATCCAGGGAAATCTTAGCATGCATGTCTGTTGTGTTCTGCTCCCTTCTAGTTCTTCATGCATCCTGCTCTTAAGCAGAACACTATGCATAGCAAGTCACGACAAGTATAGTGGAAACTAAAGGAACAATTGCAGAACTCAAGAGTATAATGGGGCTTCATGCTCAGGAAATTAAATTTCATCCTTTCACCTGGGAGTAAGTTGAAACTGAATCTTAACTGAATGATGGGAAATTCAAGAAGTTTCTCACACCTTCCCATTTCCTTTAAAAAATAGTAATGCTATTTTCAATACCTATTTAATTGTCAGAGATTTGCCTTTTACATCCTGTTGCTACCAAATTACACCTTCTGTGTTTCATGATCATTGCAGGTTCTTTAAAGGAGTGAGAGTTTTCATCTGTACTTCAGACTCTTGGCCTGACTTGACCACAAAATATACATATCAATCTTTTAACAACATTTTGAATGGTTATCTCCTTTCTAACTCTAAGAACTTATTAAAATACCTCATTTTTTCTTATATTGCACTAAATCAAATGAAAAAGATTAGCTATCCAGGGTGGAAATTGCTAATATATTTCAGTAAACATTTTCTTCCAACTGGGCTAAAGCCCCCACTATTACTGTCACCTATTTGGTTGTAGATGGCTTTGCTCTTTGCCACATTATGCAATGTAGAGGTTTTCTTCCTGGTATAATTTCTGTGATAGTAGCTCACATGGTGCCGTGTTTAGAATTTGTGATGAAAACAGTGTCAATAACACACTGATACTTTAGTTATTGCTAAGCAGTCCTTCCATAGAGTCAAGGTCTTCTCTGATTATCATGCTACCTTCCCAGCTAGCAGACTAAAGGTGCACAGGAACTTGGGAAAGGACATAGCTAGGACAACTTACACCAACTGACTAAAGGGATATCCAACACCATTTGTCACACTTCATAACCAAAGCTGAGGGAAGAAGGAGGAAAAGTGAGTGATTGGAGCTGTGGCATTTATTTTCCCAAATAAACACTTCATGTGATAGAATTCTGGTTTCCTGGACATGGATGAATATCTGACTGCCAGTGAGAAGCAGTGAATGAATTCCTGATCATTACTTGCAAGCACAAGTTTTATTTTACCTGTTAAACTGTATTTATCTCAACCCATTAGTTGGCACAGTTTTACTCTTCAGATTCTTTTCCTCATCTTGCTGTAGGGAAAAGTGTGTGTGGCTGTGTGGGACTGAGATGCCAGCCAAGGTTAAACCACAATGAATAGGTCTCTAACCTTTCTTTTGGAGAGTAGGCTTTCGCTCATGAGCATGGTTAACCTCTGTTGCTAATCATTCTCTAAGTGGAATGTCGGAACCATCTGACATCTTTCAGGCTGAAAAAGCAGGGGTGATGGATTTGTAGGAATATTACTTCAAAGGCCTGTCAGAGACAGGGCAGGCTACTGAACTGTGACTCTAAATGCAGATTTTATTCAATTGCTTTCCCATTTGTCTGTCAGTAGATGCAAAGGACTATTTTGAACTCATAATGCCTCACTATTCATGTAAGAATGGACATAATGATAATGCCTCATAATACAAACTCTATCAAACAATTCACTGATTGAAGGAATAGAAAGCATAATTCTATCCACTACTACTAATAATCAGGAATAATGGCTAACAGTTTTTAGCAAGTAGATGCATCTTATGTGAAATAATTTAGATTACTTAAATTGTAAGGAGAAACTACAAGATTATTTTTACAAATGACACTGCATTAACACTTTTCAGAACTCTTTCCAGATAGGCTGAAATTAACAGCCTGGTGAGACCCCACCTGGAGCACTGCATCCAGTTCTGAAGCCCCCATTACAAGAAGGATGTGGAGATGCTGGAGCGTATCCAGAGAAGGGCCACGAGGATGCTCAGAGGGTTGGAGCAGCTCTGCTATGAGGACAGACTGAAAGAGTTGGGGCTGCTCAGTTTGGAGAAGAAGAGGCTCCGAGGTGACTTTCTTGTGGCCTTCCAGTATCTTAAGGGGGCCTACAAAAAAGCTGGAAAGGGACTTTTTAGGCTCTCAGGAAGTGACAGGATTAGGAGGAATGGAGCAAAGCTGGGGATGGGTAGGTTCAGACTGGACATGAGAGCCTGGAATGGGTTGCCTGGGGAGGTGGTTGAGGCTCCATCCCTGAAAGTATTTAAGGCCAGGCTGGATGAGGCTGTGTCCAGCCTGCTCTAGGGTAGGGTGTCCCTAGCCATTTTAGGGGCATTGGAACTAGCTGATCCTTGTGGTCCCTTCCAACCCTGACTGATTCTATGATTCTGTGCTTCTAGGATGCATCCTGTGCCAAAAGTAAGGCATACACTTGAATTTGTGTCTATTTGGAATGCCATTATGAATTCTTTCACATTTAAAAGTACACCTTTTTTCCTTCAAAAAGCCAATGCAAAAATCATTTAATGCCCTGTGAGGATACGAATAGGCACATGAAAGTAGGTTTGGTTATTTTGCTAGGGGGAACATAACCAAGTAAGCAAGATCTCCTATTCAAGAAGGCTTAACTGCTTGCCTTCAAATGGAATTCACACAGGATCTTTGACAAATTTTCTGTTCTTATTACTGAATTCTGTGAAAATTTGGCCTGACAGCTCTTTCATAATTAACAAGTTAGGAGGAACAGTACATTTAGCAGGCATTGCAAATAACTTCAGATAAATTACTTTGCTTATAGTGACTTGACAGATGAGGGTCTTGACATCAATAAAAGGAATGAGCCAG
Organism: Pogoniulus pusillus; assembly: GCF_015220805.1. Lineage (NCBI taxonomy): Eukaryota > Metazoa > Chordata > Aves > Piciformes > Lybiidae > Pogoniulus > Pogoniulus pusillus. The sequence continues at coordinate 34,689,181 of NC_087270.1, forward strand.
GCAAGTTTTGATGAGAAGGGTGGCTTTTGGTTAGAGCAGAGGTATTTGCTATGAATGTTAACAGATGATAACACTCCATTAAGTTCCAGTGAAATTCCATTATGTTCAATTACATTGGCTGAAGTATCAAGCAATCAGTCACTGAAAAGGAATACCAGGATCTGTTTTTCTGATAATAAATAACTTTTATGTATATTTGATGTTTATTTATTTACCTTTCTGCTTTTTGACAACAAAAAACAGATCTGCCTTTTCTTGTATGGAGTGCTATAGCTACAGGCCAGTTACAGCTTAATTTTACTCCAGTTCACTGTTTCCAACAAGCATTTTTTCCCCCTGTGGAAACATGCATGGGCTAAATCTACAAGAAAATGTGGCAACAGAAGAAATTATTTTAGCTCCAAGAGTTTTTAGTTGCTAGGTTAAAAAGCCACTTAGACTTGATGGCTATTTTGAAGTATGGAATTTGCTTACCCACTCTCAACAGAAATCCTGGTTTATGGATCAATAATGTATTTCACTACTCACAGGGCTTAATCAATTGCCACAGATTCTCCAGGCAGATTATGCTTTTGAGAATTTGTTCCTGTCAGCTCTTCCATTTTAATTTAAACTGAAGAATGAAATATGTCCTTTTCTTAACTGATAATGTGGGGTTTTTTTCCTTTCTTCTATCCTTATTTTTCTCTCAGTGACCAATCACTACACCTTCCCAGTGTGCCCTTCTGTCTAAACTGCCACACAGATTGCCATGCTATGCCCTGGATGATGTGTCACACTGTTTGTCTGCTCTGTTTCTTCATGCTCCTGGTTGCTCACACTCTGCAGGCTGTGTTTTATAGATGTGAGGTTGGCTGCAACTGTTCTGCCCCTGCTCATGCCTCATCAGCTGCTCTCACAAGAGCTGGTAGCTCCTGGTGGGTTTTTTGGCTTACTTGTCATTTCCCTACCTCATGAAAAGCCACTGTGTGCTGAGATCTGCCACTCCACTGTGGGCTGGGCTGGCCCTGGAGTAGCTCAGAAATTAAGCTTGCCAAGTATGTGCCCAAACAGGAGTTATAATCAACCCTCACCAGCAGTGAATAATGCCAAATCATTCTAAACTTTTCCACCCCAAGGAATGTAAGCTTATGTTAATCTGACCACATGATGCTTCTGAGGACCCAGTCACTTATCTGAGTAAAACTAAGTAGCAGGAAAATAGAATCAGACATATCAATGTTTTCATTATGTTCTGAACTAGCTTTGGACATGAGAAGAAATTTGATTAAGTAAGCAGTAGCAGGATAATGTCCTCTCATCATAGATGATGACACAGAACAAACTTTTTCACAATTTGTGGAAAAAAACATCATACTGTGAATAGAAAGGCCAAAAGAAGAGTTTGTGGTGTTCTGTGGCCTGATACCCTGCAAGAAAAGAAGGAGTTAAAGAACTTTTGCTTTCTTCATGTAATGTACCTGCATTCCTGTTAGGAGATTGTAGGTTTGTGCCCCTGGGACCAGAGTGTGAATGTGATCTTTGAGCCTTAGTTGCATCAATATGAATAATGGGATGTTACCAGGAGGCTGCCTACTGTAGTGCAGCCCTCTGATTACTATCCCTTATTAGTTATACAGGCAGGGAATGATGAGATTAATAACAGAGGGCTAAAAGCTATCAAAAGGGACTTTAAGACACTGGGGAAAGCAGTTGAGGGAGCAGGGGCACAGGTAATCTTTTCCTCTATACCCTTAGTCACAGGCTGGAATACAGAGAAGAATAGGAAAGCATATTTAATGAACAAGTGGCTCAGAGGTTGGTGCATCCAACATAACTTTGGATTCTTTGATATTGGGGAACTTCATCTTGCCACAGGTCTGCAATCAGCAGATGGGACACAACTATCACAGAAGGGGAGAAGGACCCTGGCACATAAGCTGGCTGGGCTTGTTGAGAGGGCTTTAAACTAGAATGGAAGGGGGAGGGGGTTAAGCATGACAGCACCAGAGATAAATCAAAGGGAATTGAGGAAGGTAGGCTAGAGCTAGGAGTAAAAGCAGCAGCCCAGCTGAAGTGCATGTACACTAATGCACGCAGTATGGGTAACAAACAAGAGGAGCTGGAAGCTCTGGTGCTGGAGGGAAACTATGATATTGTCGCCATCACTGAAACGTGGTGGGATAGCTCACATGATTGGTGTGCTGTAATCAATGGCTACAGACTCTTCAGGAGAGACAGGCAAGGGAGAAAGGGCGGGGGAGTGGCTCTGTACATTAGGGATGCTCTAGATGTGGTGGAGGTAGAAATCAAAGATGATCAAGTTGAGTCATTATGGGTGAGACTTAAGGCGAAGGCCAACAAGGCTGATATCCTGGTTGGAGTCTGTTACAGACCACCCAACCAGGAAGAAGAGGTTGATTTATTACTCTTTAAGCAACTGGAGGCTGCCTCAAGATCACCTGCCCTTGTTCTGGTGGGCGACTTTAACCTACCAGACATCTGCTGGGACTTAAACACTGCAGAGAAGAAGCAGTCTAGAAGGTTTCTGCAATGTGTGGAAGACAACTTCCTATCCCAGCTGTTACGTGAGCCTACCAGGGGGGCAGCCCTGCTTGACCTGCTGCTCACAAATCGAGAGGGGCTGGTAGGGGATGTGGTGGTTGGAGGCTGCCTGGGGTCCAGTGACCATGAAATTATAGAGTTTTCAATACGTGGAGCCAGAAAACTACAGACCTGTGAGCCTGACCTCAGTGCCAGGCAAGGTGATGGAACAGGTCATCTTGGGTGCCATCACAAAGCACCTACAGGATAGCCAAGGGATCAGGCCCAGCCAGCATGGGTTTAGGAAGGGCAGGTCCTGCCTCACCAACCTGATCTCCTTTTATGATCAGGTTACCCGTCTGGTGAATGTGGGGAAGGCTGTGGATGTAGTCTACTTGGACTTCAGCAAAGCCTTTGACACTGTCTGCCACAAGAAGCTCCTAGCCAAGCTGGCAGCTCATGGTTTGGACAGATTCACTCTGTGCTGGATCAAGAACTGGCTGGATGGCAGAGCTCAGAGAGTGGTGGTGAATGGTGCCACGTCCAGCTGGCAGCCAGTCACAAGTGGTGTTCCCCAAGGATCAGTGCTGGGCCCAGTCCTGTTCAATATCTTTATTGATGATCTGGACGAGGGCATTGAGTCCAGCATCAGTAAGTTTGCAGATGACACCAAGCTAGGAGCAGGTGTTGATCTGTTGGAAGGTAGGAGAGCCCTGCAGAGGGACCTGGACAGGCTGGATGGGTGGGCAGAGGCCAATGGGATGAGATTTAACAAGGCCAAGTGCAGGGTTCTGCACTTTGGCCACAACAACCCCAAGCAGCACTATAGGCTGGGAACAGAGTGGCTGGAGAGCAGCCAGGAGGAAAGGGACCTGGGGGTGCTGATAGATAGTAAGCTGAAGATGAGCCAGCAGTGTGCCCAGGTGGCCAAGAGAGCCAATGGCATCCTGGCCTGCATCAGGAACAGTGTGGCCAGTAGGACAAGGGAGGTTATTCTTCCCCTGTACTCAGCACTGGTCAGGCCACACCTTGAGTACTGTGTCCAGTTCTGGGCCCCTCAATTCAAGAAAGATGTTGAGGTGCTGGAACATGTCCAGAGAAGGGCAACAAAGCTGGTGAGGGGCCTGGAGCACAAATCCTATGAGGAGAGGCTGAGGGAGCTGGGCCTGTTTAGCCTGGAGAAGAGGAGGCTCAGGGGTGATCTTATTACTGTCTACAACTACCTGAAGGGACATTGTAGCCAGGTGGGGGTTGGTCTCTTCTCCCAGGTAACCAGCAATAGAACAAGGGGACACAGTCTCAAGTTGTGCCAGGGTAGGTATAGGCTGGATGTTAGGAAGAAGTTTTTCACAGAGAGAGTGATTTCCCATTGGAATGGGCTGCCCAGGGAGGTGGTGGAGGCACCGTCCCTGGGGGTCTTCAAGAAAAGACTGGATGAGGCACTCAGTGCCATGGTCTAGTTGACTGGCTAGGGCTGGGTGATAGGTTGGACTCGATGATCTTGGAGGTCTCTTCCAACCTGGTTGATTCTATTCTATGATTCTATTCTATTCTAATGGGTTTATTCGTTGCAACTGTCCCCAAACTATTGTTTCTGGCAAATGTAAAGGTCAATAGACTTCCAACACTTTGCTTTATCCAGCTCTCACACCTGCCTCTGAAGCAGGATTCCTCACTTCACAGCTTTTTAGAGTTAACAAAATGGTCCCTGTTCACTTAGCATCTTCCTGACAAGAGCACAGCAGGAGAGGAGAAAAAATTCTTCGTGAGTTTTTCACACACTAACTGTAACAGAAAAAAAAAGAGGAAGGGACCCTTTGAAGGCTCTAATTGCCACTACCTGCAGAGCAGCACCTATTTCTAGCTTCTATCAATAGAATCACAGAATCATAGAGTGGTTTAGGTTGGAAGGGACCTTAAAGATCATCCAGTTCCAACCCCCCAGCATAGGCAGGGACACCTGCCACTAGAACAGGTTGCTCAAGGCCTCATCCAACCTGGCCTTGAACACCTCCAGGGAGGGAGCAGCCACAACCTTCCTGGGCAACCTGTGCCAGTGTCTCACCACCCTCACTGGAAAGAACTTCTTCCTAACATCTAGTTTGAATCTCCCCTTTGTCAGTTTAAACCCATTCCCCCTTGTCCTGTCATTACAAGACCTTGTAAATAGTCCCTCCCCAGCCTTCCTATAGGTCCCCTTCAGATACTGGAAGGCCACTATAAGGTCTCCTTGAAGCCTTCTCTTCACCAGGCTGAAGAGCCCTAACTCTTGTAGCCTGTCCTCATAGCAGAGCTGCTCCAGCCCTCTGAGCATCTCTGTGGCCCTCCTCTAGACTTGCTCCAACAGTTCAATGTCCTTCTTGTGTTGAGGGCTCCAGAACTGCACACAGTACTCCAGATGGGGTCTGACAAGAGCAGAATAAAGAGGGGGAATCCCTTCTCTTGCCCTGCTGGCCACACTTCTCTTGCTGCAGCCCAGCACACAGCTGCTGTCTGGGCTGCATGTGCACACTGCCAGCTCATGTTGAGCTTTTCATCAACCCAGACCCCCAGCTCCTTTTCCTCAGGGCTGCTCTCAGCCATTCCATACCGAGCCTGTATCTGTGCTTGGGATTTCACTGCCAAGTGTGAGGTGCAGGACCCTACACTTGGCCTTGTTGAATGTCATGAAGTTGGCCTGGGCCCACCTCTCCAGCCTGTCCAGGTCCCTCTGGATGGCATCCCTGCCCTCTAGCAAGTCGACTGTGCCACACAGCTTGGTATCATCTGCAGACTTGCTGAGGGTGCACTGATTCCTCTGTCCATATCACTGACAAAGATGTTAACCAGCACTGGAGCCAGCACTGACCCCTGAGGGGCACCACTTGTCACTGGTCTCCAGGTGGACATTGTGCTGTCGATCACCACTCTCTGCATGTCACCATCCAGCCATTCCTTACCCAGCAGTACTCCACCCATCAAGTCATGTTTTTCCAGTGTGGTGACCAGGATGTCATTTAGGACAGTGTCAAATGCCTTACACTCAGGTCCAGGTAGATGATGTCAGTTGCCCTTCCCTTGTCCACTGCTACTGTGACTTCATCATAAAAGCCATTAAATGTGTCAGGCATGATCTGCCCTTAGTGAAGCCATTGCTGGGTACCACCAATCACCACCTCAGCTTTTTTTTAACATTTGCCTTAGCAGAATCTTCTGGAGGATCTGCTCCATGATCTTGCCAGGCACAGAGGTGAGTCTGGCCTGTAGTTCCAGGGGTCATTCTTCTTTCCCTCATTGAAGATGGGCATTATGTTTGCCCTTTTCTAGTCAGCAGGAACCTCATCAGTCTGCCATGGCCTTCCAAATATGGTGGACAATGGTTTAGCAACCTCATCTGCCAGTTCCCTCAGGACCCATGGGTGGATCTCATCAGGCCCCATGGACTTGTGTACATTCAGATTCTTTCACAATCCACATATACCTTTGAAATTATTTATAGTTCACCTGAACCAATCTTTATAACCTATCCATGCCAAACTTTGTTCCTTACCATTTCCTCAGTCAACCTTATGACTCATTTGAAACAAATTTGATTCATCCTCTCTGCATTACTCTCAGCACTCTGTCAAGGCAGGTAAATTACACACAAACTCTAATAAGCCAAGATGTCTGTCAAAAAACTACACAATTCACTTCCTACTCCCAAGGGACAGTGGGAAGTAACCTGGCATCTTGTTGAAAACAGGACTGCAAGGGAAGACTTGTAAAGCCTGTTGTAGAGCATGGAATTTCTGTTTGAACTATGACAGTACTGGGACTGGGAAAAGGAACATGCTTGATTCCTCTATTTCTGCTTTCTGTAGCTTCCAAAACATGTTTCCCCAAAGCCTGGTGTATGTATGTGGGTTTTATTCACCTTTCAAGATCTGTTTTGAAACAGCAGTGTGATACAGAGCCATTTAAAGGCTCTTCAGTATAGATAAAGATGACCTGTGCTGTCTCAAGAGTGAGATGAGTATTTAGAGAAATGGAGTTATGCTGTTTGGTACTACACACAGAAGTGACTGTCACTGTGGGAGAACAATTCCTGTAAAATTAATTACCATCTTGCACACCCCAAACCTCAGAGGCATCAGTAGAAAGAACAGCTAAGCTCCTTATATTCAATTACTCAACAGAAAGTGGAAATTAACTGCATGCATGCCTCTTATCTGGGTCATTCTCTTCATTCCTGCTAGTCTGCTGTTCTGGGCAACAACTCAGTTTGCCTCCTTGAAGACACCTCCTTGAAGCCACTGACTGAGTCTTTGCAATCTCAGAAATCAGGATTATCTTTTAACCAGTAACCTTTAACATACCTGTGGAGCAGTTACCTGCTCTGGGACACACTGCAATTACAACAATGATCTTGCATTTAAATAAGGTAATTTTGTACTACCCAGATCATTATTGCATTTTACACATGTATTACCTACATTTAATATCCAAATCTATATATTCATATTGTATGCATTACACAGGAACTAATTTATGTCTTATGCATATATATAATACATAGTTAGTTATGTCCTGTGTTTATATATGCATTCCATATGTTGTATATATATTGATAGATACCCTTTTAAAATTGACTTATTTATTTTCTGGACTTTTAGCATAGAATCATAGAATGCTCTGGGTTGGAGAAGACCTCCAAAGCTCCTACTCCCTCTGAAGTCTTCAGTGGCATTCTCAATCAGATCAGGTTGCTCAGAGCCCTCTTGAGCTTGATCTTAAATATGTTCAGGGATAAGGCCCCAAGCGCTTCCCTGGGCAACCTGTTCTAGTGTTCCACCACCCTCATGGTAAAGAACTTGTTCCTAACATCTAATCTCAATCTGCTCTTCTCTAGTTTGAAACCACTGTCCTCATCCTATCACCTCAGGTCTTAGTAAACAGTCTCTCTCTACCCTTCTTGTAGGCTCCCTTCAGGTATTGGAAGGTCACCATTAGGTCTCCCTGGAGGCTTCTCTTCTCCAGGCTGAACCCCAGATCCCTCAGCTTGTCTTTGTAGCAGAGGTGCTCCAACCCTCTGATCATTTCCACGGCCTTCCTAAGGACCCAATCAATCAGGTCCGTGTCCTTCCAGTACTGAGAGCTCTGGATCTGGATGCTTACTGCAGGTGAGGTCTCACCAGAGCAGAGCAAAGTGGCAGAATCACCTCTATGGGGCATTGTAGCTCCCAGGCAACCAGCAATAGAACAAGGGGACACAGTCTCAAGTTGTGCCAGGGTAGGTATAGGCTGGATATTAGGAAGAAGTTCTTCACAGAGAGAGTGATTGGCATTGGAATGGGCTGCCCAGGGAGGTGGTGGCGGCACCGTCCCTGGGGGTCTTCAAGAAAAGACTGGCTGAGGCACTCAGTGCCATGGTCTGGTTGATTGGATAGGGCTGGGTGATAGGTTGGAGTGGATGATCTTGGAGGTCTCTTCCAACCTGGTTGATTCTATGATTCTATGGATCTGCTGACCACACATCTTTTGATGCAGGCTAGGGTGTGATTTGCCTTCTGGGCTGCAAGCATACAGTGTCTGCTTATGTCCAGCTTCTCATCTGTCAACACCCCAAGTCCTCTTCCACAGGGATGCTTTCTATGACCTCATTTCCCAGTCTGTATTGATAGTGAGTCTATTCTGTCCCAGATGCAGAACCTTGCATTTACTCATGTTGAACCTCATGAGGCTCACCTGGACCCACCTGTGAAACTTGTCTAGGTCCCTCTGGATGATATCCCATCCCTCTAGCTTACCAACAACACCACTCAGCTTGCTGTCATCTGCACATTTGTTGATGGTGCACTCAATCCCACTGTCTGTATCACTGATAAAAATATCAAACAGTACAGATCCCAGTATGGACCTCTGAAGGACTCCACTTGCCACTGCTTTCCATATGCACTTCAAGCCATTGAGCAGTGCCCTCTGGATGCAACCATCCAAGCAGTTCCTGAACAGTCCACCCATCATGTCCATGTCTCTTCATCTTGGTGAGTAGGATATCTTGAGGGACAGTGTCAAAAGGCCTTGCAGAATTCCAGGTACATTATATCCATGTTTACATTTTTATCTGTGTATTTAGAGACTGCATTTAGTAATGGCAGAACAAATAAAAAATTGGATTTGATATCATGCATTTTTTTTCCATTTTTCATTATCATTTGCATTATCATGCTGATTTACATTATCATTCTGATATTTAATTTGAATATCAATAAAAGACTGTGGCAGATGACAAGAGTTTCAAGTAAGTTTTAATTTTCTGTCTTCTTCTCAGGTTTTATTTGCTTAATTTTGTAGTTAAGCCTCAATAGCTAAGAAAACAAGACAGCACTAGGAGAAATAAGGCAAACAGTTTTAGCATTTAATAATAATCCATTTCAGAAAAAAACAAAAGGTGATCTGTTTGGAATCCTGAATTGTGTAAATTGCTAGTGGTGGCTCCACACAGCACAGTGCAGGTCTATTAAACAGTGTATAACATACAGCCAAACCCAAACCTCCCACACCATGCCTTGTAATTTAACAAAAGTTGAAGACAGACATTTCTTCCCACTGTTTCTTCCTTCCTGCCCAAGTAAGCTTGCTCCCCACTAGTTTACTCGGTCTCATTTTAAATTATTCTAACAATGAGGCTTCCACTATTTCCATCAGGAAGTGTAATCATAGATGACAACCTGACATTCACGTTATACTCTAGTCCCTAGATGACACAGTTCAGTGTAATGTGACATAAGATTTATTGTGAGGGACTCTAAAATTTGACAGGCTCCAGCACAATGTTATGTGTCATGACTGAGTGATCTGAACAATTTGTAACAAAATGCTATAGCTATAGAGATAGCTGAAAACCTTTGGAAAATAAAATAATGAAATAAAACAAAATAAACCAAAACAAAACCAAATAAATGTACCAATTTTACATGTGGTACATTGATGAGTATTGGCAAACACTCCTGTTGCCATTTAGATGTTGTCTACTGGGCTCTAGGCAGGATGAACAGAAATGGCAAAAGTTAAAGCTTAAATTTTGAATACTAAGAGACTAAAGGTTGGATTGTGAAACATGTTTGATCTCAGAGAGATGAAAAGAAGAATCTAACTGCATTTTCAAAAGATGCCTGCATGTTCAACTGTGTATTCAGGAGCTCACTGACTTTAAAAATCCAGGTCTTATATTTTAATAGCAAGTGTTTGTAGAGATTTTAATTGCTGGCTGTCCAAATCTATATATCAACGCTAGGAAGAGGCTGTAGAGATGGAGAAAGATGTCACTGGCCTCCTGACAGCAGTGCTGGTAGGATACTAGAACTGATCAAGGGGAAACTTCTTTACTGTAAGGGTGACAGAGAACTGGAACAGACTCCCCAGGGAGGTCGTGGAGTCTCCTTCTCTGGAGCCTTTCAAGGCCTGTCTGGATGTGTTCCTCTGTGACCTGCATTAGATAGTATTGTCCTACTCCAGCAGGGGGGTTGGACTCGATGATCTCTTCGGATCCCTTCCAACCCCTAACATCCTATGATCAGTGGGTTTAGGTATGACCATATTGTAATCAATTGCTATGAGCAAACAATAGGAGAAACTGAGCAGCCAGGAAACCAGTAGAGAGAAAACAAACATAGTTGACACAAGTGGGCTAGTGTTATAAATGTACTAGTTAAAATGAACAAGCTTTGCATAAGGATCTGATGAAGACACTAATGTAGTAATGCATGCTGAAGCATACAGCTAATGAGCTACAATTTGGAAACTGTGAATCAGAAGATACTATTTTTGCACAGGACTAATGTTATGACAAATGACAGCTCTTGTAGTCATCTAATCTAATGCCTACAAACCCATGTTTTCCTCTCCAGTCTCCTCTGCAGTTTTGTCTCTCTTGTACTTTGGTACCCAATTGTCTATTGTGTCTAAAGGGTCTGCATTGATTGGGGTCTCAGACTATGAATAGGATCTGTCTTGCCCTCATGGTCTGTGAATCACTTCTTCCACTTGAACAACCCATTCACATGGAAAAAAGTAATTGTGGCTTTTCACAGAAAATGAAGCATAACAACTTTTTTTTTTTTTTTCCAGGTCACAGCCACTCTGCATGGATCTTAGTGGTTCAATTATTTATCAGAATATATATTCTTGCAATTTGCAACTTCACACTCTTGCAACTAGACTTTTCCTCAGTTGCCAGAAGTTCAAGTGCCTTCCTGATTTTATGCTGCCCCAAAAGACTGTAAATGTCAGTTCTAACACCCAAAACCACTCAAGGTGGCGGTCTCAGCAGAGCAGAGCAGAGAGGCAGAATCACCTTCCTAAACCTGCTGGCCACACTTCTTTTGATGCAGCCCAGGGTTTGGTTGGCCTTCTGGGCCATGAACATACATTGACACTTCATATCCATCTTCTCATATACCATACCTCATGTCCTTTTCCACATGGTTACTCTCAACACATTTGTACCCCAATCTGTATTGATACTGGTGCAGGACCCAGGTGCAGGACCTTGCACTCAGCCTTGTTGAACCTCATGAGGTTAACTCAAGCCAAGTCCTCAAGTTTGTCCATGTTCTGCTGGATGGCATCCCGTCTCTTAGGCATGTCAACTGCACAACTCTGATTCATGTTGACTAAACTTGCTGAGGGTGTTCTCAATCCTATTGTCTGTATCACTGAAGATATCAAACTATTCCCAGGTGTTAAAGTCTGGTCCCAGTGCAGACCCCTGAGTGACCTCTTGTCACTAATATCCACCTGGACACTGAGCCATTAACCATTACCCTCTGGATATACCTATCCAACTAATTCCTCATCCATTGAACAGTCCAGCATTATCATCAGTTTTCTTCTTCATTCTAATACTTACTGCTTAAAAGGTTGCTGAATAACTGCATTAGGACAAATAGGGAATCTTAATACTTTCTTTTAATTAATGCATTTATCTTAGTGTTACTTAATTGCTGATATTAAGGGGAACAAAATATTGTATTTCTCTCATCCTCTTGCCCCCTCCTTTTTATGTAAATTGTCTTTGTTGCACCCTCTTGTACTCCTGAAAATTACTGCATATAAATTTACTTCCATCACTAATCATAGTTCTGACTGCTCATGCCTCACTTAGAACATCCTCTACCTGAATAATTATATGAGGTCAGAACCATTGCTTGGAGCTTGCCTAAGGCATTGCATCTCTAACATGGAGAATTGCCTGAGCCCTAGTTTTACTGCAGTGCACATTCTCACTGCTGAACAGAGCATGTATTTGCTCAGCCACATTCCTCCATTCAGCCACTACAATATTCAAAAGCCCAGAGGTTGCTTTCACCCACTGTTTTTCCATTGTCTGAGTTACTCTTTCACACTTTTTTCCATTTCACTATTTTTTTAAACAATGCATGAGATGGCAGATATTGTTTTAAATAACATTTTCTATTGTACTCCAGCTCTGCTTAGGTCAATAATCTATCAAGGTTCTGAGTGCTCTCGGCTTCTTTTTGAGTCATAGAATCATAGAATCATAGAATCAACCAGGTTGGAAGAGACCTCCAAGATCATCCAGTCCAACCTAGCACCCAGCCCTATCCAATCAACTAGACCATGGCACTAAGTGCCTCAGCCAGGCTTTTCTTGAAGACCCCCAGGGACGGTACCTCCACCACCTCCCTAGGCAGCCCATTCCAATGGGAAATCACTCTCTCTGGGAAGAACTTCCTCCTAATATCCAGCCTATACCTACCCTGGCACAACTTGAGACTGTGTCCCCTTGTTCTGTTGCTGGTTGCCTGGGAGAAGAGGCCACCCCCCACCTGGCTACAATGCCCCTTCAGGTAGTTGTAGACAGCAATAAGATCACCCCTGAGCCTCCTCCAGGCTAAACAATCCCAACTTCCTCAGCCTCTCCTCATAGGCTTGTGCTCTCACCAGCCTCGTTGCCCTTCTCTGGACACACTCAAGCATCTCAATGTCCCTCCTAAACTGGGGGGCCCAGAACTGAACACAGTACTCAAGGTGTGGTCTAACCAGTGCAGAGTACAGGGGCAGAATGACTCCCTGCTCCTGCTGATCACACCATTGCTGATGCAGGCCAGGATGCCACTGGCTCTCTTGGCCACCTGGGCACACTGCTGGCTCATGTTCAGGCAGGTATCAATCAGCACCCCCATATCCCTTTCTGTTTGGCTGCTCTCCAGCCACTCCGACCCCAGCCTGTATCTTTCACAACACTTTTGCAAGATTCATCAATCTCTGAAAACATGCTATGAGAAATAAACCAAGCAAACCAGAAATTGCATATATCTGGGAAGAGAATAGAGCTCATAGGGAATGGCTCATAAAGTTAAGATTTGAGACTTGACATAAGCAATCTGAAAATCTATGGTGTACTTAAGTACATGAAAAAGTGGTCTGTGTCAGCAAGCTTTGCTGTTTAAGGAAATGACAGAAGGGAGTCATAAAGTTTGCAAAATGCTACTGAAAAGGAAAGCAGCCCCTGGTGCCATGCAGATAACTGATGTTTAAAGAACTATTAACTCTTATGTTCTAGATTGGAGCCTTAATAGGGAATTTGACAAATGCAGATTATTAATAATGAAAATACATTTTCATGTTTATACATTCTTTCAGCTAAGGATCTCTAGGTTTCATGTTCCCTGTGCAGTGAAGCTTCCAAATACATTAGTAATACAAGTACATAATTGAATGATCTTCATGTTACGCTTGTATTTTATTGGTAGTAATAATAATGTCAGAACTGCAGAATTACAGAATAGTAGGGATTCAAAAGCACCTCTGGGGATCATCTTGTTCAACGCTTCTGCAGGTTCACATAGAGCAGTTTGCATAGGTTTGAGTCCAGGCAGGTTTTGAGAGTCTCCAGAGAAAAGAGACTGAGCAACACCTCTGGACAGTCTGTTCCATTGTTCCCTCAAAGAAAAGATGTTCTCTCTCTGTTCTGATGGAACTTTCAGTGTTTCAGTTTGTGACTGTTGCCCCTTGTTCTGTCACTGAGAATCAGTGAAAAGAGTCTGATGCTGCTTCCTTTAGATATTAATAAACATTGAGAAGATCCCTTCTAAGCTCTCTCTTCTCCAGGCTAGAAACCTCCAGGTGTCTCAGACTTGTAAGAGATGCTCCAGTTCCCTCATCATCTTTGTAGCACTCTCTGGCACAGTAAACCCTTATTGAATTAACTTAGATTCAGGTCTGCTCAACAGTCCAGGCTGTCCAGGTGACGGTAAATTGGCAGCACAGCCTACTGGCACATCAGCCATTCCTCCCAGCTTTGTGTCATAGCAAACTTAGTGAGGGTACACTGTGTCCATTCATCCACATCGTTAAGATGTTGAACAAGACTGGACTCAGTACTGACTCTAGAAAACACTATCTTGGTCTGGATCAGGAGCACTGTGGCCACTAGGACAAGGGAGGTTATTCTTTCCCTGTACGCAACACTGGTCAGGCCACACCTTAAGTACTGCATCCTGTTCTGGGCTTCTCAACTCAAGAGAGATGTTGAGATCCTAGAATGTATCCAGAAAAGGTTGACAAAGCTGGTGAGAGGCCTGGGACACAGCCCTGTGAGAAGAGGCTGGGGGAACTGGGGTTGTTCATTCTGGAGAAAAGGAGGCTCAGGGGTGACCTCATTGCTGTCTACAACTACCTGAAGGGAGGCTGTAGCCAGGTGGGGGTTGGTCTCTTCTCCCAGGCAGCCAGCAATAGAACAAGGGGACACAGTCTCAAGTTGTGCCAGGGGAAGTCTAGGCTGGATGTTAGGAGGAAGTTCTTCTTAGAGAGAGTGATTTGACATTGGGATGGACTGCCCAGGGAGGTGGTGGAATCACCATCATTGGGCGTGTTGAAGAAAAGACTGGATGAGACACTTAGTGCCATGGCGTAGTTGATTGGCTAGAGCTGGGTGCTAGGTAGTCTGGATGACCTTGGAGGTCTCTTCCAACCTGTTTGATTGTATGATTCTGTGTACTAGTCTCTGTGCTGTTGATGACAACCCTAATGATCATACATTTAAGTATTTCAATTTTTTCCTAAGTGAATACTATGCTTTACAAATGATTTCCTAGAAATATTCAAACATCTGTAAACCTGGCTGGGATACTGTTAAACTGCTTTAAGAAGATGTGATATATTGGGTCATTTATGTTGCTGATCGTTTTGGTTACAAATTTCCTTCCTCTGTACAAAAGGTTCATCAGACACACCTTTGTCAATTAGTCACTCTTCCCAGCGAAAGAAAATGTGGCACTTACTCAGAAGTCACTCCACCTACCTAAATATCCATTTCTCAAGCCCAAGTCTTTCTATGATAGCAGAGAAAGCCTAAGCAGTCAGTGAAACTTTAAGCTTTAGAGAATTACAGAAAGGGAGATGAAATTTGCCCTAATTTTCCAGTTAATTTGTAGCAAAATGAAGCACATTATATTTTTTTCCCCTCTAAATGATATCACAAGACAGAATACTATAAATAAGGACAAAAATAATTTGGAATGTGGAATTTTATTATGGCTTGTAGAATTCTTGTATGAGAAAGTGCAGTTCCTAAGATTTTACTCAAAGAAATGAGCCATTACATATCTACTTTACAATGATTGTATTTCAAGGCAGCTCTGCTAAAGTCTTAATCTTTGGCTGCATACAAGGAAGCTTTTGAAAAGTCATGGAGCTGCCATACAGACCCAAACTATCTGATTCTAACAGTTGCAGATGCGACTGCTGCCTCTTTCATAACAAAAGTTCCACTGTTGACACATCACACCCTCTCATTTGGCATAGAGGATTTTGTATGGAATTCATGCAACTTCAAGCTCAGACTTCCTAATTCTTCAAGTTATGCTGCTCTGTTATGGAGAGAGGAGATTACTGCCACAAATGTTAGCAATAACAAAATCATACAGCTTTTACCAAATTGCAAGAAAACCAAGGGAAGCTCTTCCCTTTTCCCTGTAAAAATACATCCTGAGCCGATTTTTAGGTCAAGAAATCTCCTGTGTTCAATAGATTTTTTTCCTAAGATTTCTCTAAACTTACATTGCATATTCTACATTACGAAATTTCTGAGTGTATAAAATGTTATTTATTGGACTAAAGACAATTTTTAAACTAACATAGCATGTAACTACAAATACATACTTATGCCAGTGTATGCCAAGGGAGGTGTAGGCTGGATGTTAGGAGGAAGCTCTCGCCAGAGAGAGTGATTGACATTGGAATGGGCTGCCCTGGGAGGTGGTGGAGTCACCATCCCTGGAAGTGTTCAAGAAAAGCCTGGATGAGGCACTTAGTGCCATGGTCTAGTTGACTGGACAGGGCTGTGTGCTAGGTTGGCCTGGATGATCTTGGAGGTCTCTTCCAACCTGGTTGATGCTATGATTCTATCAGGGCGGACCAGTGTTATCAGAAAATCTACATGAACAGAACATTAGGGCATGTTTTTTTTTTTACACATTAGGGCATGTTTTTTAAAACCCCTTTGAGATTCAGTACAATTTATTTCTAATTGGATGTGTGCTGTGTAAGTACACATAAATTTTGCAAATGTCTTGAGCATGCCAAATATTCTTGTTTTAATTATAATAAATAAGACTGATGGCTTGAAAGAGTGAAATTGTAATGTTAAATTCAATTTAATTGTAAACTGAAATCACCAAGAGACATTAGATCTTTCTTAGGGAAAAGCAAATGAAATATCATGTACCACAGAACTGCAGAGACTAACAAGAGGATTCTAAAATCTGTGCAAGACAGCAGAAGAAAATAAGAGTTTGGAAAGAAGCAGAGAATAGTTTAGCATGAATATTCAATGGTCAAGATTTTATTTTTCTAAATTCTATGACATACAAATATTGTTGCAGCTGAAATAACTTTCAGAAATCTGTGCTGTGTTACAAGATGGAAAATTTACTTGAGAAAATGAAGCAAAACATCAAGTGAAAAAAAGAAATCCTTCTCCCATAGCTCAGAGTACTACAGTTATACACACTGGAGATGGGGGCAAATTCAAGAGTTTGGTGACTTCTTTTTTTCTCAGTAGAAAGACTTCTGTCTCCTGAGGGATAATAAATTATCTCTAAGCTTTCAAGATAAGGATAGTATATACTTATCAATAAAGAGTGGTTTATTCATATGTTTTCAAATATCTTACCTGCTTTTAGAAGAGTTCTGCTATGATGTCTAAAGGGAGGTACTCCTTCCCCTCTATTCTGCCCTGGTGATACCTCATCTTGAATCAATTTTGGACTCCCCAGTTTAAGAAGGACAGGGATCTGCTGGATAGGGTTTAGCAGTGGGCTATGAGGATGATTAGGGGACAGGAGGGCATGCATTATGAGGAGGAGATGAAGGACTTGGGACTTTTTAGTCTGGAGAAAAGAAGACTGAGAGGGGATTCAATTTTCCATGCGTGAGCTCTGTTTGTAAAAAACCTCTAAATATTTGAAGTTGTTTATTTTTTGTTGTGATTTGTCTGCTTCTACTAGTGATCATGCTTGATATTTCAAGATAGGGCCAAGGGCTGGTATGCAGATAAAAATCACTGCCACATCCTAAGCATTACATGGGAGGTGCAGAGTGAAAGTGAGAAATGGACAGGACCGGTCAACTATACATATATTTATACACACACATATACATATACAACTATACACATAATTTTCAACACCAAGCTGAAGCATCATGGTCAATTTCTCTTCTGCAATGGCATGATTCATAGGTGAACTCTGTCCATAATGCCTTCAGTTCCGACGTGTGCTTTCCAAATCCAGTTCCAGGATTCAGCTCCTGAATCTGGTTCCTGCCTGCCGCTGAATCCAGCCTGGGACTTCCCTGGTACTTACCATAGCATCAGTAGTGATGGAGTCATCAAGAAGATTCAATTCAATATTGAGTTTGTATATATATAGTTATTATTTTCATTAAAGTAGATTTAGTTTTCTTCTCCAATCCTCTTTTGTGGAGGAAGAGGGCTTAATAGAGAGTGTCTACTATTTGTTCAGTGGCAGCCCAGCCCTAGCCCTTGACAATGTTGAAAAACACTTGCTGTACGCAAAGAAATAAGAGTGAAGAACAAAGAGCTGGTTTACTTATTTGTCTAGAGAAGCTATTTTCAAAATCCAAGAAGTAATACAATGAATTAGATCTCACATAAAAGCTATTTAAATAATTCTCTAGAACTGCAGAGTGGGAACATACTGAATTCCAGGGTAGAGTGAAAAATGTTTTTAAATTCTCCAGGTGCATTCCCTCAGGACATATATGCAATCTCCTTTGCAGTTTTAAAAATGTAATGTTCCCAAATGCATTGCAAATGTTGATTGTTCACAGCTTTCTAGGAGAAATCTTGTGTCTATCTTCTCCCTCCAAAGCCATAAAAGGGATGTTGAGTTGGCCTCTCTTCTAGGGCTCGTGGGAGAGACACTGGACTGGCACCAAGGTGATGCACCAATGGTCAATCCGTTTATTGAAACTCAGTGTGAACCTATATAGTGGAGTTCAGTAGAGGAGTGTGTACTTTTGATAGACTTACAAATCACAGATGGGCTGTCCACACACACACAGGCAGTCCTGACCAACTACCCCCCTTTGCAAGAACTTAGCCATAACATTGTTTGTTCCCAGGACTGAGCACCTTCTTGCACAGCTCAGAACTCCCTCAACTTCTCTACCAGCCTCCCAAGGCCACCCATGTGCATCTGTGCCTCCTTATCAGTTCAGTTACTCAATCCTGCTTACTCTCCTTATTTTCTCAGATTATTCAGTTCTGCCCAAACCCTGGCAATGGGAGAATAACCAAATTTTGCAAGGTGCAAAGTGACAGACTTCACAAATAGAATGCAGAATGTGGAAAGACCTCTTCTGCATCTATAAGAACCATAACTGGGGCCATTAACTTCTGTAAAACTTTTAATTATGCTGCCAGTAAGATAGACCTCAGCTTTGCTATGGGATGGTGTGTTTCCCATTACATTCTGATGATGCCATTGTATGAGGTTGGGCACTGCAAGGAAAAGAGCAGAGGGACATTATCTCTCAGAATTCTTAGCCTAATGACATGGGTTGAGTCCCGAGAATTAGTAAACAAGCGATGTCCCCTTGTGTGACGGTATCATTGAACTCAAGTCTTGTAATACTGAAGTAATGTGGATTATTGGAAGCATAGGATTTGCATTACAATAGAATCAAATCAATCAGGTTTGAAGAGACCTCCAACATCATCCAGTCCAACCTAGCACCCAGCCCTAGCCAGTCAACAAGACCATGGCACTAAGTGCCTCATCCAGGCTTTTCTTGAACACCTCCAGGGATGGCAACTCCTCCACCTCCCTGGGCAGCCCATTCCAATGCCAATCACTCTCTCTGTGAAGAATTTCCTCCTAACATCCAGCCTATACTTCCCCCAGCACAACTTGAGACTGTGTCCCCTTGTTCTGTTGTTGATTGCCTGGGAGAAGAGACCAACCCCACCTGGCTACATCCTCCCTTCAGGTTATGTAATAAATTGTATCTGTATTTCTACCCAGACATGGTGTATTTAAAAAAGTGCTACCAAGTATTCTCCTGAACTCTATTTCAAATATTCACAGAGCAAACATAACTTGAAGCATTTTTTTTTGTTATTGAACAGGTCCTAAACTTTTTGGGATTGCACTGGCTGATACCACATTCTGTAGAACTAAATGAAACTCAGAAGTTAATTTAAATCTTGGCAGACTTTCAAAACCATTAAAAAGAAATTAAATCATTTTTTTGAGAGACAAGCTGTTATATTCTAAATTTCTCCTCACATAAATGTTAAAATAATATTTTCTTTCTGGAACTCATCTATAGTGTATGACCAAGACCCTTCTGCAGCAGCCAGTTAGCTAAGCCACTTATGTTAGGTAAACACTAAACAAGAAAAAATGTCTTTTAAAGTGAGCTTTAGCCTGCACTACAGAAAGTCTAATATGGGTGATGGATTTTTACCCTCCCACTTTCAAAGGACACAATCTGCAGACAACTAAAATAGCCCAGCACTCCTTCTCTTGCTTTCAGGCAGCTGATGCACCATGTCTACAGCTACCCTAGTGCCCAAAAGTGGTTGCCAGCATCCAAACTGTTTGTTGGCTACTTTCCCTTAACTCATGGCTGACCTCAAATTGAAAATGGGAACATTTTGCCAGAGTGGCATCTGGCCCAAACCTTTTGGCTCTGCCCAGAACATTTAGCAAAACAGATAATATACTTGTGTTCATGCTCCTGTTAGTTGATAGCCCAGTTTGTTCCTTGTGAGCTATAGGGACATTCCCTCATTAATATAAAAAAAACCTTTAAACTAATAATCAATAACATGATTTTTCATGGAAAACCTGCTGCTAACTTCCAAAGAAGCTGAATTATTCTCTTAAGTATTTATGAGGGAACACTGCATCCAATTCTGGAACCCCCATTACAAGAAGGATGTGGATATATAGGAGTGTGTCCAGAGAAGGGCCACGAGGACGATCAGAGGAATGCAGCACCTCTCCTGTAAGGACAGACTGAAGGAGTTGGGGCTGTTCAGTCTGCAGAAGAGGAGGGTCTGAGGTGACCTTTTTGTGGCCTTTCAGTATCTAAAGGGGGCCTACAAAAAAGCTGGGGAGGGATATTTTAGGTTATCAGGTAGTGACAGGACTAGGACGAATGGAGCAAAGCTGGAGATGGGTAGGTTCAGACTGGAGGTGAGGAGGAAGCTGTTGAGCATGAGAGTGGTGAGAGGCTGGAATGGGTTGCCCAGAGAGGTGGTTGAGGCCCCATCCCTGGCGGTGTTTAAGGCCAGGTTGCATGAGGCTGTGACCATCATCCTCTAGGGTAGGGTGTCCCTGGACATGTTAAGTGGGGTTGGAACTAGATGATCTTTGTGGTCCTTTCCGACCCTGACTGATTCTTTGATTCTATGAATTATGAAGCACTTCTGGCAGCATGCAAGTTATTACTAAGAAGGACTCCCTACAAGCAAAAGCAGTTGCTGTTGAATCTTCCCCTCGACAGATGTATAGTGCAGTTAAGAAAATTTATTGCAATGAAGAATATGAAGATTTGCTTAATACTGCAGAGCAGAGAGTGACCTTAATGTGCCAAATGTACACTGCAGAGTAAGTAAAAATAAATAAGTGTGTGATAGAGGAACTCTTGAAAGATGCTGATATGCATAGTTTCAATGATAAGTTAAAGATGTCTCTATTTAATAAGATTAGTTACTTCTTTGCACACTTAAAAGTTCAGCTTTTTATTTACTGAATAAGCTATCTAGTAAAGGCAATAGAAGCATCACTTCAAATATAAATATAACCCAGGGAAAACTGGGTTACAGTTTAGCTGTGGCTTATTAAAGTATATAAAGTATTATGCATTATTATCTATAGAGGTACTAAAGGGAAGAGAAAGAAACACAGATGTTAATGGAAACATATCCAAGAAATGTGGATGGAGGTGAAATGTTTGAGTTGATTGTTCAGCAGAATAATCCTCATATGGACATAGTGAACCAAAATCAAATCTTCTGTCATAGAACACTGAAGTTTTAGGATGTCTCTACACCAGTTGAGACTGACTTTACCCATAGTTTTGCAATAAATGTTTTACAAATCTCTTTTATAGTTCACTGAAGCTATTTAGTATATTTCTTTGTGATGGTTTGGGTGTTACCTGCCCTCTCACACTTAAGAAAATCACCCAGACTGGACTCAGCTGAGCTGGAAGCCAAGGAATGAAGCTTTATATTTACATCTTAGCACAATATACAAGCAGATATTTACAGTATCTACAGCTATAGACAGAAATATACAAGGTAAAAAGTAATACAGAAACACAACAGCCCTCCCATCTTTCTGCTATCTTAGCTTAGTTATTTGCTTACCAAACAGATTATTTATCTCAGGCACAAAGAAACTAGAAACAGAAGAGGGGGCTGTAGATAGAAGAATTACTCCCTTTCTCTGTTGATGGTAATTAGACATGCAATCAGTCTAGCTCTGCTGTATACGTGTGCTATAAGGTCACTGGTTATCTGGATATATTATTCTGTCTTTCTGTGTTTCCTTTAGTTTGTGAGTCCTTGTGTGACACACTGAATCTACTGATCTTGCAGCCTTCTGTTTAACTGATGACCAGCGGGCTCACCAGCTTGCCCATCATTTTTACCTGTCAGAGGAAAAGATCCTTTTAAAAGTGGCATGTATTAAGCTTTCCAAAGTAACATCTATTTTAAGACAGATGTGGGGGAGAAAGGAGTATTCTTAGTCTTTCTTTAAGTTTCAAAGGAAAGTGAAGTGCTGCAGATCAGCTAAACAAAAGCTGACTGAAATATCTCGAGGACCACTGTCAGAAACTGATTAGATTTTTGAACTCACTACTTTTTGAATCAAAGCTATCAGCAATCTTTTATGTAAAGCTAATTCACGAATCCCTGACAAACACTTTTAAAAATGTTTGCTTGATTATTTTACTTACAGAGAAATCACTAAGACAAAATTAAATTCTATTATACAATATATAATATTTTTGTTTATATTTCTTTTGTTTTCCTACCAATTCTGAGGTATTACAACCAGATGCACCTGCAGAATGCAAATGTGGAAGTTGTTTTGTAACATCCTTTTGTTAGAATGCATTTATTTCTCTTCCAAGCATTTATGTCCTCAAAATCCTTAATACTAATTAGTCTCAGAAACATGAAAAATAAAATTCTCAGTCAAAATTAACAATGCTTCGGTGAAAATATTTCTTGATTCTGTCCTGTCTCCCCTTACAGGTCAGAACAGTACTGTTTTCTTAAATCTATGTTTCAATCTAGGATCTTAAATGCCACAGGGAAGCTTGTTACTTGGTGTTTAGAATTTGCTTTGTCTACCAGGTTGTCCAACAAGCCTTTTACTCTATTAAAACAGATTATGTAATCCTAAAAAATTGCACTCTGCATCCAGTAGGCCTGTAGGGATCCCATCACTACAAAACAAATTGCCAGAGAAGAAATCACAATAACATTGATCTATAGGCATTACTGGGGAAAAAAAAAGGGAAAATTTCATAACTGTTGGCAAATATTCTCTCTGTTCCTATCTGCAAGTATTCAATGGTCTTCTTTCCACTGAAAGCATGCTTCTGAAGTCATGATAGCCAGTAGTAAGAATCTGCTTAGTATATATGTATATCATAATCATGCCACAATCATTTCCTCCTAACACTATCAGCTGTTTTTCAGTAACATCAAGAGGTATCACAGTATCACAGTATCATCAGGGTTGGAAGAGACCTCACAGATCATCAAGTCCAACCCTTCACCACAGAGCTCAAGGCTAGACCATGGCACCAAGTGCCACGTCCAACCCTGCCTTAAAGTGCCCCAGGGACGGTGACTCCACCACCTCCCCGGGCCAGATGAAACTCCATTGTACTGGAATAAACGTCACTCCTTTCCTGTAAAAGACTGATTGAAAGACAGAACGCCTAAGAACTGAAGAAGAAAAAATGTGGTAGAAATGTGAAAGGGTTTTGTAATTGTTGTAAAAATGCTCTAGTCACAATTTCTTACTTGTCTATAGAATCATAGAATCAACCAGGTTGGAAGAGACATCCAAGATCATCCACTCCAACCTAGCACCCAGCCTTAACCAATAAACTAGACCATGGCACTAAGTGCCTCAGCCAGGCTTTTCTTGAACACCTCCAGGGACAATGACTTCACCACTTCCTTGGGCAGCCCATTCCTATGCCAACCACTCTCTCTGGGAAGAACCTCCTACTAATATCCAGCCTATATCTCCTCTGGTAGAACTTGAGACTCTGTCCCCTTGTTCTGTTGCTGCTTGCCTGGGAGAAGAGACCAACCCCCACCTGGCTACAGCCCCTAGGAGATGGCTATGTTCCACAAATGAAATGTACAGAAAGCAGCCTTCGTTATTTACCAAGGGACTTTATGAACTCAGTGATACCTTACTCCTGTAAAATTTATTAGTTAAAATTTTATTCCAATCCTTTGGATCATATAAACAAATCCTAAAAATATTGCTTCCCAGAATAACTTATTATAAAAAGCACACATAGAGTAAATATTTTTAAACTTGAGGTCTGCTTGCAAAGAGATTTTCAGAGACTTGTGGGTATGCAGATATGTCTGAAATTTGGTCTCCAAGTCTCCAGTATTACATATCAAAAACTCCTAAAAACTCAAAAATAATAATGCTATCCCCAGTGTTTGAAGAATATAAACATAGAGTACCTAATGACTTTGGGATGAAAACAGATTTTTAAAAGCGTTCAACAAGAAGCAGATACCAAAAAAAAACCCAAGCCAACCCAAGCTTCCAATGTTTAGATGTCTTGATTAAAAAGCATTAAGAAAGGTACAAATCTTAAACCAACTTGACAAAAGACAAGAGCAAACATAAAGCTAAGTCATGAATGTAGATTAACTGAGGATGAATGACAAAAACATGCTACACAAGGAAATACATAAGAACATGTGGAGGTTTGGGTGTTTCCTGCCCCCCCACACTTTAGAAATCACCCAGACTAGACTCAGCCAGCTCTGGAAATTTGAATGAAGCTTATATTTACAGCTTAGCTCAATATGCAAGCAGGTATTTACAGTTATATACAGAAATGTACAAGGTAAAAGGTTATACAGAAACACAACAGCCCTCTCCCCAATCTGAGCCCCCAGGTGGGGCTCCCAACCACCCTTCCACCTTCTCCCACCCCTCTCAACCTTACTCCAGTCCCAAGGAATAATAGAGGTTTGGCCAGAAGGTGAGGATTAATCAGAGAGACAGCAGAGAGGCTAGAGGGAGAAATGCAGCTCAGAGCTCCCAAGCAGAAGTACCTTATCTATGTTTGGATTCTTGTTCTTATACCTCTCAGCAAACCTATGAGTGAAGTAGACATCAGCATTGTTTTCTCTTTCACAGCCTGTAATCTAGTTCTTCTCACCAAAAACATTCTAGCTAGCTTCAAATTGGCACATAACAGTTTAAAGTTTTGGTGGGTATACTTATTAGTACAAATGTTTTTCTAGAAGACTCCAATAGCATCTATGACAATTCATTGAATGTTATAGATGAAGAATGAGAAGAGAAGGCACATTTCATACTTAAGTAGAACAGAGAGGATTAAATTCCTGAAGAGAATATAAGACAGTTAAATCAACATGAAGAAAGTAAAATTGAAAGGCAGGAAACAACTTAAGAGTAAACTAGGATTTTGATCACCAGGATCAATGTTTATTGTGCTAGTATTGATAGAGAAGTAGCTGTGCTAGACAGAATCCATGAACACCATCAGCTAACTTTGTAGGTGTGTGGGTATTGAGTACTAGAAACTGATCCAAAAATAGAACATGGTGCTCATTCCCTATGCTGCCATACAAATTACTTAGATCTAGGTGGACTAAAATAGATAAAAATATGATCTAATATAAGATCATTAATTGTTACTTTTTAGAATATTTTGCTGAATTTACATTGGGGATGGCAAAACTTTCAACTGCATTAAATCTTCCAGGGCAACTAGCTAAGTAAAGAAATAATTCTTAACATGAAAGGAAGTGTCAAAATAAACAAGATTATTAAAATGGACCCTCCAGTTACCTTCTAGCCATTGGGTTCTGTTATGAGCTTCAATGCTAATTAGCCCCTGTGGGTAAAGGGGGCAGTTCTAATAACACCTATAAAGTCATAGGCAAATGATGTTGTAAATGCAATCAATAGCTACACTCTTGCATAGGCTACTTGGCCAAAATGTATTTTTTTATTAACACCAGCACCTCCAGATGAAAATAAGAATATAAGAAATACACAAGTTGTCAGACAATGCTGTAGGAAAGCTAAACAGTAGACTAGCTTGATTTTAATAGCTGATACTGTGACAAAAGCAAAAGAAACCCACTCCAAAACCAAAAATACCCAATGCCTCCCCCAAAAAACCACCTCAAACAACCAAAAAACAAAACAAAACAAAACACCAAAAAAAACACCACCAAAAAGTACTCTACAAATCTTTTATGTATTTACAAGTCTTTTCTATAGTCCTAGAATGTGTGTTTTGTAGGATGGAGACAAAAGAGAATATGTTGCAAGTGTCCTGTGACATACATCACATGCACAGTTAAACAGTAAGATCCTCTGTAAAAATCAAAACAATACTTACTTTGCCATTTTATTTCCCCAAAACGAAGGTTATTTGCTTTAATACCACTGATATCAGAAAACAGTTTTTCTTTCCTGGAATATTTTCTTGACATTAATAATTACCTTTGATCTATGCCAGAGAAGGATATAGCCTTTAGCTGAGTTGTTTCTTTTTTCAACTACAACACTTGTCCAACAACTCAGTGAGACAATAACTGGCTTCTAAACATTAAAGTTTCTGATAACATAATGCTTAGTCCCGTTACCAGTGTGCTAATTTGAGCCTAGCTAGAATGTTTTAGTGGGAAGAATTAGATTAGAGGCTGTGAAAGGAAGCAATAATGATGTCTATTTCACTTGTAGGCTTGCTGAAATGTGTAAGAACAAGAACATAAACATAGACAACAGAGTCACTCTCTATCTGAGCTTTGGGCTGAACTTCTCTCTCTCTCTTACCTAACCTGCCATCTGTGTGAGTAATCCATCTGCTTCCTAACCCCTCATGCCAACCCTCCAAACTACCTTAAACATAAGGCAAGATCTAGGGTAAGGTAGAGGGGTGGAAGGAAGGAGGAAGGGTGGTTTGGAGCCCCTCATGGGAGCTCAGGTTTCTGAGAAGGGTGTTGTATTTCTATGTAACTGTATATATTGTAAATATTGGCTTGTATATCGTGCCAAGCTGTAAATATAAAGCTTCATTCAATTTCCAGAGAAGCTGAGTCTAGTCTGGGTGATCTTCCAAAGTGTGTGGGGGGTGAGTAACACTCAAACCATCATAAACAGTCATTGCACAAAGTGTTACAGTGTTGGATCAACAAGTGAATACTTATGAGCACTTGCAAAACTGACTTCATCAAGAATTTTAAGCTTAGGAACGGGTCACTTGAAGTGGTAATTGAATCTGCAGAAGTGCAGAAGTCATAGAATCATAGAATCAACTAGGCTGGAAGAGACCTCCAAAACCATCCAGTCCAAGCTAGCACACAGCCCTATCCAGTCAACCAGACCATGGCACCAAGTCTCATCCAGTCTTTTCTTCAACACCTCCAGGGACAGTGACTCCACCAAGTCACTTTGGTAACTGAAGGGATAAATGCAACATAAGGCCTACATAATTTAAAGAGAGATTATGATCTGGTTTGGGAATATTCACAACCAAATGTTTTATAATTTTTTCTCTACCTCTGCAGTAAAGTGCTGCCATGTTTTATTGTTTGCCTCTAATGAAGTAATTTAAAAAATGGTAATAATGGAAAATATTGGGAAAGCTTTTAATTCTTATGAGGAAGACTGCAGAGGGACCTTGGCAGGCTGGATGGGTGGACAGAGGCCAATGGGAGGAGACTGAACAAGGCCAAGTGCAGGGTTCTACACTTTGGACACAACAACCCCAAGCAGTGCTACAGGATGGGGACAGACTGGCTAGAGAGCAGCCAGGCAGAGAAAGAGACCTGGGCATGTTGGTAGACAGTGGCTGAACCTCAGACAGTAGTGTGCCCAGGTGGCCAAGAGAGCCAATGGCAACTTGGCCTGGAGCAGGAACAGTGTGGCCAGTAGGACAAGAGAGATTATTCTTCCCTTCTACTCAACACTGCTCAGGCCACACCTTGAGTACTGTGTCTGGTTCTGGGCCACTCAATTTAAGAGAGAAGCTGAGATACTGGAAAGTGTCCAGAGAAGGGCAATGAAGCTGGTGAGGATCCTGGAGCACAACCCTGTGAGGAGAGGCTGAGAGATCTGGGGATGTTTAGCCTGGAGAAAAGAAGGTTCAGGGGTGACCTCATTGCTGTTTACAGCTACCCGAAGGGATGTTGTAGGCAGGTGGGAGTTGGTCTCTTGTCCTTAGTATTCCATCTTACAATTTCCTTTCACTCTCCATGTTTGACAGTGACAATCTTTCCCTTACTGTCTTGTATCTTTCACTCTGCCTAAACAGCTCTGCTCTACCACCACCATTTTAATCTCTGCCCCAGAGCCTAAATATCACCCACAAAAGCTCAGATCCAACAAGAACACACACCCAGCACCCGTGCATGCTATTGCAATGGTCATTGATACTAACCCTAACTAAATAATCTTTCAGGGTCCCTCCCAGTCCCTGACAATCTGATTCTCCACCACATCTCACCTTCCTAACACAGTCCCTGATCCTCCCTGCCCTTATCTGCTTACCTCTCACTTTGCCTGAAGATCTCTTCTCCACGACCATTTTTGCAGTCATCTCAGAGCCTGAGGCAAGAGCCTCAAACAGCTAAAATACCCTACAAAAGAAATCAGCTCCAGCAAGGACACACACCCAGCACCCGTGGATGATGTTGTACATTGCAATGGTTATGGAGCCTAACCCTAAGAGCCGGGGGGCCACTTCGGCCCCCCGGCCTTTGAAATCCTCCACCAATTCACCCGGTGCACACCATGGGGACTCACCAGGGATGCCAGGCGGAGGATTCCTTGGCCCACAATGGGCCTAACTTGGGGCTTCTGGCCCTCCTGGGGAAGAATATAAAGGGGAGTGGGCAGGGAGAGCAAAGTGGCCACACCTGGGGTGGGAGGAGACTCCAATAGCTAGCTAATAGCTAATGGCATCACCTGGTGGCAACACATCTGATGTGTTACAATAGGAAATGAATTAAATGGTGATTAATTAATAACAAGCATAACAGATGATAGCAATATCTGTAATCAAAGCTGATTATATTATGCCCAGATCAAGTAGCACAATGAAGATATGTATTTGAACAAATAATGCTGGCTAAAGCACTTCATGTAATTTACCTGCTGAAGGGGGCAATACAGTGACTGACAAAATATCCTGTGTTAAAAGAGAAGGTGTTAAAAAAAAGCCTGGATAAGGCACTTAGTGCCATGGTCTAGTTGATTGGACAGGGCTGGGTGCTAGGTTGGACTGGATGATCTTGGAGGTCTCTTCCAACCTGGTTGTTGATTCTATGATTCTATGATTCTATTCGACTTAATAGCATTCCAAGATTGATGTCTCTGCATTGCATCCAGAGGCTGAGGTTTTGGACTATGATAAACATATCCAAATATATAGAAACAAAAGTAACTTCCCTAAATGCTTCTAATTAAAAAAAAAATCCCAAACCCAAAGCAAATCAAACAAAAAAAATAAATAGAACACCCAAATGATTCAAAGTAGTCTTTATTTGCCCTAAATCCACCATTATTTGTTCCTAGATGGTACAAACCAAGCCACCTTGCAACCTTTTCAGTAACAACTTCCCAATCTGCCTCTTTCCAAACTGCTTCTATAATGCATTTGTTCTTCATCTTTCAAGTCAATTCAATAGATATGAAAATAATATAAACAAACCATGCAACAATGTCTTTAGATAGAATCATTGCACAGCCATGGAGAAAGGCACTATTAGGAATGTGCTTGATAGTTTAAAGGCCTCTACAATAGATTAGGATCTAATGCTTATGAAAATAGTTTCAAATAAAGGAATATAAAGGTAAAAAAAAAAATCAACAGAACATGATTAGGAAAATTCTAATACACTGGATAGATAGAGGAAAAAAGACAGGTAAAAGTGCTAAGAATAAAATCTTCACGCTATGCCTGATCCTTTGGTGCAAAAAGAAATGGCCTCCGATATTCTGTCTTTACAGTCTCACAGGGCTGCATGAATGTGTGCTCTGAAATGCTTCATAAAAGGAATACAACAACTTGGGTCTGTTTTTTTTTTTTAAGTTTAGATGGTGAGTGATTTGCATTGGAATGGGCTGCCCAGGGAGGTGGTGGAATCACCATCCCTGCAGGTGTTCAAGAGAAGACTGGATGAGGCATTTGGTGTCATGGTCCAGTTGACTGGCTAGGGCTGGGTGCTAGGTTGGCCTGGATGATCTTGGAGGTACCTTCCAACCTGGTTGATTCTATGAAAAAAAACCAAATATCTAGTTCTGTATAATTACATGTCACTTGTTATAACAATGTTATGAAAATCCATTGTTTCCCCAGTGCTATCCCAGCCTGAAGGTAGAACTGAACTCATAGCTTTCATTAAAAGGGAAAATATGTATTTGCTCCTGTAAAATAATTGTCATCATCAATGTGCAAGAGGTAGAAGTATTCTGCATTAACAAAAGGTAAGACCAGAAATGTGGTTGTTTTGCTAGGTATTTCCCACTCTCAGTAAAAACATTTTATACTCCTAAGGCTCTGCTGTCAGTTATGGAAATAGTAGTTGAAAGCACTTCAGAAGTAAATTAATTCTCTCAATGGGTGTGAAAAACAATTCTCCATCATTAATAGAGCATGAATATTCCCCTTACACATAAACGGTAACATAAATAGTACAATAATGACTCTTGATTTTAGTCTTGGTTGTCTTTGGAGGCTTTTGTTTGTTTAGGCAGTTTGGTTTGGGTGGGGTTGGATATTTTCACAGGTTTTGTCTTAAATCAGTCTTTAGAAATATTGTTAGAAAAAAAATGGACAATATTTGTATTCGACTGCTATGCACACTCAATTCTAATTAGAAGCGGTAAAAACACATTTCATTTTGATAAGTTATTTTTTGTATTTAATTTCATAGCCTAAAGAGTAAAATATATATTAAATGTCTGCATAAAATTACATAGAAAAGGGTTAAAATGAAGGAAAAAGTGACATAAAATGAAAACAATGACAGAACTAAAAGTATTATATAAACAAGGTGATAGCAGAAACCTTTAGAGAGTAAAAGAACAAAACTAAGGGAGTTCTTTGCTTTGTTTAGTTTCATTTTTTTTTAATAGCAGAGTTTCAAATGGGTAATGAAAAGCATTTTAACTTGGCATGAAACTAAAATAACTGTTAGGACTTCTAAGTTTATTTCTTTCATACCACTGTGCCTTACAATACTTTATTTTCCAATACACTTAAGTAAGTACTATCCCATTAAAAAAACACAACAGAATCATAGAATCAACCAGGTTGGAAGAGACCTCCAAGATCATCCAGTCCAACCTAGCACCCAGCCCTGTCCAATCAACTACACCATGGCACTAGGTGCCTCACCCAGGCTTTTTTTTTAACACCTCCAGGGATGGCAACTCCACCACCTCCCTGGGCAGCCCATTCCAATTGCAAAACCATCTCTCTGTGAAGAACTTCCTCCTAATATCCAGCCTATACCTCCCCCAGTACAACTTGAGACTGTGTCCCCTTGTTCTGTTGCTGGTTTCCTGGGACAAGAGACCAACCCCCACCTGGCTACAGCCTCCCTTCAAACAACAAGCAAACAGTCTTGCATATATACTTTGAGAGTAAGATTATTATTTCTACAATAACTTCAATAAAAGCTATAGATTTTTTTTTCCATTTGGTAATTCCATTTGAAAGTTTGGGCACACAAAAAGGTTTTGGCTTCTTTTGTTTTTACATATAAACCATCACGACTTGCCAAAATTTATAAAAGTAGATAAATTCCTTCATAAAGCTAAACCTTTAAGCATTGAGCAACTGACTGCATGGATTCATAAAATATACATATTCTAAATCACTAAGCTACCTTAATGCACACAAGGAACTATGCATTTGGATCTCTTTAATCATATTGACTATGATAATACAATTTTGAATGCTTGGTTTCAGAAGATGCAGAAGTTCTTGCTATAATTTCACAAATAGCAGTATCCCATTTCACAACCTGAAAGGTTCACTTTTGTTCCAGATTTAAACTGAATACAAGAATTTATCTTAAAAAAATGAAGATTTATGTAGCTCTCATTGCTTAGACTGAAGTAATAACATTGAATCATACAATCATAGAACCAGTCAGGGTTGGAAGGGACCAAAAGGTTCATCTAGTTCCAATCTCCTTGCCATGAGCAGGGACACATCTTACATCAATTTATATCTTACATCAATTTAGCATCTCACCCTAAAATTTAACATCTTGTCTCCATTTTATATCTTACTCCAAAATTTAATATCTCATCCCAAAATTTTGCCTCTCACTCCAAAATTTAGCATCTTATCTCCATTTTATATCTTACCCCAGAATTTAGCATCTTATCTCCTTTTTATATCTTACTCCAAAATGTAGCATCTTACCCCAATTTAGCATCTCACCCCAAAATTTAGTGTCTCACCTCAATTTACATCTTACCTCCATTTTATATCTTACCCCAAAAATTAGCATTTTACCCCAATTTAGCATCTTACCACCATTTATATCTCCATTTTATATCTTAACCCAAAATTTAGCATCTCACCACAAAATTTGCATCTTACCTCCATTTTATATGTTACCCCAACATGTAGCATCTTACCTCAATTTACATCTTATCTCCATTTTATATCTAGTGTCTGTGGTTTCAGAGTTGCTTCACTGAAATGTGATGATGACACTACAATTAGAGCATACACACAACTTTACAGAAAAGATTAGTGACATTATTTGACAGACACATAAGAAGGAGAAGCATCTGTATTCAAAGTAAGAAAAGTGGTAACTCAGGATTGCTGAGGAACTCAAACAAATGATAAATGTTAATAAGGAAACAGATACGTGCTTTCTATGACATACAGGCTAATTTAAAACTCCTGGGGTCATTTAGTGGAAGTACACTGTGATGGTTTGGGTGTTATCCACCCCTCCACACTTAGGCAAAATAACCCTAAACTAGGCTTAGTCGTTGGTAATTGAACTAAGCTTTATACTTACAGCTTAGCACAATATACAAGCAGATATTTACAATATGGAATCATAGAATCAACCAGATTGGAAGAGACCTCCAAGACCATCCAGTCCAACCCATCCCCTAGCCCCATCCAGTCAACTAGACCATGGTACTAAGTGCCTCATCCAGTCTTTTACAGTAATACACAAGTCAAAAAAAAGTAACACAGAAACACAACAGCCCTCCCAGAAACCACAGTCCCTAGGAGGGGCTCTCAACCACACTTGCACCTTCCTCCCACCCCCTCTATCTTATCCCAGACTTTATCTTACGTTCAAGGTGAGTTTGGAGAGTCAGCCACAGGGGTTAGGAAGCAGATGGATTAGTCACACAGACAGCAGGTTAGAGAGAGAGAAAAAGTGCAGCTAGAGAGAGACTCTATTATCTATATTTATATTCTTGTCCTTATATATTTCAGCAAGCCTATGAGTGCAGTAGACATCACCATTGTTTCCTTTTTACAGCCTATAATCTAATTCTTCTCACGAAAACATTCTAGCTAGCTTCAAATTAGCACATACACAGAAAAATTAGCTCATATCTAAAATAAACTTCCTCTTTAATCAATTTTAATCAATTCAGAGAATTCCAGTCTAAAGTAGTTTTCTTTCTGACTAACTTTGGGATATCTAAAAGATTTGATGGTGCATGTAATATAGCTGTTAATAAAGACAGACAGGTGTCTTTGCAAGTTTACAAGACACATCATAAGCAAGCTATCTAAAATGGGTGAACTGCATTGCCCCAAGGCTATCATGAATGAATGAACAGCTGTCCCAGCATGAAGTGAGCTAGTGGAAATACCTGTCTTGCCAGAGGCATTAAAGATAGCCAGTGTTCTCTGGCTCTCCAACTCTTACATGCCCAAACTGAGCTACTTTCAAATCTATCTGTAACCATTTCAGTTGCCTTCTGGAAGAAATTGCCTCTTTGTTATGATTAGGCTAGATGTCAGGAGGAAGTTCTTCCCAGAGAGAGTGATTTGCCATTGGAATGGGCTACCAAGGAAGGTGGTGGAGTTGCCATCCCTGGAAGTGTTCAAGAAAAGACTGCATGAGGCACTTGGTGCCATGGTGTAGTTGATTGTACAGGGCTGGGTGCTAGGCTGGACTGGATGACCTTGGAGGTCTTTTCCAACCTGGTTGATACTACTATAATCATAATAGGAGTCAAATTTCAGTAAACCCCTCTTTAATATTTTCTATGACCACCAGTAGCTTTAGAATAGAGCATACTCTAGCATAATACTATAACTTTAAGGGCTTCACTGCTCTGTCTCTCCACATCACTCTCCTTTTTCTCTTTTAATGCATCAAAAAGCTATTATTAGAAAATCAAACTTTTCAATAATTGTCTGGAGCTCTGTGCAAGCAGCTAAGTGTCAGTACAAATAAAACACAGAAAAGGTTTTTTTTTTTTCAGGAAAGTTCAATTACCTCACAAAGTGACATCATAGAATTCATTAGACATAAAGCTCACTTTATAATAAGACAATAATAAACACTTGTAAACCACCCAGAGTAAATAGAGGAAAACATTGTTATTTTCATTTGTATTTATCTAATATTTGTTAGGCATGCTTATGGCTAGCAGAAACTGAACAATGTTAAATCACAATTAAGTATCTTGGAGAGGTGTAGACGCACAAAGAAAGGCTGGAAGGGACACTGCCATCTAGCGGTGTGATAAAAAGTTTAGTGGATCATAAACGACTCTCGTTGGTGTTACAGAGAAGTAAATATGATTGTTAAAGAAAACCTCAAAACTTATTATGTGGAAGCTCAACAGATCCTTAAATTGGGAGGCTGATTTTTAGATCTTTATCTTATCAATAACACTGTGCTTTAATACGAGATAAATCCACTTATAAAGAGATACATATCTATAAGAAATGTGAAACATTCTCCTGGGGGGGTGGAGGAGGGGGAAAGTGTAATTATACTTGTTTTCTACAGTAAATCTGGCAAATATAAAAGAAAATTAATCAAGCTAAACTAATGTCAATTAAATGTAATTGCTTCACTGCTGGCTCTGAACTCCAACATCTGCGTTGTGCTTTGTCATTATTGTGTTATTCCTCAGAAACAATGTTGATGATCTGGCACCATTTTAGGGTAATTTTTTTTTTCTACTACGCTGTAAAACGTGGATGATCTCTCAACCACACTTTTTCTGTTCACAGAAATACATTTTCAGGAATCTCAGGTAATGCTATGTGATGCTGTTAAGTTTTGCCTGTTTAAAGTCAAGCCCTGTACTTCAACCGATCTGTTACAAAGGTTCTAATAAGTTGTGCCGGGGGAAGTATAGGCTGGATGTCAGGAGGAAGTTCTCACAGAGAGAGTGATTGGCATTGGAATGGGCTGCCCAGGGAGGTGGTGGAGTCACCGTCCCTGGAGGTGTTCAAGAAAAGCCTGGATGAGGCACTTAGTGCCATGGTCTAGTTGACTGGCTAGGGCTGGATGCTAGGTTGGCCTGGATGATCTTGGAGGTCTCTTCCAACCTGGTCGATTCTATGATGATCTTTTTCTATCTTTACTAAAGGTGAATGCTTATCTATTGTATGTACCCATTGTATCCACCATTACTGAAGTAATTAAAACTCAGAAAATATTATTATAACTCTGAGATCACTCTTTGTTGAATTCAGATACAGAACTCATTAGAAATATTGTACTAAATCAATTGAGAATCCTTCCTATGAAAGTGTTTGCACCAGTACAAGGGTTAAACACAATTCATCTCAGAAGGAAAAGGATTTAAGATTAAAATTAACAGGGAAAAAGCAAAAGTGTGTGGAGCAAAAAGAAACATGTTGCAACAACAGCATAAGTTTTAGATATTGTTCTATGCATCACAGAAAAAAGAAGAACAGAAATGAAACAAGACTCAAGGAATGAGGGAATAAATATTGATATTGCAGCAGCAATTGACTTGACATCGTAATCTCTTGACAAGCTGCACAGTGTCTCTTAGTCTTGCATTGACATACAGCAGCTCCAAATGTCATCCTAATTATACTGGTGGAGCAAAGTGTCCTTAGGGAAATATGAAAGGAAAACAAACAAACACAGTTTTCTCATGCTGTGGGAATGGTACGTACACTTCCATTTTCGTGTGGAGTAATACCATATTCCATTTGGATTTAGAACATTAGTCTTTTTTTATTTATTTGTCAGGGTTTGTCTTTATTATATACTACAGATATTTGCATCTGGGGTGATAGTGTTTCTCTGCAAAAAGCTATGCTATATTTTTTTCCTAAGCAAAATATATGCCCTATTAAGGGCTACATGAATTACTACAAACAACAGTACACTTCAATATAATTCTCTGATTTATTTTTCTCTATCTATATAGGACTCTGTTGTCAGAAGATTATTTTTTTTTCTCTCACAAACTGCTTTAGAGGTAGGAATATACAACTAATTCTATTAAACAGATAAAGAATTCAGGCATAGAAAGAAAATGTCCAGATCTTCAGAAAAAAAACAGAGAGACACTGTGATTTTTATCAACAGGAGACAAAGGCAACCCAGTTCCTCTTTGAGTGAAGATAGGCATATACAGAGATCATAGAATCACAGAATCAGTCAGGGTTGGAAGTGACCACAAGGTTCATCTAGTTCCAACATCCTAACATGGCCAGGGACAATTTACCCTACCAGAGCCTCATCCAGCCTGGCCTTAAACACCTCCAGGGATGGGGCCTTAACCACCTCCCTGGGCAATCCATTCCAGCCTCTCACCACTCTCATGCTCAATAACTTCCTTCTCACATCCAGCCTGAATTAACCCATGTCCAGCTTTGTTCCATTCCTCCTAGTCCTGTCACTACCTGATATACTAAAAAGTCCTTCCCCAGCTTTCTTGTAGGCCCCCTTCAGATACTTAATAAATGGTTCACAAATAAATGCTAATGCTTCCAGTTCTTCTACTGATAATGCTTGCCTCCAACATATTTGTTTTCACCTTTGCAGAGAAAAATATCAAAGGTATTATTTGAAACTCATTATGTCTAATTTTATGATGCAGTCTGGCTTTTTGTGTGCTGCATATACTCACAGTCTTTATAATTCTTGCACAACACAGTCTGTCATTAATCTTGAATCATAAGATAAGAAGTAGACACATTAGCAATGCTGGATGATTAAGAGGCCTTGGAAAGACACTCTAATAGATGTGATAATATGCATATGAAACCATCTGCAAGGTAACATTCTAGAATATACACCAGTGATGAAATGGCAAGATAATAGAAGACACTTGAAGTTAGAATGGAATAATTAATCAAGAACTATCCCATAAGATTGTGGCAGTAGTATAATGCTGGCAAATGAAAAATCACACAAAATCTTTGAGGTAGGAAAGAAACTTGCTAACATCATTGGATTAGCAATAGGAACATTCAGCACAGTAAAGAAAAAATATAACAAAACATCAAACCCCAAACTTCTATAGTATATTAAATAGGTATTAGTAGATACTGACCAAAATGGAGACTATTTCTTATCATTTTTACCCCTACTTTCTAGAAAGTGACTGACTGAGCTTTAATTGTTCTAGAGTATGACTGGCAGTATGGTCCAACTCCTTTTCTTCTTGAAGCAATAGCCACTAGGTTGATGAAGCTGGTGAGAGGCCTGGAACACAAACCCTATGAGGAGAGGTTGAGGGAGCTGGGCTTGTTTAGCGTGGAGAAGAGGAGGTTCAGGGGTGACCTCATTGATGTCTACAACTACCTGAAGGGAGGCTGTAGCCAGGTGGGGGTTGGTCTCTTCTCCCAGGCAATCAGCAATAGAATAAGGGGACACAGTCTCAAGTTGTGCTGGGGGACATATAGGCTTGATGTTAGGAAGAAGTTCTTCCCAGAGAGAGTGATTTCCCATTGGAATGGGCTGCCCAGGGAGGTGGTAGAGTCACCATCCCTGCAGGTGTTCAAGAGAAGACTGAATGAGGCATTTAGTGCCATGGTCTAATTGATTGGATAGGACTGGGTGCTAGGTTGGACTGGATGATCTTGGAGGTCTCTTCCAACCTGGTTGATTCTGTGATTCTGTGATTCTAAGAAAATCACAGGCATTTTGGTCTATTGGGCTATGCCCATGAGCAGTGATCTAGATCAAATCATGATGGTGGTTATGAAACAAGGTGAGGGAACTGCACTGCCAACAGTTGTCAGTGTTTGAGCAGAATTGATCAGAACTTATCTTTAGCCAAAAAACAATTTTAAAAAATATTTAGAATCATCACTCTCAATTTTAAAAAAATAATTTATACTAATTTGCTTGAATTAGGGACTGTGTATTTTTGCATGCATATTAGATTCCACATTTTTATTAGATTCTGTATTCTTGGAGAATGCTTTGGTTTTTTTTAATGTTGTTGTTTGGGTTACAGTACTGGAGATAATATTCTCTGCTTTCACTGAAATAACAAGAATTCACCAGCCTTGAACTCCAAATATGAAATATTCCAATTTTGACTGCAATTATCTTTCTAGCACCTTGCCATGTAAAAGAAAGAAACTGCATCTCCCTAAATGTTTTGTAACCTTATGTTATGATCAATGTTTTAGAAATAATTGTCTTTAAAATTCTAATTAGCAGTATCTATCTAGAAGAGTGTTAACCTATGGCTTGTCTGATATCGGTACCCAGCACAGTTATTTAAAACACAGAAGCCAGCTTCCAGTTCTGTATAAATGAAATATTTGCCATCAACCCTGTGAAACTCCTCTGTCATAGAAACATAGAATCCAAGAATCAGTAGGGTCGGAAGGGACCACAAGCATCATCTAGTTCCAACCACTCTGCTACGGGCAGAGACACCCCATCCTAGATCAGGCTGGCCACAGCCTCATTTTATTGATTGGGAAGAACTATAAACAGAAGATAAGAAAAGAGGAACAAATCACAAAAGAATCCTGCTATAAAGCAGGATTGTTTGCCTTAACCTTAGGCTATGAAATTAAGCATGAGATTTACTTGTTTGCAGCCTGTACCTCTATGCTGCTGCCTTTTTTTTCCCTGAAACTGATGGCAATCTATGTTTAAAGAAGCTTGTATGCATAAGCTATGTCTGCAGCAATGCTTCTTACTCAAAAGAAGAAAAAAAGTCTTCTGCAAACATATATTTTTTTAAAAAGTTAATAAATATTCTTTCATCCAGCATTAAAAATATATTCATATCAATTTTACATTCATAAAAAAAAAAAAAAACAACAAATTCTTCCATAGGAAACATAATAATAAATACAAATTCCTCACTGTTATAAATAGATTGTGCTTTCAGTACAATTCATGGAAGAACAGAAAAAATACAATACTTTTAAAGATCAGACTGTAAGTAGCAATATTACCATAAATATTCAGATGCTTGTCAAAAAAACATTAAGGAAGAGCACAGTGTTTGTGGACAGGGAGATACATATGCAATCCTATAAACAGCCTAGAGAACGTTGTGATGGATCAATTTTTCTGCAGCTGGTAACTTTTTCACTCTGTGAATCTTTCAAATGCTCCCTTCCAGGGAAATTTGAGGAAGACTTGAATTTCTAACTGCCTCACCTCACTACTTCAAGCAATTCAGAGTACAGGAAAAGAAATCCTAAACCAAATAATCCACCACTAGGAAGACAGGTGCAACCATTGTTTGCCATTTCTTACATCATGGTTACACAAGACTTGATAGTTAAAAGCAAACAAAACCAAAGCAAAACATATCAGAAAGATCTACCACCTGAAAACGTATGTACACATTAAATAGATTTTCTCATCAAGCAAGTGTCACTGTTGTAAAACTTGTGCTTGACCTCAGTGACTTCCTATCAGGGTCTGCAGTCATACTGGTAATTTTCCCCATTTATGTCATTTTTCACTGTTTCCTTACTTTCAGTTTGGTAGTTTAGTGTTAATAGAATAGACCAACTGTCTTTGAGCTATAGTGTAGCTTAAATATCATAGCTTGTATTGTTTCTTTGTGTGTGGCTACTTTTTTGTTTCTTAACTTTTGTTTGCTCTGTTGTGCTTAGGTATTTGGGAGAAAACAGAATTATCTCATTGTGACAGTAGCCTTAGGCAGATAGAGAATAATCATTCTGGAAGTTACCACATCACATCCTACACTTTGGTGTGTTCTGTAAAGCAGTGATCCCCTGCCTCAAAACTGGTGCACAGTGCATTGCCTATGATTCTCCCACAGCACACAACCTCCAGAAACGAGTTAAAACTCAGTTGTAACTGAAAGAACAAAGGGCCTCCCAGACACATCATGATGAACAGACCTTAGAATAGCAAAAGCAACTGCTTCCCTTACCTGTAGGCTTGTGCCAAAACAGGAAAATGTACATATACACTGGAATGAGATAGGAAGGTGGCCATCAGAACTGTGATAGAGGCTCAAGATTTCCTTCCCTAATATGTTCTCCATAACAAACTGAATAAAGTTTACAATGGCAGTGAATGCCTCTCTGAAGGAAGAGGACAAACACCACAAGGTCATGAGGACTGCACATAGCTCTGTGAAATGAGGTCACAAAAGATTGGCTGTTAAGCTTTTGGAAAGGAACCATAAATCATCATTAAGGATCTTATATCTTCAATGAACTAGTCTTAAGGGGAAGAGGTGAGCCTGAAAAACTATTACAAGAGTAGGTAAATGAAAAAACAAACAAACAAAAAAACACAAACAAACAAAAAAAAAGAAAAAAAAAGGAAAAAAACCCATGCAGAACACAAATGAGTGTCCTTAGACCTAGGGGGACACAGCTAAAGTCAGACGGCAAAAGCAAGTATAGTAAAACTATATGAGATTTACTGACTAGGGAATCAGTTCAGATGCAGTAAAATCTGTAGTGGGAGAAGACTGCTTTGGAAAAGAGAAAGCTGCCTACTTATGTTTTTCCCCTGAGGAAAAGAAGACATTTACTATTTGGAGGCTAGTAAATGCATGCATAAATTAAAAATCTTGCCTATGTTTAACTCTACGTTTTTCTCCAACTACAATAGGGCTGTGATGGCTATCATAAGTGTTCAGTTGGTTCAGTACTGAGTAGAAAAACATAAAACAGATGTACCTGTTTATAGGCAATGAAAACTGCCAACTTGTTCTCCCTTCATTCCTGTTTAAGTGGCACAGACTAAAAACGTCTATCTTAGGATGCTGTGCTATGAAGTTATTGCAGTAGAAGAGCAAAACAAATGAAGCCAAAGGACCTCTCAGGTGGTGGTCATTTATTGTTGGTTACAATTAGTTTGACCTCTTATGACGTAAAAGCCAATGTTCAGGGCCACATAAATGTTTTATAAATTGAATAGAGGCAAAACTGCCAAAGTTTTAGTGACTTCTAAAAAAATTATTCTGTTGAATTGCAGCTAAAGTACTTACCTCTAAATAATTGAAACTGAACACTTGATTAACCAACAAATATTAGATATCAAATATTATATAACAAAAACCTAGAGATTTTCCCTTTCATTTTCATTTGTTGCAATTATAACATAAGAATGGTCCAAAAATACTTGAGTGGTTTCAGTAAAGCCAGTGCTTTTAAGATGGTGCTACTTAATAAGGCGGAAAATAGCAACATTTAAAATTAAAACAGCGAATCATTCACCTTGGCTGTTGTGTGGTTTTTACAGAATCACAGAATCAGTCAGGGTTGGAAGGGACCACAAGGATCACCTAGTTCCAACCTCCCTAACATGGCCAGGGACAATTTACCCTACCAGAGCCTCATCCAGCCTCGACTTAAACACCTCCAGGGATAGGGTCTCAACCACCTCTCTGGGCAACCCATTCCAGCCTCTCACCACTCTCATGCTCAACAACTTCCTCCTCACCTCCAGTCTGAACCTACCCATCTCCAGCTTTGCTCCATTCCCCCTAGTCCTGTCACTTCCTGAGAGCCTGAAAAGTCCCTCCCCAGCTTTTTTGTAGGCCCACTTCAGACACTGGATGGCCACAAGAAGGTAACCTGGGAGCCTCCTCTTCTGCAGACTGAACAGCCCCAACTCTTTCAGTCTGTCATCATAGGAGAGCTGCTGCAGCCCTCTGAGCATCCTCGTGGCCCTTCTATGGACACACTCCAGCATGTCCACATCCTTCCTGTAATTTGGGCTCCAGAACTGGATGCAGTACTCCAGGTAGGGTCAAAGGTTACCTGTGTTCAGTTCTGACCATAGAACTCAGCAGTGCAAAATGCTTTATATTAAGAGGTTACATATAGACCTTTGGATTTCTCACAAACCAGGCTGCTTGTGCTCATTTACTCTTCAGTGAGATTTCCAATGTTGTGGCTACAATTTTGCAGACATATTTCAAGACTGATAAATAGACTGAAAGAGTTGGGGCTGTTCAGTCTGGAGAAGGCTCTGAGAGGACCTTTTTATGGCCTTCAAATATCTGAAGGTGGCCTACAAAAAAGCTGTGGAGAGACTTTTTAGACTCTCAGGGAGTGACAGGACTAGGGGAAATGGAGATGGGGAGATTCAGAGTGGATGTGAGGAGGACATTCATCATGAGAGTGGTGAGAGCCTGGAATGGGTTGCCCAGGGAGGTGGTTTAGACTTCATTCCTGGAGGTGTTTCAGGCCAGGCTGGATGAGGCTCTGGCCATTGTGCTCTAGGGTAGGGTGTCCCTGCCCGTGTTAGGGGGGTTGGAACTAGATGATCCCTGTGGTCCCTTCCAACCCTTGAAGGGAGGTTGTAGCCAGGTGGGGGTTGGTCTCTTCTCCCATGCAACCAGCAATTGAACAAGGGGACACAGTCTCAATTGTGCCAGGGGAAGTATAGGCTGGATGTTAGGAGGAAGTTGTTGTCAGAGAGAGTGATTTGCTTTGGTATGGGCTGCCCAGGGAGGTGGTGGAGTCGCTATCCCAGGAGGCATTCAAGAAAAGCCTGAATGAGGCACTTAGTGCCATGGTATAGTTGACTGGATAGGGCTGGGTGCTAGGTTGTCCTGGATGATCTTGGAGGTCTCTTCCAAGCTGGTTGAGTCTATGATTCTATCATTCTATGAATTATAGTTTTACAAATCTTGAATGCTTTTGACACTGATTGACATTCCTACAGAGTTTAAAAGTACAGAAATGAATCTTCCTCTTCTCCTTATGAATGGTAATACATCTTTCATCACCAATGTTTTTTTCCCACATGATTGGCATGTTAGATAGATCTGCTTGGGAACAAATAAATGTTTTTTCCCCTAAAAATATTAATTTTGAGATAAGCATAAAGAATAAAAACCTGGAGAGTTAAATTATTGGAAAAGTTGTACGTGACAATGAAACCTTTTATTGCTGAATACCAAGAAGACCTCATAGGCAGAATGTGATAAACATGAAACCTTCAAGATACACAAAGTAAATGTAAGAGACAGATTGACAAGAGAAAAACTGATAAAGAGAAAGTAATAAAACTGAGAATGAGTCAAGCTAAAAGAGTTTTACACTCTCTACCTAACTACCTTCAAATTGTAGCTAAGTATCCAAAAATGGATGTAAAAATGAGGACTTATTAGCACAATGCTTCTATGGAAAGCACAGCAATCCTCTGCAAAAGGACCTGAAATAAAATAACTACATTTAAAAGTAATTGTGTTTGTATATGGAATGAATGATTGTAAGAATTCAATACTATTTGTGGGTCTAAGCACTTAAGAGAATTTTAAGGTAAGTATGGAGGGATGACATAAAAATAGAAGTTGGACAAATAATTGCATTACTAAACAGGCTTTCTCAGAAATAAATAATATTTTTAAGTGTCTTTAAATAAGAAAAGTTAGATTCTCTGCCTTTTTTCTTTTTTAACTTTCATTTTGTTTTTACTGAAAAGTTAT
Organism: Pogoniulus pusillus; assembly: GCF_015220805.1. Classification (NCBI taxonomy): domain Eukaryota; kingdom Metazoa; phylum Chordata; class Aves; order Piciformes; family Lybiidae; genus Pogoniulus; species Pogoniulus pusillus. The sequence continues at coordinate 34,732,392 of NC_087270.1, forward strand.
AAAATATCTGAAAATCAGATATTTGTAAAGCTGGATTCTCTTAGAATTAGCTTGGCTGTTTTTCATGGCTTCTGTGGTATTAAGATGTGTTTGCACCCAATGTGCAAAAGTAGGTGGCATCAGCCTCTGAGCCATATTTCCTCTAGACTAATACTGTTCATAACAAAAGGAATGTTCTAATGTCTTGAAACCTCTAAAATCTCAAGGCTTTTTGCATCTTATCAGTAGATTAAGTCAAATCCTCCTCAAAGCATCAGTTCTACAAACCCAGCCTGATCTTTTTTTTTTTCCTCCAAATTTGGAGGTTTCTGCTCTTATATCATCTATTTCCTCTCTTATTCATTAATAATGAAACACCCTTTGTTTTACAAAAAATTAATCATGTGTTTTACTAGGAAGGCATTGCTATTATCCATTAAAGAACAGTTAATAAGTGATGTATGCAATAATTAATTGCCACCTCTTTGTACAAGGATTCTCTGTTTAAATTAAGCAATGGCTCTCAAATTTGGTTAGGTACTAGGTACATGAATTCTCCCAGTATGTCTGTGGACTCAAATAGGCAAAAGCTGATAGCTGTGTACACATTTAAAATGTAATATACAATCCAAAGCCTAAAAAGAGAATTACTAATCTTAAATTGGATACAACTTAATGCTGTGCTAGTTTGAAGCTAGCTGGAATATTTTGGTGAGAAGAATTAGATTATAGGCTGTGAAAAGGAAACAGTGCTGACGTCTACTTTACTCGTAGGCTTGCTGAGATGTATCAAAACAAAAACATAAATACAGATAACAGAGTTGCTCACTGGCTCTGGCTGCCTGCACTTTTCTCCCTAATCTTTCTCCCTAATCTGATGTCTAATCCTTCTGCTTCCTAACCCCTCTGGCCAATTCTCCAAATTCACTTTGAACATAAGGCTAAATCTGGGATAAGGTAGAGGGGTGGAAAGGAGGTGGAAGGGTGGTTGGGAGCCCCTCCTGAGGACTCTGGTTTCTGGGAGGGCTGCTGTGTTTCTGTATAACTTTTTGCCTTGTCTATTTCTGTATATAACTGTAGATATTGTAAATATCTGCTTGTATATTGTGCTAAGATGTGAATATAAAGCTTTGTTCCTTGGCTTCCAGCTTGGCTGAGTCTAGTCTGGGTGATTTTCTTAAGTGTGGGGGGGGGCAGGTAACACCCAAACCATCACAAATGCATTTGGAACTGTTCCCATAATCATACAGATGGAGGTTCCTTTCTTTATTGTTTCCGTTTCATCATTTTCTTAAAGGTGAAAATATCACATCCCTTCTACTCATCAAGGATTTATCAGTGAAATATATTAAAGAACTTCTGTATATTCAAAATGTTGTTAGGGATGGCAAAAAATTAATCTGCTGTCAGGAAGGGCTATCTCAGGACCTTTAATTTTATACTCTCACCATTTTGAATAAAATCATTATGGTCTTTCTGTCCTCACTAACAAAGCAGGAAAACATTTCTTCTAGCAGGTCACTTAATCATACAGTTTTAGTTTATTTTATCTCAGTTGAGTCACTTCTCTTTTCTACAACTATTGAACAAAATAGGCTGCTGTGAAATAACCCTCTCCCTCTTTTAAGTTATGCTTTATTATTGTAATGTTTGATCTTTCAGACTCAGAAAATGTTTCTTTCTTGCTTTCAAGGCCCATAATTACTTTGCCCATGTATTAATAATTTAATTTAAATGTAAATGAAAAGTTTGAGTATAAATATTTTTTTTTTCCTAAACCTCATCAGGTTTACATACAAGAAAAGGTGAAAGGAAGCACATTCATCTTTGGGAGAAGAACATCTGCAAAATTAAAAAGTGATGGTCCTAACAACTTGTATATCTCTTTAAATACTAATTAAGAAAATAATTGAAAATAGGTCAGTAAAACAGTTCATAAGGACAGATATCAATTATTCTCCCAGCAGCTTGAGAAACATTTCCAGTTCTAATTATTTAAAATCTGCTTACAGTGTGGCTTTAATTCCACAAATATGAATATTTTAGACTTCTGGCAAGCCATTCAAAACACACAGAAAATTGTTGTTGAAAGGTAGACCAAGGCTTAATGAGAGTATTAAAGGCTTAGTTTTGTCATTGTGAGTTTGTGTATTCAGTAGCTCAGCCTGGACTGTTGTTTTGTGCTGTTGAGCATTCAGGCATTATACCAGTATGACATTATACCAACCCACTATGCTTTGTCCCTGAAAATGAATGAACTTGGCATAAGAATTAGAATGAGAGGGAAAAAATGTAGTCATGACCACCTAAATACTTTGACCATCAAAACAGCCAGGAAAAAAAAAAAAAAAAAAAAAAAAAAAAAAAAAAAAAAGACATGCAAGCATTACAAACCTTCCAAATTCTACTGAAAAAAAATGAACTAGAATGTTACAGAATCACAGAATCAGCCAGGTTGGAAGAGACCTCTAAGATCATCCAGTCCAACCCATCCCCCAGCCCTAGCCAGTCAACTAGACCATGGCACTAAGTGCCTTAGCCAGCCTTTTCTTCACCACCTCCAGGGATGGTGACTCCACCACCTCCCTGGGCAGCCCATTCCAATGCCAATCACTCTCTCTGGGAAGAACTTCCTACTAACATTTGGCTTATACCTTCCCCCAGCACAACTTGAGACTGTGTCCCCTTGTTCTGTTGCCAGTTGCCTAGCGGAAGAGACCAAGCTCCATCTGGCTGCAGCCTCCCTTCAGGTAGTTGTAGACAGCAATGGGGTCTGCCCTGAGCCTCCTCTTCTCCAGGCTGCACACCCCCAGCTTCCTCAGCCTCTCCTCACAGGACTTATGTTCCAGGCCTCTCACCAGCTTTGTCACTCTTCTCTGTTTATGTAAACTATTAAAGTAGAAACTAAGCATCTGAGGGAATATTGTAATAGGAAACAGTGTAACTATAAGGGGATTGTTTGGGTTTTTTTTTTTTCACTTTGAGTATCTGATCTTATCAGATGACTAAATAATTATTAAAATGCCTTTTTTTTTTAAAAACTCTTTTAATACCTAAAAGAGCTTTTCCTTCAGGCTTTATTTTCACTAGAATCTCCTTGGGAAATCTGTGTTGTGATACTGCCTAGAGTACCATTATCACCTGGAGTGGCTATCAACTTTTTAATCCATAAATCCATAAATCTTCTCTTCATCTCTTATCAGTTTAGTGACAAGAATGGATTTTTAAAACTTTTTAGCCCTGCTGTGTTAAGAGACTCTGTGTGTGCTGGATTTGATTTTTGTCTCCTCATGTCCATCAGCTGCATTATGTCCTAAATGTTAGCTTCCAAAGAACTAGTTGATTGTATTTGTGCAAGTTCAACTACTTCAATTCACAGGTTTGCAGGCAGACTCTGGGAAGATTCTCAAAACCCACTTTTCAGAAGTAGCCCACTTTCCCAAATGGGAAAAACAGGGCTGGGTGTAGACTAATAGAGGATGTATTATGCATCTATAAACATTTATCTTTGAACTTAACCTGTGTCCTGCAATGTGAGCTTTTCTGTCTCTCGGGAAAAGGCATACTAGGATCCAACAGCAAATTTGTGTATCAATTTTCATCCCTTGTCGTTGGTGAATTGCTCCTAATCCTGTTTATAGTGAATTCATTTCAGGATTGTAATGCTGCGTGGATTTTTGTTAGTGTCTTTGGTTATTTGGATTGTTTCACTGCTGATTTAATTGTTGTTACTTGCTTCCTATGTTCTATTTCTTTAAATAATTTCTATTATATTCTTTCTGGATAGGGTTGTCTGATAGGTTGGACTGGATGATCTTGGAGGTCTCTTCCAACCAGGTTGATTCTATGACTCTTCCGCAAAAGGTGCTTTTCTTTCCTGTTCTGATGCCACAAGTGACTCAAGCAAAGAAAATAAAACAATACAACCCCCCCCCCCAAAAAAAAACCAAACAAACAAAAAAAAACCCCAAACCAAACCACCACCACCAAAAGCAAACCCAATGACTACAAGCACAACAACAAAAACACAGCCAAAAAAAAAATCTCAAGTGTGTCCAATATTTGCTAGTTGCCTACTTTTACTAATAGTCTTTGTAAAAGTAAATAGAATATGATACCATCTGGCTCGTATCATTATTAAGATAAAAGAAATAATAAATAAGAACAAAAAGGATAAATTAAACACAGAAACTCAAACATAGAGAAGCAGGTTATCATTAGACTATAAGTAATAAGACTGTAGGTCTTCAATCTAGACTAGAGATCTTCAATCCCTGACTGAGGAGCCGTAAGAGATACTCAGGGATAGCCTTCAAGGAGGCCATTCTGAGCTTTTTAGATCACTGCTCTTATCTGGCCATGCCCTGTGCCTGTTCACTGCAGTCTGTGCTATCCACTCAAGAAATCATGAAGTTTGGTGTTCTGTGTGATCTCACTTGGCATCTTCTCTGTGTGTTACAAGGTCTAAGTAGCAGGAACTGGGAAAAGTGCTGCAAGAAACCAGGCTCATTGTCTATTATCTACATGCCAGCAACTGGAGGGACTGAGATATTTATATTTCTCAGATGAATTCAATCCTTTGTGAGTGTAGGTGCAACTCGACACTTAGTATCAAGTGGGAAGTAGGAAAGCTGCATACTGGGTAAAGGGTCCAGATTCAGATCTGGACGTTAGACAGACTGAGATGATGTGCAGATATTGAAGTGATCTGTGAATATGCATCTGCCTCTGAATCTAGACAGCGTGGGCATATGTGTTTTCACTAGGGAACCTCAATCCTGACCACTTGGAGAGGAGGAAGATGAATTGCCTATCTGTACATATGTCTTATGTGACTTTTGATAGTATGTATATGTGTATGTCTATTTATCTGTCTGTCCATGATACACACTTAGCCCTGTTTCTGGCTACACAAGCAAACACGGTTTCAGACAGGACAACAAGCACACCCAGATGGGCTCCAGCACCCAGGCAAGAGGAATTTACAGATCCTGGGTTCTGAGGAATTTGGCAGCTACCCATAACATCCTTTGTGATATACGGTTCTCTCTGGCATAATATCATTTTAGAAGGAGAGTTTAAATTCAGCTCTCCAATAAAGCCAGAAGTTTGGAGGAAGCAAAAGCACTAGGTAAACACTGAAATGATGGAGGTTTTGGATAGGGGTCGTAAGCATGTCAGATATAAAATGGAAATAAACTATTTCATGTTTGGATGTGAACATGTTCCTTTTGAGACATCTGTGGTATCTGACTCACACTCAGAAGATGCTACATATAACTTCTGACTGGAAAGAGTAACTTTTAAAATCTCATTTCAAAGTCTGTTTTTCTTTTTTATTCTTTTGCAAGGTTTTAACAATGATCTGTTGCTGTATAGTTACAGTACTGTTTGATGTTTTTCCTTGCACATCATCAAGAGTGTAAGAAGCCTGTTTTAAGGCTTCCAACTCCAGTGTTGAGAGTGACTTACAGTAGCCTTTTGTTTCTAGAGTAAAACTGCAGTACCTAAATAAAAGGTTCTAAATTCTCTAGTTCCAAGTCAGTGCCATTTGGTGCTCAAAATGTTATTTTCCTCTTTTGTCCATATTTTATGGAGTGTTTCACAGTTCATTTAAGAATCATCTGTAAATATTCACATGAAAAGCAAGGAAGAGTAAAGCAAAGCTCACAGGCTCAAAGATATATAGTAACATCAGGGAACTAATCTAGAAATTGTTTAAGCTGACTAGTGAATTCCATTTTCAGCTTACAACTTACCTATATACTTTATCTTCACCCAGAAAAGGAAATAGAGCTAGGGGATACTGAGCAGAATGTTAAAACTGAGTGCATTGTTTAACAGGGATCTAAAAAGACACGTCCTCACCTAGTTTGGATAGAACATTGATCAGAGTAATAAAACCATAATGGTCTTTCAAGCTGTTAAGAACACGTCTCTCTGCTGGATCTCTGCAACTAGGCCACTGGAGAGTAAGAAAGAGCACATAGGACAACACTGACCAGATGGTTGAGAACACATTCACAATGAAAATAACTTCAGCTTGAGAATTAAAACATTATGGGCTTGCCACAGATGAAATGCTTTCATCCAAGAATGATGTGGGACCTGGACTGCCTTGGGGGAAAAAGAATCCAACACAACCAATACATTTTTCATGTGACAAGTCTTCTTTAAAGAAAAGTTTGTTAATTTTATTTACTTATTTATTTTAATTATTAGCAGTTGGTAGAGTAAATGTGTATTTTGATTTCACTGCAACAATGCTCATTTGAAAATCTGACACTGCGCACACTGCAGAAGAGGAGGCTTTGAGTTGACCTTCTTGTGGCCTTCCAGTATCTGAAGGAGGCCTCACAAAAAAGCTGGAGAGGGACTTCTGAGGCTCTCAGGGAGTGACAGGACTAGGGGGAATGGAGAAAAGCTGGAGGTGGGGAGATTCAGACTGGATGTGAGGAGGAAGTTGTTCAGCATGAATGTGGTGAGAGCCTGGAATGGGTTGCCCAGGGAAGTGGTTGAGGTCCTGTTATAAAGGGGACTAGTTGAAATCTGAGTTTGGGGTAAAATGCAATGAGGCCAATTTAAAAGTTATTAAATAATTTATGAATATACACAAAACAATTCCCCCAAACTTATTTCCAACTCTCCACACAAGTTCTTGGATGTGGTTAGCAGAACTATTTCACAGAATGTCTCTATACAATGGAATAGAATCATAGAATGACAGAATCAACCAGGTTGGAAGAGACCTCCAAGATCATCCACTCCAACCTAGCACCCAGCCCTATCCAATCAACTAGACCATGGCACTAAGTGCCTCAGCCAGGCTTTTCTTGAAGACCCCCAGGGACGGTGCCTCCACCACCTCCCTGGGCAGCCCATTCCAATGGGAAATCACTCTCTCTGTGAAGAACTTCTTCCTAGCATCCAGCCTAGACCTACCCTGGCACAACTTGAGACTGTGTCCCCTTGTTCTATTGCTGGTTGCCTGGGAGAAGAGGCCACCCCCCACCTGGCTACAATGCCCCTTCAGGTAGTTGTAGACAGTAATAAGATCACCCCTGAGCCTCCTCTTCTCCAGGCTAAACAGGCCCAGCTCCCTCAGCCTCTCCTCATAGGATTTGTGCTCCAGGCCCCTCATCAGCTTTGTTGCCCTTCTCTGGACATGTTCCAGCACCTCAACATCTTTCTTGAATTGAGGGGCTCAGAACTGGACACAGCACTCAAGGTGTGGCCTGACCAGTGTTGAGTACAGGGGAAGAATAACCTCCCTTGTCCTACTGGCCACACTGTTTCTGATGCAGGCCAGGATGCCATTGGCTCTCTTGGCCACCTGGGCAATTTTGAAAGGTTTCAGAAAATGTCTTTAATAGAGAGTCTGGCAGCTTCATTCGGTGCTTGTGAGGTTGGTTAAATTCCTTTAGCAACTGGAACAAAGAATTAAGAATACTCACTAGTCCTGATGTCCATGACCCAAAACATAGGCAGGAAAATATTCTACAGAAGTCCTGTGGTGAATTCCACATGGGCTGCAAAGTGGAATCAGCTGCTGGCTGAGGCAGCTGAGGCGACTGGCAGATGAGCGGCAGGTGAGCGAGGGATGAACGAACATGCAAGCTCCTTATTCCCCTGTTCACACCCATTTATAGGGTAATGGCCAAGGCCAGTGGTCTCATTTGCTGCACAATCACCCAATCACCTCTGGCAGTCACCCAAGTAGGCCCAAACATGGCAGAACTCACAGGCTGTTGTCTTCCAAAAATGGGGGGCGCATACACCTTGCGCGTGACAGGGGCGTGGTCCCCATGAAACCCCTCTCAGGTGACCGGATTAAACCAGACTGGGTTGCCTGGGTTTCTTTGTCCTGTTTTCCCGCCTCTGGCTGCAATGCAGACAGGCAGGTAAATAAGACAGGATTTGCTTAAGCCCATTTTATGTCCTCTGGGACTCTTCACCACAGGCCACATCCCTGGAGGTGTTTAAGGCCAGGCTGGATGAGGCTCTGGCCAGCCTGCTCTAGGGTAGGGTGTCCCTGGGCATGGCAAGGGGTTGGAACTAGATGATCCTTGTGGTCCCTTCCAATCCTGACTGATTCTATGATTCTATACAGGCAAATTGGAGTGTTATTCCAAACATACATCTGAAATACACACACACACAGAGTATCACACAGTATCACCAAGGTTGGAAGAGACCTCACACATCATCAAGTCCAACCCTTTACCACAGAGCTCAAGGCTAGACCATGGCACCAAGTGCCACGTCCAATCCTGCCTTGAACAGCCCCAGGGACGGCGACTCCACAACCTCCCCGGGCAGCCCATTCCAGTGTCCAATGACTCTCTCAGTGAAGAACTTTCTCCTCACCTCCAGCCTAAATTTCCCCTGGTGCAGCCTGAGGCTGTGTCCTCTCGTTCTGGCGCTGGCTACCTGAGAGAAGAGAGCAACCTGCCCCTGGCCACAATCACTACAGCAAGCAGCAAGACCTTTGCAGCCATAGTAATAATGTAGAAGCAAAGGAGTTTCTTGGTCTGATATCATTTAGAAAAACTGTAGCTAAGATACATCTGTTCTTGCAGCTGTAGCCACATCTTTCTATGGGTCTAAGTGGACTGTTGCCTTCATTGAAATGCAGGCAATATATTCTGGAATGTTCTCAGTAGAAGATTGGCTGAGGTGAGGACATACTAATTTCATACAAATGGAAAGGTTTAAGAAATGCTGACTTATATTGTTTTCCAACAGAATATGTGCATATAAGCACAAGTACCAAATAAATATTGCTTCAACATCTGATAATGTTTAAGGTTATAAATGCATATGGCATCTTTAATACAGACTCTGACTTATGTCCTTTAGTCTTTTCAATAAAAAACACCCAATGATCATATCTGTAAGGATTTTTGCACACCTATGATCATCTCCTGTCCTACTTGGCAGCACCTTTTCAATATGTTACCAGGTACAGATTGGTGTTTTTTGCAAAAGAAACCTTTTTGTTGTAGGAAAGATCAATGCTTCTCAGAAACTAGAATAGCAAAGTAGTTTAAAATCAACCTAGACTAGTACAATCAAGACTAATTTAAAGCAGATGTTTTCAGATATTACAGTTTGGATTCTGCTTGACGTAGGACTGATGTTTTTTGATACCAGTCCTTGGCCCTGAACTGCAGTAGTTGGTTTTATAGTAAGTAGAATTCTTTTTTTTTTTTTTCTTTTGCCCCGTAATGGAAGTACAGGCTGGATGTTAGGAGGAAGTTCTTGCCAGAGAGAGTGATTTGCCATTGGAATGGGCTGCCCAGGGAGGTGGTGGAGTCACCATCCCTGGAGGTGTTCAAGAAAAGCCTGCATGAGGCACTTAGTGCCGTGGTCTACTTGACTGGGTAGGGCTGGGTGCTAGGTTGGACTGGATGATCTTGGAGGTCTCTTCCAACCTGGTCGATTCTATGATTCTGATTCTGTGATGATTCTATGAAATTAAAGAAAAAAAAAACCCAATATATCATCTTTCAATTGTCAAGTTTACTGTGGACATTTATAATGAGCATATACATAAAAGAAAAGGACTATTCTATGTTATTTCCATTAATGACATTCACTTTGACAATAAAATAAGAATGATAATACTTTTGACAAAGACTAAAATAAAAGATTGTGGTATACAATGAAAACACATTAGACAAAGTCCAGGTCAGATACCTCTGACCTTCTGAATTATTGTGTCCAATGTCCAAAAAGAATCTTGAAATCGATCTTTATCAGATTTACTACCAAGACCAAAAATAAATCCACACAAGGGAGAAGCATTGTTTTTTGCAAGTGATACTGTGATACTTTGATACTGCGATACTTTGAGCCGTGGCATGTCACAAAGGTCTCAAAATTTAAAACAAGTCAGTCCAGAATCACTGGAAGGAAACATTTTTATAATACATTAATAAACTTAGTCATAGAATTTTACCAATGCATTTTGTATAATTTTGGCATTTTATGTTTTTTTTTTTTTCTTTGAGGGTAGTTGGTCTTTTTTTTACTTCCTGGGCTGCAGGAGCACATTGCTGGCTCATGCTGAGCTCCTCATCATCTGTCACAGAAGGTCACCAGGTTTATCAGGCACAATTTGCCTGTGGTGAAGCCATGCTGGTTGCCACTAGTCACGTCCTTGTTTTTTAAGTGCCTTAAGAGCATTTCCAGGAGAATCTGCTCCATGGTCTTGCTGGACACAGAGGGGAGACTGATTGGCCTGTAGTTTTCAGGGTGTTCCTTTTTTTCCTTTTTGAAAATGGGGTTAATGTTTCCCTTTTTTAAAAATGAAGCTTATGTTTCCCCTTTTCCAGTCATATTAATTTTGGAATAGATCCTGCCCATACTATTACAGTTGTATTCTCCATTGAGTGCTTCTTTATCCTTCCTGAGAATCACCTGGAAGAGGATCCCACACTATATACTTAGCTGAAGATCTACGTGAATGTTCTCTGCAAAACAGTGTAAGTAAAAAAGATAAGACTCTGCATCTTGCTTCTGGTGAATTGCCTCCTCAGCATTTTGTTGTTGAAGCAAATACAGTCAAGTTGGTATCCCCATTAGTCTATTTCTTTGCTGAAATACACATCTCAGTTATGATTGAAAAGTTATGTTGTCCCTTGAAACAGCATAGATCTGTCAGTATAAAAAGGAAAAATATTCACAAGCAGACTTCATCTCTCTTCAAACACCAGTGTCATATCTTCACATGCTCTCCTTGGGCATGTGGGATAAACACAAAGTTGAGTGGTAAAATACAGAGCCAGCTGACTACTGCTGTGCTTTGAAGAAATCTGCCACCACTGGTGACAAGCATAGTGCTTGAAATCCATAAGCTAGCTCAAGGACATGGAACAAATGATAGAAGAAAAAATATATTGTGAATGAATAAGTAACTTTTCAATATCTGAAACAATGAGTGTAAATAAAAACTTAAGTTACACACCACAATGATAAAGATGTTCTTCTCCGAGGTGACTAAGAAAACTCATTGAGTTTGTCACACTTTGAAGACAGTCAACGGATCCTGAGGCATAAACCCTAGTAACCCTACTGATACAGTACTGAATGATCCTCTGTAGCAAGGGATACCACATGGACTCCACACAATTCAATGTGCATCCCACCACATGGAGGTACTGTTCGTTCTTACTCCATTTATATAGTCTAGAGCATAGACACACACCTGCACATTAGTCCACCACTGTGTCCAGTTCTGGGCACCTCAATTCAAGAGAGATGTTGACATACTGGAATGTGTCCAGGGAAGGGCAATGAAGATGGTGAGAGGCCTGGAACACAGCCCTGTGAGAAGAGGCTGAGGGAGCTGGAGTTGTTTATCCTGGAGAAGAGGAGGCTCAGGGGTGACCTCATTGCTGTCTACAACTAGCTGAAGAGACGCTGTAGCCAGGTGGGGATTGGTCTCTTCTCCCAGGCAACCAGCAATAGAACAAGGGGACACAGTCTCAAGTTGGGCTGAGGGAGGTCTAGGCTGGATGTTAGGAGGAAGTTCTTGCCAGAGAGAGTGATTTGCCATTGGAGTGGGCTGCCCAGGGAGGTGGTGGAGTCACCGTCCCTGGAGGTGTTGAAGAAAAGCCTGCATGAAGCACCTGCTTCCATGGTCTAGTTGATTGGCTAGGGCTGGGTGCTAGGTTTTACTGGAGGTCTCTTCCAACCTGGTTGATTCTATGATTCTATGATTCAACTCCTAAAACTTCAGAGAATAAAAGAGTGTAATAAATAGAAAGATAAAGCAACCTCAGTAGATTCTGAGTGCTTATTTGCATAATTGAATGGCTACTAAAGAATACAGATTTTTAATTAAGTATTTTTTTAAAAAATCTTTAAAATTGTGGTATGTGAATTTATTCATTTATCTTCCCTCCTTATGCATGTGTTTTAACATTACATGGAATAATTCGGCTACGACTTGAAAATACATATGCTGCAATACATTTATATACCTTACTGAACAATCACTACAGGCAATAAATATACACATAATACTAGTCATAATAAGTAAAATACACCAAAAAAATCTCTAAATTAAATTGAAAGCGTCACAGTCTGAAGCAGTTCCTCTAAGCCCTTTCAGCAAATGATACACTTACATCTGATGGAAGTGTTAGGAAATCACATCTTGTGACTTTTTCTTCTGTAAATTATGTCAGGTCACTGTAGGTTCACAGTATCACGGTATCACAGTATCACCAAGGTTGGAAGAGACCTCACAGATCATCAAGTCCAACCCCTTACCACAGAGCTCAAGGCTAGACCATGGCACCAAGTGCCACGTCTAACCTTGCCTTGAACAGCTCCAGGGACGGCGACTCCACCACCACCCTGGGCAGCCCATTCCAGTGTCCAGTGACTCTCTCAGTGAAGAACTTTCTGCTCACCTCAAGCCTAAATTTCCCCTGACATAGCTTGAGGCTGTGTCCCCTTGTTCTGGTGCTGGCCACCTGAGAGAAGAGAGCAACCTCCCCCTGGCCACTACCTCCCACCAGGTAGTTGTAGACAGCAATAAGGTCTCATTTTGTTGTAGACAGCAATAAGGTTGCTCATTTTGGTTTTGTTTTGCTTCATTTTCAAGGAAATGAACTTATATATTTTAAAGCAAGACTTTGTTGCAATTAAAGCCACACTTCCATCTTTGATGACTTGCATTCTTCAGGCAGACTTTCTTTTTTCTTCACTATGTGCTTCATCATTTTAGAGAGCTGCCCTTTAGCTATTCTTATGAATTTGTTCTATTACTTAAATCTAATTTGCCACTATTCAGAATTTCTTCAGCAGAAAGGCTTTCCCTAATTCGATTCAGTACTACTGTGTCAACTTCAATTCTAGTTCGACTTCTCAATGGCGATAAGAAAACTCTTGAATAACCCTAGGTACTTTAACTCATATTAATTAAACCTCTTCTCCTTCCCTGCAGGGACAGATTTAATATTTATTACTTCGCTGACACTACCATGTGTAGTAAGTATAATGCCCACTTTTTTCTGAGCCTCTACAGAGTTCAGTAACAGTTCAGAGAATTCCCAGTGTCACATTGCTAGTCAGCACACTTCCTTGCATTACAGGCATTTTCTCCATTCAAACTGCAGAAATCAGTTCAGGCTGAACATAAATGATTAAATTTGATGTAATACCTCTATTTAAATTGCAGATCACAAATTCACAATCTTCTTTCTCCCTAGACAATTGCAGCTTAAGAGATTAGTATGAGGTTTCCTCAAAATTAAGTGATATGGTAATGAATTTGCAGGTATATCATCTGACAGCACTACATGCTACTGCATTAGTCATCCATTATACTCATCTAGAAGACAAAGAAAAGAGGAAATGGAGTAAGCAAATCTGGCACCTTCATTATGTTTAATATTTTTTATATGGGGTTTCTATCTTATGCAAGCACAATTTTGTAAGGATTTCAGGGCAGCTAATTAGAACTTAGGAACATCAAGGAACAATAAGTTTCATCTCAGTTAATTGCCTGTGCACAAGAAGGAGGAAGGAGGAAGTGGGAAATTACAGATCTGTCAGCCTAAGCTCAGTGCCAGGCAAGGTCATGGAACAGGTCATTTTGAGAGCCATCACAAAGCACCTATAGGATGGCCAAGGGATCAGGCTCAGCTAGGAGCCTGGAGCACAGCCCGGTGAGGAGAGGTTGAGGGAGCTGGGGGTATTTAGCCTGGAGAAGAGGAGGCTCAGGGGTGATCTCATTGCTGTCTACAGCTACCTGAAGGGAGGTTGGAGCCAGGTGGGGGTTGGAGATCGAGTGGTGGACACTCTTGGCCCCTGGCATTTGGGAAGAAGAGACTGAAGAATATCTCTTGTTTACCTATTGTGCTTGCTGGCTTAGCTTTTTGTGAACAGCCTCAAGCATTTATCAAGAAGAATCTAAAATATATTGTTTTGTGTTACCTGATAGGAGTGAATTCCTTTTACCAAAGGTGTATTCTAGTTTTCTTGAAGTATATGCTTTCTGAAAAGGATATGTTTAAAGTAATTGGAGTCATTAACTCAAAGTAAATAACATTGCATATTTTCATTCATTAAGTCATCCATTTTATCACAAAAAGCTATTGCTTTGGTGTCTTGGGTTCAAATGCAAGTTCCCAGAGACTCTTATAAATTTGGTAGACCCAATGACAATTTATAGAATTTATAGAGTTTATAGAGTGCCCTCCCCTCCTCCCCCTCCTTTCCCCAAAAGACAGGGAGAGAGATAAAAGGTAGGGACACCCCAGTAAATCAATCTCACTCGATTTGGAAGTAAAAAAAGGAAAAGTTTAACAATAACTTAGAAGAAGGGATTGGAGGTAGGGGAGTTTACAAAGGATAAGGAAGGGAAAACAGCAAAATACAAAACAGGGATGGATACAACCCGAGTAGTGTGATGGTGTCTCTGCCTCGTGGCTGGTATGCAGTATCAGTGTGTGTGTGTGTTCATGAAAACGCAGGTAGGGAGAAGGAGGGCGAAAAGAGAGTGAGGAGCAGGAAGTGCTCCTCTTTTATACCGCAGGAAGTGGGGGGAGTGGGCTAACCATCACCTGGAGTGTGGCCCACCCCTGAGGAGGGGCCAAGACCCCTAGGGTCAGGTTCAGGGTCACTCCCCCAGGAGTGTTAACCCTATACATTCCACCCCTTGGTTAGACCACTTCCACCTTCCTAAGAACAGTCTTCTTCTCCAAAGATGGGAAAAAAGTTGTCCATGGGTTAAGAGTTCTTAAAGTCCTTCTTGGTCCCCGGCTGTATCTCAAGGCGATGTGCTCCTCTGGTCCGGTGCAGGTTGGTGAGGTGTGAGCAGGGCAGGAACGGAAGAAAAGTCAGTGAATCAGGAACAGTTCTAGTTGGAACTCAGGAAAGTCTTTTCCCTCTGTGAAGAAAAAACATCAGGAACAGTCTCTCTTGGTGTCTGGCATCAGGGAAACAGGTGTAGATGAGATGGCTGTAGACATCCTCTGGAGGGAAAATCAGGAACAGTCTCTCACTGCAGGGCATCAGTGACGAATCAGATGCAGGGTTCTGGTTGGACGCCGTGGTGTGATACGATGTTGTAGGACTCTGGATAGCTGCTGCTGTCATGTAGGTTCTGTTGGACGCCGTGTAGTGGTGAGAGTATAACTACAAAAACAACTTGTAACCCCTTATGAACTATGATACAAGTATTGCACAACTATGGTACAAGTATTGCACAACTATGATACAACTATTATACAACTATAATACGAGATGACCTGAAAGTATCTGGAACACATGGAATCAACTCTGAGATTTCAAAACCTTTTCAGCTAAAGAGAGATTTCTCTGAGGGACACACTCGATAACACCAGTTTCCATCATCACCCAGTATGTGTGACCAGGACCCTCTGCAGATACCACCCCTTTGATAGGTTTTCCCCCACCAGAGGCAGGAGCAACCCACACAGTCTTTCCCAGTAGATTCCTTTCACAGACTACAGGAACTCCATCTCCCTCAACTGTGGGCAGTAGGGCAGACTGAGCAGGACCAGCTCTGTTAACTGATCCCCTGCTGTTCACCAGCCAAGTGGCTTCTGCAAGGTGCTTCTCCCAGTTTCTGAGAGTTCCACCTCCCATAGCCTTCAGGGTGGTTTTCAGCAGGCCATTGTGTCGCTCAATCTTTCCTGCAGCCTGTGGGTAGTATGGGATGTGGTAAACCCATTCTATCCCATGCTCTTTTGCCCAGTTGCTTACAAGGTGGTTCTTGAAATGGGTCCCATTGTCTGACTCTATTCTCTCTGGGGTACCGTGTCTCCACAGGATGTGGCTCTGCAGGCCCAGAATGGTGTTACGGGCAGTAGCATGAGGTACTGGGTAGGTTTCCAGCCACCCCGTGCTTCCCTCCACCATGGTTAACACATACTGCTTGCCACTGCGAGACCGAGGCAGAGTGATGTAATCAATCTGCCAGGCCTCCCCATACCTGTACTTTGACCACCTTCCCCCGTACCACAAAGGCTTCATGCGCTTAGCTTGCTTTATGGTGGCACAGATGTCACATTCATGGATAACCTGAGTTATGGCCTCCATGGATATGTCCACGGATCTGTCTCGGGCCCATTGGTATGTGGCATCTCTTCCTTGGTGACCAGAAGAGTCATGTGCCCACCGAGCTAAGAACAGTTCACCTTTGTGCTTCCAGTCCAGGTCAATCTGGCAGATGTGGGCAGCCTGGTCAGCTTGGTGGTTATGCTGCTGTTCTTCAGTGGCTCTGCTCTTTGGGATGTGAGCACTGATGTGTCGGATTTTAACTGGCAGTTTGTCCAGGCGTGCAGAAATGTCTTGCCAGAGATCAGCAGCCCAAATAGGCTTCCCTTTTCTCTGCCAATCATTTCTCTTCCACTCCTTCAGCCACCCCCATAAGGCATTTGCTACCATCCATGAGTCGGTGTAGATGTATAGCATTGGCCACTGCTCTCGTTCTGCAATGTCCAGGGCCAGCTGGATGGCTTTCACCTCAGCATACTGGCTGGATTCGCCTTCTCCATCTCTTGCCTCTGCAACCCTGCGTGTAGGGTTCCAGACGGCAGCCTTCCATCTTCGCTTGCTGCCTACCAGGCGGCAGGATCCATCTGTGAAGAGAGCATATGCCTTTTCCTCCTCAGGGAGGTCACTGTATGGGGGGGCTTCCTCGGCACGGGTCACTGTCTTCTCTTCTGCTGGCTTTCCAAAGTCAGTGCCCTCTGGCCAGTTGGTGATGACCTCCACAATGCCTGGACGCTCGAGAGTCCCCATCCTAGCCCTCTGAGTTATCAGAGCCATCCACTTACTCCAAGTGGCATCTGTGGCGTGGTGCGGAGTCGAACCCTTCCCTTTAAACATCCAAGTCAGGACTGGAAGCCTTGGAGCTAAAAGGAGTGGTGACTCCGTCCCAATCACCTCAGAAGCAGCTCTGACTCCCTCATAGGCAGCTAGGATTTCTTTCTCTGTGGGGGTATACTTGGTCTCTGAGCCTTTATACGCCTTGCTCCAGAACCCGAGTGGGCGGCCTCTTGTCTCATCAGGAGCTTTCTGCCATAGGCTCCAGCTAGGACCATTCTCACCGGCTGCTGTGTAGAGAATGTTCTTAATCTCTGGGCCGGTTCGAACTGGTCCCAAGGCCATGGCATGGACCACCTCTCGTTTGATCTGGTCAAATGCCACCTGCTGCTCAGGTCCCCACCCAAAGTTATTTCTCTTTCTTGTTACGTCAAAGAGGGGTTTCACAATTTGACTGTACCCGGGAATGTGCATCTTCCAAAAGCCCACAAACCCCAGGAAGGATTGTGTCTCCTTCCGGTTAGTGGGTTCCACCATAGTGGCCACTTTATTCACCACATCCATAGGGATGTGGCGTCGGCCATCCTGCCATCGAACTCCCAGGAACTGGATCTCTCTGGCAGGCCCTTTCACTTTGCTTCTCTTAATGGCAAAACCAGCATCCAACAGGATATTAATGATCTTCTCACCCTTCTGGAAGACCTCCTCTGCTGTCTCACCCCATACAATGATGTCATCGATGTACTGCAGATGTTCCGGAGCTCCACCCTTCTCCAGTGCAGTCTGGATGATGCTGTGGCAGATTGTAGGGCTGTGCTTCCACCCTTGAGGCAGTCTGTTCCAGTGGTACTGGACTCCTCTCCAGGTGAAGGCAAACTGCGGCCTACATTCTTCTGCAATGGGGATGGAGAAGAAAGCATTAGCAATGTCGATTGTGGCATACCATTTGGCCTCCTTTGTTTCCAGTTCATACTGCAGCTCCAACATGTCAGGCACGGCTGCGCTGATTGGAGGAGTCACTTCGTTCAGGCCTCGGAAATCCACCGTGAGTCTCCACTCCCCCGTCTCCTTTCGCACTGGCCATATCGGGCTGTTGAAGGGTGAGTGGCTCTTGCTGATGACAAGCTGCTGCTCCAGGCGGCGAATCAGCTGCTGTATGGGTAGCAGGGAGTCTCTGTTGGTGCGGTATTGCCTGCGATGAACTACACGAGAAGCAATAGGTAACTTGACATCTTCCACCTTGTGGGTACCAACCACGGAAGGGTCATCTGACAAGCCAGGCATGATAGACAGCTGCTCTTTGTCTGCAGTCTCTACAGCTGCTATGCCAAAAGCCCACTTGTTCCCCTTCGGATCTTTAAAGTACCCTTCCCGGAGAAAGTCGATCCCCAGGATGCAAGGTGCATCAGGGCCAGTTACTATGGAGTGCTTCTCCCACACATTCCCGGTGAGGCTTATCTCAGCCTGCAGCACAGTCAACTCCCGAGACCCCCCTGTGACTCCTGCAATTGTAACAGTATCTGTCCCCCTGTGGCTGGAGGGGATCAGAGTGCATTGGGCACCGGTGTCTACCAACGCTCTGTACTTCTCAGCTTCAGAAGTGCCAGGCCATTTCACAAACACGTCCCAATATACTCTGTTATCCCTGGCCTCCGCCTGGCTGGAGACAGGGCACCTCTAATTCTGAGCAGTGTGACTGCATGAGGCACATGGACCTGAGTTACTGGCTTCACCACCCCTTGAGCGAGAGGGCTGCCTGCGGGACACTGGGGCAACCCCTCTTCTGGAGGAGTTATTCCCTGTGTTTGTCCCCTGCAGTTCCCTTACCCTGGCCCATAGAGCTGAGGTGGGCTGGCCATGCCATCTATCCATGTTTTCCCCATGGTCACAGAGTGTTCTCCAGAGTGACCCCCTGTGTGTACCCTGTCTGCTCTGGGCTGGTCTCCTGCGAGGAGGAGGAGGAGCACGGCGGCGTGTGTTCCTTATAGCTGAGACTTGCACCCATTCTGAAGGTGAAGAGCAGTCATCCTCTGCCTTCTGCATTTCAGAGAAAGAGGCTTTCAGCTCGTTCATTTCTTGGGTGAGGGTCTCTACAGTGGCAATTAAGGTTTTCCTTGACAAACTGTCTTCAAACTGTCTTAGGTCATTCACAAACTCCCTGATTGTGGGAAGGTTGTTGGGGTCTCTGCCCAGCAGCAGTGCTCCCAATGTGGGGGCATATGTGGAAGGGGCACACTGAGTCAGTTTCTTTAAGAGGGCTGGCTTCATGCGGACATCATCAGGGTCCGAGGGCCTCTGGTCGGCTCCATAAATTATCTCTTGAACCGCCATTTGCCTCAGGTATGAGATACCCTGTTCCATATCTGTCCATCTAAGGGGATGGAAAATCATGTCATCCTTAGTCGGGTACCTGTACCTCACAGCTATCAGAAGCCTGGCCCAAAGTGAGTGGGTACCATCGAGCCTTCCCAGCTCCTTATCCACACCTCCATCCCTCGACAAGGATCCCAGCTGTTTCGCCTCCCTGTGATCTAGGTCCACTGTTTCTGCTCCTGCATCCCAGCATTTCAAAAGCCAGGCTAAAAGGGACTGTCCGTT